>NC_088912.1:67094894-68344894 GCF_963576675.1 Euphorbia lathyris | reverse complement strand
TGAGTTTCAAAGATTTTGAGAAACTAATTACTCAAATATACTTTTTACTCAATCAAGCAATTGTTTGTAAATTCCGACAGCAGCCATTACAATTTATTACCTATGTCATTAATCCAATTAAATTTTTCAAAACTTAAATAACTGAAATTGAGGTGATTTGTAATTTATCCTAATGGGATGAGGGCAAATAAGTTATCCTGTCGGCAATTACACAGATTTTCCAATGGAGTCCCTTGGAAATTGATAAAATTGGGCTTAAGGTTTCTACCATGGAGGAAACATTTCCCTATCCTAATTGAAGATACGAATACTAAGAATTTAAGAAGCAATGTGCACAAACATACCCCCTTGGTCCAGCATCCCCTTCTCCAAGGACTCTAAGAATACTGCCTGTCGTAACTCCAGGAGGGACTCTGACTTTGATACTTTTCCTAACACGATTACGCCCTTCACCAGAACATTTTCGACAGAAATCAGAAATGACTTCACCATCCCCACCGCAGCTGGGACACACCGAAACCTGACATAAATTTAAAGATGGATATATGAGCAACAAAAACATAGCAACTCCCTCATGTCAAATTGAAACAGGAGGACAAGAAAACAAATCATATTCTTACATCACATTCATGACTTGTTACTTAATAAGTAAAACTTCATTGTGTGGTTTATGCAATGATGGTGTGTTTAGTTGGAGTACAGTTTAAAATTAGGCTTAATACATCAGGAACCCCCTGAACTTGGCCCAAAAACCAGATTGCCTCCGTGAACTTATAAAGTGTCTAGCTAGCCCTCTGAACTTGCTTAAAGTTACCTATGGGCCACTTGAACTTGCTTACAAAGATCTATTTCCTCCTGAACTTATACATTTCAATTTGTCCAAATCATCTCTTGTTCTGACACGTGGACTTAGGGGGTTAATCAGGTCACTTTAATCATCTCTTTTGTGAAATCATTTTGCTTACCTTGTCCTTGCCGTGGCTATCATGTTAGATATACACACATCACCAGAAGAACCTCAAAAGAAAATCTACTTGATGTCATGGCTATTTAATATGGTCCACTAATTTCTTATACGATCATAGAAGTAATCGCGACAATCCTATGGATTTAAGCAAAATATAATATTTTTTTTTAATTTAAACAGTGAAAAGAACGCTCTAATTTAAGCAATTTGAGATAGAGTCAAAATTTCCATAGCTTTGCAAAAATAAATAAAGAAAAGATAATACAATACATGGAAATTTCAAAAGCCTTATAAACAAGGGAACCAAAATACCTGTGAAAACAAGCCAAAGGGTGTTTGCTCAGTTCTCATAACTTGACCCCTCCCACCACAAGTTGAGCATATTCGCTTCTTGGAGCCAATCTTTGCTCCAGTACCAGTGCAAACTTCACAAGTTTCCAAATGATTAAGCTCAAATTCTTTTTCAACTCCAAATATAGCATCCGAAAAATTCAAAGTAATGTCATAACTGCAATAATATTTCATAATCAGTCATTCATCTTCTAGCTCTTTACAACAACTTCAGGTAAAAACTCCAGAACAGTGAAAATTAGGAATACGTCATGGCCAATACAAAACATATTAATACAAATGAATAACAGATTAACAGAGTTAAGAATATCTGCTCAATACTAGTCTATTAATCAATGCCACCATAAAATCCACAAATGCAGCGTATATGTTTGCCTATAGTTCACAATTGGATTATATATATATATATATATATATAAAGTTCACACAATCAGAACATAAATACATAGCAGCATGTGAATGCAAGTAAAGAAAATATAAAGGAACTTAAAGCCTAAATTGCTCAGACTATAGCATTGTCATTTAGGAAAAACTTCTTTTACTGGTCTTCTACCAACATGAGTTCTTAGGACTTAAAATAAGATCTCTAAAAATTGAAACCTAATCTCCAGAATTTACAAATGTCACTTTAATCTGAATTATGTTATTATTTGTTCTTTTAAATTATTATTAAGATTGTTAGATTGTATGTTTTTTAAGTTTTATAAATTCTATTTAGAAATAAAACTCTATTAACAACAATTAATAGAATAATTACTTTGAAAAGTTGGCCGAAAACATCTAGAGGACATAAAATACTAATTACAAGCAAGAATGATGAAGAGTTATCGGAAAAAAGCTGATAAAAATGCATTGTTCGTAACGTTCATTGGATGAAATTAGGGCCCTACACATCATAAATATTACTCCCTCCATTCTCAAATAAGTGTCGTTTTAGATAATTGTTTTTGTTCTTTTTTAAGTGTCGTTTTCGTTTTTCAATAAAATTTAGTATAGTTTTTTGATCTAAGCATTTAAATTTTGTCTAGATTTATGTGTTTTTTAAGTTTTCAAAGTTTTTTCTCCAACCATTATAGGAGAGAGAATTTTTATTTAGTTAATCAATGTAAATTTATTAATTTAAGTGCATATTAATTGTGTTTCTTAATTTGTGTGAAAAACTCTAAAACGACACTTATTTGAGAATGGAGTGAGTAGATACTAAGGCTACTCAAAAGTTTAAGCCATTAGATTTGAGTTAATAAATGCCAACGCAGCATGCTTTTTTTAAAAAAGGGGCAAAAGTTTAATAATAAGCAAACTAGCATAGTTGATAAGAAGGGAAAATAGATTAGCAAAGTTGGCAGTTTCAATTTTACCAGATGCTCATTTGTCAGCACCCAGGTTTAGCAGTAATTATTTAAGAATGGGATCTTAAAATGAAGAAGTGACTATAAGATAAAATCTTAGGGCTTTGTATACAAATTGAGTAGAATCTACGACACCTGGTTTTGCATCTTTTTCTCATATTTCACCACAAATTATGCAAATACATCAATGTACCCAAGATTTTTTCTATACAATGCCACCCACTATATTCCCCTTTTCAGATGGGTGGGCAGAACTACTTGGTTTTTAGAATAAGCAAAAATACCACTTACTAGGACTACACAAGAAACAAGCTAGAAACCATTAGTATAAACTATAGATTAACACAGAACACCTGATGAGACAAGATCAGTTCACACATTCTATAGCACTTGTTGCAAAATGTTGGGAACAAACTTCTACACTTAAATTTATTAACTCACCGTAGGTCTTCACCCTTAGTAACAGTACTACGACGGCGCGTCCCAAACCCAGTTTCCATCCCAGAAAAACCACTCATGCTTGGCCCAAAAAATGTCTCAAACAGATCAAAAGGATTCGTCTGCAGGAAAAGAAAGAATCAATTGTGTAAGTCTTAACTAACTTTACAGGCATTCAGATGGTCCATGCCAACACTATCAATTATTAGTTTATAACATGGGATTATAACATCCACAAACTAGAAAAGCAAAATAAAAAACATTTTCTCTGCGCTTTTTTGAGTTTGAGTACAGCAGTCGTTCAGCAAACTAATCTTTGATTTATACAATGTGAATAACCTTCAATTTTATTTTGCAAAATTCCACTTCTATACATCACAAAGGCAGCTACTTTTTCATCTTCACCAAGAAGAAAAAAAGATCAGCATAAAGAAAAACCATAAGCATATGGACCATACAGCATTTCAAAAACCTAATTAAACACGATAATATAACGCAACTCTATTTGAAATAATAATGCAGTGCTCTACAAAAACATAATTTTCAACATAAAGTTCTCCAACAGGTGATAAAATTGCATTTCTAGGAAAATAGAACATCAAGAAAGATAAGAAGCAGATATTCTCCAAATTGGCAACCATAGAACCACTTCCGTACATAAGATTAATAAGTTAAAATTAATAACAAAACAAGGGATGGATTGCCTCTCATAATTACTCATACAATATATAAATCAAATATTGATGCTAGATACTTGAATATCTCATAATTTGGGAACATATACAACAGAGAGTGTGCTCTAAGGAACTCCACAAAAATGTGCTGCATACACTAGGAATAATGTATTGACAAGCGAGCTTGTGAATTTCAGGTATATACAAACATTGGTCAAGATGTTAAAGCACAAAAGGAAATATATGTAAGGGATACATAAAAAATGAGGTACCGCATAAGCACTTGAACCTCCAACTGTACTCTTGACCCCAGCTTCACCATACTGATCGTATAAGGCCCTCTTTTTATCATCTGATAGCACCTGACAGTGTTGTACTTCAGAATTCAAAAAACAATATGACCAAAGCAAAAAATAGAACTTTAATTCCAGAACTTACTTTAAGCAAGCAGACGTTTTTCAAATGAAAAGATCGGAACTAAAGGAAATAACAAATAAAAGCCTTTGCATTATTGTAAAACCATGGCTAAAGCTACTTTCCAATACAACTATCAACCAGAAATCTGAGCCACAGAAGCCTGAATAAGATGTACAGCAATCCATTCAGGACATCTTCCAAACTAGCCATGAGAAAAGTAGAATAGAATTCTGGATATTGTATGTTAGATGATTGATAATGACAAGCTGTCACCAGATACTACGGGCAGATAGCAAAATCCACAAAGCTGAATCGATCAAGGGATGGGATGCTATTATATCCAAATATGATGTGCCAAAAAAATCTAAAAAGCCACAATATAAGAGTTCAAAATTCTTATGCATACCTCATAAGCAGCACTTATCTCCTTGAACTTTTCAGTTGCTCCAGGTTCCTTGTTAACATCTGGGTGGAACTGGAATCACAATATAGTTCAAATTTCAGGATTCTAGAGATAAGAAAAGACATAGTGCGATTGAACCGAATATTCAAAAATAGATAAACTTCCTAAATGGATAAAATAGAAAGGATGCTAGATAGAGCATCATTTACATACATTCGGAATTGGTTCACTTATAAATTCTAGTTCAACTTCTCCTATGTCCTTCTCATCTCTTTGTCACATACACCCATAAAAATTCAGGTGTGGCAGCAGACAAACAAACTAAATTAAAAAGAATAGCCACAATAAAGAAGAATGAAATATACCTGGCGAGCTAACTTTCTATAAGCAGCCTTAATATCTTTAACAGTAGCAGATTTGGGAACTCCAAGAGTAGCATAATAATCTCCGGAAGCATTAATGACCGGGCCAAAACGATTCGAGGAGGCCTTGGTCCTGAACTTGAAAGAAGTAGAAGATGAAGAGATTAAAGAAGAAGAAGAGGAAAATCTTTGGTGAGACCAGAGGTGGGTCCCACCGGGGAAGAATGAGGAAGAAGATAAAGAAGTACAAGGAGAAGAAGAGGAAGAAGAAGAGGAAGGCGAAGTGAAACCCAAAGAAGGGAGAAGAGAGAGCGTAGTAGGTGTAGCCATTGGGAAGAGATGAGATATGGTAATCAAAAAATGATCATGTTTGAAATTGGGGGCATTGCAGACGGAAAAGGAAATGTCCCCGCCAGAGCCAGAGCCAGAGTGGAGTGGGGAAGATGAAGAAGAAGCGAACGGGCGTTAAAAAGGTTATGTTTTTATGGGAAGAGAAAAGATTGTGTTTGTGGTCGTAACAACCTTTTACACTTCGCACGTGCTCTATTTTGGACCTCTATCTTTTTCTTTTCTCTAAATTACTCGGCTCAATTTGAAGAAACCTCAAATTTGGGCCTCTACATGGATTTTGGACCAGATTTTGAAGGATTTGGTTTTTAATCTGATAACTCCATTCCAATTTCGAATCGACCCGTTAGAATAACGATCGTAAGTCACGTGTTAGAAAGTTCAACGTTGATAAATTCTTATAGAGTGGTGTACATGGTAGCTTCCTATTATAACATTAATTCTTCATTAGAAGTGAAATTTTACCTTAATTAGAAGTATGCAGGAACTATAAAAACTAGCATTCATAGTGTTATTATATATGTTTCTACACACTTTACTCGTTCTTTTTGCTTTTTCTACTCTTAATGAACGATATCAACTTAGGTATCAGCGAGTCCCTCTGTCGGTCATCGGCGTCTCCCTTATTTTGCAGGAAGCAATGAAGTGAAGGAAAAACTAAAGATCCGACCACCGAAAATCTACCATATTTATCATTGGTACGAAGAACGTGGAGCTGAGAAATAATCATGACTTCATCAGTTCCTGAAACGGTGACTATTGATAGTGGATCTGAAAAAGCAAAGGTCGTTCTCAACAATGAAAACCAGTTGTCATACTAATAAAGTCTATCGACAAATTCCTAAAAAATATTGCTTCCGACATGAGTCCAGAGGACTCGAAAACTTTCTCCACAATTCTCACCCAGATAGTCCAATAGTTAGGGAGAGCAAACAAACCTCCCTATATACGTGTGAACATGATGGTCGGGCCCATCGTTAGTAACCCACTCCAAACCCCGGTTGGGAGTGGAATAACGACAATTGGACTAAACCCTAGGAACTTATAACCAGATACATGTGGAGGTGTGTTAGAAGGTTTAAGTGGATAACATTGTTGGTTCCTTGTGAGGTGATATTAGTTCAAGGGGGTGAATGAAACTATTGGTTAATTTTAACCCTTTGAAAAATTCTACTCGGTTGGCGTGCTTTAATTTATAGAGCACAAAGACAAATATTTAATATCAGAAACAGGTTCAGATCAGCAATAAGTATGTCTACTGAGCTTGGTTTTGATCTTAAATATTATGCTTCTTAGTTGCCTTTTAGTTGAACAGGCTTCTTATGATAATAAATATATGTATAGTGCTTAAAAGCAAATCAAACAGAGGCAATATATATATGTAGAGAATCAGAGTCAGAGCATAGAAAATCAGAAGCAATGGGATAGAGTTAGAAAATCGGTACTCATCAGATTTATACCGGTTCCGCCTCTAGCCTATGTCCACTAAAGCACTCTTTCACTGGTAGAGCACAAACCTTTATACAATATTCAGAGCCTTTGTAAAGTACATTCCTTTACAATGTCTCCCATCTATCTATTTTTCTGCTATTTGCTTACAACCTAAACAAACAACAGAGCTTCTGATGTAATATTATGAACAAAGTTCTTACAAAGAACACAATGAAGATCTAAATTTTTCTTGTGGACAAACACAAATATGAACAATGACTTGTGTATTTGAATATTGCTCTAAACACTTTTGAAGTTTTTGATCTCTCTGATTGCTTGTAAAATTCGTCCACTTCAAAAGGAGCAAATGACTTGGTATTTATACTATAGGCTGGTAAGAGATCCATTTGAATTTTTAACTAGTTGTTCTAAGGAAACAGATCATGTCAACATCAGCTTCTGGCATCTCTAATTCTCTGCATATCTATATATAATATAAAACAGTAACGATTGAGCTGAGGTGTCATTTCCTCATTTTTTACTGATAAAAAATATAATATAATATATAATATATTAATTTTAATTATATCATTATATTTATCTATAAAAATATTATTTTATCCGTACTATATCTAAGAGTTCTACAAGATTTAAATTAATTTCTAAAATCTCTGTAATTTTCTACATATCTATATTAATATAAAACTGTAACGATGGAGCTGAGATGTCACTTCATCCTTTTTTACTAATAAAAAATATAATATATATTAATATATATTAATTTTAATTATATTATATTATTATATTTATCTATAAAAAGATTATTTTATTCGTACTATATCTAAAAGTTCTACATAATTTAAATTAATCCCTAAAATCTCTCTAATTCTCTGCATATCTATATATAATATAAAACAGTAATGATGGAGCTGAGATGTCACTTCTTCATTTTTTAGTGATAAAAAATATAATATAATATATTAATTTTAATTATATTATTATATTTATCTATAAAAAAATTAATTAATCTCTAAAATCTCTTTAATTCTCTGCATATCTATCTATACATAATATAAAACAGTAACGATGGAGCTGAGATGTCACTTCCTCCTTTTTTACTGATAAAAAATATAACATAATATCTCAGAGTTCTACAGAATTTAAATTAATCCCTGAAATCTCTCTAATTCTCTGCATATCTATATATAATATAAAACAGTAACGATTGAGTCACTTCCTTCTTTTTTAATGATAAAAAATATAATATAATATATAATATATTAATTTTAATGATATTATTATATTTATTTATAAAAATATTATTTTATCCATACTATATTTAAGAGTTTTACAGAATTTAAATTAATCACTAAAGTCTCTCTAATTCTCTACATATTTATACATAATATAAAACAGTAATGATGGAACTGAAATGTCACTTCTTTTTTATTGATAAAAAATATAATATAATATATAATAGGTGCCTTCTATGGTTACTTTGTTTTTGACTAAAGTACCATTACTTGATGTGTTTTCACCATTGGATGATGGATTAGAAAATTAATCCAGTAGTGAAAACACACAAAGTAAGCATAGCCTTTACCTATATAATATATTATTTTTATTTTTATTTATTTTATCTATAAAAAAGATTATTTAAAGTAAATGTGAAAATGAAATAATAATATTTAATTTATATAGTATCTTTATATTATTAATTGTAATTATTAGATTATATTTTTATTAATATTTATATGTTACGATGAATACGGACCAAAAACTAGTTAAAGATAAATTTGTACCATTTTGTTGAATAAAAAAAGTTGTACAATTTCATAAATTAAAGTCAAATATGCACTTTCTTGAAATGTTTTCCTCTCCTTTTTTTCTTAGTTTGCTTTTTTTTTTTCATTTTCATTTGTTTGTTTTTAAAATTTTATTTTTTTATTTTTTTAGCGTTTTTCATTTTTACAATTTTTCTGATTTAGAAATACAAAAACAAATAGCAAATTATGAATAAAAACATTTTAAAAAAATCAATTCAATCACTCTAACCCATTGTAACCTATAAACACTACCTTCCATAGATTTGGATTAAAATTAGATGGTTATAATAAGGGTAATTAATTTATTAATCCTTATATTTTGACAAAACACACTGTTTAATCCCTGTATTTTCAAAAACATGGTAAGATCCCTAACCTTTTTCTCAGTGAACAGACCCAATGCTTACAAATTTGAACGATTAAGAAGAAAATCAAAAAGAATAACACTCAAAGTTGATTTCAAATGCATTAGAGTTTAAAGGAAAGAAAAATAAAGGAAAAGAAGAACGCAAATCCAAATTGACTAACAGAATCTTCATGAAAGTCTAACGGTAAGGACTAAACAGTTCACCAAAAAAACGTTAGGGACTTTATCGTGTGTTTTTGAAAATACAGAGACTAAACAGTGTGTTTTGTCAAAATATAAGGACTAATAAATTAATTACCCTTATAATAACCCATTCAATTTTAAATACCCCTATTAACAAATAATACCACGAGGCAAAATGAAATTTTAAAGCATTTATGCCATTAAATTATAACATGTCTTTTCCACTAGCTCATGCACAAATAATTGAGCGTTTTGGTGGGTTTTTTCACTAAAAGAGAGAAAAACTAATAGGTTACACAGGCTCAAGATAGATCCTCTCGGCAACCTGCTAGTAAACGGCAAGAAAGATTAATTACAAGTATATTTGATCAAAACAGAATCATTAGAGAGACGCAAATAGAACTACAAGACACTGTGGTGTCCCGTAACTTACGGCAGCAAAACGTAACACAAAAGAAAAAGAACAAAGGGAAATATTTTGTGAAATTGCCACAAGGAGCTAGTGACCTCTCACATTCATAATCTCCAAAATCATAATTGCACCTCTAGAAGCTTTACACGCACAAATCTATAGCGAACGCAACACATAAATGCTCTTGAAGTAAAGCATGTATTTCCTACGTCTACTTTTGTAAGTTTTTTCATATCTTTCCTTAGAAGACATCAGGATGAAAACGTCCTGGCATAGAGCTGCCTTGCTCTACCTGTCTCAAATGCATCATCAATGCATAGTTTTTCATCTGGAAGCACAGTCGTTAGAAGGCAAAGGTATCAGTATGTGCCCGAAAATGATTTTGAATTTCATCCAGCAAAAATAACTTAAAGGAAAAGTATCTAACCTCGAGAGATTTCAATTGTTCATGATACTGAGATACCAGCTGTTTCAACTGCTGCAACTCTTTGTTCTTATCATCAAATTCTTTCTGACGTTCATGCTGGATTGCCACAGCTCTTTTCAGAATAGTATTCTCACGGACCAGTACTTCAATATTCTCTTTCAGCATCATGGTTTCCTGAAATACATAGAAAAGACTTTCAAGGAATATGCTAAAATCTTACAATTGACTAGACTCATAGTACAATTTTGGCATATGATGTTTTCAGAATCATTATCATTCAGCCACTGCCAACATAGAAATAACTCCCTCTTTCCTCCCTCAGTCCAATTATCCATCACTAGAACTGACAAGGAAATGATATGAATATTCATATTAATGCATTATACCCTTCTTCGTGAAGACGAAAAATTGTGAAAGGGATACTTCTACTATTCACATATGGCACAAAAATCACACAGCAAGCATGCCTATTATAATGCTAGAGCATATCACTTTCAACTGAAAAATAAATAAATAAATTACGATTTCCTATTAGCCCAATGGATATCACTCTAAGTGACTTGCCAGAGACGTCAAGAAAAAGATAATTGACATGTTACTATAACCATCTTATGCATATCCTTCATCAACAACAGAGTCATCCTATTCAAATCTTTCTTTCAAGAAGAGTAGTATGAAACAGATAGATACCTTTTGAAAGCTCTGCACTGCCCCTTTAGCAGCTTGTGAACTGATGGATTTCTCCAAAATCTCCAGCACTCTGGAAGTACGGGCTCTGGCATCATCAGGACTAGTAGCACTCATCATTTCTCTTAGAAAAAAATCCACCCATTCTGCACCATTAACAGGCAGATTGTCTGGTGCTGATTCCTTAGCAGTAGCAATTTCATCACTGGGTAATGTACCTACCATAAGCAAACCTAAGCAATGAAGCATGAAGAAGGTGCACAGAACATCATATGATGAACAACTGAAAGCAATGATTTGCATCTTATTATTAACATGGTTTAGCAGTGCAGATGACAAGAGCAGCTCTCATTGCAAGAATAAACTGTTACACTTCGCAAGCATTCATTGGCGAAAACGGTCATGTCAAAAAGCGACCAATAAGGAAAGGAGAAAAAAAATATCAACATCATAATCCTATACTTAGATAGCAAGTTTGGCAATAATGTCGAATCAGTCTCATGCCAATTGCCAATTGTTTAAGAACTTTAACAGAGAGGTAGCAAAAAAGAAAAATAAAAATAAAAAGAAAGATCAAGATCAAAATAGAGGCATTAACCTTCATCAGAAGGCATTCTACCATTTCATATTTGCATCACCAGATTTCACGCAAGGAAGAGGATAGTACTATTGATAGATTTATCACAATTTGATTGTAAAACAAGCTGATAATCATACTTGCATGTTAGCCCAAGTGACTTCATGATGGTAGGTTCTTAGTAGAGAAAAGTTCTTTTAGGTTAAGGCACAAGAATTAAAAAATGTAATTAATATTAACTAAAAGACTTATTACCCTTACTTAAATAAGGGTATATTTGGCAAAAATCAATTAATGTGCATGGATTGAATCAAAACATCACGTATTATGGAACAAAAAAAAATTCTCTATAAAGACACCTATTGTGGAACAGAGGGAGTACATAGTTAATGCTCAACTGATAACCATCAATACAAATGAGAGAGGAAGATAACTTCATTTACATAGTCAATACTCAAGGATGCAACTGATAAGTGATTACCATCTGAACAAGTGAGAGAGGACAACAACTCCAATTACAAGAGAAAGAGGAAGAAACCTCATTTAGCACCAGTTTTCTGTCTACATTTAATGATATAACACACCTTGATTTTGATTTGAACCAGAGTCATGCTCTGCAGATTCTGAACAATGCTCATTTAGGCTTTTGATGGCAGCGTCCAAATTGTTGCCACATTCTTCCAATGCTCTCTCAAGAAGCTGCAGAGTAATATCAGAAAATGATGAGAAAATTTCATATTCTACCACCTATCACTGTTATTAGAATCTTACAATTCACGATTCGATTTGAGTCAATTCTGCTCTATTTCAGCTCTATTTCGAGCCAAATCTATAGGGCGAATATTCAAGTCAATTCATCTCTATTTCGAGCCGGATCCATAGGGTGAATATTCAAGTCAGTTCAGCTCTTTAATTCTCTTTAATTGAAGTCCTCTTGCTAGGTCCTTCTAACTTTTTTATTAATCAAACCAAATGATTATATACAATTTCAGTTGAAATCAAATTATAGAAATTTTTTGTCAAAATCTTATTCTCACTGAGATTCCTCTATTTCTTATTGCAAAAAAATATTAATCAAATTTACCTGATAGAGCCAATTAGGAAAAGAACACAATTATAAATTGTAAATTTTTAAATGTTACAATAATGTTGATTTATAAAAAAAATATATATGATATATATTTCTAATGAATATATGATATACAAGTCATCAAATTTTGCATATTTAAAAAATAAATTTACAAATTTTTTTTTTCTATATAAGAATTTTATACGACTAGTAATTGATAATATTTTAAGCTTAACATGGTAAATATTTTATTTTTTATAATATTATGAATTTAAACGGTATCTTATGATTCGATTCGATTCACGATTCACAAAATGAGGATTTCGATTCACAAAATAAGGATTCACCAGTAAAATCTCGTTTTGACAACTACGCCACCTATTTATATATATATATAAATGCAATCTTCTCACTGAAACAATAATCTACCAATAATAGCACAAGAGAGTAAAAAAGAAATGGAAAGAAGAAAACAATAGTGTCATTGGTGACAAAAAAAAATTAGAAACAGCAAGATTTTTAGCTAGTAAACACCAATGAATTGAAGACACTGCAGCAGCAATAAACAAGAACCATCAACACAGAAAAATAGCATTACATCACCACTGCCTCCTACACCATTGAGAGAGGAAAGTACCGGTTTGAACAAAACTTTGCAGTTTTGTTACAAGAACTTCCATAAACAAGATATATAATTCTGAAATAAGATGTAATCGATAAATAGAGAACAAGGGATGCAACTGGAGGTTGTGAATTTGACATGGACTAAGCTTTGGACTCTCAAGAGGCTGTAGCCTACTGCCTAAGCAAATGTCAGACACTTAAATACAAATGGATCTAAACAATCAAATAAATCTTACTCAAACTCATCATTCATTAGAAGTAAAACTAAAATTTCAGCGAAAGCAAACGCAACTTAAATAAGTACAGAAACAGATTTCTGATAATAATAATAAATTTCAAAAGAAACTAAATCACACCTTCACACAAATACAATACAAATCACCACGTAAATTAAAAGCGAAACAATGACTGAATATAAGTTTCAATAGCAACAGTTTGCATAGAAAGTTGAGCAAGATATCAAAATCAATAAATATAAAGATAGAGGCACCTGAGGATCGACAAGAGGAAAAAGAGTTTGGAGATGATGGAGAGAGGAAGGAGCAGAGAACCGAGCACGGGAAGGAGAAGACGAACTACAGCGAAGGCGTTTGGAAACAGGAGCAGAAGGAAGGTCCTCATGAAAGAAGGATCTCTTGCTTCCGTATACGACCGCAGACATAGTGCAGAGAATTCTAGGGTTTCCGGAGAGAACGATCGGGTGTGTAGATGGGGTTTAGGCTTGTAGCTTGGGGGTTAGGCCTCTGCAGCTTTACGCTTGGACTTTTTTGAGCTTTTCTAGTTTATTTCAGCAACTTCTGATTATTATTTTTCTTTTCTCTGGCTTCGGTTGTTGTTATGCATATATAGTGCGACGGTGGTAAAGAAAGAAACAAAGCGGTGTCCTTTATTTAAAGAGGACAATATGGGCGCGTGGAAAGTTTTCCGCAATTTCGGATTTCGAGTTTGTTATACGACGACGGATTTTGCGTTATCCAGCCCTCGAGCATCCCGTGTGTTAGATTTAAAATAAATTAGACGTTATATTTTTGAGAAATTATACCGTTATTATATATTTTACCATTAATGTTAATTGTAGTCTTCTATTTAAGGAAGAATGAAGATTGTCTTTCTTTTTCTTCCTTACACCATGTTATTGTTTTATTTTTCTTTTTTTTATTCAATAAATTATAGTTGAATTACATATACAGTAAAACCTCTATAAATTAATAATGTTGGGACTATGGAATTTTATTAATTTAGAGAGTTATTAATTAATTGATAAATTAATAATTATTAATTTATAGAGTGATTTTAAATTTTTTTAAAAATAAAGTTTAAATTACTAATTTAAATAAAGTTTTTGTCTAAAATCAATGAACAAATAAGATTAAATGTGCATTATATAAGTTAATTAAACTTGAAAGTTCATTGTATTTATGTTAAAAATATTCAATGTATCATAGTTAATTAATTACTATATAAATTTATATGGAATGTTATTTCAAATCATACAAAAAATAGACTTCTTATGAATCTGTCACAACGAATTTAGAGAAAGCAACCACTGAAGACATTCATGAACTTGATGGAATGATTGGTCAGCTTGGTTACCGCAATCTAATGGATGTCAATCAAATATTGGATTATCCAGGTGAAAACAATGAATGCTCAAGTTTAGAAGAAATTGTGTCGAGCGTTAAGCAAAACTCAATTGAGGATGAAGTTGAGAATGATTCGGTACCTTTAAAGCCAGTCACAAGAAAGGAAGTAATTATAGCATCATCAACTCTTTACAATTTTTTATTACAATTTGACAAGGATACGCCGAAACTTTTGAATGCACTGAGAAATAGTTAGAGATAAAATTCAACTAGATTTAAATTTAAAAAAAAAAAATACTATAGATTCATATTTTTACTAAATTCTCCTAAGTATGTATATCTATATATATTTCGCATATGTATTTAAGAAATTATTAATTTATAGAGGTAATAATACAATGTATTTATAAAGGGTTGTTCCAGAAAATTATTATCTTATTAATTTATTAAAATTGATCATTTTTTGAACTGGCCCAAGTCGGGACCAGAAGAAATTATTATTTTAAAGAGTTTATTAATTTATCGAGTATTAATTTATAGAGGTTTTACTGTATCTCACCAAATCTCTTATTCCGCTTGAATTGCATCTGTTGTTTGTTATCTTTTCATTGGTAACTTTTTTTCTGTTTTAACAAGAGCAGAAATGATAGATCTTATATGTAGATCACTACATCTACGTGATTGCAAAAGAAATGACTTAGATCTGAAGATTCAGAAGAGTTTAAATGCTGAAGATGGGATTATAGATGTTTTTCTGCAAATTTGGTATTTGAAGAAGTATATATTTCATCTATTGTTTGTTTTATCTGTACCTTTGATGGTTTATTTTGCTCGTTGTAGTCGTTTTTTTACCTTTATGGATTTTATAATAGGCATAACCTGTACTTATGTAATGTTTTATTTCTTACTTTCCTTGTTGTACTTGATATTTTTGTATTTATAAAATGATATATGCATTTTTATCAAAAAAAAAAAAAAAAAAGTTCAATTTTAAAAGTATGAAAGTTTTTAACAGTTTCAGAATTAAATTTTTACATTCATGGAAATACCTAAGTTTAATGTTCTTAAATCTCAAATATCAGAGGAGGATTTATCATATGATTATCTTTTTTTTTTGGTAAGAAGGGAAGAAAAAAAAACAAACAAACAAAAACCTAATCCGGGATCAGTCTAGAAAGACCGACCCCAATCCTATTGGAGTAGTTTATTTTCTTTTGATGGAGGGTTTTTTATTTTTATTTTTAACAAAAGAAACTAATAAGTATCTCATTTGGTAGGAAAATGTTATTTCATATTTAATAGTTTTTTTTTTTAAGAATTTAATAGTATTTGATATAATTGGAATTAGATTTTTTTTATTGGCGTTGTGAGTCTTATCTTATTTAATAGAGTTAGTGAGTTTTATGCAAGGAACACTGTATTTTTTTTTAAAGAAAGTTAGATATTATATCTAACTATACTTTAACATATATATATATTATATGATTTTACGTTCTTTCAATTAAGTATATGGTTTTACGTTTTTATAATTAAGTGGTAATATTTTTTTTAAATCGAGAGGTGTGCTCCTCCTTGTCAGTAATGTTGGAAAATATATTTATGTAAATGAAATTATTCTAATAGATACATCATGAATAGACATATCCATTCGAATTCTATTTATACATGATGGAGCTGTAAAATTTGATAGACTTTAATTCAAAAATATTCTCTAAAAAATTTCGTTTCATTATACGTTTATATTGTTCTTGTTTTCCTACTATGGTAATAACGAATTTATACACAGTAAGAGTTCACTTACATAATCTATTGTATCTTGTGAGACAATCGTCAATAGAGATAATATCTGACTTAAAGGGACTACTACTGCATGACTCACTCTATTTTTTTAATGGCCTAATGCATCATTGGCTCCCTAAAGATGTTCATAAAAGTAGATTGGTTACCTGAACTTCGTTAATATCTCATCAGCTCCCTAAATTTGCTTATTTCGTAACATCAGCTCCTTAAACTTGTCCATAAAAATATATTAGCTCCCTGAACTTTGCAAGTGGCTCACCAACTCCGTAAACTTGCTTATTCCGTAACAACTAAATACAAAAACTTATTAAACCTAAATTCTAAAAATACATTTCCATCTATTCGAGAGGTAACTTTTTTCTCTTCTCCTACCTTTTAACCTATTATAAGAGTTAGTGTTGCAGGTTTGAGAGATCGAATGGATGAGGATAAAGAGTTAGTATTATGGTTTTTGTATTTAGTTGTTACAAAACAAACAAATTTATGGAGCTTGTGAGACACTTGCAAAGTTCATGAAGCAAATCACATTTTATGGACGAGTTTAGGGAGTTGAATAAGCAAGTTTAGAGAGTCGGTGAGATACTTACAAAGTTCAGGAAATCAGTCTACTTTTATGGATAAGTTCAAGGAGCTGGTGATGTATTAGGCTTTTTTATTTCAGTTTTATTGTACATAGACAGTTCTGTATTTATTTTGTTTTTTTTTGTTTAATCACATCTATACTATATATAATTACGGAAACAGAGAGAAATGAGAAGAAGTGTTTTAGAGGTCTTTTTGATGAGTTGTCAACGTAGTAAAAAATCAGATTAAAAATATTTAATTAATTAAAAATAAATATTTAATTAATTAAAAATAACAAATTTATATTTATAATATATTAAATAATTGCTAGCCTATTAATTAAAATAATAAAAGAAAGCAAGAGTTACGGAAAGATGAAAAAACACAAAGCAAAGGAAATCCAAAAGTCACAAATAAACTTCTATATAAAGCATGATAGATAGTATTCCACCATTATATTCATTGGTCACGATAGATAGTATTATATTTCTGAAGGTAAATATTCGATTTTTTTCATATGTTGTAGTTATTTTGTTCTCAATTATGTTGCTGTTTTATTTTTATTAAACAATAGGTGTTATAGTTTCATCTTTCAGATTCATTTCTGTTGTTACCCAGTTCTATACCTCTCGCTATCTTATCTATGTTTTCTTTTTTATTTGTCTTTTTTTCCAAACTGATAGCTTCAATTGAAGAAATCCAACAGAAATAGAAGATGCATGAACAACTTAAAACTGGCAAAAATGTCAAAAATTACAAGAAATTCTTATGTTTCTCAAGGTAATTATTCGATTTTTTTCATATGTTGTAGTTATTTTTGTTCCCAATTGTGTTGTTGTTTTCTTTTTATTAAACAATAGTTGTTATAGTTTCATTTTTCAGAGATGAAATTCCATTTCTGTCGTTACCCAGGTTCCATATCTCTCGCTACCTTATCCATATTTTCTTTTTTATTTGTCTTTTTTTTTTCAAAATGACTAAAATAAAGATTTTGTAAATTTGTATTCTTTAGTATATGTTGCTAGGTGTTATCGTTTCGATTGCTAACTCTTAACTAAAATTTGTATCCCTTCTGCTCATAGAAGAAATAGAAAAAAAAAAAAATTACCATCATATATGTCACCCCAGCGACAAGTACAAACAAATTTGAAACACCCCTAATATATGACCAACTTTCTGAACTTGTCCAAAATAATAGATTGACTTCCTGAACTTTGTAAATGTCTTACTAGTTTTCTAAACTTGTTTATTTCGTATCACCTAAACTTTGCAAGTGTCTCACAAACTTCTCAAACTTGATTATTCTATAACAATCAAATATAAAAACCATAATACTAACTCTCGATCATCATCCATTCAATTTCTTATAATAGGTTGAAAGGTAGGAGAAGCAAAAAAAATACCTTTCGAATAGATGAAGACGTATTTTTAGAATTTAAGTTTAATAAGTTTTTGTAAAGGCTTAATGTATCCAAATAAAATATCAAGGGCTTAATTGATCAAAAAATAAATATCAAGAACTTAATAAACCAAAAATGAAAGATCCTGGACCAATGATGCTTTTTGCCTAAAAGAGATAAAACATTAGGGGTCAAACTGTCATTCACTCAACAATTATACAGGTAAGAAATTTGCAAGCAGAAGCTGGGGTAGTCGGCGAAATTGTATAACCCTTTACCCCTCGACATCCAACGGCAACTCCACTGCCTCCGCCCTCAACACCAACGCCAATATAGTACCGCCTGTGTCAATCTTAAGGTAAGACTTGCATTCTGTGGTTGCTTCGAAAACTTTATACTTTTTCCTATGCAGTAGAAAATATTTAAACGGAAAAGGAAAGAAGAAAGTAAAAGAGATTTCAAAGGAACTCCGGAAATAATACAAAAAGATTTTTATATAATTGGTGATTCAGATAATTACCAGTTCAGTAAATCCTGAAAGTATCTTTGTTTATATCTCTGTTTGTTTTCTATTTCCAGAAAGAAGGAAGGAAGAGAAGGTAGGGAAGCATGTCATCTCTAAGAAACTCTGTTCCCAGAAAGGCTCACAAGGAGCGTTCTCAACCGTGAGTAATTATTAATACCTTTTCTCCCCTTTGACAGCAATTATTTGTCTTCTCTTGTTCTTTCATGTTACTCTGCTTTCCCCCAATTTTATGACTTCTGAATTGGACATTGTCACTCCAGGCAGTCGAGGAAGAAATATGGATTTCTTGAGAAGCACAAGGACTATGTCGTCCGTGCAAAGGCTTTTCACCAGAAAGAGGAAACTTTGCAGGTAGAATGTGAAACCTTTTATTTCCAGTAAACAATTTTTTATTACATGATTTTGTTTGTCTCATGGATTTTTTCTGTGGCTATGTTTATGTTTTCAGAGGCTCAAGGAGAAGGCTGCTTTCAGAAATCCTGATGAGTTTTACTTCAAGATGATAAAAACTAAAACTGCCAATGGTGTTCATCAATTAGAGTAACATGTTCTCTCTCAATCCCTTTTTACTTGTTTTCTGACTTTTATGTTTTATTTATCTTGTATGTTTTTTCTTATTTTTATAGGAGTCAAGCAAACAAATATACTCAAGAAGAGCTGATGTTGATGAAGACACAAGATATTGGGTATGTTCTTCAGAAACTGCAAAGTGAAAAAAAGGTGTGTGATTGATTAATTTTTGTTCTACATAGTTTTATTATTTTTTATTGCTTGGTTCAGGATGACTATACTGTGCTGTTGGGATGATGAAGTTTGGTTTTTTGCTGCAGAAAATTGAAAAGCTTTCTGCGACTTTGCACTCTCTTGGTAGTCAGCCATCAAATAAACATATCTACTATGCAGACGACAGGTTAGAGCTTCCTATCCTCTTCTTGATTGTTGATATGATTTGTTCTCATTGAGGTTGAAATTCAAGCTCTATTGGTTGACAATGCTAAAGAGAAAAAAGAAAGATTGATGTGTTTGATACTTCAGTTAGTTTTCACTTTTCAGGTTACTAATACTAACCTGTCCACCAGACAATAATAGAGGAAAACAATATTGATTTGTTCTATCTACTTTATGTAATATGTGCAGATACTCGAAATGAAGGAAATGTGCATTTGTTATGTAGGAATTTAACTAATGCTAGACAAAAAAATAAAATAAAAGATTAAATGTATAACAATATGATTAATCATAGAATTCAATGATATCTAACAGCTACTAAAACGTGCTTGTTTATTGTTTATTTTTATAAATTCACTTACTCTCCAGCCATATGCTCTTATAAGTAGAGATAATAATGTTGTGTCTAGACTTTGATGTTTTTGTGGCTGGATGCTTTTTCCATGTGGGTGTTGGCATCTGAAGTTGCATTAGAATATCACATATATTTTTATTACCATACCAATAGGCATGTGTTTTAAACTCTTAAATATTTACAAGGGTTTGAGTTTAAGTGCCCTAAGTTTGTTCTTGATGCAGGAGAAACATAAACCTTTCTTTTTTCCCCCATTTTCTGCTATATCTCTTTGCTTTTTAACAGCATAATAACTTTCACTTATATATCTAGCTGGACATCTGATTATTAGGGATGCATCACCTATTCCCCATAATTTTCACTCAATTCAAATTGAGAGTAGAAGGAGAGGAATCAAATTGATCTACCCTTCTTAGGTAGCCCCTTTATATAGGTGTGCATATGACCATTATGGCTATTTTTACATTAATGGGATAATGTTCATAATGGTAGTAACCGTTGCCTTTATGGTTGTTATCAAGTACACCAAAAACTGTTGTTTGGTGGATGTTGCAGAAGAAGCAGGTTCTTATTAAGGATTAAAATAGTTTAATACAATTAAGGACATGCATTATTGAGTAAGACAGTTATGAGAACCCCAAGTTCGGAGTCAATGGAACTTCCTATAGCCATATTGGATTACATCTAGGATTTGCTTCGAGTCTTTTTCCTCTACTAGTAATAGATGAGTTCACCAAGCATATGCAAGGGGGAGATTGGATTATATCAAGGATCTGAGTCATTATCTTTAATTTTACCTTAGTAATAGGTGAGTTCACCAGTCATATGCAAGAGGTTGTTATATCGGTGCATGTTATTGAGAGAACATAATTTCTATAGATGAGATAGAGGAGGGAGTAAAGAAACCAAGTCAGGTAGAACAAATACCAAGCATATGCATTAATATTAAGTAAATGTAGATGCTCAAGTATCTCTTGGGGGACATTGGATTATATCAAGGATCTGAGTCTTTATCTTTAATTTTACCTTAGCAATAGATGAGTTCACCAATCATATGCAAGAGGTTGTTATATCGGTGCATGTTATTGAGAGAACATAATTTCTATAGATGAGATGGAGGAGGGAGTAAAGAATCCAAGTTAGGTAGAACAAATACCAAGTATATGCATTGTGAGTTCTGAATAGTAAGCAAATTTAGATGCTCAAGTATCTCTTGGGGGATACTAGTACCTTTGTGTAACCAGTCCTGCTACTTAAGATCTATTATACATACTTGTACGAGAGATATAGAAAAGGATGGCAATCTAGGACTGAAGAAGGATGATTAAATGGATAGTTGCAATGAGAGTTTGACATGATAGAATATGCTTATACAACTGATAGAAATTCAATTGATGGTTAGAGGCTAATTAAAATTGTAGAACTATTCGACCGATGTCACTTTATGGAAATGAGTATTGGGCCATAAGAAGATAAAATATTCATAAAATGAGCGGAGTAGAGATGAGGATGTTGATTAGATGGATGAGTGGGTGATATGGATGGATAAGATCAAGAATATGTGTATTTGAGGTAAGTTAGGTTTAGCACTCAAAGAGAGAAAATAAGGGCGTTTGAGGTGGTTTGGACATGTCAACACCAGCCTATGAATGCTCCAGCGTCTAAATGCAAAGTATAGAGTTCAATACCTCTAAGAAGAGAGGAGGAAAATTGAGATTAACTTGGTTGGAAATTATTAAAAATCCCAGTTATTGGATCTTTAAGAGGATCTTACAGCTGAAAGAAGAATTCATACAGCTGATTTCAAGTGTAGTTGGGAATAAGGTTTTGTTGTTGTTATTCGAGACTTGTTTAAAAAATTAACAAGAAAGATAAATTAGTTTGAAAGGATTGAATTTGTAACTTTATGAGTCAACAACAAGGGAGTCAATAGTGTTCTCTAAACTATCACTTGTATGCTATTACAATTTTTATCAGATGGTTACACTAGAGAATCCCAAGTTAACTTTAGCAAAGATTCTATTCTCTCTATGTATGAGGTTGTGTATTTTTTTCTTCACTCTATTTTTTTTCTTCACTCTATTTATATGGTATGAAGTGTTGGGCAGTGAAACACTGTCACATTCATAAGATGTAGGTGGCGGAGATGCGTATGTTGAGATGGATGTGTGGTCATACGAGAAAGGATCGGGTGAGTAATGAAATAATTAGGACAAAAGTAGGGGTTACATCTATTGAGAATAAAATGAGGGAAAACCGACTTAGGTGGTTTGGCCATGTAAGACGAAGAGCGCCTGATGCGCCGGTTAGGAGGACTGAAGAGTGGCAAAGGGATGTATTGGTGAGGGGTAGGGGAAGACCTAAGCAAACTTGGAGGATGGTGATCGAGAGTGATATGAGTTCAGTGGGGATTGGGGAAAATATGGTAGTGGATAGGACAGAGTGGAGGGAGAGAATTTGTGTCGCTGACACGATTTGATTTCACGGTTTTATATGATGGTTCATTTTAGCCGACCCCGAATCATTTCGGGACTAAGGCTTTGTTGTTGTTGTTACGATATTTCTGCTGTAGTTAATTACTTAACACTTGATAATCTTTTCACGTTGTTCTTTGTAAACCTATACTTCTGCTTTTCTCTTATCCAACTTCATTATTTTCTTTTTCTTCTAACTGGCTGTTGATCTGATATTCAGTCAATAAAATTTTCTTTACGGGTATCTTGCAGGGAGGAAGCTAAAGAACTACGGTCACGATCAGCAGATACTAATGTTGGGAGTGCTTCTGAGGACGTTCCTGATGATATTAACCGGTAAAGGGGATTTATAGTGAGATATAGATCTCACTTCAAAATAAAAGGGGGTGGTTGGGGCTTCAGTCCCTCTTACTTCTTTGAGAGGCAAACTGAACTGGTAGTCAGAGTGTGCTTCTCTGCATGTTGACCGTACAATGAGTTTTGCTAATTTGACACCTTAAGATTGCTAAGCTGTTTGTGAAATTGTTTTGATATGCATTAGAAAGGATAGGGCAATGACCTGTGCTTTATTTGGATTTACAATGTTTTTTTTTGTCTGTTGGCCTAAAGAGGATTTCCTTTTTTGTTGTTTGATTGTTTGTATTTTTAAACATGTTGACGAACTTGGAACGTAGAATTTTCTTCACCATCTCTCTTGTTTCACATGCAAGAGGTGAATCAGAGTGGGAAATGTCCCAATCCTTAGGTTTAACAAACCCCTTATTGGACCTGCATTTTGTAGTCTTATGATGGAATGAATAATCTTTATAACAGTTTCTTGCTTGTTATGTCTTTGACGAAATTGAAAGAAACTAGACCAATGTTCAATATTGGATGGAATTAATCTAGGATTTATGTTTGAGAACGTTATTAGGTTTACATTAACACGTTTCCTGCTGATCATTAAGATTCTGAGTCAGAGTTCTTATGACTTCTGATCCTGCAAGCTCTCATTCTGAACTTGCTCCAGAAGAGTAACCTAACAGAAATATTTGTCTGGGGAGTTCCTCCTGCATGCTTCCAAAATACAAAAAAGTTAACAAGATCTTTTTTTCTTCATGCCCAGGAAAATAGCCAAATCATACAGAGAGCTTGAGGCACGGAAGAATAGAGCAAACCAGTTAGAGAAAGTTTACATGGATATGGCGTTGAAGAAGGAATTACAGGTATCATTTGTTTAAAAAACTTGTCTTGTAGTGATTGTCTGGTTTGGTTTTGCATTGAAGTTTGACATTGAGGCTGCTTGTTAATGATCAGAAAAAAGGTCGAAAACGCAAACTGCGTGAAGATGAGATTGAGTGCCCAACTTCCAGACCAGTATATAAATGGAAATCAGAAAGAAAGCGATGAAAGGTATTTGCATGTAACAAACTATAACCTGTTTATCTGCTTAAATTTAGTTTTGCACGTTCAAATTATTGAGGAGTTTTTGAATCTTATGCATGAAGTCAACAAATTATCTCACTCAATATCTCGGACGATTCAAGTTCAGTTTCAGCTAGGTGGAATGTGATGAGCAACATAAGCGGATGAAGATGGAATTCAGATATAATCTCTGTATACTCTTTTTGACATTTTAACTGTTTAAGCCACCCCCTTGAGGCATGTATTTGGCAAATTTTTTTACAAAGATTTCATTGAACAAGTGGATAACGGTGTAGGATTTCCCTGTCCTTAAGGTCTCTTTGTATTAGTGCTCATTGGAAAAACTTTTGTGATCATTGTTTCTGTTTGCACTTGAATTTTAAATCCAATTATAAAACTCTGATCTCTGAACTGTCTACGTAAGTGGGGCTCGCTCCTCAGAAAATCTGTAGCAAGTGATGCAGAATCTGCAGTCAGTCATAGAAACTTGGTTTGTTGTTGTTATAGGATTTCAGTAATTCAACCAGCAAAGCGCCCGCTTAGAAAACCTTCCTCGCCAATGGAGGCCAATTTCTACAAAGGATAAAGAGTTAGCGTGGCACCTGTCCTTTTTTTTTTTTATCAGTTTGGTCCTCTAATTTGATATTTTGTTAAATCTGTCTAAAATGCTAACAAATTGTGAATCATATGTTGACATTTTTGGATATTTTGACAAAATAAAAATAATATAATGCGAGTTAGAGCTGGAAGCGAATAATATTGAACAGACGGAATTGAAGGAAAATGAGAAACAAGAGGAATAATGAAATCTAATCCTTCTTTATATTGATCCCTCCTTTAATGTAATACATTATATCTTATTAAGAATACAAGTTGTTTTGTTCCAGTTGAAAGAAAATGCATGTTTCGAGAGCATTTTGTCCCTACATCTTGGGAAGGATTTAGTTAGTGTTTTGTGGCTCAACAAGAATGTACAAAGGTTTCCCATTTAGGCTGCTCTGCCCCTGCAGAAGGATAACAATAATAATTTAGCAAGAGATGTTGGAATAGGAATAGGATATTTATGTGATTACCACCTTAAAGTGTGGAAAGCCAATAACACAAGCGCATTCAACAACATGGGCACCGAGACGTTCTAAAAGAGTAATAGAAGCAGAGAGAGTGCCGCCAGTAGCAACTAAATCATCAATAACAATAGCACGCTCTCCATCCCCAACACCACCCACATCTATCTCTAGACAATCATTCCCATATTCAAGCTCATACTCTTCATATATTACCTTTCCTACATACAATAACATAATATAATTAACCACATCAGGGATAGGAATTAGATATTAAAATGCATAAAATACCTGGCAATTTGTTGGGCTTGCGTAGGGGAATGAACTTTGCACCAATAGCTAATGCAATTGAAGGCCCAAACACAAAACCTCTGGCTTCCACACCTACAATAGCCAATCAATTTAAACACTGTACAAGTACAACAAAACAAAACCTTATTTTTCTTTTAAAAAAACTAATCTCAACCACTCTGAGATATAGGAAATCCCTTTACACCAACTAGTTTCATATATCAAATTGACATCACTAATCATAAAAATATAGAATACCTGCAACAATAGAGATGGCCATGTCTCTGTACCGATCAACAAAAATATCCACTGTATCCTTAAATGCTTTAGGATCAAGCAACAGCGTTGTTATGTCTTGAAACATAATTCCTATAATATAAAGCAACAACCTGCTTCAGCTACAACAGAAAACACTTACAGACTCCATTAATTACATACCTGGTTTAGGGAAGTGGGGAATAACTCTAATGGCATCAGAAATGGCTTTCAATCTTGGGTCTCCTTGTAGCCCATTTTCTACTGCAAACATTTTTATTTTATTTCTTCAAACTCACCCCAGAAGAGAACAAACTTGTTTGCTTTTATGGAAATGAGACTGTCATCTAAGAAACAAAGTGTATCTTTGTTGCCTAAACCAACACTGCGCTATATTTATAACCTCACTATCTCTCTCTTTCTTCTCCTATTCCCTCTTTTTATTTATTATCCCTAATATTAATTTACTTTTTTTTTTGTTTCCTTGTAATTATTATATATATAATAAAAAAACAAACATGACTCTATGTTTGAATTAAGGGTCAAAATGATCGTTAAAGATAATCGAACTTTAAGTATCAACTCAGTTTTCAAATTGACAAACCCATCCAAATACAATCAATTTTAGTAGCTAAAATTTGTAAAATCCGGATCTCAAAACTCACAAACTTAAAAGGCTTAGTTGACACATGAAGTTCAATTTGAGCTAAATTGATATTGACTGTCAATTTTAGGGATCATTTTAACCCTTAATTTTCTAAAATTTGTAGCATTTAAAGTTTGATAATTTTAGAATTGAGTTGATATCTAAACTTTGATTTGATCTAAATTAATATTGATTGGAATTTTGGGGTGCATTCTCAGCCTTAATTATTGGTATATTTTTACCCAAACTTGATATAAGTGCTTAGAATCATGAAATATTAGGCGTAATTATCCATTTATTATTGTTAAAAAGAAGTAATCACTCAATTGTTAAAGATGTTAAGCTTCAAAGTAAACTAAACAGTGAATAGCTATCATAATGCTCAACTTTTAATTATTACAAGTAAATAAAATATAAAATAATTTTAGTAATTATTGCATTCTATAAGTCAAAGTATTAAAAAGTATTATTATTATTATTATTATTATTATTATTTTGCATGGCCTATCTCCATATATGATATAGCTTGTTTGTTGTACTTCAATTTTTGAACAATTGAATCAATTAATTAATTGGTCCAAACCATAGACGACTCAAATGTCATTATTTTCTTAATTTCAATAAGTTTATATATATAGTTTCTTCAAAAAAAAACATTATATATATAGTATATATTTTCTATAAAAAAGATCAAAAATCAAAATGCAAGTATATAAAAAAAAGCATGGAAAAGGAAAAAAAATATGTAAGTTGGTATGGGTAAGTTTGGAGGAGATGGTAAGAGAATCCAAATAGCAGGAAGGAGATATTTTTAGTACTGATGGTACGGATACCTAAAGGATTGTATGTTGACGTGGCAATATATAGATGAGGAGTCCTTTTAATTGAATGGCCAAGATCAGAGTGAAAGTCTTTGGACCGTTGGCTTCTGATTCTCTTGAAGCATCATAAATGTTAGGTCTCCCTCTCCTCTCCTGTTCCGAAAGAGCTCAATCATTTTATTTTTTTGTACATTAGGTAAAAGTTTGCACGAAACCAAAAATGATTCTTCACTACTTGCTGCAAAACTCAAGTTCTTGCTTCTAATTCTTTAAACAAGTTGCTGATTCCAATTAAAGTTTTCTGTATATATCAGGACTTGAACTCAATATTATTTTCTCGAAATAAGATTGGATGAAGATGAAAAATTCATTCGAATTGACTGTAAGTCTCCTATGTGCGGAGGATCGTCAATGCATTTTTCATATGCGATGACGATGATGTTGGACTCATTTATGATAACTTGAGTTATATTCAAGGTTATCAAAATGTTTAGATTTTTGTTGAGTTAGAGAGGTCCATATAATAACGGATTATGGGTCATCATGACGAACACAATTGTTGATGATAATCATGTTCAGATGACTTGTACTGTGGATGGTCAGGGTCCAACAAATGTTGATGGGATATGTCATTATTCTTATAATTCATTAAATTTTTTTTTATCAAGGCTTAATACATACTCAGCCCCATGAACTTATTTTTTTTTTCATTTTACCCCCTAAACTTAAGGGACAACCCCCCTAAACTTCCAAAAAGTCACCCAATTTACCTCTTCTCTCCGACGTGGCGTTTGGATTGTTGCAGCTTTGTATTTTGCCAGGTCAGCGCCACGTCGGAGAGGAAGGGTAAATTGGATGGTTTTTTAGAAGTTTAGAGGATCAGTAGGTTGTCCCTTAAGTTTAGGGGGTAAAATGAAAAAAAGGGACAAATTCAGGGAGCTGCGTATATATTAAGCCTTTTATCAATTATGCTATGGGGAGAGAAGGAAGTGGCCGACAACTATCGAGTTGAGAAAATTCAGATTATATCGGTCAAAATCTCCAAAAACCTTGAGACTCTTTTGTTTCCTTATCCCTAAAAAATAAATAAATAAAGGGTAGCTTTCGAAAATATTTATTTGAAGTTCTTTTTATTTTCTAAGGACTTGCTGGAAAATATCGGGTAAGCGATTTTTTTTGGAAAATAAAATATTTTCGGCGTTTAGCAACAACACCGGTGAACGAGAAGATGTGGTAGATAATTAATGTTTTCAAAATACTAAGAAGGAATAGAGTAGAGTTCCAAAAATTTCAAAAAACTGTTATATTTTTTTAAAAGAGTAAAATATTTTCCTCACTTTCTTCGTATATTCTTTTTGTTGATTTAATTTCTTAAGCAAATAAAAAAAAAAAAAAGTAAATTCAGAAAAATATATGAAAATCAAACAAATCTGTTTAAAAGTCAAGGCAAATTTTGGTTGTTAAGGGATAGTTTTTTGCTAACTAATTCTCGTAAATTATAAGAAGGCGGCTAAGTGTTAGTTTTATTCACCAAAGAGGAGATGCCCCTCATAAGATTTGAACGCTCAAACCTTTTTGGGCTTCTAGGGAAGAAGAAAATAGAAAGAAAATTTTAAAGAAAGAGAGAATAGTCTGGGTAGAATCTTGAAGACAGTTTTAGAAATGCAGAAAACTAGTACATTAATCAAGAACAAGTAGTTTCTAGAATTTCAAGGGAAGAAATGAAAAAAATACATTTTCTATTAAAATGAAAAAATATAACATTTCCTAATCTCTGAATAAATGCATAGTATGTGTCGAAGAATGAATGACACATAAATTTCTTGAGACAATGGTTTTCTAGAAATCTGGAAAAATCTGTGCCAAACCTTAAAAAGCAATTACAGCTTGTAAGGGGATTTTGATAACATCCAAAAATATTTTGTCCGGTCCAAGATATTAGGTCAACTGGGTCTTCATTATTAGATCAGATATCTATTAAAAAAACTTCTAAGTCCCCTCCAATCCAACTTAATTAGGATATTTAAGTTCGGTTCTGGTTCTAATTATAGTATACGAGATAATGCAATAAACTCCTAAATAAGAAGGATTCTCCCGAATAAAATACATGAAAATTAGTAATATTCTAAATAAAATTCTTATTTCTTATGGTTACTTTTTTTTTTTTTTTTTGACAAAATATAATTACTTGATGTGTTTTCACTATTGGATGATGGATTAGAAAATTAATCGAATGGTGAAAACACACAAAGTAATGCTTACTTTGTTAAAACTATTTAGCCTTTACCATTTCTTATATAAATGCTTTTAGCTTCAAGATATGATTACATCATTTTTATGCAATAAAAATCTTATAATTCATATTTTTTTAGAACAAAGACCGATTATAATTATAAACAATTTTTCATTAATATTTAATCCGAATCTTCTCAACCTAATTGAAGATTCTGATTCAACCAGTGTGAATTTGGATTGCGAGTTAGTTGAGTTGACCCACTAACCCATTTATTAATTTGTAAAAAACGAAAAAAAAGAGAAAACATGAAAAACTAGAAAATAAAAAATGGAAAACGTGAAAATATGAAAAATAGAAACGTGAATTTATATAAAAATTTAAGCTGATAAAATTAAGGGTTAATTAAAAAAAAAACCCTTTATGGTTTCACATTTTGTCAGATTGTACCTGTGGTTTTTTTTTTGTCCAAAAAATAACCTTGTGGTTTTTGTTGTTAGCAAATTCGTGACAAATCTCTTAACGCCGTTAAAATGTAAGGGTATTTTCTTTCTTCTTTATTCTTCTTCTGCTTTTGTCCTTTTTTTGGCCACAGTCCGGAATTCCAGAATCTAGAATTTAAGATTTCCGAAGTTATAGAATTTTAGTATTTCCTGGAATTCCAGAATCTAGAATTTCAGATTTATGAAATTCTAGAAAATACTGAAATTCCAGTATTTTATGGAATTCTAAAATTCTAGAATTCCAGTATTTTCAAGAATCCATAATTTTCTAGAATTCCAGAATTTAGAATTTCAGATTTTTCGAATTCTAGAAAATACCAAAATTCCAGTATTTTCTGGAATTTTAGAATTTTGAAATTATAAATTTTTGGAACTTCAGAATTTTAGAATTACAGATTTCTGGAATTCTAGTATTTTTGAAATTTCAAAATTTTCTACGATTCCAAAATCTAAAATTTCAAATTTCTGGAGTTCCTATTAATTTACTAGAATTTCAGTATTTTTTGGAATTCTAGAATTTAGAATTACAGTATTATTTAGAATTCCACTAGAATTCCAGTTTCTTTTCCGTTTTTATATATTTCCGTTTTTTAATTTTAATTAAATTTAGTTAATTGAGTTAAATAAAGTAACCCGTTTAATAAATGAGTCGAGTCATGTTAATCCATATATAAATGTGTTATCTCAACTCATCTACCAAATGGATTGGGTTGATCCATTTATTAAATGGTTTGGGTCAACTCATTTATCCATTTTGACACCTTCATTTGAAACCCTCAGTTGAAGCCATCACATTTAGCCTCAAATCTTCAAGCTTAGGTCTCCATGTATTTTTTAAATACTCTAGATACTAAAGAAGTTTCGAGTTAGTGAACGACTGATGACACCAACTGATACAAATTGAAATTGAGAGATGAAAAGTATATAGTTATTTTTGGAGGAAAAAACTAAGATACCGATATGAGAAAACGTGAAATCAACTATTTTTTTTTTGTAAAAAATTTAACCTTTAATATATTTATCATATCATTTTTACCATATAGAGTAATACTATCCTATTATTTTTTTTTTAATTTGTTTAAATTTAAAATTGTTAGATTTATGGAGTAAATGTCATCAATGCATCATGACTCAGTTAGACCTGTCCATGGGCCGGGCTGGGCCGGGTTTGGGCTGGGCCAGTCGGGTTTTTAAGTAAAAATGCTCAGCCCAAGCCCAGTCCAACCCACAATTAATTTAGGCGGGCTCGGGCTTAAAAATCAAATCCCGAGCCCAACCCATATAAGCCCACCTAAATATATATATATAATTGTTAATTATAAAAAAATAAATATTATACTTAAAAATAAATATTTAATATATAAATATATATTTATTAATTAATATTAATAAGCGGGCCGGGCTGGGCTGGCCCGTGTTATTTTTATTAATCCCAAGCCCGCCCAAAAAATAGGCAGGCTTTGACGAGCCTGGGCCGATGAACAATTTTTATTGTCCAAGCCCGGTCCAAGGGACACGGGCCTGGGCGGGCCGGACGGGTATCCGGGCCCGTGGACAGGTCTAGACTCAGTTGATACTAGTTGCCCTTGTGACTTAAATTTAATTTCCGCTAAATATATTAGTAAAGATGAGTGAAAAAAATTTAACTGTGATTAAGTTCTAAATAAAATTATCTTAATGAAAATAATCATGGTTACACAAAGTGATGCGGACATCCTAACTGGGATCGCTGATCACACACGCTCTGGCGGATCCTCAGACATCAGACCCACAGAGGTTGTACCTAGGAGGGCGGATCCCCAGGACATACGAGCGGGGCGGATCTAGGAGTATACCAGGAGGCGAATCAACATCTACCCTTGGGCGGATCTCGGTTTACTTCCTCCCGAAGTAATTCACCAACAACCCTGACAATCCGTACCTGTACCATTGTACTGATTGTCGGGGCGTATCACCCATTTTACCCTTTTATGGATAGCCTTATCAGAACCCTAGTAGGGGTAGTCCTTGTCTTTTATTATTATTAGTAAGAGGTATTTAAACCCTCAATTTGTAAGGATGTAACAACTTTTTATCAATCAAACATCATTTCTCTTTGAGAGCTTAAGGTTTATACCTTGTTATTGGGATTCACTCCTTCTAGTTTAGCTAGAGAAGAACCTCTTTGTTGGTTTACGATTAAAACCTTCATTTATCGCTTTCAATCTGTATCAGTTGGTATCAAAGCCGATCGTTTCCTGACCCGAAACTTCTTTTGGCAATGGTTCAACCCCGACAACCGCAAGATTCCATGGAAACCAGTGACCAGAGGTATGAGGAGCTGAGGGAGCACCTCGCGGAGCAGATCCAGGCCAGCCATGAGCGGGAGAGGCAAACCGACCAACGGTTCCTGAAGCTGGCTACCTCCCTAGAAAACTTCAAACTAGAGGTTCGGGCTCTAATCCGACCAAACGCGGGAGGATCAACCCAGAGAAAGGAAGGAGTTCCTGAACAACAGATTCCACAAATTGATCCTAGGGATCCTGAGGTAAGAAGACCCAACTTTGTCCTTGTGCATAACGCTGATAGTGATAGTGATGACTTTGAGGGTATCGGGAATGATGATACCGTTAGAACTATGAGGGATGTTGGGCCTGTTGACAACCGACGTGTGGAGGTTGCTAGAGTATACTCAGGTCTAGGAAACTTTGATAGAGATGATGCCTTTAAGCTAAAGATAGACTTACCATCTTTTGGGGGCGAACTCGATATAGAGGGATTCTTAGACTGGTTATCGGAAGTCGAACGTTTTTTTGAGTATGCTGGGATTCCTGATGAAAGGAAGGTGAGGCTGGTGGCATATAGCCTGAAGGGTGGCGCATCAGTTTGGTGGGATCAGATGAGGGAAGAAAGAAGAAGGGGGGGCAGAGATCCGATTAGATCTTGGCTACGGATGAAGGCGATGTTGAGGGAGCGGTTCTTACCGCCGGATTATGAGGAGTATATTTACAGCTCCTACAGGGGATGCTCTCAAGGGACCCGAAGTGTCCATGAGTATACTTCAGAGTTCTTGAGGCTTTCGGCGAGAGCCAACTTGTTTGAAACTGAAAGCCAAAAGACCTCTAGGTATCTAGAAGGGTTGAGATACAACATCCAGGATCGTATTGGCACACAGATGGTGGTTCAGGTACAAGATGCCAGGAATTTAGTCCTCAAGGCTGAATCTCAACTAACCAGAAGATCCAGGAGATCCGCCATTACTGAGTATACGCCCGGAGGAAGAGATAACATGAGGTCTTATGACAAAGGCAAGCAGGTGGCGAGTGCCAGTGGGGGCCAAGGTTAACAGTGTGGGAAGGGGATCTGTCGGAGATACTAGGCCATACAAGGAAGCACCTATACCACCTAAGAGAAACAATCCGTATGCGAGGCCATCGCCTTTCAAATGTTTTCGGTGCAATGAGCCAGGCCATAGATCCAACGAATGTCCTAGGAGGAAGAGCGCCAACATGGTGGAGAGGTATGAAGATGACTATGACGAGGGGATGAAGTATTTTGTGAACCCTTAGGAGAAGATGATGATGAGGCGGATGAAGAGAGATACACCATTCATATGGTACGACGTTTATTAGTCTCTAGCCGGATAGAGGGAGATCAGAGGCATCAACTATTCAGGACCCGCTGTCTTGTGAAAGGTGGGCGATGCAATGTGATAATAGATAGTGGGAGCCAAGAGAACATTGTGAGCAGCAGCGCCGTTCAGAAATTCGGGTTGTTGGCGGAGGCGCATCCCGACCCCTATAGGGTGGGATGGATAAAAAACGTGGGTGAACTTAGGGTGACCCAGAGATGCAGGGTACCTATTGTGATTGGTGATTATAGTGATGAAGTCTGCTGTGATGTGGTAGATATGGATGCCTGCCACCTGTTGTTGGGTCGGCCCTGGCAGTTTGATAACGATGCCATCCATGCAGGAAGAGAGAACACTTACAGATTTGTGAAGAATGGGGTGAAGTTCGTCCTTACGCCAATGATGAGAGAGCCAAAGACCGACGAGAAGTCTACCTTGGTAGTCTGTCCTACACACAAATCATTTGTCAGCCAATGTGAAGAGAGCTAGATGGTGTATGTGGTAATGGTTAAGGCGAATCACGAATCCGCCCAAAGGGGCGAAAGGGAGATGCCAACTGAGGTGACCCGCCTACTTGGCGAATATCAAGACCTGTTCCCTGAAGAACTGCCGAGTGGGTTACCACCTTTGAGGGATATCCAACATCATATCGATCTTGTGCCCGGGGCTAGTTTGCCAAGCCTTCCCCATTATCGAATGAGTCCAAAGGAAAATGACATTATGAGGCAGAAAGTGGAAGAGCTCATTGAAATGGGATACGTTAAGAAAGTATGAGTCCATGTGCCGTCCCAGCCCTACTTACGCCCAAGAAGGATGGATCTTGGCGGATGTGTGTGGACATCAGGGCTATTAACAAGATCACTATCAAGTATAAATTCCCTATTCCAAAGTTGGATGATATGCTAGACCAACTTGGCGGATCCCGAGTTTTCTCCAAGATTGATCTCAGGAGTGGTTATCATCAGATACGAATTCGATCTGGGGATGAGTGGAAGACGGCTTTCAAGACCAGAGATGGATTGTATGAGTGGTTAGTAATGCCATTCGGGATGACTAATGCCCCCAGTACATTTATGAGGCTGATGAATCAAGTGATTCGCCCGGTGATTGGAAAATTTGTAGTTGTGTATTTTGATGACATCCTGATTCATAGCGAGACCTTGGTGGAGCACTTACGGATAGTGTTCGACCTATTAAAGAAGCACCAGTTATACGCCAACACTAAGAAGTGTGACTTTATCATGGAAAGTCTGGTTTTCCTTGGGTTCGTGGTTAGTGGCGAGGGGGTCCAAGTTGATGGGGAGAAGGTAAGAGCCATCCGAGAATGGCCCACTCCGAGGAATGTGGGGGATATCAGGAGTTTTCATGGGTTAGCAACGTTTTATCGCCGATTCATCAAGAACTTCAGTTCCATAGTGGCCCCATTGACGGAATGTTTGAAGAAGGGAAGGGGGTTCGAGTGGGCGGATGCCCAAGAGAAGAGCTTCGCCCTGATCAAGGAAAAATTGAGTACAGCGCCCGTGCTGGCGTATCCCAATTTTGATAAACTGTTCGAAGTTGAGTGTGATGCCAGTGGAGTGGGGATTGGTGGAGTCTTGATGCAAGAAAAGAGGCCCATTGAATATTTCAGTGAGAAGCTCTGTGAGTGTAGACACCGAGTCAGAGGACCTGTGATGAAAACCTGAAAACAAGACGGTGGAAGCGATTGATTCCGGAAGTTTCGAAAAAATAATAAAATAAATAAGTTACGGTGGGTCGCTGTTGTTGATTGGATGGCTCGCGAATGCTTAGCGGCATGGTGCGAGTACTTAGCGGCGGCCGACGCGCGTTCGACGACAGTCGGACACCCGCTCGACGACGCAAAGCGCGCGCTCGATGCTCGTCGGACGCACGCATCCAACCAGGAATAGCACGCGCTCGACGTCCGAGCAATGCACGAGCTTGGCAGCACGAGGCGCGCGCTCGTTGGCCACGGGGCATGTGCGCCCGGCAGCGCAGAACACACGTTCGGCGGCCACGACGCGTGGACGCCTGACGGCACGGAACGTGAGCTCGACGGCCGCAGGGGGCGTGCACGCCCGGCGGCGCGAGACGCGCCCCGGCGGCCGTTGGGCGAGCGCCCAACCGCGTCGGGCGGACGCCCAACGGAAGTTGGGCGCGCACGCCCAACCTCGCGTTGGGCGCTCGCCCAACGCTGTTGGGCGACCGCCCAACAATTGTTGGGCGATCGCCCAACTATTGTTGGGCGGTAGCCCAACGCAAGGTTGGGCGACCGCCCAACATGCTTTGGGCGGCCGCCCAACCCTCTTGGGCGACGCCCGATTTTACTCGGGCGTCGCCCATTTGTCCGGGGACCCGTTTGCCTATAAAAGGCACGGATCCCCATGCATTTGAAAGAAAGGAGGAGATTCTTTGGAGCTTTCTCACTCTAAACATTTTTAGAGAGAGAAAGTCAATTTTTTGGAGAAAATATTTTTTTTCCCAAAAAAATCCAAATTTTCCCAAAGTTAAATTTTTACTAAAAAAAACACAAAAAACCGGAAAATCACGACTCGTGGAATCAATCGGCTTCGACTGTCAGATACCGAATTTAAGGTATTATCCGAGGACTAGACTCTTTTATTTTATTTAATTTATTTCCTTCTTATAGTTTTTATTTATTTAGTTATTTATTTATTTTATCACGTTTTATTTAATTTAGCGTATTTATTTAATTTTTGTCTCGTGTTGAATAAAATTTGGTTTTGTTTTAAAATAAAAAACCTCGTTTTGATATCCCAATACGAACCGTGATCCGATAAAAAGGTAGTTCGGGTATTAAAGACGTTGTAATTATAAGTTGTAATTTAAAGAATTTCCAAATAACGTTTTAAAATAAAAACGTCGTTTTAGGAACGTCCGTTATTGACTATGATCCATTTTTGGTAGTTCGGAAATCCAAAACGATTGAATTAGATTTAATTTAAAGCTTTTGAATAAATCTGGAAATAATTGGAGTGCTGCTGTAATTTGCCATTTCTGTAACTAATTGCTGTTTACCGACGGAATTTCCGTCGGTAAATCTGCTGGAATGTAAAAAAATGCTGTTTTAGTCCCTCTTTCTCAACTTTTAAGTTTTTGATCCTTGGTATACATATATATAGTTATGTAATATATATTTTTAAACTATTTTTTAGATATTTGGTACCTATAGTTATTTAGAATGTCTATATATTATTTTTCATTAATTTGATCTATTATAAGTATATGTATATATATATTTCCTTTTTCATTCATTTGAGTTATATTGGATTTTATTTTAAATGTTATTTACTTGAGCATTTTGGAGATAATTAGTAAATATTAGTGGATAAATATATATTATTTTTGACTTTGGAGATAATTAGTAAATATTAGTGGATAAATATATATTATTTTTGACATTTAAAATTACATTAGTTATGTATATATATATAGTTTTGGGATATTTGGGCTATATTAGTTATTATTAAATAAAACTATTTTGGTGACAAATGTTATTTTCTTATCTAGGAGTTTTATTTACTATTTTCACATGTTTAAAGTATAAATGTATTATATTTAGTATTTTCATATGTGTATTATATAGTCTCTTTTCATTAACTTTTATTTCATATTTCCTTTTTGGATTAAAATGTATATATATATGCTTATATTATTTTCTTTATTCTTTTGGGCCATTTAGGGGTCCATGTTTCAAATGGGCTTTATTTGGGAGTGAATTTTGGTTTAAATATGTTTATTATTGTAATTATAACAAGTAGAGAATCCACTAAGGAAAAAGGGGAAAATAAATCACAAAAAGAGTTTTCAATTTAATTATTTAAACTAATGAGTTTTTAGAAGTTCCTAATGTAAATAAATAGTGTTTTCTTGACATTTCAAAATCGTTTCCCAAAACATCACACTTTAAAACCTTAGTCCGTTCCAACGACGGATTAAGCGAACCTTGTAATTAAAATCGTTTTCATTGTGAATAATAGAGTTTTTGAATCGTTTTCTTAAATGATTTGTACAAAATAAATTGAATTGTATGTTTAACCACGTTTTCTTATTAAAGGTTTTTATCTTGATGTTTTCAAACGCTTGAGTCGTTCCAACGGCGATTCGGGTGAACTTCATCAAACGGGGTTTTGAAACGTACCTAAATCGTTCCAACGGCGATTAAGGTGCGAACCATGTAAATGAACTCGTTTTGGGGAAGTGAATTAGTATAGAATTAGTATGTAACACGGAACATAAATCACGTTGTAAATAAATCAATTCTTCCTTCTCCCCCTCTTTTTCCTATGTATTTTTGAACTGATGTAAATGGGTGATTCTTTACCAAAGTGGCTTTTCAATAATATATGCTCAAAAAGGTTTTCGAAACGAGAAAGAAAAGGTTTCAAATGAATTTTAAACTTAAAGGAATATACGATTAGTCCGTTATCGCCTAACATGCTGAGTATGAGGCCGGTGGTTCATAACCGGGCGATGTCGGGGTGCCTAGTAGCCTTTCTCCGGAAAGGAGCTAGCCTTCTCGGCTCGTACCTAAGTTTCCCGAACCCACACCGGTCTCCCGCAAGGGATCGGTGTTCATTTTCCCATTCGTGGGTGGCGACTCTTCCATATCTCCGAGCTCCGGTCCTGCCGAGCAGCTTGATTCCACGATTGGTTGCTTTCGGCGCCAATCACCGCTTACGTCGCCATGAGGTGTCCACCCCCCGGTCCGCCCGGGAGATTAGGCCGCGGCACCTCGTCTAACAAGTGGCGACTCCGCTGGGGAAGCGAGAAATTTGATTCCGGAAGGTGTGTATTAAGCCCTTAACGGGGACGGATCGTATTATTTCTTTTCGTATGCATTCATGTGCATTATTGCAAACTTTTTGGGTAATTTCCGCGAAACCTCTAGCGAGAGTCCATTCGTCGCTCGAAAGAGGCTAGTGTAAGTTCCCCCTTACAGTAAGGCGCCAAAGGGTCCCCATCCATTCGTTAGGGGCGAATTTGTGCGGTCCTGTGAGGTCCCGCGCTCAGCCGTGTCAGCATATAGTAGCCTTAGAAGTTGCCATAGGATTACCCGTTACTATTTTTGATGTGATAAATGAATCAGTTCGGGTTTTCAAATCGCCATGATACGTGTCTAAATCCTAAAGTATGTAAAGAAAATGAAATGATGCGTTAATATATACTCTTGAGTCGACATACTAATTACCCTAAAACATCGAAACGATTTAAACTAAAGACGACTTAGTCATCTCGTATGAATGAATATGTGCGGCCCGCCTTGTCCCTTTCTGTGTCCCGACGAAGGCACATGTTCAGGAAATGCGTTACGACGTAAGCACGTATTAGTATGCGTCGGTTTGGAGTTAAGGATAGTTACATTTCGATACAAAAGACTATATTAACAGCAGCCGTTATTCACATTCTTTAAATAGGTTGGGATAAAGCGAGATCATAACGAAACGAAAACGAAGAACATTTCTGTTTTGAACGACCCTGTCGTAACGTGAAAAGTTTCGCACAAGTAGCCCGTCCCTTCCGAATAAAAGACGAGCTTTTACGTTATGCCCCGTGTCGTTCTTAAGAGAAATGGACGTGTCCGCAGAAGTGACTAAGAAAAGAAAAGCAAAAAATGAACTAAACGACCAAAATCATTCCGAATCTACGATATATGTTAATCCCGAGAGTAGTTAAAGAAAATAAACCAATGTCGTTGAATGCGTGCCTCGAACGAGTGTATACCCCGTTTAAAATCACGAAGCCGAATTAAGCCAAACCATATAATTGCGCCATATGGATGAGACTGCGGGTTGACTAACGACTCGATCATTTTGACCGTTACCAAAACTGCAAGAAATATGGCCCGATGTACGTGTTTGCTTAATTCGTGCCTAAAGGAAAGAGAACGGTGATATCCTCGCTTCGAATAAGCATGCGATTCAACGAAATGTTGATTTTCTATAACCACACTAAGATGATATATCCCGTGGATTGGGAAGAACAATGAATTGTTGCTAGCCGAAGGGTTACCGTGCGCTCAAAATAAGACTCGCCGTCTTTTCACGTAGCTAAAATGAGCAAACGGATCCTCGACGCTAAAAACAAACGCGTTACGCGATGAGTCCGTTCCCTAAAATAAAATCCAAAAGTGATTCCATCACTAAATAAACACGTGGTTACGTCTCTCGATAGATCCAAAAGGTCCCGTTGTAATCCAAAAATCGAGACACGAACCCACGCGAACAAAAGGGAACGAGTCATTGACAATAACGAACGATTGGACTAGAAGAATAACTCGTACCACGTCTAAAAACCGAGATGCGCTCAAAGGGAGTCAAAACCCGAACTAATGCGTCTCACGAAAGGACGAAAGACGAGTTATTCCGAAAGGACAATCCAACTTGGTCGATTTCTTAGTCACTGAACGCTGATGCGTCAAAAACGAACTGTGTTGTATGGTGAATGATTTATTTTTCCGCAATAATCGACGGCATCACGCGTCCCTTGGACCGCAATGTGAGCCCCAAACCAAAATCCTAGGAAAGAGACTTGGACCATCGAGTGTGTGGAGGAATAAGGGTGGAAGAGAGATGTTGTGATACGTGTAATTAGACTAACGTTTGTTCTTCTTATCTTATATATCCGTAAATAAATAAACGCACACACCACGAATCATGCATATAAAATCATGCATACATACTAATGGATACCGTTCGCGCAGACGTCATCATTAAGCGATTGTGGTACCAAGAGAGCAGTCGGCTAGTTAGGCAGTTTGACCAGTTACAGATTGACAGTTCTGAATCGGCAGTTGTGGCTTCAGAATCATCTTCGTCCGAGTATACTCAGTCTTCAGCCAGTATGTCTGCGACCGACGAAAAAGTGGCCGGATTGGAAAACTCTGTGAACAACATTAATGAGCAATTAGCGGTGATAGAGGCCCAGTTAGCTAAGCTGGCCATGAGAGATGATAAAAATGACAGTAAACACGCTGAGAATGAGGTGAACGATGGACCTCGCTTTGGGAATGAGGATGACTATCAAGATTATATCCGGAAGCAGTTTGAGAAAGAGAAAGCTAAGGAAGAGGAGTGGAAGCAACACATCACGCAGGAGGTGCAGGATCTACGTGGGGGAAGTTCCGGGAGTCAGGACTTTTATAACTTGAAGAATTGTTTATCGGCAACGACTTTGCCTTTGAAATTCCGGCTCCCTGACATGAAAAAGTTCGATGGAACTGGGGATCCCACTGCCCATATGAATCAGTATGTCGCTGTAATGAAGCACACGATCCTTACTGAGGATCAAGTCCTAGGGCTCTTTAACACTTATCTTGAGGGGGCTGCCCTCACATGGTTTCATGCATTACCAATGGTGACGAAGAGGGATTGGAAAGAGTTAGCGAAGTCATTCATCGCTCAGTATAGCTTCGATACCATGCTGGAGGTCACTTTGAAGGAGCTAGAGAGCACTAAGCAACAGGCTGGGGAATCTTTTTCCGATTTTGTGAAAAGATGGAGGGCTAAGGCCGCGGTCATGAAACAGAAGCCGCTTGAGCAAGATCAGATCCGAATGGTGGTTGGCAACACATTGCCGTATATCAAGAATGAGTTGCGGTATATGCCGTTTACCGATTTCAATCAGATATATAGTTGTGCCTTGACAGTCGAGGGGGATGGAGAACCAAAGAAAGATTATACTAAGTGGACGAAGTCTGGATATAGTGCCGGAGGGCCAAGTGCGAGTACAGAGTCCGCTGCGGTGAAAGTGCTCGATCTTAATGCTATCAAAAAGAGGCAGTTCGCCAAATTTGATCAAACCTACGCAAAAGTTTTCGAACGATTGCAGAAAAAGGGGCTGCTGAAAGCTCTGACTCATTATAACAAGACACCGCCTCCTCCGCAGATACAAGCTAGGGGATATTGCGAGTTCTACAGCAATTATGGGCATACAATTGAGAATTGTGAGAGGCTGAAACACGAAATCCAGGATTTAATCGAGGAGAAAAAGATAGCTGATCCTTCGTCAGCGAACCCTTCCACTAGGCGTAATCCATTGCCTAATCATAGGGTAAGCATGATCGGAATTGGTCTGACAAAACGTGTAGTGGTGGAATCCTTCGAAAAGAACGTAGAGAAGTTGTTGGACTCCGATGAGAAGAATAATGTGGGAAATGGTTTGTATGTGTCGTCTTTGGAAGAGGAGCCAACGGAAGGAGTGATGGATGATAGAACTGAAACTGAGGAGACCGAGGAAGTCTCATCTCGGAGGGTCATGCCCGTGTTGAAATTGTTTAGTGGGGTAGAAGACTCCGAAGCTCATTTGTATGGATACGTGTGTGCTATGTTTGGAGAGCCATACAAAGTGGAAGAAGTCGCTCCATGGTTCCATCTTTCGCTGGTGGGCGAACCTTTGAAGTGGTTTCAATCGCTACCTGACGCGACTAAGCATGATTGGTCACAGATGTCAAGCTTGTTTTTGATGAAGTATCGAAGAGACAAAATACGGACAGGGGAATATAGCGCGATGCAAATTGGGCCTATCAAACGTCCGTTTCCAACTGTCAACAAGTATAATGAAGGGAAGGACCCCATGGAGCACTTGCATTTTTATCTGTCGGCTATGGGTCCTCTAGGTTTCAAAGAGGAGGAGATCACGAGCTTGTTTTGCAACTCATTGGCAGGAGATTCAGTAGTGTGGTACATGTCTCTTCCAATGCACGTTAAAGCAGATTGGGCAAAAATGACTAAGAGATTCATCAAGAAATACGCCGCACGGGAATGTCCAGAGGAAATGCCTGCATTACTCGAAGAGAAGACACCTGAAGCAGTAATAGCCATGTCTAAGTATAAGGGAGATGAGAACCCCATTGATCACATAAACCGTTTCCGTGCCTACATATTTGACGCGGGACTCTACCAAAGTGAGTTAGTCCAGCATTTTCCAAAGACACTCATAGGAGAAGCTTTGATGTGGCACCAAATGCTCGCGGCAAAGACAAAAGGGGACTGGGGATCCCTCATGGAGGCCTTTGTGCAGAGGTATGAGAGGTACATTCCGTGGACAGGGTCGTTGGAAGATTTAGAAAGGATCAGGCAATTCCCCGAGGAACGATTTGTGGATTATGCTAGAAGATGGAGGTTCAAGTATGCCTCGTGTCGGGTCACCTTGAGTGATCAGAAGCAACTCATGTGCATCTGGAAGGGTGCTATTCCACTCGTGGCTAGAAGAATGAATGGAGTGTTCCTCAAGGACTATGAAGAACTGATAGGCTGGGCTCGGTATGGATCGTCGGACCCTTCCTACATAAATCCGAATGTCCCTCACATAATGGATCTGATGGTCGTGGACGTTTGGGGAAGTTCCTCCGACGAGGAAGGTATCAATCAGAGGGTTCCGATCAACATCTGGGATGAGTCTGATGATGAGTCGGAAGTGGCTTTTAGCGCCGAAGGAAAGATTCTGCCAGGATTTGAGATCTTTGATGATGTTGCCGACTGGGGCAGTGGAAAAGCGAGCTGCTTTGTCGAGGAGATTATGATGTTAGACTTGAACGCCGAGGATCAAGTCATCACTGTAGAAGTAACTGCAGGAGCGAGAAATGAGCCCAGTACCTCCAAAGCATATGAGAAGCCCGAGAACCTCGATGATGAAAATTGTATTACTGCTTTGTTTGAATCAGACGATGTAATCGCCAATACTATCAATGAAATGAATTCTGATTTTGCTTACTTGCTTGATGTTGATCATGATCATTCCATGCATTCTCATTCATATAACATGCCTACATTTGAAATCAATACAATAGAAATGTCAACTTTCAATCTTGGCACGGATGAAAATCCTAAACTTATACAAATTGCTCAAGAATTAACTATTGAAGAGAGGAAAGAATTCGAGAGAATAATTAAAAAATACGAAATAGTGTTTGCTTGGACATACGAAGACATGCCTGGAATTGATCAATCAATCGTAACTCACCGTATTCCAACATATCCCGAGGTGAGGCCCGTAAAACAAAAGCTCCGACGCATGAGACCAGAATGGGCAGATAAGATCAGAGAAGAAGTGAAGAAGCAGTTAGAAGCAGGGTTCATCGAAGTAATCGACTATCCCCCTTGGGTCGCAAATGTGGTGCCCATCACAAAGAAGGACGGTGAAGTAAGAATGTGCGTCGATTATCGAGACCTTAACAAGGCATGCCCCAAGGATGAATTCGCGTTGCCTCATATTGACGTGTTGATCGACAGTGCAGCATCGAGCGTCTTACACACGAATGTGGACGGTTTCATGGGCTACATGCAAGTTCAGATGGCCGAAAAACACAAAGCAAAAACCTCGTTCACAACTGAGTGGGGAACATACTGCTACAAGATAATGCCGTTTGGTTTGAAGAATGCCGGGGCAACTTACCAGCGAATGGCTACAGCACTGTTCCATGATATGATACACAAGGAGGTGGAAGTTTATGTGGATGACATGATGGTCAAATCAGAGACGAGAGAGGGGCACTTTGCTGCACTCGAGAAGTTTTTGGCCCGAATTGCAGAATTCAAACTAAGGTTAAACCCGAAGAAGTGCTTCTTCGGCGTTTCGTCGGGGAAAATCTTAGGCTATATAATCGGAAACAAAGGAATTGAGGTAGATCCCGACAAAGTGAAGGCCATACGAGAAATGCCGGCACCAAAGAATGAGAAAGAAGTGAGAGGGGTTTTGGGGCAGGTTCAGTATATCAGCCGGTTCATAGCAAGACTCACTGCAATTTGCGAGCCGATCTTTAAGTTGCTACGGAAAGATCAACCCACGATTTGGAATGATAAGTGTCAGCAGGCCTTAGAGAAGGTCCGAGATTACTTGTCTAATCCGCCAATTCTGAGACCGCCTAAACTGGGAAAACCGATGCTCCTCTATGTGGCAATCGAGGAACGATCCACTGGGGCAATGCTGGCCCAAGAGGGAGACACCGGTGTTGAACACGCGGTGTATTATCTGAGTAAGAAGTTCCTGGAGTACGAGCTCAGGTACAACATGATCGAAAAGACGTGTGTGGCAGTAGTATGGCTAACAAAGAAACTACGACACTATTTTCAATCATATAAAGTGATCATTATTTCTCGGATGGACCCCGTAAAGTATCTGTACCGAACTCCGTCTTCGACAGGGAAACTAGCCCGATGGTTACTACTTTTATCCGAGTTTGACATTGAATATGTAACGAAGAAGGTTATCAAAGGGAGGGCCGTGGCAGAGTTTCTGGCCAACCAACCTCTGAATATAGAAGAGGAAGAGATAAGCTATGATTTCCCCGATGAACACTTGAACGCAATAGAAGTTATACCTTGGAAAATGTTCTTTGATGGAGCAGTTAATTCGAATGGAGCCGGAGTAGGGGTATTACTTATCTCACCAGAGGGAGAAAGGATCCCGATGGCCAAGAAGTTGTCGTTCCCTCTTACCAATAATATGGCCGAATATGAAGCGTGCATTTATGGCTTAGAGTCATTAGCAGCACTGGGAGCATCATATGTCGAAATTTGGGGTGACTCCAAGTTGATCATCGAACAGGCACAAGGAAACTGGGAAGTGAGGGAAGAAAGGCTACGTCCATATCTAGATCAGCTAGAAGGGTTGGCACAAAGATTCAAGGAGTGTCGTTTCTATCACATTCCTCGAGCGCAGAACCAGGCGGCGGATGCTTTGGCCACTTTGGTGTCAGTTTGGGACACCCCCGGAACCTTGCCTCGAAACCGTTGGTATGGAGGAGATCTCACAAACCATGCTACGAGGACGTAATGCTGTTAGGGGCAGATGAAAAACCGTGGTATTTCGATATCGTGAACTTCATGAAGCATGGAACATATCCGGCAGAGTCAGAACCGAGGGATCAAGCTGTGATTAGAAGGTTAGCTCGGTAGTTCGTCATCCACAATGACTTACTTTACAAAGGGCACATCGATGGGTTACAACTAAGGTGCTTGGACGCGGGAGAAGCCCGCGAGGCAATGGAATCAGTACATTCAGGAATTTGTGGGGCCCATAAGGGAGGAGCAGTGTTAGCCAAGAAAATCATCAGACAAGGCTTCTATTGGCTCACCATGGAATGAGATTGTAGCGAGTATGCGAAGAAATGCCACGATTGTCAAATCCACGGCGATTGTAGTCATCTTCCAGCCATGGAATTACATGTGTTAGCACCTATTTGGCCATTCGCGACTTGGGGCATTGACATCATTGGTGAGGTAAGGCCTAATGCTTCGAATGGACACAAGTTTATTGCAGTCGCCATCGATTATTTCACCAAGTGGGTAGAGGCAGAGTCGTTTAGCAAATTGGGATCCAAGCAGATGAGAAAGTTCATTGAGAAACACTTGGTCACCAGGTTCGGAGTGCCTCATCACATGATCACGGATAATGGGGTCCAGTTTCAGGGGGAAGTAAGAAGTCTCTTCCGAGAATATGGCATTGAACATCACAGATCTTCTCCGTACCGTCCACAAGCTAATGGGGCAGTAGAAGCAGCTAATAAGAATCTTAAAAGGATTCTCGTAAAAACGGTGGAATCACATCGGAATTGGCATGAGCAGCTCCCGCTCGCATTATGGGCTTATCGCACGACAGTCAGAACCTTGACTGGGGCAATGCCGTTCTCCTTGGTATACGGAACAGAAGCAGTCCTGCCGATTGAGATCGAAAAGCGATCGTTGAGAATCGCAGTGGAAGCAGAAATCCCCGAGACGGAATGGGTGAAGAAGCGATATGAGCAGTTGGCTTTGGTTGACGAGAAAAGGATGGAAGCCCTTTACCATGTACAGTTATATCAAAGAAGGATGGCTCGAGCTTTCAATAAAAAGGTCAAGACCAGTCCTATCAAAGAAGGAGATTTGGTGCTGAAACAGATTCGTGTGACGCACACCAACCCTAGGGGCAAGTTTAAACCTAACTGGGAAGGGCCATTCGTCGTGAAGAAGATACTAAGTAAAGGAGCGGTGAAGTTAACTACCATGGACGGCATGGAATTCTCCGAACCTACCAACCTGGATAGGCTTAAGAAATACTTTTCGTAAAAAAAAAAGAGAAAAAGAAAGAAAAATTCCCGATAGGTTGAAAACCCGCAAAGGGCGACCTATGCAACAATAAGGGAAATCCTAATGGGTGAAAACCCCAAATGGCACTCATTTAAAAATTCCGGGATAGTAAAAGGAGAGGAGAAAAATCGCCGGGATCCGAAAACCGAAATGCGGGTCCTGGTAACAATAGTTATAACTTGAGCAGTTACAAAAACAATGTATAAGAGGCTAAGTATTTCTGTTGTTTGTAAATAAATAAAGGCATGAATATATTTGACGAGAATGATTGGAATCATCACAATCTACTGAATGTATGGTAATATGAATCATGAGTTATACATTTCCTATCTTACCGTTCACAAAAAAAAAAAACCTACCTACTATCCACCCCACTCCCTATACATCAGCTATACATCGGGGTAACTCTAATGAAAACTACAAGGCAATACATAATAAGCCTAATATGGAGGGAAGTCCCAGTAGGCCTCAAACCCCCTCAAATGCGATGCCCGCTCCGCAGATAAGGTCTCCTCGGTAACTCGGAGCCTCTCCTCAGCAACTCGTGCTCTCTCCTCGGTAGCGAGGCGTCCTGTGGTCTCAACATGCACCCTCTCCTCGGCAGCGAGGCGTCCAATCGTCTCATCACGTGCCCTCTCCTCAACAACAAGACGTCCAGCAGTCTCCCTCCGCATCACCTCCGACCAGTGGTCGTTCCGCTCTTGGTACACCTGGCCAACCCTGGCATCGGCCTCCCGCACCGACTCACTCCGTCTCCGCTCATGGGCGTGAAGATCGCTCTAAAAAAGGAAAAAAAGAAGAAAAACAGATGTGAAAAAAAAGGAGAAAAAACGAAGCAGCATAGGCAAGAACAGAAATCATACATACATGCATGCATTCCACTACACTAAAATAAAATAAAGATACATACCAGGTGATCGGCGCAACGCAAGCTGAGGCGGTCTCGGAGGTAACCGGACAGTCCCACATAATCTGCATAGGTCTCTCTCGTAGTCAGAGAAGCGTCTGAAGGATCAAATCCGACCCTCGAGGTAAAGATAGAAGGAGCCGCCTCGACCCCCGCATAAGCTGCCCCGGACTCATCGTAACAAACCGTGGCAAAATCTCTCCCGTAGTCCGGTACGGGCACGCCTAGGGAAGACCTCTCCGGTCGGGCGGCACTGGAGGACTCGCCGACATAGTAGGGTGGCTCGTGTACGGATGTCTGAGCTCGAGTACCGTCAAAGAAGTCCGACAAATGAGCACTCCTCCAGGACCCCTCCTGCAAATAAAAACACAATAAATACCGCTAACCATCTCATGAATAAAAGGTAAAAAGCGGAATCACTTACCGGGACCTCCTCCTGACCAAAGACTGCCGCGACAGCCTCCCTCGAAAATACGTCTGCCACCGGATCCACCTCCATCGCTACCGCCGGGGCATCCCTCGCACTCAACAGAGTCGACAGGTAGGGATCACGGCCCCCGACATGAACCCACACCTCTCTACCGACAAACCGACGGGTCAAGTCCTAACGGATGACCGACAGGGGCATGGTCCGCACCGCGAACATGGAAACGGGAATCTCGCCCGGTGTCCAGTGTGCGTCACTAACCCCAGTGATGCCTCGGTCCCCCAAATACCATGCCCGCACGTAGGGGCCGGTGAGCACGCACTGCTGCTCCTAGATCACAGATACATACATGTAATCGGGACCGAAGTCGAGGTCATCCCACCTGAACTTAATCCAAAAAAAAAACAAAGAGAAAGTCAGAACGGTTCAAACAAGAATCTAGCACGACTAGACGATATCTACCTGTCCCAGGGTCCGCGAGTCAATCCAATCTAGGAGCCGCGCCACCGTCCATCTCCTCTCAGCGCCTAGGTCAAAATCTCTCCATCGGGTCATGAGGGGGAGCCTCGGTACTCGTGGCCGAGGCCGAGACTGACTGGGAAGAATCCGCCTCTCATACACCCAAACCTGCGGTAAAAACAAAGATTATAAGTGTGAAAAGCGCGAAGAAGATAAAATGGGCGAGTCAGGGGCGCGTCACGTACCAGCAGGGCAAAGGTGTAACCATCGAAGTCCTTGCGCTTCCGGCAAGTCAGATCCAAAAATTTATATAGAAAGGCTAGACCCGCCCTCGCCCAATCATAGGAAGCCGCCGTATCTAAATCACTGAGTGCCTGAATAAGACCCGCGTGTACCTTTCCACCCTTGGTGCGGAAAATCGTCTCGCTCAGAATATACACTAAGAAACTACGAACTGCCAAGTCAGTATCGTCCGTCTCGCAAAAATCCCGGCGACTCAAAAGGCTCGCAGTAGAAACAAACTTCACCGGAGTAGATCTGGCGCCTGGACAAACTCCCGACCCAATCAAAGCATCAAGCCTAGCGAGGTCAACCCGCGGTCGCATCAGGTCAAAATGAAAGGGAACTGGAGTGCTGCTCCCCCGCAGCCCCGTCAACAAAGAGAAATCTCTAGGCGAGATGGTCATCTCCCCAAAGGAAAGATGGAAGGTATGGGTGGAGTCAACCCACCGCTCGCATAAGGCACGTAGGCCAAAACGATCACACACCCCGTTGGTGCGGGGCAGCGCTGAAATAAAGGGCTCGAAGCCCAACTCGCGCACACGGGCTTTCGCCGCGGCGCCTAGCCTAGCATACCACGAATGAATCTCGGCCGTACTCCCGAAAATCTCGATGAACTAGAAAGAACAAGACAGGAAAATTTAAATACGATTCCTAAAGCGTACGATTGATGAAAACACGTTAAGACTAGGTATTCTTTCATTATCTAACCTAGAGACATCTGGTCAATTAGGGCCAACTTTCTATAAAAGTCTCTCCTTTAGGGTCGCTCATGTAAGGTTTAGTTAATTCTTTAGTCCACTCTCGTCCGCATTGACAAGGAGCATAGGTTAAGTTTACCATTCACGTGCATTAGTTAAGTTTTCACTATTCACATTTTTTTACTATTCACGTGCACTATTCATGTGCATTAGTTAAGTTTTCACTATTCACGTTTTTTACTATTCACATTCACTATTCACGTTTTTACTATTCACGTGCATTAGTTAAGTTTTACTATTCACATGCATTAGTTAAGTTTTCACTATTCACGTGCATTAGTTAAGTTGTCACTATTCACGTTTTTACTATTCACGTGCACTATTCACGTTATTTTTACTGTTAGCATGCAGGAATTCGCAGGGTTACTACTCACATGCATATAACGCGCGTTCGTACACAGAAACAAACAAGTGTTATTTGTAAGTGAAGAAATTCATGTTTTCTAGCTAAAGTCCTCTAAGGCAATCTAAAAGTTAGCATGCAAATCATGTTCGGATAGGAATACTAAAGCCTAGCATTTGAATCAAACAAAAGTGAGAAATCACTTACCTCGTTGCAGCGTGTCCGGCTCAGATGCGTCTCAGGGTCGTGGAAAGGGTCCACTCTATCCAGGTTCACGTAAACCTCATCCATGCCTCTCGTGCCATCGCATTCATCCAAATCCATCCCGAGGATAATCCAAATCAAAGTCTAGAGAGAGAAAGAAGAGAGAGAAGGTGTGGGGTTGAAATGAAACCCCACCACCTTATATAGGAAGAGGGAATGGCATTCCCGTAAATAGTGAAAAAAGTACGATGTGACATCAAGGTAAAAAGTAAATAATTAATTACCAGGTGCACAGACCTCTGATTTGCAGTCCGTTTCAGCCCGCATTTCTTCCAGACAGCAACCAATACTGTCAAGATATGAACTCCAGACAACAGCCAATTTTTACAGAACAGTGACACCAGTCAAAATACAGACAACAGTCAATAGAAAAATAATCATTAGTCTATATCATTCTAGACCAAAACACGTTCCCATTAAACCTCCGAGACACTAGCTCCAGACAATGGTGTTTTAAAAGAATTCAGAATCGTTAGAAAGAACTTTTCTACCCTTGAGCCATCTTACCTACGGTTTACGACCGAGGTAGCTTTTTAGCCATCTTACCTACGGTTCACGACAGAGGTAGCTTTTTAGCCATCTTACCTATGGTTCACGACCGAGGTAGCTCTTTAGCCATCTTACCTACGGTTCACGACCGAGGTAGCTCTTTAGCCATCTTACCTACGGTTCACGACCGAGGTAGCTTTTTAGCCATCTTACCTACGGTTCACGACCGAGGTAGCTCTTTAGCCATCTTACCTACGGTTCACGACCGAGGTAGCTCTTTAGCCATCTTACCTACGGTTCACGACCGAGGTAGCTTTTTAGCCATCTTACCTACGGTTCACGACCGAGGTAGCTTTTTAGCCATCTTACCTACGGTTCACGACCGAGGTAGCTTTTTAGCCATCTTACCTACGGTCCACGACCGAGGTTGCTTTTGAGCCATTCTTACCCATAGTCAACGTACGCTAGATTCCGAGAGAAAAACATCCACCGACGGCCGATTTAGAGGCAAGGCTGGAAAGAATCGATAAACAACACCGGAGCACGCAGCGCGAAGGTCAGGTATTCTCCCTCCTACTCTTTACGTGTCTTTTACTTTTTATATGTTTTACATTGCATGTGTGCATTAGCAAAAAAAATGTTTTCAAAACACACACATCACTGTCAAAATAGCAAAGTAGGGGCAACTGTAGACACCGAGTCGGAGGACCTGTGACAAAAACCTGAAAACAAGACGGTGCAAGCGATTGATTCCGGAAGTTTCGAAAAAATAATAAAATAAATAAGATACGGTGGGTCGCTGTTGTTGATTGGATGGCTCGCGAATGCTTAGCGGTAAGGTGCGAGTACTTAGCGGCGGCCGGCGCGCGTTCGACGACAGTCGGACACCCGCTCGACGATACAAAGCGCGCGCTCGACGCCCATCGGACGCATGCATCCAACCAGGAATAGCACGCGCTCGACGTCCGAGCAATGCACGAGCTTGGCAGCGCGAGGCGCGCGCTCGTTGGCCACGGGGCGTGTGCGCCCGACAGCGCGGAACACACGTTCGGCGGTCACGACACGTGGACGTCCGACAGCGGGGAACACACGTTCGGCGGTCACGACACGTGCACGCCCGGCGGGGCGAGACGCGCCCTGGTGGCTATTGGGCGAGCGCCCAACTGCGTCGGGCGGACGCCCAACGGTAGTTGGGCGCGCACGCCCAACTTCGCGTTGGGCGCTCGCCCAACGCTGTTGGGCGACCGCCCAACAATTTTTGGGCGATCGCCCAACAATTGTTGGGCGGTTGCCCAACGCAAGGTTGGGCGGCCGCCCAACATGCTTTGGGCGGCCGCCCAACCCCCTTGGGCGATGCCCGATTTTACTCGGGCGTCGCCCATTTGTCCGGGGACCCGTTTGCCTATAAAAGGCACGGATCCCCATGCATTTGAAAGAAAGGAGGAGATTCTTTGGAGCTTTCTCACTCTAAACATTTTTAGAGAGAGAAAGTCAATTTTTTGGAGAAAATATTTTTTTTCCCAAAAAAATCCAAATTTTCCCAAAGTTAAATTTTTACTAAAAAACACAAAAAACCGGAAAATCACGACTCGTGGAATCAATCGGCTTCGACTGTCAGATACCGAATTTAAGGTATTATCCGAGGACTAGACTCTTTTATTTTATTTAATTTATTTCCTTCTTCTATTTATTTTTATGTTATAGTTTTTATTTATTTAGTTATTCATTTATTTTATCACGTTTTATTTAATTTAGCGTATTTATTTAATTTTTGTCCCGTGTTGAATAAAATTTCGTTTTGTTTTAAATTAAAAAACATCGTTTTGTTTTAAATTAAAAAACATCGTTTTGATATCCCAATACGAACCGTGATCCGATAAAAAGGTAGTTCGGGTATTAAAGACGTTGTAATTATAAGTTGTAATTTAAAGAATTTCCAAATAACGTTTTAAAATAAAAACGTCGTTTTAGGAACGTCCGTTATTGACTATGATCCATTTTTGGTAGTTCGGAAATCCAAAACGATTGAATTAGATTTAATTTAAAGCTTTTGAATAAATCTGGAAATAATTGGAGTGCTGCTGTAATTTGCCATTTCTGTAACTAATTGCTGTTTACCGACGGAATTTCCGTCGGTAAATCTGCTGGAATGTAAAAAAATGCTGTTTTAGTCCCTCTTTCTCAACTTTTAAGTTTTTGATCCTTGGTATACATATATATAGTTATGTAATATATATTTTTAAACTATTTTTTAGATATTTGGTACCTATAGTTATTTAGAATGTCTATATATTATTTTTCATTAATTTGATCTATTATAAGTATATGTATATATATATTTCCTTTTTCATTCATTTGAGTTATATTGGATTTTATTTTAAATGTTATTTACTTGAGCATTTTGGAGATAATTAGTAAATATTAGTGGATAAATATATATTATTTTTGACTTTGGAGATAATTAGTAAATATTAGTGGATAAATATATATTATTTTTGACATTTAAAATTACATTAGTTATGTATATATATATAGTTTTGGGATATTTGGGCTATATTAGTTATTATTAAATAAAACTATTTTGGTGACAAATGTTATTTTCTTATCTAGGAGTTTTATTTACTATTTTCACATGTTTAAAGTATAAATGTATTATATTTAGTATTTTCATATGTGTATTATATAGTCTCTTTTCATTAACTTTTATTTCATATTTCCTTTTTGGATTAAAATGTATATATATATGCTTATATTATTTTCTTTATTCTTTTGGGCCATTTAGGGGTCCATGTTTCAAATGGGCTTTATTTGGGAGTGAATTTTGGTTTAAATATGTTTATTATTGTAATTATAACAAGTAGAGAATCCACTAAGGAAAAAGGGGAAAATAAATCACAAAAAGAGTTTTCAATTTAATTATTTAAACTAATGAGTTTTTAGAAGTTCCTAATGTAAATAAATAGTGTTTTCTTGACATTTCAAAATCGTTTCCCAAAACATCACACTTTAAAACCTTAGTCCGTTCCAACGACGGATTAAGCGAACCTTGTAATTAAAATCGTTTTCATTGTGAATAATAGAGTTTTTGAATCGTTTTCTTAAATGATTTGTACAAAATAAATTGAATTGTATGTTTAACCACGTTTTCTTATTAAAGGTTTTTATCTTGATGTTTTCAAACGCTTGAGTCGTTCCAACGGCGATTCGGGTGAACTTCATCAAACGGGGTTTTGAAACGTACCTAAATCGTTCCAACGGCGATTAAGGTGCGAACCATGTAAATGAACTCGTTTTGGGGAAGTGAATTATTATAGAATTAGTATGTAACACGGAGCATAAATCACGTTGTAAATAAATCAATTCTTCCTTCTCCCCCTCTTTTTCCTATGTATTTTTGAACTGATGTAAATGGGTGATTCTTTACCAAAGTGGCTTTTCAATAATATATGCTCAAAAAGGTTTTCGAAACGAGAAAGAAAAGGTTTCAAATGAATTTTAAACTTAAAGGAATATACGATTAGTCCGTTATCGCCTAACATGCTGAGTATGAGGCCGGTGGTTCATAACCGGGCGATGTCGGGGTGCCTAGTAGCCTTTCTCCGGAAAGGAGCTAGCCTTCTCGGCTCGTACCTAAGTTTCCCGAACCCACACCGGTCTCCCGCAAGGGATCGGTGTTCATTTTCCCATTCGTGGGTGGCGACTCTTCCATATCTCCGAGCTCCGGTCCTGCCGAGCAGCTTGATTCCACGATTGGTTGCTTTCGGCGCCAATCACCGCTTACGTCGCCATGAGGTGTCCACCCCCCGGTCCGCCCGGGAGATTAGGCCGCGGCACCTCGTCTAACAAGTGGCGACTCCGCTGGGGAAGCGAGAAATTTGATTCCGGAAGGTGTGTATTAAGCCCTTAACGGGGACGGATCGTATTATTTCTTTTCGTATGCATTCATGTGCATTATTGCAAACTTTTTGGGTAATTTCCGCGAAACCTCTAGCGAGAGTCCATTCGTCGCTCGAAAGAGGCTAGTGTAAGTTCCCCCTTACAGTAAGGCGCCAAAGGGTCCCCATCCATTCGTTAGGGGCGAATTTGTGCGGTCCTGTGAGGTCCCGCGCTCAGCCGTGTCAGCATATAGTAGCCTTAGAAGTTGCCATAGGATTACCCGTTACTATTTTTGATGTGATAAATGAATCAGTTCGGGTTTTCAAATCGCCATGATACGTGTCTAAATCCTAAAGTATGTAAAGAAAATGAAATGATGCGTTAATATATACTCTTGAGTCGACATACTAATTACCCTAAAACATCGAAACGATTTAAACTAAAGACGACTTAGTCATCTCGTATGAATGAATATGTGCGGCCCGCCTTGTCCCTTTCTGTGTCCCGACGAAGGCACATGTTCAGGAAATGCGTTACGACGTAAGCACGTATTAGTATGCGTCGGTTTGGAGTTAAGGATAGTTACATTTCGATACAAAAGACTATATTAACAGCAGCCGTTATTCACATTCTTTAAATAGGTTGGGATAAAGCGAGATCATAACGAAACGAAAACGAAGAACATTTCTGTTTTGAACGACCCTGTCGTAACGTGAAAAGTTTCGCACAAGTAGCCCGTCCCTTCCGAATAAAAGACGAGCTTTTACGTTATGCCCCGTGTCGTTCTTAAGAGAAATGGACGTGTCCGCAGAAGTGACTAAGAAAAGAAAAGCAAAAAATGAACTAAACGACCAAAATCATTCCGAATCTACGATATATGTTAATCCCGAGAGTAGTTAAAGAAAATAAACCAATGTCGTTGAATGCGTGCCTCGAACGAGTGTATACCCCGTTTAAAATCACGAAGCCGAATTAAGCCAAACCATATAATTGCGCCATATGGATGAGACTGCGGGTTGACTAACGACTCGATCATTTCGACCGTTACCAAAACTGCAAGAAATATGGCCCGATGTACGTGTTTGCTTAATTCGTGCCTAAAGGAAAGAGAACGGTGATATCCTCGCTTCGAATAAGCATGCGATTCAACGAAATGTTGATTTTCTATAACCACACTAAGATGATATATCCCGTGGATTGGGAAGAACAATGAATTGTTGCTAGCCGAAGGGTTACCGTGCGCTCAAAATAAGACTCGCCGTCTTTTCACGTAGCTAAAATGAGCAAACGGATCCTCGACGCTAAAAACAAACGCGTTACGCGATGAGTCCGTTCCCTAAAATAAAATCCAAAAGTGATTCCATCACTAAATAAACACGTGGTTACGTCTCTCGATAGATCCAAAAGGTCCCGTTGTAATCCAAAAATCGAGACACGAACCCACGCGAACAAAAGGGAACGAGTCATTGACAATAACGAACGATTGGACTAGAAGAATAACTCGTACCATGTCTAAAAACCGAGATGCGCTCAAAGGGAGTCAAAACTCGAACTAATGCGTCTCACGAAAGGACGAAAGACGAGTTATTCCGAAAGGACAATCCAACTTGGTCGATTTCTTAGTCACTGAACGCTGATGCGTCAAAAACGAACTGTGTTGTATGGTGAATGATTTATTTTTCCGCAATAATCGACGGCATCACGCGTCCCTTGGACCGCAATGTGAGCCCCAAACCAAAATCCTAGGAAAGAGACTTGGACCATCGAGTGTGTGGAGGAATAAGGGTGGAAGAGAGATGTTGTGATACGTGTAATTAGACTAACGTTTGTTCTTCTTATCTTATATATCCGTAAATAAATAAACGCACACACCACGAATCATGCATATAAAATCATGCATACATACTAATGGATACCGTTCGCGCAGACGTCATCATTAAGCGATTGTGGTACCGAGAGAGCAGTCGGCTAGTTAGGCAGTTTGACCAGTTACAGATTGACAGTTCTGAATCGGCAGTTGTGGCTTCAGAATCATCTTCGTCCGAGTATACTCAGTCTTCAGCCAGTATGTCTGCGACCGACGAAAAAGTGGCCGGATTGGAAAACTCTGTGAACAACATTAATGAGCAATTAGCGGTGATAGCGGCCCAGTTAGCTAAGCTGGCCATGAGAGATGATAAAAATGACAGTAAACACGCTGAGAATGAGGTGAACGATGGACCTCGCTTTGGGAATGAGGATGACTATCAAGATTATATCCGGAAGCAGTTTGAGAAAGAGAAAGCTAAGGAAGAGGAGTGGAAGCAACACATCACGCAGGAGGTGCAGGATCTACGTGGGGGAAGTTCCGGGAGTCAGGACTTTTATAACTTGAAGAATTGTTTATCGGCAACGACTTTGCCTTTGAAATTCCGGCTCCCTGACATGAAAAAGTTCGATGGAACTGGGGATCCCACTGCCCACATGAATCAGTATGTCGCTGTAATGAAGCACACGATCCTTACTGAGGATCAAGTCCTAGGGCTCTTTAACACTTATCTTGAGGGGGCTGCCCTCACATGGTTTCATGCATTACCAATGGTGACGAAGAGGGATTGGAAAGAGTTAGCGAAGTCATTCATCGCTCAGTATAGCTTCAATACCATGCTGGAGGTCACTTTGAAGGAGCTAGAGAGCACTAAGCAACAGGCTGGGGAATCTTTTTCCGATTTTGTGAAAAGATGGAGGGCTAAGGCCGCGGTCATGAAACAGAAGCCGCTTGAGCAAGATCAGATCCGAATGGTGGTTGGCAACACATTGCCGTATATCAAGAATGAGTTGCGGTATATGCCGTTTACCGATTTCAATCAGATGTATAGTTGTGCCTTGACAGTCGAGGGGGATGGAGAACCAAAGAAAGCTTATACTAAGTGGACGAAGTCTGGATATAGTGCCGGAGGGCCAAGTGCGAGTACAGAGTCCGCTGCGGTGAAAGTGCTCGATCTTAATGCTATCAAAAAGAGGCAGTTCGCCAAATTTGATCAAACCTACGCAAAAGTTTTCGAACGATTGCAGAAAAAGGGGCTGCTGAAAGCTCTGACTCATTATAACAAGACACCGCCTCCTCCGCAGATACAAGCTAGGGGATATTGCGAGTTCTACAGCAATTATGGGCATACAATTGAGAATTGTGAGAGGCTGAAACACGAAATCCAGGATTTAATCGAGGAGAAAAAGATAGCTGATCCTTCGTCAGCGAACCCTTCCACTAGGCGTAATCCATTGCCTAATCATAGGGTAAGCATGATCGGAATTGGTCTGACAAAACGTGTAGTGATGGAATCCTTCGAAAAGAACGTAGAGAAGTTATTGGACTCCGATGAGAAGAATAATGTGGGAAATGGTTTGTATGTGTCGGCTTTGGAAGAGGAGCCAACGGAAGGAGTGATGGATGATAGAACTGAAACTGAGGAGACCGAGGAAGTCTCATCTCGGAGGGTCATGCCCGTGTTGAAATTGTTTAGTGGGGTAGAAGACTCCGAAGCTCATTTGTATGGATACGTGTGTGCTATGTTTGGAGAGCCATACAAAGTGGAAGAAGTCGCTCCATGGTTCCATCTTTCGCTGGTGGGCGAACCTTTGAAGTGGTTTCAATCGCTACCTGACGCGACTAAGCATGATTGGTCACGGATGTCAAGCTTGTTTTTGATGAAGTATCGAAGAGACAAAATACGGACAGGGGAATATAGCGCGATGCAAATTGGGCCTATCAAACGTCCGTTTCCAACTGTCAACAAGTATAATGAAGGGAAGGACCCCATGGAGCACTTGCATTTTTATCTGTCGGCTATGGGTCCTCTAGGTTTCAAAGAGGAGGAGATCACGAGCTTGTTTTGCAACTCATTGGCAGGAGATTCACTAGTGTGGTACATGTCTCTTCCAATGCACGTTAAAGCAGATTGGGCAAAAATGACTAAGAGATTCATCAAGAAATACGCCGCACGGGAATGTCCAGAGGAAATGCCTGCATTACTCGAAGAGAAGACACCTGAAGCAGTAATAGCCATGTCTAAGTATAAGGGAGATGAGAACCCCATTGATCACATAAACCGTTTCTGTGCCTACATATTTGACGTGGGACTCTACCAAAGTGAGTTAGTCCAGCATTTTCCAAAGACACTCATAGGAGAAGCTTTGATGTGGCACTGAATGCTCGCGGCAAAGACAAAAGGGGACTGGGGATCCCTCATGGAGGCCTTTGTGCAGAGGTATGAGAGGTACATTCCGTGGACAGGGTCGTTGGAAGATTTAGAAAGGATCAGGAAATTCCCCGAGGAACGATTTGTGGATTATGCTAGAAGATGGAGGTTCAAGTATGCCTCGTGTCGGGTCACCTTGAGTGATCAGAAGCAACTAATGTGCATCTGGAAGGGTGCTATTCCACTCGTGGCTAGAAGAATGAATGGAGTGTTCCTCAAGGACTATGAAGAACTGATAGGCTGGGCTCGGTATGGATCGTCGGACCCTTCCTACATAAATCCGAATGTCCCTCACATAATGGATCTGATGGTCGTGGTCGTTTGGGGAAGTTCCTCCGACGAGGAAGGTATCAATCAGAGGGTTCCGATCAACATCTGGGATGAGTCTGATGATGAGTCGGAAGTGGCTTTTAGCGCCGAAGGAAAGATTCTGCCAGGATTTGAGATCTTTGATGATGTTGCCGACTGGGGCAGTGGAAAAGCGAGCTGCTTTGTCGAGGAGATTATGATGTTATACTTGAACGCCGAGGATCAAGTCATCACTGTAGAAGTAACTGCAGGAGCGAGAAATGAGCCCAGTACCTCCAAAGCATATGAGAAGCCCGAGAACCTCGATGATGAAAATTGTATTACTGCTTTGTTTGAATCAGACGATGTAATCGCCAATACTATCAATGAAATGAATTCTGATTTTGCTTACTTGCTTGATGTTGATCATGATCATTCCATGCATTCTCATTCATATAACATGCCTACATTTGAAATCAATACAATAGAAATGTCAACTTTCAATCTTGGCACGGATGAAAATCCTAAACTTATACAAATTGCTCAAGAATTAACTATTGAAGAGAGGAAAGAATTCGAGAGAATAATTAAAAAATACGAAATAGTGTTTGCTTGGACATACGAAGACATGCCTGGAATTGATCAATCAATCGTAACTCACCGTATTCCAACATATCCCGAGGTGAGGCCCGTAAAACAAAAGCTCCGACGCATGAGACCAGAATGGGCAGATAAGATCAGAGAAGAAGTGAAAAAGCAGTTAGAAGCAGGGTTCATCGAAGTAATCGACTATCCCCCTTGGGTCGCAAATGTGGTGCCCATCACAAAGAAGGACGGTGAAGTAAGAATGTGCGTCGATTATCGAGACCTTAACAAGGCATGCCCCAAGGATGAATTCGCGTTGCCTCATATTGACGTGTTGATCGACAGTGCAGCATCGAGCGTCTTACACACGAATGTGGACGGTTTCATGGGCTACATGCAAGTTCAGATGGCCGAAAAACACAAAGCAAAAACCTCGTTCACAACTGAGTGGGGAACATACTGCTACAAGATAATGCCGTTTGGTTTGAAGAATGCCGGGGCAACTTACCAGCGAATGGCTACAACACTGTTCCATGATATGATACACAAGGAGGTGGAAGTTTATGTGGATGACATGATGGTCAAATCAGAGACGAGAGAGGGGCACTTTGCTGCACTCGAGAAGTTTTTGGCCCGAATTGCAGAATTCAAACTAAGGTTAAACCCGAAGAAGTGCTTCTTCGGCGTTTCGTCGGGGAAAATCTTAGGCTATATAATCGGAAACAAAGGAATTGAGGTAGATCCCGACAAAGTGAAGGCCATACGAGAAATGCCGGCACCAAAGAATGAGAAAGAAGTGAGAGGGGTTTTGGGGCAGGTTCAGTATATCAGCCGGTTCATAGCAAGACTCACTGCAATTTGCGAGCCGATCTTTAAGTTGCTACGGAAAGATCAACCCACGATTTGGAATGATAAGTGTCAGCAGGCCTTAGAGAAGGTCCGAGATTACTTGTCTAATCCGCCAATTCTGAGACCGCCTAAACTGGGAAAACCGATGCTCCTCTATGTGGCAATCGAGGAACGATCCATTGGGGCAATGCTGGCCCAAGAGGGAGACACCGGTGTTGAACACGCGGTGTATTATCTGAGTAAGAAGTTCCTGGAGTACGAGCTCAGGTACAACATGATCGAAAAGACGTGTGTGGCAGTAGTATGGCTAACAAAGAAACTACGGCACTATTTTCAATCATATAAAGTGATCATTATTTCTCGGATGGACCCCGTAAAGTATCTGTACCGAACTCCGTCTTCGACAGGGAAACTAGCCCGATGGTTACTACTTTTATCCGAGTTTGACATTGAATATGTAACGAAGAAGGTTATCAAAGGGAGGGCCGTGGCAGAGTTTCTGGCCAACCAACCTCTGAATATAGAAGAGGAAGAGATAAACTATGATTTCCCCGATGAACACTTGAACGCAATAGAAGTTATACCTTGGAAAATGTTCTTTGATGGAGCAGTTAATTCGAATGGAGCCGGAGTAGGGGTATTACTTATCTCACCAGAGGGAGAAAGGATCCCGATGGCCAAGAAGTTGTCGTTCCCTCTTACCAATAATATGGCCGAATATGAAGCGTGCATTTATGGCTTAGAGTCATTAGCAGCACTGGGAGCATCATATGTCGAAATTTGGGGTGACTCCAAGTTGATCATCGAACAGGCACAAGGAAACTGGGAAGTGAGGGAAGAAAGGCTACGTCCATATCTAGATCAGCTAGAAGGGTTGGCACAAAGATTCAAGGAGTGTCGTTTCTATCACATTCCTCGAGCGCAGAACCAGGCGGCGGATGCTTTGGCCACTTTGGTGTCAGTTTGGGACACCCCCGGAACCTTGCCTCGAAACCGTTGGTATGGAGGAGATCTCACAAACCATGCTACGAGGACGTAATGCTGTTAGGGGCAGATGAAAAACCGTGGTATTTCGATATCGTGAACTTCATGAAGCATGGAACATATCCGGCAGAGTCAGAACCGAGGGATCAAGCTGTGATTAGAAGGTTAGCTCGATAGTTCGTCATCCACAATGACTTACTTTACAAAGGGCACATCGATGGGTTACAACTAAGGTGCTTGGACGCGGGAGAAGCCCGCGAGGCAATGGAATCAGTACATTCAGGAATTTGCGGGGCCCATATGGGAGGAGCAGTGTTAGCCAAGAAAATCATCAGACAAGGATTCTATTGGCTCACCATGGAATGAGATTGTAGCGAGTATGCGAAGAAATGCCACGATTGTCAAATCCACGGCGATTGTAGTCATCTTCCAGCCATGGAATTACATGTGTTAGCACCTATTTGGCCATTCGCGGCTTGGGGCATTGACATCATTGGTGAGGTAAGGCCTAATGCTTCGAATGGGCACAAGTTTATTGCAGTCGCCATCGATTATTTCACCAAGTGGGTAGAGGCAGAGTCGTTTAGCAAATTGGGATCCAAGCAGATGAGAAAGTTCATTGAGAAACACTTGGTCACCAGGTTCGGAGTGCCTCATCACATGATCACGGATAATGGGGTCCAGTTTCAGGGGGAAGTAAGAAGTCTCTTCCGAGAATATGGCATTGAACATCACAGATCTTCTCCGTACCGTCCACAAGCTAATGGGGCAGTAGAAGCAGCTAATAAGAATCTTAAGAGGATTCTCGTAAAAACGGTGGAATCACATCGGAATTGGCATGAGCAGCTCCCGCTCGCATTATGGGCTTATCGCACGACAGTCAGAACCTTGACTGGGGCAATGCCGTTCTCCTTGGTATACGGAACAGAAGCAGTCCTGCCGATTGAGATCGAAAAGCGATCGTTGAGAATCGCAGTGGAAGCAGAAATCCCCGAGACGGAATGGGTGAAGAAGCGATATGAGCAGTTGGCTTTGGTTGACGAGAAAAGGATGGAAGCCCTTTACCATGTACAGTTATATCAAAGAAGGATGGCTCGAGCTTTCAATAAAAAGGTCAAGACCAGTCCTATCAAAGAAGGAGATTTGGTGCTGAAACAGATTCGTGTGACGCACACCAACCCTAGGGATCACGGCCCCCGGCATGAACCCACACCTCTCTACCGACAAACCGATGGGTCAAGTCCTAACGGATGACCGATAGGGGTATGGTCCGCACCGCGAATATGGAAACGGGAATCTCGCCCGGTGTCCAGTGTGCGTCACTAACCCCAGTGATGCCTCGGTCCCCCAAATACCATGCCCGCACGCAGGGGCCGGTGAGCACGCACTGCTGCTCCTAGATCACAGATACATACATGTAATCGGGACCGAAGTCGAGGTCATCCCACCTGAACTTAATCCAAAAAAAAAAACAAAGAGAAAGTCAGAACGGTTCAAACAAGAATCTAGCACGACTAGACGACATCTACCTGTCCCAGGGTCCGCGAGTCAATCCAATCTAGGAGCCGCGCCACCGTCCATCTCCTCTCAGCGCCTAGGTCAAAATCTCTCCATCGGGTCATGAGGGGGAGCCTCGGTACTCGTGGCCGAGGCCGAGACTGACTGGGAAGAATCTGCCTCTCATACACCCAAACCTGTGGTAAAAACAAAGATTATAAGCGTGAAAAGCGCGAAGAAGATAAAATGGGCGAGTCAGGGGCGCGTCACGTACCAGCAGGGCAAAGGTGTAACCACCGAAGTCCTTGCGCTTCCGGCAAGTCAGATCCAAAAATTTATATAGAAAGGCTAGACCCGCCCTCGCCCAATCATAGGAAGCCGCCGTATCTAAATCACTGAGTGCCTGAATAAGACCCGCGTGTACCTTTCCACCCTTGGTGCGGAAAATCATCTCGCTCAGAATATACACTAAGAAACTACGAACTGCCAAGTCAGTATCGTCCGTCTCGCAAAAATCCTGGCGACTCAAAAGGCTCGCAGTAGAAACAAACTTCACCGGAGTAGATCTGGCGCCTGGACAAACTCCCGGCCCAATCAAAGCAGCAAGCCTAGCGAGGTCAACCCGCGGTCGCATCAGGTCAAAATGAAAGGGAACTGGAGTGCTGCTCCCCCGCAGCCCCGTCAACAAAGAGAAATCTCTAGGCGAGATGGTCATCTCCCCAAAGGAAAGATGGAAGGTATGGGTCGAGTCAACCCACCGCTCGCATAAGGCACGTAGGCCAAAACGATCACACACCCCGTTGGTGCGGGGCAGCGCTGAAATAAAGGGCTCGAAGCCCAACTCGCGCACACGGGCTTTCGCCGCGGCGCCTAGCCTAGCATACCACGAATGAATCTCGGCCGTAGTCCCGAAAATCTCGATGAACTAGAAAGAACAAGACAGGAAAATTTAAATACGATTCCTAAAGCGTACGATTGATGAAAACGCGTTAAGACTAGGTATTCTTTCATTATCTAACCTAGAGACATCTGGTCAATTAGGGCCAACTTTCTATAAAAATCTCTCCTTTAGGGTCGCTCATGTAAGGTTTAGTTAATTCTTTAGTCCACTCTCGTCCGCATTGACAAGGAGCATAGGTTAAGTTTACCATTCACGTGCATTAGTTAAGTTTTCACTATTCACATTTTTTTACCATTCACGTGCAATATTCACGTGCATTAGTTAAGTTTTCACTATTCACGTTTTTTTACTATTCACGTGCACTATTCACGTTTTTACTATTCACGTGCATTAGTTAAGTTTTACTATTCACATGCATTAGTTAAGTTTTCACTATTCACGTGCATTAGTTAAGTTGTCACTATTCACGTTTTTACTATTCACGTGCACTATTCACGTTATTTTTACTGTTAGCATGCAGGAATTCGCAGGGTTACTACTCACATGCATATAACGCGCGTTCGTACACAGAAACAAACAAGTGTTATTTGTAAGTGAAGAAATTCATGTTTTCTAGCTAAAGTCCTCTAAGGCAATCTAAAAGTTAGCATGCAAATCATGTTCGGATAGGAATACTAAAGCCTAGCATTTGAATCAAACAAAAGTGAGAAATCACTTACCTCGTTGCAGCGTGTCCGGCTCAGATGCGTCTCAGGGTCGTGGAAAGGGTCCACTCTATCCAGGTTCACGTAAACCTCATCCATGCCTCTCGTGCCATCGCATTCATCCAAATCCATCCCGAGGATAATCCAAATCAAAGTCTAGAGAGAGAAAGAAGAGAGAGAAGGTGTGGGGTTGAAATGAAACCCCACCACCTTATATAGGAAGAGGGAATGGCATTCCCGTAAATAGTGAAAAAAGTACGATGTGACATCAAGGTAAAAAGTAAATAATTAATTACCAGGTGCACAGACCTCTGATTTGCAGTCCGTTTCAGCCCGCATTTCTCCCAGACAGCAACCAATACTGTCAAGATATGAACTCCAGACAACAGCCAATTTTTACAGAACAGTGACACCAGTCAAAATACAGACAACAGTCAACAGAAAAATAATCATTAGTCTATATCATTCTAGACCAAAACACGTTCCCATTAAACCTCCGAGACACTAGCTCCAGACAATGGTGTTTTAAAAGAATTCAGAATCGTTAGAAAGAACTTTTCTGCCCTTGAGCCATCTTACCTACGGTTCACGACCGAGGTAGCTTTTTAGCCATCTTACCTACGGTTCACGACCGAGGTAGCTCTTTAGCCATCTTACCTACGGTTCACGACCGAGGTAGCTCTTTAGCCATCTTACCTACGGTTCACGACCGAGGTAGCTTTTTAGCCATCTTACCTACGGTTCACGACCGAGGTAGCTCTTTAGCCATCTTACCTACGGTTCACGACCGAGGTAGCTCTTTAGCCATCTTACCTACGGTTCACGACCGAGGTAGCTTTTTAGCCATCTTACCTACGTTCACGACTGAGGTAGCTTTTTAGCCATCTTACCTACGGTTCACGACCGAGGTAGCTTTTTAGCCATCTTACCTACGGTCCACGACCGAGGTTGCTTTTGAGCCATTCTTACCCATAGTCAACGTACGCTAGATTCCGAGAGAAAAACATCCACCGACGGCCGATTTAGAGGTAAGGCTGGAAAGAATCGACAAACAACACCGGAGCACGCAGCGCGAAGGTCAGGTATTCTCCCTCCTACTCTTTACGTGTCTTTTACTTTTTATATGTTTTACATTGCATGTGTGCATTAGCAAAAAAAATGTTTTCAAAACACACACATCACTGTCAAAATAGCAAAGTAGGGGCAACTGTAGACACCGAGTCGAAGGACCTGTGACGAAAACCTGAAAACAAGACGGTGGAAGCGATTGATTCCGGAAGTTTCGAAAAAATAATAAAATAAATAAGTTACGGTGGGTCGCTGTTGTTGATTGGATGGCTCGCGAATGCTTAACGGTATGGTGCGAGTACTTAGCGGCGGCCGGCGCGCGTTCGACGACAGTCGGACACCCGCTCGACGATGCAAAGCGCGCGCTCGACGCCCATCGGACGCATGCATCCAACCAGGAATAGCACGCACTCGACGTCCGAGCAATGCACGAGCTTGGCAGCGCGAGGCGCACGCTCGTTGGCCACGGGGCGTGTGCGCCCGACAGCGCGGAACACACGTTCGGCGGTCACGACGCGTGGACGCCCGACGGCGTGGAACGTGAGCTCGACGGCCGCAGGGGGCGTGCACGCCCGGCGGGGCGAGACGCGTCCTGGTGGCCGTTGGGCGAGCGCCCAACTGCGTCGGGCGGACGCCCAACGGCAGTTGGGCGCGCACGCCCAACCTCGCGTTGGGCGCTCGCCCAACGCTGTTGGGCGCTCGCCCAACGCTGTTGGGCGACCGCCCAACAATTGTTGGGCGATCGCCCAACAATTGTTGGCGGTAGCCCAACGCAAGGTTGGGCGGCCGCCCAACATGCTTTGGGCGGCCGCCCAACCCCCTTGGGCGACGCCCGATTTTACTCGGGCGTCGCCCATTTGTTCGGGGACCCGTTTGCCTATAAAAGGCACGGATCCCCATGCATTTGAAAGAAAGGAGGAGATTCTTTGGAGCTTTCTCACTCTAAACATTTTTAGAGAGAGAAAGTCAATTTTTTGGAGAAAATATTTTTTTTCCCAAAAAAATCCAAATTTTCCCAAAGTTAAATTTTTACTAAAAAACACAAAAAACCGGAAAATCACGACTCGTGGAATCAATCGGCTTCGACTGTCAGATACCGAATTTAAGGTATTATCCGAAGACTAGACTCTTTTATTTTATTTAATTTATTTCCTTCTTCTATTTATTTTTATGTTATAGTTTTTATTTATTTAGTTATTCATTTATTTTATCACGTTTTATTTAATTTAGCGTATTTATTTAATTTTTGTCCCGTGTTGAATAAAATTTCGTTTTGTTTTAAAATAAAAAATCTCGTTTTGATATCCCAATACGAACCGTGATCCGATAAAAAGGTAGTTCGGGTATTAAAGACGTTGTAATTATAAGTTGTAATTTAAAGAATTTCCAAATAACGTTTTAAAATAAAAACGTCGTTTTAGGAACGTCCGTTATTGACTATGATCCATTTTTGGTAGTTCGGAAATCCAAAACGATTGAATTAGATTTAATTTAAAGCTTTTGAATAAATCTGGAAATAATTGGAGTGCTGCTGTAATTTGCCATTTCTGTCACTAATTGCTGTTTACCGACGGATTTTCCATCGGTAAATCTGCTGGAATGTAAAAAAATACTGTTTTAGTCCCTCTTTCTCAACTTTTAAGTTTTTGATCCTTGGTATACATATATATAGTTATGTAATATATATTTTTAAACTATTTTTTAGATATTTGGTACCTATAGTTATTTAGAATGTCTATATATTATTTTTCATTAATTTGATCTATTATAAGTATATGTATATAGATATTTCCTTTTTCATTCATTTGAGTTATATTGGATTTTATTTTAAATGTTATTTACTTGAGCATTTTGGAGATAATTAGTAAATATTAGTGGATAAATATATATTATTTTTGACTTTGGAGATAATTAGTAAATATTAGTGGATAAATATATATTATTTTTGACATTTAAAATTACATTAGTTATGTATATATATATAGTTTTGGGATATTTGGGCTATATTAGTTATTATTAAATAAAACTATTTTGGTGACAAATGTTATTTTCTTATCTAGGAGTTTTATTTACTATTTTCACATGTTTAAAGTATAAATGTATTATATTTAGTATTTTCATATATGTATTATATAGTCTCTTTTCATTAACTTTTATTTCATATTTCCTTTTTGGATTAAAATGTATATATATATGCTTATATTATTTTCTTTATTCTTTTGGGCCATTTAGGGGTCCATGTTTCAAATGGGCTTTATTTGGGAGTGAATTTTGGTTTAAATATGTTTATTATTGTAATTATAACAAGTAGAGAATCCACTAAGGAAAAAGGGGAAAATAAATCACAAAAAGAGTTTTCAATTTAATTATTTAAACTAATGAGTTTTTAGAAGTTCCTAATGTAAATAAATAGTGTTTTCTTGACATTTCAAAATCGTTTCCCAAAACATCACGCTTTAAAACCTTAGTTCGTTCCAACGACGGATTAAGCGAACCTTGTAATTAAAATCGTTTTCATTGTGAATAATAGAGTTTTTGAATCGTTTTCTTAAATGATTTGTACAAAATAAATTGACTTGTATGTTTAACCACGTTTTCTTATTAAAGGTTTTTATCTTGATGTTTTCAAACGCTTGAGTCATTCCAACGGCGATTCGGGTGAACTTCATCAAACGGGGTTTTGAAACGTACCTAAATCGTTCCAACGGCGATTAAGGTGCGAACCATGTAAATGAACTCGTTTTGGGGAAGTGAATTAGTATAGAATTAGTATGTAACACGGAACATAAATCACGTTGTAAATAAATCAATTCTTCCTTCTCCCCCTCTTTTTCCTATGTATTTTTGAACTGATGTAAATGGGTGATTCTTTACCAAAGTGGCTTTTCAATAATATATGCTCAAAAAGGTTTTCGAAACGAGAAAGAAAAGGTTTCAAATGAATTTTCAACTTAAATGAATATACGATTAGTCTGTTATCGCCTAACATGCTGAGTAGGAGGCCGGTGGTTCATAATCGGGCGATGTCGGGGTGCCTAGTAGCCTTTCTCCGGAAAGGAGCTAGCCTTCTCGGCTCGTACCTAAGTTTTCCGAACCCACACCGGTCTCCCGCAAGGGATCGGTGTTCATTTTCCCATTCGTGGGTGGCGACTCTTCCATATCTCCGAGCTCCGGTCCTGCCGAGCAGCTTGATTCCATGATTGGTTGCTTTCGGCGCCAATCACCGCTTACATCGCTATGAGGTGTCCACCCCCCGATCCGCCCGGGAGATTAGGCCGCGGCACCTCGTCTAACAGTGAGGCACGACAAAAGTGGGCCACGTATGACCAAGAATTTTATGCTGTAGTGAGGGCGTTGAAAGTGTGGGAACATTACTTGGTGGGGAAAGAATTCATCCTCTACACTGACCACTAAGCTCTCAAGTACCTGGGAAGTCAGAAGCAACTTCGAAGCTCCATGCATGCCCGGTGGTCCGCCTTCATAGATAAGTTTCCCTATAAGCTTATCCATAAGGCTGGAAAACAAAACAAGGTGGCAGACGCCTTAAGTCGAAGGGTGTCACTAATAAAGACAGTAAACCTGGAAACCGATTGTTTTGAACACATCAGAGGAGAATACTTGGCGGATCCTGACTTTGGCAGTATCTGGGAGAAGTGTCAACACCAGCATGGGGATGGGGCGTATCACCTGATGGATGAGTATCTCATGAGGGGCAACCAACTTTGCTTACCCTGCACTTCCATCCGCGAGAAGGTTATTCGTGATCTACATGGCGGATCCCTTCGAGGACATTTTGGGCGAGACAAGACATATGAAGCAGTGAGTTCCCGTTATTTCTGGCCTAAGATGAGGAGAGATGTTGCCTACTTAGTAGAACGATGCTATATTTGCCAGACCGCCAAGGGACGCACTACAAATGCTGGATTGCAGTTACCTTTGCCTGTGCTAGAGACCATATGGGAGGATCTGTCCATGGACTTCGTCCTAGGGTTACCCAGAACTCAGAGGGGCATAGATTCCATCTTTGTCGTGGTTGATCGGTTTTCAAAGATGGCTCACTTCATACCTTGTCGTAAAACTAATGATGCCTCAGCAACTGCTAAGCTATTCTTCAGAGAGATTGTCAGGCTACATGGCGTACCTAAGAGCATTGTTTCGGATCGTGATACGAAGTTCCTCAGTCATTTCTGGCGAACGTTGTGGGCTCTGTTTGATACGTCTCTGAAGTTTAGTACCACCGCCCATCCTCAAACAGACGGACAGACCGAGGTGGTCAATAGAACTTTGGGAAACTTACTACACAGCAAATGTAAGGATAAGCCCAGGATGTGGGATGTGGTTTTAGCCCAAGCTGAGTTTGCCTACAACGGCTCTGTACATTCGGGAACCGGGAGATCCCCATTTGAGATGGTATACACAAAGACCCCGAATCACGTCCTTGATATAGCCCCTCTTCCTAAAGGAAACGTGACTGCCAACCAGCTGGCCAAGGATTATGTACAGATGCACGAAGAGGTGAGAGAGACTCTTCAGGAGAGAAATCAGAAATTAAAGGCTAAGGCAGATGAGCACCGTAAGGACCTACAGTTTGAGGTTGGGGATGAGGTTATGGTCTATTTGGGCAAAGAGAGACTCGCCAACGCCACAAGCAGCAAGCTTCGGCCTAGAAAATACGGGCCATACAAGGTCACCAAGAAGGTCAATGCCAATACCTATCATATAGCATTGCCGAATTGGCTTGGTAAAATCTCACCAGCGTTCAATATCCGTGACCTTAGCCCGTGGAAGCTGGATGGTCCTTTGGAGTTCAACACAGACAAATCAGTGCCGAATTCTTTTAAAGAAGGAGAGAATGATGCGGACATCCTAACTGGGATCGCTGATCACACACGCTCTGGCGGATCCTCAGACATCAGACCCACGGAGGTTGTACCTAGGAGGGCGGATCCCCAGGACATACGAGCGGGGCGGATCTAGGAGTATACCAGGAGGCGAATCAACATCTACCCCTGGGCGGATCTCGGTTTACTTCCTCCCGAAGTAATTCACCAACAACCCTGACAATCCGTACCTGTACCATTGTACTGATTGTCGGGACATATCACCCATTTTACCCTTTTATGGATAACCTTATCGGAACCCTAGTAGGGGTAGTCCTTGTTTTTTATTATTATTAGTAAGAGGTATTTAAACCTTCAATTTGTAAGGATGTAACAACTTTTTATCAATCAAACACCATTTCTCTTTGAGAGCTTAAGGTTTATACATTGTTATTGGGATTCACTCCTTCTAGTTTAGCTAGAGAAGAACCTCTTTGTTGGTTTACGATTAAAACCTTCATTTATCGCTTTCAATCTGTATCACAAAGGATCAAATGAATATATATGTATTGAAGAAGTTCAATTTGTTCCTTATTGTAAAAACAATTCAATATTATTGTCATGATAAAATTTTAGTTTTCCAAGAAATCGTATTACTATCTTTTGTTAGTATATATTAAGAAAAAGGTAAAACTGATTTTTTTTTTTTTTTTAATTTTGAAGAAAGGTAAAACTGAATTAGATTTTGTATTATGATGGTAACATTCAGATAAAATTTCTATGATTTGGATAAAATTGGCTACTTTGTATAATACCAGTAAAATTGATATTTTTTTTAATTATTTGTGGACAAATTTTACTATCATATAATTTGTAGATAATTATTTCATTTAAGGACTTCAAAAATATGAACTTGAATACCTACATTAGTTCATATAATTTTAGTAAAGAGAAATGGTGGGGTGGGGTAAGAATTAATGAATGAAATAAAGCATTAAAAGAAGAATCAGAAAAAAGATTGATGTCATGTCCACTATTATTTGGAATGCCCCACAAAAGTAACGTACCTCTTCTACTGTTGATCTGCATGCGTCCGTGTCTGCTCTTTTCATGTTGTAAACCCATTACCACGCCTCCACACCACAAAACCAACTATTGACAACCAAACCATTTCGCATACACCGACGGATAGTGTAAATCACAAATCCTTATTCATTTATTTTTCAATTATCCGTATCCGTCCTATTATCTTAACGAGTATATCTTTTATATTTCATACCTGTCCTATTTAATTCACGGGTGTTATCCGTTAAAAATCAATACATAAAACAAAAATTATTATAAATTTTAAAAAATATAAATTTAATAAATCATTTATCAAAAAATTGAACCTTAATCAATAAAAATAAAATAGTTTAATAGTAACATGCAATAGTTGAAGAACAAAAAGTTGAGGTTTGAATCCAATAGCTTATATCTAAAAAAACAATAATATTTTTAATATATAAGAGATTTATTGCGGATAACGGGTACCAGATACTCTAGATGTATTCTCATTCCATATCTACCCACATACCATTTTATACAAGATATGAATAGTCCCATTAAAATTAGGTAGTACTAGATACCAACGGATCCAATACACGTTGCCATCCCTAATCGATACCCTCCTATTTTTTCGGCTTCCTCTACTAGGGTGTCACGAAGTACATGGCAGATGCTCTGTATATAAGATAATGGTTACTATAAAGATTCTTCTTATATTTATTATATTAATAGTGACAATTCTTTTTAAGAATTTAAAAATTTATATAAATTAAATGGATTATCTATCCAACATGATTTGTTTGAAAATATTTATTACAAAAATTTAATTATTACAACACATCTTATAAAATTAGACACTTTCGTTGTCTACTTTTCTGTAATACCCCTATTTTGTTCAAACCACCAACTCATTATGTACAAGAGAGCTATGAAACGATTGCAGATCAATTTGAGTGTGATTTTTGCTGCGAACAACTGCTCCAATTTTCGTTGCGATTTTTGATGGATTTTTGCATCAAATTCAATGACATAGGTCGGAAAGAAGGTAAGTTTAATCTCATTGCATCTAATAACATGAAATCATGTGATTTTTGGGTATTGGTTAGGGTTTATGGTACAATTTTTCATATGATTTAAGACTTTATTGGGGTTAGAGTTATGTTTATTAGCATGTTTATGCATTGCAAACTTATTTGAGATGTATTTGTGTGATCGAATGTGTTAGAAATACCAATATTTCACCATTTAGATAGTTTCGCAGTCATGAATTTCCTCCATAGTTTAAACAACCGCGGAGGAAATTCATATCAGTCAGTGGAATTTCCTCCGTAGTTGCTTCCACTATGGAAGGGTTTTAATGAATGTGAAAACAATTGAATAGAGGAGTACCTTCACGGAGTCAGACATTGTGAAGGGATTGCAAGAATTATGAAGATAATTATTTTGTTATATCATCTCTTTTGCAGTTGCTGTGACTGTAATTGTTTTCGCAGTTGGGTTAACTGCGCAAGATTTTTTAATTGCGAAGTAGTTTTGCTTTTCTTGTTTTCCATACACTAAATGCCAATTGTTTTTATAATGTAAATGTTTTAACCAATGACTCCAAGAAGGATCTTCTAAGAAGGATTCCAAGAATAGAAAGAGAGGAGTGCCGTGGGTAAGCATTCAACTATTGTTTTTGCTTGTGCTTTATTGAATGGGGAACATTCTGATAATTTTGTGTGGTTATTTACACAATTTTTGGAAGCTATGCCTGGTAATGCACCGAAAATGATAATTACTGATCAAGGCCCAGTAATGACAAGTGCCATATCGACAATCTTACCAAATACCTTCCACAGGTTTTTTTTATTACTTGAATTTGGTTTATATATTATTGTGATTAGGAGCATATTAATCAAATTTGGGTTTACATATTACTGTGATAAAATTATATATTATGGTGACTAGGAGTATATTAAATAGACACCTGACTTCGTCCATAACAAATAGAATTAGAAAAATAATATATAGCTTTTACATTCCATCATTTCCACCTATTAAAATAAAATTAATAGTTGTTCTTGATAATTTCATACCGTGTATAGTTAGAAACTTAATGTGTATTGTATTTCTTATTGTATCATTTACAGGTATTGTATTTGGCATATTGTGTCAAAATTTTCTGAAAAAATTGGTGCAGTAAAATATGCAACACATGAGGCCAAGTTTCATGATTGCATTTGGAATTCAGAGAATCCTGAAGAGTTTGACCTGAAGTGGACGGAACTTGTTGCGGAATATGGATTAAACAATAATGAGTGGTTGGTAAATATCTATAAAATTCGGTCCAAGTGGATTTCAACATATGTTAATCATGTTTTCTCAGCGAACATGTCTAGTAGCCAACGGGCAGAGACCAACCACGCATTTTTCAAGAAATATATCAAAAAAAGCAACTCTTTGTTTGACTTTATGGTGAGGTTTGGTAGGGGACTCGTTAAGCAACGCCATGGGGAATTGGTTGCAGATATCAAAGATATGAACGAGAGGCCTAAAATAAAAATGAATCATGACTTTTTGGATCATATAGTTGAGATTTATATGAATGAAATCTATTATATATTTGAGGATGAAATGTGGGTCTGTTTGAAGTATAGGACTGAGCTTATTAATAAAACTGAGAATCAGCAGATGTTTACGGTTAAAAACAATAATGGAGTAGATAGTAAAGGCCGTAAAGTTTTATATAACAAGGAACTTAATTTTGCTTCTTGTAGTTGCAGAAAATTAGAGAGCTTTGGCATTCCATGTAGGCATATCTTGAGTTATTTAGTTAACCGTCATGATTTTGTCAAGCTACCAGACCAATACATCCAAAAGAGATGGACTAAGGAAGCAAAAGCATGGGTCGTGGTTGATAATGACGGTTTGATTATAAACGATGACAAAGAATTTATCTTGGAAAGGAGTCAAGTAGTGAAAGATTGTGTAGATTTGATTGATAAAGCCTTCATATGTGAAGAAGCAAAAAATATTTTAAAAGACGGGCTTCAAGCAATTCGTGAGAAAATTGATAGAGTGACAAATTTTGAAGAAAAATATAGCTCTTTATGTAGTCTTGCTACAAGTGAAAAAGATTTGAGTCGCCTTGAACATGTTTATAATGAGCCAGATAAAGTGCGAGCAAAAGGGTGTGGAAAAAGGCTGAAAGGAGGAAAAGAAAAGACAATGATGAAAGCAAAAAAAAAATATAAAAGCTAGAAAGTGCAATGCGTGCGGTCAAGTTGGTCAAACTCATGATAAAAGAAATTGTCCATCACTTCAGTAAGATGTAGTTAATGTTGTTTTTCATTCTTCTATTATTTTTGTGTATTAGTATTTGACTGATATGTATGTTTTTATCTAATGTAGGTATTTATCGAGTGAGGACGAAGATGAAGTCGAGAGCGAGCAAAATAGTTTTCTCTAATGGTTGTTGAGGCAGTATATGCATATTCTAATTGCTGGATATAGTTGATTTTGAGAAATGAAATTTTGTCCCTTATTAGAGTTTAGTACCAATCTGATTTTGTTTTTGTAATTATATTATTTTTTATTGTGTTTATTCATGGAATTGAATGGAGTGTGTACTTCTAAAGTTGAGCAAATTAGGTATAGTGGAATTGTTTGAGCAAATTAGTTACCTGTCAACCACATTTATGAAAAAGGTGAGGTCCTGTACAACACCATAAACATCATAAATATAGTCTAAAATGTTAGTCTAAAATATAGGCATGAGAGAGGTTTTATGATGTCAATCTTTATAGGTAATTATCTTTTTATATAAATGATGGTCATGTTATCAAGCGAAGTGCAGCCTCATAGAGATTATTTTGATTATGATTAGCAGGTGTAGTGTAATGTCTTGATAAAATGGGATAAGGTATCAAAATAGCTCTACGTATAAAATAGTATCAATATAGGCTTAACGTTTAAAAAATGTACAAATTTAGGCCTCGATAACGGAACGAGGCACGTCATTGATATTAGTCCGTTCAGTTCTATCAATTGTACATGGAGAGAGAAATCAGAACTTAATGGAGTAATAGGAATGACGTGTCCAATCTGTTATGGATGCCTAAATTGGTACCATTTTTTTAAACCTTAAGTCTATATTGGCGCTATTTTATACGTAAAGCCTAAATTAATAGTTCCAAAAAACTATAGGCCTATTTTAGTACCTTATCCCGAATCAAATTGCACGAAATATTGAGTTTGCCTACAATATTGAGTTTGCCTCTTTTAGCTATTGAACATGTAAATGTTAAGCAACAACAGAGTTCCAAACTTTTAATACTTGAGATTCAATTTATCAATTTGATTTTCAGAAATTCATCAACTATAAATTGCTTCTTCATAAAACCATAAACTTAATCTTACTCTCTCTTATGTAATCCAATTTGGAATAAAACATTTGGCTAAAGATGAACAGATTCAGAAAGCTAGAAGTTGCTCAATAATGAATAAATCAAAACTTAATGGTATTATCATTTGAGATTGAACAATTTTACTGTTGCTGTTCAACATATTTCACAAAAATAAAACTACAATTTAACATTCAACTTCTCATTCCATTGTTCACTTTCACTGACATAAATTTTCACAGGTCCTTCATATCCTCAAAACAGTAAAAAAAAATGAAATGATTTATCCAACTCCGTATCTACAAGAGAATCAGTAAAAGGCCTTAATGGAATCATTTATGTACTTCCCATCAAATGCTCTGCATGAATATGATGCTTCCAGAGCACTTCCCCAAAAAGCATGCTAGTAATTTTCCTGAACAAGAAAACTCACTATCAACAGAATCACACCAAAAGGAACTACCTCTTAAATAGTAGAATAATCTAGAACAGGAGAAACAAGAACGCAACAACATCTGCTCTAAAGTAATAAACATCAGACATTGTCATCGTTACTATGATTATCACGGAGTGAAATATTATTCCGATCTCTAATATTTGCACTACCAATTTCTGATTTACCTTCATCAAACACATCCTAATTTTTTTAGGAATAGTGAAATTATCAGTGAGGTTTTTTCAATAGTGAAATCATTCTTAAGAAACAACAATATGAACCTAAAAAACATAATTTTATCCAATAACTTCGACCAAAATCAATTACAATTCAATTTATATGGTAAGAAGTACATGTAAAACTACATTTTATCATTGCATTTGACAGAAAAATCAAGCTCATATAAAGCCCAAACAAATGTAATGGAGGACAAGGCTACAGGCAAAGGACCAAGCAACCATACAACCAAAGGAAAAATGATGCAAAGAAATTAGCATCTATCATGCATCCTAGTCCCATTGAACTGCATAGGAATTAAAGTTTTTAGGGTATTCCCATGATAGGAATTCAAGTTTCAGAATCATGTCCAAATAATACCAAAAATTTAGGGACTGTGCTTTTAAGCCAAAACACTATTATTGGATTGCATAGCATAGATAAATGACGCTTTACTTGAGTTGCCAAATTCTTCAATAACATTATTTGTCAAATAAAAAACGCTTGTTTGGATTTCAACAAGAGAAATAATGGAAAATAATAGACATGCCCATTCATTTGTTCTTTTAGTCTGGGTTACAAATGTCAATCTGCGGTCGAGGGAGGAAGGTTCTGCGATTGCAATCCCAAATTTAGGATTTTGATTCCGCCATAAACTTATGGGGAATAAAATCAAGACTCCAATTTCCATTGAACACTACTAAAACAATAAGTTTACAAATCTTACCAGGTATGGATGATATTAACTGAGAGTTTGGAAGGAAACTCACCGAAAAGATAAAACCGATTTCGGACCTCACTGAAGGAGAGAGATAGAGACCTTGGAGAAGATAGAGAGAGAATCAATTTCTGGCCGGAGTTGAGGTTTCGGTGAAGGTGCGAGATAGAGACCTTAAATCGTTGATTACTGTTAGAGAGAGAGAGAGACGGCGAGAAGAATCAGAGAAGAAGACGGTATATTGCGAGGGAGAGACTAAATTTGTTTTACTTAATTAAATATGTTTAATTAAATTATAATGTATTGTTTGGTAACTAGAATAAGTCTATAACTCCCTTAGAATAAAGAGTAAGGGAGTCCCTCTCTATAGCCTCACTATATATATATATATATATATATAATATTGAAACATCATCACAAGTCAAATCACAAACAAACCTTAGTTCCCGTAGCGTTTACATGTAGTAGCATGCATCATATACAGATCAAATTAAAAGTTTGTTTTTATTAATTAGGCCCGACTAAATTTAAGTATAATAAGCCCACTGATCTTTTGATAATCCAATATGTGCATTCACGTCCCTATCATATACACGACCGTTTAAATGTATCAAAGCACCTGATAAAGATCGATAATAACATGATAGTTTTAATCATAAACTAACAAAGATTCATACTTTTCCCAAGTTGAACTTGAAGGAAATAATAACAAATGGTAGAACCTTGACTTTCTAAAGGAGTGATTTTGATTTCAATTCATAAAAAGATGAATTTATTACAAAAACAAGGATTTATATACTCTTTAAACTCTAGGCTAGAAAAGACTTAAAAGCTCCTAAGGCATAACTAACGTATCCTAAAGCATTAGGGCTAAAAGGACACAAAATAAAGTAATGGCAAACTAGTAAATGACTTAATAGCAGGAAATGTAAATAAGGGTGGCAGACATGTAATTAGGACACCAAGCATAAATGAATAATTTCCTTCTTAAGTCATGCCACACGTCATGTGGGTTTGTGACACGTCGTAAAGACTGTACATCCGATAAGCCACATGACATGTTGGAGTATTCACACGATGTGTAAATTAATTTAAAAGAAGCAAAACCTCCATTTTTCTGGTCACACAATGTGTGGCTAACTCACATGTTGTGTGGGTGCCGTTGCTAATTTTCTTCGCTGCTGCACTTGGAACCACACCACGTGTTGCTGTTTGACACACCGTGCGAGCCAAGTTTCATTGAATCTCAAATTTCCTTATTGATGCTCTCATTATTCTCTCCTTCCTATAAAGAATTGGACCTCAAATCTTGAGTAGTGTATTCGAAAGATACATCCGGCTTGAAATGACTTGATATCCTTGAAGATTTTGGTGGTTCATAAATCTCCCAAGTTTTCCATCATGAAAACCTTTTCTAAAATCGTAGAGTAGTAGGCAATTTTCAATTGTCTTATAAGCAAATATAGGTGAATCACATTAATTATATATGTGAATTAAAGATATTCTTGAATTTAATAATCCCACAAAAAGATAGAGTTGTCTATAGGATCATAAACGAAAGTTTGTAATAAAATGAATAAATTCACTGATAGTAAATCTCTCTTTATATGGAATTGAGTAAAGATAAAAGATTTTGTCATGATATATATATATATATAGAGGTTTTCTATTTTAATAAAATTCTGGTCCAATTTTATTAAAACCAACATCATCTTGCATTTAGTATTCAGCTTGTATATGCTGATACGTAACTCTATTCTCTAACGTAGACAGTTCTTTATAATTCTTTTAATTTGTTTTCTTTTGAAGCAATAATTCTTTTAATTTTGGCTATATATAAATTCACATCTCAATTTGACTCTGCCACATTAGATTCATGAATTTGTAATTCTGATATCATAAATTTGAATAATTTTGTTTATAAAAATAAATTTAAATAATAAAATGGGATAATGTACCAAAATAAGCCAATAGTTTTGGGGAAGTATCAATTTAGACTCTACGTACAAAATAACAATATAGACTTAACGTTTTAAAAAAAATGTATCAATTTAGGTCTTGATAACGAATTGAATACGTTATTTTTATTACTCTATTAAGTTCTGATTTCTCCATCCACGTACAATTGATAGGAATTAATGGAGTGATATTAATGACCTGTCTCGTTCCGTTATCGAGACCTAAATTGGTACTCTTTTTTAAAACATTAAGCCTATATTGATGCTATTTTGTACGTTGAACTTAAATTGATACTTCCTCAAAAACCATAAACCTATTTTGGTATCTTATCCCTAATAAAATTATGCAAATAGAAGTTACTTCCAAAAATGACCTTCTACTTTGGTATCTTGCATGGTTTCCATCTAGAAAGTCATTGCACATGTCATTAATCCTCTCCCAACAGAATTAACCAATCACGAGCCAAGATGTACACAACACTCGATGTAATTTATTAGCGCAATTCTTAGAACATCCCTAGTGGGTGCAATCTTCTTGTTACTTTCTTCCATTTAGTAATAACCATCCACTAGAGACTTTGTAACTTTATTTGGTTTGTTAATATAATTGGTAACAAACTTTTGGTAAGACATTGAAAAACATAAAAGCAACAACATCTAAGGAGGTCAGATACACACCAAATTTGTCTAGATATACATAGAGGTGAGGCACACGGAGAAAAATGCATCACAATGAAAAAACAAAAACATGTGGATCCGTCATCAAGTTTTATTATTTGTGTCAGACAACTTTCATTTTCAACTCTTTTGTTTAATTTAATTTTTTATTTTACCTTCTCAATATTACTAAGTGACAAACACTCTAGTGGAATGTAATTTTAAGAGTAATCTATATCTAGGTGGCATGAAGAGTTTGTAACCAGCATTAGGGATACTCTTAGTCATTGCATTTCCTATTCTATGTTTTTCAACATTATGTAGGTTTAGACATTTCCCTGTTGAACTATATACATATCTTATCTGTTTTTGTATTTCCTCCATGAGAGGGTAAGAAAGAATTTCAATACTTCACCTATTCAAATCTTACGATGGTATCACAGAGAAAATTTTGCTAAATTCAAATTTATTCTTCTTTCTTGATGGCTAATCACAACAATAAAAAGCCACCACCATTGAAGGCCGAAACACTCCAACCAGTCTCTATTTTCTTCTAGCAAATGAAGCACTAGCATTGTTATTAGTTACTCATATTCTCATTAGACCAAATTATCAACAGTGATCGTGCTCTATGAAGGTGGCTCTCTGATAACTTGCTGGATCCGCTTTGATATCATTTGCCGGAGTTACCTGCAAAACAAAACCGGAGATAGGATCTCCGGGAAAACTCTCCGACGATCAAGTCAGTTTTTGTAAGGATGAGTCTATAATTTAGCAATAGCTTTGTGGGAAAAAATGTGTACGTACCTCCCCCCTTATTCTTAAGGCCTTTTATAGGTGTTTTTTGGGTAACCGTCGAGGGCGGTTACTCCTTAGTGGGCCACGTTCTGAGGGCGGTTACCCCTTTTTAGGCCATGTCCCTTTCGTGGCTTTCATGGCAAAGAACGTGGTTTTGAGTGGGAGTCCTGACGCTCCGTCTAGGAATTCAGGGCGGTTTACTCGCTGCGCCCGCTTCCTTCATTCGGGTCTTGTCCAATCTTAGCCCATGGGGCTTTAATATGGGCTGGGCTTGCGAAATGAATATAACCCGTTTTGGGCTTCACGGGTTATCACATGCCTCCCCCTTGGTCTAGCAAGAGCCCTTTTAGGGTCTTTTTATAGGGGACGCTTCGTCTTTGTCCGATTATTTCAAAGTTTTGAATTTGTGCATTTCCCTTCTTTCGTTTTCTCCGGCGTCGACCTTTTAATTCCGTTACTTCTTTTCCGGCGTTGACCTCTTAATCCCGTCACTTCACTGTGTTGTCTTTTTCATGTAAGTTTTTCTTTTCACATTTGTTCCTTGTTCGGCTTTTTGCTTCTGTTTTCCTTTTATCGATCATGTCAGACCTCGACTTCGCGCCATTTGACGACGATTATGTCCGCGAGGTCTCTAACGAGGTCGAAGAGATGGTTGAGGAAGCTTCAACCAGCTCTCCTGGGTGTAATTCTCATCCCGCCGACTTCCTTCATCTGGCGAATACAACCGACGAGGGTTTAGGTTTTGACCCCAAAAAGTTGATTCCGCCACCTGTCCCAACCCCTCGTTTGTTACCAAAGAAGGACAGGTCGGGAAGTCTGGTTTGTCAAGAGACAATCGATGATTTGCGGGAGCATTATCCCTGGCTCCGAGGTCTCGAGACGATCATTCCTGGAGAGGATAGGGGGCCGGGCGATTACCCAAAGGGGTACTTCACTGTTTTCGTGGCCCAGATTATCTGCGGCTTCACTTATCCGCTGGCGGATGAGATTGCTTCCGTCTTAGGCGGTTATGGAATCGCGCCCGGGCAACTGCATCCTAACGGTTGGGCCGATTTGACTCTGGACAAATTTTTGGCGGATTGTTTGGAGGTTCCCTTTTCGCTCAAGATCTTCTCCAAGCTCCACCATTTCAAAAGCTCGGCGGGGTATTTCACTTTCATCCGCCAGAGCGGATACTATGGTTTTGACGAGAAGCTGAACAAGATCCGCGAATGGGATCGATCTTACTTTTTTATCAAGTTTAATGAGGAAAACCTGAACTTCCTTCGTTGCTGGAGCCGACCCAACGTAAAGAGTTTGAACTTCGGGTATCCCAGCAAGGAAGAATCCGCCGTTATCAAGTTCCTGAAGAGCACTCCTCCTTTTGTATGGACATACGATCAAGCCTTTCATATGCTAAGGAGCCGAGTAGCGATTGCGTACCGCGAGGGGGATCGCGTTGTCTATATTCCTTACCGCGTTTTTGTGCAAGGTACTTTTTATTTCCGAGTTGATGGTTTCTTTTAACCCTTTGCAGGGGTGATCCTTTATCTCAAATCGCTGCAGATCGGGAGGCCAAAGCCCTGGCGAGAAGAAAGAAGCGGATGACGGAAACCGCTTCCGTTGTAGGGGCGGATCCTTCTGGAGGGACGATTCATTCTATTGGGGCGGCTTCCCCGGTTAGGGCTTCCGCTTCACAAGGTCCCGCTTCTGCCTCCGAGGATCTTCCTTTAACCAGGAAGCGGAAGATAAGTGCGGATACAGAGTCTTCTCGTTCTAAAAAGAAGAACACTTCTGTGTCCCTTACTGTTGGCGGCGCACCTGTATCCGCCTCATCTAAAGGAAAGAGCAGTACCCCCATTCACGAGGTATCTTGATCTACTCCCTCTCGTATTGCTACTTTTTCCTCATGAGCTATCTGCCGTTCTCTTGATATTTTTCTTTATGCTTTTGCAGCCAATCCCCGATATTAGCGGATGGTGGACTAGGACTTTCGGCCTGGCCGTGAACTTCTCTTGCAAGGATATTGTATCTTCCATATGCAATGTCCTCGGGCGACTTCCCTCTGCCTCCCGTGTGCGCGAGCAAGTATCGCTCCCTGCTGCTGTGGAAGGGATCGAGAAGCGTTCTGTAGAGGTATATTATTGCTTTGTCCTTCGCTTTCAAATATCTTGTGTTTATTGTAACCGCATATTTCTATTCGCCCATTTTTATTTGTGAGTCGTGTTATATGCAGATTCTCAATTTCGCTGAGGGCATTCTCCGAAGGGATGCAGAGCGAGCCAAGGAGTTGGAAAGTCTTGGTACAGAATTGGCGACTCAGAAGTCGCTTTATGATGATGTCCAAGGGAAGGTGAAGGTCCTAGAGGGCACCTGTCAGAAGGCCGTGGGCGAGAAGGAGGAAGCCCTTAAATCTCTTCAGGCCAAGTCCGATGAACTGCAAAAAGCCCTCGACGACCTAGCTGCTTTCAAGGAGGCCCAAAAGAAGAGGGTTGAGGAGATTTTGGCTGAAGATGGCGCCCGCATCTACTGGTATGGGGAGCGGATTCATGCGGCTTATAAGCACGGGCATCAGGGTCTAGTACTTAACCGCCCCAAAGTTCCCATCCCTGAAAAGGATTTAACTGGGGAGTGGGATAAGCTGGAAGCCGAGGATGCTGATATGGATGAGGTACTCTTCTTAGATTGGAAGAGTCTTCAGGATCCTCCGATTAGCTGTGAGATCACTATTCAGCCCGCGGAAGGAGAGGCACCCCAAGCCGTTTCTCAACCTGTGCAAGAGGTACCTCTCACCGAAGAGGTTACTGAAGCGGTTACCGATTCAAGGGTTGAGGATTCGCTTGAAGTAGATCCTCCTACCGGAGGAGATGAGGGAGTTGCCGCAGTCCAGGAGGGCATTAGGGGCGAAGGAGAGGAAGCTGTAGCATAGCTTAACTTATATTTGGACTTTTGTATGTAAAAACCATGTAACAAACCGCTCTGATATATATATTTTCTTTCGGTTGTTGGTTTTCATATGTGTGTGATTGTCACTTTTTTGCCCTTTATATGTGCCCTTTGTCTTTTTGCCGACTCCATATTTGTGTTTCTTCATAGCTAGGGTGGCCAGACCCTTTTTGCAATTTTGAGTACTCGTTTATCCGCTTAATTTTATGCCTTAACTTATAATTCTTCTTTCGAAAATAATCATAAGTTTTGATCATAAGGTTTTGCGAGTGATGCGTAATCATGCATCCGCCTTTCTTTAACAGGCAACACGTTTATGTGTTTTTGATTTTAACCCTAAGGTTTTTTGATTTTAACCCTAAGGTTTTTTGCGAGTGATGCGTAATCATGCATCCGCCTTTCTTTAAGAGGCAACACATTTATGTGTTATTGATTTTAACCCTAAGGTTTTTTACGAGTGATGCGTAATCATGCATCCGCCTTTCTTTAAGAGGCAACACATTTATGTGTTTTTTGTAAAGAATCCGCATTTTGTTGTAACATACTGAGTGAATGTAATAACTTTTATTGATGATGAGAAAAAGTTTATTACATATGTACACCAATTGTGCGGGATCGAAGCCTCATTAAAACCTTTTATCAGAAAACCCAGTGGGAAAAACTCATAAAAGGAAAAAGAGTACTCGTCATTTCCTCGAACTACTCGGCCTTTCTATATAGGCGTAGATTCTCTAGATTCCAGGTGCGCGGGAGCTTCTTTCCGCTCATTTCTTCTATTTCAAAAGTGGCTGGTCCCAGCTTCTTGGATACTTTGTATGGTCCGATCCAGTTGACGCCCAGCTTGCCTTTGCCATCTCTGGATTGTATTTTATCTGCTTTTTTCAAGACCAAGTCGTTTTCGTTGATTATTACTTTTCGCATTCTTCTGTCATGGTATTTCTTGATTCTATTGCGGTACATTGCCATTCGCATGTAAGCTTTCTCTCTTCGTTCCTCCACAGAATCCAAAGCATCTCTGATGTTGATAGGATTTTGTGTGTCGCAATAATAAATTGTCCGATCTGTGGGCGACTTGATTTCAACAGCTAGGACTGCTTCGGCTCCATAAACTAGCGAGAAAGGTGTTTCGCCTGTTGCTGCCTTTACAGAGGTTCTGTATGCCCACAACATATGGGGTATCTCATCCGCCCAACCTGTTTTTTTGTCACCTAGCCGCTTCTTGATGCCTTGAACCATGGCCCTGTTGGTAACTTCTGTCATACCATTTGATTGGGGATGGTTTACAGAAGAAAAATGATTCTTGATTCCCATGCTTTCGCAGTATGTTTTGAACTTGGCACAGTTGAACTGGGTGCCATTGTCGGTTATAAGCTTCTGCGGGATCCCAAATCGCATGATAATGTTCTCTCGTAAGAACTCGATCATTCGCTCAGGTGTTTGTGCGGTTACTGCCTCCGCTTCTACCCATTTGCTGAAGTGGTCTACTGCGACTATCAAATACTTCCTTTTCTTTGTTGTTTCTGGGAATGGACCCACTATATCAATTCCCCATGTTGCGAATGGCCACGCCGTCATTATAGTGATTTGTTCAGCTCCGGGAACATGCTTTTCATTCGCATGGATTTGACAGTTGTGACATTCCGCAACCATCTTATGGGAATCTTCCACCACCTTGGGCCAGTAGTATCCCAGCAGTTTGACCTTTCTTGCCAATGCCGCCGAAGCTTCGTGCGCGCCACAAATTCCTTTGTGTAGTTCTCGCAGCACATAGTCTCCTTCATTGCGACTAACGCATTTCAACCATGGACATGTGTATGATCTCCGATACAAAGTTCCATCCCGCATTGAGTATCGTGCCGACTGCCCAATTATTTTTCTGGCTAAGCTCTTATCAACCGGCAAATCTCCCTGCTCCAGATACTAACGGATTGGTATCCGCCAATCTTCATCGTCTTCCAGTTCCTCGATGATCATAATCTGATCAACCTCGAATGCTGGTGCCGATTTTATTTCCAAGCTGCATGCTTTTTGACTCCATGGTTCTCTACTTGCCGCTGCTTTTGCCAATTCGTCAGCTTTTGCATTTTGGCCTCGTGGAACATGCACCATCTCCCAAACGACTCCCTTGTGCGTTAACTCTTGTGTCAATCGGCCGACTATCTGATGGTATTTTACGAGCTCCTCCTGTTTCACTAGATAATTTTTTGTGATCTGGTTTATCATGAGTTTGGAATCGCTGTAGATTACCACTCTTTCTGGGGTGAGTTCATTGAGCAACTTCAATCCGCATATCATTGCTTCATACTCTGCGGTATTATTGGTAGTTTTGAAAGTTAATTTTGCTGCATAGCACAGGCGAATAACCTCCGGGCCCTTGATGACGACTCCTAGCCCAGCTCCGTCTGCAGATAAGGCCCCATTTGTGTACATGCTCCACTCTTCTTTTTGTGCCTTTGGACATTCATCATCATCCCAGGTGAATTCGTTCACGAAGTCGGCGAGCACTTGGCTCTTTAGCGCTGGTCTTCCTTCATAGCGGATATCGAATTCGCCCAGGCGAATTGACCATTCCATCAACCGGCCGGATGCGTCAGGTTTCTGCAGTACCTTTCGCATTGGGATGCCAGTTCTCATAATGATAGTATGCGCCTGAAAGTATGGTTTCAATCTAGCCGCCGTGGTTATCACTACGAGGGCCATTTTGTCCAACCTCGAATACCGGAGTTCTGCATCCTTCAGGACTTTGCTCACGTAGTACACTGGATATTGTTGCCCTTCTTCTTCTCGCACCATCACAGTGCATATCGCCATGCTGGTGACGGATACATAAAGAAACAAATCTTCTCCGTCTTCCGGCCTGCTCATTAAGGGCGGATAACATAGTAATCGCTTTATCCCCTCAAATGCTTCTTGACAATCCGGCGTCCATTCAAAGGACTTGGATTTTTTGATGGAATTGTAGAAAGGTAGACATCGCCTAGCTGAGCATGATATGAATCGCCCTAATGCCACCAACCGCCCGTTCAGTCTCTGTACTTCCCTTATGTTCCTTGGGGTCTTCATCTCCATTACTGCTTTAACCTTCTCAGGATTCGCCTCAACCCCTTTGCCGCTAACAATGAAACCCAGGAACTTTCCCGCTTTTGCTCCGAATGTGCATTTCTCTGGGTTCAATTTGAGGCCATATTTGATCAACACTTCTAGGATTTCTTTGATATCCCGCGGGTGGTCTTGCATTTTCTTGCTTTTGATGATCATGTCATCAACATAGATCGAGAAGTTCTCGCTGGATTTGTCTGAAAATATCTTGTTCATCATCCTCTGGTATGTTGCTCCCACGTTTTTCAATCCAAAGGGCATCACCTTGAAGCAATAAGTCGCCTGGTGAGTTATGAATGATGTTTTGATTTCATCCGCCTTCTCCATGGGTATCTGATGGTAACTGGATTTCACGTCGGTGAATGATAAAGCTTCATATCCTGCAGTTCCATCTACCAATATATCAATGTTAGGAAGTGGATACATATCTTTCGGACATGCCTTGTTCAAGTCTTTGAAGTCGACGCACATTCTGTACGTTCCATTCGGCTTTTTGACTAGCACCACATTGGCTAACCACTCCGGATAGGTGACTTCTCGAATTGCATCTGACTTTAGCAAATCCGCCACTGCTTTTTCAATCGCCTTTTGCCGCTCAAGAGCATGTCCCCTCTTCTTTTTCCGCACTAGGGTTGCCCCTTTGTCTACATTCAACCGATGGGTTGCTACGTCTGGGCTTATTCCTTTTAACACTTCATTTGGGGCGGCAAATGCCGACTCACATTGGATCAATACCTCGGTAATGGCCTTCTTTGTTTCTTTTGAGAGTCCAGCCGCTATTCGCACGTTCTTGTCATTCGAGATGGCGAATAGTTCCGTTTCTCCCAATGCTTCCGCCGGGAGCTTCTCTTCGACTTTATCCTCCTCTTCCGGTTTTGGTTCAAGTGATAATGTATAGGCCTGTTGAGATACAAGTTGATCACCTTCAACTATGACTCGCCCTTGGTGTGTTGGCAAATGTAACGTTAAATGCTTCATTGAGATGAGCGACTCCGTCTCCGACAGGAATGGCCGTCCCAGAATTATGTTGTAGGCCAGTGGGAGATCAACAATTGCGAATTCTAAATCACCTCGCCATTTTAGATTCTTATCGCCCATTTCTGCCTCCAACACCACCTGCCCACTTGTTTGGAGGATTGACCCCCAAAACCAGTTACATCCATGAAGGTGTGTTCCACCCGCTCGTCGTTGATTCCCAACTTGTTGAATGCTGTCCGGGTAATGACATTGCAAGAACTGCCTGTGTCGATAAGGACCCGCTTGACGTCCCATCCTTCAACGGCCATCGTGATCACCAGGGCATCCGCATGTGGCTCCATGATTCTCGCAAATGAGTAATTGAGGGCATCCCCCCTATGTGTATTGCTCTTTCGCCGTTCACGGCGAGTTCTTTTTGTTGGAGGCTCGTAGATTCCGCCTGCTATCACGTTTATCACCCCTTTCTTCTGCTTCTTTTCTGGCCGTGTTTCTCCCTCATGCGGGAGCGTTGTTTTCTCATCAGCTGTATCTTTTCTTACAAATTGACTCAGCTTGCCTCTCTCGATCAGTTTTTCTATTTCCTTCTTCAGTTCGTAGCAATCATCTGTGTCATGGCCATTCAACCTGTGGAACCTGCAATATTTGTTAGGATGTCTCCCCAAACTGGTTCGACCTTTTACCTCGGGGAACCGCACATCCTTCTTCAGGGGGCTCTTTTCGATCCAAAGTAACACCTCCTGGCGAGTCGTGTTTAGTGGCGTGTGATATCCTCCACCTTGAAAGGGACGATCGCCTCTTCGAACAAAATTACTTTTGGACTGGGTCTGACGCCGACTGTCCGAAGTGGTTCTAGCGGTATCTCTTTCTCGCCGAGTTTGGGCCCTATGTTCCCTGTTGACATCATCCACTTCCATGAATTCCTTTGCTATCTTCATGAGCTCGGCTACAGTGCGCGGTTTGTTACGGATGATTTCTTCCCGCATGCTCCAATCTGTGGTTCCATCCGCCATGATGTTGCGAATACTCACGATATCTGGGTTCTGCAATCGCACCAGGATATCGTTAAAGGCGACAACAAATTCCCTTAGGGAATTATAGTTCCTCTGTTTGATCTCCTTCAGCTGCCTATCTGTCACATCTGCTGCTTTACAACCCACGAACTTCGCACAGAAATCCTGACTATATTGTTGCCAATTGTGAATAGATTCTGCCGGTAAAGATCGAAACCAATCAGATGCCGCACCGCCCAAAGTTGTCGAGAATAACCTGCAAATTATGCTTTCGCTTGCCCCTGCAACATCCATTAACTCTCTGTAGTTCCTGACATGAGCCTCAGGGTCAGAATTTGGATCCCCATAGTATTTTGGTATGGCAGGCGCTTTGATTCTATGATCTGGAATGAATTCCCGCAACGAAGGGGCAAAAGGTGAATCGCTCTGGATCTCTGCTCTCGACCTAGGCGAGTACCCCATTCGCTCCATCATGCTTCGTAATTGATCTTCTAAGTCAATATCGGGTATTCGCCGGACTTCTTCCATCCGCTGCTGGTGAATTCTGGGTGGCATCCATCCGCCCATCGGTGTTGAGACGTGTGCCTGTTAGGGGACTAACCGCTGTCCCGTTATAGGATCAAAGTTCCATGTGTGCTCTCGCCCAGGAGTCATCAACTCCAAATGTCTGTGAGGAAAAGGTTCCACTTGCTGTAGCAGAAGAGTGCCTTGCACTCCTGGCAACGGTTGGGATGGCTGCCAGGTCGGATGTATCGTCGTAATGAGATCTGGGTGCGAGTAGTTGCTCGGGTGGCTGTGTGGGTTTGTGCGACTACTCTGGCCCACTTGATTTGGCGCCTGAGATGGTTGTGGGAGGGCCGACATGACAGGGATAGTCGGTGATTGTGTTGAGATAACCACAGGTTCTTGAGGAGCAGCCGCTACGGCGGTATTGTGTTCGGCGAGGGCCGTTAGTAAATTAATCATTCGATCTCCAGCCGCCTGGCTCATGTTCGAAGCCAAGACTTGTCCAGCCATCTGTACGAAATCACTATTGGACATTTCCATCTCAGTTTGCACTTGGACCTCCAATAACGGACTCAATTGTCCCAAAGGACCCGATGAGCTAGGCACCACAGGCAGTGTGCTTGCAGGTTGCGAATTCGCAATCCGTGGTCCCCTGGAGTTCATACTGGTTGATCTAGTGGTAACGCCGGTCGTTCGTGATGGTTCTGACATGTTCTTCATGTACCTTTAACCAAATGTTGGTAAAAAAGGTTCACGTTCACCGCACCAATGATAACTTGCTGGATCCGCTTTGATATCCTTTGCCGGAGTTACCTGCAAAACAAAACCGGAGACAGGATCTCCGGGAAAACTCTCCGACGATCAAGTCAGTTTTTGTAAGGATGAGTCTATAATTTAGCAATAGCTTTGTGGGAAAAAATGTGTACGTACCTCCCCCCTTATTCTTAAGGCCTTTTATAGGTGTTTTTTGGGTAACCGCCGAGGGCGGTTACTCCTTAGTGGGCCACGTTCTGAGGGCGGTTACCCCTTTTTAGGCCATGTCCCTTTCGTGGCTTTCATGGCAACGAACGTGGTTTTGAGTGGGAGTCCTAACGCTCCGTCTAGGAATTCGGGGCGGTTTACTCGCTGCGCCCGCTTCCTTCATTCGGGTCCCGTCCAATCTTAGCCCATGGGGCTTTAATATGGGCTGGGCTTGCGAAATGAATATAATCCGTTTTGGGCTTCGCGGGTTATCACTCTCATATTAAAAAATAAGTACTCATTTGTTGATGGCATATAACTACATCAGCAAACTTTGAAGAACCTCTGTATGCAACTTGGCAACGTTGCGATACAATGGTGATCTCTTGGCTGTTTCACGTAGTTTCTCAATCGATCGCGTAGAGTATCATATAGCTTGATAAGGTCTCAAATATCTAGAAGGGTCTACATGATAAGTTCTCAATGAGTATTACATTAGACCAAAGATCATGTATGACGAGCTGCTCAATCTAAGGCCATTACCAAAGTGTACTTGTGATCCAGTCTGCTATTGTGGAGCATTTGTTACACTAAGAGAACAACAAGATGTAGATCAAGTAGTTAATTTTCTTCAAGGCCTTAATGGTCAGTATTCTATGGTTCATTCACATATTTTTCTTTAGAACCTCTTCCATAACCTAATAGAGTTTTTCCTCTTTCCATACAACATGAAAGGCAATTGAACCAATTAACCAAGCCTATCACAAACATAGATAACACAAAATTTGACGGATTCACTAACACACAAGCTAAGTTTCAAAATAATATATCCAATACCAAAACAATTACTAATCTTGAAGGCCATATAACAACAGAAACACTTTTATGTGTACCTATTATGGCAGTGTTGTAGAAGAGATGCATAAAAAAATGGATACACTCTAGGTTTTGGAAATCGGTCTAAGAATCATAATAGGCAAACACGAGTAAAAGTGAATAGAATGATCGCGTTTGGCCTCAACTCGAATCTTATTGTTCTCATTCTGAAGGTGGCAGGGGCTTCTGTTATCGAGTAGTATAGATCGATAGTCATGAGTAATTTCACCTTCAAAATTATTTCAAAAATCCTGGCATATAGACTGACTTCAATAGCAGGGAGAATTATGTCTTAAAATCAGTTTAGGTTTATCAAGGATCGTTGTTATCGCTTCGAAAGAGGTTAATTTATTGAATAAGAAATTATTTGGGGAAATATAAGCCTTAAAGTGGACATCAAAAAGGCATTTGATACATTTGACTAGAATTTCCTTCTTGAGGTTCTACATGCATTTAAGTCTTGCTACCAGCCGTTCAATTACCTTGGAGTGCCACTACTCTAGGGTGCACCACGTGATACGTCCTGGGGGCTATTGCTGATAAAATCACGGGAGCCTTCTCCCATTGGAAGGGACGATCTCTTTCCACAGTGGGCAGACTGGCCTTGATAAATTCTGTCATCACGGGATTAATGGTTCATTCACTTATTGTTTGTAAATGGTCTGCTAGTTTGATGAAATGCATTACTCGCAGTATGGAAAATTTTGTTTGGACGGGATCCATTACATATACAAAGCTCGTCTTGGTTCTTTGGAGTTTGTGCTTAAAGATGCTTCTGGAAGGGGGGTTATGCCTCAAACACCTGCTGACGCTTAATTTGGCTTTGACTGGGAAACTTGCCTCGGGTCTCATCTCTTCTCGATCACTATGTTTCGACATGCTACGTTCTCGGTTTTTTGGTAACTCATTTTTGCCCTGCACTCGCCTATCGCGCTCTACCATATGGTCATCTATTCGGCCTTGGTATTTTCAGCTTCGGGATAACTCTTTTTGGATCTTCGGTTCCTCTTCTGATCTGTTTTTCTAGACCTTATAATGGTTGCTCTCGCCTCTCGCTGTACAACTCGGTATTCCAGCATATGCTCAACGTTGCCTATCTGACAGAGTTTCAGACTTCTTCCATAATGAAATTTGGCACGATCTTCGTGATCTTCCAAACACGATTTATCAAAGGTTTCAACAGGTTAGGTGCAATGGGATGGACTCAGATCTCTGCTTTTGGAGACCTGCTAGCAACGGTATGTTCTTTGTCCGTCTTTTCTATCAATGGATGCGACCTGCTCCAATCCATCATCCGATTTTTTCGTCAATATGGAATCCATTCATACAGCCGTCACACTCTATGATATGTTGGCGGGCTTTTCTTGGTTACCTTCTGACACAAGATGCACTTCGAAGTCCCTCTTTAAATTGTCTCACGTTGTTCGCTTTGTCTGAACCAATGCAAAACCTTGGATCACTTAATGGTTCACTGTTCGTTTGCTCGCCAGGTATGATATAACACCTCTTTTCTATTTGGTAGGTGGTTGAATGTTACTTCGTCACTAACTCCATTTTCGAAACATGCCTTTTCATATCAGTTTAGTTCACAGATTCAGTCTCTTTGGTACAGTGCAGTGCGGTTGTTAGTGCAGTTTGGGTTGTTTGGTTGGTATGAAATGAGTGTATCTTCAAAGAAGCGCTACCTAATATTCATACCTCTCTACGTCAACCTTGGGCTCACATTCGGGATGCGGATTCCTTGCAGTTCGGTGAAATTTGTATTCGGCGATCGAACAACACATTATTAGCGCATTTGGCCTGCAGCGACATCTTCGCACGGCTCCTCGACTGATTACAGTTCGCTGGAGACATGCGTCTCCAAATTGGGTACAAGCGAATACGAACGCCTCAATGGTCTCGAGTAAGGTTGGTAGTGGATTTTTCGAGATCATCAGGGATGATCTTTGGACTCGTTTGCTTTTCCCCCTAGATTGCTCCCCTGTCCATATGGCAGAACTCCAGGTACCCATGTTTGCAGTTTTGGTAGCTCACTCTCGGGGATGAAGCAAACTCTAGATCGAAAGCGAGTCATCCTATGTTATTCACATTTTTCGCTCACGAAAAATGCTCGTTCCCTGGACTCTTCAGGCTAATTCCCTTCTTATTAGAGATAATGTTTTAGGTACTCGTTCCCTGGACTCTTCGGGCTAATTCCCTTCTTATTAGAGATAATGTTTTAGGTAGAGATTTATTTTGCTTTGCTTAATGTTCTGGTTTCTTTTATGTAAACTTTCTTTTAATTCTTCTTTAATAATATTTGGACTTGGACTATCTTAGTGCCGCCAACCTGGTTGGAATGTCTAAAGAGGGTTTTTCCATCCTCAATTTCTAATTAAAAAAAAAAGTTATTTGATTTCAATGTCAAAATAATAACTTGGATAATTTACGATAAAAACAGATATAATATTAGCACGTCAAAAATATTGTCACATGAAGTTCACTAACTTTTAAACTTCACAAAAAAAACTAAATATATTATTGAACCTATAATCCCATCTCACATAAATTTTTACAAACATTGCTAAGTTGATATTATATTTATGTTGTAAATCCTCCAAGTCGGCATTTCAACCAAGTATAAATTACTGAAAATTTTGTCAAAATAATTTTATTGAAAAAAAAAACTTTAATTATCACTACACATTTACAACGAAGGAAATCAAGTGGCAGATGCACTTGTTAATTCTGGTTGGATCACTATTGAGCATCTTTGATGGGATACGCACCCTCCCTTATGTTCCAGTTTCGTTGCTGACAATCGTTAAGGACGAGATCTATATCGGTTTTGTTAGCTTCTTGCTTTATTTTTTTCTGTTTTCTTTTTTGATTTGTTGCTTTTCTTTCATTCTTTGTACTCTTTTGACTCGGGTTTCAGTTTGTTCTGTTTCCTATTGTCTGATTAAAAAAAAGGGCGGCCCGGTCGCATTACGCGTCCCCGCTGAGCGAGGGTCCGGGGAGGGGTCCCACCACAAGGGTGTATTGGGGGCAAGCCTTCCCTTGCCAACTTAATTGGCAAGAGGCCTCTCCTAAGACTCGAACCCGTGACCTCTGGTCACACGGCAACAACGTTTTACCGTTGCGCCAAGGCTCGCCCTCTTCCTATTGTCTGATTCTTAATAAAAAAAATTATTCTATCGACACAAATTCAAATTTAGTGATAATATTTATAAAATTAAATTAGTGTGAATACATTAAGTTTAAAAAGAGTTATCAACCAATTAAGGAGAGCATTGAACTATGCCATAAGAGCCCAAAAATGAGTAGTTGAAGGCCCCCAAATTGACCTTGACCCAATGCTAGTACAAGAAAGCAGCTTTTTCCTTGAACAAATTTGATAGTTCAAAAAATAATCTAGTCCATAAACTTTGACAATTAAATGTAAAATGAGAAACATGGTATCAATCCTATGCCATCATTATTAAACAGATTTAAAAATTTAAAATATAGTTTCCCCCATTACCATTATAGTATAATACACAAGTCATAATCCTATGCCAAAGTTGTATATGCAAACCTGTTTTTGCTATAGTTAGTATCTGTCTCTGTCTCGCAGTACTAAGACAAATCTGTACATTTTCTCCTCTAATTTGGGATTCAATATCTACTCATTTTCACAACTCCGCTTGATCTATTTGTATGACATAGATTCTCTTGAATGCTGCTTCTTTGCTTTAGAGCACGTTTTCCCATCCCTTCTTGTATCTTATATACAAAACTATTTCCAGGCACTGCTGCTGGGAGATGTGGTAACTTCTGTTCTACTGCAAACTTATGGATCAAATCTTGAATTCCAACAAATGCCACTAAAAACTCTGCTCCATCAGTTTGGCTTAATATCCTCTTAATCCCCACCTCCAATGCCTTGAACCTGCAACCCATTTTACATATTATATATCTACCTGCCTCCTAAAACTCAACTATACCACAGGCATTTAAATGTCATTCCTGCAAGATTCAGAAAGTTGTCTACTTTGATTTCTGCTCATATAACCAAAAGGAAAAAAAAGTGGACCTGAGTTGTTGGGCCTTCATGATGACCTTTTCAATCTTCTTGAACTCCGCTTGAATGCAGCTTAATGCAATAGTTCGTGGTCGATTATTGTTGAAAGGAGAAAATGGAAGGTGAAGGATACATGTGGCTTGAATCTCGGCCATCTCTGATTCGATTATTGCCTCCTCGATGCGTATTTCATTGACAAACTGTGAGATGATCTTTTTGGTGCTGCTTGAATACTTGATGGATGATGAGCAAGAGATTGGTGAGTGCACCAGGCCAGTAACGAGATCCATAATGGCAGACGGACGCCACTCCCCAAGCCAGGTGAGGGCAGCTAGTTCATGGGGTGGGGCTGATGCAGGCATGAGGAACTCAGCTACATCCTTAAAACTGGTTGAGACCATGGGACGATTGTAATGGGCATGGAACATATTCAGTTGTTCCTCAATTAACTGATCGAATTCCCACTTTGCCTTGAGCTGTTTCTGCAGTCTTGCTACTCTACTCTTCTGCTCTTGTCTCCACAGACTATATTTTTGCCAGGAGAGCTCTTCACCTTGTTTACAGTGTTAAATGTCAGTTAGCAATAACCTCTTTGTTTGTAACATAAACATGGACTACACAAACAAAAGATACACATAGGCTTAAGCAGGTTATGCTGCAATCTGTAGTCTGAAACACATTAATTTCTAACGAACTATAGATAAGTATCATAAAATGATATTTATTTATTTAAACAAAAATACAAGAAGGTGAGGGACTTATACTTTTTTTTTTAAGCAAAGAAGCCAATTTTATACTTTATAGTTTACAGTGAGGGACTTCTCTCTAACATCTTTTTTTTTTTTGGTTTACACTCTCTAACATCTAAGCAAAGGCAAATCTTACTACAGTACAGCATGCATACTTGATTTGGTATTACTAGTACTGTTTGTGTAACAGTTCACTTGATATAGCATCTAAATATAAGTCACACCCTTTATATTCCACTTGTTAAATTTCCTAGAGAAGGGCATATTGAATCATCAAAATAAGTATATACTATACAAAATTGTGTTAAACATCAACCTGTGTATGTATTGTCTATCAGAACTGACACTGCATCATATTTGTTAGGCTTTCTAACACTAATTCTACTATAGCACCTGAACGAAACAACGGGTTGAAAAGCTATAGGGTTTTACATTAAAAAATAAGCATATCATGATTTTTCTCCTTTCTTACCCATGATAATAGATTATGGTAATCTTCGTACCAACGATCTAAACTCCAAATACAATAAAATTGAATAATTTCTAGATGTTAGACTGAAAATCAAGCATCATTGTAGCAAAATTTCACCTTTTTTACTAGTTTCTGGCTTGTAAGCTGCCATGCGCTGTATTTTCTGGGCCATGCCATACATCTCACCATTTTGACCTTCTGTTTCTTCATCCTGTTGTTCATAGTCATTTCCTTCCAAAGGATTCCTAAGAAAAGTATATTTCTTCTCGTTAGCAAGAAAAGTAACGTTTTCAAATTTCAAGGTTTCTAATCAAATGATGGATTCCGTTTTATTTTCCTTAATTGGGGAACAAAAAGGACTTAATTTAGTGCATATGAACTCACATGTCGATAAGGCAAGAATTGCGGATACAGAAATAAGTCGGGATGACAAATTTTAAAATAGCTTCAACAGCCTATTCCTAATTCTATCAGCAACCAAACACAAAGAAATTCAATGCTTTCAGCCTTGAGTTTTTATGATCTCAACAGGAAATGATTCGTTCTAAAATCCCATATGTGGCTCTCCTCCCTACCTAACCGAACTTCATTAGTAACTAAAACCTCAATTTAGTTTCCCGCCAACCAAACACAATAAAACTAACCAAGTAAGAAAGAAAGGGATCCCCTTAACTTTCTGGGGTTAACATGAAACTTTTAGTCCATTTTCCTTCATCAAGAAAAGAAAAGAAAAGAAAATGGCAGGTTTAAGGAGAAGAAGCGGATGAGAAACAACTTACAAAACGAGCGAGATTGTCCCTTTCATTGCCTGCTACTACTTCGTTATCAGTTCTTGATTTTCTTCGTTTTTCTCAGGTTTGGAAATCAGCGGAAACTAGAAAGAAACCATAAAGTGAGCTTCTGTGATCTCTGGATTGTAAATTGGGCGCTTTGTTACGCAGTTTAATATTCTAATTTCCCCAGTTTCTTTTTTTACTCAAAAAGTTCCCAATATAGATAAAAAGAAAAAGTAAATGATTTTAATTTCATGGAAAACTAGAAATTAAATGTTTTTATATTATAATATAACATTAATTTTTCATAAGAAATAATTGTTTTATGTTTTTACTCATTCCGTGTAACATAAAGTCTTTTATTTCATTTATTAAAATTTTATTTTTATAGTAGAATGACTACATTGTACATATTTTTTCTTTTAAGTTTTAAGTCCAGTATTAAGATTTATTCAAAAAAAAACAAAGATGAAAAGTACAAAATCAACATAGTATAACCATGTATAGGTTGAGAAGGGACGGAGTGTATATTCATTCATAAGCTCATGCATATGGTAATATGAGCTTATTCTAATTACTATTCTCACAAACATCAGTATTTACATTAGTGTCTCAAAACCATTCTATTCTAGTTCACAGACTAGACTAGAACAGTGGAAGTAGGAGGAACACCTTGTTTGAAAAGAATATTTGCAACCGGTGTCGGTAACCAACCTACATTACCACCACCTAATCTTCTGTCCTTCCTCATCTTCGTGCTTACTCTTTTTCCGGCACAAATGGTAAGTTTCATGGTCATAAACAAACCCAACGCGATTGCGAGAGGACGAACAGCCCAGTGAAAATCCTCAACATGCTGATACTTGTTCACAACTCCAGAACAAGTATCAAAACCAACTCTTTCCACTTCAGCTGGATCTGCTAAGAAAATGTTTGATTCATCCCCTAACACAAGCCTCCCTGGGAACTCACAACAAGACAACCATTTGGATATATTTGTGTAATCCTCCCAGCCGCCCATTCTCCTCCTCCTCCTCTTTTACGAGGCCACTGAAACCGTGGAGTCACCACATTTGCTTTCAGCCTCACAAACTGCCCAATGCAATAAGCTTTTGTTTTTTTAAGTTCAGAAGAGCTACCCATCCATACTGTCTCTAACCCTAAAAATCCAACTGTCACATTTCCATCACGTTGTACCGAGTGTAAAATTCCCACAGGTGAATGACTGTTCTCTTCTTCCTTGAGACACACCCAATCTCCTTCGGCAAATCCAAATGTCACCCTCTCAAGCGTCGACTCTTGTACTCTTAGAGGATGCTGCATCCCACTAAGTTTGACCTTCACAAAATCATTTTTATCATTATCAGAGTCCAGACCAACCACAGTTCCTGTTCGCACATCCATAGTTTGAGGTTTGCATGAATCCAGTGGTTTTCTTGAACGAACTGTGTCTCCCACTTGGAGACAGTCTTTGGAGAGATACCACGATCCATAGCCGCCATCACATGGTTTCTCAGCAATGGCTTTGCTTTCCAGATCAACCCATCCTCCATCACTATAAACTGTATTCTGAGAACTGCAAGTACAAAAAGTAAATTATCAAAACAATCTAAGAAATGGAAATGCAAACATGAGAAAAAGGAAGCGCACATGATAATTAGACTCAGTTTGTTAATTAAGCTGAATAATCACTTCATTCTAACAAGATTATGGATGAAGATTGTTAAGTATGAAATAGAAAGCATAAATTAATCTAATCACCAAAATGAAATTGACAAGTGCTCAGACCACATTGTCTTCCAAGGCTGATTTAATAATTTCATTAGAAATACATCAATATACAAGCCATGGATATATGAGTAAGTACCATATAAGAGGCATGGATATAAAATTAATAACATAATAATAGGGTTGGACAGACCTCAAACAACTAGCATTTTTGTGATTTCACATGCAAATCAAGATTCCATTTGCATGACCTTTGGAAGACAAAAACAAGAATAACCAATACAACTCACAGTACAAATTGAACGAATAGTGTGTCCTAGACTGGAAAAGAATTCCTAGTTCAACATTACATGTCAAGTTAAAATGTAGGTTTTATCTTGGAGACAGTAAAGGAGAGAGGGAATAGTTTTAGTTTTTTTACATATGCCAATAATTTCTGCAGAACTATCTCAATGCTTCCACTGAATTTCATTTGAAGGTCTATCAGTTTCAGTAAATTTGGCAACAAAAATGTTAAACACAACACCATATAAAGGAAACATAACTTTTCAATATATATGATCTTATTGCATGAATCAGGACTTAGTGTCTGATACATGCATATTTTTTTAATGGTAACAAAAAAACATATTTACCTCTGAAATGCACATAAAATATCTTCCATTAAAGGTCGATTGCGGAGATCATACTCAAAGCAACCACTGATAACACTCTCCAGAGCAGGAGGTAGTCCACTGGGAATCTGTGGTTTTTCTTGCTTGACAACCACTGCCTGATATATTTCTTCAATCGATTTCCCAAACCAGGGAACTACACCAGTCAACATCTCCACTATACTACATCCGAACCCCCATGAATCTGACTCAAAAGACAAAGGACCTCGAACTTCTGGTTCCCACTGTTCTGGAGCCATATAATTTGGCGTTCCAAGTCTTAAAGCCGTCTCAAGATCCAACAAGGGAATCCCAAGTAGAAGATAAGGGATTCCAAAATCTCCAAGAACTGCCCGATCATGCTCATTAAGAAGAAAGTTAGAAGGTTTGAGGTTTAATACTAGCAACCCAATTGAATGCAACTCTTGGATTCCCCTTGCCAAATCTATTCCGTACCTATCAATGTCAGCTGCATGTGAGATGAGAATATTACCATACCAATTGCATCTAAAGAAAAAGAAATAATGTCCTAAAAGCATAACCTCAAAATATTTGACAATTGAAGCTTGCCCCTTTTTGACAAAGCTATCTGATCAGCAACTGATCTCTCAAAAAATTTCATAGCAATACATATCTTCCACATGAAAAATACACGAATATCATATTGAAAAAATAAGATACCAGAAACATAGATATTACCACTATGAGTAAAAACAAAAAGAAAGCAACATGAAAGGCCAAATTTATGAGTAAGGAAGTTACTTGTCCATTCATAACTGAGATGCCATGCAACCACCCAACACCTTGGATTTCTCGGCACTTCAAAAATAACTTTTCAAATTTATCCACAAATGTTTGTGTGAGGTCCTCATCTAATGGATGCAACATCTTAACAGCCACTTCATGATACTCCTCAAAATCATCGGCTGCCTGATGATGTGTTGCCAACCAAACATCGCCAAAAATGCCACGCCCAATCCTATGCTTCAACTTCAATTCAGCTGCTCTAATCCATGGTGAAATCTGGGTAGGTGTAGCAATAACTGCTCTTAAGTGGTCAGGATCTCCTTCAAAAAGCATATACTCAAAGGAAGCAGCTCGCTCAATCACTCTGATCTTTTCAGCCATTTATTTCTGGCATTGCAGAAAGAAAGATCATGAGGCAAAGAATTCATCCATATTCTTTATCAACTTCCCAGTACCCACATACAAACATATATATACTATAAATGCTGAAAAGTCAGAAGACCTTATTAAAACTTGCATGATTACAAAAACAAAAGTAACCTTTGATGCATATAACTCAAGCTACATTCAACTTCAGCTAACTCAGTAACTTAATCAGCGAGTCTTAACCCTTCTTATCCAATAATTAAGCTCAGTTAAATTCAAGAGGCAACACACAATATCCAATACCTACCTCCATTCATTGAAATTGTAAAATATCAAATTATATCTGGATCACAACATATATTGAAAAATAATATATCTTTATTTGGGAAAAAGCATCGATAAATTCACTTGGCTAAAAATAAGACATGATCATTGTCAAAAAAAATTAATAGCTCTAAAGCAGAACCTGTTTGATATCTCCACGTCCACATAACTGGAAAATTTTTTTTTATCAGATACTTTTTTGTTTTGATCAGACATAACTGGAAACTTTGAAAATATAGAAAGATAAGAAGAAAGAAATATGACTTGGCAATAGTTTCACATTCACACATATGAGTTGTTTGATCAAATCTACAACTTTTTCAAAATAGCTACAAAAACAATGTACGCAGAGTGCACTTACGATTGCCCATGTTTGATCGCTAACAAAATGATAGCATAGAAAAAGAAATAGGATCAAGAATTATGGATATTCTAAAAGAAATTTCAACAAAAAAAATCATTTCTTTTTTCTTTCATTTTGTCAGGAACCAGAAGCTGCTGAAAACGTTAAGGAGGGGAATGAGCTTACCGGTGGTGGAGAGAGATAATGCGATTAGCAAAAAAATTCCAACTTTCCGATGCCAATCAAAACCTGAAATTGTTTTTATGGGTGCAATACAAGAATTAAGGAGAGTGAAGAAAGGAAAAGAGACCTAAGAAAACTAAAATAACATTTTATGTTATAGGAAGTTCAATATTGTTGTTTGGCACATCAGTATTCTCCCCCATGAAATGAAATATCCGAATATTTCTACTGCCCAAGCTAAAAATGACTTATGGAGCAGATCACATGGCCACTCAATTTTGTATAATTGTCATGTCACTTAACTTTCAAATCCAAAATAAATGGTAATCAAACTTTATCTTTTACTAATAATAGATAATAAGCCTTATTCAAAGCAATTTAATTCTTAGGTTTTTTAGTTTTAAGATTATCTAATTGTCAGTTTATTATGGCCAACAAAATTTGTGGACCAAAGTGATGTGTTAAGAAGTGCTCAAAAAAATATTAGTCCCTGTGTAAGAATTTTTTTTCAATAATATATAGTTTTCATTCAATCCATATATATTAATTGATTTTTACCAAATATATCTATATTTAAATTGTTTTTTTATTTTAAAAATCGATAAAAATTAATTAATATTTGCAATTAATACAAAAGTAACAAAGTCTTTTTAGTTAAAATTAAGAAAAAATTATAAAATTGGGTCAAATGGGAGACTCATTTACATATTTAATCCATTTACTCAACCTACTACATATCTAGACTGTTTTTGTATGACTTTCCTATAATACCCCTAACATTTCCTCTTCCCCCTTACGCGAACGGTCTCTTCCTTATGCTTCCTTAACCTTTCCTCTTCCCAGACCTTTGATCTTCCTTTCTTCCTTTATATTTCGTGAAATCTGAACCATTTCTCTTCATCACCATGTCTTTCTCTTCTTTCTCTCTTCATCTCTTGATTCTTCATCTTCCTATTGCTAGAAAACGACGCAATGGTTCTTCATTTTCCTGTTTCTTCTCGTCTCTTGGTTTTTTCTTCTTGTGCGGTTCAAAGCAATTGTTATTCTACGTTATTTTCATCGTTTTTCCCAGTTTATCATATGGTCATTGTCAAAAAATGTAAGTATCTACTGTTTTCTCTACGTTTTTTCCAGAAATTCACTTAGCATATTCCGTTTTTGCGAATGTATGGGAGGAGAAAGAGCCTGAAAGAGGATGATTTTACTTCGTGCAACGATGATTTCGCGAAGTCTGCGATGGCAAAGTTCATGATTTTTCCCTCACAGACTTCGCGAAATCATCGTTTCGCGAAGTAAATTTCACGAAGTAAATTCATCCTCTCTCTTGCACATGTATATTCGCATACTTCGTGAATCCTCGTTTCGTGAAGCCAAAATCTTCCTTTTTCCATCCTAACACGATTAAAATTTTCTAAAGGTGGTTGAATACATAACATCAATTTATGGAAGACGGCGTACTGGGGTGCCATGAGAGACATCCATCCCAAAAGACCTGGACTTCCATTTCAAGATTGGTCACATTTACTTTAAAATGATTGGTTAGGAGTTATTGTGCCAATCTTGTTGTGTACCATGTGATACGTCCATCCCAAAAGGTCTGGACTTCCATTTATCATCCCAAAAAGTCTGAACTTCCAATACATGGAGAAATTTTCGTCCAGATTCGTCACATTCACTTTGAAGTGATTTGTTAGGAGTTTATTAAGGCAATCTTGTTGTAAAATTTGATAATGTTATGATTTTAATGTTAGAATCCGTTGTTGTTTGACATAATGTTATATACCACTTAGAGAATTTTGTTAAAAACACATCCAGACTTCGTATATGCTAATTAAAATCATCAACTAAACCAAACATTAGCTTCGCATATGCTAGAATCTGCGAAGTCATGTGGGAGGGAGATAGCCGCGCCATAAAATTACAAACATATTGAGGGTATTTTGGGAAAGTTACACAAAAACAATCTAGATATGTTATAGGTTGAGTAAATGGGTTAAATATATAAATGTGTCTCCTATTTGACCCAATTTTATAATTTTTCCTAAAATTAATTAATTCTTATACCTTAACCTTAAAAGATAAATATTATGGAACAAAATATTTTCAAGTTGATTTATATTACTCTGTATAAAAGACAAGTTGAAGTTCAAGTTATTTTTGTATTCAAGTTAATGTTAAAAATTAAACTTAATTTATTATATAAAAAAATAAATAAAATAAATAAATAAATAAAATGAAATCAACCATGTGAGTTGAAGAAAAAAAAATCAATGGTCAAAAGTCAAAAAAAAAAAAGATAAAGATAAGAGATAACGAATTAAATATGTATGGGTTGGTTTGAATGGGTTGGTTTTATTTTTTTGTATGCTTGTAACCTCTATAAGAGGGTTTGTGAATTGTAATTGTAATTGAATTAGAAGTGAAGGCAAGTGGCATTGTGTCCAATGAAATAATTTATTTCGAAAAATCAAAAGATAGTCCTTCTAAATTTCAATTCTAGTCCCTTTAATTTCAACAAAGTGACATCAGAGCCATATTACGAGAGTCAGTCTTCCGCCAAATAGACCCTATAAAAAATGTCACACGGTCTCAAACTTCCTTATCAATACCCTCAGCTCACCAAAACCAATTATTCAAGTTGGTGTATTCGAATGAAGGCGTTACTCGGATGTCAAGATGTTTGGGATATTGTCGAAAAAGGCTACGTAGTCCCAGGCAGCGTTGACACAGGCAGAAAAAGATACTCTGCAGAAAAATCGTAAAAGTGATCAAAAGGCGCTTACTCTCATCCATCAAGGTTTGGATGAATTAATGTTCGAGAACATAGCCGAAGCTACCACCGCCAAACAAGCGTGGGAAATCCTACGAGTTTCTCTTCAAGGGGAGGAGAAAGTTAAAAAAGTTCGTTTACAGATGCTGAGAGGAGAATTTGAAATGATGAGGATGAAAGAGATGGAGGCTATTAATGATTACTCATCCCGAGTAAAATCTGTCGTGAATCAGATGCGGCAGTATGGAGAAAAAATTGAAGAGTCCAGAATTGTTGAAAAAATTATGCGATCACTACTACCAAAATTTGATTACGTAATGGTGGCTATGGAGGAGTCTAGAGACATCAGCGAAATGTCTGTTGATGAAGTTGTAGGGTCACTACAAGCACGAGAGGAGCGGTTTGAGAAACGAAGAGAAGATTCCGCAGAACAAGTCTTAGCAACGAAGATTGTGTTTAAAAATGGTGAAAGTAGTCAGTCCGGCAGAGGACGCGGAAGAGGTCGAGGAGGAAATGGTAGAGGACGAGGACGTGGCAGAAGTCAAGGCAGAAATGAAAACGGCAACAACAATAATGATAGAAGCACTCAATTCCCTAGAGGCCGAGGAAGAGGCCGAGGATGCGGTCAAGGAAGAGGAAACTGGAGGCCGAATGAAGGACGCGATAAGTGTTGGTCCCTTATAAGGTTGCAAGTATAGTTCCAAGGGGGGGTTAGGAACTATTTAAACTTTTTCGCAATTAGGGCAGACTTCTTTTTCTAAGGAAAAAGGTTTTAACAGCGGCGCTGAGTAAACAGCAAGATACTGGCTTAGTCAACTGGTGACTAGGTCAGTTTCTTAGCTTGAGTCAGGAGATAGCACTTAGAGTCTATTCCTGAGCTCAGATGTTCAACACGCACAACTCAACTTGACCTCTTTACTTGGTCAGTTTGTGGTTATTTTAAGCAAGCAATATATATAAGGAGTTAAAGGTAAGAAATACTTTACTCAGTAGATTTATCCAGGTTCGGCTTCTTCTAAGCCTACATCCTGTCCCCGGAACACGTTCCGAGATTTCGAATCCTCTACTGAGCTCTTTAAAGGTAGAGCCTCAAACCTTTTACAATCTTAGCAACTGAGTATGACAAGAGTACCTTCCTCTATACCTCTACTCAATCCTAATCTCTTGCTGAGTACTATAACCGAGTACTCAGCCTTTCCTTTCTATCTCTAGAAATGATAAGTGTTTTGTCCTATATAATGATTTGCTAAGACACTTTAGACGATTGAAATAATCACTCTAGACTTTTACACAAATGTATGAATTGTAGTGTAAGATTTGCTTTGCTTCTTTGCTTGCAGAACTTGTGTAGAAATTTGGTCAGCGTAATGGCTTGATCAAGTTCTGTGTTGAATGAAGCTTCTGATGGCCCTATTTATAGAGACTTCTGGGCATCGGTCATTTTGAATTTCGAAATAACTGTTGGAGGGAAACGGCTTCCTGTCGTTGTGATCCTGACTTGCTCAGAGCTCTCGGCCAATTAGATTTGTGTATCTTCTGTCCTCGGTCAGCTCAGCAGACTGTCTCTCCTTTTATGGTAAAGTCAACTAGACAGCATACTGTGTCGTCTGAACATTACCCAAAGTAGAAATACTTTGTCTGGAAGTTTTCATTAGCCAGCTGCTGTCTTGTACGCTTTGTCGAGACTACTCAGCAGCTTCATCTTGAAGTTGTTCCTGAAGGTCTTCTAGATCCTTCTCTTGCTGAGTTGCGTTTTGTCCAAAGCGACAACGTTTTAACAAACGCGGGCCGAGTTGTACAGAGTTGTTTGACTTGGGCCTTGACTTCCGTATTGGGCTTGGGCCTTTTAATTCTTGTGTCTTATAAACAATTTTAACTCAACATTGAACAAACACATTAGTAGAATAAATCAAAGCATTTAAACTTAGTGTGTTTTAGAATATGTATTTCAATTATACTTAAACAATTTTGTCAAATCAAAATTATGTGGAAAGGTGTTTCAACAAACTCCCCCATTTTGATGTTGGCAAAACTATTCAGCGAGGAACTCAGTATTGAGCTCCCCCATGATAGTTGACCTAGTATATCTTAGCAAACTCCCCCGTAAGGGTTGAGCTACTGACTTAGTTTTACTCTAAACATTTAACGGTTTGATCGAGTAAGTCTAAGGTCAGTTTTCAGATATAGGTCAGCTTATTCAACATATTCTATTTACTCAGTATTAAGCGGAAGGTTTAATCATTTAGAGTGCGCTGAGTAATTTGTTGGTTCAATGAGTTTTATAAGACAATGTTTTATAAACATATAGGTCAATGTCAAACATGTTATTTGATTCAGTCAGTAAGTTTTATAAGTATTAAACATAGCTGATTTAATTGAAGATACATAATGACTCAGTACACAGTAACATATATCATAACTCAGGAATAGAATTAAAGATGCAGATATGATATATTGATAGTAGTCAGTGTTTACAGAACAAAACTTATAGATAAGGCATATAGGTTACATCTGACTTAGTCTATACTGAGCTAGCCTATCTATTTCTTTTTCTTTAGTTGAGTCTGACTACGCTCATGTTGAGCTCTAGCTGCTTGTTCTTTCTCCCCCGTTTTGTCAGCATCAGGAGGAGGAAGTCTGAAGGCATCAGTTAAGACAGCTCGAGTCAGTTCTTGGGACAGCGCCTTAAGTTTCTCAGCGCTTTCATTGACGCCGTCAAAGATTGCAACTCCATCAGTGGATACCTCTTCGGGTATATTGAGTTTAGCAGCACTGATCATGTTGACGTTAAACGCCTGAGCTTTGCCTTGCCAGATGAGTGCTTCAGTAAGACCAGCAAAGACTTGGTGAAAGGTCTTTAAAAGGGCTGTGTCGTAATACTGACGTTGAATATTGGTATGATGAATGTGGTTGAAGGTTTGTCGTGTGATAGACAGCATCTCATTCTGTTTCATTGCGTCAGTACCCATCTCTTGCTTATTCAGATTCAGCAAACGAATAGCCTCACCAATTTGCTCTACTGAGCACTGATTGTAAGAAACCATTTGCTCATTGGTCTTGAGTTGCTCGGTATGAAGCTGAGCAAAGAGCATCTTGATTTCAGATGAAGTGGCATAGTCGGTGTTCATAGCTGACAATTTCTAAACTTGTTGTTGTAAAGAGTTCAAGTGTTGCACAGTTGTCAGCTGGATCTCAGCCAGCTTGGCGATTGAATCCTACTTAGCTTGTTGTGCTTGAAAAGAAATGATGACGTTCAGCAAGTCCTTGAGTCCCTTAACTTCGTTGAGAAGCTGAGTGACCTGGGAGAGCTGAGTAGTCTCAATAGATGAAGACCCAGCAGTAGGAGGAGTGGAATGTTGAAGGTCTCTGATCAACGCTTGCACTGAGTCAATGAGCTTTTTGCCGGACTCAGTGGCATTCAGATAGCTTTGAGAGCCTTCAGGGACATCAGTGTGACCGGAAGGAAGAGGAGTGAAAGGAGTGACCTGGTCAGTGACTGGAATAGTGTTTTCAATCTATACTTGAGTTTCAGGTATAGTTGATTGATCGGCAGATAGATGAGTTAGAGAAGTAGTAATACGAATACTGTCTGTGCTGACGGGGGCAGAAGTGTGTGGAGTCAGCACCATGCTTGAAGAAATAGCATTCACAGTAATCGGCTCAACCTGACTGGTTGAGGTGGCAGAAGCATTTTGGTCGGCATGTTCCTGTTGAGAAGAAATAGAGGCTTGCTTTTCTAAGGACGCTGAAGCAGTAGAGGTTTGTTGTCGTTTGAAAAATTTCAGCTTGACTGTAGAGGGGTCCTTAGTTGGCTTTGAAATAATAAAGTCAGGAAGAGTTGGTGGTGGCACAGGAGGTTCACTGACAGTCTTCTCACTGGCCTTAACCAATTTTCTTCTTCTTCGTGGTGGAGTGTTACCATGAATAGCATCTCCTGAGTGGGAAGGAGAAGATTCGTGTTGCTCATCATTAGGTTGGTCAGTTTGCACTTGGATTTGATCAACATTGTGTTGGTCAAGTACTTGCTCTTCTCCAGCAGCCAACACAGTATTGGTCTGCTCAGTCTCATGTTCACTGGCTGCCTCCTCAGTGTCCTCAGCGTCATCCTGACCGCTGGCCTCTTCTTCTTCTTCTTCTGTACTGTCACCATCGAGTTCGTCCTCAACTTGTGAGATGAAATGATCATCCAGTTGTACCTCATGTTCGTCATGATCAGCTACTGTACCTTGACACTGGGTGAAGTGAGAGTCACCAGGTACAACAAAGTCAGTAGGTATGGCGTTGAGGGGAGTCAGTGTAGAAGATTTCTGCTTCTTCTGAGGTTGTTCAGTAGTTTCCTCAGTTCCAGGCTCACCTTGCCTGCTTCGTTTCTCCGCTGACTTCTGCCTTTTAGCTAGAGACTCAACATTTTTGGAAGGAGTCTCAGCAGTTTTTCTTTTTCGGGAAGCTGGGGCCTTAGTCCTTCTCCCTTTCTTTGGGACAGCAGTTCCATCAGCTTGCTGTTCAGCAGCAGCAGCTTTACCTTTCTTCAAAGGCTGTCCGAATTTTAATGCTCTCAGCGAAGCCGCTGTGATCTCAGATCCTCGAGTCTTCTCTTCACCTTCGAGATCAACTTTGTGGTCAATTAGGATTCTGGTGATGATCGATCCTAGCCTCAGCGTACCAGAGCTGCGTAGGAAGCCAGCGACAAGAAAAATTGGCATATTGATTGGTTTATACGTCAGCATATGCTAGATGAAGCATTGTTCGAAGTTCGTTGCTGAGGTAGTGCAGTTGATCTTTGGGTAGATGAAATAAGTCAGCAGATAATGAGCCATCTTCTGGTGCTGACCCATAGATGAAGCTGAGACTTCTCCTGAGTGACCCTCAGGTTTGCAGAAGTTGACCTCGTACCCAGTACCATCTTGATCTCCAGATCTTCTCAGCCTTGCTCCCTCAGTTTTTAATTTGAGCAGATTTCCTAAGTAGAGAGGGTTGATGAAGATGGTTTTCTCTGTTGAAACACCTTTCCACAAGATTTTGATTTGACAAAATCATCCATGATTAAGAGGCAATTAAATTTAGATGCTTTGATTTAATTGTACTAATATGTTTGTTAAATATTGAGTGCAAAAATATATAAAGTAAAGACAGGACAAAAGTCAGCACGAACGAAGCTGAGTAGAACGGAACTCAGCATGACAGAATAGAAGCTGAGTGGAGTTAAAATTCGGAAGCAAAAACGAAGCTGACTAAAGTTGAAGACTTCTTCTGGAGCGGTTAAACAAAACGGAACTGACCTTGGAAGTACTCAACATGAACGACGAACATTCGAAAAGAACAAACGAAGCTGAGTAACAGTTAGGACAGCATGAAGGATCCGTTCACTAAAAGACGAAGTCTGCCACTCTTCTGCACCAATAATTGGAACCTCGAAGACACCTAAAAGACTAATTCCAAGATTCATGGGACGATGGATTATTGAAAAAAGACAACTGACGCAAACAGACAAACCAGACGCTAAAAGACAAACCTGACGCCTGAAGAAAACAGAGAAAAGGAATGGCGATGTAGTCTGAAGCTATCCAGAAATTGTTCCCCAAAAGAGCCGTTTTAACATTAACGGTCAAGACATTTCAAACGATCAAATCTACAGATTTCCTTCTATAAAAGGACAATCGAAAAATTGGAAATGCAAGCAAAGCATCAAAAGAAAAATACAAGAGAGAAAGTTTAAAAGCACTCAAATACAAAAAGGATCTTACATCAATTGTTCTATGTGTAAATGCTAGATTGAGTTGTAATCATCTAAAGTGTTCTTTAGTTCAAAAAGAACAAGTCTGTGATCAATAGGAATATTGAGAGTGTAAAGCTGAGTGCTTGGTTGTAAGCATTTCAGTGGTAGAGAAATCTAGGTGCTAGGTTGTAGCACTTAGTAGGAGTTGAGTAGACGAATAGAGGAATGTACTCTTGCATATTCAACTGCCTTGTAATTGGTTTGTGCTCTACCTTTAAAGAGCTCAGTATTGGATTCAAAAAGCCCGGAGGACTCTGGGGACTGGACGTAGGCAGAGAGGCCGAACCAGGATAAGTGATACTGAGTAATCTCTAAACTCTCTCTTATAATTGCATGTGTTGTTTGCTTTATTTACTCAGCATATAAATTGCCTAAGCTGATCCTGAGTAAGTAAGTTCTGCTGAGTTAGAAGCTGACCTCCAAGAGTGTCAATTCCTAACTCTCAAGGAAACAACTTTGGTCAACATCTGACTAAAGCTGTCCTGTGATATATCTCACCAAACTGACCAAAGGCTGAGTTAATAAACTCTCAAAATAGCATCCAGTCAGCTCAATTAAAACACGAAAAAGTTATATTAGTTCCTAACCCCCCCTTGGAACTAATTACCAGGGACCAACAAGTGGTATCAGAGCTAAAGCTCACTACTCAAAGATTTAACAATCTTGAGCTGATCCCGAAAAATGGGTGAGAATAGCACTCGTTTCCTTCCTGGAAACCAAACAACGCAGATACTCCCTGAGGGGTTATCGATCACTAGACCTCCCCTATTCTTTGGATCAAACTATACTTTCTGGAAGAATAGGATGAAGAACTTTATACAAGCCACAAACATGAGTGCATGGCTTGCAATTGTTCAAGGTCCACATGTGCCATACAAAACTGTTAACAATGAGAAAATTGTTAAAAGTGAGGCTGAGTGGACAGAGGATGACCTCAGAAAATTACAAAATAATGCTTCGGCTATAAACATGCTTCACTGTGCGTTAGATGCTGTAGAATACAATAAGATTTCAGGTTGTGAGTCAGCACAGGAGATTTGGAAGAAGCTTGAAGTAACCTATGAAGGCACAAGCAAAGTTAAGGAGTCTAAAGTCAATCAACATATGAGACTCTACGAGCTGTTTGACATGAAGGAGAATGAAGACATCTCAGAGATGAACGCAAGGTTCACAAACATTATAAATGAGCTAAAAAGGCTTGGAAAGAACTTCACTGAAGAAGAACAGGTGAAGAAAATTCTGAGAAGTCTGCCCAAGAGCTGGCAAGCAAAGAAAACAGCCGTAGAAGAAGCCCAAGACTTGACTACCTACAAATATGATGAACTGATCGGTTCCCTGCTGACCCATGAAATCTCTATGAAAAACTTTGAAGCCAAAGAGAAAGAAAAATCAGAAGATAAGAAACAAAAATCCCTTGTCATGAAAGCTGACTCAACTGAAGCGGAGTCAACTGATGATGAGGAACTGGCCATGTTCACCAGAAAGATGAAAAAGCTGTTCAGGAGAAATGATAGAAATGGCAAAAGATCATTTAGAAGAAATGATAAGTACAAAGCTGAGTCTAGTGACAAGTACAAGAAGGACAGCTCGAAATCTGTCACATGTTTTGAGTGTCATCAAACCGGGCACATCAAGTCAAGCTGTCCCAACCTCAAGAAAGAGAAGAAGGGAAGCAAAAAGGCTATGGTAGCCACGTGGAGTGACAGTGATGAGTCAACATCATCTGAAGCTGAGCAAAATGAAACAGCCAACATATGTTTTATGGCAGATGATGGAGCTGACCAATCCCAATCTGAGCATGCTAACCTCTCTGATGAAACTGACCAGGAGAATCACAACAATGAGGTAACATCCTTACTTTTGCTTAGAAACGAAATGGTAAATGCCCTGAGTGACTTATATACACTAACTAAGAAGTGTAACAAAAAGATTAAGGCACTCAGCAGGCGTTGTGATGAGATTGAATAGGTCAAGCTGAGTGACCTCCGATATCTTCTCCAGGACAACTCTGACTTGCATACCAACATGCAAATCTTATATAAGTTTGTCACGGAGGTTCAATCTGAGTCAAAGAAACTTAGAAAGGATATCACAATGTTACAGAGTAAAGAGAAGGGCTCAAAAAGAAATAAAGCCCATGCTGAGTACACAAATACTAGTCAACATAAGCAAGTTACTCAATGTGAGTGTTGTGGAAAAGGGGGACACACAAAGGATGTATGTTGGCATAACAAGCGGACTGTCCAATGTGACTTCTGCGGAAGAAAAGGACATACCACAAAAGTATGTTGGCATGCCCAACACAATAATGCTGACTATACTCAGTTCAACCCACAAAGGGTACCTTTTTGTGATTTCTGTGGTAAGCCAGGCCACACCATAAAAGTATGTCGTCACAAGCTAAAATATGATTTTGCACCTGTTTATACTAACAAGAAAGGACCCAAAAGAAATTGGGTACCTAAAAATGAATAGTTTGAACTGTAGGTCAGCTTGACATGCGTGGAGAAGTCAAAACTATGGTATATATACAGCGCATGCTCAAGGCATGTGACAGGTGATGAAACTCAGTTCATCACACTAGAGCTTAAACGAGGTGGAAGTGTAAGCTTTGGAGACAACAAGAAGGGTAAGATAGTCGGATCAGGTACTATCGGAGGTAACCCAACTATTGAGTCTGTCTCCTTAGTTAAAGGTCTCAAATACAATTTGCTGAGTGTAGCTCAGCTTTGCAAGAGCGGCAGAAAGGTTGTATTTGATGATACTAAGTGTCAAATACTCGAGGGAAATACAAATGAACTGATTTTAACTGCCCCTCGTGTAGAAAATGTATATATGTTAAACTTAGAAAAACAGTTTTCTAAAAACATATGCCTAGTGTCTAAAGAGGACAACTCCTGGCTGTGGCATAGAAGACTTGGGCATGTCAACATGGACCTTCTTGCCAAATTAGCTAGAAAGCAATTAGTTGAGGGATTACCCAAATTAAAGTTTGAAAAAGATCAATTATGTAAAGCGTGTCAACAAGGCAAACAAACTAAAAAGTCATTTCATAGCAAAAATATTGTCTCAACCAAAAGACCATTGGAATTACTACACTTGGATCTTTTCGGACCTATCCAGCCACTCAGCTTGGGAGGTAAGAAATTCTCCTTGGTTATTGTAGATGATTTCTCTTGGTACACTTGGATCATCTTGCTGAGTAGCAAGGATGAAACTTTTGAGATGTTTACCACAATGATCAAAAAGCTTGAAAATGACAAAGACCTAAGAGTAGCTCACATTAGAAGCGACAATGGTGGTGAATTAAAAAACCAACAGTTTGATGAATTCTGTGAAACCAGTGGTATTGACCACAACTTCTCTGCTCCTAGAACACCTCAACAGAATGGGGTCGTTGAAAGGAAAAATAGAACCATTGTCGAAATAGCTAGGACAATGCTGAGTGAAAATAGGCTTCCAAAGTACTTCTGGGGTGAAGCTGTTCACACGGCATGTTACATACTGAATAGGGCTCTAGTTAGACCTATACTTAAGAAAACCCCATATGAGCTTTGGAAAGGACGAAAGCCCAACATTGGATACTTTCGTGCCTTTGGGTGTAAATGCTTTATACTTAACACAAAAGACAACCTTGCTAAATTTGATGCTAAAGCTGATGAGGCGATCTTTTTAGGGTACTCAACAAACAGTAAAGCATATAGAGTTAATAAAAGAACTCAGGTTGTAGAAGAGTCTGTACATGTTGAGTTCGATGAAACTGACCCTACAGGTAAGTCAGGTCAGCCTGAAGAAGATGAACCAGGCTTAGCTTCCGCTGATCAACCAGAAGCCTCTGTGTCATCTATACAGGAGCTGACTCAAGGTAAGCAAGAAATTGAAATTTCATTTGCTGACCAATCTATTCCTGTAGAGATTGTAGAAACACCTCTTCCAAACGACTCAACACTGCCCAAGGAAATAAAGATCCCAAGAGGACATACAGAACAAGCTATTCTTGATGCCGCCAACAACAAATTAATGACCAGAGATCAACTTAGAAAATACCTCAGCAATGTTGCATTCGTCTCAATACATGAGCCAAAGAACTTTGCTGATGCTGAGCAAGATGAATATTGGATCAATGCTATGCAAGAAGAGTTTGACCAATTCACCAGAAATGAGGTATGGGATTTAGTACCTAAACCTAGGAATCAAAAGCCCATAGGAACCAAATGGGTCTTTAGAAATAAGCTAGATGAGCATGGAAATGTGATTAGAAACAAAGCTCGACTTGTAGCCCAAGGCTATAGTCAGCAAGAGGGTATAGACTATGGAGAAACATTTGCTCCTGTTGCTAGATTAGAAGCTATACGTATATTGTGTGCCTATGCTAGTTACATGAATTTTAAACTATACCAAATGGATGTAAAAAGTGTGTTTCTTAATGGCTTTATAAACGAAGAGGTATATGTTAATCAACCTCCTGGGTTTGAAGATTCAAAATTTCCAAACCACGTTTATAAACTCAAAAAGGCCCTATACGGCCTAAAGCAAGCTCCAAGAGCTTGTATGAGAGGTTGACCAACTTCCTGCTGACCAGGAACTATGTCAGGGGAAAAGCTGACACAACCTTGTTTATTAAGAAAAAGGGTAAACATACCCTACTTGCGCAGATATATGTTGATGATATAATTTTTGGTGCTACTGACGAATCCTTGTGCAAAGAATTTAGCCAACAGATGCAAACTGAGTTCGAAATGTCCATGATGGGTGAACTCAACTTCTTCCTTGGACTTCAAATCAAACAAGGAAAGAATGGCATCTTTATAAGTCAGTCTAAGTACACCAAGGAAATGTTAAAGAAATTCAGCATGGTAGATTGCAAACCAATATCAACTCCCATGGGTACTGATACTGTCCTATGCAAGGATGAAAAGAGTAGGCCAGTTGATAGTAAACTCTATCGAGGTATGATAGGTTCATTACTCTATCTCACTGCTAGTAGACCAGATATTCAATACTCAGTATGCTATTGTGCTAGATATCAAGCTGACCCCATGGAATCTCATCTAACTGCTGTAAAAAGAATTTTTAGATACTTGCAAAGCTCAGTTGATGCAGGTCTATAGTATCCAACCTCAAATGATTTCACACTCATTGGATATACTGATGCTGACTACGGACGAGATAAGCTAGAACAAAAAAGTACTTCGGGAGGATGTCATTTCCTCGGAAGCTGTCTAGTATCTTGGTTCAGCAAGAAGCAATCATCCGTAGCTCTGTCTACAACTGAAGCTGAGTACGTGGCTGCTGGAAGCTGTGTTGCACAAGTCCTATGGATAAAGCAACAGCTTGAGGATTACGGAGTCAAAACAAAGACAATAGAGATCAAATGCGACAACAAAAGTGCCATTGATCTATCTAAAAATCCAGTCCAACACAGCAGGATGAAGCATGTTAGCATAAGGCATCACTTCATCAGAGACCATGTACTAAAAGATGAGATCAAGCTAACCTACGTGCCTACAAACGGTCAGTTTGCAGATATCTTCAGAAAGCCCTTGGCACGAGAACAATTCAACACACTAAGGGAAGCAATTGGTATGTCAAACCCACTCTAACTAAATCTGTATTGAATAAATTGTCACATGAGTTGAACCTTGAATAATTGTGCAAATGCCATGTTGAGTAAAATATCTACTCCTTACTAAGCTTGAAAATGAAAAAGCCACCCTATGCTGAATTGACATATATATTGAGTGATGATACTGAGTAGGCATAAAAGCTGAGTAAACATCCTATACTGAGTAGATAAACATATTGAGTAATCACTCCATGCTGAGTGAATGCACATGCTGAGTGAGTGACGTATGTTGAGATAGAGAAATAATCTTCACAAAAGTTAGGCACTCAATATCTAGGATGTTTCGAATTCTAGTAAAACCTAGTAAAAAACCCACTCGCATAAAGTAAACCTACACGTGTAAACCTTTGACACCTTGGGAAGACGCACATTAATGGCAAATACCATGTGCCGAAGATGTCATAATTGACAAAATTTGTGTCGGTTGAACCTCCCTAGGTAGAAACGGCTAGTTAATGATTAAGGGCCATCGCAGATTTGTATAAAGTGGAAGAATCCCCACTCTTCATCCCTTACACCTGTAATCTCATAAAATCAAACTTTCTTCTCTCTAAAAACTTCAAAACCTTCAAAAATGGCTTCCGGCAAAAACAAATCCCCTAAAACTCAAACCACAGACAAATCCACTGACCACGCTGGTCCTTCAACGAAAATCAAAAGGACAATGATCAAGGTACACTCAAAGGTCAATAATCTAGAGGTTTTAAAGTGCCGATGGTTTTCTCCAAGTTTCGTCTCATCTGAGAAACCATTCTGTGAATGGATCAAGAAAAACAAATGGAAAGGTCTCTTCTCCCTTTCAGGAACAGCTTACCCCAGGTTAGTACGAGAATTCTACTCGAATTTACGTGTTGATGCAGACGACTCTGATTATTTGGAAACCACTGTGAAAGGTCAGAAAATCGTCATAACCCCTGCTTATCTAGCCACACTGCTAGAATTACCAGACGAAGGAATTCAATTTAGAACGACAAAGGAAAAAATACCAAAAGCCACATCTGATAAGCTAAAGGGGTTCTGTAAACCCAAAGATCATAAGGGGGAAATACCCAGCACCTGCATGGGTAAAGAACAAAAGATGGTCCACTTCATGCTAACCAACTTTATCTTCCCCAAACTCAGCTCAGCTTCATCCGCATCGAATTTCGAACAGTGCTTCATCTGGCACATGTTGACCTACACTCCATTCAATCTTCCTGTGTTTCTAGTTGGTGCGTTTCAACGAAGTGGTAAGAAACTCCGCTTGGGATCTCTAATCACAAAGATTCTTGAAGACAAGCAGATTGAGATGAAAAGTGAAACAAGTAGCTTGGGAAGTGAAATTACTGCAGTTCTGCTGGAAGGACTGTTGTACAATCAACCCTTGAAGGGATATGAAGGAGCTGGAGATGCTGAAGAAGATGAAGAAGATGAGCAACAAGAAATTGAGCCTGAAGCTGAGCCTGCAGAAGAGGTTGAAGCTCGTGCTGAGTCACCAGAAACTGCTCAGCCTGAGAAGAGAAAGAAGAGGAAGGCTGTAGAAACCTGCTCCAAGGACATTCATGCTGTCCCAAAGAAAGTAAGGCTTTCATCAAGACAGAAAGCTAAAGCTGACAAGGCTAAGGAGCATGATGAGAAAAGAAAGAGGCAAGAAGAGCCTGAGGATGAGAACGAAGAAACTCCAGAAACCCCTTTAAAGAAAAAGAAAAAGGGTAACTCTTTAAAGATAGTAGAAGCTGTCCCACTAGCCTCTACTCAACCTGAAGGTCATGGAATTGACCAAGAAGATGAGCAACGCATTGAGCACCAACAAGTTAATACTGAAGAGGAAGAATACCCCAATGATAATGCTGAGCAGCAAAAGAAAGAAAGTAACGTTGTTGAGAGCCATGTTGAGCAACCTGTAGAAGAGGAGACAATTGCTACTGAATCCAGTGAAGGTCTTCGAACTGACCATTCACCACCTAAAACTCAGACCCGGCGAAGATTAAAGAAGAAAGCGCAAAAGCAAATTGATCTCATGGACGACTTTCCCATTGACGAGCCAGAAACTGACCTCTCAACAATCCAGTTCCAGTACTTCTCAAATGAAACTGAGTCTCCACCAGAAGATCTAGTAGAAAAACAAGCCTCTGTTACTCAGGATGAGGAACAAGCCAAAACCCTGCAAATCCAACTCAAGATACTCAAGGTGACACACCTCCTGTCTCCACTTCACCTCTTCAAGCTGAGAAGAGTAACTTATCGAATCAAGTTCCACCCTCAACATAACATGTTGATGACTCAGCTAATCCAATCAATCCAAGTCCAGGTACCAATCAAGGTACTCAATCTGGCAGAGAACCAATTCCTCCACCACCATCAAATTTTGAACCAGCCTCTAAGTCCAATGCTGCCAAGTTTGCATACTTGAATGCTACTGAGTCTGGCCGATGGGTCATTGCTTCTGCTCAGTCCTTGCTTCAAGACTTTCATCCTACTCAAGCTGATGGCCACCACTCCACTCAAGCTGAGCCCTCTCACCTGACAGGTATTACTCAGCTTCTGAATGAACTTCGAGGCCTAAAAGATCTGGTTAACATTATCACTGCAGTCCAGACTCAGCAACCAAACCAAGAGCAAATGGCAAAACTGACTGAATCAGTACTTACGATGGCCACCCATCTGAACTCTCTTGAAGGGAAAATTCAACAACTGTCAGAAGCCAATCCAGGGTACGTCACTTCCACTGAGCTTTAAAACTGTTTTGTTAAGCTAGCAGCGGAACTGACCCCCTCTAGACCAACTACCCATACTGAATCTGCCATATCTGCTGAGTTGCAAGATTGCTTCACCAAGCTGTATGCTGAGCTAACCAAATTGAGTCCACCCAGCGATACTGAGTTTGTCACCTCTACCGAACTTCAACAATGCTTCACCAAGCTTCATGTTGAGCTAACAAGTACACGTGACTTAGTATCTTCTTCTTCTCAGTGTACTATTGACCAATTAAGTGAGGCAGTCAGACTCCTGAATATTGATAGAGCCTAGATGGATGTTGATCCAGTCTCCAACACAGAACTCGTGAGCTTTTCACAAGCTATCATGAAGGCAATGCGAATCAACAATGGTCAGTGCATGTTTTACGATTCTGCTCTGCTCAAGCTGTTCCATCAATTTTTTACTCAGATCACAAGCTCCCTCACTTGCCTGAGCAAATCTCATGAATGTCTCCTCAGTATGATCAGCAGCTCTCTCAGGGTTCCTCGGCATATCCAGGACGACAGTGTGCCAGTCATAGATAGCTTGGGTGAAAGCACCAAAAGGCTCCAACGCTACTCACAGTATCTATCCTCCGCCACACGGAATGAAACTTTCCTCTACAAACCCGATGCTGGCAAAACGGGGGAGACAAGTAAAGGAGGAACTCAGCCTCAGCCTTTAGGTACTGCGTCTGGAAGCAAAGGAAAAGGCATTGCTCATGTTGACCCCTCAGCTCAAAGAAAGAAGAAGTAAAACTAGCTAGTCTGTGTCTAGAGACTTAGCATTATATCCCGTTTCCTGTTTTTGTCGTCTAGTGTTTTAGACTAATATGTTTTGTTGTTTGTCTCTGTTGTTTAAACGCAATATCACAAGTATTAGTTTTCTTTCTGATCTGACTAATCTAGTTTGAACAGCTCAAATCAAAAAAGTTAAACACATTAACGCTAAAACTAAACTGAGACAACATCCTTCCAAAACTAAGTCAGTACACTCAAATGTCTTAAGTCTAAATTAGATCTTGGAAGGCTTAGAATAAAGTTAAAACAAAATGTATGCAACCCTTACGGGGGAGTAGTTTCAATATGAAAATATTTTGATCATGGGGTAACTTATAACTGAGTTCCGTAATTATGTATTTTGCCAACATCAAAATGGGGGAGTTTGTTGAAACACCTTTCCACAAGATTTTGATTTGACAAAATCATCCATGATTAAGAGGCAATTAAATTTAGATGCTTTGATTTAATTGTACTAATATGTTTGTTAAATATTAAGTGCAAAAATATATAAAGTAAAGACAGGACAAAAGTCAGCACGAACGAAGCTGAGTAGAACGGAACTCGGCATGACAGAATAGAAGCTGAGTGGAGTTAAAATTCATAAGCAAAAACGAAGCTGACTAAAGTTGAAGACTTCTTCAGGAGCGGTTAAACAAAACGGAACTGACCTTGGAAGTACTCAGCATGAACGACGAACATTCGAAAAGAACAAACGAAGCTGAGTAACAGTTAGGACAGCATGAAGGATCCGTTCACTAAAAGACGAAGTCTGCCACTCTTCTGCACCAATAATTGGAACCTCGAAGACACCTAAAAGACTAATTCCAAGAGTCATGGGACGATGGATTATTGAAAAAAGACAACTGACGCAAACAGACAAACCAGACGCTAGAAGACAAACCTGACGCCTGAAGAAAACAGAGAAAAGGAATAGCGGTGCAGTCTGAAGCTATCCAGAAATTGTTCCCCAAAAGAGCCGTTTTAACATTAACGGTCAAGACATTTCAAACGATCAAATCTACAGATTTCCTTCTATAAAAGGACAATCGAAAAACTGGAAATGCAAGCAAAGCATCAAAAGAAAAATACAAGAGAGAAAGTTTAAAAGCACTCAAATACAAAAAGGATCTTACATCAATTGTTCTATGTGTAAATGCTAGATTGAGTTGTAATCATCTAAAGTGTTATTTAGTTCAAAAAGAACAAGTCTGTGATCAATAGGAATATTGAGAGTGTAAAGCTGAGTGCTTGGTTGTAAGCATTTCAGTGGTAGAGAAATCTAGGTACTGGGTTGTAGCACTTAGTAGGAGTTGAGTAGACGAATAGAGGAAGGTACTCTTACATATTCAACTGCCTTGTAATTGGTTTGTGCTCTACCTTTAAAGAGCTCAGTATTGGATTCAAAAAGCCCGGAGGACTCTGGGGACTGGACGTAGGTAGAGAGGCCGAACCAGGATAAGTGATACTGAGTAATCTCTAAACTCTCTCTTATAATTTCATGTGTTGTTTGCTTTATTTACTCAGCATATAAATTGCCTAAGCTGATCCTGAGTAAGTAAGTTCTGCTGAGTTAGAAGCTGACCTCCAAGAGTGTCAATTCCTAACTCTCAAGGAAACAACTTTGGTCAACATCTGACTAAAGCTGTCCTGTGATATATCTCACCAAGCTGACCAAAGGCTGAGTTAATAAACTCTCAAAATAACATCCAGTCAGCTCAATTAAAACACGAAAAAGTTATATTAGTTCCTAACCCCCCCTTGGAACTAATTACCAGGGACCAACATTCTCTTTCACCACTGTACACAGATAGTCAGTGTTGTCATTTGCAATGCGGAGGTTGTGGTAAAACTCCCTTACCAGGTCAGGGTAGGTGTCATCCCTAATCGAAAACAGCTCCGTCCAGCCATTTTGAGAAATCCACTCGCAGAAGGGTTGTTCGTTTTGTATGAAGGTTTCAGATACCCATCTTGAGGGCTCAACTTTCCATTCGCGGACGTTTTCGAAAACCTTGGTATAGGTCCTAACTTTTTCAGGCTTTCCCTGACCAGCTTTTCCTTTGCTGGGTGTTGGAGGATTTTTTGTAGGTTCATCGGAGCTAGGTTTAGAGTGACCAGCGCCGGAGATGTTGAGAGAAATCCTAGTCATTGTTGAAGATTTGAGAGCTTAGAGGGGTTTTTAGAGAGAAAGAATTTCTTTGCCAGAGAGTTCGATAAGCGTAAAGAATAAAAATGGGGAATTACCCATTATTTATAGAGGTGAGAAATGGATCTTATCGAATCCATGTGTCAGTTTTGCCTCGGGATTGTGAACCGACAATAATCCTGGCATTTATGACACATTCGGCGCGTACGTCATCCTAGGTGGCTATACGCGTGCTTTTGCAATTATTCTAACGGATATAACACTCAGCGTTTAGAATACTAATCGTTTGATATTCTGAGTGGTCAGTATTGCATAATGGGATGATTTCTAAGTTTAAGTTTAAACTAACTTACTCAGTGTGCAAGTTTACTCAGTATTTGCTGTTTAATTAATTTCAATGAGTACACAGCAAAAACAATCATTCAGCATAGTAATTCACTCAGCATGCATATTCATTTAGTTCAGGAATTTACTGAAGAGGATTAAACATACCAATAGCTTCTCTCAGTATGCTGAACTGCTCACGAGCCAGTGGCTTCGTGAAGATATCCGCAAGTTGTTCATCCATTGGGACAAAGGTCAGCTTGATCTCACCTTTGAGTACATGGTCTCTAATGAAGTGATGTCTGATGCTGACATGCTTCATTCTGCTGTGTTGAATTGGGTTCTTTGAAAGATCAATTGCACTTTTGTTGTCACATTTGACTTCAATTGTCTTCGTTTGAACACCATGGTCTTCAAGCTATTGCTTAATCCATAGGACTTGAGCAACACAATGACCAGCAGCAATGTACTCAACTTCAGTGGTAGACAAGGCTACTGACGCCTGCTTTTTGCTGAACCAGGATACAAGACAGCTTCCTAAGAAGTGACATCCTCCAGAGGTGCTTTTACGTTCCAGCTTATCCCGTCCATAGTCAGCGTCAGTGTATCCAATGAGTGTGAAATCATGAGTATTGGGATACCATAAACCTGCGTTCACTAAGCTTTGCAAATATCTAAGGATTCTTTTTACAGCAATGTAATGAGATTCCTTAGGGTTAGATTGATATCTAGCACAGTAGCATACTGAAAACTGAATGTCCGGTCTACTGGCTGTTAAGTAAAGTAGAGAGCCTATCATACCTCGATATAATTTGCTGTCTACTGACTTACCATTCTCGCCAGCGCAGAGGACAGTGTCAGTGCCCATAGGAGTGGATATTGGCTTGCAATTCTCCAAGTCATATTTCTTTAATATCTCCTTGGCATATTTGGCTTGACTGATGAAGATGTCATTCTTTCCTTGTTTAATTTGAAGACCGAGGAAGAAGTTGAGTTCTCCTATCATGGACATTTCAAACTCAGTCTGCATTTGTTTGCTAAACTCCTTGCACATTGATTCGTTAGTTGCACCAAATATTATATCATCAACATAAATTTGGGCCAGCAGGGTATCTTTACCCTTTCTCTTAACGAATAAGGTTGTATCAGCTTTGCCCCTGACGTAATTTCTAGTCAGCAGGAAACTGGTCAGCCTCTCATACCAAGCACGTGGTGCTTGCTTGAGGTCGTACAGAGCCTTTTTGAGTTTGTAAACATGGTTTGGGAATTTAGGGTCCTCAAAACCTAGAGGTTGATTAACATAAACCTCCTCATTTATAACTCCATTAAGAAATGCACTTTTGACATCCATTTGGAATAATTTAAAGTTCATGTAAGATGCATATGCACATAGAATTCTAATTGCCTCTAGCCTTGCCACTGGGGCAAAGGTCTCACCGTAGTCAATACCTTCTTGCTGACTGTAGCCCTGAGCTACAAGCCTTGCTTTGTTCCTGACTACATTTCCTTGTTCATCCATCTTGTTCCAATGGTCTTTTGACTCTTTGGATGAGGCACTAGCTCCCATACATCGTTTCTTCTGAATTGATCGAGCTCCTCTTGCATTGCGTTCATCCAGAATTCATCGTACTCAGCTTCAGCGAAATTCTTCGGTTCTTGAACTGAGACGAAGGCAACATTGCTGAGGTACTTCCTGAGTTGATTCCTCATCATCAGGGTATTCCCAGCAGAATCAAGGATTGCACTTTCTGAGTGCCCTCTTGGGATTCTTATCTCTTTAGGTAGATTTATGTCTTGTGCTGTCTGTGTTTCAATAATCTCTGCAGAAGTAGATGGGTCAGTAAAAGTAATCTTAGGTTCACTCTTACTCTTGGTCAGCCTTTTCGTGAATGACTCAGTAGCTGGTTCTTGGTCAGCGGTTACTGAGTGTGGATCATCTTCGGTCAGCGGCTGGTATCTACCTGCAGGGTTAGTTTCATCGAACTCTACATGTATTGACTCTTCTAAAACTTGAGTTCGCTTATTAAAAACTCTGTATGCTTTGCTGTTTGTTGAGTAGCCCAAAAAGATAGCCTCATCAGCTTTTGAGTCAAACTTTGCTAAGCTATCTTTGGTATTTAAAATAAAACATTTACAGCCAAAGGCACGAAAGTATCCAATATTGGGCTTTCGTCCTCTCCAAAGTTCATAGGGGGTTTTCTTGAGTATAGGTCTAACTAGAGCCCTATTAAGAATATAGCACGCTGTGTTAACAGCCTCTCCCCAAAAATACTTTGGAAGCCTATGCTCATCCAGCATTGTCCTGGCTATTTCAACCAGAGTTATGTTCTTCCTTTCAACAACCCCATTTTGTTGAGGTGTTCTAGGAGTAGAAAAATTGTGGTCAATGCCGCTGGCTTCACAGAATTCAACAAACTTTTGGTTTTTGAATTCTCCACCATTATCGCTACGGATGTGAGCTAATTTTAGGTCTTTATCATTTTCAATTTTTCTAACCAAGTTTGAAAATGTCTCAAAGGTCTCATCCTTGCTGGTCAGCAAGATGACCCACGTGTACCGAGAGAAGTCATCTACAATGACCAAGGAAAATCTTCTTCCACCCAGACTCAGCGGCTGGACTGGACCAAAGAGATCCAAGTGTAGTAACTCTAACGGACGCTTAGTTGAGACAATATTTTTGCTGTGAAAAGATTGTTTGGTTTGTTTTCCATCTTGGCAAGGGTGGCATAATTGATCTTTTTCAAATTTAAGTTCAGGCAGTCCCTCAACCAATTGCTTTCTTGCTAGTTTGGCCAGGAGGTCCATGCTTACATGACCAAGTCTCCTGTGTCATAGCCAGGAATTCTCTTCCTTTGATACTAAGCACACAGTTTTTTAAAACTTTTTCTCTAAATCTAGCATAAAGACATTATCTATGCGAGGGGCAGTTAAGATTAACTCATTTGTTTTACCCTCGTATATTTTACATCCAGAAGCATCAAATATAACTTTTCTCCCATTGTCACATAGCTGAGCTACGCTGAGTAAGTTATATTTGAGTCTTGTGACTAGGGAGACAGATTCAATAGTAGGATTACCTTCGATGGTTCCTGACCCTACTATCTTACCCTTCTTGTTGTCTCCAAAACTTACGCTCCCTCCTCGTTTACGCTCAAACGTGATGAACTGAGTTTCATCACCCGTCATATGCATTGAGCATGCGCTGTTAACATACCACATCTTTGACTTCTCAGCACATCTCAGGCTTACCTGCATTGTAACTAGTTACTTTTAGGTACCCAATTCTTTTTGGGTCCTTGCTTGTTAGGTGCAACAGGTAAAGCATCATATTTTATTTTATGGCGGCATACATGGACAGTATGGCCATTCTTTCCACAGAAGTCACAACTGACCTTCTGTTTAGGATGTTTCACTGACTTGTCAGCACCCCAGTGCTGAGCGTGCCAGCACACCTTAGTGGTGTGTCCTTTCTTCCCACAAAAGTCACACTGGACTTTTCGCTGGGGATTCCATCTCTGCTGAGTACCTTGGTACTGAGTTCTCAGAGGAATGTTTATTTTATTTGGAACCTTTAGTTGGTTTTGGATAGTTGTGACGTCCTTTCTCAGCTTCTTTGAAACTGATTGGACTTCAGAGACAGACTCGTGTATGATCTTCATGTTATCATGCAGAGTTGAATTGTCCTGAAGAAGGAATCTAAGGTCACTCAGTTTGACCTCTTCCACTTCGTCACATCGCCTGCTGAGTGCTCTAACTTTCTTATTACACTTCTTGACAAGTGTGTAGAGATCACTCAGGGCATTAACCATATCGTTTCTGAGCTGGGGAAGAGTAATTACCTCATTTGATTGCTCTTCGTCATCTGATGCAACGGATAGGTCAGCATGCTCAGAGACGCACGGCTCAGCAAGTTCGTCAGCCATGAAGCATATCTTCGCTGACTCGGTGGCCTCAGTTTCTGTTGATGAAGACTCATCACTGTCGCTCCATGTAGCCACCATTGCCTTTTTGTCGTTCTTCTTGTCTTTCCTCAGTGTGGGGGCAGCTTGACTTAATATGGCCGGTTTGATGGCACTCAAAGCATGTAATGGGCTTTGAGCTGTCCTTTTTGTATTTGCTATCGCTTGAGTCAGCTTTATACTTATCAAACTTTCTGTAAGGCTTCTTAGAATATTTGTCATTTTTCCTGAATAGCCTTTTCCTCTTCCTTGTGAACATAGCCATCTCCTCATCATCAGTTGATCTCCCGTCAGTGGAGTCAGCTTTCATGACAAGGGATTTCTGCTTCTTGTCTTCAGATTTTTCCTTCACCTCGAAGTTCTTCATAGATATCTCATGGGTCAGCAACGAGCCGATGAGTTCGTCATATTTGTAGGTGGTTAAATCCTGAGCTTCCTCAACAGCTGTCTTCTTTGCTTGCCAGTCTTTAGGAAGACTCCTGAGTATCTTTTTGACTTGTTCTTCCTCAGTGAAGATTTTCCCAAGTCTCTTGAGCTCATTAATGATGTTGGTAAATCTTGCATTCATGTCTGAAATGCCCTCATCATTGTTCATCTCGAACAGCTCGTACAGTCTCATCTGCTGATTCACCTTGGACTCCTTTACTTTATTGGTTCCCTCGTAAGTGACTTCCAGCTTTTTCCAGATCTCTTGCGCCGACTCACAACCTGAGATTTTATTATATTCTGCAGCATCGAGCGCACAGTGAAGCATATTGATAGCCGAAGCGTGATTTTGAAGCTTCTTAAGATCATCCTCTGTCCATTTGGCCTCAGCTTTTACAACTGTTTGGCCAGCCACAACTTCGACAGGTACAAATGGGCCTTGGACTATAGATAGCCAGGCACTCATGTTTGTAGCCTGAATGAAATTTTTCATCCTATTCTTCCAGAAGGTATAGTTTGACCCGAAGAATAGGGGAGGCCTAGTAATGGACAGCCCCTCAGGAAATATCTGAGTTGTTTGGTTTCCAAGGAGAAACCGAGTGCTGTTTTCGCCCATGGTAGGGATCAACTCAAGGTTGTTAGACCTTTTACAGTGAGCTTTTAAGCTCTGATACCACTTGTTGGTCCCTTATAAGGTTGCAAGTATAGTTCCAAGGGGGGGTTAGGAACTATTTAAACTTTTTTGCAATTAGGGCAGACTTCTTTTTCTAAGGAAAAAGGTTTTAACAGCGGCGCTGAGTAAACAGCAAGATACTGGCTTAGTCAACTGGTGACTAGGTCAGTTTCTTAGCTTGAGTCAGGAGATAGCACTTAGAGTCTATTCCTGAGCTCAGATGTTCAACACGCACAACTCAACTTGACCTCTTTACTTGGTCAGTTTTTGGTTATTTTAAGCAAGCAATATATATAAGGAGTTAAAGGTAAGAAATACTTTACTCAGCAGATTTATCCAGGTTCGGCTTCTTCTAAGCCTACGTCCTGTCCCCGGAACACGTTCCGAGATTTCGAATCCTCTACTGAGCTCTTTAAAGGTAGAGCCTCAAACCTTTTACAATCTTAGCAACTGAGTATGACAAGAGTACCTTCCTCTATACCTCTACTCAATCATAATCTCTTGCTGAGTACTATAACCGAGTACTCAGCCTCTCCTTTCTATCTCTAGAAATGATAAGTGTTTTGTCCTATACAATGATTTGCTAAGACACTTTAGACGATTGAAATAATCACTCTAGACTTTTACACAAATGTATGAATTGTAGTATAAGATTTGCTTTGCTTCTTTGCTTGCAGAACTTGTGTAGAAATTTGGTCAGCGTAATGGCTTGATCAAGTTCTGTGTTGGATGAAGCTTCTGATGGCCCTATTTATAGAGACGTCTGGGCATCGGTCATTTCGAATTTCGAAATAATCGTTGGAGGGAAACGGCTTCCTGTCGTTGTCATCCCGACTTGCTCAGAGCTCTCGGCCAATCAGATTTGTGTATCTTCTGTCCTCGGTCAGCTCAGCAGACTGTCTCTCCTTTTATGGTAAAGTCAACTAGACAGCATACTGTGTCGTCTGAACTTTACCCAAAGTAGAAATACTTTATCTGGAAGTTTTCATTAGCCAGCTGCTGTCTTGTACGCTTTGTCGAGACTACTCAGCAGCTTCATTTTGAAGTTGTTCCCGAAGGTCTTCTAGATCCTTCTCTTGCTAAGTTGCGTTTTGTCCAAAGCGACAACGTTTTAACAAACGCGGGCCGAGTTGTACTGAGTTGTTTGACTTGGGCCTTGACTTCTGTATTGGGCTTGGGCCTTTTAATTCTTGTGTCTTATAAACAATTTTAACTCAACATTGAACAAACACATTAGTAGAATAAATCAAAGCATTTAAACTTAGTGTGTTTTAGAATATGTATTTCAATTATACTTAAACAATTTTGTCAAATCAAAATTATGTGGAAAGGTGTTTCAACAATAAGTCCAACATTCAATGTTATAATTGCTCTAAGTACGGTCACTACGCGGTGGAATGTTGGAGTCCGTCTAAAGAGGTAGAGGAGACTGCCAATAATATTCAAGATGAGGAAGTAACTGGCACAATGTTACTTACCTACGAAGGTGAAGAAAATCGCGAAAATAATATATGGTATCTCGACAATGCGGCAAGTAACCATATGTGTGGTGACAAGAAAATGTTCGTGGAGCTCTATGAATCCGTTCGCGGTAATGTTGTATTTGGAGATTCCTCCAAGGTTCCTATTATAGGCAAAGGAACAATTCTTATTCGGCTAAAAAACGGCACCAGTTTATTAATAATGTTTATTATGTCCCCAACATGAAAAGCAATATTTTGAGTTTGGGACAGTTACTTGAGAAAAATTATGAAGTTCACATGGTGGACCGGAAACTACTCCTGTTGAATGAGAAAAAGGAGCTGATTGCACGAGTACCCATGGAAAGAAACAGAATGTTCACAATTAACATTCAGACGGACGTGGCCAAATGTTTGAAAGCTTGTGTGCAAAGTCCTCATTGGCTTTGGCATCTGCGGTATGGGCATCTCAATTTTGGAGGACTGAAGCAGTTGGGACAGAAGCAGATGGTAAACGGATTGCCCCATATTGACCAGCCTCATCAACTGTGTCAAGGATGTCTTGTTGGAAAACAATTCAGAACCAGTTTTCCAAAAGAGTCCATGTCAAGAGCAAAGGCGCCACTTGAGCTTAGTTCACATAGACGTGTGTGGACCGATCACTCCACAGTCCCTGGGTAAAAATAAATATTTTCTACTTTTCATTGATGATTATAGTAGAAAAACTTGGGTGTATTTTTTGAAGGAAAAATCAGAAGTTTTTTAGATATTTAAAAAATTCAAAGCCAAGTGGAGAAAGAAAGTGGTCATTTTATTAAGGCACTCAGATCAGACAGAGGCGTTGAATACATATCCATCCCTTTCAAGCAATTTTGTGAACAACATGGAATCCGTCATTTCCTTTCAGTCCCCAGATCACCTCAGCAAAATGGCGTAGTAGAAAGAAAGAACAGAACGGTGCTCAACATGGTGAGGAGCATGTTAAAAAGCAAAAATTTGCCAAAGGAGTTATGGGCCGAAGCAGTAGATTGTGTTGTCTTCCTGTTGAACAGATCACCAACTGTCAGTGTTTGGGATCAAACTCCACAAGAAGTACGGAGCGGAATAAAATCCAGTATTTCTCATTTGCGTGTTTTTGGCAGTGTTGCTCATGTCCATGTGCCGGATGAAGAACGTAAGAAGCTAGATAATAAAAGCAAGAAATATTTGTTTGTGGGCTAGAACATTCCAAAGGGTACAAAATGTTCGATCCTCAGACTCAGAAAATTGTCATCAGTAGAGATGTCACTATTGATGAAGAAGCAGTTTGGGACTGGACCGGTGAAAAAGAAAACAGCTACAGTTTTTATCCTTTTATGGATGAAGACAATGATCAGGAAGAACCAGCCACAGTCACAGCCACAACACCAACAACCAATTCGACATCAGCAAGCTCATCCATTTCGAGTTCATCCTCGAGTAATGAAGACAGTTCAGATGAACATCCGCCCGGAAAGCCTAAAAAATTCATACCTATTAAAGATCTCTATGATGTAACAAGAAATCTTGATGATGAATTAACTCTTTATTGTCATTTTGTTAATGATGAACCAACAGATCCAGAAGAAGCAATGAAAGATGAAAAATGGAGAAAAGCCATGGAAGAGGAGATTCATTCGATCGAGAAAAATAAAACATGGGAGCTGACATCACTTCCGGCCTGTCAAAAACCCATTGGAGTTAAATGGGTGTTCAAAGCAAAGAAAGATGCAAACGGTGAAATCGTCCGACATAAAGCAAGACTGGTGGCAAAAGGTTTCAGTCAACGACCCGAAATTGACTACAATGAAGTTTTTGCTCCTGTTGCTAGAATGGAGAGTATCAGACTGGTAATTTCTGTAGCTGCTCAACACGGGTGGAGAATCCATCAAATGGACGTGAAATCCGCATTTCTCAACAGATATCTGGAAGAGGAAATTTATATCCAGCAACCACCTGGGTATGTTGTGAAAGGTCAAGAAAATAAAGTGCTAAAATTGAAAAAGGCACTTTACGGTCTCAAGTAAGCACCACGAGCCTGGAATAGTCGCATTGACAAATATTTTCAAGAAAATGGTTTTGTCAAATGCCCACATGAATATGCCCTATATGCAAAGGTGAAAAATGGAGTATGTTACTTGTTTGTTTGTATGTGGATGATCTCATTTTTGCAGGGAACAATCCTAAGATGTTTAAAGAGTTCAAGAAGACAATGGCTCGTGAGTTCGAGATGACTGATATTGGTCTAATGTCATATTATCTTAGCATTGAAGTGAAGCAGAATGACAACAGAATTTTTATTTCTCAAAGTGGTTTTGCAAAAGAGATATTAAAAAAGTTCAAGATGGAAAATTGTAATTCCGTCAGCACGCCAGTAGAATGTGGAATCAAGTTGACAAAAGATGAAGGTGGAGACAGAGTCAATCCGATAATATTCCAAAGCTTGGTCGGAAGTCTCAGATATTTGACATGTACGAGACCAGATATTCTCTATGATGTCGGCTTAGTAAGTCGATACATGGAAGCCCCAACGGTGTCACATTGGAATGCAGCAAAAAGAATTATCCGTTACGTGAAAGGTACAACTAATTTGGGATTACTTTATTAAAAAAACTGATGATTTCAAATTAGTTGGATTCTGTGATAGTGATTGGGCCGGTGACAAGGATGACCGAAAAAGTACAACTGGTTTTGTATTTTTTTTGGGTGATACTGCATTTACGTGGAGTTCGAAGAAGCAGGCAATTGTGACGTTGTCAACCTGTGAAGCTGAATATATCGCTGCAACCTCATGTGTCTGTCATGCAATTTGGCTCCGAAAATTGATAGAAGAATTTCAGATGACTCAAAATGATCCAACGAAGATTTTTATCGATAATAAGTCTGCATTGGCATTAGCAAAAAATCCTGTGTTTCATGATCGGAGTAAACACATTGACACGAGGTATCATTTTATTCGAGAGTGCATTGAGCAAAAGGAGGTGACACTGAAGTACGTGAAAACGGAAGATCAGATTGCAGATATTTTTACAAAGCCGTTAAAATACGATGTGTTCAGTCAATTGAGAGCTCTATTGGGAGTTACGAAAAATTAAGTTTAAGGGGGTATGTTAAAAATTAAACTTAATTTATTATATAAAAAAAATAAATAAATAAATAAATAAATGAAATGAAATCAAACATGTGATTTGAAGACCAATCGTTGGTTGGCGCAGTGGTAGCATGGGGCTGCGCTTGGTAGGGCGGTCTCAGGATCGATCCCCCACAACGGCGATTGGGAGGGGTTTAAATATCGTAATCCTTGGACCCGTCCCGAATCCGGATTAGTCGGCCAATGTGGTTCGGAGTACTGGATGGTTTAACCAAAAAAACATGTGATTTGAAGAAAAAAAATCAATGGTCAAAAGTAAAAAAAAATAAGATAAAGATAAGAGATAAGGAATTAAATATGTATGAGTTGGTTTGAATGGGTTGGTTTTTTTTTTTTTTTTTTTTTTTGTATGCTTGTAACCTCTATAAGAGGGTTTGTGAATTGCAATTCTAATTGAATTAGAAGTGAAGGCAAGTGGCATTGTGTCCAATGAAATAATTTATTTCGAAAAATCAAAAGATAGTCCTTCTAAATTTCAATTCTAATCCCTTTAATTTCAACAGTTAATCCATCCAAAGTTCAAGTTATTTTTGTATTCAAGTTACTCCATCCAAAAAATAAAGATTTAAGAAAAGAGTAATATAGGGGAGGGATCAAGTGAGAACCCTTCCCTAGGTGAGAAGTCACCCAAAACTACGTAGTTTTGAGTAGGAAAATAAAATAAAAAACACTACTACCTAGGGGATTCAAACCTGGGTCTCTTCAACCACACTCTATACTACTTACCACTGAGCCAATTGCTTTTTTTGTTTATAATATCGCGCGCTGCTTAATATACCACGGTCCTTTTAGCTTCCATTGTTTAGTATTTGACGTATGCACTTATTAATATCGATTAAATATGCATAATAATGAATTATTAATAGAAAAAAAGAAATGTACATAATAATGAATTATTAATAGAAAAAAAAAGAAATGTGCATAATAATGAATTATTAATAGAAAAAAAATCCAAGAATATGCTCTAATTTCTTATTTATTTAATTCCTTTATATTTTTATAATTTATGTTATATAAGAAAATATATTTTTTAAAACATACGTTATAACATATATTTTAACTTTTAAAACACGAACTATGAAGTTTAGAACGTACGACATATTTTTTAAAACATACGTTATGTTTTTTAGAACACGTGTTATGTTTTTTCGAACATGAATTATAAATTATATTATAGAACAAATGAAAAAACGATCCAGATATCTACTGATTTTTTTAGAACATTATAAAAAAAAGAAATGTGCATAATAATGAATTATTAATAGAAAAAAATTCAAGAACATGCTCCAATTTCTTATTTATTTAATTCCTTTATATTTTGTAATTTATGTTATATAAGAAAATATATTTTTTTAAACATACGTTATAACATATAATTTAACTTTTTTTTTGAAACAACATATATTTTAACTTTTAAAACACGAACTATGAAGTTTAGAACGTACGACATATTTTTTAGAACATACGTTATATTTTTTAGAACATGTGTTATGTTTTTTCGAACATGAGTTATAAATTATATTTTTGGAACAAATGAAAAAACGATCCAAATATCTACTGATTTTTTTAGAACATTATACTTAATTTTTGGAACACAAACTACAAACTTTAGAACATACGTTATGTATTTTAGAACATATGTTATGTTTTTTCGAACATGAGTTATAAATTATATTTTTGGAACAAATGAAAAAACAATCCAGATATCTACTGATTTTTTTAGAATATTATACTTAATTTTTGGAGCACAAACTATAAACTTTAGAACATACGTTATGTTTTTTAGAACATACGTTATATTATTTAGAATATGAGTTATAAATTATATTATAGAACAAATGCAAAAATGGTCCATATATTTACTGTTTTTTTAAACATTATACTTAATTTTTAGAACACAAATTATAAAGTTAAGAACACATGTAACAATATTTAGAACATCGTCCTTAACATTTTAAAACATAAATTACAAAAAATATAGAGGAATTAAATAAATAAGAAATTAGAGCATGTTCTTGAATTTTTTTCTATTAATAATTCATTATTATGCACGTTTCTTTTTTTTCTATTAATAATTCATTATAATGCACATTTAATCGATATTAATAAGTGCATGCGTCAAAAATTAAACAATAAAAGCTAGATGAATTAAATAAATAAGAAATTAGAAAATGTTCTTAGATTTTTTTCTATTAATAATTCATTATTATGCACATTTCTTTTTTTTCTACGTATAATTTATTATTATGCATATTTAATCGATATTAATAAGTGCATGCATCAAAATTAAACAATAGAAGCTAAAAGAGCAATGGTATATTAATCAGCGCACGACATAAATTACAAGGAAATCAATTGGCTTAGTGGTAAGTTGTGTGGAGTGTAAACATAGAGTCTCAAGTTTGACTCCCCCAAGCAAGGAAACATTACAAAGTTGAGAAAGAAATAATACTTCATTTTTGTGAAAATGGAGAAGAAAAAGAACTTCATTTTTGTGAAAACGAAGAAAGTCAAAAAATTTGTTTTACCCAAAATATTCATGTGCCACGTTACCAAGTTAACAGATTCCATCTGATTGTCTTGATTTTGGTAATGACGACAACCAATAGATTGTGTTTGCAAAAAAAAAAAAAAAAAAAACCTCAGGTACCCCTGTGCCACATCACCAAGTTAATAGATTCCATCGAGTTGCCTTGATTTTGATAACGGTGACAACCACAAGGTTGTGTCTGCAAAAAAAAAAAAAACCACAGGTACCCATCTGCAAATCGGTCAAACCACAGGGTGGGTATTTGTAATTAACCTTTATAATAACACAACAAAAAAAATCGAGCGTATTAATTAATGATATAATAACATATTATTAATTTATAATAATATTAAAATAGTGTATTAGTGATATAATAACAGATTCATAATAATACAAAAAAAAAATCGACATATTAATGAAGTAGGTCAAGAGGTATTTGAACTAAAAAAATCGAATTTATATGATTATTCGAAAAATAAATAACTATTATTAGATTTATTTACTTTTTAACTATAAAATGTTTCTAGTTAAGTTATTTCATTTATATTTAATAGGTATTATTATTTAACACATCTGTTATAATCTATTGTATTATATAATATAAGGATTTTATGATTTTTCCCCCCACAACATCCCACAAACTGAAAACTTACGGCTATGTTGGATTTTCTTAGAATTATATGATTTTTCTTTGTGTGTATGGGGTTTTATGGTGTACATTGTTATTTTGATGTTACTTGAAAGAAGATAAAAATAAAGAGGGGAGCATGTAATCTATGATAAAAAAATTTCATATTAGTTTCAGATTGTAAAACTTTTAAAAATTGTGTAATAAGAACTATTTCTCCCGATTGTATATTTGAAAAAATCACTTTATTGGTTTAAGTTATGATTAAGTTATTATACACATCTTACAAAATTCAACTCTTAATTACCCATCTCCCGAAAAAATACGTGGAAAATAAGAGTCAGGATAATTAGATTATGAGAAATACTTAACACAAAAGAGAATAATTTCATAATGAGTTTGGATATGATATTGCTAGATGAAGGGGTATTTATTTCATATTTTTATATATCTATATGATATATAATAATGAAAGCAGAGAGAATTTGAAAGCAATTGTTTGAAACATATTTTTTTATGATGTGTGATTTGTAGATGGATTCTTAATATTCACTTTTTTTCTCTATTCTATTTCCCTCTCTCCCTTTAATTGATCTAGTAAGATTTATTAACTCATTGAACCATCTTTTCATCTTCTATTAATTGTTTCATCTTTTTCTTAATTTTTCTCTAATTAGAATAAATCAATGATATTATTACATCTCAGTATCTTCCCAATTCTTCAATCTTATAAGGCCATAACATTTTTACATCTTATAACGAGGGAGTTGTAACCACACACCCCACAACTAGTCTAACAATGCTACAAGAATGACATCAAGAAGCTATCGAGGCAATACAATTTCGTAGATCTATGTTACATGCAACAAATGATTCAAGGTATACTTTTTTTTTATATTGTTTTATCTATCTATATTCTAATGAATGTACCTTGATGAACTAATTAAAACAATAAAACAATACGAAGAAAAATAAAAACACAAACTCATAGTATCTTATTTTAGTTTTTGATGACCCGAAAGAGGATAAAGAAAGAACAAACAAAAAAACATAATATAATTCAAATTATTATGTTCTTTTTCTTTGAAATGGATCACTAGATGGTTTTTGAATTGTGTAGGAATATGAAAGTGGAATTGTGATTGAAGAGGTAGAGGAAGTGTAATTGAAAGAACAAATGTGATAATGGATTATTGAGGTTAGTTGGTAACAATTTGGTTGTCATTCTGCTTGGCTGTTTGCAGTAAGGGTGAGCAAAATAACCGATAACCGATTACCAAACCGATAACCGAACCGAAATTTTAGCTTGGTTCGGTTATTTTAACATTCTGGTTCGGTTCGGTTTTATTTTTGACTTAGTTTGATAATCGGTTATCGGTTCGGTTACTGAAAATATATATCGGTATAATCGATAACCGAACCGAATTTATTATATAAATATAAAAAAATATAATTTTATTTTTACAAAGTATAAATAACTTATAAACTATAAAATTCAACCCCTAAAAAATATACTTTTATCTGTATATATATAACTTTTGGTTCATTAGTCTTTAATTTCTTCAATTGTAACTTTTATACAAAGCATTATTTGAAAATCAATTAAACAAAAATTAAATATTATGATTTTTCGGTTATTTGGTCGGTAACCGAACCGAACCGAAAATTTTCGGTTAAATAAAATTCGGTTACCAATCTTATTCGGTTCGGTTGTAAAAATAGCACCAACTTCGGTTCGGTTAACCGAAAGTTTGGTTCGGTTAGTAACCGAACCGAACCGATGCTCACCCCTAGTTTACAGTCTAATATTGACAGCTCTTCTATTATTATTTTTATAAATAAAATAAATATAAAAACCTTATTATTTCAAATAGTTTTGTTTATTAAGAACTACTTATTTACTTTCAAAATGTTTTTTTTTTAGAAAAATATAATCTATTAGTCATAATTTTGAAGTATAAATATATATATATATATATATATATATAGGAGAGATCAGGTGTGACACATTGCTTATGGTGCGACAAGCCTTATTGTCTGACAAGGACCACTTTTGTAATTAACCAAAAGGAGGTGGCAAATTTGTAAATAAAAGGAAAGAGAAAATTATGTTATTTTTTTTCTTTAAAATGCATTTTTCCAACTTTTCCAACCTCGTTTTTCAAAAAATTTTATACCATTGGACTCGTCTTAATTAAACGGTCATTTTAAGATCCATGAAGCTCAAGTAAAAAAAATTCCGGTGAACGGAATCCGGGTGAGCGTTTTCCGGCAAGAAAAAAAGTGTCCAGAAAATTCTCAAAAAATTCAAAAAAATGTAAAACATTATTCTAAGAAACTTTAATTCTTGGGTCGAAGCGAGATTTCTTACGGTTTAGTCCCAATAAAACGTTTTCCTTAATTTTATCCATTTTACATGCTTCAACAATTTGTTGGGGAAAAAATGTAAGGAATCTCGCTTTGAGCCAAGAATTAAAGTTTCTTAAAATAATGTTTTACATGTTTTGGGATTTTTTGATAATTTTTTGGATACGTTTTTTGTCCTACTTACGTTGTTCCAAATCAATGTACCATTTGTTCTAACATAATACTTATATTGTTCCAACAGAAAATTGTTTTATTTCTTTTCTTTAAAATACATTTTTTTGACATTTCTAACCTCGTTTTTCGAAAATTTTTATACTATTAGACTTATCTAAATTAGAAAGTCATTTTAAGATCCCTGAAGCTCAAGTAAAAAAAATTCTGGTGAACGGAATCCGAGTGGGCGTTTTCTGGCAAGAAAAAAAGTGCCCAGAAAATTCTAAAAAAATTTCAAAAAATGTAAAACATTATTCTAAGAAACATTAATTCTTAGGTCGAAGCGGGATTTCTTACGGTTTAGTCTCAATAAAGCTTGTTCCTTAATTTTATCCATTTTACATGCTTCAACAATTTATTGGGTCAAAACTCTAAGGAATTTCGCTTTGAGCCAAGAATTAAAGTTTCTTAAAATGATGTTTTACATGTTTTTGAATTTTTTGATAATATTCTGGGCACGTTTTTTGTCTTACTTACATTGTTCCAAATCAGTGTACCATTTATTCCAAATCAGTGTACCATTTGTTCCAACATAATACTTGTATTGTTCCAACAGAAAAATGTTTTATTTCTTTTCTTTAAAATACATTTTTCCGACATTTCTAACATTGTTTTTCAAAAAAATTTATACTATTAGACTCGTCTAAATTAGACGGTCATTTTAAGATCTCTGAAGCTCAAGTAAAAAAAATTCCGATGAACGGAATCCGGGTGGGCGTTTTCTGGAGAGAAACAAAGTGCCTAGAAAATTCTCAAAAAATTTCAGAAAATGTAAAAAATTATTCGAAGAAACTTTAATTGTTGGGTCGAAGCGGGATTTCTTACGGTATAGTCCCAACAAATTGTTGAAGCATGTAAAATGGATAAAATTAAGGAAAACGTTTTATTGTGACTAAACCGTAAGAAATCCTATTTCGACCAAAGAATTAAAGTTTCTTAGAATAATGTTTTATATTTTCTGGAATTTTTTGAAAATTTTCTGGGTACTTGTTTTCTCGCCGGAAAACGCCCACCCGGATTCCGTTCACCGGAAATTTTTTTACTTGAGCTTTAGGGATCTTAAAATTACCTTCTAATTTATACGAGTCTAATAGTATAAAATTTTCAAAAAAACGATGTTAGAGATGTCGGGAAAATGTATTTTAAAGAAAAAAAATAAAACAATTTTCTCTATCCTCTCTTTCATTTTATTTACCAATTTGCCACATTGCCCTTTTTAATTATCATCAAAACTACGTAGTTTTGTTATGTCACACAATAAGCTCTTTGTCACAACCTAAGCCATTGTCACGATGGATCTCACCTATATATATATATATATATAACACATTTTCTCAAACATAGAATATATATGTCATTTTCTTACTAGAAATTTGTATATATTTTTAGGTTAATTTCAAATAAAATCCTGTGGTTTCACTTTTTTTGCAGATCGGTATATGTGGTTGGTAAAATTTTCATTTTGCTAAATTTGGCCGATAACAACCTCAAAATGAAAATTTTCAAAAATTAAAATTGTTTAGTATCATATTTACTATAGAACCACGTTTTTTTTATTTTTCAAAATAATCATTTTTCGAGTTTTCTCTCTCATAAAAAAACAATACCTAAATGACCCTAAATCTAAAAAGTTGAAGAATTAAAGTTTCTTAAAATATCATTTAATTCTTGAAATTTTTCATTTTGAGGTCGTTATCGACCAAATTTGGAAAATAAAAAATTTACCAACCATAATTATCGATCTGCAAAAAAAAAAAGTGAAACCACAGAATTTTATTTGAAATTAACCTTATATTTTTTTTTTTTTTTTATGATGGAGGTCTAAATTGGCATTATTATAAACCGCAATTACAAATTTCAAAAGCAATAAAAAATAAAAGTAAAAAACAAAGTTACAATGATAAAATATACAAAATTAAATGACGAATTTACAAATGCAGTATAAATAATGATGGTATTGGGGCAAGAATTGAATGACTATATGGGAAAAAAACATTTATTACTAAAATTTTAATAAGTTAGATTTACAACTTATTTAAAATAATTTTGGAGTTTATATTTATATTTTTTAACCTAGAGTCGAGAAGTTCATAATGTTTATTCTCACTAGTATTATAATATTAAATTTGATGATGTTTATAAATAATTTTAAACTAGAAAATTAAAAACAATACTATAGATATTTTTATGGCATTATATCTATTTTGATCTCCAAACTAAAGCTTCAAAATTAATTAGTACCTTAAAATATTAAAATCATCAATCAGGTCCCTGAACTAAGCAAAAATCATCAATTGAGTCCTCATCCTATCCTAAAATCAGAAACCGTGAATATTTGATATAGACTGTAATAATCTATGTGTTGGTTCAAAATGGATTTGGAGAAGATGGTCTGAAACTGTTCAACCGAATGATTTTCGATGAGACCCCAATTAATGATTTTTGTTTAGAATTGGGACTCAATTGATGATTTTTGGTTAGTTCAAATACCTAATTGATGATTTTGATAGTTTATGGTCCTAATTGACTTTGAAGCTTTAGTTTGGGGATCCAAATGAGTATTATGTATATATATTATAATATAAATAAATAATTCATTGGCATTAAAAATACTTACATCTAATTGAAACAATATAATAATAACTCAGAAATTAATATTAAAAAAATAAGAAAATTTTCAAACAAAATAATTTTAAATTAGCAACCATAAAATTAGTTAAACAATACTATAGCCCGCGCAACACACGGGTCTTCAACTAGTTTCTGTAATTTTAAAACCTTTTTTAGAACATTCAAAAATGAAAATTATATACTACATCTGGGCAAATTATTAGAAGCACCGGGTTCTCCATGTCAAATGGAGGACCTTCCATACATATTTTGACACGTGTAATATGGACTCACATATATTATAAGAGGCCCCACTATTTTAATTATTACGCGGGGTCACAATACACGTGTCCAAATGTGAATTGGGGGTCATCCGAGTGACATGGAAGACCCGGTGCTTAATATAAGAACTCCTACATCTGTTTAATAATAGGTGTCTTTCTAGAAAAAATTTATTGTTCCATAATACATGACGTTTTGATTCAATTAATGCACATTATGATTTTTACCAAATATAACCCTATTTAAGTTGCCTTTTACTTCGGAAATAGATTAATTGGTAGATGTAATTAATATAAGGGTAATAAATTCTTTTGGTTAAAATTAATTACATTTCTTAATTCTTGTACCTTAACCTTAAAAGACATCTATTATGGAACAGATACTCCAACAAATGAGAAAAAATTATAAAAAGGGGTATGAACAAAAACGATAGCTGATGATCGCTGAAAGGGCACTACATGTGCCTCCCGCACGAGCGACATGGTATGTGCTAATTGGGAGTGGGTTGTCAGGTATCGTGGCGCGATTGGCACATGTGTCGCACATGCAACATGTTGCAGCTCACGATAAGAGAAGCGGGGGACGCATGTCACACATCAACGAATCGCCGCATGACATGTGGCTTGACACGTCAGAGGTGCGTTTACCTCGTAGGGCGCGCGCATGCCACGCACCGTCAAAATGCCCCCCATTGGTCTTAAACTTTTTTAGTTTGTAGTTTTTGGGTCTCGGTCATGTTGGTGAAGTCTATTTTCCTATTCGATAACTAGAAGCAAGAGTTTATGCATCATAAACCGTCTGGTGAGAGTGGTATAAGTCCGAAAAAAGTACCATAAACAACTATTTCGTAACAGTGTTTCTTTGTAATTCCAATGTCGTTTTCACTAAAAACAGTATTGAAAAAAATTAATTCAATACACTAGAAAATAAAAATAAACGTTTTTCTAAACATTATCATGCTTTCTAAAATTTGTTTTACTCAATCAAATATATCAAAATTGACAGAAGACATAACTATAAGCTTGGTAACCAATGAAGATATTATCATAAATATAATTCGTGGATACATGCGGCTATCCTTACCCGTTAAGAATCAATAAATAAAACAAAAAATATTACAAATTTAACAAAGTAATTTAATAAATCATTCATCTTAAAACTGAACAACAAAAGATTGACGTTCAAATCTTACATCTTACATCTAAAAGACAATAATATTTTTTAATATATAGAATAGTTATAATAGGTAACGAATACTGAGTAGTTATATCCGTCTTGTTTTGATTTCATATCTGTCTCAAATCATTTATATAGGTGGAGATAATTCCATTAGAATCAGATAAGGAAGAGACCGTTCCGGTACCAGCTGGCGTGGGAGTCCCATCCTAAGTTTAAGGAGTTCGTCCAAGATAATTGAAAACCTCATTCGAATGTCCTGCAAGCTTCTGAAGGGTTCAAGAAGAAGGTGCTTGGTTGGAATAAGAATGTCTTTGGGCACATTATTAGAAGAAAGAATAAGTTGTTAAAAAGGATGGAGGGCGTTCAGCGTAGGTTGGATGTGAGGTTTGATCACAGTTTAGATGGCCTCCTTAGAACCCTTCAGAAGGAGCTGGAAGCTGTGCTTAGGCAGGAGGAGCTTCTCTGGTTCCAGAAGTCTAGGAAATCCTGGATTAGAGATGGGGATCGTAATACCAGGTACTTCCATCTGTCTACTATGATCAGGCGGCATAGGAATAGAATTGAGGCTATCAAAGATTCTGATGGAGAGTGGGTGTATGAAGATGAGGTGATTCGGAATTTGGCTCTGGAGTTCTATAAGGAGCTTTTCAAAGAGGATCTTGTTCAGCTGGAGAGGGCTCACTCTATTGCTACCTTTCCTTTGATCAGTGAGGATATCAGTCAGAGTGCCTTTCTTCCTATTTCCCGAAAAGAGATTGACCATGCCATCTTCAGCATTGGGGTGTCTGAAGCGCCTGGTATTGATGGTCTTCCAGCTGGCTTCTACCACAAGCACTGGGGTGTTGTGAAGGAGGGTATCTATGAGTTTATCATAGGTGTGTTCAATGGGTCTAAGGATATTGAGCTGGTTAATAGAACTCTCCTGGTCCTTATTCCTAAAATTGATAAGCCTTCTTCCTTTTTGCATATGAGACCCATCAGTCTTTGTAATGTTCTTTACAAGACGATTACAAAAATTGTGGCTAATAGAATCCGTGGCATTCTTCCGGAGATCATTTGTCAGAATCAGGGTAGTTTTGTACCCGGTAGACAAATGATGGATAATGTGGTGATTGCCCAAGAAATGGTGCACACTATGAAGATTAGGAAAGGGAAGAAAGGCATTGTGGGTCTAAAGCTGGATTTGGAGAAGGCCTATGATCGCATCAACTGGAATTTCCTGATGGAGAGTCTGGAGAGAGCTAGGATCCCGGACAGTTGGAGGAATCTTATTAAGGTTTGTATTACTTCTCCTATGTTTCAGGTTATGGTGAATGGGGATATGTCGGAGGAGTTCTCTCCGGGTCGGGGCATCCGTCAAGGTGATCCTATGAGTCCCTTCCTTTTCGTTATTGCTATGGAAAGACTGTCCCACCTTATTCAAGATGCCATTGATATTGGGAGTTTCCACTCGGTGGCCATCAACAGTTTCTGTCCCCATGTGACTCACTTATTCTTTGCTGACGATGTCCTTATCTTTCTTGAAGGTAATGAGGAGCAGTTGAGTGTCATTATGGATATTCTGGATTGTTTTTGTTCGGCCTCTGGTCAGAGACTTAATATCCAGAAATCTAGGATGATGTGCTCTAAGAATATGAATCCGAGAATTTGTAAAATATTAAGTGATTTGTCTGGTATTCCTCTTACTAATTCTCTTGGGAAGTATCTGGGGATTCCTCTCCATAGTGAGAGAGTGTCTAAAGTTTCTTTTAAAGATACTTTGGACAAAGCCAATATGAGGTGTGCCACGTGGAAAGCCAAGACTCTTTCCCTCGCTGGCCGTCTGACTTTAATTCAATCTGTGAATTCCGCTGCTCCCAACCACATCATGCAGGCTTGTCAGCTTCCGAATCCTGTGCTTAATGATCTTGATAAGATTAACCGAAGGTTCCTGTGGGGGGAAGCTGCGGAGGGAAGAAAGATCCACCTGGTGCCTTGGAGTGAGGTTTGTCAGCCCAAAGATTCAGGGGGTTTGGGCATTAGGAGAGCTAAGGATAATAATAAAGTTTTATTAATGAAACTCCTTTGGCGTATGTGGCAATGCCCCTCCTCTCTTTGGGTTCGCCTTCTTTGTGGTAAGTATCGAAAAGATAAGATCTTTGGGGGGCCGAAAGAGAGAGTTATCAATTGCTCCTTCCTCTGGAAAGGGCTTAGCGCCGTTTTTGCTGAGTTTTGCTCGGGGGTTGGTCTGGATGTGGGTAATGGTAAGTCCATAAGCTTCTGGTTTGATACCTGGATTGGGGATAAACCTTTAGTGGATGTGTGCACTTCCCCCCCCCCCCCCCCCCCCCCCCGCCTAGTGATATCCAAAACTGGAGGTTAGCCGATGTGGTGGACTCTGAAGGGGACTGGGTTTGGCCTAAATTTGATTCTTTCTTTAGCCTTGAGACTCTCCTTAGAATTAGAGGAGTGAAGGTGAGTAATCAAGAGGAAGACATGGATAAGCATTGCTGGGCGCTGACTAACAATGGAGTCTAGTCTTGCAAATCTGCCTTTGAAGCTTTTTCCCTTAACAGGACTGATAATCCCTCGAATATTTGGAAGACCATTTGGTCCCTTAAAATCCCCTACCGTATGAGGAGCTTCCTGTGGCTGGGCGTTAAAGACAGGTTACTTACTAACTCAGATAGATACAGAAGGCATTTGGCGACCTCTGGGGCTTGCGGTAGATGTAGAGGCCATGTTGAATCGTTGTGCCACGCTCTTAGGGAGTGCCCTAAGAGTGAAGAGGTTTGGAAGAAAATTCTCCCTCATTATACTTTCTCTTCCTTCATGTCCCATTCTGTGAACGACTGGTTCTCAGATGGTATTAGGGGAAAGTTATTGTCTTATATGGAGCATGGGGACATTTTCTTTGCCATTATCTGTCATCAAGTGTGGAAATGGAGGAACGATGAGATTTTTGATAATAAAGCTGTGCTTTTGCCTAACTTAGCTGAGTTCTTCTTGAAGAAACTCTCCTCTATTATTGATAGTTTCAAAGGTGAGTCCCTTGCCAGATCTTCCCCGAGTAGTGATGTCCACCTCGTGAGTTGGAACAGGCCGAGAGAGGGGGTTGTGAAGCTGAATACTGATGGTTCTTGCCTCAGTAATGGTAAGATTGCTGCCGGAGGTGTTCTTAGGGATGCGGGAGGCGCCTGGCTTTCTGGGTTTACCCAGAATTTGGGTTTGGGTTCTTCCTTCTCTGCGGAGCTCTGGGGCATTCTCTCTGGGATCCAGCTGGTGATTAGGCTGGGTGTTAAGAGGCTTTCTGTGGAGTCAGATAACTTGGAGGCCATCAATATGATTTTGGGTAGTCATGACATGGGTCTTCATAGCCGCAACCTTATTAAAGCTATTAAGAGGTTTAGCCCCTCATTTGATATCCTTGAGTTCAGCCACATTTTCCGGGAGCAGAACCGTGTTGCAGATCACTTGGCGGCAGCAGGCCATGAGGGGGTGTTAGGTGTTTCTACCCTTACCGTTCCCCTATCGCTCTTTCTGCTCTTCTTTTAGAGGATATGATTGGGGTTAGCTTTCCTAGGCTAATCCCGGTGTAGTTACTTGTTTTGTTTTGCTTTGCTTTGCTTTCCTTTTCTACGGAAAAAAAAAAAAAAACTGATATCCCCTGGTTAAGTGTATATGGTCAAGGACAAAGCAGGACAGATTACATTATGGAAGCAAATTGCGAAAAGCTGCAAGAGATCTGATTCCCCCCACGCCCACGGATAGTATTTCTAAAATGCTACCCAATTATTCCTTTTCGGTTATCATTCTAATCTAAATTAGAAATTAGATTAAAATCTTAATTACCTGTGCCGCCCAACCAATAACTGATTTTGAGATTCTATGCTGTTTTAATTAATTTTAATTTAATTTCAACCATACTTTGGACCACTCGGTCGCAGACAGACTGTCCGAAAAGTCAGTACAAATCCAAACTCGACTTCAGTTTTGGATGACCATCTAATTTTCATCTCCTTTTTGCCTAGTTTAGTAAAGTTTAGAAATTTGTTGAGCAGATACGCAGCTCCTTTTTTTTCTGTCTGAATTCGACAACTTCAAGAAGACTTCCCATGTTCTTTACGCATATGGGTACTCACGCATCACCTGCTTTTGTCGGACTTGTGTATTGAGATCTACACTTGTTTTCCTTTTTCTCAATTCTCATCTGGGTTTCCTCCATACTGCTTCATGTGACCCTAGCTCAGGTATAAATTACCCTAACTTCTCACTTCTTTTCCTGTTTATATTGCATTAATTACCAACTTCATTCTATTCTTGCACTTTGTTACTTTCTGTTTTTGATGAATTATCGTTTTGCAAGTTACAACTCCTGTTTGAATTAATGTTTTTCCCCAATTCATCACTTCAGTTTTTGCCCAATTGAATTAGTAGATAGGAGATGCAAAGATGGGGAAGAAAGGAAAGATCTCAGAATACAGAGAAAGGTTGGACAGGACACTTGCATCCCATGAACTTACAGATGATGATTCACTTCAAACCCTTATTAGGAATCAACTCCTTGAGTTTTCGTTGGATAAGAATGATGGTTAGGAATCAGTTCCTCTGGATTTGTTTTTGGCCTGTTCAATCATTTGTTGGAAATTGAAAACATTCATCTTTGTAGTTGCAGGATGTAGTGATAATGTAATACAGAAAAAGACCACTGAGGTATCCAACTTTCTTGACATGTTGAGAAGTGCTTCTGCCAATCAACACGGTGAATGGAAAGTATGTACTCTTTTCTTCACTTAGATCTTCGTTGTTTCACATGTTCATACAAAGTTGTTGTATAGATACTGAGATAGTTCAATATTGCTTTCTTAATTAACAGTTGAAAGATGATAATGAAGATTACCGTGTGATGTATCGGCAAGGACCTCATGGTACTCCCCTTCATACATTACTCGTAGAAGGTTACATAGATGGGCCTGTTGATGCCTGTAAGTTTGCCTAAATTGGATTCAGAATGTTCAGCTTCATCTTTCAATTATAATAAAAATTCCTGTGTTCATTCGGTGCATTATGATGCTATTTGACAAGTTGCTAGAATACTTTATTGCAGGTTTATGCGTCGGTTGGGAGTCAACCCTTTTCGCTAAATGGTAATAATTTCTTTTCACCTCTGCAGAAGTAAAGACATATTACTGTAACTGCTGATTTGGACTGAAACTCACTGCAGTTCATTTATTTTGATGTCCAATTTTTCTCAGGTGGCCACATATTACTTTCCCACCTTTTAAAATTACCATGTGTAAATGTTTGCAAAAAGTCCGGATCGGTGAACATATATCTTTAGTGAGGTTTGTCCAACTTGAAAAACAACTCACTTTTTGTCTTTTATTGCAAGACTTTAAATGCTGATTTTTCTTTAAATTTTGGAAGAAAGGGTGAAGGTAACATGGCCACTATCTGCTAGGGAAGCTGTTGTGCAGTTCTTTTTATTTGAATACCTTAAAGATGGTCTGGTTGTTGTTCTGTTGAACTCGGTAATCCCTTAAACTGTGTAATCTATTATGATTTCAGTTCTATTTTCTTCTCTGCCAATCAAGCTAATCCTAGACTGAAAGCTAAATTAGAGAAACTTTGTTATGATATTGCTTTCAGATTTCAGATTTGGACAACATAGACACAAGCACCCATGGATTTACCAGAGATGGGATTCCTGAAGCTACAGATGTTGTGCGGATTGACGTAGTGGGAGGTTTTGCCACACAAAAAGTAAACTCAGAAAGGAGTTACTTTCGGTTAGTTTCATATTCGATGAATATATTATCCAATGACTTGAATACCATTTTCTACTTAGCTTATTTTATGGCTTGAATGCTGTTAAATTTTGTAGGACTATAGCAACTGTGGATTTGAAGCTGGATTTCGTCCCTCCATCCCTTATAAACTTTATCTCGAGGCAGCTTATTGGAAGTGGTTTCAGACTGTATCAAAAGGTTGAATATTTTGCCCTTTGATGTTCTTCCGTTTATTATTTGGTTTGGTCGGAGATGGTTAGGATGCCTGCAATTGGACTCTTAATTTGAGTTTAAGAGCCTTCTCTGATATTAGTCTCTTAATTTGTGCAGGTTGCGGCTAAAGTGTCTGACTATGATGATGAAGACTACAGTAAGGCATTGAAGGATCCAATGTATACTCGAATTCGTGACGTTCTGTATTCCATTGATATGCCAAGCAAGAGTAAGGAAGAAAATGAGCTGAAAAATGATGCTAGCCTTACTCTCCAAGAGCATTCGTTGGAAGATGTGCAGATAAGTTATGACGAAGCAGAACAGCATGTTCAGAATGGTGAAAATGCACGTGAATCTATAGCAGAAAATGCAAAAGTTACAGACAGGAGAACTTTTGGTGAGATTGAGGAAGATGATATTGGAGAAAACAGACAACTGAAGGATGAAATCAGGGCCAATGAACATAAAGTTCACAATGATGATCATATGGTTGACATTTTGCAAAATACTTCATCGGGTACAGATAGGAAAACATTTGGTGAAATTGAGGAAGAAGAAAGTGGATATAGCACAGACTCGGAGAATAACGATGAAAGGATTGATCAGAAATTAACTGATAGAGTTTCTCCGAAGAGTCCCATCAACTACAAAGCAAATATTCCTCTTAGTCCTCAGGTAGAACATGCTTTAGCAACTTTAGAGAAGGCCATTTCTTTGGTACGGGAACGTGGATCCTGTAGTCCGGTCGTGCTTTCAGCTGGTATAGCTAGTGGACAGAATCCAAATCTGCAAAAGAATGCAGAAACGGGCTCGAATAGGGCAGAAGATGGTGGAGTATCTCCAGGTAGTGAGGTGTCTACTGAAGCATCTGAAAAAGGAAGAACTATAGAGACAACTTCACATGAATCCAGAAATAGTTCCGGCAGTGTTAGGTACTCAATGTCCACTTATTCGAGTTATAGTTATCGAAATAACAATCATTTAAGTTGCCAGTTCCTATAATCAAACTAATAATTTGATGAGATTAACTAAGCAGGGTTGCTGGGTCAAATTCTTATGCAGGGAAGTGAACCATAACAAGATAGCGCCAGCATCGCCTGAACAATATCCTTCCATAGCGAGTGAACATGGGCAGGAGTTACATTGTTCGAAAGACGGGTCGTTGGAAATACCGATTGCAGACCTAACAAATGAAGATGATAAACAGATGATCATGGAGCTAAATGGAATCCATGAAGAGAAGAAATTTACACAACAGATAAAGTACAGGATGTGTTGCTTTCATGTCAACCGCCGAAAAATTCTTCTTTGAGAGAAGAAATCTAGAGTAAGTTAAGAGGCAATAAGACAGTTTTTTTTAGCTTTCATACTTGAAATAAAAAAATTCATAAATTTTTCTTTTTTTATAGCTTATATGAAACTAACAAATTAATGTACCATTTCATTAAAAAGATGTAGAACAAGGTTAAGACAAGTGTGTGTATAAAAGGTGGCTGCATAAACAACAGTTTGATCCCTTTGTACCTACCTGTCTTACTGTAATTTCCTTTTTTATTTTTTATATAATAGTTGAAACAAAAAGAGTATATAAAAGCAAAAAAAAAAAAAAGATTGTCTTCTAATTTTCCATTTAGGTTGTGAGTGAGTATATTATATAATTTTTCTTCTCTCTTTGGTTAAGTTATCTGATCATTGCTCTTTCTTTATATGTTCATTGCTCTTAATATATGTTAAGATAGATAAGTGTAATTTGTCACCTATACAAGAGTTTTCACGTTTTGCTGTTGTTGTGGTTCATATTTTTTTTTGCCTTATTCTTTCTTCATCTGTTGAGTTTGATGTTTTTTTTCTTAAATGTCCTTAAATTGTCTCTACTATTTATGAACTTTAATCATTTTCTTTTACTTTCTTTACTACTGAAATTATTTCTTTTACTCATTTCCTTTCCTATTTTTGTTCTTCTTTGCATTCAGTATAGTGAGTGTAGAAATTATCCGTCCGTGATTAAATTGGATTGGATGGATAAATATGGACTTCGATTATCTAATTAAGTTCTGAAGGTAAATAGAAATGCTTAGAGTCTGCTTGAATGGGTCAGGGAAGTTTAAATAATGGAATGGGAGGTGAAGGGGAGAGGAGGTGAAAATACCTAACCTCCAAATCCAACCAATCTAGTCGGATTTAAAATTGAGGGTTTTGGACGTTTTTTTTTTTTTTTTTTTAACGTCCAATTAACCTTTAAAATCCATTCCCTCCAATTAACCTTCCTCTTCCAAGTAAAGGTTACTTAATTAACCCCACTTTATTTAACCTCTCTTAGCCTTTGTTTGGGAGTTTGGAGATTAATGGAGGTAAGAGTTAAAGGAGGTAATGGAAAGGGAAGGGAAGTGATGGAAAGGAAAGTTAAAGACTAACCTTGTTTGGGAGTTTATAGGATGTAAATGAGGTTAAATGTTTAACTTCGTTTGGGAGTTTAAGTATGGAGGGGAAGGAAGGTTAAATTTACTTTGCAGATACAAGAAATTTTAAAAAAAAGTTTACGTTACTCCCATTAACCCCCAATTTGGAGGTTAGAGTTTGGAGGTTAGAGAAAGTAAACATTTAACCCCCATTAACTTCCATTTACTCTCAAAAAATAACTCCCAAACAAAGTTAACTTAACATTTAACCTTTCATTACTTCCATTTACTCCCATTAACCTCCTCCCAAACAAGGGCTTAATCTCAACACAAGCATACTCTAACTATCTAAAGATATATAATTCTATCTAACTAAGAGTCTTAGGAACGGTCTCTTGCCAAAAAAATTGGCAAGGGAAGGCTTGCCCCCAGTACACCCTTGTGGTGGGACCCCTCCCCGGACCCTCGCTTAGCGGGGACGCGTAATGCACCGGACCGCCCTTTTTTAAGAGTTAGAATTAGAATTGATTAAGATTTATATTGTCCGGCTATAATTAGGATTAGTTCTTACCATCATCCATAAATAGAGCATCGGTGAGACCATAATAAATAGGATAGATGCGCCTCTCTCTCTCTCTCTCTCTCTCACAATGCTCGTTCTTAGTTCATAGATTAGCGTAAGAGATGTTTGACCGGTAACACGAGATCATGATTTGATTCTTCCACTGTAACAACTCAACGAGATTCTAAGATATAAGAGGTAACCCGAGAATCCGTATTTTATATCCGAGTTATATAGAGTAATTCTTTCATTTGTATTAGAGTCACATATAGCGTGTTCTGTCAGTTGTAGGATCACATCTTAGATCAAAACGATGTTTTAGACTTGCATATAATTAATATATATGTTATAGTTAAATTTTTTTGAAACAAATATGTTATAGTTAATTAATTATGCATAAAAACATGTTTTTTGAATGGTTTATATGTCAAAATCAGGATTGAAATCGTGAAATATATAATAGATTTGTGATTTAAGGTTTCTGTTACTGTTTCAGTCTCAACATAGGGTAGATGCACAAACCTAGTTTTCTGCTCATTGTTTTGATAAACAGACTTCACCAATATCATCGGAGCACCCAAAAACCTAATAAAGGGGGGCGGCCCGGTCGCACTACACGTCCCCGCTGAGCGAGGGTCCGGGGAGGGGTCCCACCATAAGGGTGTACTGGGGGCAAGCTTTCCCCTGCCAATTTATTTGACAAGAGGCCGCTCCTAAGACTCGAACCCGTGACCTAATATTGGAAGAAAATTGGAGTCAGAAAACGTCGGCAAGGTGGCACGTGGATTGCATTGCTAGCAACGCACCAAGCAAAGGCCTTATACATGCTCCACGTGTCGCACAGTGGTTGGTCCACTATGCAACACGCCTTATGCGTCACCAGCGTGTGTGGCATCTTTAGGGAGATTCTCGACCTCTGTTTTTTTGGCAAACCCCGTTTTTGCAATTTTTCTGAATTTTTTCTGAATTTTATTTAATTTTTAGGTGAACATAATATTTATTTTTTTATTTTCTAAATATTCAAAAATTACAAAAAATTCAAGAAAGTTTAGAAAATAGTTAACAACATAGAATTAATCGGAATGTATTTTTTATTAATTAAAATATATTTTATTTATGTACTTTTTTTAAAAATATTTACTTATAATGGTTATTGCTATTATAATTTGTGTTCCAAGAGCAATTTATAAGCAGCTTGAATATATTTCAACCAATTAAAGATATTTGTATTTGTACGTTAATCCTTTTATTACAAGTAATTGTTATCGTAATAACTAAATGATTCAAGTTGCAAATATTACTCGATTTCCTTATTAGTTAGCTCAAGAGCTGACTTTTAAAATTGAAATCAATAGTTGCAAGACAAATGTGTTTTACATATTTAACCGATAAAAATTAATCAATACCATATTCGGGTCATTCATCTAGCTTATTTTTTTTCAACAAGTTGAAGAAATTCATCACTAATATTATGACATTAACTAATTGAAAGTTGCATACTAAGTGATAAATATTATGCAAACCATAATAACGTTTATAAAACGGTTGAGCAACCTACGTGTTACAACTCCTGTCGGTCGTTCTTGCATGAAGCTGAGGGTGAAACTTTGTTTATATTCGATCCCGATCAAGATAATAATGTTTTAGTGGACTTTATAAGGATATATAGTTCGGTTGATTTTGATTTGAGAATTGAGATAAAAAGGAACTTTAATACTAATTTTTTGGAATGTTATTATTATTGTTGTTGATTTATTAAATATTCAATAACATTTAATATGGTTTATTATTTTTTTTAGTAGTTTAGTATCGAATAATTTATTACTTAGACATTAATAATATTTATGGATAAATCCTAAACAACATTAAACATTAATATTATTGTTATAGGTTGCAAGATTAGCTATATATAACAATACAGTTCTTTATCAGGTTAATTTTAAATAATTTCAATGTAGTTTGTTCTGACCTTGGGAGTGGGTAGACCTACCCTTACTTAAACTTTTGGCTATCAAAAAAAACTTTAATTCTTGAAAATTTTCATTTTGAGATCATTATCGGTCAAATTTGGCAAAGTCAACAAAAAAAATTAAAATTTTACAAACCAAGGGGTTCAGTTTGTGACAAAAAAAAAAGCACATGTATCGATTTGCAAAAACGTGAAACCACATGACATTTATTTGAAAGAGTAAATTACACTAATGATACCTAAATTTTATCATAGTTCACACTTGGTACATAGATTACATTTTATCCCAAAAATATATCTGAATTAACGATGACCGGACAATTTAGTATATTTTACCGGTCGATGGTCAGTCAGTGCGAGTTTGATGAGTAAATTACACTGATGGTGCCTGAATGTTATCCTAATTCACACTTTGGTACCTAGATTTTATTTTGCCCAAAAAATACACCTCAAGTAAAGATGACTCAAAATTTTAGTACATTTGACTGATCAATGATCGTTCAACACGAGTTTGACTATTTTAAATTAAAAATTGACATCCATCATACACTCAATTAACATAAAGTATTGTAATTTTATGTTAATTGAGTGTATGGTGAGTTCCAATGTTTAGTTCAAAATGGTCAAACTCCCATTACCCGGTCACTAACCGATCAATTGAACTAAATTTTTTTAGTCACCTTTACTTGAGTTATGTTTTTAGGATAAAATAAAAGACATGTACCAAAGTGTGAATTATGGTAAAGCTCATTTACCATCGGTGTAACTAACTCATGAAACTCTTATTGACCAGTCATTAACCGGTAAAATATACTAAATTATCCCATTATCATTACTTCAGGTATATTTTTGGAACAAAATGTAATCTAGGTATCAAAGTGTAAATAAAATAAGTTCAGGTACCATTGGTGTAATTTACCCTTATTTGAAATTAGCCCTATATAGTTATAGTTATTAAAGCTGAACATTAGAGAATAAAGATAATTAGAACCTACCTAGGTCCGTCTTCGAATCAAAATCTAATGTGCGAACTTCATTAGTTAGATTCGTATATTGTTTTTAATTTCTTATTTAGTGGTCCAAATATTATGTTGAGTATAAAATCAAATATGTGTTAGAATAGCAAAAGCTGTTAAACTTTGAAGAAAGTTATGTGTTACAATCCAGCATAGGAAGGACAATATAGTCTAGAATAAAGGAATTGCAAATCTCGAATCATCTTGCTCGAATGTAATGCATGAAACATCACTAAGGGGGCGTTTGGTTCACAAAGGGTAAGAGAAAATGAATCAAGAAAGGGAAACTAAAGGAAACATCACTAAGGGGGCGTTTGGTTCACAAAGGGTAAGAGAAAAAGAATCAAGAAAGGGAAACTAAAGGAAATGAAATGAATAAGCATTAATTTCCGTATGTGTTTGGTTATGTTTAGGAAAGGGAATGCAATTTCACCTCATTCCATTTGTGGATGTTTGATTCAAATAGGGAATCAAATGGATATGCATCAATTATAGAAGCAGAAATAAAGACCCACGCCACCTAACAGAGAATATCATGAATTAACCATTAACAAAAATCATCAAAACTCAAATCCAAAAATAAATTCACCCTACAAACATCATCAAATAGTTTCCAAAGATTATTGGTCATGAGAAAATGCCTTAAAAAATCAAACAACAAAGCAAACACACGTAAAAAAAATATTTTCGAAACTCCATCAAAAAAAATGGAAGCCATGGTAGTCATAGCTAACTCATACCCAGAATTTTACACCCATTTTTAATCACAAATTGCAAAAACATTGAATCAAAGTTGTAATATTGGTTTTTTTTATGAAAGAGGCTTTAACTTACCCGTGCCGGCGTGAGAGGCGGTCGGAGATCGGAGAGGAGGCGGCCGGAAAATGGAGAAGAGGCGGTCGGATATTGGAGGAGAACAGATTCAGGGAACGTGTTTCAAGAATTTGATACGTGTTTTTTATTGTCAAGAAGAGACGTGTTTTCTATGGGAAAGGGAATCCAATTCCCTACAGGGCCTGGGGTAATGGGTTTAACTTAAAGTGGAGTAAACCCATAATCTAAAATGGATAAAGGGAATGAGTTTTTTTTAAACAAACAAGAACAAAGGGGGTCAAACCTTCCATTCCCATTCCTATTCCTAAAGACCCCGAACCAAACGCCCTCTAAGTATTTTCGTGAGCAAAACAACACAAAAAAATCTATAAATCTCTTTAGAAGGAAGTTTGGAGTCTTGTTTTTTTATAAAGCTTTGTTCTCTAACAATCAAATTGGTCATTTACAATAAAAGTCATGATCAATTTTTTTATAACTAAGGAAGTTTTCAAACATGATCAATGAGCTTTTAGCGATATTGGCCATTAGTTAACCAATGAGCGAATGTCCAAGTTGTTATCGTTCTTTACCTAATATTTGGGAGCATAACAACATTCGTCTAAATCATCTTGAATGTAAGTTTAAGGGTTGCCCCCCTCATGATCCCTATTCGTGGGATTGTCAGTTGTAGACACTAGAGATGGAGCCCTATGATGAAGACCTTTTAAAGATAATTGGAAATATGGCCGAAAATGGATCATACAAAAATCCCCGTTAAAAAGTCAAAGTCAATCTATTCTCCATTCAAAACCAAAATTTTCAAAAAACCAAATTGAATTTTAGGATATTTTAGAGCAGACTTTTTGTTTGTAACTTTATAAAATTATTTACACCTAACCACTATGGAGTATACAATTTAATTACTTTGTTACTTTATTTAGTTACAAAAAGAATTGGGTTGTATAAAGCACGCAGGGCCAGACGCTGCTACATTTGGCGTGTGGTACACACAGAGATGGCACTTCTGGCGCCTTCGATTCTAACAAAAGAGATGTATTGCTTTGTTAGGATAATATCTTATTTGGTCCAGTTTTTTTAATTCAAATTTCTTTTTGACTCCACTTAGTTTAAAGTAGTGTTCTACCAAATTGTGTCTTCTAGCGGTATGTTACATTTCTTTGTCTTTTATCTTAGGTGGCAACAAAGAGTTGTTTCCACCATTAGGGGTGTTCTTAGTGAGCCGTGTTCCCCAAGAGTATCATAACGCACTTTTTCGGGCTCAATACGGAGGTTTAACGAAGAATTTGTGACTAATTGAAGTTTTCAGATGAAATCTGGGATAAAATTGACAATAACCTTAGTTTGAGTCATTTTAGCATTAGATCGATAGATACCGTCGAAACGATTCCAACGAAATAAGAATCGTCAAAATCGAAAGTCGTTAAGAACAGTTTCGGGACTAAAATATATCTCAGGAAGGGATGAAAGGGAATCCACATGTCGGTGTATAACTAGCATGTGCCAGCCACGTGGCAGCGCTGACGCATTGCGTTAGCAGCTACTCCCCTCGTCTCCTTTTTAATTTAGGTTTCATAGTTTTTTTTAGATAAAAATTTTCTTTTTATCCCTGCTTCAATTTACTTTTTCCAAATTTAACTCTGAATCTAATTCAAGCTTATAAATAACAGCTTTTGCCTATCTTTTAGGAGGACGAAAATCACAATGAAAATAGTTGTAACTCTATTTTTATCACCTGAAAAAAACTCAATCGTCTAAATATTAATTTGGTATTCTATTATTTGTGATTTTTCCAATCATCCCACAAGCTAGATAAAGGTTTTTGAGAGACAAATCATATATATTATTTAATGTTTTGTATTCTAAAATTTACATTGTTCTTCGATTTTTCCCTTTTATTTTTTTAGTGTTGATTTTTATTATCAATAGTCTGTCAAATATATTTTCTGTATGTAGTTGATTCCTAAATTGATTTAAATTAATTATTTACCAGTTAAATCACTTGTTTTGAGTCTTTTTATTTATTCCAATTAATCTACTCTTTTTTATATTTCTATTTTTTAATCTCATATTAATAATATTACAAGTTAATATTATTGATTTAATTTAGTTCTATTTTTTCATAACGATGATTTGGGATAAACGAACCAATTTGAGATAAATTTTATCATACGATCGTTTGGGTACCAATCATTACAATAAAACTTTATTTTCTATTTGTTTTTATCCCTAACCTAATAACTTTATTTTTATTCACTTTTAATCCCACCTAATAACTTTATCTTTATTTAATTTTAATCTCTAATCTAATAGTTTTATTTTCTATTCATTTTTTTTTATGAAAATGCATATATTATTTCATTGATAAAAAAAATTGCAAGTACAATAAGAAAAATAATGAATAAAACTTACACAAGGCTATACCTAATACATAATCCATATAGGTAAGAAAATGACTACAAGAGCAAAACAAATCATTATAGGTACTAATAACACAAACAAATCAAATATATATTTCTTGAAATTCCAAATTCACAAAGAAGCATCTGGAATCCAATCTTCATCATTTGAACTCTTCCAAATCTTCGGATCTGAGTCATTTCTTTTGCAGCCACGTAGATATAGTGATCTATATATAAGATCTATCATTTTTGTTCTTCCTAAATCAGAAAACGTTACAAATGAAAAGATAATAAACAACAGATGCAATTCAAGCGGATTAAAAGATCTGATAAAATATATGAAATCCAACTAAAATAAACTTATAAAACAAAGAAATTATAGAACAAAAAAGGAAAAAAAAAATAGAACATTGCAAGGAGGAAAAATGAAGACAATCTTTCTTCTTCCTCCTCAAATAAAAAAACTGCAACTCGAAAGAAAAGAAAACTCAATCAACAAGAAGATTGATTGATGAATTTGGTGAAGAAACAAGGCCGTGCTAGAAAATTGATGAGAAGAAGTAGTAGGAGTTTTGGTGAAGAAGCAGTTTTGAAATTGGAGAGCATAAGTTATTTTGCGTTTTGCATATAGGTCTTATTTTCTATTCATTTCGATCGTAATGTAATCAACTTTATTTTTATTCATTTTCATTCCTAACCTAATAGTTTTATTTTTATCCACTTTAATCTATAACATAATAATTTTTCTTTTCTATCCATTTTAATTCCTAATCCAATAACTTCATTTTTATTCACTTTAATCTCTGATTTAATAAACTGTATTTTTGTTCACTTTAATCTTTATTTTAATACTTTTTGTTTTATTCATTTTAGCCCCTAATTTGTAACTTTTTATTTTATTTATTCTAGTCCATATTTTAGAATTTTATATTTTATTCACTTTGATCCTTAATTAAAAGTTTTTCTATTTCTTTCAATTAGGTCCCTGAATAAACTTTTTAAATTTATTCAGTTTAGTCATTTATCATTTTTACATCATAATTAATTATTCAGCTAAGTTATTTTGTTTCTAACCTTTTATTTTGGTTGATATGAGTGTGTGAGAACATTGTATTAATGTGGATTGAAGACCCGGGAATGTCCGGATGTAATTGTATTTAATTTGTACCTATTTCATTGCTTTTGGAGTTGTAATATTTTGTTGTTTATTTGTTTTTGTGTATAGATATGCAATATGAGATAATAAAAAATGATTTTTTCCAAACAAACCAAGCATTCAAAATGAATTTAAAAAGCCTAAAAGAGTTATTAATAGTCTGGGTGTATTTAGAAATGCTAAGTAGGAGGCCGGTGGGTTCACCGGGCGATTTTGAGGGTGCTTAATATTTCCTTTCGAGGAGATATTAACCTTCCCCGAGCACACCTAACTTTCCGAACCCACTTGCTTCCCGCAAGGAATCTCCGTAACATTCTCGGACCTAAAATCCGGGTGACGACTTTTTCTCCGACACCGGCCCTGTTGAGCTAGTCATTTTTTCAATTGTACTCCGAGTCCAAATAGTACAGTAGTAGTCACACCGGACCTCTCGCGAGTGAAATTTTATCGAAGTAGGCTTTGTCTACATCAGCCCCTTTCCTTTTGGGGATTTGAGCCCTTATAAATAGAGGCTCCAAGTCCCACGATATAGCAGGAAGGAGTTTGGATTGAAGAGTTTTAATTTAGATCTTAAGAAAAGTACAAAAATAAACCTTGTGGCTTGGTCAATTTGTAAAGGCAGTTCTCGTTGTTTAAAAGTTTACAAACATAAGTCTGCACTTTGTGAATTTTGCAGTTAAATGATATGTGAGTTAATTTTTTGGCCAAACAATGCTTGTGGTTTAGTTACTTTGCAAAGTTAGACCGTGTATTTTAGATAATTTGCAAAGTCAAGTGTTTTTAATTGCTCCAAATCACTCTATTTTGGGGTAAATAGTCATGATAACAATTTTGGAAGGAATAACTGAGTTTGTAAACTATAAAAAGCACATACTCATGTTTGCAAATTTTTAAACCATAAGGATTATCTTTGAAAATTGGTCAAACCACAAAGTTTATTTTTTTTACTTTTCTCTCAAAGGATGTATATCTTATATAAGTTTACAAATACATTGTACATTGTGTTAACATAGACCTATATAACTGTAAATGGATATAGAAACGTAGAAAACACCACTCGCTAAACTTTAAATGCGTTTAATAATTAGAAAGTAAGTGATTGTCCATAAACCTAGTCTCTGGATGTTAGAGCGGTCCCCCACTACCAGCTTTGCTGATTTTTTCTGGTTGGCTGAAACCATGTGGCAACTCCATCTTTTAGAAACCAAGTGTTTCAAGATTTTCATTTGTATCAAACTACGTGATACTATTCCTCACAGGCTCCTTTGAAAGTAAGCTGATGTGATATCAAAAGCACAAGAGCATGGAACAAAGGAGCTTGGAGTTAAGGAGCCCAGTAGAAGCATGAGGGATCCATTGGAGCTGTCAATTGGACCTATGACGAAGAATCGTGCAAAGAAAGACCAACAAATGCTTAATGGACTCATCTTGAGCTTCTTTAAGCAAGGAATGGATTCTAGCGAAGTCATTAAAGATGGTGTGTTTTTATGTTGTATCCAAGCCCAAGCCCATAATAGTGATATGTAAAAAGATTGATCATGTTTTAAGAGAAGCTTTAGACTTGCATGTGTTTGGCATGTGCAAAACCTATTGGGACTCATTAAAATTAATGCTATAACCTTATATGTTTGATTGGACTTATTTCTAGCTAATTAAAAGGCCCAAATAATGTTAATTAGTGGGCTGAAATTGGGCTCTAAAGGATAAAAACGAATTTAATGTTTTTCCTTGTGTAATTAGGATTTCTTTTACCTTGGTGCACTAGGATTCAACTTCCTTTTTAGTTTAGGTTTAGGTTTCTTTTGTAGCCTATATAAAGGCTTGTATTCTTCATTATTTTCATAAATCAGACATCAATATTTTTATGAACAAAAGTTCTTCTTTTCCTTTGGGAATTATTTTCAATCCGGGATTGAATTCTTTATTGTAAGCTTGAGAGACCGGGTCATCATTCTTGCAATATTATCTTGATCGTGAACAAGTATTTTGGTAAGGTACTTGTGAATCGCCAAACACTCGGGTTCCAATTTAATTATTCGAAGGTGTAAGGTTAGATCTCCTTTCATTGTCTTTAATTCTTTGGGATTGATTTGTTATCACCAATTTATGCTTGTTATTTGATAGTGTTAATTCCTTAAGATAGATCGGGAAAACTTGTTGATTTGGTTATTATTTCTCTTTCATAACCAATATCACATCAATTGGTATCAGAGCTTTGGCTCTTAAGGAATTTGTTGTTTTTATTTTGTTTGTCGAAATCAAAAAAAAAAAAAATTACCCCAATCTAGAGTCTTTAATTATTGATCGAGTTCCTCCTAGCTTTGCATCTAGTTATTTAGGTTCTTAGTTGTAGCGAATTGATTTTTGGATTCTATTCTTACTAGCCAAACCTATTTATGTGTGTGAATTTATTCAAATTTTTGCATGCTAAATCATTAGTGCAAGTTTAAATTGTTAATCAATTTTAGCCTAGTTTTAAAAAAAAAAAAAAGAGAAAAAAATTCGGCTCATTGTTTGTACTAAAGTTACAAGTTTTCTAAAATTTGCATGCTAAACACACATTCTTAAAATTTCTTTCAAACCTTTGTCTCTTCTTCAAAAAGCGTCTTTTATTCTATTCTTAGTGTGCTAAACTTTGGTTATCGTTACAATATTAGTCTTCTTTGCTTCTAGTTTCTGCCCTACTTTATTTTGTCATTCTTTTGCTTCATTGACATTTATATTACCCGAGATAATCCTTGTGATCTATCAAGATAATATAAAAGAGTGATTGAACCGATTGTGAGGTACTTCTTTTACTTTCTTTTTCTTCTTTTCTTGCTTGAGACTAGATTTCACTTCTCTTTCATTCTTTATATATTTTGTTATGTCTAACGGACCTAAAGAGGACAACGTTAACGATGTTGATTCTAAAGAATGGCAACAAGTTATTATAGGTGAGATGAAGAGGTTAGGGGCTATTGTGGCTGATTTGGTTTCAAACCAAAAGAAATCAAGCCAAAAGAAAGGAGGGCGGGGGAGATTGAATTTTGATGATGAGCTATCCGAGTCTGAAGAGGAGGAGCAGTTTGGATACCGAAAAAGGGGTAACGATCGAAAAGATAGTAATCTTAATGCTATCAAACTTAAAATGCTTACTTTTCGAGGAGCTAGTGACCTAGAAGCGTATCTTGATTGGGTACGAAAGGTTGAGACCATCTTTGTCATACATGGGTATTCGGAGGAGAAAAAGGTGAAACTTGTAGTATCCGAACTAACTGAATATGCGGCTGTTTGGTGGGACCAATTAAAGCGCACAAGAAAGAGAGATGGTGATGAACCCATAAGAACATGGGGTGAATTGAAGAAGGTCATGAAAAAGAGATTTGTGCCGGCTCACTATTATAAGGAGTTGTTGAAAGAACTCCAATCCATGTCTCAAGGTAACCAATCTGTTGAAGATTATCACAAACAATTGGAGATGGCACTAATCCGAGCCGATATACAAGAAGATGAGGAAGCTACCATGGTTAGATTTCTCATAGGAATGAAGAGGGAGATTCGCAACCCTCTTGAGCTACAAACTTATTTCCACATGGAGGAGATGCTCCATAAAGCGATAAAAATTGAGAGACAACTTCAAGAGGTTGAGAAAGGGAGATCAAAGTTCAAAGGCACTACTTCCACTCCATGGAAGTCAGATCCGAGAGGTAATTTCAAAACTAAATCTGAATTTAGCTCTAAAAGTGACCAAAAGCCTCAAGTTAATTCAAAAGCATTTGGGAAGTTGCAAATTGGTGGAACTACTCCAAAATACAAAAATACTGAAAAACCCACGAGAACTCGTGAAATTGTATGTTTTAAGTGCCATGGGAGAGGGCACTATGCAAGAGAGTGTTCGAATCAAAAGGTGATGGTTATGAAACATGGTGAGTTAATATCCGAAAGTGAGTCCGAACATGAATCAGATGATATGCCCGTCTTGGAAGATTGTAGTGATATAGAAGAGGTGGATAGTAAAGGAGAACATGGAGTTAACTTAGTCACTCATAGAACATTGAAGATGGGAGTGAGTAATGACATTGAGCAACGGGAGCACATATTTCATGCTCATTGCAAGGTACTTGGAAAGACATGCTTACTAATTATTGATAGAGGAAGTTGTTGCAACGTGGTGAGCAACGTGTTAGCAAGCCGATTGGGGATATCAACAATTCCACATCCCAATCCTTATCGGTTACAATGGTTGAATGATAGTAATGAACTCAAAGTTACTAAACATGTGCTTCTGAACTTTTCTATTGGTTCTTTTTCTGATGAGGTATTATGTGATGTAGTACCCATGCAAGCATGTCATGTGTTATTGGGGAGGCCTTGGCAATTCGATCGATCAACACTACATTATGGTCGAACAAATAAATTTACTATTGCTAAAGATGGGAAGAAGTATATTTTGCCACCTTTGTCACCTGCTCAAGTGTTTAAAGATCAGCTCTACATGCAAAGAATGTTACAAGAACAATCTGTGAAAAGGGAAACAGTTAAGGCGAGAGAAAATAAGAGTGATAAAATCAGTGAGGGTGTGAAGAGAGAAGAGGTGAGTGAAAAGGCATTAGTGAGGTCGAGAAATGAGGGTGAGATGAGAGAAAAAGAGAGGAGCATTAACAAAAGCCAAAATCTATCTTTATATGCTAAATTGAGGGATGTAAAGCAAGCTGATTTTGAAAACAAAAATTTATTATTATTTTATTGTAAGAGTTTTTGTTTATCTTCTATAAGTCAGTCTAACCTTCCTTCTAGTATTTCCCCTCTTTTGCAGGAATTCAAGGATTTATTTCCCGAAGAGATGCCTAATAAGTTACCCCCGATTCGAGGAATTGAGCATCAAATTAACTTTGTTCCCAGAGCACAAATTCCAAATCCACCAGCCTATAGAAGTAACCCTGAGGAGACCAAAAAACTACAAAGGCAAGTGGAGGAACTAATGGCAAAAGGGTTGATTCGTGAATCTATGAGTCCGTGTGATGTACCAGTCATCCTAGTACCAAAGAAAGATGGAACTTGGCAGATGTGCATCGATTGTAGAGCCGTCAATAAAATCACGGTAAAGTATCATCATCCTATCCCTAGGTTAGATGATATGTTGGATGAACTAAATGGGGCTGTTGTTTTCACTAAAATAGATCTTAAGAGTGGTTACCATCAGATTCGCATGTCATTAGGAGATGAATGGAAAGCGGCTTTTAAGACTAAGCATGGTTTATATGAGTGGTTAGTTATGCCTTTTGGTTTAACAAATGCACCTAGTACTTTCATGAGATTAATGAATCATGTTTTGAGAGAGTTTATAGGTAAATTTGTTGTTGTTTATTTTGATGACATTCTTATCTATTCCAAATCTGAGGCAGAACACATAGAACGTGTTAAGGCTCTATTAAATGTTTTGAGAGAACAGAAATTATACGCTAACCTTTCTAAGTGCTCATTTTGCATGGAGAAAGTTGTGTTTTTGGGTTTTGTTGTTTCAGCACAAGGAGTTTCTATTGATGTTGAAAAGGTGAAAGCCATTCAAGAGTGGCCAACGCCAAATTTAGTTACCGAGGTGAGGAGCTTTCATGGCTTGGCGAGTTTCTATAGGAGGTTTGTGAAGAACTTCAGTACCATTGCCGCACCACTAACCGAGGTAATAAAAAAGAATGTTGGGTTTAAGTGGGGTAAAGCACAAGAGGATGCTTTTGAGATTTTTAAAGCAAGACTAACTTCTGCCCCCATTTTAGCACTTCCAAACTTTGGTAAATCGTTTGAAATTGAGTGTGATGCATCGGGAGTAGGGATTGGTGCTGTTTTAATGCAAGAGGGTCGACCTATAGCCTTTTTTAGTGAAAAACTTAGTGGTGCGACCTTAAACTATCCCACTTATGATAAAGAACTCTATGCATTAGTTAGGGCTTTACAAATGTGGCAACATTATTTATGGCATAAAGAGTTTGTGATCCACACCGATCATGAATCCTTAAAACATCTTAAGGGTCAACAAAAATTGAACCGAAGACATGCCAAGTGGGTGGAATTTATAGAGACATTTCCTTATGTGGTTAAGTATAAGCAAGGGAAGGAAAATATAGTTGCTGATGCATTAAGTAGGAGAGTTAGCTTATTGAATGTGATGCATGCTAAGTGTTTAGGATTTGAGTATATCAAAGAATTATATATTGATGATCTAGACTTTGCATCTATTTATAAAGCTTGTGAACTTACTGCTTTTGGAAAATTTTATAGACATGAGGGCTACTTATTTAGAGATAATCGATTATGCATGCCTAAATGTTCACATAGAGATTTGCTTGTGAGGGAAGCCCATGGTGGAGGCTTGATGGGGGCATTTTGGAGTTGCTAAGACGTTAGAGATGATTTCTGAACATTTCTTTTGGCCTCATATGAAACGTGATGTGGAAAGAATATGTGCTAGTTGTATTAATTGTAAGAAAGCTAAGTCTAGAGTCATGCCTTATGGTTTATACACTCCATTACCTGTGCCGAATGAACCTTGGACTGATATATCCATGGATTTTGTGATGGCTTTACCTAGGTCTAAGAGAGGTAATGATTCCATATTTTTGGTTGTAGATCGCTTTTCTAAGATGGCACATTTCATACCATGCCATAAAACTAACGATGCTATTAATATTGCTAACTTGTTCTTTAGAGAGGTTGTTCGTCTGCATGGGATGCCAAAGAGTATAGTTAGTGATAGAGATCCTAAGTTTTTAAGCTATTTTTGGAAGACTTTGTGGTTTAAATTGGGGACTAAACTGTTGTTTTCTACTTCTTGTCACCCTCAAACTGATGGTCAAACCAAAGTAGTAAATAGAACTTTAGGACAACTTCTTAGGGCAGTCATTCAAAAGAATCTTAAGTCATGGGAAGAATGCCTACCATTTATTGAGTTCGCTTATAATAGGGCTATGCATTCATCTACTAACTTTTCACCATTTGAAATTGTTTATGGTTTTAATCCATTGACACCATTAGACTTGATCCCTTTGCCTGTTGATGAAAGGAAAAGTTTAGATGGAAAGAAAAAGGCAGAAATGGTGCTTAAGTTACATGAACAAGTGAAACAACAACTGGAGAAGAAGAATGAGCATTATGCAAAGCAAGCTAACAAGGGTCGACAATGTGTTCTATTTGAACCCGGTGATTAGGTGTGGTAGCATATGCGAAAGGAAAGGTTCCCCGCTCAGAGAAAATCAAAGCTACATCCTAAAGGTGATGGTCCATTTCAAGTAGTCGCACGAATTGGGGATAATGCCTACAAGCTCGACTTGCCAGGTGAGTATAGTGTGCATGCAACTTTTAATGTGGCTGGTTTATCTTTGTTTGATGTAGGAGATGAAGATTTGAGGACAAATCCTTTTCAAGAGAGAGGGAATGATGTGATATCAAAAGCACAAGAGCATGGAACAAAGGATCTTGGAGTTAAGGAGCCCAGTAGAAGCATGAGGGATCCATTGGAGCTGTCAATTGGACCTATGACGAAGAATCATGCAAAGAAAGACCAACAAATGCTTAATGGACTCATCTTGAGCTTCTTTAAGCAATGAATGGATTCTAGCGAAGTCATTAAAGATGGTGTATTTTTGTGTTGTATCCAAGCCCAAGCCCATAATAGTGATATGTAAAAAGGTTGATCATGTTTTAAGAGAAGCTTTGGACTTGCATGTGTTTGGCATGTGCAAAACCCATTGGGACTCATTAAAATTAGGGTCAATTACATGAATATCATAATTAACTACAAAATTACAACTAAGTCATATTACTAAATTTAATTCTTAATATGTCATTATTCTTTATATATTATGATTTTACACCATAATTTAAAAGTTCTAGACTTCAATTCATAAAGGATAAACCCTAAAAAATATATCTTAGACTTCTAATTTATAAATTCTAACCCTTAAAATATATTAAAAGTACTGATTTTACTAGTTTGACATAATTCAAAATTATGACTTGATATAGTTGTAAATAGTTTCTAAAAGATGAATTTCTGTGTAATTTTCCCTTAAAATTAATGTTATAACCTTATAGGTTTGATTGTGCTTATTTCTAGCTAATTAAAAGGCCCAAATAATGTTAATTAGTGGGCTGAAATTGGCTCTAAAGGATAAAAACGAATTTAATGTTTTTCCTCGTCTAATTATGATTTCTTTTACCTTGGTGCACTAGGATTCAACTTCCTTTTTAGTTTAGGTTTAGGTTTCTTTTGTAGCCTATATAAAGGCTTGTATTCTTCATTATTTTCATAAATCAGACATCAATATTTTTATGAACAAAAGTTCTTCTTTTCTTTTGGGAATTATTTTCAATCCGGGATTGAATTCTTTATTGTAAGCTTGAGAGATCGGGTCATCATTGTTGCAATATTATCTTGATCGTGAACAAGTATTTTGGTAAGGTACTTGTGAATCGCCAAACACTCAAGTTCCAATTTAATTATTCGAAGGTGTAAGGTTAGATCTCCTTTCATTGTCTTTAATTCTTTGGGATTGGTTTGTTATCACCAATTATGCTTGTTATTTGATGATGTTAATTCCTTAAGATAGATCGGGAAAACTTGTTGATTTGGTTATTATTTCTCTTTCATAACCAATATCACATCATAAGCAATATTTACATGATGTCCTGCTTACTGTCCCTCGAAAGTAACTATTCGAAAGAACTTAAAGATTCAGCACGCGAGCGTCCAACAGCTCATAGTGGTGACTCTTGTGAGGAGTTGAACACAGAAATTTTAGCTAAAGTAGTTAATTAAAGAAACAAATTAACTAATACTTTTCAAGTTACCGTGTCTCTTGATTTCACGAAGGAGATTCAAAAAGTAAGAGTTTATCATCTTGAGTTCTATTTTTTTTACAATCTTTAATGGTCTCGAGGAAAAATGATTCCTTCTCACTTAGTACTTGGCAACTTAAGAAAACTTTGAGAATATGAAGCAATTGTTTCTTTAATTATCTAATTAGTTAAAGCCGATGTATTTAAAACTTGTACAACATCGAAAACAACTAATTGTTAAAACTTTAAAGATTTATAAGTTTTTCATTGCATCATCACAGGAACATGAACACGTTCAGTCCCTTTTAGCCCCGATGTACATGCCTCTACTTTCCATGTTACTAGGAGACGTGGGAATAGTTATGTATACATCACTCATAGCCTAGTACCATTTGCACGTCGCTTGGCCCTTGAGCGATGTGAGTACGGATTTACGGTCCTTATGATGCACGCAATGTACCTAATAAGAAAGAAGCATCGAGTCCTAAGGACATGCTATCAATGGGACCAGTTGGAGGCTCAGAAGGTTTGAAATGTATAGAAAGCCCAATTGTTTGATGTCGTAAGAGTCATAGTATCATAAAATTATCTAGCATTAAAATTTTTTGAGTTTGTTTTGTCCCCTAAGAGATGACTGAGCCTCCTTGGAAGAGCCTAAGTTCTCTTTTGGGGAAAATGCAGTCCCTTGGGAGGGGTAAACGACCCCAGGTTGGGGGACCCTCCCCCGCCTCCTTTAGGGGTCTTCCCTCATGGCCGTCCTCTTACAGCCCCCAATTGTTGGACCGTCAGTCCCTCCCCCCCCCCCCCCCCCCCACCCCCAACCTTTTTAGGATTCGAGCCCCTGTGAATAAGGGTTCCAAATCCCAAGTTAAGAGGGACAAGTTTAGATTGAAGAGAGCTCAATTAAGAGAGAAAGAAAAAGAAAGAGAAAATCTAGAGAGAGAAAGTCCATAAATCACCCACATGGCATTTCATTCAAACTCGAGACGCCAGACATCATAGATCTATAGAATCCATGAAGATCAAAGATGTTCAAGAGGACTCCTCGTGTAGAATTCACACCAAATATTAGAGGCAAGCAATGAGGGACATGAGTAGCACACCCACTTTGTCTAAAGACCTTGGTACTCGCCTACCATATGCAAACGACTAGTGTAACATTGTCGATGGCCTACAATATCTCACTCCACTCGTATGATCTTGCTTTTTCAATTAAAGTATTATGTAATTCCTCCAAAAGTGTGAAATGTGTTCTCTGTTACATACAGGGATTCGCGGACTTTGGTGTGGTCTTTTCGCTTCCCATGTTCGTAATGTTCAGTGTTACTTTGATAGTGATTGTGAGCGGTTATTCTGATGACAGAAGATCCAATGAGATATTTTGTATAATACGAAAGCAATCTAGATTTGTTAGATCCTCTATAGAGATTGAGTACACAAAGTCATAGCCAGTGCCTCTCCTGAATTGTTGTGGCTCCAATCATTACTACTTGAACTTGGATATCTTATGTTGTGAATGGTCAAGTTATGGTATGATAATGTTGGGCTATTTATCTCACCATTCTTATCTTTTATGCACACACAAAGCATATTGAACTATATTGTCATTTCGTGTTCATTCTCCTTTGTCTTTTTTTTTTTTGAAACAATTCTCCTTTGTCTTTGACAATTGAAACACACTTACATATATCTACTACCCTAAGAAAAGCTATCTACGACCCTTCCTAAAAAAAGTCTCTCCTATTAGAGTGTGTCTAGTCTTCTCGGGTGAGAAGGAGTCTTCTTAAGGTTCATCCATGTCAATCAACATCGCCGGCTTTTTGGTGCAATATTGCGATCTCTTATAACCTAATACCATCAAACCAGTAGCAATCAGTAATAATGGATAGAAACAAAGGCCTACTTGATGCTTATGCAATGTTGCGATTAGAGGAAGAGGGGGAAGACAGGATCGTTATTTTGACAGATGATGTCCAAATCGCAGATTCACAGCCATCGATGTTCATTGTTGGGCAATTCCTGATAGCAAAGCCAATCCATCTCGACAGTATGAAGTGCACGTTAGCGTTAATCTAGGAACCGGTGAAGGGAGTCACGGTTACGAAGACAGACAGAGAAGGTCGATATTTATTTCAGTTCTATCATGAACTGGACGTGTTTCGAGTGTTGAACGATGGACCCTGGACATTCAACCAGAATGTTCTAATTATCAAAAGACTGGACTTAATGGAACAAGCAATGCAGGTGGAGTTAGACAGATTAATTATGTGGGTACAGATAACAGACCTACCTATGGGATTCCAAACAGAGAAGATTTGCAAAATCCTAGGAGAATATCTAGGATCCTTCTTAGAAGCAGATGAAAGGAACTTTAGCGGGCTCAGACGCAGTTACTTGCATATCAAGGTTGATATAGACATTCGGCTACCTTTAAAGATGGGACAGAAGATGAAGAGGAGCGGGGGTGAATGGTTTTGGGTTAGCTTTCGATATGAGAGATTACCCAGCTTTTGTTTCTACTGTGGTATTATAGGCCACTCGGACAAATTTTGTGCAAAATTCTTTGATAATATGGCTGTCCCAGTAGAAAGGCAGTATGGAAGCTTCCTTAGAGCTGCAATTCGCAGAAACGGTAGCCTGGCAGGGAGGGAGTGGCTCCGTGAGTCAATAGAGGAAGAGGGCAGCAACAGTAAGGGCAAATCCACTCAAATTCTGAGAGGACAGCAACACCGTGGAGAGACAAGCTCAACGAACGGGAAAGTTGGTTCAATTATAAGATCCTTCGGCTCACATATCCCGGGGATAGCTATACAACCAAATATCAGTAATATCATCCAGGGTATTACGCATGATCCCAAACGACCGAGATGGGAGGAAAGAGAGATGGAGGTGGATGGTTCAGAAAACTCAAAAAACGAAGAAGCAGCGGGACTTGGAGGACAGGCCCGCCAATTCTAATGAGCCTATTCAGCTGGAACTGTCGTGGGTTGGGCAACTCACGAACGGTTCAGGTTCTATTGGACCAAATTCAGGTCCATAAGCCCATGGTAATGTTCTTAACGGAGACGATGATTAATGAGGAAAGAGTCCGGACTGTCAGTAAGAAGTTGGGGTTTGGGAAAGTGTTTGTGGTAGACAGCGGTGGTCATGGAGGAGGACTGGCTCTTCTCTGGAAGGATCACATTGATGTGGAGGTTATCTCTTCATCCCTAAACTTTATTAATGCAATTATCTCTATTCCAAATATATTACCGTTCCGAGTTACTGGTTTCTATGGCTTTCCAGAGAGAAATAGAAGGCGAGCATCCTGGGACTTGCTGCGATCCCTCAAAGAGCAGGATGGCTTAGCCTGGTGCTGTATAGGTGATTTCAATGATTTGATGCGTTCTAGTGAGAAGAGAGGTGGAAGACCGCATCTGAATGGCTTAATGGAAGGATTTAAAAGGGCAATTGAAGATAGCGATTTATATGAGGTGAATATGGAGGGATATCAGTTCACTTGGGAGGCGAGGGGCGGGACAAATAGTTGGGTTGAGGAGAAGCTCGACAGAGTTTTTGTAAATAAAAAATGGAACAAATTGTTTGCGGGAACAAGACTTAAAAATTTGATTACGGTCGCTTCTGACCACACAGCACTGCTGTTAGAACTGCAGGTCTGGGTCTGCAGGTCCTCGGGAAAGCGATTCCGCTTTGAAAATGCATGGTTCTAGGAGGAGCAGTGTGAATCGGTTGTGGCTGCAGCATGGAGCGCGGAAGCTGATAGCGCAATTAGCGCTAAACTAACAAGCTGCCGGACGGCGTTACAATGATGGAGTTCGAACCTGGATAACAATTTCAAGAAAACGTTAAACAATCTTTGAGTACTGCTGCAGCGATACAAGGGTAGAAGGGATAGATTCGGGGTTGAACAATTTAGCTCAGCTTCTCAAGCCTACTTTAAAGCTCTGAGACAGTAAGAGGATTTTTTGAAATAGAGAGCGAAGTTGTTTTGGCTCCAAGATGGCGACTCCAATACAAAATATTTTCATGCGTATGCATCAGAGAGGAAACGCCATAACGGATTCAGTGAGCTACAGAATGAGGCAGGGGGTAGGTGTACTTGGGGTTCAGGGTTAGAGGAGCTTCTGACAGACTATTTTAGCAATATTTTCTCTAGTTCTGACATTGAGGATGCACCGATTATTGACTGTGTTCATGCCAAGTTACCAGACCAACACAAAGCAGCTCTTGCAAAACCCTTTACAACTAGCGATGTGAAGAGAGCCTATTTTGAAATGCATCCGGATAAGAGCTCGGGTCCTGACGAGTTCAATCCTGTATTTTATCAGAAGTTTTGGGAGATGGTGGGGCCCGAAATTAGCGCAGCATGTTTAACATATCTCAGTTAGTGCAGGCTCCCTCAACATCTGAATGACACTCTAATTATTCTTATTCCGAAGAAACAGAATGTAAACCTGGTGTCAGATCTAAGGCCGATAGCGCTCTGTAATGTACTTCTTAAAATCCTAACAAAGATGTTGGCCAATCGGATCAAACAGGTGCTTAAAAAGGTAATTTCAGTCAACCAGAGTGCATTTCTGTCAGACATACTCATATTAGACAACATCCTCGTAGCTTATGAAATCATTCATAAGTTAAAAGGATCAAGGCATGGTCAGAAAGGATTAGCGGCGCTTAAACTCGATATGAGTAAAGCATACGATCGGGTTGAATGGGGTTTCATAGAACACATGTTACAGAAATTAGAATTCCCAACCAACTGGATAAGATGGATTATGATGTGTGTAACGACAGTTTCTTATAAAATCTATCAGGATGGTAGAGAGATGGGACCCATAATTGCGCAGAGGGGCCTCCGGCAGGGGGATCCCCTATCACCTTTTCTCTTCCTTATTTGTGCAGAAGGTTTGACAGCAAGTCTAACGACAAAAGAAAGGGAAGGCAGAATCCATGGGGTCCAAATAGCCAGACAGGCCCCGCGAATATCACATTTATTCTTTGCCGATGACAGCCTATTATTTTTCAGAGCAAACAAAGAGGAAGCTCAAAGTATCCAACAATGCCTAACGGACTATGCAAAAGCCTCGGGGCAATGTATCAATTTTGAAAAATCTTCCCTTTTCTTCAGCGCTAATACCACCGCGGCATCAAGAGTAGAAGTAATTGATATCCTCCGTCTAGCGGAGGTCGAGACACTTGATTCGTATTTGAGAGCGCTGATTGATATTGGCAGAAGCAAGATGGGTGTTTTCAGACCCCTAAAAGACAGAATTTGGAATAGAATCAATAACTGGAAAGAGAAGTTCTTGTCTAGAGCCGGGAAAGAGGTGTTGATAAAATCAGTTTTGCAAGCCATACCAACTTATCTGAGGAGTTTATTCTTGTTACCCAAGGAGTTCTGTGAGGAAATCAATAAAATGCTCAATCGGTTTTGGTGGAGGTCTGCAGGACCAAATTGGACGGGGATTCACTGGAAAAAATCGGAGAAGATGAGTATTCCAAAGGCCAAAGGTGGAATGAGATTCCGGGATATACATCAATTCAATACAGCACTCCTAGCAAAACAAGGTTGGAGAATAATGCAGAACCCGAATTCGCTAGTGGGAAGAATTATAAAGGCTCGCTACTACCCTAACTCCGACTTTCTCCATGTCCCCTTGGGTCACAACCCGTCTTATACTTGGAGAAGTATAATTGCAGGTCGAGAAGTACTGCAATTGGGACTCCGAAGGAAAAATGGAGATGGGCTGTCAACAAGTGTATGGAGCGAACCTTGGCTGCCGGACGCGAAAAATCCATATATCAGCAGTGATCGGCCTACCGGAACAGCAGTCGAACTCGTGGGAGAATTATTAGACGCTGCATGCAGTTGGATCCGACAGCAGGTTCAAGAAGCGTTCAACACAAGGGACAGCAGACTAATCCTGTCTATTCCGCGAGGCAGACCTGGTATACAAGATTCGTGGTTATGGCATCATAATCCGAATGGATTATACTCAGTGAAAAGTGGTTATTTACTGGCTGTTAGTGCTTCAGGAGAAGAGTCTGTGACGACGGATGAGGTTAATTGGAAAAGATTGTGGAAATTAAATATAGCCCCTAAGGTAAAGAACTTCCTTTGGCGCATTCCGGCTCATTGCTTACCGACTCTATCCAGCCTCAGTCGAAGACACAACTCGTTGGTTAATAGGTGTCCGAGCTGTGGGGAGACGGGAGAAGATGAAATCCATGTATTTCTATCTTGTCTGTTCGCTAAGCAGGTTTGGGAGAAGTACTTTTCAGACAATAGAATGGATGGTTTACACTGCAGCTGGAGGTAAATTCCCCTGCATTAGAAACTATATCTGTTATTCTTTGGAATTTGTGGAAGAATTGCAACCGTACGGTGTGGGAGAAGAAGTTTAGCATTGCGGATTCAGTTTTAGCAGCAGCGCTAATTGAAGTGCAGAGTTGGAAGGCAAGGGTAAAAACAGAAGTGCAGAAACAACCACCACCGATTGCAGAGAAAGAAAAATGGAAAAAACCGCAGCAAGGCAGTCTCATCTGCAATGTAGACGCAGGCATGAATAAAGAAAGGAAGTTCAGCTCTGCGGGCAGGGACGGATCTACAGTGGGGGCAATGGGGGCACTTGCCCCCACTGAGATCTAGGAAGAAATAAAATCACAACTGATATTTTGTGATTTCTACAAATTTGCCCCCTCAGAAAATTCTTCCGCCATTGATGTGTAGTTGAGAGGTTGAGGAGCTGTGCGAACTTGCGGGGTTGAAGGAGAAAGTTCAAAACCTAATTTTCTTTTGTCTTTATGCTAGACAAAACGACGTCGTCTCATTTAAATGGAACGGCGCTGTTTTGTCTAACATAAAGACAAAAGAAAATTACATTTTTATCCCTCAACCTTACCCTCTCATTCTATCGAGCCAGATGAAAATCCCCAAATCAGTTGGCTTCTTCCCCAAACGAAAATCCCTCTCTATCCTTCCTCAAAACGAATCCCTAATCTCTAATTCTCTGCTCCTGCTCTTCTCTTTCCCAGGCGTCGTACCCTCTTCTCTTTACCGTCTCTGATACTGCTCTTCTCTTTCCCGTTCGACCGCCATCGTGCCCTCTTCTCTTTAACGTCTCTGCTGCTGCTGCTAATTGATTCAAGAACCAATTACCAAGTTATCTTCAATTAATGTCAGTTGAGTTCTTTTACTGAAATTGATTCTGCAAATTTTATGGTATTAGAGTTATTTAATTACTTGTTTATTTATTGAATTTGTTTGCTTGGTCTCCGGCCACTCTTCATGGTCTCTTACCACTCCTATTGAATTTATTGAGTTTATTGGCTTGTACTTTTGAATTGGCTTTTACTTTTTGAGTGAGGATTGTTTGTTTTAATGTAAAATGGTGATAGCTTGTGGGTTTTGAAAACTGTTTCTAGGTGTAATTTGTTTGTGTTAATGCATAATGGGGATAGCTTATGGCCTTTGAAACCTGTTTCCAGGTGTAATTTGCCCAATGATGATGGAGTATTGGAAAATGTAAATTAGATTAACATTTTATATAAATTAACAAATGCACATTACATGTGGACCCAATTAGTAATTTAGTAAAAATTTGATTTGAATCAATTAGCAAGAGTTTTGAACCAATTGAGCATTTTAAGCAAGCTTTTGATTTGAGCCAATTTAACATTAAATTAACATTTGATATCAATTGAGGATTTTAAGCAATGGTTTGATTTCAACCAATTTAACATTAAATTAACATTTGATATGTTTAAGTTAAGCTTAACAAGCAATGGTTTGATTTCAACCAATTTAACATTAAATTAACATTTGATATGTTTAAGTTAAACTTAACTAACTTAAATGTGTAAACTTAAGTTATTTAGTAATTTAACATTTGATATGTTGTAATTTATGTTGTCATTGATTTTTTTTTTACACCGTATATATAAATAGTTTGCCCCCACTATCTAGAAATCCTGGATTCGTCCCTGTCTGTGGGAATGCTGATTCATGACTATACTGGCAACTGCCTATTTGCTCGAAAAGTGGGCTTTGTGGACTTCATCAACCCGACGATCGCCGAAGCTGTAGCCGTGAAGGAGGCATTGAGCTGGATCAAGTCTCTAAATCTGTCTAATGTCGAAGTTCAATCAGATTGTTACGAAGTTGTGAAGGCCATTCAACATCAAAACTATAATCTCTCATATCTCTCTGATGTTGTAAAGGATTGTTGTTTACTATTACGAGATTTGAACTTAGTTTCGATCTCCTTTGTTAGAAGATCAGCGAACCTAGCAGCCCATTCCTTAGTGAAGGCCGTTAGTTCTAGCTCTGATTTTGGTGAGTGGGCATGTCCACCGCCAATGATTACCGATGTTATTCTTTCTCATTTATATTAATTCATTCATTCTTTCAAAAAAAAAAAAAAAAAACTATCTACGTAATTAGTTTATTTCGTGTCGTAATGCTAAGTTCAATATAATAATCTTTCTACATTTTCGATTCATATTTCTATATTTAAGGAAAGCTAGGGTTAATTCCTCGTAAGTGTATAAGCATAAGAATCTTGATTCTGTCTGAACTATGTGTCGATGTAAGTTTCAATTAACAATCAGAAATGGAATTAAAGTCTCTCTACCAAAAATCGGTATTAGCCTTGAAGTTCTATCATCTTAGGTCCAGACCCTAAAAGTGGCGACCTAAACCTCGAAGGCCTACTATTTTGGCTTGGTGATCCTTTCCTTGAGCTACCCCATAATCTCGAGTATGAGAGCCACCCTCTCAAGAAATGAGCTAATTTGAACTCTGTTCTTGAAGGAACTTCCTCCTGACTGGAGTTGTTGTCGTTTTGATCTTCATTATTCTCGCTATCACACAATGAAGACTGCTGCTTTCTCTCTTCTTGAACACCATTTCCAGATGTTAACCTTCATACGAAAGCTATTTAGATTAGTATTATGGTATGTGTCAACAAGAGAAAAATGTAAAAAAACAATGGCTTACAATAATAGATTGAGGAAAATCAGTAGTCCATTTAATTTGTGCAACTAACATTCAGCATAAAATAAGAGAATTCGACTTTAATAATTAATATCTGGCCAGTAGTACAGCAAATGGTTGCAGAGTGAGTCCTAAGAGTTTATTGAACAGGACAGCAGAGTTCTGCTATCTTAATTGCAAAGTTAATTCAGATTACTGTATGCCAGACAACCACAAAATAGAAAACCATAACAAATAACTTTTCTTGTATAAAAAGAAAAAATAAACTGCTAAAAACTCACATTGGGTATGGTTCGTGAGCAGCATTTTCATTCCTAGATCTTCTTTTCGAATTTGAACAGTTGATGGACATGTGTCTAACGAATTGAAGCTGCAAAAATCATAATAACAAATAAATTCAATCAGAGAGTAGAAAACCAGGTAGAATGAAACAATCAGGCGGTTACCATGCCATTTTTTCAAAGGGGCCAAACTAGTAAGGGTCTAAAAAAATCTAAAAGATAATAGAAGAAATGTCAGAAATAAATTTCAAATTTTGTATACAATGTGAAGTAAAGGAGCCAAAACTCAATAACAGAACAGACAATAAAAATGGAAAAAATTACGCAATAATACTTTGAAGAAATGAAAATTTTCACAGGGGCCAAGTCGCCTTTGGACCTAAAGGTAGTATGGCCTCTGGAAACAACGTGATACTCTAAACAGTCAATGTATTTTTCCCCAAATGGACAATTCCATAAATGGCACAAGTATATAAACTGAACCTAGCTCAACCAAACATGTCCCGCATAAAATCTAAATTAAGCAGATTAACATTAATCATAGCACGGAAAAATGGAAATGGAAGCCTGGATCATAACGTAGAAGGACAGTAGAAAAGAAAAAACCCTAAATTGAACAAAACCTGATCACCATCTTTGATCCTAAAATTTCGGATGGAAGTCTTGTCATTAATTAGCTTCTGACCTTCATAGCTCAGGCAAAAATGTCCCCAGACATGAAACCTGATTGCAATTTTCTTAAACTGGTTATATCGGTGACAAATAAAATCCATTTGAGACATAACGTAAATCAAGTAATCTCAAATTACAAAACCTATCAACGCATCTGATCAAAATACATCTAAAGAAACAACTATATAGTTTTACCATGAAATCTTGCTCAGACCTTCCTTCGGTGATGTAGTAAATACTTCCTCGACTGCCTGTTTCAGTTCTCCCACTGTGGCGTTTCTACTAACGTTTACCTCTACCAAATCGAAACAGCAAATCAAATTTCGACTCATCGACCAGAAATCTAAGGCGATTAAAAATCTGAAACTGATGAATTGATAATTCATTACCGAAGATAGAGCCATCGAGCTTAAGAACATGGAGCTTGAAGAGTTGCTGGGGAAGCTTATGGTAGGAGTTCCTCCGCAGAACGAGCCTTGCATTGCCATTAAAAACACTATCGTCCCCGTCGTCGTCGAGAGACAAGGGAGACAAGCACCGTTTATCAATTAGAACTCTTAAATTAGTACTTCTGGTGCTGGAAAAGCTGCCATTAGCGTCGTGCTTTCTATGTTCTCCTCGGCCGAAAATGCTCCGCATGATCGGATGCAGTGGAAGTTTTGTGTTAGGGATTGAGATGAAAAGATATATAAGAAATGTGAAGAATATACTCTACGGAGAGAGCGTTGTTTGCGAAATGCGAAAAATATGGAGGGATTTGCAATGGGAAATGAGGAGACCGTTACTCGGGGAAATTCTGTAGCGTACTCACAAGGTGTGATACTCGCTAGCGTAAGCTGACACGTGGAATGTATGGCCCACTCTTCTGGTGTGGTTTTTACTCTTTTTTTTTTTTTTTACTGCTGCTTTTTGATAGGAGAAAAGACTAGTCCTTTCTCTCTTTTTTTTACTTGTTCGAGTGTGGAAAGCAACATATTGGTAATGTTTTTAAACACCAACGGGTGAATCCTGATGAGTACAGGTTTGGCTTGGGTTTTTTTTAGGGAATAACGTTAAAAAATTAAAAAAAAAAAAAATCCTAAAACATGAAAAATGAAGGTGGAATTTTAGATAACACTAATACAACTAATACGTATTCTTTATCTGAGTTCTTATATTAAGAGTCTGTTTGATTCAACTGTTAACTATTAACTGTTGTAGTTACGATTGTTATTTACAGTTGCAGTAAACTATCAGCTATTGTTGTTAGCGGTTTAATTACTAGTATTTGGTAAAATTATATTTACTTGTTGCTGTTCGGATTTAAAATATCTAAAAATAACATGTTTTAAATTAATCAACGATGAAATTATAAAAGAAAAAATGGTCATAACATTTACAACTAGGAATACTTTTACTCTTAATATCTAAAATGGTGCAATTTTACTCATAATTCTGGCAGAGCAATTTTACTCCTAACATTGGTAAGTTTGGTTGATTTCACATATTATTAAAAAATATAGATATTTTATTTCTTATTCTACACTAATTGCACGTAACAATAATTCTAAAAAAGAGATTTTATATTTTTTTGTGATTTAATAATAAAATTGAAAATTAATATTTATAAATTCGATGAAATATTTGATTTTTTTTCCAACTCGTACAAAAGGCAATATATTTTGATATTTGCTTAAAAAAATCATGTTTAATCATATGTTTGTGATTTATTACTAACGATGATAAAATTGTGCACATGTGAAGTGTAGATGACAATATTCATGACCAAGAAGACAGTTTGATACATTATTTCTCAAACTGATCCAGTTTGTCAATGTTATATATAAAATTGCTTTTGGCTGCCAAAATTAGGGGTATAATTGCACTATTTTAGACGTTAAAGGTAAAATTGCTCATAGCTATAAATATTGTGGGTATTTTTTGCACTTTAACCTATTATAAAATAAAAAAATATGTTACACAAATTAATAAAAATAATCTATATAAAAAATAAAAAGAATTATTGAACGCAACAAGACTTTGTTCTTCCGGTAATTATGTTGTAGAAATATAAATAATGGTAAAGAATAAATATATTTTGTCAAAATAAGAAGGATAATTCTGTCAATAACAACTAACTACAAACAATTGTTTATGAAATCTCTAAATATGAGATTTTCGTGAAACGCTAAAAAACGCTGCATTTTCCAGAGAAAATGCTAAATGATGTGGTTATATAAACCTAACCAAACGCTATATTTACTGCAGTTTGGAGTGAAACGTTAAACGCTCCTTCGAAAAGCTGAAACAAACACCCTCTAAGTATCGAATCTTCCATGTCATTTGCAGGATCCCAATTCACATTTAAACACGCACATTGTGGCTCCCTTTAATATTTAAAATAGTGAAGCCTTTTATAATATGCATGTATGAGTCTATATTACATATTGCAAAATATGTATGGAAGGTCCATCATTTAATATGGAGAACCGGATTATCCTGATAATTTTCCCTTTATACAGTTAAACTTTCTGTTTGCATGTCCACGTGTCTGCGGAGCAAGAGCAGCCATGAAATTTTAAGTCTCAACACCGTTTTAGAGCTTAATGTAGTATGCCATAGCCCATGAAAATTAAATACATGTCCAATATTTAAAAAAAAGTTAATAATTTCATTTACGTTATTCACTTTCCAAAATATACTCTCATCTCTCTTTTAAAATCACCATACCGCCTCGGACGGCCCATGCTGTGACTCGACTAATTTTGAGTCATTGCTCTGATGTGGTTTTCTTAATAGAAACTCGGTGGAAGGGAAATATTGGTGGGTTACGAAGAAAATTTCTGGGTTATCATTTTTTCAAAGTTGATCAATAAGACGTTCGGGTGGTTTGATTTTAATGTGGCGGAAGGATTTAATGTTGCATATTTTGGGCTTTTGCTTTAATTGTATTCACTTTGAGATGGAAAATGAAGAGGGTAGTTTGTGGTGGAGAGGAACATGAGTATATGGGTGGCCTGAAGCTGCAAATAAAGCACGAACTTGGGATATGCTTAGGGATTTATATGGTCAGGAGAATTTACCATGGGTCTGTTTTGGGGATTTTAATGAAATCATGTATTCAAGGGAAAAGGAGGGTCCTTTTTTGTCTTCTATTCTTTTAGCTGATACAAGCCAATAAAGCATTATTTCATTCAAAAAAAAGGATGGTGGTTTGTCAGACAATTATAGGTCCATGGAGGCTTTTAGGAAATGCTTGGATGATTGTAATTTATTTGATTTACGTTCTTCCGGTGGTTGTTATACTTGGACAAATGGTAGGAAAGGGGTTGATTGCATACGGGAAAGGCTTGATCAAGTTGTTTGTCAAATATAGTGGGAAATTTTATTTCCAAAAATAATGGTCTTGGTTCTAGCAAGAGTATCTTCAGACCATTCACCTACTTTTTTGGATACTGATGGAGGTCATATGTCTAAACAACGTCCCTTTCGATTTGAAAATATATGGATTCATGATCTGGGTTATCGGGATGTTATTCATGCAGTTTGAGGCTCAGTATCAGGGGAGCATTTTAATGTTTATGAGAAGCTGAGATAATGTGGAATTTCTCTTAATTAGTGGAATAAGTCCAGTTTTGGTCATGTTTGAGTTAAATTGAAAAGGCTAACCAAAGATTTGCTTGATTTTGATCAGGGTCCAATGTCAGATGTGAAAGCTGAAGAAAGAGCATGTGTTGAGAAGGAGATTTTTCGCCTTCAGGAGGTTGAAGAAATTACGTGGCATCAGCGGTCTCGGGTGGCTTGGCTTCGGGAGGGTGATAGAAATACAAAAAAAATTCCATTCAAATGTGATTGTTAAAAGAAGGGTGAATTGTATTACACAACTCCGTGATAGTAATTAGGATTGGCATGATAATGAGGATGATATTGAGAACACTATTGTGTCTTATTTTGCGAAACTTTTTCTAATTTAAATCCTTCACCCAGTTGTACAATTCCTTATTCAGTTGATCGTCATCTTTCTTGTGATGAAGTAACTTCTTTATAAGCCTCGTTCGTTGTAGATGAGGTTTTGGTAGCTCTTAAGCAACCTGATGGGACAAAATCACCAGGTCCTGGTGGTATGTCTGGTTTATTCTTCAAAACCTATTGGGATCTTGTTGGTGACCAGATTCTATCGCTTATGTTGAATGTGCTTAATGGTGCCCTTTTACCATCTGGTTTGAACCATATATTTGTGACTCTTATTCCTAAGGTGACGGGTACATTAAAAGATTTTCGTCCTATTAGTTTGTGCAGTGTTGTCTATAAGCTTATTTCAAAAACTTTGGCTAATCGTCTCAAACATTGCTTGCATTCTATTATTCACCCCTCACAAAGTGCATTTGTTCCAAATCGGTTGACTACTATTAATGCTTTAATTGCTTTTGAGTTGTTTCATTCAATGAAGCATAGGATTAAAAGTAAGAAGGGTGTTTGTGCTATGAAGTTGGATATGAGTAAAGCATATGATAGGGTGAAGTGGTGTTTTATAAAGGATATGATGTGAGTTATGAGTTTTCCGGATTGTTGGGTTAACTTGATTCAAAGTTGTCTTTCTTTTGTTTCCTTTTATTTCCTTAAATGGGGTTCCAAAAGGCTTTGTTAAGCCGAGCAAAGGTCTTCGACAAGGGGATCCATTATCACCTTTTTTTTAATCTGTGCAGAAGGGCTTTCAGCATTGATTAGGAATACTGAGAGAAATAGAGCTTTGCATGGTATTCGGGTTAGCAATTCGGATCCGGTTATTTCACATCTTTTCTTTGTCGATGACTGAGTTATCTTTTTTAGAGCGACTTCGACATAATGTTCAGCAGTAGGGGGGAGGACTCTTGAGTGTTTATGAATATGCTTCTGGGGAACAAATCAATTTTGACAAAACTAATATCATCTTTAGTAAGGGCGTGGTGTCGGGAAGTATACTCAGATATGTAGAGTTTATAGGGGTTCGGGAAGTGCATGAATTTGAAAAGTATTTAGGATTACCAACAATTATTGGAAGATAAAAAAAGCAGTTTTTAGGTTTATAAAAGAAAGACTAATGAAGAGAGTTGGTGGTTGGCACAAGAAGTGTTTATCACATGGAGGGAGGAAGTTCTTATTAAAGTTGTTGCACATGTAGTTTCACAATATATAATGAGTTGTTTTTTGCTACCAAAAACATTTTGTGATGATTTACAACAGGTGATTGCTAGATTCTAGTGGAATCATGATGAGGGACAAAAATGTCTCCATTGGATTGGCTGGGAAAGACTATCGGTCTAAGGTTGATGGTGCTTTGGGTTTTTAGAATATTTATGCTTTTAATCTTGCTCTTCTTGCAAAGCAGCTTTGGAGGATGATTGATTCTCCATAATCTCTCTGCTCCCAGGTTTTTAAACGTAAATATTTTCCAAGCATGGGTGTTTTGGAGGCAAATGTTGGCTTTTGTGCTAGTCATGTTTGGAGGAGTCTATTAAAAGCCAGACAGGTCATTATTGATGGTAGTTGCTGGAGGATTGGAGATGGTAGAGCTGTTAATTTAATGACTTCACGATGGATTCCAGATGTTCTGTGTAATCATCCTCTCTATCTGCTAAATCCAACTCCAACGTAAAATATTTCATGCTTGATTGATTATGATGTTTTTTGTTAGAGGGAGGAGTTGATTAGATTTTGCTTTGCTTCTGATGGTGCTATTGCTATCTTAAAAATCCCATTAAGCAGAAGGATTTTATCAGATGCTTTGTTTTGGCCATTTTCAAAAAATGGTGAATACTTGGTGAAATGTGGTTATAAAGTTGATAATGGTGTTTTACTAACTAGGTCTAGTTTTACAGATTGCTCATTAGGTGCTGATGCGTTTTGGGGGTCCATTTGGAAGGTTAAAACACCATCAGAGTTTGTTTATACTGTGTGGAGTGCAGCTAAAAATGTTTTGCCATGTTTTGATAATCTCATGCATAAAAGTATTATAGCCAATTGTCATTGTTGTTTTGTGGTTTCTATAATGAAACCTTGATTCATCTTTTTAGAGATTGCCCTACGACATCCTATTGGAAACAGGCAAAAATTTGGTTTATCCTATGTATAAGATTGCAGGTCTAAATTGTCTGGAGTGGTTCGCAACTGTGTTAAAATTGTTATCTCACATGGAGGCACTATGCCATTTTCCCATTCACATGACACAAGATACATGATAGACATTTGTTTATGTGTCGTCTGAATATTTTTTGTGACAATATTTTAACTCTATGTCATCTGAAGGCGAAATAAAAAATGCGCTCGATTCTCAGATGACATTACGATTACAGTCTGTTGTCATCCCAAAAGAACGTGATTTTGATTAAAAAGTCACTTAGCCATTAAACGACACTTCAAATAAATGACTGTCATTGTTATGCGAAAATAAAAAAGCGGCAACCAAATATTAGAAAAGTGGGGGAGCAAAAACTCTAACTTTCATTTTGCGCGCTTAAAAAAGAACGGGGTATATAAGGCCAATTTAGCCTAAACCCAGTCTTTAGAACTGCTCTTCTCCTTCGATCTTCACCTCTGCAAAAACCCTAAACATAATTCATCTTCTCCTGCGAGCTTTATCTTTGTCAATCGGGTGAATCGTCTTCTAACTCGTGAATTCTTCATCTCGGTAAGGTTCTTATTAGGGTTTATTTAAGACATTACGCTGTGTTCAAACGATTGTTCTTAAAATTATTATATTATCTGCATGTTAGTTTTGACCTGATCTACTGCATATTCTTTCTATAATTCGAAGTTTGTTTGCTTAATATTAGGTATTTACATTCTAAAATAAGGGTTTTATCTCGTTTTAGTATATCTGTTTATTTTTTTATGTTTATCTGGTTTTTTAGCAATGATGTTCGAATTGGATGATTCTTTCATGTACTTTTGATGCTGGGTTTACTTTGGATGATTCTTTCATGTACTTTTGATGCTGGGTTTATAGTCTTGCAGATACATTTACATATACATATTGGGTTTCTTTGTTGTTCGTTGTTTGTCAATGTATGTGTTTATTGTTATTAGTTAGAATAAAACTAATTATAGATTATGTTTGTTCAAGATGGATAAATCATGGATGGTGGCTGATAAGAGATCACTACAGTTTAGAATAGGCTTACAAGAGTTTCTGAAGTTTGCAACTGATAATGCTACAAACCCAAACTATATTTTCTATCCTTGTGTCAAATGTTGTAACCTCAGAGGTGGTAGTATTGACTTCATTAAGGATCATTTAATTTGTAATGGAATTATGAAAACATATACAACTTGGGTTGGCATAGTGAGTGTTCTATTGCAGACTCAAATCATATAAGTGAGGGTTCTGAAACAGTTGAAATGAACCATGACTTAGGAAGAGATTTAGAAGAAGATGGGTGCTCAGTAAAGTCAGATGAATTTATGCATTTTGTTCATGATGAAGACAAGCCTTTGTATCCCGGTTGTACTAAATCCACTAAGATGAATGGTTTAATACAAACCTTTAATCTGAAAGCTAAACATGGTATGAACGAGTCTTGTTATACTGACATTTTATTGTTCTTTCACACCCTTCTTCCTGATGGGAATGAAATGCCAATGTCTGCCAATGAGGCAAAAAAAACTCTTCATGCTTTAGGGATGAAATATGAGAAGATTGATGCATGTCCTAATGACTGCATTTTGTATAGAGATGTTAATGAGGGTGCTACACGATGTCCATCATGTAATGTCTCTAGGTGGAAACTAGCTAGGGATAATAGAGAGAAGGTAGGGGTAACAGCTAAGACTTTATGGTATTTTCCACCAATCCAAAGGTTTAGAAGAATGTTTCAGTCTACAGTTACCGCTAAGGAACTTACTTGGCACTCGACTGGTAGGAAAAAGGATGGATTGATGAGACATCTGTTGGTCCCGTGTAACGTGACAAAATTAGTTCCAAAAGGGGGTTAGGAACTATTTTAAAAATTTCACGTTAAGGCTGACTTCTTTTCGTTTAAAAATTTTACTAAGTCTTTTAGCACAGTGATGCTGAGAAGATCAGAGACAAGTTTAGTTAACTAGTAACTAAATCTGTTTTCGTCGTGAGTCAAGAAGTAGCAGTTAAGTCTATTCCTGAGCTCAGTGCTCAGATCATGCAACTTAATAGATACATTTTACAGTTTACTAGGCACAATACAAAGCAATTAAATAAGGAGCAAGAGTTAGGAAATAATACTCATGAGTCTTATCCTGGTTCGGCCTCCTTGCCTACGTCCATTCACCGGAGTCCTTCCGAGCTTTTTGAATCCACTACTGAGATCTTTCAGGTAGAGCACGAACCTCGATTGCCTTTTTTTGTGGTATAATTCACTTTATCTCGCTTAAAAGGAATCAAATTGTTCATGAAAAAAAAGGTTGGATGAGATAAGATCAATGTCAGTTATTAAGGAATTAATTAATGGTTTTTCTAAAGTTGTGGGTGATCGGGAGATGAATATGCAGTTAAATGGTTGTGATGATTTTGGTGTGTTGAGTGGTTCAGTCTCCAGGTTGGATAATGTTGGTGTTGCTCATTAATTAAAATCGACAAACTTGGGGTCTAAAGAGAAATTTGGTGGTCATTACAGGAGAATAATTACATCATCTGCTGGTTTATGGAATTGTGGTAATAATGGGCAAAGTAATATTAGACCAGGTGTAATTGTGGAGGATTTGGGAGAACCATAAGTTAATGAATTGGTGTCTAATGTGGATTCGGTTGATGCAAATGATGTTAATGTCTTTGGCAAATTGGAGGATGCTGCAACTAATTTTAATTGTTTGCAGGTACTGCTTGTAACAGGATTAATTTGCTGTTTCAACCTTATGGCATGTTGAGTGGGAGTCGATCAAATGGCAGCGCAATTTGAATGGGAGGTGGTGGGATTCATAGTATGTTCGAAGAAATTAATTGGCAGCCACCTGACACTTTGATTTATATATTAAATTGTGACGCTCCATTCTCGATTAGAACTTCTGAAGGATATTTTGGCATGGTGATTAGGGATTGTAATGGATTGGTCTCTTTGTCTAGTGATGGACCAATTGGCTATTCGATTTCGGCTCTACATGCAGAACTAATAGCAATTCTCTTTTCTTTGTGAGTTGCTCGAGATTATGGATATCGTGCTATTTGGGTTGCGTCAGACTCAGTCTTGGCGATATGAATACTTAAAGGAGATCAAAATATGACAAACTGGTTAGGGGTAATTGTTGGTGATATTCTTAATGTTGCCCGTGACTTTGAAACTATTGAATTTGTGCATGAGAGGTGCCAAGCGAATATAGTTGCACATAATTTAGCTACTTGGACGAAGTCTCTTAATCATCAAGTTGTATTCAGAATGATATTTCTTTTATTGTTTCGTATGCAAGTTTGTTATTGATAAAAAACCATCACCATACCGCAAATTTAGATTAGTTTGTGTTTGTTTCAATTCTTTGAAACCTATTGATATTTTGATATTGTATAGAAAAATAATTAATGGAAAAGAAAAAGAAGAAGATATTGGAGATTATCCTATATAGTTAAAATAGAATGGAAAAATGAACAGTGATTATCAATTCCAATTTTAATTTGGAATTTTTTAGTTGATCATTATGTCCTTATATGCTTTAGATAATCCTAATTCTATTTGCCTCAAAACGACATAGTTTTGATCTAGAAAAATAAAACCTTTCGACTTTGGTAGGGGTTTCTCTTTACATTCTCAGTCTGATGACTTCGTTCACTCTCTTCTGTTTTCCTTTTCCATTCTCATAAAATCTCTTTACAATTCTCTTTTCCATGTCTTCTTTCTCGTCCATTGCTGAAATTTCTTTCTTTTGTATATTGTCATCAATCTTCTTTTTCAATTCATATTTTTGTTTCATTGTAATTTTTTTTTGTATTTGTATTGTTCACCTACTTTTTAGATTTCACCAAAGTGCGAGATTCTGGAACACTTCATTCCTTTACCCTTTTTGAATAATGTATGATTGTTTTTCTTTTCTCTTGTTGGGTTTTTTCTATTGATTTTTTGTTGTGTTTGGATTTCGATTATTTATTTGTGTTTTATTATTTTCCATGTCCAAGACAGTCCAGTTTCTTTTCCGTTCGATCACAAACTGTTCATGGAGTTATATGATTTTAGTTGAATGAAATTGCTCGGGTGAATTTAATTTGCTTCTTTTCCATTTGTTGTAAGATTTGTTTTGTTCTTTCCTTCAGGAGGTCAATTTTCTCCAATCAACTAATGTATTTGAGTTGTAAAATGAGTTATTTGTTGATATAGATCATCAAACATGAGCATTAACCTAGGATTTTAAATAGAAAAGGTGAATATTCTTCATCTCCTATTTGATTTTTTTTATTCCTGATTTATTGATCCTTCATGTTTACTTTATAAAATGTGTAAAATATGTCATACTATAGATTTTGAATTTTCATCGTTCGTTGTCTGTTAAGATTCTAATCTGATTTAATATTTTTATGTTTTATTGCCTTTTGTTAGGAATTATATATTTATTAATTAAATGTGTATATTTCTCGGTTGAAGAGGTGATTTTTTTTTATTTCTCTTGATTTTTTATACAAGTGAAATTTCAGAATCTTATCTAAAAAAAATTAAAATTATGTTCAACTGTCTGCTAAAATTTAGTCTGAAAAATCTGTAGTTAATTATCTAAGTTGCAGCAATTGTCTTTCTGTTGGTTGCACAAAACAACAGTTTGGACATGAGTGTCGTAGTTCAGATCAAGTATTTTCCTATGTGCATATTTTTTTAATTGGAATGTAGATCTAAAAAATGTTAGCACATATTTTCAGGTTTGTTTCTCGATTTTTCTTTTTCATTCTTTGTTGGTTCATAAGAGTTTTGATTTTTTTTCTCTTATTTTCCCCAAGAGGTTGCAAATCTGAAAAACACAGTGATCATTACTCAGGTTTCTTTCTTGAGGTTCTTTTTTGTTTGTTTTTCCTTTGTTTTCCATATTTTCCATTGGTTTTGATTTTTTATTTCTGAAATTAGTCTTCTTATCGGATTGCATGAGCTCTGGTTTTATTTCAAGTGGTTATTTGTTTGATGATCTGGTTTCAGAAGTTTTTTGTTCTTTTAATGGGTAAGTATAGTTGAATCAGAAAGTCCCATCATGGAGGCTAGATCTGTAGTAGTCTAGACTATTTTAACCACCTAACAAACTCAATAGTATAGATCAACGTTTAACAACTTTGCATTATTATTCAATAAAATTATTAGGTTTGTATTTTCCTTTTTAAAAAAAAACACATGAAAAATGTTAGAAATATTTCATGGTCAAACAAATCACAATAAAATATTTATATTTGATTAATTCAAAACATAATAACCCAACATATCAAAGAGTTTGATTACAATAATAATGTCAATAATATCAACTAAATAACAATTAAATCACGACTGAGGTTTAGAATAGCCTGTTGATAACTTGCTGGATCCGCTTTGATATCCTTTGCCGGAGTTACCTGCAAAACAAAACCGGAGACAGGATCTCCGGAAAAACTCTCCGACGATCAAGTCAGTTTTTGTAAGGATGAGTCTATAATTTAGCAATAGCTTTGTGGGAAAAAATGTGTACGTACCTCCCCCCTTATTCTTAAGGCCTTTTATAGGTGTTTTTTGGGTAACCGCCGAGGGCGGTTACTCCTTAGTGGGCCACGTTCTGAGGGCGGTTACCCCTTTTTAGGCCATGTCCCTTTCGTGGCTTTCATGGCAACGAACGTGGTTTTGAGTGGGAGTCCTGACGCTCCGTCTAGGAATTTGGGGTGGTTTACTCGCTGCGCCCGCTTCCTTCATTCGGGTCCCGTCCAATCTTAGCCCATAGGGCTTTAATATGGGCTGGGCTTGCGAAATGAATATAACCCGTTTTGGGCTTCGCGGGTTATCACATGCCTCCCCCTTGGTCTAGCAAGAGCCCTTTTAGGGTCTTTTTATAGGGGACGCTTCGTCTTTGTCCGATTATTTCAAAGTTTTGAATTTGTGCATTTCCCTTCTTTCGTTTTCTCCGGCGTCGACCTTTTAATTCCGTTACTTCTTTTTCGGCGTTGACCTCTTAATCCCGTCACTTCACTATGTTGTCTTTTTCATGTAAGTTTTTCTTTTCACATTTGTTCCTTGTTCGGCTTTTTGCTTCTGTTTTCCTTTTATCGATCATGTCATACCTCGACTTCGCGCCATTTGACGACGATTATGTCCGCGAGGTCTCTAACGAGGTCGAAGAGATGGTTGAGGAAGCTTCAACCAGCTCTCCTGGGTGTAATTCTCATCCCGCCGACTTCCTTCATTTGGCGAATACAACCGACGAGGGTTTAGGTTTTGACCCTAAAAAGTTGATTCCGCCACCTGTCCCAACCCCTCATTTGTTACCAAAGAAGGACAGGTCGGGAAGTCTGGTTTGTCAAGAGACAATTGATGATTTACGGGAGCATTATCCCTGGCTCCGAGGTCTCGAGACGATCATTCCTGGAGAGGATAGGGGGCCGGGCGATTACCCAAAGGGGTACTTCACTGTTTTCGTGGCCCAGATTATCTGCGGCTTCACTTATCCGCTGGCGGATGAGATTGCTTCCATCTTAGGCGGTTATGGAATCGCGCCCGGGCAACTGCATCCTAACGGCTGGGCCGATTTGACTCTGGACAAATTTTTGGCGGAGTGTTTGGAGGTTCCCTTTTCGCTCAAGATCTTCTCCAAGCTCCACCATTTCAAAAGCTCGGCGGGGTATTTCACTTTCATCCGCCAGAGCGGATACTATGGTTTTGACGAGAAGCTGAACAAGATCCGCGAGTGGGATCGATCTTACTTTTTTATCAAGTTTAATGAGGAAAACCTGAACTTCCTTCGTTGCTGGAGCCGACCCAACGTAAAGAGTTTGAACTTCGGGTATCCCAGCAAGGAAGAATCCGCCGTTATCAAGTTCCTAAAGAGCACTCCTCCTTTTGTATGGACATACGATCAGGCCTTTCATATGCTAAGGAGCCGAGTAGCGATTGCGTACCGCGAGGGGGATCGCGTTGTCTATATTCCTTACCGCGTTTTTGTGCAAGGTACTTTTTATTTCCGAGTTGATGGTTTCTTTTAACCCTTTGCAGGGGTGATCCTTTATCTCAAATCGCTGCAGATCGGGAGGCCAAAGCCCTGGCGAGAAGAAAGAAGCGGATGACGGAAACCGCTTCCGTTGTAGGGGCGGATCCTTCTGGAGGGACGATTCCTTCTATTGGGGCGGCTTCCCCGATTAGGGCTTCCGCTTCACAAGGTCCCGCTTCTACCTCCGAGGATCTTCCTTTAACCAGGAAGCGGAAGATAAGTGTGGATACAGAGTCTTCTCGTTCTAAAAAGAAGAACACTTCTGTGTCCCTTACTGTTGGCGGCGCACCTGTAACCGCCTCATCTAAAGGAAAGAGTAGTACCCCCATTCACGAGGTATCTTGATCTACTCCCTCTCGTATTGCTACTTTTTCCTCATGAGCTATCTGCCGTTCTCTTGATATTTTTCTTTATGCTTTTGCAGCCAATCCCCGATATTAGCGGATGGTGGACTAGGACTTTCGGCCTGGCCGTGAACTTCTCTTGCAAGGATATTGTATCTTCCATATGCAATGTCCTCGGGCGACTTCCCTTTGCCTCCCGTGTGCGCGAGCAAGTATCGCTCCCTGCTGCTGTGGAAGGGATCGAGAAGCGTTCTGTAGAGGTATATTATTGCTTTGTCCTTCGCTTTCAAATATATTGTGTTTATTGTAACCGCATATTTCTATTCGCCCATTTTTATTTGTGAGTCGTGTTATATGCAGATTCTCAATTTCGCTGAGGGCATTCTCCGAAGGGATGCAGAGCGAGCCAAGGAGTTGGAAAGTCTTGGTACGGAATTGGCGACTCAGAAGTCGCTTTATGATGATGTCCAAGGGAAGGTGAAGGTCCTAGAGGGCACCTGTCAGAAGGTCGTGGGCGAGAAGGAGGAAGCCCTTAAATCCCTTCAGGCCAAGTCCGATGAACTGCAAAAAGCCCTCGACGACCTAGCTGCTTTCAAGGAGGCCCAAAAGAAGAGGGTTGAGGAGATTTTGGCTGAAGATGGCGCCCGCATCTACTGGTATGGGGAACGGATTCATGCGGCTTATGAGCACGGGCATCAGGGTCTAGTACTTAACCGCCCCAAAGTTCCCATCCCTGAAAAGGATTTAACTGGGGAGTGGGATAAGCTGGAAGCCGAGGATGCTGATATGGATGAGGTACTCTTCTTAGATTGGAAGAGTCTTCAGGATCCTCCGATTAGCTGCGAGATCACTATTCAGCCCGCAGAAGGAGAGGCACCCCAAGCCGTTTCTCAACCTGTGCAAGAGGTACCTCTCACCGAAGAGGTTACTGAAGCGGTTACCGATTCAAGGGTTGAGGATTCGCTTGAAGTAAATCCTCCTACCGGAGGAGATGAGGGAGTTGCCGCAGTCCAGGAGGGCATTAGGGGCGAAGGAGAGGAAGCTGTAGCATAGCTTAACTTATATTTGGACTTTTGTATGTAAAAACCATGTAATAAACCGCTCTGATATATATATTTTCTTTCGGTTGTTGGTTTTCATATGTGTGTGATTGTCACTTTTTTGCCCTTTATATGTGCCCTTTGTCTTTTTGCCGACTCCATATTTGTGTTTCTTCATAGCTAGGGTGGCCAGACCCTTTTTGCAATTTTGAGTACTCGTTTATCCGCTTAATTTTATGCCTTAACTTATAATTCTTCTTTCGAAAATAATCATAAGTTTTGATCATAAGGTTTTGCGAGTGATGCGTAATCATGCATCCGCCTTTCTTTAACAGACAACACGTTTATGTGTTTTTGATTTTAACCCTAAGGTTTTTTGATTTTAACCCTAAGGTTTTTTGCGAGTGATGCGTAATCATGCATCCGCCTTTCTTTAAGAGGCAACACATTTATGTGTTTTTTGTAAAGAATCCGCATTTTGTTGTAACATACTGAGTGAATGTAATAACTTTTATTGATGACGAGAAAAAGTTTATTACATATGTACACCAATTGTGCGGGATTGAAGCCTCATTAAAACCTTTTATCAGAAAACCCAGTGGGAAAAACTCATAAAAGGAAAAAGAGTACTCGTCATTTCCTCGAACTACTCGGCCTTTCTATATAGGCGTAGATTCTATAGATTCCAGGTGCGCGGGAGCTTCTTTCCGCTCATTTCTTCTATTTCAAAAGTGGCTGGTCCCAGCTTCTTGGATACTTTGTATGGTCCGATCCAGTTGACGCCCAGCTTGCCTTTGCCATCTCTGGATTGTATTTTATCTGCTTTTTTCAAGACCAAGTCGTTTTCGTTGATTATTACTTTTCGCATTCTTCTGTCATGGTATTTCTTGATTCTATTGCGGTACATTGCCATTCGCATGTAAGCTTTCTCTCTTCGTTCCTCCATAGAATCCAAAGCATCTCTGATGTTGATAGGATTTTGTGTGTCGCAATAATAAATTGTCCGATCTGTGGGCGACTTGATTTCAACAGGTAGGACTGCTTCGGCTCCATAAACTAGCGAGAAAGGTGTTTCGCCTGTTGCTGCCTTTACAGAGGTTCTGTATGCCCACAACATATGGGGTATCTCATCCGCCCAACCTGTTTTTTTGTCACCTAGCCGCTTCTTGATGCCTTGAACCATGGCCCTGTTGGTAACTTCTGTCATACCATTTGATTGGGGATGGTTTACAGAAGAAAAATGATTCTTGATTCCCATGCTTTCGCAGTATGTTTTGAACTTGGCACAGTTGAACTGGGTGCCATTGTCGGTTATAAGCTTCTGCGGGATCCCAAATCGCATGATAATGTTCTCTCGTAAGAACTCGATTATTCGCTCAGGTGTTTGTGCGGTTACTGCCTCCGCTTCTACCCATTTGCTGAAGTGGTCTACTGCGACTATCAAATACTTCCTTTTCTTTGTTGTTTCTGGGAATGGACCCACTATATCAATTCCCCATGTTGCGAATGGCCACGCCGTCATTATAGTGATTTGTTCAGCTCCGGGAACATGCTTTTCATTCGCATGGATTTGACAGTTGTGACATTCCGCAACCATCTTCTGGGAATCTTCCACCACCTTGGGCCAGTAGTATCCCAGCAGTTTGACCTTTCTTGCCAATGCCGCCGAAGCTTCGTGCGCGCCACAAATTCCTTCGTGTAGTTCTCGCAGCACATAGTCTCCTTCATTGCGACTAACGCATTTCAACCATGGACATGTGTATGATCTCCGATACAAAGTTCCATCCCGCATTGAGTATCGTGCCGACTGCCCAATTATTTTCTGGCTAAGCTCTTATCAACCGGCAAATCTCCCTGCTCCAGATACTGACGGATTGGTATCCGCCAATCTTCATCGTCTTCCAGTTCCTCGATGATCATAATCTGATCAACCTCGAATGCTGGTGCCGATTTTATTTCCAAGTTGCATGCTTTTTGACTCCATGGTTCTCTACTTGCCGCTGCTTTTGCCAATTCGTCAGCTTTTGCATTTTGGCCTCGTGGAACATGCACCATCTCCCAAACGACTCCCTTGTGCGTTAACTCTTGTGTCAATCGGCCGACTATCTGATGGTATTTTACGAGCTCCTCCTGTTTCACCAGATAATTTTTTGTGATCTGGTTTATCATGAGTTTGGAATCGCTGTAGATTACCACTCTTTCTGGGGTGAGTTCATTGAGCAACTTCAATCCGCATATCATTGCTTCATACTCTGCGGCATTATTGGTAGTTTTGAAAGTTAATTTTGCTGCATAGCACAGGCGAATAACCTCCGGGCCCTTGATGACGACTCCTAGCCCAGCTCCGTCTGCAGATAAGGCCCCATCTGTGTACATGCTCCACTCTTCTTTTTGTGCCTTTGGACATTCATCATCATCCCATGTGAATTCGTTCACGAAGTCGGCGAGCACTTGGCTCTTTAGCGCTGGTCTTCCTTCATAGCGGATATCGAATTCGCCCAGGCGAATTGACCATTCCATCAACCGGCCGGATGCGTCAGGTTTCTGCAGTACCTTTCGCATTGGGATGCCAGTTCTCATAATGATAGTATGCGCCTGAAAGTATGGTTTCAATCTAGCCGCCGTGGTTATCACTACGAGGGCCATTTTGTCCAACCTCGAATACCGGAGTTCTGCATCCTTCAGGACTTTGCTCACGTAGTACACTGGATATTGTTGCCCTTCTTCTTCTCGCACCATCACAGTGCATATCGCCATGCTGGTGACGGATACATAAAGAAACAAATCTTCTCCGTCTTCCGGCCTGCTCATTAAGGGCGGATAACATAGTAATCGCTTTATCCCCTCAAATGCTTCTTGACAATCCGGCGTCCATTCAAAGGACTTGGATTTTTTGATGGAATTGTAGAAAGGTAGACATCGCCTAGCTGAGCATGATATGAATCGCCCTAATGCCACCAACCGCCCGTTCAGTCTCTGTACTTCCCTTATGTTCCTTGGGGTCTTCATCTCCATTACTGCTTTAACCTTCTCAGGATTCGCCTCAACCCCTTTGCCGCTAACAATGAAACCCAGGAACTTTCCCGCTTTTGCTCCGAATGTGCATTTCTCTGGGTTCAATTTGAGGCCATATTTGATCAACACTTCTAGGATTTCTTTGATATCCCGCGGGTGGTCTTGCATTTTCTTGCTTTTGATGATCATGTCATCAACATAGATCGAGAAGTTCTCGCCGGATTTGTCTGAAAATATCTTGTTCATCATCCTCTGGTATGTTGCTCCCGCGTTTTTCAATCCAAAGGGCATCACTTTGAAGCAATAAGTCGCCTGGTGAGTTATGAATGATGTTTTGATTTCATCCGCCTTCTCCATGGGTATCTGATGGTAACTGGATTTCACGTCGGTGAATGATAAAGCTTCATATCCTGCAGTTCCATATTCTGTACGTTCCATTCGGCTTTTTAACTAGCACCACATTAGCTAACCACTCCGGATAGGTGACTTCTCGAATTGCATCTGACTTTAGCAAATCCGCCACTGCTTTTTCAATCGCCTTTTGCCGCTCAGGAGCATGTCCCCTCTTCTTTTGCCGCACTGGGGTTGCCCCTTTATCTACATTCAACCGATGGGTTGCTACGTCTGGGCTTATTCCTTTTAACACTTCATTTGGGGCGGCAAATGCCGACTCACATTGGATCAATACCTCGGTAATGGCCTTCTTTGTTTCTTCTGAGAGTCCAGCCGCTATTCGCACGTTCTTGTCATTCGAGATGGCGAATAGTTCGGTTTCTCCCAATGCTTCCGTCGGGAGCTTCTCTTCGACTTTATCCTCCTCTTCCGGTTTTGGTTCAAGTGATAATGTATAGGCCTATTGAGATACAAGTTGATCACCTTCAACTATGACTCGCCCTTGGTGTGTTGGCAAATGTAACGTTAAATGCTTCATTGAGATGAGCGACTCCGTCTCCGACAGGAATGGCCATCCCAGAATTATGTTGTAGGCCAGTGGGAGATCAACAATTGCGAATTCTAAATCACCTCGCCATTTTAGATTCTTATCGCCCATTTCTGCCTCCAACACCACCTGCCCACTTGTTTGGGAGGATTAACCCCCAAAACCAGTTACATCCATGAAGGTGTGTTCCACCCACTCATCGTTGATTCCCAACTTGTTGAATGCTGTCCGGGTAATGACATTGCAAGAACTGCCTGTGTCGATAAGGACCCGCTTGACGTCCCATCCTTCAACGGCCATCGTGATCACCAGGGCATCCGTATGTGGCTCCGTGATTCTCGCAAATGAGTAATTGAGGGCATCCCCCCTATGTGTATTGCTCTTTCGCCGTTCACGGCGAGTTCTTTTTGTTGGAGGCTCGTAGATTCCGCCTGCTATCACGTTTATCACCCCTTTCTTCTGCTTCTTTTCTGGCCGTGTTTCTCCCTCATGCGGGAGCGTTGTTTTCTCATCAGCTGTATCTTTTCTTACAAATTGACTCAGCTTGCCTCTCTCGATCAGTTTTTCTATTTCCTTCTTCAGTTCGTAGCAATCATCTGTGTCATCGCCATTCAACCTGTGGAGCCTGCAATATTTGTTAGGATGTCGCCCAAACTGGTTCGACCTTTTACCTCGGGGAACCGCACATCCTTCTTCAGGGGGCTCTTTTCGATCCAAAGTAACACCTCCTGGCGAGTCGTGTTTAGTGGCGTGTGATATCCTCCACCTTGAAAGGGACGATCGCCTCTTCGAACAAAATTACTTTTAGACTGGGTCTGACGCCGACTGTCCGAAGTGGTTCTAGCGGCATCTCTTTCTCGCCGAGTTTGGGCCCTATGTTCCCTGTTGACATCATCCACTTCCATGAATTCCTTTGCTATCTTCATGAGCTCGGCTACAGTGCGCGGTTTGTTACGGATGATTTCTTCCCGCATGCTCCAATCTGTGGTTCCATCCGCCATGATGTTGCAAATACTCACGATATCTGGGTTCTGCAATCGCACCAGGATATCGTTAAAGGTGACAACAAATTCCCTTAGGGAATTATAGTTCCTCTGTTTGATCTCCTTCAGCTGCCTATCTGTCACATCTGCTGCTTTACAGCCCACGAACTTCGCACAGAAATCCTGACTATATTGTTGCCAATTGTGAATAGATTCTGCCGGTAAAGATCGAAACCAATCAGATGCCGCACCGCCCAAAGTTGTCGAGAATAACCTGCAAATTATGCTTTCGCTTGCCCCTGCAACATCCATTAACTCTCTGTAGTTCCTGACATGAGCCTCAGGGTCAGAATTTGGATCCTCATAGTATTTTGGTATGGCAGGCGCTTTGATTCTATGATCTGGAATGAATTCCCGCAACGAAGGGGCAAAAGGTGAATCGCTCTGGATCTCTGCTCTCGGCCTAGGCGAGTACCCCATTCGCTCCAGCATGCTTCGTAATTGATCTTCTAAGTCAATATCGGGTATTCGCCGGACTTCTTCCATCCGCTGCTGGTGAATTCTGGGTGGCATCCATCCGCCCATCGGTGTTGAGACGTGTGCCTGTTGGGGGACTAACCGCTGTACCGTTATAGGATCAAAGTTCCATGTGTGCTCTCGCCCAGGAGTCATCAACTCCGAATGTCTGTGAGGAAAAGGTTCCACTTGCTGTAGCGGAAGAGTGCCTTGCACTCCTGACAACGGTTGGGATGGCTGCCAGGTCGGATGTATCGTCGTAATGAGATCTGGGTGCGAGTAGTTACTCGGGTGGCTGTGTGGGTTTGTGCGACTACTCTGGCCCACTTGATTTGGCGCCTGAGATGGCTGCGGGAGGGCCGATATGACAGGGATAGTCGGTGATTGTGTTGAGATAACCACAGATTCTTGAGGAGCAGCCGCCACGGCGGTATTGTGTTCGGCGAGGGCCGTTAGTAAATTAATCATTCGATCTCCGGCCGCCTGGCTCATGTTCGAAGCCAAGACTTGTCCAGCCATCTGTACCAATGATAACTTGCTGGATCCGCTTTGATATCCTTTGCCGGAGTTACCTGCAAAACAAAACCGGAGACAGGATCTCCGGGAAAACTCTCCGACGATCAAGTCAGTTTTTGTAAGGATGAGTCTATAATTTAGCAATAGCTTTGTGGGAAAAAATGTGTACGTACCTCCCCCCTTATTCTTAAGGCCTTTTATAGGTGTTTTTTGGGTAACCGCCGAGGGCGGTTACTCCTTAGTGGGCCACGTTCTGAGGGCGGTTACCCCTTTTTAGGCCATGTCCCTTTCGTGGCTTTCATGGCAACGAACGTGGTTTTGAGTGGGAGTCCTGACGCTCCGTCTAGGAATTCGGGGCGGTTTACTCGCTGCGCCCGCTTCCTTCATTCGGGTCCCGTCCAATCTTAGCCCATGGGGCTTTAATATGGGCTGGGCTTGCGAAATGAATATAACCCATTTTGGGCTTCGCGGGTTATCACCTGTAAATTTATGGATTAAACACGTTGAATTTTGTTGTCCTTTGAGAGAAAATGGCATGTCTGCACCAAGTAATCATCAACCACGTCTCTCTCGCAAGATACACTTCAATCTGCCGAAATTCTTATGTTCAACTAAGAATTTCCCGAACCGATTATTCTCAATGCTCAAGTAATAATAATTGAAAAGAGTAAATAAATTAATATGAAACCATAGGGAATTTTAGGTATCATGTTTGTGCAAAACAATAAGCTAAAAAATTATAATAGAAGATTTTGAATTTGTCTTGTCTTCATAATAGGAGAAAAATAAGCCACTAACCCAAAATAATTGGAACCAATTTTACCAATTCAAAATAAATAAAATAATAATAATAATAAATTTTAATCACAAAATTCCAGCATTCCCCCTCACGATTAAAATTTTAAGATCATTATTATTTGAGCATATAATACTGTGTAATAGGTGATAGGTACCTTCCGGGTTTGAACCTACACTTAGTGTTAATGAATTTATCCTGAAGAAATCATAGTAACATATAAATGTTTTGAACTAGACTCTTTAGACCAGAATAAAATTCATCACACACTACATTATGAGAAATCATTAAGGTTCCATTGGTTTTGCACTTTTCGGTCATGCGCACGTATCTATTCATGAGTGTCTTTAGAAACTGACCCAATTTTTCACAGTGGCGACCCCACCACCACACTCAATAGGTGAATCCTCCAAGAGTGATTTGTGATCATCATCCCACAAATCAAATGTCTTTGGACTCATTAAGAATTATATTCTTCCTATACATCACAGTAGAGAGCATAACACCATGGGAATGGAACTTGGAATTCTCCCATATAATAATAAAAAACTTGCTCTCCTAAGTTACCAAAAGTTTCGTTATTACCTATTGAACTTTATTTTTTGGGATCACCATATATATAAAGTTAGGTATCCACTTTGATAACTGAATAATAAGTCACGGTTCCATCCCCCTCAATTTAAAAAATAAACTATCATTGATGCATCAATCTTTTAACACGTGTAGGCTTTGCAAATTCTTTGTTGAGCGGATCCGCTACATTATTTTCAAACCTGACAGAATCCCAAAAAATAACACCATTAAATAATGTATCAATTTATGTCTAGCTGTCAATAGTCTTCTAATATTTCTCTTAGCCTTTCGATTGCTTGCGAGAGAACATATTTTGCTACATATAGTATAGCAAGAAATAAGTAGACATAATTAGAATAAACTTAATCATATAGAAAAGGTAACGATGAAATTTTGCCCAAAAACGATTAGAGAAACAAAACATGATTCTTCTATGATCATGTACTCCTTTCTTTAGCATCTTTACACTTTAGGTATAACAGACATTAGTATATTCATATGGGCATAACACTCTCCATATATCTTTTTCTTTTCCTCGTTAGAACTTACTCATTCTTCCTACTAAGAGGATCATCTGTTGCTCAACCTACTTCTCATTAACTCAAAAAAACATGATATTTATCCAACATGACTCTAAGTAAAGATATGATTATAATTTAGGGAGAATTTAAGCAAAACATCATAAGGTAACAAATAATATGTTATTCATGTCCAATTCTCAAGTGTCTTCCAATATTCAATGCCAAATATAACAAATCTGAGCATACGAATAAACTTTATAAAGTTGAATATTCAAATATATTGAATCTAATAATCATGGCATACTCAATATCTCTTAAATATCCGTTCTAATTGGATGTTGTGATCTATTATTAGACAACCCAACAAAAATAAGAAATATAATTTACAAAATTCAATCAAAATCTCATGAAGATAATGCACAAAAAATAAAATAATGAAAGAGATAAGGGCAAACACTCAATATATCAAAGCCACATTTGTTGGTCTGTTGACAACAAAAACGAAAAAGGAAGCAAATCTACATTTCAATCAACAGAAAAATAGACAAGAAGTTCATATATTAATTGATAAATCCAAGTCAAATATCAACATCACTAAAAACAGATTCACACTCCATTTTTATTTATTTTTCAATTATTTCTATTTTGACCATTTCCTAGCACCATATACAATTATTAACAAAACAAATTATCAACATTTCTCTTTATTTTTTTTTGAAATTAAACAATAAGAATATTTCAACTAACTACATAAAGCAAGAGATTTTGAAATTTCGCCTTCAAATAACCACTAAAACAACAGAATTTAATTTAATCTAAAATAACTAACCATATAAAATCTCAATTGAAAACTCAATTTGAATCCAATATAAAAACACAAATGTTTTTCAATACCAACCCAATAATTATAGCGTAGAAGCTTTAGAGCAATATACTTTTAATGAAATATAATCAACATAATAAATAAATATTTCAGATTTAAAATTGAATCTCTTGTAACAGAAGATTTGAGAATCATTTAAAATAAAAAACAAAAACCATTGAATCAAAATTTTAATTATTTTGACCCAGAAAAAATTTAGAACTTGTTGGATTTTTTTTATTGGATCAAATATAAATGACTGAATCAAATATAAACAAACAATTACAAAAGCCTAAAAATTTAGCTTCTAGTAAAAAGTTATCACTACATTTAGATTCACAGAAAATGATCCGATGGAATAACCAAAAATTTCATTTATTTTTATATAAAAAAAGACTCAATGTAAAAGGATTTGATTGAACCAAATATAAAAACACACAAATTTTTTTCTCTCAAAGATTGTTAGAAATATTTCATGGTCAAACAAATCACAATAAAACATTTATATTTGATTGATTCAAAACATAATAATCCAACATATCAAAGAGTTTGATTATAATAATAATGTCAATAATATCAACTAAATAACAATTAAACCAAGACTGAGGTTTAGAATAGCCTGTAAATTTATGGATTGAAGCACACTGAATTTCGTTGTCCTTTGAGAGAAAACGGTCCATCTGCATCGAGTAATCATCAACCACGTCTCTCTCGCAAGATACACTTCAATCTACCGAAATTTTTATGTACTAAGAATTTCCCGAACTGATTATTCTCAATGCTCAAATAATAATAATTGAAAAGAGTAAATAAATTAATATGAAACCATAGGGAATTTGAAGTATCCTATTTGTGCAAAACAATGGACTAAAAAATTATAATAGAAGATTTTGAATTTGTATTGCTCTCATATTAGTTGTTGTGGTTTTTCAAATAAACACAAAGCAATTATTTATAATAGATTTTTAGCTGTTAAATTATTAGAATTAGTAGCAGTAAAAATAGGAAAAGGAATTGAAGAAAAATAAGCCAATAACCCAAAATAATTGGAACTGATTTTATCAATTCAAAATAAATAAAGTAATAATAATAATAAATTTAAATCACAAAATTCCAACAAAAGATATTTTTAAAGAGAGAATTATAGAAAAAGTTATGATTTTTTTTACAATTAACTATTATTTATTTTTGTCTTTTATCATCACATTGTATTTTTAATTTAAGATATTAAAAAATCATAGTTTTAATTACTATTTTATCAAATAATTAATTTATCTTTTTTTTAAAAACGCAATATATGAATAATAGAAAGAAGCATTCCGAGTCAGAATGTTGCGAATGAATACATGACTAGTCCAATGAATGAAAGAATTAGCATAGGAACGAGCATTTCGTGCCATAGCATGAGCTGCCCCATTTGCCAACCTTGAAACAAACTTCACCTTAAAACTTGGGTGATTATGAAGAAACTCTCTAATGTCTTGAATAATTTGCCCAAACTCAGTGAGATCTCGATGTTGTGTTTGTATCGAATCCAACACAACCTTTGCATCGCTTTTGACCATAACTGAGCTGTAACCTAAAGAAAGAACCCAACCCAAAGTTTCCTCGAGTGCCATTGCTTCCGCCATTTTTACCGATACCACACTCAGCTTGTGTGTATTATAGCCTTGAATGAACCTACCCATGCAGTCGCGCAGAACAGCTCCTGCACCGATAGCTCCATCTTCGTTGAAAATTGCGGTGTTAACATTGCACTTCAGGTAATTGCACGGTGGCGGGATCCAATTAAGAATTGATGATAATATATCACTTACACCTTGCCATGACCGCCCTTGAACCTCTGGATCTGCTCCCCCCTCTTTCGACATTGGTAAAATGATACTGTTTGGCTGTTCATAGAACAAAACATCTTCGACGTCCCTGTTCTGTTGTGCATCGGAAACTCTAGGGATTCCGGTTCTAATTAGACGGCGGGATGATCCCACATCCGAAGTTCCGATATGCCCGATGTCGCCATCCGTAGCTGCTATTTCGAGGCTATGCCGTCGACTCACCACCGAACCTACAAAATAGAAATTGTTATTTTCAAAAGCTCCGGACCACCTCCTCCCTTCACTACCCCGTGGTGGCTCCACCCTAGCCTCACCACCTCCATCTTCATTTCTTCTCATCTCACTCCCGCCCCCTACCCATTCCCAACTCCATCTTCTTAGATTTTTGGGCCTCCTCCCACTCTTTAACAAGTCACAGGGATGATCTTGTTATCACATCAGGCCTACAAGCATCCTGGTCCCATAAAATCTTATTTTTAGCTTGCTAGATAGCCCAAAGTACAACAATACATTTCTGCATGACTTCCTTTTGTGATCTGGCACACATATTGAGCGCCCACTCCTCGATATACTCCCATTCCTCTCTTGGTGGAGCTAAACTAACTGAACCCCAGCATAGTTTAGCAAATGCACAACCAGCAAATAAGTGCCAACCATGTTCAATATCATTTGGGCATAATAGACAATTGGTTGCTATAGGAACCCTTCGGATAACAAGTCTAGGTCGTAAAGGGAGTATACCTAACATTAGCTTCCATGTAAATAGTTTAATTTTGGGAGGTATCTCCAGCTTCCATAATGCCTTCCAACCAGCTACTTCCCCAATGTTGTTTCTTGTCGAGGCCTGTAAATTGTATCCAAACTTGGAAGAATACACTCCATTTGCTGTATAATGCCAAATAAGTCTATCATCTTTGACTGAGAACGGGATAATCATGGCCCAAATAACCTTAGCCATTTCCCCATCAAAACTCCTCTCCAATTTCCCACAATCCCAGATTCTGGATCAATGGATAAACAGCTCCTCAACCTTCATCTCCATGGCTGCCTGATTCTCCACCGGATCAATCCATAATTTATCTTTTTCCCAAATCCGACTATCCTGGTGGGCAACAACCTGGTCTCCTTTGCCAATGCACCATCTTAGGCCAGTTTTCAGTAAATTAATTGAACTCCAAACACTTCTTCAAACAAAACTGAGGTTATTGCCCAATTTGGATGTAAGGAAAGTCCTCACATGGTAGTATTTAGCTTTGAACATTCGACTCACCAATGTATAAGGCTCATCAATTAACTTCCAACCTTGCTTCCAAGTAATGCCATATTGAACTCTCTAAGATCCCTAAATCCCAGACCACCCACATTCTTCTTTACACACATACGTTTCCAATCTAGCCAATGAATCCTCTTCCTCCCATCTGCCTTCGTATCCCACCAAAAGGAATGCATCATCTTCTGTAGCTCATCACATATAGATTTAGGAAGTAGGAATGTGCTCATACAAAACGAAGGTAGAGCCTAAGCTACAGATTTCAAGAGTACATCCCTTCCTACTGCCGATAGAAATTTAAATGTCCAATTATTGAGGCGCTTTGACAGCCTCTCTTTTAAAAAGCCGAAGATGGCTCGCTTCGAGCGTCCAATTAGAGAAGGCAACCCAAGATATCTCCCAGTATCCAGTGGCGTTTGGATCTGGAGAATACCGCTAATAGCGTCCATAATCTCGCTTTTGACGTTTGAGCTAAAGAAAATCCCAGATTTTTCCAAATTAACAGCCTGGCCAGATACCCTTGCATAACTTTCTAGAATTTCTTTAACCCGAATGCTTTCAACCTCCGATCCCCCAAAGAACAAGAAACAATCACCTGCAAAGAAAAGATGAGTGATGCTTGACGCTCCACTACAGATTTGACAGCCTCTTATGGTACCTTCCTCCTCCCAATGGATCTCAGCACACAACAGAAACAGGTACGGGGACAGAGGGTCCCCTTGCCTAAGCCCTCTCCCTGGTAAGAAACAGTGCTTATGCATAGCATGATCCACCTGATCCATTTGTCACAAAAGCCCAGCCTTCTCATCACTTCTTTCAAGAAGCCCCAATCCATCCTATCATAGTCTTTAAAGGATGTTATTCACTTGTTTATTTGATATTATTGGATTTTTATATTTTTTTTACTTTTATGTAACTGTTAGATTTTTTAAACTGAAAAACATTTTTAGTAATCCACTTATTAGCAATGTTATAAAAACCGGACCGAACCGGCCGGTCGAACCGAAAACCGACCAGGAGCCAGTCCGATATAGTCCGGTTTGTTAAATCTTCAACAAACCGGACTCACCTGGGGTTGAACCGAGAACCGGTGGTCGGACCGGAAACCGGTGCAACCCCGGTTTTTTGAAGATTTATTTTTAAAAAGTTTATTAAATAAAAAAATAGAGATTTAGTAGCAGAAACTAAACCGCCGGCAAATGCAGAGAAATGAGAAGAGGGAGATGAAGAAAGCAAAGAGAAATCAAATACTGCTAAAACAAAATACTGCTAATAAACCAAATGCTGTGGCTTTTTTGCTCTTTTGCTGTTATGAAGCTTTTTTTAGCAGAAAAAATGGAAGAATGGAAGTGTTTGAGGAGAGAGGAAGAAGGAAAGGGAGGGATTTTATGTGGGGATTTTGGAGACGTGTGAGATGAATTACATCTAAATGACAGTTCAAGACCTAGCAGTCTACTCTACTACTCTTTCTCTGTCTTTCTATCCGTCTGTATTACTAAATTTATTTTTTATTTTTACAGTTCAAGACCTAGTAGTCTCACATGTCATCCCTTTAAATTTTTTAGAGGTGAAAGTAAATAACAATAATTCTAATAATATACCACCTTAATAAACAAAAAATGAAAAAAATAAGTTAGGCGTATTTTGTATTAAAAAAATTCTGTTATATATTTAAGAAAGTTAGCGAAATTTTTATTTATTTTAGATATATAAAATTATAAAAATAATTTTAAATTAATTATATATATTTAATATATAAATATTATTTATTTATTTATTACATCATCCGGTTCGACCAATCCGAACCATCCGGTCAGACCAAATAACCCGTGATCCATTTATAAATCCGATTTGATGTCCAATTCGATTATGATAACATTGCTTGTTAGTGGGTTTGGCATGAACTTCGATATAAGTTGGATTTTGGATGCGACGGGCCTCAATTTTGATTGTAATAAGGAAGGCGGTACTCACGTCACGTGCCACCGCTATGCTTTATCTCCAATCAGTATATATCATATATCCCATTTCCTCCCCACATTTTCGCTTATTTTCTCCTCTGAGTGCCCGCTATACTTCTACACTTCTTACTGAGCGAAGGCCGGGCTTCAACTCTTCTAAACCCTAAAACCCCAACAAACAAATACCAGCGACCTTCAGAGCTCATTGTTGAAGTTCATATATACAGGATTGTATGTTCCGATCTGTTATACTGTCTCTTCTAGTGATTTCGGGTTTCTCTTTTAGATCCTGAGTTGAGCAACATGTGGAATAATAATGGAGAGCCGCATATTGCGCCGCCGGGGACGGTCGTTCCGTCGATACCGCCTCCACCTATCCCGGCACAGCCTTCTTATACTGTGCTCCCACCGCGAAATCCTCCTACGCCAGCTGAGGCGGAGGCAAAGCTGGAAGAAAAGGCCAGGAAATGGCAACAGCTTAATACGAAGAGATACAGTGACAAAAGAAAATTTGGATTTGTAGAGACTCAGAAAGAGGACATGCCTCCTGAGCATGTGAGGAAAATTATCAGGTGAGGTTTAGGGTTTTGCTTTGAGACCAATGTGATTTTTCTAGCGTTTTTTAGTATCTGACTTACTGGCATTTCTGTTTTAGCTTTTGGCCGTGGTTTTTTTAAATCTGAATTCTTGTTTTGGTCAGCTATGAACTAGATGGTAAGTGTTTTATTAATGTTCCTACTTTTCTCCTAAAAAATGACACCTTAATTGTTAAATAAATTTATTCTTAGTAAGTTCTGCGAATAGTAGGTACTAGATAATACTTGTTAACTGCTCATTAGCTTGCCCAAAATCTGATATTTTACTGAAGCTTGTCTTGAATCCTGATATTGGTGACCTTGCACATGATTAGTTAAATTTGCTCGTTAAATTTTCTTTTCTTTTGGACAGAGACCATGGGGATATGTCCTCCAAGAAATATCGGCATGATAAACGTGTGTATCTTGGAGCACTTAAATTCATTCCGCATGCCGTTTACAAGCTTCTTGAAAATATGCCAATGCCCTGGGAGCAGGTTCGGGATGTCAAGGTTCTGTACCATATTACTGGGGCCATAACATTTGTGAATGAAATCCCATGGGTTGTTGAGCCTATTTACTTAGCACAGGTATGCTGTATCTCTCTTAATATCTGTTTGTCTAATCTCTGTTTGTGGCAGACAACTAGAAGTACTAATAAATATCCTTTGTTTTTGCATAATTTGACATTTTATTTCAATTAGTTTAGCTTCAGTTCTTTTTTTTAGGCAACTGATTATTTTTGATATTTCTGCAGTGGGGTACAATGTGGATCATGATGCGAAGAGAGAAGAGGGACCGGCGACACTTCAAGAGAATGAGATTTCCACCATTTGATGATGAAGAACCGCCATTGGACTATGCTGATAATTTGTTAGATGTTGATCCTTTGGAGCCTATTCAATTAGAGTTGGATGAAGAAGAAGATTCTGCTGTTTACACATGGTTCTATGACCATAAGCCTCTTGTTAAAACAAAGCTAATCAATGGTCCAAGTTATAGGAAGTGGCATCTCTCCCTTCCCATTATGGCAACTCTTCATCGGTTGGCAGGGCAGCTCCTTTCTGATCTAATTGATCGCAACTATTTTTACTTGTTTGACATGGAGTCCTTCTTTACAGCTAAAGCCTTGAACATGTGCATACCTGGTATATGTCAATAACTCTATTATCAAGCACTCTAGTCATGCGTGTTTATGTGTTTGTTTTTTTGTGTTTTAATGTTGATGAGCTTGAAGTTTTTTGTATGTTTAGTCAATTTTGTTATTGAGGGTGTTAATGATGTTCTTTTGAGCGGGCCATTTGAATAAAACTTATTTAGTAGAATAGAGATGGTCATATTATTTTCACTGGGTGATGAGGTAGAAGTTACTGGGTGCTCGCGCGATCTTTTGATTTGGTAGTATGTTTGTTTTTTTCTCACAATCTTTCATTTCATTATTACTCCTTCCATTCCACTTTATAAGTCATTTAGTTTTGTTTCCCAAATATAAGTCATTCTAGTTTTCCAAGAATTTAAGCATTAATTTTTTGTCTTGGTCCATGTGTTTTTGAACATTCCAATCTTATTCTCCAACAGAGAGATTTTTTTTAGTTAACCAATATAAATTCATTAATTTGACTATATATTAATTGTATTTCTTAATTTGTGTGAAGTACCCTAGAATTATATAATGGAATGGAGGGAGTATCTAGTTTATATATATAAACTTCGTGTTTATAGTGTCTTGAATTTTCTATCAGTTGATAAATTCTACTGATGGAGGTGCGATTAAGTTGTAGACAATGTTAACTCGTGCTTCAGTTAAATCGTTTCAAGATAAAGAAGTTCATTGAGTATAGTGGTTGCCTATGGCCTTTTTTTTTGTGTGGTAAAGTTGGTTAAACCAATGTCTAATGACAACGACGTGCTTTTTGAGCTTAAGTTAAGGCAGTTGATTGAACTTGCAGTCTGTCTCTGTTTGGTTTCTTTTGAGATCTGTTAGCATTTGAAAACTGTCATGGAACCAATTGAACTAAAAGCTTAAGCTGATAGTTAAAGGTCCACTTCGTATTAATATCTGACACCCCCCAAGACGCCAATGCCCACTGGGCTTGAAGCGTGCACAACACAGGCCCATATTACCATGTCGTGCAATTAAATCAACAAATGGGGCTGTCAGGAATGGAACCCTAGGCCACTTGGTCAAAGAGGCTCTGATACCATGTCACCGAACCAATTGAACTAAAAGCTTAAGCTTATAGTTAAAGGTCCACTTCATATTAATATCCGACAAAAGCCAAGCATTTGTATGCAAAATCTGCTTTAGTTCATGAAAAAATTATGCTGTATTGCAGATGCAGCTTGTTACTGTTCCAATTTCTCAATTGTTTCAAATTTTATTGTTATCATGTGTTTTGTTCTTTCTCATAACCTGAACATATATGCAAAGGAACTTGGATCAAGTCTAGAATTTCACTTTGTTGGAACTTGGAATACATTTGGGTGGATAGTTCCTATGTGATGTCAATTATGCTAGGATTGTAAATTACACTGACGAGTCGTTGAACATTCTTGACATTTTTTATTCTCTGATTGTATTCATGGCTTTCTCTATTTTTGCTCTTGTGCAGGTGGCCCAAAGTTTGAACCCTTGTACCGTGACATGGAAAAAGGGGATGAGGATTGGAATGAGTTTAATGATATTAACAAACTTATTATTCGGTCACCTCTGAGGACAGAATATAGAATCGCATTCCCTCACCTTTATAACAATCGGCCGAGGAAAGTAAAACTTTGTGTATATCACACACCCATGGTCATGTTCATCAAAGCTGAAGATCCTGATTTACCTGCATTCTATTATGATCCACTGATACACCCTATAACCTCCATTAACAAGGAACGTCGCGAGAAGAAGACTCATGATGATGATGAGGATGATGATTTCATTATGCCAGAAGGAGTTGAACCTTTACTGGAAGAAACTCAGCTTTATACAGACACCACAGCTGCTGGAATTTCGCTGTTATTTGCCCCACGGCCCTTCAACATGAGATCAGGTCGGATGCGACGAGCTGAAGATATACCCCTTGTGTCTGAGTGGTATAAGGAGCATTGGTGAGATTCTAATTTTCTTTGCTTCTTATGAATAACCTCTGTTTCCTATATGATCAATCTAATTTTATTTGGTTCTATCTTTTTCAGTCCTCCGTCGTATCCGGTGAAGGTTAGGGTGAGCTATCAGAAATTGTTGAAATGTTTTGTCTTGAATGAACTGCATCATCGACCGCCCAAAGCACAGAAAAAGAAGCATTTGTTTCGGTCTCTAGCAGCAACTAAGTTCTTCCAAACTACTGAACTTGATTGGGCTGAAGCAGGATTACAAGTTTGTAAGCAGGGATACAACATGTTGAATCTGTTGATTCACAGGAAAAATTTGAACTACCTCCATCTTGATTATAATTTTAACCTTAAGCCTGTGAAAACACTTACTACGAAGGAGCGGAAGAAGTCAAGGTTTGGTAATGCTTTTCATCTCTGCCGTGAGATTCTGCGTTTGACGAAACTTGTGGTGGATGCAAATATCCAGTTCCGCCTGGGTAATGTTGATGCATTCCAACTGGCTGATGGTTTGCAATACATTTTTTCTCATGTTGGTCAGTTGACTGGAATGTATCGGTACAAGTACAGACTGATGCGACAGATTCGAATGTGCAAAGACTTGAAGCATCTGATATATTACCGCTTCAATACTGGTCCGGTTGGTAAAGGACCTGGATGTGGATTTTGGGCACCAATGTGGAGGGTATGGTTGTTTTTCCTACGTGGTATTGTGCCTCTTCTAGAGCGTTGGTTAGGAAATCTTCTTGCCCGGCAATTTGAAGGGCGCCATTCAAAAGGAACAGCGAAGACTGTTACTAAGCAACGTGTTGAGAGTCACTTTGACTTGGAGCTTCGTGCTGCTGTGATGCATGATGTTCTTGATGCCATGCCAGGTTATTTCTCAAATATTTATCTTTTCTTTTGATGTCTAGTTCTCTTCCCTACTTGTTTTTATTTCTTCTAGGTCAGCATTTGTTTAATATGGTAATGCATTGCTAACATTGCAGAGGGTATCAAGCAAAACAAAGCTAGAACCATTCTGCAGCACCTTAGTGAGGCTTGGCGCTGTTGGAAAGCGAACATTCCCTGGAAGGTTCCTGGCTTACCTGTTCCTATTGAAAATATGATTCTTCGTTATGTCAAGTCAAAAGCAGACTGGTGGACAAACGTTGCTCACTATAATCGTGAGCGTATAAGGAGAGGAGCAACTGTTGATAAGACAGTTTGTCGAAAAAATCTAGGAAGGTTGACTCGCCTTTGGCTGAAGGCTGAACAGGTAATTTGTGTTGTTGAGATATATTTTGAAATATTTCCTTTTCGGCCATGTATTCTATAAATGAGTTAGTTAGCTACGTTCTTCATTACTTGTTTCTTTTGAAATATTTCATTGGCCTTTCTGCCACATGTTCTACAAATGAATTAACTATGCTCTCCAGTCCATTATTTGTTTCTCTGTGCATGTTCTTTATTCTCATTATCTCAGTAATTTTACTTTCCAATGTTGCCTTCTAGGAGCGTCAACATAACTATTTGAAAGATGGTCCATATGTCACCCCAGAAGAAGCAGTTGCTATTTATACAACAACTGTGCATTGGCTGGAGTCCAGGAAGTTTTCCCCAATCCCATTTCCTCCTCTATCATACAAGCACGATACTAAGCTACTTATCCTTGCGTTGGAAAGGTTGAAAGAATCATACAGTGTAGCTGTGAGATTAAATCAACTACAGAGGGAAGAGTTGGGTCTTATTGAACAGGCCTATGATAACCCACATGAAGCTCTGTCAAGGATCAAGCGTCACCTGCTTACTCAGCGTGCCTTTAAAGAAGTGAGTTACTATTGATGATGATTCCACCTTGACGATTGTTTGACTACCTTGCAGTAGCCTTGCAGTAGAATGTGAAATGATACTGATTTATCTGAATTTTTTTTATGCAGGTTGGAATAGAGTTCATGGATTTGTATAGTGCTTTAATTCCAGTATATGAGATTGAACCTCTTGAGAAGATAACAGATGCATATCTTGACCAATATCTGTGGTATGAAGGTGACAAGCGACATCTCTTTCCAAACTGGATCAAGCCTGCAGATTCAGAGCCTCCGCCACTGCTTGTTTATAAATGGTGTCAAGGCATAAACAATTTGCAGGGTATTTGGGACACAAGTGATGGCCAGTGTGTTGTAATGCTTCAGACTAAGTTTGAAAAATTCTTTGAAAAGATTGATTTGACAATGCTAAACAGGTAATCATCGGTCAGATAATGGTGTTAACTGTATTAGAACTAAGTTCCAGTGTTATATTATACTATTTCTGATACAACTGTTTTTTTACAGGCTTCTTCGTTTGGTTCTTGATCACAACATAGCTGATTATGTCACTGCAAAGAACAATGTTGTATTGTCTTACAAAGACATGAGTCACACCAACTCATATGGTTTGATACGTGGTCTGCAATTTGCTTCTTTTGTTGTCCAGTATTATGGACTTGTGCTAGATCTGCTACTTCTTGGACTGACTAGAGCGAGTGAGATTGCTGGTCCACCCCAGATGCCTAATGAATTCATCACTTATTGGGATACAAAAGTTGAGACTCGACACCCAATTCGGTTGTATTCAAGGTATATTGATAGGGTTCATATATTGTTCCGTTTCACTCATGAAGAGGCACGAGATCTTATCCAGCGCTATCTTACCGAGCATCCTGATCCAAACAATGAAAACATGGTTGGATACCAAAACAAGAAATGCTGGCCCAGAGATGCAAGAATGAGGCTTATGAAACATGATGGTATTTATTTCCCCTTCAACAAAATTATTGCTTCTAATTTTATGAACTCATTTCCACGAGTAATGTTGTTTTTCTTTGTTTGCCCTTTCAGTTAACCTTGGGAGAAGTGTATTCTGGGATATGAAGAACCGTCTCCCTCGAAGCATCACAACTTTGGAGTGGGAGAACAGCTTTGTTTCTGTTTACAGCAAGGACAATCCAAACTTGCTTTTCAGCATGTATGTGTTCAACATTGTGATTTTATATTTGTCTGGTGGACATTTAAAAAAAATGCACCACTTCAGAGAGTATATGTGGTATAGGGTTTTTGAAGGAAAAAAGTCTTTAGCCCCTTTCCTTGAGATGCTCGTTCGGTTATAGACATAACATGTTCTACATTTTTTTTTGTTTGTGCGTTTGCGCACATGTTTGCCTGAGTTTGACTACATTTATTTCCCTTATTTAGGTGTGGGTTTGAAGTACGAATACTCCCTAAAATAAGGATGACTCAGGAAGCATTCAGCAATACCAGAGACGGGGTCTGGAATTTGCAGAATGAGCAGACTAAGGAGCGGACAGCTGTTGCTTTTCTACGTGTTGATGATGAGCATATGAAGGTGTTCGAAAATCGCGTGAGGCAGATTCTTATGTCATCAGGGTCAACTACTTTCACAAAAATTGTCAACAAATGGAATACAGCCCTTATAGGTATTTAATTTTGCTGTAATTCAAGTTACCCTTTTTGCCTTGTCATCCCTGGTTGCTGATTTCCTTCCCTTGTATTTCTGTAGGCTTGATGACTTATTTCCGCGAAGCTACTGTGCATACTCAGGAACTTTTAGATTTGCTGGTTAAGTGTGAAAATAAAATTCAAACTCGGATTAAGATTGGTTTGAACTCAAAAATGCCAAGCCGGTTAGTCTATAGTTCATGCAGTTGTCCTGATTTTGTGATTTGATTGATATGCTTATCTTAATTTACTGTGGTTTCAGATTTCCTCCTGTTATTTTCTATACGCCAAAAGAAATTGGAGGACTTGGAATGCTGTCAATGGGTCACATATTGATCCCACAAAGCGACCTTCGTTATAGCCAGCAAACAGATGTTGGTGTAACCCACTTCAGGAGTGGAATGAGCCATGAGGAGGACCAGCTCATTCCAAATCTTTATCGTTACATTCAGGTAGGCATTCAGTTGTATACTAGATATATATATACACATATATAACATCATTCTGTTTTTATGTGTGACTGAATCTCTATTCTGATCTTGTTACTGGTGTCTGCACAGCCATGGGAGAGTGAGTTCATAGATTCACAGCGTGTCTGGGCAGAGTATGCCCTTAAGAGGCAAGAAGCGCAAGCACAAAACAGGCGTTTAACACTTGAAGATCTGGAAGTAAGTCCGTGTGCTATCTTCATGTTAATTCTCTAATTTTCTTTTCATTTTTAATGCTTCTCCATATTTTTCTAATGATTTGAAAATAGGCTTTGAGTTCAAACCAAGTTTCTCAAGATTTTCAATTAGTTTTTTAATCTTTCTACAATTCCTCGACAGGATTCTTGGGACAGGGGAATTCCACGAATCAACACTTTATTTCAGAAGGACCGTCACACTCTAGCATATGATAAAGGATGGAGAGTGCGGACAGATTTCAAGCAATATCAAGTTCTAAAACAGAATCCTTTCTGGTGGACTCACCAGAGGCATGATGGAAAATTATGGAACTTGAACAATTACCGAACTGATGTCATCCAAGCTCTTGGTGGTGTTGAGGGAATTCTGGAGCATACCTTGTTCAAAGGAACATAGTAAGTTTATCATGTTTCATATAGGTGGCTTATATTAACTGTTAGCAAATGAAGGCCCTATGTGTATAATGTGTTGTCCGTTTCATTAGAAATCCTTTTCATTTTATCTCTATCGTGAACACTTCTTAACTGCTATACGTCTAATTTTTTTTTTTCAGTTTCCCCACCTGGGAAGGTCTCTTCTGGGAGAAAGCATCTGGTTTTGAAGAGTCAATGAAGTATAAGAAGCTGACCAATGCGCAGAGGTCTGGTTTGAACCAAATTCCCAACAGGAGATTCACTCTGTGGTGGTCACCTACAATTAATCGGGCCAATGTTTATGTTGGTTTCCAAGTGCAGTTAGATCTGACTGGCATTTTTATGCATGGAAAGATTCCAACCTTGAAGATTTCACTGATTCAGATATTTCGAGCTCATTTGTGGCAGAAGATTCATGAGAGTGTTGTTATGGATCTCTGTCAAGTCTTAGATCAGGAGCTTGATGCTCTAGAAATTGAAACTGTGCAGAAGGAAACAATTCATCCAAGAAAGAGTTACAAGATGAACAGCTCCTGTGCAGACATTCTCCTTTTTGCTGCTCATAGGTGGCCTATGTCAAAACCTAGTCTTGTGGCCGAGTCAAAAGATGTCTTTGATCAGAAGGCTAGCAATAAATACTGGATAGATGTACAACTCCGATGGGGTGACTATGATTCTCATGATATTGAGCGGTATACAAGGGCAAAATTTATGGATTACACAACAGATAACATGTCAATATATCCATCTCCAACTGGTGTGTTACTCTTCTTTTCTTTATTCTCTGCATTTAATCTTCTACTTCTGTTCTAGATTAACATTCATTTGATTTCCACAGGGGTTATGATTGGGCTTGATCTGGCATACAATTTACATTCTGCATTCGGTAACTGGTTTCCTGGATCAAAACCATTACTAGCTCAGGCAATGAATAAAATAATGAAGGTAGCATAAGTCCTTTTCACATTTAAATAGTTGATTATTTATGAAAGTTTTACATGTGTGTATGTCTTGGCTGATGGTTCATTTTGATGCAGTCAAACCCAGCTTTGTATGTCTTGAGGGAGCGTATAAGGAAAGGTTTGCAGTTGTATTCGTCTGAGCCTACAGAGCCGTACTTGTCATCCCAGAACTATGGTGAGATTTTCAGCAATCAGATCATATGGTTCGTTGATGATACCAATGTGTATCGTGTCACAATCCACAAGACTTTTGAAGGAAATCTTACAACAAAACCCATAAATGGTGCGATATTTATATTCAATCCAAGAACCGGTCAACTGTTTTTGAAGGTTGGTTATGCAATTGAGTATTAAATTTTAAGATAATGCAATATGCTATGCCAATTCTGATCATTGTTAATCTAATCTTTTGCAGGTCATCCACACTAGTGTATGGGCTGGACAGAAGCGTCTTGGTCAACTTGCTAAGTGGAAAACTGCTGAAGAGGTTGCTGCTCTTGTTCGGTCTTTGCCTGTTGAAGAACAACCAAAGCAAATTATTGTGACTCGTAAAGGGATGCTTGATCCATTGGAGGTTCATTTGCTTGATTTCCCGAATATAGTTATTAAAGGAAGTGAGTTACAGTTGCCATTCCAGGCATGTTTGAAGATAGAGAAGTTTGGGGATCTAATTCTGAAGGCAACAGAACCACAAATGGTCCTGTTCAATATATATGATGACTGGTTGAAGAGTATATCATCATACACTGCATTTTCTCGACTCATTTTGATCCTTCGAGCACTTCATGTGAATAATGAAAAAGCAAAGATGCTACTGAAACCGGACAAAAGCATTATTACGGAACCACACCATATCTGGCCTTCACTAACAGATGATCAATGGATGAAGGTTGAGGTTGCTTTAAGAGATCTTATACTTTCTGACTATGCCAAGAAGAACAATGTGAACACATCAGCTCTGACACAATCCGAGATCCGTGATATCATTCTTGGAGCTGAGATCACTCCTCCTTCTCAACAAAGACAACAGATTGCAGAGATTGAGAAACAGGTATGATGCTGGCTGAATTATAATCTGTATATCAGTTTTATGGATACACTGATTGGCAAGTCTTAACATCGGGTGATGTTTCTATTTTCAGGCAAAAGAGGCAAGCCAGCTCACAGCAGTTACTACAAGGACAACGAATGTGCATGGCGATGAACTAATTGTCACCACCACAAGTCCCTATGAACAGTCTGCTTTTGGTTCCAAAACGGATTGGCGTGTCAGAGCAATATCAGCTACAAATCTCTACCTTCGAGTCAATCATATATATGTAAATTCAGAGGATATCAAGGTCAGCACATACATGTTAACATTTTTTCTCTGTTAATAATAAAATCAATGTACTAATGCTGGTTTCTCGTGATTTTACAGGAAACTGGATATACATATATCATGCCGAAAAACATTTTGAAGAAGTTCATATGCATAGCAGATTTGCGAACCCAAATTTCAGGGTACTTGTATGGTATAAGTCCCCCGGACAACCCTCAGGTAAAAGAGATCCGGTGTATTGCAATGCCACCCCAATGGGGGACTCATCAACAAGTTCATCTACCATCAGCTCTTCCTGAGCATGATTTCCTCAATGATCTGGAGCCTCTTGGATGGATGCACACCCAACCGAATGAGCTTCCTCAGCTGTCACCACAGGTTTGGCTAACTTGGTGGAATTCTAATATTAATAATGTGTCGAATGTTTGTTGTGGTATGGTGTATGACCTGAGAAAGTCTCAATCTCAACCTTGCAGGATCTTACAGCTCATGCCCGTATATTAGAGAACAACAAGCAATGGGATGGTGAGAAGTGCATTATATTGACTTGCAGTTTCACTCCAGGGTCGTGCTCATTAACTGCATATAAGCTAACTCCTAGTGGGTACGAGTGGGGACGTGTGAACAAGGATACAGGAAGCAATCCTCATGGTTACTTACCAACTCATTATGAGAAGGTCCAGATGTTATTGAGTGACCGCTTCCTCGGTTTCTACATGGTGAGTAGAATTCTATTGGTTGCATTATGATTATGTTTGTACGAGTAAATATTTTTGATTATGGTTGACATGATATCCATTCATCTTTGTGAATACATACAGACTCCAGATAATGGTCCTTGGAATTACAATTTCATGGGAGTGAAGCATACAGTGAGCATGAAGTATGGAATAAAGCTAGGGACACCAAGGGAGTATTACCACGAGGATCACAGACCAACTCATTACCTGGAGTTCAGCAACTTGGAGGAAGGTGATATTGCAGAGGGTGATCGGGAGGATACATTCAACTAACTTGAGTTCAGTGCTGTTCTTATTTTTCTTTTGTAGTTAAACATTTCAGCCAGCAAACTTTTGGGGTGAAAATAACTCTGTTGTATTTTGTAGACTAGGGATGTATATCTCCAACCTACTTAATGAGCTGTATATATTTTGGCTTTGGAAATGAAAGTTCCTATAGATTTTGTTGTCCCCCATTTTGGATGGGGCTCGGCTCTTTCAGTATTTTTGTGAGAACCGCTTCATTTGAATATACTTCTTATTTGTTTTTTATGGGTGGGTATAATCAGAGGTTGAGAATCTGGATCAACAGGTTGAAAATATATAAATATTCGAGTATTATATGTTAATTCCTATAATGTAATATATATAATGTATGTGTGCATGTTTATTACTATTGAATAAATTGGGCTTAATACATCATTTGCTCCCTAAACTTATCCAAAAGGTTGATTGGCCCTCTGAAGTTTCAGAGTGTTCCGATAGTCCCCTCAACTTACATAAACTATTCAGTTAGTCCTCTGAATTTGCGTAAAATGTAATCAACTGATCATTCGGTTGTAAAAAAGTAAGTTAAATACGGAAGATGTATTAGATGTATTCCACGCATCTTAGAATGTTATTACATAATTTAAAAATAGATTAAAAATAAAGTTATTACTTGTTCAACTATAAAACTAATCTTCTCTAATATTAGAACTCAGGTCATTTTACTTTTTTTTTTAAGAAGCGTCTAATATATCTTTCGTGTTTAACTTACTTTTTTTTTTTTTTTTTGCAACCGAATGATCAATTGATTATTCAAAGGGCTAACTGAACATTTTATGTAAGTTGTGGGGGATATCGGGAAACTTTAAAAATTCAGGGGACCAATCAACCTTTTTGAACAAGTTCAGGTGGCAAATGATGTAGCTAATAAATTGAGATGTGGAAGGGTAATTCTTTTTATGGTGCCGTCTGGTAATTGAAGATTCTCTGTTGTTTGTGTTGATTTAATTGGATGAGAGTTTCGTTTTTCTTTCCTTTTAAAAATATCTCCTTAGTTGGGTTTTAAGTTAAAATTTAAAGGGGAGGGTTAAAAACTAACTCCAATAGCCTTTTAGGTCTTGTTTGGATGAAGTTATTTTAAAGTAAAGTAAGGTATGGTAAGGTAAGGTAAGTGAAGTGAATGAAATAATTTGTTGTGTTTGGATAGAAGGTAAAGTAAGTGATGGTTTAATAATGTAATTGTGTTTGGTTTGATGGTAAGGTAAAGTAAGGTAAGATAAGTTATATGCAAAATTATTTTTATATCCAAACAATATCTTATTTTAAAATAAAATATAGAGGGTAATTTTGGAAAAGAAAAATCTCTCACCTTCCTACCCCAAATTTGGGGTGTAAAGAAAATCAGCCAAATTTCACTTCACATACCCTCACTTACTATTACATTCAATTACACCTCAAAACAAACAAGATTAGCTACCTTCACTTACCCTCACTTACTTTAAAATACCTCCATCCAAACAAGCTGTTAGTTACTCCAATAGTGAGGTGGGCTAATTACAAACTTAGCCCAAATAAAAGGAAACATTTACATATCTATTGCACTTTGCTTTCATCTTACCAAATTAGACACTTTCAACCAATTTGGACAAAATTACCCTTAGTTCTATTCGATCGATCGATCTACTCCTGATTCAATTTCTGATACCAATCGTTAGCGATTTTTGAGATTATTGACGTATTATATTCAATTTCCCGTAGAAATTGTATGTTTTTAGCTTATATGTCTGCTTTTCTCATTGGTCTTGCCTCTTTCTTCATATCTAATAGTATCGTTTCAATTTCCTCTATTTTCCACAATTTTTCTCTATTTTCCTCATTGTTGTCGTATTTGTGACGAAATTTATCGTATTTCGTCACAAAGCGACAACATTTGCCGCATATTGTCGCAAATGCGATAACTCCTGTCGCATTTCGTCACAAATGCGACAAGGGTTGTCGCATTTGCGACGAAATGCGGCAACTGTTGTCGCATTTGTGACGCAATGCGACAAATTTCGTCACAAATGTGACAATAATGGAGAAAAATTGTGGAAAATAGAGGAAATTGAAACGATACCATTACAGATAAAGAAAGAGGCAAGACCAACGAGAAAAGCAGACGTATAAGCTAAAAACATACAATTTCTATGGGAAATTGAACATAATACGTTAATAATCTCAAACATCGCTAGCGATTGATATCAGAAATTGAAGAAGATGAACCGAAGAAGAAGTTGAAACGAAGAAGAAGAAGAAGAACCAGAAGAAGAAGAAGAAGAAGAAAAACCAGAAGAAGATGAAGCGGATGAAGAAGAAGCAGGAGTAGATCGATCGATCGAATAGAACTAAGGGTAATTTTATCCAAAGTGGTTGAAAGTATCTAATTTGATAAGATGGAAGCAAAGTGAGTGAGATATGTAAATGCCCCCTCTTAGTTGGACTAGATTTGTAATTAGCCCTAGTGAGGCTCAGTGATTTGAAAAGTTGGAGCTGATTTTTAACTCGTCATCCTTAAATTTTAACTTAAGAGCCAAACTAAGAGGTTGTTGGAGATGCTCTCAATCCTTTATTACTGAGGAGTTTTTTCCCACTGTTGATAAATATAATAATATTTGGAGTGGACATGAGAAGTATTGTTGAAGATGGTATATTTTAGCCGCTCTTCAAATCATCCAGAATCAATTTTTTATATTATTCTCCGATATGCTCAATATGATCTTTACCTTTTTTTTTCCGCTTCTTAGAATCTCATTATATATCGGTATACATTTCATTTAGTTTTAGAGCATCTCCAACAACCTTTTAAGTTGGCTATTAAGTTAAATTTGAGAAGAGAGAGTTAAAAATCAGTTTCAACCGTTTTTTAGTGACTCCTCAAATCACTAAGAGCCTCTCCATCCACTCTATTAATAGAGAACATCTCTCCATCTCTTAGTGTCTTCTAAATTCATTTTTTATTAATAATTTATTAGTAAATAATCTCTTTTCTTTCACTATTGGTAAATATAACAATCATTAATAATTTTAATTATAAAATAATAAATAAGGAATGAATATAAAAAATATTATTGGAGATGATATATGTTAATTACTCTTAAATCATTAAGAGTCAATTATTTATATTACACAAGTTAGTGTACTTTTTTATGTGACACAAGCTTTTTAGTCCTTACACGAGATGAGCAATTCTTCTTTCGTAGAAGCCTTTTCTCTTTCTTTTATACTACTTTCGGTTCTATAACTCTTTATTGCTGAAGTGTAAAAGTATTTTATACTTGTGGAGTAATGTAAACTGCTACAGTCTTGATAATATGTTGAAAGAATGTATGAACATTTCAAGTGAAAAAATATAATAAAATAATTAAATTTGTAGAATAATTTCGAGAAAGAACACCGCATACTAAAATAATTAGGGATAAGGTACCAAAATAGGTTTAAAGTTTTTGAAAAAGTACCAATTTAGGTTCAACGTTTAAAATAGCACTAATATAGGCTTAACGTTTACAACATAATATCAATTTAGGCTTAACGTTTACAATATAACATCAATTTAGGCCTCACGTACAAAATAGCACCAATATAAGCTTAACGTTTACAAAATAATACGAATTTAAGCTTAACATTTACAAAATATATACAATTTAAGCTAAACGTCATAGTTAAATTAATCATATCATACTCTTTCCCTATTAACTTTATATGTTATCTTTTTATTTAGTTCTATTTTCTTATTTATTATAATATAATTAATTAGTATTTTTACCCATTAAAACCTTGTTTTTCATCAACGATTCCATGACTACTAAATTTCATTGCTCACGTAATATATGCAAACTAAAAGTAATTTAATATCCACAATATTTCGAAATTTAAATTTCATTTGTTTTTCATGGAATGGTTGATGTAAAACAAATATAAGGTTTTAATGGGCAAAAATACTAATTAACGGTATTATAATAAATAAGAAAATAGAACTAAATAAAAAGATAACATATAAAGTTAATAGGAAAACAATATAATATGGTTAATTTAATTGTGACGTTTAGCTTAAATTTGATATATTTTGTAAACATTAAGCTTAAATTCATATTATTTTGTAAACGTTAAGCCTATATTGGTGCTATTTTGTACGTGGGGCCTAAATTGATGCTATATTGTAAACTTTAAGCCTAAATTGATATTATGTTGTAAACGTTAAACCTATATTGATGCTATTTTAAACGTTGAGCCTAATTTGGTACTTCCCTAAAAACCTTAGACCTATTTTGGTACCTTATCCCAAATAGCTAACTAATTTTTAAAAATTTCAAAGTACATTATTTACTAAATTAATTTTTTATACAAGGTATACAAATACCTTTAAATTGTCCGTCACAAGTAATTTTATTGCTAACGTCTTTTATATAGTTGATGGCTTAATATTGACAAACTGACTCAATTTCAAGCGTTATTAAAAAAATAAAAATATTTTGTTCCGGTATTCTTTATCAATTGCACAAATTAGTTTAGAGAGAAGTCATTCTAGGATGCATAACAAAATATTTGTTTGTTTGTTTGTTTTTTTTTTTGGTCAAATACAAGATATTTGAAGTGTTCTTTGATTTATTATTGGAATGACTATATGATGCAAATGTGCAGTTCAAATAACAAAACTTATAACTAAGGAAAAACTTATATTAATCAAGTCGTAAAATTACGCTTAAATGGAAAAGATAGAGATAAATTTCTACCTCTAGTGACGGTTTTCAATAGATCTTGCTACCTTTAGTGACGGTTTTCACAAGGCATTAGAGTAAATTTCTATAGAGACGTCTAAGTAGTGACAGTTAGTTTGTCGCTTTTCCATTGTTTCCAACAACATTATTCATTTATAGCAGTATGAAGCAATTCACACCGAAACGAAGACCTCTTACACTTTTAATGGCCGCGATATGGTTCTTTTATTGCAAGGAGACCAGAAACTAGGATCATTATCTAAGATATTATATGTCTAAACCAAATTAAGAAAGTACTTTGGAAAGAGAGAGGGGTTTAGAAAGCCATAACTTTTATTACACAAAGAGTATTTTACAATGGGAGCAAATGATGATCTTACAAATAAGCTAAGACTTCCTTATATAGGAAAAACCTTAGGAATAAGACACAATGAAAATGAAGATAAGAATAACATCTTATCTTGTTTACACACCACACCATTATCTTTTTGAAAGATAAGAATAGAATCTTATCTTTCTTACACCATTACACATCACACCACACTATAATATTATTATAATACAAGAAAACCACAAACTTGATTCTTAAACCACAACTTTTGGACAAGTGACACTTATGTCTTCTGGATATTTTCATATGTGATGACTAGAGGAGAGATTGGAGTTCCTCCAGTCTTCATTGTCTGAATCAATGTCGCCATATAAAGATTCGTACCATGGTCCTCTCCTTTCTTGTGGGTCCGGATAGGGGTCTTGGGAATCTTGGAAGTAATGAGGTGGAACTTGAGGTTCTTGAAGTGGCACTTGAGTTGCTTGAGGTGGCACTTAGGGTGGCACTTGAGTTGCTTAAGGTGGTCTTGATCTGGAAGAAGATGCTTGTCCTGGTTCTGGTTGTTGCTGCGAAGTCATAAATGGAGTCCGAGCTGACACTAAGTGAATGTTGACTGGCTTAGCAGGGTACAAAGTAGTACTAAGAATTTGGTTAGCATTGAGATCATAACCATTAAGACAACAAAGATAATTTTTTGGGTGCCATTTTTTCATTGCCTTTGGTTTCCTGTATTGGAGTAAAAAAAGTATTCCATTCATAAGCTTCATTTTGAGTCCAAAATTTCCCTTGCATATCCTGAAAGTATGGCATGTGGATGATAAAAACTGCACTAGTTGATAAGTGGGGCGTTGCACTATCCCAAAGCTTGAGTCTTTCAATTATTTTCTGGAGTTCTTTTCGGCACCACGAAAGGGGGGAATACCAGTCCATTAAAGTCTATAACAGAGAATCACATTGCTATTCTTCATGGAGGTGATGAAACATTTTCAAGACTGGTATTTCAATGGCAATAGAATAGAGAACTGTCAAACACCAAATACACCATAACTCGGAGGGTAGGAGATCTTGTGATGGTTTCAGACGAAAAAGGATAAGGAATGGGCAATCCTGGTAAAATTCTTCAGGTTTAGGGAGGTTTCTTGCGGTGAGAAAGTCTTTGAAGTGAACAAACAGGTGGGTTTTGGCATAACACTGAATTTCAAAAAGGTTTTTGAAATTAGTTCTAGGAGGAAAAGGGTGAAGAACTACACGATTCTTAGGAGTAGAGGATGGCATGAAGATGATAGGTAGGGAGGCGATAGAGGTAATAAGTGAAGGTTGTGGTCTGGAAAGTAAGTCTGCGATGAGGTTCTGGTTGCCTTTTTATATGCTCCACATGAAAGTCATATTTTGCAAACCAGTCTTTAAGTCTCAATAATTGTCGGCTAGGGAGAGACTTATTTTTGAATTCAAGGAGGAGAAGATGAATTATCCATTCCGACAGTGAAATGATGACCGATGAAATGGAATTCAAATTTCTTTATACCATTTTTTACCGCAAGAATCTCTTTGATAGTGGTGTGATAATGTTTTTCCGCAGCTTTGAATTGTCCACTAGCATGTCCACAGTAATGAGAAGTTCCATCAACTTCTTCAATAAGCAATGCACCCCAATGTTCATCACCAGCATCTGTTTGTAAAACACGCTTTCCAGTGCTAGGTATCTTTAATGCTGGAGGATTTTGAGCCCCAACTTTGAGTTGCTGAACAACTTTAGTTTGGACGTGACTCCACGTTGGGACATTCTTTTTCAACATTTTTTTTATAATTGGCTAGTGTGCTCAGAGACATGAGGGATAAATTCCCGGATGTAATTGATGATTCCCAAGAATTGCTGAATTTGCTTTACAGAAAGATTTTCATCAGGGAATCTCAATAATTCTTGAGAAATGTGGGGTCTAGGCTGATATTGGCCATCATGGAATCTCACACCTAAAAACTCCACTGGGTTTTGTCCAATAATGCTCTTCTTTTCAGAAAGCATTATGCCATGCTGATCTACAATATGCTGGAATTGGGCCAAAAGACTATTATGGGCTTGGACGTCTTTAGAGAAGAGTAAGATATTATCAATGTAGATGAGAGAACTATGAAGGATGAGCTCAAAAATCTTGATCATGGCCTTTTGAAACAGAGGTGGGGCTGTTTTTAGCCCAAAGGGCATAACTCTCCATTGATATTGGGTTGTAGGAATGCAAAATGCCGTCTTGTAACGATCTTCTGGATGAATCCCAAGCTGCCAAAACCTGCTTTGAGGTCAAATTTTGAAAACATATGGGCTTCATTGAGATGGACAAATAAGGAATTAATCCTAGGAAGGGGAAATTTGTCATCTCTTAGAAATCCATTGAGGGGCTTGTAGTCAATCACAAGCCTTTTCTTTGCATGAACTATTTCTGACAGTTTCTCGATGTAAAATGCTTGACAAGCCCAAGGGGATGTGGTTGGCTCTATCAAGCCTTGTTACAATAATTGAGCACATTCTTCTTTTGCTAGGAGAAGGTCAATAGGTGTCATGCCCAGATATGCTGCCTTAGTAGGATTGACATCTTCATTAAGCTGAAAGGCAATCTGATGAAGAAATCTTTATTTTTCCAAAGTGGTGAGGGATGAGAGAATTGTGAGTGGGAATCAGCAAATGACTTCAAGAGAAGTTTTGTAATCTGTTGAAAATCTGGTGAGACTTCAGCTAGGGAGTACAACTTAGGGACACAAGTGTACAATTTTAATTGTCGTTTAAAATGAATCCCTTCAGGGAGAATTTTTTTACCCTTTAACTTTCTGATAGACATCAAAACCAACTAAGATGTCTTTGTCTGGGAGGGCTGACCCGAGGACTTTGACCCAAATGATACAGTTAGGAAAAAACTGAATCCCAATGGGTTTTTTTTTTGGATCTGAGTGTAGTGGAAAATACTTTACCGTCTGCAGCCTTGAAATACTCATAGTGGGTTTCCTATGAGGTATTAGGCAAAATTGATAGATTAACCATTATCTTTTGAGCCACAGTATCCATAAGACCAATAACAGAAATGGGTCTGTCGTATTTGGACGGCAGTAGATGAATATTAACCAGGGGGTAAGTGGGAGTAAGACTCTCCAATGAGCATGATTGTAGGGAATAGATGGGAAGTAAATCATCAGAAACTGGAAAATCATCATCGGAATCTTCTGAAGAGGAAGAATCTGTATAATCTTCAAGAGCGAAGATGGTTTCTGGTGTTGCTTCATCTTGCTCTGAGTACAAGGATTCAACATCTGAATCTTCAAGACCGTAGGAAAGTTGTTGGACCAATTTTTGAGCCTTTTGTGGCTAATTTGGACATTTACGAGCGTAATGCCCTTTTTAACCAGAGATGTAACACCGATCAGTCCGCTTATTCCTGTTGGTATTTTTCTTGAAAAACTTGAATCGTTTCTGCCGTCTGGACCTTTGATATGAATTAGGGAATTTAGAGAATCTAGAGAGCTTTCTGTGGTGTTTCTTATTTGAAGGACGACAGTCATATTTGCTATCCTTGCACTTGATATGTAGGTAAGATTTGTTGCAGAATTTTTGAGCAAGATTCCTTAGGGACATGATATTGCTGAAGAGGCGTTGTTGCTCACACAATTTCTCTAGAGCAAGAAGAGTGAATTGGTGAATTTCCCCAATGCCGATTTCAGTGAAGTTTGTGCCTATGGATGTGATGAGACGTTGTAACTCTGGCTGGAGTTCAGTTGGTAGAGAGGCAATGTAGGTATACCGAAGATTCAGATCATTATACCCATTTAGCATGTAGTACCTCTTTACCTTTCTTTGATAATGAAAGTCAAGATCTTTTTTCTTCAAAGAGAAGCATTTCATATCAAAGAATTCTTGTTTCATCTGGATGTGATATTTTTTAGGATCACCGATGAACTGCCGATGGATCTCTCCTAGAGCATTACTAGCAGTTCGAAGATTGAGAAAGGCGGCCATCTTGTATGTTCCAAGACTTTGGTACCATTCTTGAAGAGTGCATGTAAATCGAGAGACAAATTCAGTGAGCACCTCCTTCATGGTGACATCTTGTTTAGTCATTTGCAAATCTATCCATGCTGCCATTTCATGGAGATGGTCTCTCCATCGATGAGGAGGGAGATGATCAAATGTGAACCAAGGACCAAATGTTGGCTTGGTAGTTTTAGGTTCTTTATAGAACATGAAATCTTCATCAGCTGGTTCCTCAACTGTGGGTTCTGTCACACCAGAGGTTGGTGCAGAAGAATGTTGTTCATCAGCCATGAGTATCTGAGTAATATCAGCAATATCATCATCAAGTTCTGAAGGAAGATCTTCAGATGTTTCTTTTGAAGAGTTTGTAGAATATTCTGGGACAGTGGTGAGATGGTTAATTGTGGAGGCCATATTGGAAAACATAGGTTGTTTGTCTTTTTAGGGCCTGTGATGTTTTGGCTTTGGAGAATCTTCTTCAAATGAGCCGAAAGAAGATAAAAATTTTGTAGGTGGAGCTTGAAGTTGTTCATGGATCATCTAAAAAGGAGTATATGCTTGCGCTGGAGGTGGAAAGGGTGAAAAATGATGAGGGGACCTAAAAAAGGGATCCACAAATTCAGGAGGAGAGGTCGAAGGTTGAGATTGAACCTTTGCCAAGTCTGCTTCTACTTGAGCTAACTGATCTTTTAATCTCCTAATCTCAGCTTCTTTCTGGTTGAATTCTTGACCAAATCTTCATTGGGAAATCAAAGTTCGAAGATTGTTGTCAACCTTTTGGATCTGTTGGGTTAGATCTTTTTGCGTTTTTAGCGCAAATTCTGTCAAAGAATCAACCTTTTGGGACATGTGTTTCTAGGAGGAAACCATATGCTCAAGCTTGTGATCATTCTTTTGAAGGTAATTATTCTTGGCTATGGCATTGTCAATCTGCTAGTTTAGCACAGAGTCAAAGGGTTTAGGTTCTTCAAGGTGGCCAGTATGGCTAACGGTATTAGAAGGTATGTAAGGAAAGGATACTGTTTTAGACTGGGTGTTGATCTATTTTGTCAAAGGAGGGAAATCTCTGGGGTAAAACTGGTGTTTGTCATGCATGGCTATACAAGAGGTGGTAGTTTTGGAGAATGAATAGGCGGAGAAGGATGACACCGTCTTTTCAGTTTTGCAAGAATTTCAAGCTCCTTTTTGTAGATTGCAAGAGGCTTCAGGTAAGCCGGGGTGGCCTTAAATTGGAGTTCTGGAGTGACATCTTTTCTGGGATGGATACCGATCCAGGGCGCATCATCATCATCAGGCTTTGTTGGAGCTCTGGTTGAAGACGAGCGATAAACTCCTTTCTTGGATGGTTTTGCTGTTTTCTTGCGAGAGTAATCATCACAAGAATCATCATCAGAATCAATGTCCTCTACACATGTACACGACGGATCACACATCCCACTACCAGGGACATCCCAGATGAAATGACCATCTATGTGTGAAACATAGGTGTGTCGACCATCAGGCCCAAAACTATGGATGGGAATCTTCTTTTCTCTAGGAAAAGAAGCCGGAGAGATCATTATGGCTTGGTGAAAAAGCCTTGGGGGCTGGAAAACTGTCTTTACCACTCCATCTTTTCCGTTCTGAAAAGATGAAGTGGTTTGGACAGGTTGAGAAATTTGATGTAATTTCTCATATGCAGTGAGCCATTCAAGAGGCATCAACTGAGTAACCTCTTCCCTGGAGATCTGGCGAGGGATTTGTACAATTGTTGGATTGTTATCTTCTTCTGCAATTAAAAACAAGGCTTCAGATGAAGTACTCTGTTTTGGCATGTCAAGTGCATGATTCTGGAGTCGATAAATGAGTTGGTGATGGACTGTTGCTGCAACAGCTGTAGAGATTTGTTCAGCACCAATTAGTTGTACTTAAATCTTAAAGGTGGAAGGAAGGTTTGGGTCATGTAATGAAAGGTTGAAGTTTGGAAAAAATGTTAGAACAATACTACCGACATTTAATGTTTTTAAAACTGTGCCGATGACAGCATGTTCAAACTTAAGAAATCTGGTATCCAACAAGCTTACTCGTGCTGTAATGGGAGACCCTTCCTACCATGAAGAGTCAGAATAATATGTACTGCCCCAAGATGGAAATGGGAGTATCCTTCTTGCCTCCATTTAGATATGAAAGGAGTAGGAATCTCCAAGATGACATATTGTTCTGTACTGGTAGCCTTCAGAGAACATTGGTCCATTTTTGAAGTTTGGACATATTCTTTAGCCGGTCGTCTGGTGGAGATTAAAGACTTGATACTTCTTGTGATGGAAGAATCACGCCTATAGATGTTGTAAGGATTGATGAAAGGTAAATTGGTTGAGTGGATTCGAGCATCTTCTGGAACATACGAGTATTCCACAAGATTTTCAATTTTTGAGGTTTTGGTTTGTCGAAAGGATGATGGGATAGAAAGAGAAGAAGAAAGTTGGAACTCAAGGGTTTTTATTTGAAAATTAGAATCCTGGTTTATTAATTAGTAACAATAACTCCAAAACTTTTAGTTGAAATTCGTTGAATAAACAAATGGTTAGTTTAACAAATCACCATATAAAACAATTGAAAAATTGCAATACAAAAAGAAAATGGAGATTTGTGATTGTAGCAATTTGGGTCTCTCTCTGTAGATTCAAATAATTTTTCTCATAGCTGTAACTTCTTTGCCCAAAAAAATAGGACAAATTCAGTTTGGATTTCGCTTTAAAAAATCACTAAACTCCATTTTGTTTTAATGAAATCGCTAACTTTTCCTTTGGTTGTAATAAATCCATTTTGGAAATTTTAGAAAGAAAAAAAATCACTAGAATACTAACATGACATCCACGTTAGGAACGATCAACTCCTACGTATTACATAATAATCGCATAATAAAAAACGATAGTTTTTATTTACTTAATTCATCTATTTGTGCAACCAAAATATATATTTTTAACTGTCATGTGAAATACACGTGATTGCCATGTGATTGTCGTGTTATATAGAAAAGTATGTTGATTCCGACCTAATTGTCACATCACTATTTCATTGATTTTTTTTATCTGAAATGATTGAAATAACTTTATTAAAATAAAAAAGGAAACTTCAATGGTTCATTAAAACAAAATAAAGTTCATTACCTTTTTAAAATTAACTTCAAACTTCAATGACCATTGATGCAATTTACTCCAAAAAAATATATAAAGTAAATAATTTAGTAGTCCTATATTTTTACTTAACACATTGTTTAGTCATTCTATTTTGAAAAACACATTATAAAATTCATATCTCTTTTGTCACTCTTAACCATTTGATCAGTTTCTCTATTTTTTTTTAGATTTTTAACCGAACTTTTAGGACAACCATAGTACGAACAAAATAGCTCTGTTACTATGTTATTTTGTATCAATCTGTTTATGCTGAATATAACGATTAAAAATCTAAAAATTAAAAACAAAAGAATCAAAAGATAGAAACCATAATGTGTTTTTCAAACATAGGTGATGACTAGTAAAATATTTACCCAAAAATATATGAGAATACACAATAAATGAACATAATACACAAATATCCATGAACTGCGGCAGTGCTTCATGGACAAAAACATGAAGCAGCAGTTGAAGTTATAAAAAGCAAAAGCTATGACAGAAGATGCAAAGCAAACCGTTGAAAAACACAACAAATATACCAAAAGCTCCCTCTACTCTTGTAGCACTCATTAAACATCCTTCCATAACAATCATCCCTCACATCACAATGGAAGGCCAAGTAAGACCCCAACTTCACATCTACAAGTACAGAACCAATACGTATAGCTATTTTCAATTTTTTAAAATATTGAAGTCTTCTCCTCTGAGATGAAGTCTGAACTGTCTTCAGCTATGGATACTCCATCATTGTAATCTGCAGGTTGCGGGATCTTAAATAATTCATCATTTTCTAGCTCACTCAATTTCTCTTTTGATTCTCCTTTCAGAAGTTCTACAACCTCCAGCATTGTTGGTCTTTTCTCTGGCTTATTATGAGCACACACTAGAGCAACGATAACGATTCTTTTCAATTCTTCCTCCTCAAATTTCCCGTTTAACTTCGGATCTGCCACCTCACTGAACTTTTTCTCACTTGCCAAGGGTAGTGCCCAATCGGTAATTGTTCGCTTCACTGTTGTATTCAACTTTTCGAGGGGTTTCCTCCCACTAGCAAGCTCCAGCAAGAGAATGCCGAAGCTGTATACGTCACAGCTTTCTGATGCTTTCCCTAGCATAGCATATTCTGGGGCAAGATAGCCCAGAGTACCTTTAACTCTCGTGGTTACATGTGTTGCACCATCAGGGATTAGCTTTGCAAATCCAAAATCAGCTACCTGTGCCTGGAAATCTGAATCTAGGAGCACATTGCTAGCTTTGATGTCTCTGTGAATAATATGTGGAGTTGCATGGTGGTGAAGATAGCTGGATTGAATCGAATGAACTATGAAATTAGTATATGATGAAGCTGTAGTAGGACAAGACATAAAAGGATTAAATGCCTATATACTTACCAAATTCCCTCTGCAGAACCAATGGCAATATTCATCCGTCTCTTCCAGTCGAGAAGACATTCTGCTGAGTGCTGTCCATGAAGATGAGATAGCAAGCTCAAATTTGGCATGTAGTCGTACACAATAAGACGTTCTTGTCCTTCGGCACAATACCCACGTAAACTCAACAGGTTCTTGTGTCTAACACGTGCCAAGATCTCAACCTCAACAGCAAATTCCATATCTGCTTTGTTACTCCATACCTTCAACCTTTTAACAGCAATCTGCCATAAATATTTTCGCAATTAGGATATGGCTATCAAATTGACTATATATAGTGACAATATTGTTGTCATTGTAGTGAATGGAATGGACTGACAAGGCATATGTTCATTGTTCAGGATAAGATAGTTATGACCTCGCATCATCAAACAATGGCATTAGCCAGCAAAGAATCAATATACAGCCTAAAATAGGGTAGCAGCTCTGAGGACAATAACACACTCCATATTTCTGCAGATTGCCTTTTTCATTATCTCAAGAATTCTTGAAAACTACAGAAGGATGTAATAAGTATAACAACCAATGAAAACATAAGTTATAGCAAACACTGGTAAAGAATCTAAAGATGAACAAATGTTATGCATAACTAGATCCATTGTCACTCGCAAGTGGTTACCTCAAAGAGCACACACTGACTAATCTTTCAACAAAGATGGTAGCATATATCTTCAAGTTTGAGATATTATAATTTTGTGACCATAATCTTTAGAAAAAACTGTTTGTTTCTAATGCCTGTATGAGACTAGAAATTTTCAACTGCGATTATTGTTTTCTCATAGTTCTTTGAAAGAGCATGTGAAAGTGATTTTATAAATTACTATAAAATCAATAATAGCAGTAGAGAGTATAATATAGTAATTGTTAACATAGTCCCTATGCTTCAGCCGATTCATCAATTTAAGCTGATGGTTGGAAGAGCACTTTTCAAATATTAAGAAGTTAATCTCATATCCCTGCACATTCCGTGGATTTATCAATCTAAACAGGAAACAATATGCTTTGATATTATCAATTATTTTTTGATTTAAAGAACCGTTCCATCTTAATTGAAAACACAAATACTCTTTTAACCAATTGATTTGTGTATTCAATTACAAATTGAGAGGAATCGTGGCTACCACTGGTCAGCTAGGTCAGATTGGAGCAACAATTTTTAACAACCTATTACCCCATCTTGGGGGGCAAGGGGCGGAACAACCTCTACATTTAAGTTATAGCAGGGTTCTTTAAGTAACCAGAGCCAATTTCTGTGTCCTGATATTATTGAAAACAGATATCTTTTAAAGTATAACTAGGTCAGAATCTAGATCATCACAATAACTGGATCAGCTTGTATCAAGGTTATGCAACCTAATGGTATCAATTCTTGAGATTATAAGTTGTTCTAGATCTGCAAAATCTAAGCCCGACACTCTTATGGCCCTCCAAAATCAATGCATTTCTGGAAACGATTTCATTCTGTAGGAGAACTAACATTGTTCAGTTTACTAGGTAGCTAAAGCATTTGTATGTGACTGCTCCAAGTTGAATGTTTTCCAGTTCATGATCTGCTAACATGTATGGATATGTCTTGTAGTGTCTTGCACTGAAAAAGAATATTGTCATTTTTCCCTTCAAAGAAATAACTATCGAATGTGGGGGGAGTTTGGCAACAACGTAAAACAATAAAGAAATATTTCAGCACTCTAGTTCTACAGCGAGTCAGGAAGCAACTTTAATCTTCAATGTTAATTTTACATGTGCCATGTAAACCACTGAAAAGAGGATAGATAGAAAATATTATGAAGTCGAAACAGATTGTCTGAGCTATATTCTTATCTGGCCTAACCTTAATGACATAGTCAGGCTCCAGAAGAATATAAAAAATGCCTCCCCTGATACTCATAGTAAGAATAGTCATTTGGGGTTCTAAAACCATAAGAAGTCAGAACACTACTTGGCACATTGCAATGCCAGCACGTAGGACCAATAAGCACTCTTATGCATGTGTCATAACTTCTCACGTAAGAATAGTCTTCTATTCTTGTATAACAAAATGTCAATAATTCAAATTGAATTAGAATGTACTACTTAAACAGTGATGCGAAGTTGCACTTCAGCTGACAAGTGACATCTCAGACTTAACATCTACTTTGGAGTTAATAAATGAGACACTGGAGAGAAATCAAGCTCAAATAGTTAGTATACATTCCCAATTGAAACTAGCCATCTTGGACTTCTGTCTGAACCTAAAATTTTAGGATCAATAACCCAAAAAATACAGCAATCATTCAAACCCTTATCTTCTACGTGAACTTTGAAGTTTAAGAAACAAGAAAACCTACTAACTACAATAGCAGAAAGCACTTACTTTGGATAGTTAACTGATCACAGAATGGCAAATTATTGACATATTTCACAAAATTTTATTTTAATACGAAATGAAACAACAAAATTAAATATTACTTGTGATCCATCCCAAAGCTGACCCCAGTAAACACTGCCAAATCCTCCTTCTCCTAGTTTGTTATCATAATTGAAGTTGTTTGTAGCTGCATGTAGTTCCTTCAGCGAGAAGATCCGCCATGATGGCTGTTTCTTTCCTCTGTCTTTCCTGCGCATTCGTTCTGTATTCTATTAAATTTGTCATTTACAAAAAAATAGTATACTTAGATATTCAACCAGTTTAAAGGCTAAGTAAGCCCCTATAATTTCAATTCAATGTTTTGACTCTTTCTTGCCTTATTACAGCAAATAACAACCATGTGAAATTTGTAAAGTCTGGTTCAATGAAACAGGATGCTAACAAAATTGAACAGAAAATTAAAGGAAAATCTTGCAAACAAGCACCCATACGATTGATGCCATCGCGTAGAACACTAATTGAAAACCAATTCGAATTCTCATTTCACAAACAAATTATCCTTAGTTTAATCAGTTTTCTGATTTATCTTTTCCTAAACCATCAATGGAAACTAAGCCTTTGTTTGGGAGGAGGTTAATGAGAGTAAATGGGAGTAATGGAAGGTTAAGTATTGAGTTAACCTTGTTTGGGAGTTATTTTTTGAGAGTAAATGGAGGTTAATGGGGTTAAATGTTTACTTCCTCTAACCTCCAAACTCTAACCTCCAAATTGGGGGTTAATGGGAGTAACGTAAACTTTTTTAAAATTTCTTATCTCTGCAGAGTAAATTTAACCTTCCTCCCCCTCCATATTAAAACTCCCCATTTAACCTCATTTACATCCTATAAACTCCCAAACAAGGTTAATTGTTAACTTTCAATTCCATCACTTCTCTTCCCTTTCCATTACTTCCTTTAACTCTCTCCCCGTTAACCTCCAAACTCCCCCCATTAACCTCCAAACTCCCAAACAAAGGCTAAAATTCAGGAAAAAGAGTGCCGTTAAATTAAATACCCATATACCATTTGCAACATCAAACAAACCACAGATTCAGAAGGCTTATAAATTCTGAAATTAAATCATTGAAAAGACATAAAAATATTTAGTTTAGTCGATAATAAACATACCGATCAAAAATCTTTACGCAGCAAAAAAATGAAGTAAACGCCATATCCAAGTTCACCGACCAAAACCCAGTAGTCTATAGTATACCCCTCTCAAAAAAAGAAACCAGTTCCGTTGTTTTCTGTTTCTCCCTCCCAGTAATCGAGACGAGTCCTATCTTGTGGGTAGCAAAATACTCGGTCTCTGAACAGGTTCTAGCAATTAGGAGAGTGAAAAAGTAGAGAAGAGAATGGATGGGATGGGGGTTAAAACATTCATCTTTTTGTTTAGGCGAATGGTGCGCTTTTGGAGTGGTCTCAAATTTCTTCAACGATTGAAAGAAGGAAAGAGTGAGAGCTAAGACTTGTTCGGTTCTCTCTCTTTCTGTCTTTTGGTTTAAGAAAATAAAGAAATGGAAATTGCAATTAATTACTTTCTAATTTCAAAATTCATATTTTGTGGGACCTACTTTATGACTCAACAAGATGGAAATAAAGAGACTGCCAGAATTTCATTTTGGCTTCTTTTCTGTTTATGGACTACCTGTACGAGTATTGTTTCTTTTTTGTAAAATAATATATTAATTACTTTTTTTTATACATATATCTCTCGCATTTCTACGAATTAGTCAAGATCCAAGGAAAAAAATATGAACGACATAGATGATGAATTTAAGATCAAAATTAAGGAAAGAAATAATAAATTTCTTAACTTCATTCTCGGGTTTGAACAATTTAATTATTTTTTTAACTATTTATAGGATGTGGGAGGGTGAACCTTGACGCAACGGTAAATGTTGTTGTCGTGTGATCAAGAGGTCACGAGTTTGAGTTTTAGGAGCGACCTCTTACCAAATAAATTGGCAGGGGAAGGATCCACTTTTTTATGATTCTTTTTAGAATTATTAAATTAGATCAATTCTATTTTTTCTTTTTACACTGATTCAAATTTAATTTTATTATTTGTCGCTATACTATGACAACAACAACAACAACAAAGCCTTAGTCCCGAAATGATTCGGGGTTGGCTAACATGAACCATCATATAAAACCGTGAAATCAAGTCGTGTCAGCAACACAAATTCGCTCCCTCCACTCCGTCCTATCCACTACCATACTATGACAAATGCCAATAAAATTAAAAAAAGAAATAGAATAAAAGTTATATAACAATAATAATAATAACAAAACAGGGAATAGGGAGCCACACGAGGGCAGAAACAAAAAAATTTCCGTTTAGGTTTCGAGGACAAGGATGGAAAATTTTCTATAGGTTGGAGAGTAGGAATGAAGAATGTAATCCTTACTCCGACGTGTTTACATCCATATTGGCCGCTCATAATAGATCCAGAATGAGATCGACTACTCTTATTCACCTTATCTATGTGTTACATTTAATCTTTACCCTCATTTTTATTTACCCTCATATATATATATATATATATATTCACACTAGTTTTCTTTCCTTTTATCTATTCATAATTTTTTTTAACAAAAAAAGACAAACCGCCCCATAAGTCCTAACCTAGAATATCTAACTAAATTGTGAGTAACTTCATTCACAGATGGACCAATAAATCTGACTTTAACGTAATGAAATTTAGTAATTTTTTGCAATCATCCTGAATCAACCATAAGTAAGCTGCAAAGGAGATTGATTTAAATACTCTACCACGATCTTTAAATCACACTCAACCATAATCGCATCAAAGCCTTTGTCTTTGAGCCAACTAAGAGCCATCCATATTCTCTTTGCTTTCTCATCCATAGGTAAAAAAATTATTAAAAATAAGACGAAAACACACCCCAAAAAAGTTTCCATCATTGTCACAAAGCACCACGTCCAAAAACTATAGAGCCCCAAGTTGTTGGGGTTTAGTGTCCTATAGACAATTGTTCTAGGATATGAACTAAATGTAAATGAAGTGTTCTTTATATCATTTGTTTTACTAAGATATGGTTTCATAACTATATAAAGGCAACCTCTTTTAAGAACTAAATAAGTCTAATAAAAGGAAATCCCTAAGTTTGTTTAAAGTGATTATAAAGTGTTCATACAAGCACGAAGTGAGACAAAACTTTATAATAAACTAATAAACTTAAAACCACCCCAAGTCAAGTAATATGTTTAGAAACAGGATTGGCATATCACTGCTGAGACTTTCATGTAACAATGTCTTCTGTCGAGACAGATAGCTGATCTCACAAGCTTCAGATATGCAGATATCTGGACAGTTACATGGATCCGATGAAAGGGAGTTCATTAGGATTGGGGACCCGACTTGAGATAACAGGATGGGTAGATTTATCCTTGTCACCTGTTCATCTCATTGGTATTAATAGGTATAAGTAATCCCCAGACTCAAAGGAATGTTAATTAGTGATTCTGAATTATGGAATGTGATGCTTTGATCATGTTGTAACACGATCCATAACAGAGATGACTCTGGGGTGTGAACGGCAGACGTTGGGTATCACAGGAAATAATTGCAGGATAGTTATACATTGGATTGAGCATTTGTCACTCCCGATAAATGGGAGATACGTCCAAGGATCACTTGTGGAAGACTTGACTCTAAATCCTTGCAAGGTGATAGCTTAAGACTTGAAATGCAGATTTCACTTAACCTATCTAATTGGAGTTAACTCGGCCTGTACAAGTAAAACGAACGTCTCGCTATATGTGACTTGACATTATCCATAGTCATAAGATTCAGTTTAAAGATGTAGTTGATAAATGATCGAATTATACTGTAACTAATACGGAAAGGTCAACGACAGAATCAACCTGTCTTCTTATAGCTCTGGGGGAATGTTTCGGATTTGCTAATCACATTTCGCGTACTCATTCCGTTATGCAAAGATTAAATATAATTCTGAGAAAATTAATTTAATAGTTGCATACGGCTAGAAGCAATAAGAACCTAATGGGCCACACATAAGACTTGGAGCCCAAAAGAGAAACAGATGTTAATTGATTGATGGAAGCCCAACTGAGTCCACTAAGGCCCAGTACTTAAGGGGGGCGATTTTTATGTATGTAAAATACATAAAGAAATTAATTTGATTTTAAGCAATCCTAATTAGATTATGATTGTGAATTAAATTAATTAAAGGATAAATAAGTTAGGAGGTTTAATGAGATTAAATTGCTCCTATTATTATCCTAAAAGGTTATTATTATTATCTTTATATTTAGATATAATTATAGATAATAAATAAGAATTATATTCCAAATTAAATTCTTATTCAGTAACCTAATTCTATCTAACTAGGGTTTAGATACAAGAGAGTATATATAACCCCTTATATGTAAATTTCGGCCAAGCCATTGTCTACCGAAGAGAGAGAATTTCGACCCCCTGTTGAGGACGAGATCATTCACCGCTTCCTTCTGTTTCAATTGATTATTAATCTCTTTCTCTATTCCTTGATCTTGTGTTGATTAATTAGAGGCAATCTATTCTTGATTGCTTTTATACGGTTGAATTCTAACTTGGTTTTGAATTGTGTTTTTGTCTTGTGCTCGGGAACTCGAAGTAAGAGTTGTGGGCACTTCGATTGCAACGGTAGATAGAACATCAAAATGTATTTCCTTCTATCCCTCTTTATATGAAATAACGATTAACGGATCTTGGGTTAATGGAAAAAGGTTAAAATTTTATATTTCCGCTGCCAAACGTTTGCCTATTTTCCTTCACAAGTGACATAGCCATCCACATTTAAATTTCAGCAAAAAAGGAGGCAATCGAGACCAATGTACCAGATTGAAGACATCCACACCATAAATCCTTACACCCTAATTATAGATATTTGACAACTTTAACCGAGCCTCCTACCGTTGAAACACCTTTCCACATGATTTTGATTTGACAAAATTATTTAAGTTAATCCCATGATTAAACAATTAAATTTAAGTGCTTTGATTTAATTGTACTAATGAGTTTGTTCAATGTTGAGTAAGTTAAGTAACAAGAACATGAACTAAGAATCTATAAGAGAAAGACAAGACAAAGTCAGCGAAAGCAAGTCACACAGCAGAAGCTGAGTAGAATGCAACTCAGCCTTGCGAAAGAAATGTCTTCTTCAGAAAAACTTGAAGGCGAAGCCGCTGAGTCAAGCTGAGTAGTCGTCAGGTCAGCATCAATGATCCATCAACTTGCAAGACAAGGTTTGACAAATTTCTAAAACAAATCAGAAGCCTTGGAAATCTGTCCTGAAGACCGTTTCTAGAAAGAGCATGGACCATCTGACTTTTGCTAGAAGACAAACCTGGCGTATGAAGACAAATCTGGCATAAGAAGACAAACCTGGCTTCTGTTTGAAACAGAAGACAGGATTGGCCTGCAACTATAAAAGCTGACCGAGTGATGACGAAAGAAGACCGTTCCCCCACAACGGCTATGTCGGAATTCAAATCATTGGCGCCCCAAAGATCACTATATAAAGGCCAATTCATCACTTGGATTTAAATATAACATACAGACAGAAAGAACAAATCTTCATTGAGTCCAAATCCAAAATAGAAGCTGTCTGAAAAGAAAAAGCAAGCTATTACACCAAACTCCAATCATTATGTAAAAGTCTAGATTGATTTAGTCATCTAAAGTGTTCTTTGTTGTATTAAGAACAATTTCTTATTAATTTGTAAAAGGTTAGAAGAGTGAAGCTGAGTACTCGGTTATAGTACTCAGTGGTAGAGAGAAGCTGAGTACTCGGTTATAGTATTCAGTGGTAGATAGGATTGAGTAGACGAATAGAGGACGGTACTCTTGCATACTTAGTTGCTATTGTAAAAGGTTTGTGCTCTACCTTTAAAGAGCGCAGTAGAGGATTGAAAAAGCTCGGAAGGATTCCGGGGACTGGACATAGGCAGAGAGACCGAACCAGGATAAGTCTGCTGAGTAACTTCTAACCCTTTCTCTTGATATATATATGTATGTGTTGCTTGCTTAAAATTACTCAGTAAATAATCTGTACAAGCTGAAGCTGAGTAATCTGAGTGCTGAGTTGGAAACTGACTTAAGTGTTACTTCCCAACTCACAACTGAAACAGCTCTAGTCAGTATCTGATTAAAGCTGTCTCACACCACACTCAGCCTTGCTGACCTGAAACTAAGTTAAACTATCAAACATTCAATTAAGTCAGCATTAGAAAGAGAAAAAGTTATATTAGTTCCTAACCCCCCTTGGAACTAATCCTATTACGTTACACGGGACCAACAAGTGGTATCAGAGCCTAACAGCTCACTATTCAAGATAAAACTATCTTGAGCTGATCCCTGTAATGGCTGAGAACATCACTCATTTCCTTCCAGGAAATCAAACAACCCAGATACTCCCTGAGGGATTATCGATTAGTCGGCCTCCTCTGTTCTTTGGATCTAATTATACATTTTGGAAGAACAAGATGAAAAACTTCATTCAGGAAACAAATATAAGTGCATGGCTAGCTATAGTCCAATGCCCTTTTGTTCCTTATGAAATCATCGACGGTGTAAAAACTGTCAAGAGCGAGGCTAAGTGGTCGGAAGATGACCTTAAGAAATTACAAAATAATGCTTCGACTATCAACATGCTTCACTGTGCGTTAGATGTTGCAGAATACAATAAGATTTCAGGCTTGAGTCAGCACAAGAAATCTGGAAGAAGCTGGAGGTTACCTATGAAGGAACTAGTAAGGTCAAGGAGTCAAAAGTGAATCAACACATGCGATTGTATGAGTTGTTCGAGATGAATGACAATGAAGGCATCTCGGAAATGAATGCAAGATTCACCAATATAATCAACGAGCTTAAGAGACTCGGCAAGAACTTCACTGAGGAAGAACATGTGAAGAAAATCCTGAGAAGTCTCCCCAAAAGCTGGCAAGCAAAGAAAACAGCTGTTGAAGAAGCTCAGGACCTGACCACGTACAAGTATGATGAGCTCATTGGATCTCTGCTGCCCATGAGATCTCAATGAAGAACTTTGAGGCCAAAGAAAAGACTGAGGACAAGAAGCAAAAATCTCTTGTCATGAAAGCTGACTCAACAGAAGTTGACTCATCAGATGATGAGGAGACGGCCATGTTCACTAGAAAAATGAAGAAGATGTTTTAGAAAAATGACAAGTATAGAAAAAGGCCATTCAAAAGAAGTGATAAATATAAAGCTGAGTCAAGTGACAGCAGACACAAGAAAGACAGCTCAAAGCCTGTTACTTGCTTCGAATGCCATCAAGCTGGTCACATCAAGTCAAGCTGTCCTAACTTGAAGAAAGACAAGAAGGGAAGTAGGAAGGCAATGGTGGCCACATGGAGTGATAGTGATGAGTCAACCTCGTCAGAAGCTGATGCCACCGAGTCAGCAAACATCTGTTTCATGGCTGACAAATCTGCTGACCATTGTCACTCTGAGCAAACTAACCTCTCTGGTGGATCTGACCATGAGGAACACTCAACCGAGGTAACATCTCTACCTTTGCTCAGAAATGAAACGATAAATGCCCTGAGTGATCTCTATACACTTATCAAAAAGTGTAACAAGAAAATAAGGGCAATCAGCAGGCGATGTGATGAGATTGAAGAGGTCAAACTCAGTGACCTTCGACATCTCCTCCAGGACAATACCAGGCAAGATGAAAATCTAAAAATCATGCATAGGTTTGTCTCTGAAGTCCAATCAGACTCTAAGAAGCTGAGAAAGGATATCACATCCATACAAAACCAGCTGAGTTCATCGGCTAAGAAAAGGTTCTATTCAAAGATTGAGTATTCAGGTACTAGTCAGCAAAGATGGTACACTCAGTAGAATAGTCAGTGTGACTGTTGTGGAAAGAAAGGACACACTATAAAGGTGTGTTGGTATGCTCAGCACCATCGTGCTGACCAAAAATGGAAATACCCCCAAAGGGAAGTTTATTGTGACTTTTGTGGAAAAAATGGCCACACTATAAATGTATGCCGTCACAAAATTAAGTATGATGCATCATCTGTTGACTCTAACAAACGAGGACCCAAAAAGACTTGGGTACCTAAAGATAACTAGTTACATTGCAGGTGAGCCTGAAGTGTGCTGAGAAGTCAAAGCAATGGTACATTGACAGCGCATGCTCAAGGCATATGACTGGTGATGAAACTCAGTTCATCACACTTGTCCATAAACGAGGAGGAAATGTAAGTTTTGGAGACAACAAAAAGGGTAAGATAGTAGGGTCAGGTACTGTTGGTGGTAATCCTACTATTGAGTCAGTCTCCCTAGTCAGGGGTCTTAAATATAACCTACTGAGCGTAGCTCAGTTGTGTGACAGCGGTAGAAAGGTTGTATTTGATGCCACTGAGTGTAGGATACTCGAGGGAAAAATAAATGAGTTGATTTTAACTGCCCCTCGTGTTGACAACGTTTTCATGCTAAACCTAGAAAAGAAGTTTTCAAAGAATATATGCTTAGTGTCAAAGGAAGATAATTCCTGGCTATGGCATAGGAGACTTGGTCATGTAAGCATGGACCTCCTTGCCAAATTAGCAAGAAAGCTATTAGTTGAGGGATTGCCCAAACTCAAGTTTGAGAAGGATCAATTGTGTAATGCTTGTCAGCAAGGTAAACAAACTAAAAAATCTTTTCAAAGTAAAAATGTAGTCTCAACCAAGCTTCCATTAGAGTTACTACACTTGGATCTTTTCGGACCAGTCCAACCGCTGAGCTTGGGTGGTAAGAGATTTTCCTTAGTCATTGTAGATGACTTTTCTCGGTACACTTGGGTCATCCTGCCGAGTAGCAAGGATGAAGCTTTTGAGATGTTCTCAACATTGGTTAGAAAACTTGAAAATGATAAAGACCTAAAATTAGCTCACATCCGAAGTGATAATGGCGGAGAATTCAAAAACCAACAATTTGATGAATTCTGTGAAGTTAGCGGCATTGACCACAATTTTTCTGCTCCTAGAACTCCTCAACAAAATAGGGTAGTTGAAAGGAAGAACAGAACCTTAGTCGAAATAGCTAGGACAATACTGAGTGAGAATAGGCTTCCAAAGTATTTCTGGGGTGAAGTTGTCAACACAGCTTGCTATATACTCAATAGGGCTCTAGTCAGACCTATACTTAAGAAAACCCCCTATGAACTTTGGAAAGGACGAAAACCCAATATTGGATATTTTCGTGCCTTTGGTTTCAAATGTTTTATCCTAAATACTAAAGACAACCTTGCTAAGTTTGATTTAAAAGCTGATGAAGCTATCTTCTTAGGGTACTCAACAAACAGCAAAGCATATATGGTGTTTAATAAACGAACTCAGGTCTTAGAAGAGTATGTACATGTTGAGTTCAATGAAACTGACCCTGCAGGGAAAACAAGTCAGCCTACTGAAGATGACCCATGCTCAGCTTCCGCTGACCAAAATGGAACCACTGTGTCACTACCTCAAGGGCTGACCAAAAGTAAAAACGAACCTGAAATTATCTTTGCTGACCAATATAATCCTGCAGAAAATGTTGAAACACCTACTCCTGAAGACACTATGTTGCCAAAAGAGATCAAGGTTCCAAGAGGACATTCTGAAAGTAGCATTCTTGACGCCGCTGAGAATACCCTGATGACCAGAAATCAACTCAGGAGATATCTCAGCAATGTAGCTTTCATGTCAGTTCTTGAACCAAGAAACTTTTCAGAAACTGAGAACGATGAATTCTGGATAAACGCGATGCAAGAGGAACTCGACCAATTCAAGAGAAACGAAGTATGGGATTTAGTGCCTAAACCAAGGAATCAAAAGACCATAGGAACAAAATGGGTGTTTCGTAATAAGCTAGATGAACAAGGAAACGTAGTCAGGAACAACGCCAGACTTGTAGCTCAAGGTTACAGTCAGCTGGAAGGTATTGACTATGGTGAGACCTTTGCACCCGTAGCTAGATTAGAAGCTATAAGAATATTGTGTGCATATGCTAGCTTTATGAATTTTAAATTGTTCCAAATGGATGTTAAAAGTGCATTTCTTAATGGAGTTATAAATGAAGAGGTTTATGTTAGTCAGCCTCCAAGATTTGAGGATCCAAAGTTCCCAAACCATGTTTATAAACTCAAAAAGGTTTTGTACGGCCTGAAGCAAGCACCACGTGGTTGGTATGAAAGGCTGACCAGCTTTCTGCTGACCAGAAACTATGTCAGAGGAAAAGCTGACACAACCTTATTCATTAAGAAAAAGGGTAAATATACCCTGTTGGCACAGATATATGTTGACGATATTATTTTCGGTGCTACTAATGAGTCAATGTGCAAGGAATTTAGCAAGCTGATGCAAACTGAGTTTGAGATGTCAATGATGGGAGAACTCAACTTCTTCCTTGGACTTCAAATCAAACAAGGCAAGAAGGGCATCTTCACTAGCCAAACTAAGTATGCCAAAGAGATATTGAAGAAATTTGATATGGAAAATTGTAAGCCAATATCTACCCCAATGGGTACTGACACTGTGCTTTATGCTGATGAAAAAGGTAAGTCAGTAGACATCAAATTATATCGAGGTATGATAGGCTCTCTACTCTATCTAATGGCAAGTAGGCCAGATATACAGTACTCAATATGTTACTGTGCAAGATATCAAGCTGACCCTGAGGAATCTCACTACATAGCTATAAAAAGAATCCTTATATATGTGCAAAGCTCAGTGAATGTAGGTTTATGGTATCCCAACACGAATGATTTCACACTCGTTGGATACACTGATGCTGACTATGGACGAGACAAGCTTGAGCGGAAAAGCACTTCAGGAGGATGTCATTTCCTTGGAAGCTGTCTAGTGTATTGGTTCAGTAAGAAGCAGTCGTTAGTTGCCCTGTCAACAACTGAAGCTGAGTACATTGGTGCTGGAAGCTGTGTTGCACAAGTCCTATGGATCAAGCAACAACTGGATGATTATGGAGTTCAAACGAGAAAAATTGAAGTCAAATGTGACAACAAAAGTGCCATTGACTTATCAAAGAATCCAATCCAACACAGCAGGATGAAGCATGTCAGCATTAGGCATCACTTCATCAGAGATCATGTACTCAAAGGTGAGATCAAGCTGACCTATATTCCAACAGATGAACAGCTTGCAAATATCTTCACGAAGCCATTGGCTCGTGAGCAGTTCAGCATACTAAGGGAAGCTATCAGTATGTCTAATCCTCTTCAATAAATTTCTGAGTGAAATGAATGTTGAGTGATTATATTATGCCGAGTGATTATTACATGTTGAGTAACTGTCATATGCTGAGTAGATATGAATGCTATGAAATCACTATTTGCTGAGTTGCTATATATATTGAGTGATTGCTAAATGCTAAGTTACTACACATGGTAAAAACCCTTTCTACGCTAAACTAAGCACTCAGAACTCCAAACGTTTAGTATCTTAGATGCTGAGTAAAATAAACTTGCGAAATCAATGCTTGCACGCGTATTTAAGTAGCCACCTAGGATGACATAAGCGTAATGATTAGAAAACCATGCGGCAAATGTGTCATTAATTTCAGAATTAAATGCCGTTGATTGATTAAAAAACGAACCGCTATTCTGACCTATCAGATCAACACGCACTGCTATAAATAGTGGACGATTTCCCACTAATCCTTCTTTACGCTTGAAACATTTCGCACTCGATCTCTCTCTCTCAATTCCCAAATCTTCTAAAGAACCACTAAAAAACACCATGTCAAATGATTCCCAGAACATCTCTAGTGAGCAATACGATGACAACCGCTCCGACATCAATCCTCCTTCTCCAGCTGAGCAGGAGTATAACGAGACTTCCTCAGAGTCTCATGAACAGACCCATGGTCAGCTTGACCAACCTATGGACGAGGTCAGCATCCTCGGTGAGAACCCCCAAACTGACCAAACAACTCCTTCAAAGAAGAAGAAGAAGGAAAAGAAAAACAAGAAACCCAGGGAAAGGAAGTTCTTTCCAGTTTTCAGCAGTATCAAAAACCTAAACGTCTATCATTCTCGATGGTTTTCCAGGAGCTTCATCAAAGAAGAAAAACCCTTCTGCGATTGGATTTCAAAGAATGGATGGACCACCCTTTTCTCTCTCCCTCGAACAACTTACCCACAACTGGTGAAGGAATTCTAACCTAAAAGTCGCTGACGATGACAATGACTATCTGGTCACTAAGGTTAAGAATAAGGAGATCACCATCACCCCCTCTTACCTTGCTATCCTGCTAAAGCTTAAAGCAGAAGGTGCAGAACTGTGATGCACAAATGATTATAAACGGGTTGAGTACAAAGCCGAGTTCTGTAAACCCAAAAACCACAAAGGTGAAATCTCCAGTACCAATTTGCCTCAGCCTCAAATGTTGGGGTTTAGTGTCCTATAGACAATTGTTCTAGGATACAAACTTAATGTAAATGAAGTGTTCTTTATATCATTTGTTTTAATGAGATATATGTTTTATAACTATATAAAGGCAATCCCTTTTAAGCACTGAATAAAGTCTAATAAAAGGAAATCCGTAAGTTTGTTTTAAAGTGATTATAAAGTGTTCATACAACCATGAAGTGAGACAAAACTTTATAATAAACTAATAAACTTAAAACCACCCCAAGTCAAGTGATATGTTTAGGATTGATATATCACTGTTGAGACTTGCATGCAACAATGTCTTCTGTCCAACAAAAAGCTGATCTCACAAGCTTCATATATATAGATATCTGGATAGTTACATGGATCCGATGAAAAGTAGTTCATTAGGATTGGGGACCCGACTTGAGATAACAGGATGGGTAGATTCATCCTTGTCACCTGTTCATCTCATTGGTATTAATAGGTGTAAATAATCCTCAGACTCAAAGGAATGTTAATTGGTATTCTGGATTACGGAATGTGACGCTTTGACTCTGGTGTAACACGATCCTTAATAGAGATGACTCTGGGGTGTGAACAGCAGACGTTGGGTATCACAGGAAGTGATTGCGGGATCGTTATATATTGGATTGAACATTTATCACTCCCGATAAATGGGAGATATGTCCATGGATCGCTTGTGGAAGACTCGACTCTAAATCCTTGCAAGGTGATAGCTTAAGACTTGAAATACAGATTTCACTTAACCTATCTAATTTGAGTTGACTCGGCCTGTACAAGTAAAATGAACGTCTCGCTATATGTGACTTGACATTATCCATAGTCATAAGATTCGGTTCAAGGATGTAGTTGATAAAGGATCGAATTATACCGTAACTAATACTGAAAGGTCAACGACAGAATCAACCTATCTTCTTATAGCTCTAGGGGAATGATTACGGACTTGCTAATCACATACTCTATACATCATTCCGTTATGCAAAGATTAAATATAATTCTTTGAAAATTAATTTTAATAGTTGCATACAGCTAGAAGCAATAAGAACCTAATGGGTCACACATAAGACTTGGAACCCAAAAGAGAGACAAATGTTAATTAATTGATGGAAGCCCAACTGAGCCCAATAAGGCCCATTCACTAGAGGGGGGCGATTTTATGTATGGTAAATACATAAATAATTATTTTGATTTTATCAATCCTAATTAGATTAGGATTATGAATTAAATTAATTAAAGGATAAATAAGTTAGGAGTTTTAATTAGATTATAGTACTCCTATTATTATCCAATAAGGTTATTATTATTATCCTTTATATATTAGATATATTAATGGATAATGATTATGAATTCTATTCCGAATTGAATTCTTATTTCAATAACCTAATTCTATCTAACTAGGGATTAGATACAAGAGATTATAAATAACCCCCCTTATAGGATTTTCGAAATCCACAAGCTAAACCCCCTAGAGAATTTCGAATTCCACCCTAGAGCAAGAGAGAGAATTTCGACCCCTAGTTCGAGGACGAGATTTTCCACGGCCTCCTTCCGTTCAATTGATTTTCATCTTTCTTTCTTTATCCTTGATCTTGTGTTGATTAATTAGAGGTAATCTATTTTGGTTGCTATTCAACGGTTGATTCTAACTTGATCTTATATTTGTTTTGTTCTGTGCTCGGGAACTCGAAGTAAGAGTTGTGGGCACTTCGTTTGCAACGGTAGATAGAACATCTAAAAAGTATTTCTTCTTATCCCTCTTTATATGAAATAACGGTTACCGGATCTTATGGAAATAGGTTAAAATTTTATATTTCCGCTGCTATACGTTAGCCTATTATTCCAACATTGGTATCAGAGCCATCGTTAAATCCGTTATTTCATATATGAAAATTTAGAAGTTTTTCAATAGGATTGAATAAATATTTATTGTTAAGTTAATTAACAAATAGTTTTTGATTAATTAATCCTAAAGATAAATAAGTTTTAATTACTTGTTAATTAAAATAGATTATGCGTATGTTCCTAATTATTTTGGTTGATAATCATTATAACAAAAAAAAACTATTGGTTTTATAGTTAGATTGATAAAATCAGTTTTATTAATTCTAAAGATAAAACGGAAATCTGTAGTAGGTTTTCCTGTTTTCTGAAAATCGTTTTAAAACCGTTTTAGAACTGATATATATATATTTAAAATTAAAAAAAAATTAAATGCGACAGCAGCTCAAGTCGCGCCTCGCGGCGCGACCGGCCACTGTCGCGTGACTACTGCCTCGCGGCAGCAGCCGCGTGCGGCGCCTGGCCGTCGATGCCGCAAGGCAGCGGCGGTTCAGCCGCCCTAGGGCTGGCAGCAGCCCAACCTCGGGCCCGGCCCGAGACCCACTTAAAGTTTAAATTTTTTAAAATCAGTTTTATATATAATTAAATATATATGTTTCAGAAATTGATAGTTTTCTATTTTGGTTATCGAATAAAAATTTATTTAAAAGGTCTGTTTTACCTATTTGTAAATCAAAAGTATTAAATGAATTAAAATCAAAATAATTGGGACGTGCATAATTTAAGTTTTGTATAGTTGTATTAATCTAAAGATTAATATAGAATATACGAAACTATTAGAAGTAAAATTGGATGAAAGTTAATTTGATAAGTTAATGTGATTAACACAAATATTACATAAAATAGTTATGTAATCAACCAATTAAATTTATTTAATTGAGTCTATGCATGTTTGGAGTTATGGACATATTTGGACCCTCTTTTAGTCTTTTGATATTTTTGAAATAGGGCATGCCCGTCCTGCCTTTCTACTATCTATTGTAATTTCTCCTCTCATCTAATTCCCTTCAATTCAATTGAAGTTTTCTTTAGTAGTATAGAAATTAATATGTAATTTCAAGGCGCCATGGAGAAGACGGAGGACCTAAAGAGAAATATGTAATAGTTAGTATTTCCTTAGGTTTGCCCTTTTTATTCCATCTCTGGCTCGACGGAATAATTTAGATGATATGTCCATAACGCCAATGTATGTGTCTGATGTATGCTAAAGCAAATCAAGACTAAGTTAGATTATGAGACCTAAAATAAAATCCCTCATTAAAAAGTTAAGTAAATAAGCAAGTTATTAAAATCGGTTGTCCCTCCCTAATATTATAATTCAGCCGGCAGTACTGAGGGCCTTTGGGTTGTTGGGTAAACTCAAGCTCGGGGTCTTACGGTAACACCTGAATTATCGAAAATCACTTTTCATGAATATGGGGTAATACTTAAATTAGATTATGATAATTGGATGGGTAAACTCATGTTTTCATAAACTAATGGGCAATAAGGTTGGGATTAATCTGAATAGCATATTAGTTACTAATGTGGTTAGTAACTCAATAACCTAGGAATCACATTTAAGATGTGATTGATTACATGAATCTACCTAACGAATGAGACTAGCTTGTTGGGTAAACTCAAGGCGAAATCTCAGGAGTTAGGATCCTAGCTCACTAAAGGATTTGTGAAATTCTTCGAATTAATATGGAGGGCTATTAATTTGGCAAAATAGTGGGAGCAATCTAAAATAAACAAAAGGCCTATAATTTTAGATTGATATACTTTAAAGCAAATGAATAACATACATTTACTCTTTAAAGCAAATGACTAACACCAATCTGCAAAACATACTTACCGATAACAAATTGAACGGTTCAAATTTCACCGACTGGTATCGTAACCTCAAAATTGTTTTGAAATTCGAGAGGAAAGGGTATGTACTTGATACGCCGATACCCCCTTACCCAACAGATGATGCTCCCTACCAAGAATTTTATGCTTACTTGAAGCATAAGGCTGATGACGATCAAGATGGAGACATCATACTTGCATCCTTGACACCGAAAGTAAAAAGGCAACTGCATGTCGATATGGATGCCTATTCCATGGTAAAGCACCTGAAAGAGTTATTTGTGAATGAAACTCGGTGCGAACGCTTCGAAATAACAAAGCAGTTATATAGATGCAAGATGCAGGTGGGCACATCTGTAATGGCACATTGTGCCAAGATGATCAGCCTTATCACCAAGTTTTCTAGTATTGGAGATGCGATGGACCGTGAACTAAGTGAGAACTTAATTCTTCAGTCCCTCCCCAAGAGTTACTCACAGTTCATCATGAACTACCAAATGAGTGGCTTGCAAACCTCTCTTGAAGAGCTTGCAAATATGCTCGAGACAGTCGAGCCCAATATAAAAGAAAACGAGGAGATACCGACCCTTGCTATTGAAGGATCAATGAAAAGGAAAGGGATCTCTCCCGATCCAAACCATCCTGATAAAGGCAAGGAGGCTATGCTCACCGAAACAAAGGGAAAGGAATTGAAGAAGCCCAAAGGAAGGTGCCACTATTGTGGTGACGTGGGGCATTGGAAGAGAAATTGTTCTTTGTACCTAGCTACCCTTAAGAAGGGAGAAGCCGGGACTTCAACATCTGTATGTTTTATATTGAAATAAATACAATTTCACAGTCTGAATCTTGGGTACTTGATACCGGATGCGGATCTCATATTTGTACAAATATGCAGGAACTAAATCAGACTAAGGAATTGAAGAAAGGAAGCATAAACTTGCGAGTAGGAAATGGAGCAAGAGTTGCCGCCCTCGCAATTGGAGATTATGTTTTAAATTTTCCCTCTGGGCTTGTAATAGAATTAAGGAACTGTTTGTACGTTCCACAAATGTCTCGTAACATTATTTCTATTAGCCGTCTTGTTGACGACGGTTTTCATATTTCAATAAAAGACAAACATTGCGATTTTTATAGAGATTCAATTTTCTATTTTTCAGGAATATCACAAAATGGGATTTATGTGTTAGATGACAAAATTTCTGTTTTCGCAATTGATACCAAAAGACATAAGCTAGATAATTCAACTTACTTGTGGCATTGTCGTTTAGGCCATATAAACAAAAGACGCATGCTTAAGCTACATCAAGATGGGCTTATAAATTCAATTGATCCTGAATCATTGGAAACGTGCGAAGCATGTTTAAAAGGCAAAATGACAAAGACACCCTTTAGCAATAAAGGTGAACGTGTATCAGACACTCTAGGACTCATTCATTCAGATGTATGCGGTCCTATGTCAGTCCAAGCAAGAGGAGGATTCAGATACTTCATTAGCTTCATAGACGACCATACCCGATATGGTTATATCTACTTGATGAAGCACAAATCCGAAGCTTTTGAGAAATTCAAATGCTTCAAGAATGAAGTGGAAAATCAACTAGAAAAGAAAATAAAGACACTTCGATCCGATCGAGGTGGCGAATATCTTTCAGATGATTTTCTGAATTATCTAACTGAATATGGGATTTGCTCACAATGGACACCTCCCTATACACCATAACACAATGGTGTATCCGAGAGGAGGAACCGTACCCTACTAAATATGGTACAATCCATGATGAGCATAGCATTACTTCCAAAGACATTCTGGGGCTATGCCTTGGAAACCGCCCTCTTCACCCTAAATCGAGTACCAACTAAATCCGCTAGTTCCACACCATATGAATTGTTCGTTGGTAGGAAACCCGTATTCTCATTCATGAGAGTATGGGGTTGTTCAGCATTTGTCAAACGCATTACATCTGACAAACTAGATTCTAAATCTGATAAATGTTTCTTCTTTGGATACCCTAAGGAAACTATGGGATATTACTTCTATCATCCAGATGATCAGAAAGTGATAGTATCCAAGTACGCAACCTTCTTAGAGAAAGAGTTTCTCAAAGACAAAGAAAAGGGAAGCATGATTGAACTTGATGAAGTTCATGAACAAGAAACACCAACTGAAACAACATAACTGATTGAGGAACCTGAAATAGTCCCATTAGATGAGACTGTAGTGCCACCTATTCGTAGATCATAAAGAGTTCGTGAACTCCCAGTTAGATATGGTTTTCTAGTGGGAGATGATGACGAGGTTCCCGTGTTAGACGACGAACCCAAAAACTACGAAGAGGCTCTTACTAGTCCAGATTCTAAAGCATGGCTTGAGGCCATGGATTCTGAAATGGATTCCATGTACACCAACCAAGTGTGGACTTTGGTTGATCCACCCGAAGGGATAAAACCCATTGGGTGCAGATGGATCTTCAAAAAGAAGACAGACATGGATGGAAAGGTTAGCACCTACAAAGCTAGGTTAGTAGCGAAAGGATATCGTCAGAAGCAAGGAATTGATTATGACGAAACTTTCTCTCCTGTGGCTATGTCCAAATCAATCAGAATAATGCTTGCTATTGCCGCTCACTACGATTACGAGATTTGGCAAATGGATGTGAAAACAGCTTTCCTAAACGGAAACCTGCTTGAGGATGTATATATGATGCAACCTGAAGGTTTCATATCAAAGGATGCAAACAAGGTTTGCAAACTTCAGAGATCCATTTATGGACTCAAGCAAGCATCTAGAAGCTGGAACAAGCATTTTGACGAAACCATAAAACAATTTTGTTTCGAACAAAATTGCGAAGAAGCTTGCATTTACAAGAAAGCAAGTGGGAGCTCTGTAGCATTTCTAATATTATATGTGGACGATATATTACTAATGGGAAATGACATAGCTCTGCTACAGTCGGTAAAAGTATGGTTATCTGGTAACTTCTCAATAAAAGACCTTGGTGAAGCAGCTTATATACTTGGTATAAAGGTCTACAGAGATAGATCAAGAAGACTGCTTGGTCTTTCACAGGCTACATACATCGAAAAGGTGCTAAAGCGGTTTAGAATGCTTGAATCGAAATGAGGTAACTTACCCATGCTACATGGAGTAAAGTTAAACAATCATCAATGTCCTAAAACCGATGATGATAAGAAGCGCATGGCTGTAGTCCCGTACGCCAGCGCAATCGGTTCGATTATGTATGCTATGCTATGCACTAGACCTGATGTAGCGTTCGCGTTATCTGTAACGAGTCGTTACCAAGGAAATCCGGGAGACGAGCATTGGATTGCCGTCAAGAACATTCTTAAGTACTTGAGAAGAACTAAAGATATGTTCCTAGTGTACGGAGAAAGGGATCTGAAAATAGAAGGATTTTCAGATGCAAGTCATCTCACAGATGAGAACGATTTTAAATCCCAATCAGGATACCTGTTTATCTTGAATGGGGGCGCGGTTAGTTGGAAGAGTTCCAAGCAGGGAAGCGTAGCTTTCTCTACGACCGAGTCAGAGTATATCGCAGCTGCGGAAGCAGCAAAGGAAGCGGTTTGGATTAGAAAGTTCATTACAGAACTTGGTGTGGTGCCTGACATTGTAAATCCTATTACACTGTATTGTGATAACAATGGAGCCATTGCGCAAGCAAAGGAACCACGGTCTCATAATGCATCCAAGCATTACCTTAAGCGACACCACATTATAAGAGAAATTGTGGCAATAGGAGATGTGAGAATAGAAAGAGTACCTACAGAGGACAACATTGCAGATCTGTTGACAAAGCCCTTAACCCAGAAAGTACATGATCGTCATCTAACTTCTACTGGGATAAGTTATAAAAACAATTGGCTTTAGTCCAAGTGGGAGTATGTTGGGGTTTAGTGTCCTATAGATAATTGTTCTAGGATACAAACTTAATGTAAATGAAGTGTTCTTTATATCATTTGTTTTAATGAGATATATGTTTTATAACTATATAAAAGGAAATCTGTAAGTTTGTTTTAAAGTGATTATAAAGTGTTCATACAAGCATGAAGTGAGACAAAACTTTATAATAAACTAATAAACTTAAAACCACCCCAAGTCAAGTGATATGTTTAGGATTGATATATCACTGTTGAGACTTGCATGCAATAATGTCTTCTGTCTGACAGAAAGCTGATCTCACAAGCTTCATATATACAGATATATGGATAGTTACATGGATCCGATGAAAAGTAGTTCATTAGGATTGGGGACCCGACTTGAGATAACAGGATGGGTAGATTCATCCTTATCACCTGTTCATCTCATTGGTATTAATAGGTGTAAATAATCCTCAGACTCAAAGGAATGTTAATTGGTATTCTGGATTACGGAATGTGACGCTTTGACTCTGGTGTAACACGATCCTTAACAGAGATGACTCTGGGGTGTAAACAGCAGACGTTGGGTATCACAGGAAGTGATTGCGGGATCTTTATAGATTGGATTGAGCATTTATCACTCCCGATAAATGGGAGATATGTCCATGGATCGCTTGTGGAAGACTCGACTCTAAATCCTTGCAAGGTGATAGCTTAAGACTTGAAATACAGATTTCACTTAACCTATCTAATTTGAGTTGACTCGGCCTGTACAAGTAAAATGAACGTCTCGCTATATGTGACTTGACATTATCCATAGTCATAAGATTCGGTTCAAGGATGTAGTTGATAAAGGATCGAATTATACCGTAACTAATATTGAAAGGTCAACGACAGAATCAACCTGTCTTCTTATAGCTCTAGGGGAATGATTATGGACTTGCTAATCACATACTCTGCACATCATTCCATTATGCAAAGATTAAATATAATTCTTTGAAAATTAATTTTAATAGTTGCATACGGCTAGAAGCAATAAGAACCTAATGGGTCACACATAAGACTTGGAATCCAAAAGAGAGACAGATGTTAATTAATTGATGGAAGCCCAACTGAGCCCAATAAGGCCCATTCACTAGAGTGGGGCGATTTTATGTATGGTAAATACATAAATAATTATTTTGATTTTATCAATCCTAATTAGATTAGGATTATGAATTAAATTAATTAAAGGATAAATAAGTTAGGAGTTTTAATTAGATTATAGTACTCCTATTATTATCCAATAAGGTTATTATTATTATCCTTTATATATTAGATATATTAATGGATAATGATTATGAATTCTATTCCTAATTGAATTCTTATTTCAATAACCTAATTCTATCTAACTAGGGATTAGATACAAGAGATTATAAATAACCCCCATTATAGGATTTTCGAAATCCACAAGCTAAACTCCCTAGAGAATTTCGAATTCCACCCTAGAGCAAGAGAGAGAATTTCGACCCCTAGTTCGAGGATGAGATTTTCCACGGCTTCCTTCCATTCAATTGATTTTCATCTTTCTTTCTTTATCCATGATCTTGTGTTGATTAATTAGAGGCAATCTATTTTGGTTGCTATTCAACGGTTGATTCTAACTTGATCTTATATTTGTTTTGTTCTGTGCCCGGGAACTCGAAGTAAGAGTTGTGGGCACTTCGTTTGCAACGGTAGATAGAACATCTAAAAGGTATTTCTTCTTATCCCTCTTTATATGAAATAACGGTTAACGGATCTTATGGTTTATGGAAATAGGTTAAAATTTTATATTTCCGCTGCTATACGTTAGCCTATTATTCCAACATCAAAGACAGGCACATTACATCCTGACCAACTATCTCTCCCCCAAGGTCAACGCCGCCTCCTCAGCCTCAAACTTCGAGCAGTGTTTCATCTAGAATATGCTGAACTACAAGTCGCTCAACATGCCTGTCTTTCTTATTAGGGCTTTCAAACGCAACACCGGGATCCTTAGGATGGGTTCTCTTATCACCAAAATACTTCAGGATCACCAGGTCAGCTTAAAAGGAGAAATCGACGTAGAGGGCAGAGAGATCACCTCAGCAATCCTGTTCGGCTTAGCTCACAACCTTCCTATCAAACCTAAGAAAGGTAAGGAAACCATGGTTGAAGAAGCACCTGCTGAGTTACCTTAGAAAGGAAAGGAAGATATGGGTGAAGAAGCACCTGCTGAGCGATCCAAGAAGGATAGAAATAGGAAAGCTGACCCATCCTCAACACCACAAGCCAAAGATATCAACAAGGCTGTAAAGAAGATCAGGGTGGTGGTTGGTGAGAAGAAAGCTGCACTTGCTGAGTCAGTGCAAAAGAAACCAGAGTCAGCTGAGAAAAGGAAGAAGAGAGCTGACCCTGAGGAAGAAAGTGAGGAGACTCTCGAGCAACCCCTAAAGAGGAAGAAGACCTCTAGGATGACACCTTTGGAAGCTGCCCCCCTTGACTTTGTCATCACTAAGGATTCTCACTTCCTGCGAGCTCAGGAGATCGACCTAGAAAAGACACCTTGTGATCAAGAGGAAGAACAAGGTTGTACTGAAGAACAGGCTAGAGCTGATAAGATACATTCTGCTGAGCCCAGTAACACAGCTGCTGCTGAGCAAGCTGATGAGCAAGGAGCTGAGTCTCTAGTGAAGGACAAGGTTGTTGAGAACCTTTATGCTGACTTCGGACTCAACTCTTCATCTGAGTCCCCAAAACCCACTTCTACTGTCCCTTCTCCTCCAACAAAAAATAACAAGGGAAGTACTGAAAAACGGTTGAAGCGGAAGGCACAAAAGCCTAACTTCATAGACATCTTGGATGATGCTCCACTGAGGGACCCCATCACTGACCTAACTGGGCTTGAATTCAACTTCTTCACTACTATCATCGAGCCCACTCTAAGTCAAGTGAAGGAAAAGCAAGCCTCTGTTTCTCAGACTGAGGAACAAGCCGACCTAAAAGCTCCTAAGGGTCAAGTTTCTACCGACACCACTGCTCCACCTTCAACTGAGCAAGTGCTCAAAGTTCCAGCTGCTCAACACACCGAGTTAGCAAAGGAAAATCCTCCTGCTAAAGACAGTTCTGAGTTGCCTCAACCTCAAGTTTCAACTCAACTCCAGGCTGACACTGAGCAGGTTAATAATTCTGCTGATCAATCACTTCCATCTTCTACTGAGCAGTTAGTAAGCCATTCAGCTCATGCTGTTGGCCTCAATAATAAAAGTGCAGTGCCTGATCAAGCTGGCACCTCTACTTCTGGGCAGCATCAAAATTCTCCATCAGCTGCTGCTAACCAAAAAATGGCTCTTGAGACTTCACAAATTCATGCTGAAGATGATCCCTACAACTTTTTAGATGCCTCTGAGTCAGGCCGTAGAATCATCCATTCAGCTCATGCGCTTATCCAAGAGATAAATCAGTCTCAAGCCGCTGCTACTGGGTCTGCTCCTGCTGAGTCTACTCAACTTTCCTCCATCACGCAACTCTTGACCGAACTCAAAGGTCTTAAGGAGCTGATGAGTATTATGGCTTCTTTGGTCTCTCAGCAACCCAAGCAAAAGTTTATGGTCAAGCTGGAGGATCTTCAGCTTATGATGGTTCACCACATGGACTAAATTAAAGGGAAAATCAATGCCCTATCTATTGTGAACTCATCATCGGTAACTTCTGGTGAAGTTGTTGGGGTTTAGTGTCCTATAGACAATTGTTGCAGGATACAAACTTAATGTAAATGAATTGTTCTTTATATCATTTGTTTTAATGAGATATATGTTTTATAACTATATAAAGGCAATCCCTTTTAAGCACTAAATAAAGTCTAATAAAAGGAAATCTGTAAGTTTGTTTAAAGTGATTATAAAGTGTTCATACAAGCATGAAGTGAGACAAAACTTTATAATAAACTAATAAACTTAAAACCACCCCAAGTCAAGTGATATGTTTAGGATTGATATATCACTGTTGAGACTTGTATGTAACAATGTCTTCTGTCCGATAGAAAGCTGATCTCACAAGCTTCATATATATAGATATCTGGACAGTTACATAGATCCGATGAAACGTCGTTCATTAGGATTGGGGATCCGATTTGAGATAACAGGATGGGTAGATTCATCCTTGTCACCTGTTCATCTCATTAGTATTAATAGGTATAAGTAATCCTCAGACTCAAAGGAATGTTAATTGGTCATCCTGAATTACTGAATGTGAGACTTTGATCCTGTGGTCCCACGATCCTTAATAGAGATGACTCTGGGGTGTGAACTGCAAAGGTTGGGTGTCACATGAAGTAATGTCAGGGTAGTTATACATTGGATTGAGCATTTATCACTCCCGATTAATGGGAGATATATCCAAGGATCGCTTGTGGAAGACTCGACTCTAAATCCTTGCAAGGTGATAGCTTAAGAGTAGAAATACAGATTTCACTTAACCTATCTATCTGAGTTGACTCGGCCTGTACAAGTAAAACGAACGTCTCGCTATATGTGACTTGACATCACCCATAGTCATAAGATTCAGTTCAAGGATATAGTTGATAAAGGATCGAATTATACTGTAACTAATACGAAAGGGTTAACGACAGAATCAACCTGTCTTCTTAACGGACTCTGGGGGAATGATTACAGACTTGCCAATAACATACTCAGTACATCATTCCGTTATGCAAGGATTAAATATAATTCTTGAAGAAATTAATTTAATAGTTGCATACGGCCAGAAGTAGTAAGAACCTAATGGATCACACATAAGACTTGGAACAAAAAGAGAGATGGATATGATTAATAGATGGAAGCCCAATTGAGCCCAGTAAGGCCCATTTAAATGGAGGGGGCCGGAATTTATATATAGAAATAAGGAATTATTTTAATTCCATTAATCCTAATTTGATTAGGTTTGTGAATTAAATTAATTAAGAGATAATTAAGTTAGGAGTTTTAATTAGATTAATATACTCCTATTATTATCCAATTAGGTTATTTATTATTATCCTAAATATATTTGATATATTATAAGATAATAATTAGGAATCCTATTCCGAATGGAATTCCTATTAAGTAACCTATTCCTATCTAACTAGGGTTTAGATACAAGCGACTATATATACCCCCTCCTTATGAGAATTTCGACCAAGCCCCCTAACTCCCCTCTATGTGATTTTCGAAACCTACATTAAGAGAGAGAAAGTGAATTCACATCCCCTAGTTCGTGGACAAGAATTCATACGGCTTCCATCAATTGATTAATCTCATTCATCTCCTTTTCTCTTTGATCTTGTGTTGGTTAATTAGAGGCAATCTATTTTGGTTGCATCTCATAAGGGTTGATTTCATCTTAACCTCACCGTGTTATACTTTGTGGTTGGAATCTCGGAGAAGAATTGTGGGCGCTTCTTTAACAACGGTAGATTGTTCATCGAAAGGTATTCCTTCTTATCCCTCTTTATATGAAATAACGATTAACGGATCCTATGGTTAAAAGGAAATAGGCTAAAATTTTTATATTTCCGCTGCTATACCTTAGCCTTAATTTCCATCAGAAGTCACTCAGCATTTCACCCAGCTGACTGCTGAGCTAACCGGAGCTCGTGAACTTATCTCCTCCACTTCTCAATGCTCCATAGAACAAATTGGTGAGGCTATACGCCTCCTCAACATGAGCAAAGAAGAAAAAGACACAGACCAAGTAAAGACCAATGACATTCTGCACTGCACCCGATCAACTCTTGCACATGTTCGGCACATCAACACTCAATGTCATACGTACGATGCTTTGATGCTCCATATGTACTATCAATCATATGCAAGGATGAACGACTCCATTACTTGGATTGGGAAGTCACTTGAGTATTTACTCAGTATGCTCAACGCTCATATTAAGATCCCCGCATCAAGTATGGCAGATGGCGTCCAGGTCTTTACGGGTCTTAAAGAAAGTACGAGTCAAATGCAATAGTACTCAACCATACTGACTCGTGCTGTTCAAAAGGGGCAATTCTATGCTTCTGCCCCTCAGCCTGGTGATGCTGGCAAAATAGGGGAGAAAGACCAGCCAGCTGACGGAACTCAATGTCAAACTCAGCAGAAGCCTCCTGGCTCAACTTCTGCTGTCCCGGGCAACCAAACTCAGCAACAAAGAACAACCAAGCCCAAAGCCAAAGCTAACCAAGTTCAAGCCAACATCAAGAAATAGAACTAACAATAGTCTTAGCTTGAAACTTGTATTTTGTATCTGGCATGTTTCTTTGTTAAACTGACTATCTATATACAAGCATATATTCTACAAACTGTCTTTATATATGTGATGCTTATATGCTATGTTTATGTGCTGACGTTTATCATATAACTACCCATTGAACAACAATCAATTAAAACTTGTGAACATAAAAATTAAACAAGTGAAATATACTCAGTGTACCTCAACTCTGATACCAAAACTTATCTAAGTGTCAAAACTGAGTAATGTCAAAATGTTCCAAGTATTGACCTACTTCTGAAGCTGACCTTAGACTCTTTTCGATTAAATCTTAGAAGGTTTAGAATTGAACTAAGTCAGTGGATTCAAGCCTTAGTTTCACTCGATTAGATCTTAGAAGGTTTAGAGTTGAACTAAGTCAATAGATCCAACCCTTACGGGGGAGTATTTTCAGAAGAACAGAAAAGGTCAACTATCATGGGGGAGCACAACACTGAGTTCCTTACTAAATACTTTTGCCAACATCAAAATGGGGGAGTTTGTTGAAACACCTTTCCGTATGATTTTGATTTGACAAAATTATTTAAGTTAATCCCATGATTAAACAATTAAATTTAAGTGCTTTGATTTAATTGTACTAATGAGTTTGTTCAATGTTGAGTAAGTTAAGTAACAAGAACATGAACTAAGAATCTATAAGAGAAAGACAAGACAAAGTAAGCGAAAGCAAGTCACACAGCAGAAGCTGAGTAGAATGCAACTCAGCCTTGCGAAAGAAATGTCTTCTTCAGAAAAGCTTGAAGGTGAAGCTGCTGAGTCAAGCTGAGTAGTCGTCAGGTCAGCATCAATGATCCATCAACTTGCAAGATAAGGTCTGACAAATTTCTAAAACAAATCAGAAGCCTTGGAAATCTGTCCTGAAGACCGTTTCGAGAAAGAGCATGGACCATCTGACTTTTGCTAGAAGACAAACCTGGCATATGAAGACAAATCTGGCATAAGAAGACAAACCTGGCTCCTGTCTGAAACAGAAGACAAGATTGGCCTGCAACTCTGAAAGCTGACCGAGTGATGACGAAAGAAGACCGTTCCCCCACAACGGCTATGTCGGAATTCAAATCATTGGCGCCCCAAAGATCACTATATAAAGGCCAATTCATCACTTGGATTTAAATATAACATACAGACAGAAAGAGAAAATCTTCATTGAGTCAAAATCCAAAATAGAAGCTGTCTGAAAAGAAAAAGCAAGCTCTTACACCAAACTTCAATCATTGTGTAAAAGTCTAGATTGATTTAGTCATCTAAAGTGTTCTTTGTTGTATTAAGAACAATTTCTTATCATTTGTAAAAGGTTAGAAGAGTGAAGCTGAGTACTCGGTTATAGTATTCAATGGTAGATAGGATTGAGTAAACGAATAGATGACGGTACTCTTGCATACTCAGTGGCTATTGTAAAAGGTTTGTGCTCTACCTTTAAAGAGCTCAGTAGAGGATTGAAAAAGCTTGGAAGGATTCCAGGGACTGGACTTAGGCGGAGAGGCCGAACCAGGATAAGTCTGCTGAGTAAGTTCTAACCCTTTCTCTTGATATATATATGTATGTGTTGCTTGCTTAAAATTACTCAATAAATAATCTGTACAAGCTGAAGCTGAGTAATTTGAGTGCTGAGTTGGAAACTGACTTAAGTGTTACTTCCCAACTCACAACTGAAACATCTCTAGCCAGTATCTGATTAAAGCTGTCTCACACCACACTCAGCCTTGCTGACCTGAAACTAAGTTAAACTATCAAACATTCAATTAAGTCAGCATTAGAAAGAGAAAAAGTTATATTATTTCCTAACCCCCCCTTGGAACTAATCCTATTAGGTTACACAGGTCCAACACCTACCACTCCTTCATCAAAATACAAGCCAACTTAAAATAAGTATTGGACCCAATTTGAATTCTCTTCCAAAAATAACTGTTTAGACCAACCTAAATACTCCAAACTGCCATAGCCTAAAGACAATATTGCTCTAAGTTAATTAGAAAATACATATCCCATCAAGTCTTGAAACTTATTTTCATCACTACACAAAACCACCTCCTAGACAGGTTCCAGACAGAAACAACATGGATACACTCAAAAAAAGCATGCATTAAAGACTCCACCCCATCCCACACAACATACAACATATAAACATGACTAATATTCACAAACCTTCTCACCAACACTTATGCTACATGAATAAGATTTTTGCAAATTCGCTATAACTAATTATAGACCCTAAAAGGGACACGCAAACACCAAAGTTTCTTCCACACATCTCTCCCATGATTCATCTCAGCATTTTATATAAATTTGTAAATGCTCTTGACAAAATAATCTCCATGATATTTGAACAACGAGAACCAATCATTAGATATATCACGGCTAGACAATGAAATACTAAGATATATCCGAGCTAATATAATTTCACAAAAAAATTCATGTTAGGCTCTACATAAACATGAATGAGAATAAATCAAATGGATCAGCCAAAAAAGGAAAGGTACTTACAAGCAACGTATTATAGCATGTCGTCCTTTCGGGAGCAACTATCCTCTTCTCCGTTTAGAGGAAGGAGGGATTGTTCTTTTGCAAGTGATCAAATAACTCATTCTACATAAAGGAAAAATCGACAAAGATCAGTTGCTGGTAAAGTTTTTCTTCCTCATCAGTAAGTTCCCCCCGATTATAGCAAAAAGGACTTCTATATGGGATCATTATTCCACAAGGTGTAGAAAGGAAACCCCTCGGGGTACAAGGCCCCTTCTACTAGCCTCTTTTGTTCATCCTTTGGTAGGCAGATCCAAAACCAATACGATTTAAAATCCTTCACGCTGGAGCTCTTTATTGGTAATGAAGGGCTTCTAGTCAGACATGGATTTGTGAAACCAAACAACATCATCTTCGTCCCGTATGGTTGGAGTCCACATGTGGAGAAAAAGGGCCCCAATCAAGACCACATCCAATCACAAAGCTTAACCAAGGACAACAAATCAAGTGTTGGATCAAATAAATAAACTTTCACAGGTAACAGAGGAAGAGTATAATTGCTGGAAGAAAATTCTCTTCTGATTCTCTTGCCTTACTAGTTTGTATTGATACGTATTTATAGATTACAAACATGACTCTTAGTAAACCACATTAACTCTCTATAAATACAGATACAGACACAGGTACAGAAATGACTCTTGGATAATCCACTTAATCAAATTAAAGACTATTAATTATAAGTTCATTATTTCAACACACCCCCTTAAACTTATAATTTTTTTATCCCTTAGTAACACCAAGAACAGCTCTCAATCTGCTGAAATCTTCCAACTTCAAAGCTTTAGTAAAAATATCAGCAACTTGATCTTTGGATGGTACATGTTTGAGTTGAATTTCTTTCCTTCCAATGCATTCTCTAATAAAGTGATACTTGGTGTCAATGTGTTTGCTTCTATCATGAAAGATCGGATTTTTAGCCAACGCAATAGCTGACTTATTATCAACATAAACATCAGTTGCTCCATCTAGAGCAAAATTCAAACTTTTTAACATCCGTCTCAACCATATTGCATGACAAACATAAGAAGCTGCTGCAACATACTCTGCTTCACATGTTGAAAGTGTAACAATTGCTTGTTTTTTAGAACTCCAAGCAAAAACAACAGTTCCCATAAAAAACACAAAACCAGTTGTGCTTTTTCTATCATCAACATCTCCTCCCCAATCACTATCACTGAATCCATACAATCTGAAATTGTTCTGGGAAGAGTAAAATAAACCATAATCCAGTGTACCTTTGATGTATCGAAGTATTCGTTTTACTGCCTCCATATGAGTTAAAGTTGGAACCTCCATGTAACGACTAATGAGTCCAACTCCATATAAGATATCTGGCCTTGTACATGTCAAAAATCTCAACCTTCCAACCAACCTTCTAAACAAAGTTGGATTCACCTTTTCTTCATCATCATGCTTTGACAACTTATTTCGACAATCCACTGGCGTAGAAGCTGAATTGTATTTATCCATCTTGAATTCTTTTAAAATAGCTTCTGCATATGACTTCTGAGACAAAAAGACACCTTCATCACTTTGCTTAACTTCAATGCCCAAATAATATGACATCAGCCCCAAATCCGTCATCTCATAATTATTTGTCATCAGCTTCTTAAATTCTTCAATCATCTTTTGATCAGATCCTGTGAAAATTAAATCATCAACATACAAGCATACATACATTATTTTTCCATCCTCATTCTCCTTGATATACAAAGCATGCTCATATGGACATCTTGTGAAGCCATTCTTCTGGAAATAGTCATCGATGCAAGAATACCAAGCCCTTGGAGCTTGCTTAAGGCCATACAAAGCCTTTTTTAACTTCAACACCTTATCTTCTTGCCCTTTAATAGTATAACCCAATGGTTGATTGACATAAACTTCTTCTTCAAGAGTTCCATTTAAGAATGCTGATTTGACATCCATTTGGTGAATTTTCCATCCTTGTTGAGCTGCCAAAGAAATAACTAATCGAATTGTCTCGATTCGAGCCACCGGAGCAAAAACTTCTTCATAATCAATTCCGGCCTTTTGAGAAAAACCTTTTGCAACAAGGCGAGCTTTATACTTCTCCACTTTTCCTTTGGCATTTTTCTTTATTTTGAAAATCCACTTCACTGCTACAGCTTTTTTTCCCTTTGGCAGTGTTGCCAATTCCCAAGTGTCATTCTTCTTTATGGAATTTATTTCTTCATCCATTGCTTGTCTCCATTTCTTTTCTTGAACAACATCTTCAAATTGCACAGGTTCTGTATCAGCAAACAAACAAAATAAAGTAGCATTATCTACTTCTTCAGTTTCTGCATAAATCTCACTCAAGCTTCTCATTCGAGGCTGCCTCTCTGATGAACTTTCTGGGGATGAGTCTGTCACATTTGTCTGAGATGTGGAAGGTGAATTCGGTGGTGTTATAATTACATCTTCATTTTGACCTGCAAAATCATCATCATATACAGGAAGAAAATCATAATTTTCATCTTTTGGAATCTTCCAATTCCAAGAGCTTTCTTCTTGAAATTCTGCATCTCTGCTTATCACAACTTTTCCATTCCGAGGATTATAAAATTTATAACCTTTGGAATTTTTTGCATAGCCAATAAACACCATCTTCTCACTTTTATCATCCAATTTGCTTCTCAATTCGTCAGCAACATGAATATAACCAAGACAACCAAATACTTTTACATGAGAAATATTTGGTTTCTTTCCACACCATGCTTCATTGGGGGTCTTTTGCAAAAGCTTCTTTGAAGGACTTCTATTATTCAAATAGACTGCACATGTTACTGCTTCTGCCCAAAATTCTTTTGGCATACCTTTGCACTTCATCATGCTTCGGGTCATGTTAAGAATGGTTCTATTTTTCCGTTCCACGACACCATTTTGTTGAGGAGATCTTGGAACAGTAAGCAATCGACGAACACCATTATAATCACAGAACTGATTGAATTTCTCAGATGTGAATTCTCCTCCTCGATCAGTTCGCAATGCTTGAATCTTCAAACCGCTTTCATTCTCAACTAGTGCTTTAAATTTTTTAAACACTTCAAATGCTTCAGATTTTGCCTTCAAAAAATAAACCCATGTTTTCCGAGTATAATCATCAATAAATAATAAGAAATACCGGCTTCCTCCATGTGAACTCGGATTAATGGGACCACAAATATCTGCATGCACCAATTCAAGTGGTTTTGATGTGCTTGACAAAGACTCCTTTGGAAAACTCCTTCTGAATTGCTTCCCGTACATACACCCTTCACAAATCTGATTGGGATGATTTATGGAAGGTAATCCATACACCATTTGTTGCTTGCACATTTGCTCCAGTCCACCAAAATTCAAGTGACCCATTCTGAGATGCCACAGCCATGCAGAATCTGATGAGGCTTTCAAACACATAGGACGATCACTGCTGATTTTTAATTTGAACATCTTGTTGCAGACATAGGAACTTTTGCAATCATTTTTTTCTTTCCATCTTTCATAACCAGCCCATTCCTGTTCATCTCCACCTCATAACCTTTCTCCAAAAGTTGTCCAATACTCAAAATATTGGATTTCAAAGCTGGAACATAATAAACATGAGAAATAAATTGATGATCTCCATTCTTCAGTTTGATAAGAATGTCACCACTTCCCACAACTGGAACTTTTGTTTTGTCACCGAAAGAAATACTTCCTTTCTTAGATTCATCAAGCTTATAAAAAAGTTCTTTATTTCCCGTCATATGATTGCTTGCTCCCGAGTCTAGATACCAAGACTCCTTGCTCCTTGCTTCATCTTCGCTACATGTCAGTAACAAAGTTGATTCTTCATCTTCCTCCTCGGCAAAATTGGCCTGTTCGTCTTTAAAAGGTTCAGATTTACACTCAGCAGCATAATGCCCAAATTCTTGACAATTGTAACATTGCACACAAGATTTATCACGACCATGCCAATTATTTCCACGGCCTTGGAAATTGTTGCCTCTACCACGTCCTCTTGCATTCCATTGCTGATTATTTGTGGCTTCATTATTGTGGAAATTTCTGCCACCTCTACCTCTTCCATTATATCCACGATTCCAGCCACGGCCACGGCATCTACCTCTTGATCTTCCTCTTCCTCTTCCTCTTCCATATCCACCTTCAAATTGCTTCTTTTCTTCTTTATCATTCAAATCTAGTTTCACCTGCAACACCTGAGCGACAGGTTCTTCTCTATTTTTTAATCTCTCCTCATGGGCTTGTAACGAACCCAAGAGTTGATCTACAGACATAGTCTATAGATCTTTTGATTCTTCAATGGCAGTCACCACGTAATCAAATTTCTGAGTCAAAGAACGAAGGATTTTTTCTATCACAAGAACATCCTCCATTTTTTCTCCATATCTCTTCAACTGATTGACAATTACCAAAGTTCTATTAAAGAACTCATCAATTTTCTCTGACTCTTTCATCTTGAGTTTCTCATACTCACTTCTCAAGGTTTGCAAACGCACCTTGACTACTTTATCTTTCCCCTTAAAGGAATTTTCGAGAATCTCCCATGCCTCCTTGGCTGTTGTTGCAGTCGAAATTTTCACGAACATATTCTCATCCAGACACATGTGGATTAGAGAGAGTGCTTGTTGGTCTTTCTTCCTTTTCGCTTTTTTAAGCATTCGTCAATTCCTCCTCATTCTCTGGCTGCTCATATCCAGTTTCTACCATTTCCCATACATCTTGGGAACCCAACAAAGCCTTCATTCTAATGCACCAATTATCATAATTTTCCTTTGATAATTGTGGATATTTGTATGGGATCATTCCATTCAACATTGTAGAGAATTTTTGCTGGCTCTGATACCAATTTGTTGGATCAAATAAATAAACTTTCACAGGTAACAGAGGAAGAGTATAATTGCTGGAAGAAAATTCTCTTCTGATTCTCTTGCCTTACTACTTTGTATTGATAGGTATTTATAGATTACAAACATGACTCTTAGTAAACCACATTAACTCTCTATAAATACAGATACAGACACAGGTACAGAAATGACTCTTGGATAATCCACTTAATCAAATTAAAGACTATTAATTATAAGTTCATTATTTCAACATCAAGCCAACCATTTGGAGAGATTTAGGTACAATTGAGGTCAAGGTCATTAAGGACGGTTAATACACTATCGGAAAAAGGTAGCCTGAGTCCCTGTTCTAGGAAGATTTTGTAAAACCCCACGTGATCTTCAAGAGCCTGTGTGATCACTTGGTCTGGGCAGAATAGCCTTTAGCCACCCAAATTTTAGGTATTTAGAGGTCAGTTGGGTCAGAGTAAATTCACCCATAAGGGAAACCTGCTCAAAATTCTTAGGTTTTGGGACAAGAGCCTTATTAGGCTTGCTGGTCGAGGGGTTGGTGGAAGCTAGTTTCTTTTTAGGAGCCATAATAGCAGAAAATAAAATAAAAAAAGAAAGATATCAAGGTACTTACTTGAATGTAAAAGCTAGGTCGTCGGAGAAGAAGAAAGTAGTAAGAAAACCCAGCAGAGATTTGAGAAGGAAAGTGAGTGCATAAAGAAAGATGAGCACCAAGCCGGGGGTATTTATAGTTAGTCTCAATGCGTTTGAAATGATGATGATGTTTAGACTACCTACACTTAATATAGGTAATGATGGGAAATAGTAACCGAAGAGTCCCAACCAATGGCGTGAAGAGAGAGATAGATAGATAGATAGATAGAGAGAGAGAGAGCGCGACGTGATTGACATCTGACATGATGTGCGTAGACGTAACTGTACAAGTTCCCAGGCCAGCAACTCCATGCTTGCGGAACGATGTGGAAGCACACGCTTCATAGAAACATCCCAAAAGGATTTGACAACGTTTACAGTCCTTCATGGAATCTAAAATTTGGTAGATGAAGCATCATTCCTTCGGTAGACCGAACCCTAATGAGCTCGGACAAGGGCTAAAGGAAGGGGGGGCATATGATACCCTAAGAAATATTTCATAAAAATATTCCTGACACGTGGATCAATGTCACAATTTGGATCTCGAGGAGTCATATATAAGCTGTCCGATCTCGAAAGAGTCACATGAGCCGCCCGATCTGGAGAAGGGAAAAATCCCTGAAGATGCGAATGACACCCTTTGGCCACGTAGAAGAATCTCTACCATCCATCCAACAATCGTATGGTTAGGAAGAAGCAACCGTTGAATCCATATAGACGGTTGCACAAATGACATGAGACAAAGGACATTGCGCACCGCCTAAGGTCCCAGAGGTCCGAAGGTCACATCGCGATGAATCCAAGACACTTAATAGAACGCTTGCTACATGGTAGGGTGTAACACCCGACGACACCACAGTCTGAGCTTGATAGAGCCAACTGAAGGGTGACACATGTCCGATTACTCATTAAAGCGCATTCTCATAATGACAAAGATTACATTTGGCAACCATTATAAATGAAAAAAAAAGCTATATGACCTAGATGAGGTACGTAAACATTTTATCAATATTCTCATTATTTTCGAATTTTGCTAATTTAAGCAGTAGAGCGGGTTCGACGGACACTAATCCTCTCTCTAAACTGTGCTTATTCTTATCTCAGACTAAAGGAAGAACAACTGCTCAGATACAACGATATATAAAACTGATCCAATTTCTTCCGCTGTTAACTTGCGATCAATCTGCACTACATGAGAGATAATCTGATTTCTCTATATAGAAAAATAACCATATATGAAGGGTGAAGAGTGTTCTTATACTATAGATTAAAGGATAATGGTTTAAATTTCAGGTTGAGTGTTAAATTTAAGTAGACCATTTTCTCTTGGTACAGGTGGGTTGATTCCCAACATAAATGGGGATGAAACCGACAATTTAATGACTTAATTAATCATAAAGTATGGAATTATTTTCAAAAGTTTAGGAAGACATTATTGTGTAATTATGGTCCTATTCGTCTTAGTTGGTAGGCCTACCTAATGATTGATGTCAGAGAAGGATTCTCCCGCTAATGAACAAAAAAAGAAAAAACCTCCGTTTAGTAATAATCTTTTCCTACACCGGACAGATAAAAATATTGCATGCTGTTGTAATAAATATGTTGTGAATTCAAATAGGTTAGATACCCTTTTCTTATCTTATGATCTTCACATCCTTTATTTATTATACTTCAAGAGAAGGAGGAAGTACAAATAAAAATATTGATAGTTTCTCTCGTTTAAAAGTTTGTAAAATCTGTGAATTTATCTTAAAAAATTTGATTAACTTTCTGATTTTTTAAAATGTTATAATTTTCTGAATTTGTATAAAATATTCAGTTAGCTCTATGAACTTGTATAAAATATAATCAATTAATCACTTGTTTGTAAAAAAGTAAGTTAAATGCGGATAATATGTTGAAAACGGGTTAAAAAAGTAAAACGACTAAGATTAGGGTATGCGATTCTAATATTAGAGAAGAAAAATATATCTTCCGTATTTAACTTATTTTTTTTACAACCAATTGATTAATTGATTATATTTTACGCAAACTCAGGGGGGCTAACTGAACATTTTATACAAGTTCAAGGGGCTATCGGAACACTTTGAAAATCTAGAGGGCCAATCAAACTTTTTGGACAAATTCAGCGAGCAAATGATGTATTAAATCTTTGTAAATAGAAGTTTGTGGTATGTTTTATTTACAAAATAAAGTATGAAAAATTATAATATTAAGTTCTTTTTACAACTAATGACATTTTTATTTTTAGAAAAAATTATTTTTACATATTGACAAAACAAAGCTTCCTAAAAACACATCCATAAATCGAAACCATAAATCATTTAGTGGATATTTTACGTTTTTTACTAACTTTATGAACAAAATTAATATTTAAGTTCATATAACACAACTAAAAAAATAAAAAATAAATGTAATTTAAATAAAAAAATAAAAATACTCTTAGTTGTCATCATAATTTAACCAGTAAATTTTTTTAAATAATTTATTTCTACACACCAAACTTTTAAATTACATACCTCGGTTTGCAAATAGATAAGCATGTGTATTTGTTTTTATTATTATTTGCCTTTAAAAGAATGTTATTTAATTGAAATGGTAAAAATACATTCTTCTACTTAATTAACCATGTAAAGTTTGATTCTTACTTCTTGCCTTGTTTTGAATTAACAAGAAATCCATTCCTCTCCTCTTACTAATTGTGTTTGTTAACTTTAATTTAAAGGTTGCTTGGAAAAGCCATACTATTTGTTTTCTTGTTCTCTGCAATTAATATAAGCCAAAGTTATAAATATTGCTTAAATTTATGGATTTCTATTTCAAATATTAAAAATTGATTACCAAAATTTAATTATTTTTTAGGCTTGCCTTATGTGAACTAAACAATAACCATATATTTTTTTCAATAATTAAGCCATTATATTTTTTTTATAAGAGAATTTTTTTTAATAAGAGAAATGAATTTTCACCTCTAAAATTAGAGCTGTATCAATTAAATTATGTTTCTTTGATTAAGTCATTGTACTTCGATTTGGGTTTAATTATTTCATGTATTTTTCAATTTTGGAATAATTCAGCCATTGCCTAACGAATCTGTAAATTTTACAACTTACTTAAAACTGAAGGTTAAGAACTATGATAATACCATATAAGAATCGTCAACATTTAAAATTTTAATTCCATGTTCAATCATATTTTACTCTCAATTTTAACCTAAGTTCATAAAATTTAAGCATTTTACATGTGATTTAATTTCTCTCTCGCCTAATTTTTTTTAACAAACTAACCAGTTGATACAGATTGAAAGCGATAAATGAAGGTTTTAATCGTAAACCAACGTTCTTCTCTAGCTAAACTAGAAGGAGTGAATCCCAATAAACAAGGTATAAACCTTAGGTTCTCAAAGAGAGTGATTTTTGATTGATAAAAGTTGCATCATCCTTACAAAATGAGGGTTTAAATACATCCCCCTAAAGATAAGAGAAAGGACAAGGACTACCCCTACTAGGGTTACAATACGGTTAACAACAAAAGGGTAAAATAGGTAATACGCCCCGACAATCAGTACAAAGGTATATGTACAGAGTGTCAGGGTTGTTGGGGAATTCCTTCGGAAGGAAGTAAACCTAGAGATCCGCCCATGGGTAGATGTTGATACGCCTCCTTGTGTACTCCTAGATCCGCCCCGCTCGTATGTCCTGGGGATCCGCCCTCCTAGGTACAACCTCCGTGGGTCTGATGTCTGAGGATCCGCTAGAGCGCGCGTGATCAGTGATCCCAGTTAGGATGTCCGCATCATTCTCTCATTCTTTAAAAGATCTCGGCACTGATTCGTCCCTGTTGAACTCCAAAGGACCATCCGGCTTCCACGGGCTAAGGTCACGGATGTTGAACGCTGGTGAGATTTTACCAAGCCAATTCGGCAATGCTATATGATAGGCATTGGCATTGACCTTCTTGGTGACTTTATATGGCCCGTATTTCCTAGGCCGAAGCTTGCTGCTTGGGGCGTTGGCGAGCCTCTCTTTGCCCAAATATACCATAACCTCATCCCTAACTTCAAACTGTAGGTCCCTGCGGTGCTCATCCGCCTTAGCCTTCAATTTCTGATTTCTCTCCTCAAGAGTCTCTCTCACCTCTTGGTGCATCTGTACATAATCCTTGGCCAGCTGGTTGGCATTCACGTTTCCTTTAGGAAGATGGGCTATATCAAGGACGTGATTCGGGGTCTTCGTGTATACCACCTCAAACGGGGATCTCCCGGTTCCCGAATGTACAGAGCCGTTGTAGGCGAACTCAGCTTGGGCTAAAACCACATCCCACATCCTGGGCTTATCCTTACATTTGCTGTGCAGTAAGTTTCCCAAAGTTCTATTGACCACCTATGTCTGTCCGTCTATTTGAGGGTGGACGGTGGTACTAAAATTCAGAGACGTATCAAACAGAGCCCACAACGTCCGTCAGAAGTGATTGAGGAACTTCGTATCACGATCCGAGACAATGCTCTTGGGTACGCCATGTAGCCTGACAATCTCTTTGAAAAATAGCTTAGCAGTCGCTGAGGCATCATTAGTCTTGCGACAGGGTATGAAGTGGGCCATCTTTGAAAACTGATCAACCATGACAAAGATGGAATCCATGCCTCTCTGAGTTCTGGGTAACCCTAGAACAAAGTCCATGGACAGGTCCTCCCATATGGTCTCTGGCACAGGAAAAGGTAGCTGCAAGCCAGCATTTGTAGTGCGTCCCTTGGAGGTCTGGCAAATATAGCATCATTCTACTAAGTAGGCAACATCTCTCCTCATCTTAGGCCAGAAATAACGGGAGCTCACTGCTTCATATGTCTTGTCCCGCCCAAAATGCCCTCCCAGGGATCCGCCATGTAGATCACGAACAACCTTTTCGCGGATGGAAGTGCAGGGTAGGCAAAGTTGGTTGCCCCTCATGAGATACTCATCCATCAGGTGATACGCCCCATCCCCATGCTGGTGCTGACACTTCTCCCAGATACCGCCAAAGTCAGGATCCGCCAAGTATTCTCCTCTGATGTGTTCAAAACAATCGGTTTCCAGGTTTACTGTTTTTATTAGTGACACCCTTCGACTCAAGGCGTCCGCCACCTTGTTCTGTTTTCTAGCCTTATGGATAAGCTTATATGGGAACTTATCTATGAAGGCGGACCACTGGGCGTGCATAGAGCTTCGAAGTTGCTTCTGACTCCCCAAGTATTTGAGAGCTTGGTGGTCGGTGTAGAGAATGAATTCTTTCCCTACCAAGTAATGCTCCCATACTTTTAATGCCCTAACTACGGCATAAAATTCTTGATCATACGTTGCCCACTTTTGTCTTGCCTCACAGAGTTTTTCACTGAAATATGCAATGGGTCTCTTCTCTTGCATCAAGACACCACCAATCCCAACTCCACTAGCATCGCATTCAACTTCGAATAGTTTGTCAAAATTGGGATACGCCAGCACGGGCGCTGTACTCAACTTTTTCTTGATCAGAGCGAAGCTCTCCTCTTGAGCATCCGCCCACGCGAATCCCTTTCCTTTCTTCAAGCACTCCATCAACGGGGCCACTATGGAACTGAAGTTCTTGATGAATCGTCGATAAAATGTTGCTAGCCCATGAAAGCTCCTGATGTCCCCCACGTTCCTCGGAGTAGGCCATTCTCGGATGGCTCTTACCTTCTCCCCATCAACTTGGACCCCATCGCCACTAACCACGAACCCAAGGAAAACCAGGCTTTCCATGACGAAATCACACTTCTTAGTGTTGGCGTATAACTGGTGTTTCCTTAACAGGTCAAACACTATCTGTAAATGCTCCACATGCTCCACCAAGGTCTCGCTATGAATCAGGATGTCATCAAAATACACAACTACAAATTTTCCAATCACCGAGCGAAACACCTGATTCATCAGCCTCATAAAAGTACTGGGGGCATTAGTCATCCCAAATGGCATAACTAACCACTCATACAATCCATCTCTGGTCTTGAAGGCGGTCTTCCACTCATCCCCAGATCGAATTCGTATCTGATGATAGCCGCTCCTGAGATCAATCTTGGAGAAAACTCGGGATCCGCCAAGTTGGTCTAGCATATCATCCAGCCTTGGAATAGGGAACTTATACTTGATAGTGATCTTGTTGATAGCCCTGCTGTCCACACACATCCGCCAAGATCCATCCTTCTTGGGCGTAAGTAGGGCTGGGACGGCGCATGGACTCATACTTTCTCTAACGTATCCCATCTTAATGAGCTCTTCCACTTTCTGCCTCATGATGTCATTTTCCTTTGGACTCATTCGATAATGGGGGAGGCTGGGTAAACTAGCCCCAGGCATAAGGTCGATATGATGTTGGATGTCCCTCAAAGGTGGTAACCCACTTGGCAATTCCTCAGGGAAAAGATCCGGATACTCGCTAAGTAGGCGGGTCACTTCATTCGGCATCTCCCGTTCATCCACTGGGAAGGCTTCGTGATTCGCCTTAACCATTACCACATACACCATCTGGCTCTCTTCACATTCGCTGACAAATGATTTGTGTGTGGGATAGACTACCAAGGTAGGCTTCTCGTCGGCCTTTGGCTCTCTCATCATTGGCGTAAGTACGAACTTCACCCCATTCTTCACAAATCTGTAAGTGTTCTTTCTTCCTGCGTGGATGGCGTCGTTATCAAATTGCCAGGGTCGGCCCAACAATAGGTGGCAGGCATCCATATCGACCACATCACAACAGACTTCATCACTATAATCACTAATCACAATAGGTACCCTGCATCTTTGGGTCACCCTAAGTTCACCCACGTTTTTGATCCATCCCACCCTATAGGGGTCGGGATGCGCCTCTGCCAACAACCCGAATTTCCGAACGGCGCTGCTGCTCACAATGTTCTCTTGGCTCCCACTATCTATTATCACATTGCATCGCCCACCTTTCACAAGACATCGGGTCCTGAATAATCGGTGCCTCTGGTCTCCCTCTATCCGGTTGGAGACTAACAAACGCCGTACCACATGAATGGCGTATCTCTCTTCATCCGCCTCATCATCATCTTCTCCTAAGGGTTCACAAAATACTTCATCCCCTTCGTCATAGTCATCTTCATACCTCTCCACCATGTTGGCGCTCTTCCTCCTAGGACATTCGTTGGACCTATGGCCTGGCTCATTGCACCGAAAACATTTAAAAGGCGCTGGCCTCGTGTACGGATTGTTGCTCTTAGGTGGTATGGGTGCTTCCTTGTACGGTCTAGTATCTCTGACAGATCCCCTCCCCACACTGTTGACCTTAGCCCCACTGGCACTCGCCACCTGCTTGCCTTTGTCATAAGGCTTCATGTTATCTCTTCCTCCGGGCGTATACTCAGTAGTGGCGGATCTCCTGGATCTCCCAGTTAGTTGGGATTCAGCCTTGAGGGCTAAATTCCTAGCATCTTATACCCGAACCACCATCTGTGTGCCAATACGATCCTGGATGTTGTATCTCAACCCTTCTAGATACCTAGAGGTCTTTTGGCTTTCAGTTTCTGACAAATTGGCCCTTGCCAAAAGCCTCAAGAACTTTAAGGTATATTCATGGACACTTCGGGTCCCTTGAGAGCATCCCCTGTAGGAGCTGTAAATATACTGCTCATAATCCGGCGGTAAGAACCGCTCCCTCAACATCGCCTTCATCCGTAGACAAGATCTAATCGGATCTCTGCCCCCTCTTCTTCTCTCTTCCCTCATCTGATCCCACCAGACTGATGCGCCACCCTTCAAGCGATATGCCACCAGCCTCACTTTCCTCTCATCAGGAATCCCAGCATACTCAAAGAATCGTTCAACTTCCGATAACCAGTCTAAGAATCCCTCTATATCCAGTTCGCCTCCAAAAGATGGTAAGTCTATTTTTAGCTTAAAGGCATCATCTCTATCAAAGTTTCCTAGACCTGGGTATACTCTAGCAACATCCACATGTCAGTTGTCAACATGCCCAACATCCCTCGTAACTCTAACGGTATCATCATCCCCGATACCCTCAAAGTCATCACTATCACTATCAGCATTATGCATAAGGACAAAGTTGGGTCTTCTTACCTCGGGATCCCTAGGACCCATTTGTGGGAGATGTTGTTCAGGGACTCCTTCCTTTCTCTGGGTTGATCCTCCCGCGGTTGGTCGGATTAGAGCCAGAACCTCCAGTTTGAAGTTTTCTAGGGAGGTGGTTAGCTCTAGGAACCGTTGGTCAGTTTGCCTCTGCCGCTCATGGCTGGCTTGGATCTGCTCCGCGAGGTGCTCCCTCAGCTCCTCATACCTCCGATCACTGGTCTCCATGGAATCTTGCGGTTGTCGGGGTTGAACCATTGCCAAAAGAAGTTTCGGGTCAGGAAACGATCGGCTCTGATACCAACTGATACAGATTGAAAGCAATAAATGAAGGTTTTAATCGTAAACCAACAAAGAGGTTCTTCTCTAGCTAAACTAGAAGGAGTGAATCCCAATAAACAAGGTATAAACCTTAGGTTCTCAAAGAGAGTGATTTTTGATTGATAAAAGTTGCCTCATCCTTACAAAATGAGGGTTTAAATACCCCCCCCCCCTAAAGATAAGAGAAAGGACAAGGACTACCCCTACTAGGGTTACAATACGGTTAACAACAAAAGGGTTAAATAGGTAATACGCCCCGATAATCAGTACAAAGGTACAGGTACGGAGTGTCAGGGTTGTTGGGGAATTCCTTCGGAAGGAAGTAAACCTAGAGATCCGCCCATGGGTAGATGTTGATACGCCTCCTTGTGTACTCCTAGATCCGCCCCGCTCGTATGTCCTGGGGATCCGCCCTCCTAGGTACAACCTCCGTGGGTCTGATGTCTGAGGATCCGCTAGAGCGCGCGTGATCAGTGATCCCAGTTAGGATGTCCGCATCACCGGTCAGGTTAAATTATCCTATAAATGAATTTACAAGTACTAACTAAGTCAAAATCAAAGTAAATGGGTTTATCGATATTTTTTAGAAATTTTTACCTAAAACACCAAAATAAAAATAGAAAAACCTATCCAAATTATCAAACTCTTATAAACTTCTAAAACTCTGGAAAATTTGGAATCATTACTAACAACCAAATGCTTCGAGATGGGATGTTTGAATCCCTGATAGGAGCCAAATGTCCATGGCTAAATATATTTGATACAAAGTCAAGTGTCTAAGACCGACTATTTTTGCTTAGCAACTAAATGTCCTCCATCGAAGATGAGGGACCTACAAAATAAGGTAGATACCTCGACGCTCACGTCTATTTAGGATTTGAGTATAATAACATAATAAACATAGTAGAAGTCTATCTCTAGTATGACCGCAATTCAACGAATGTGGAGCTCCCTCGGAGACTAGGTTCTGAATATATATAGAGGTTTAGACAATCTTTTTCTATAATAGGATTGTTTCTATTTAGTTGCTGATTAGGAAAGGATTTCACACCTTAATTAGGATACCGCTCTTTGGTAGAATATGAATATAAAAATCCTACGGTTTAGGAAGTTTGTTCTCAGAAGTCACCCTCTTGGTCTAGCTCAAACTCTTTCGGGATTTGATTGACTATTAATGTTGCTCATTCTTTTGGAACCCTTCTGATAATTTGTGATGTTCTTAACCGTCTCTATGAAATAATTCAGGTTAACCTGTCATACGTTTTCAACAAATTTTTTTTGTCTAACTCCTGAAAGATTCTCATCTAGCAAGTATAACACTGGATGTAATAAATTTGAACGTACCAAAATCTATAAATTCCAACATAATGATTAAGATGAATCTAATGAAATTCAAATGACTAGATATAGGACCAAACATAACGAAGTTTATAAAATCAGAGTATTATAGAATCCAGACACAAAAGGATTTCATAAAATCGAATAAATTGGGTTCTATAAAGCCAAACACTTTGAACTATATAAAGATGGACCCGAATACAATAATGCTATAGAGTTTAGGAAGTTACCAATGCCAATATGCCCTTTGACATACTGTCAAAATTCTGTAATTGTGTCTTAAAACACGTATGACATCAAAACATGCTAGCATTTGTATGATGCTCTGATTTTTATCTGATTACACATGTCAGCATGCTTCTTCCTTTCCTGTATTGATATGTAGATCTAAATTACTGCACAAGTAATCTTTTCATATAATTTTCTAAACTGTATCTAGATATCCAAATTTTTTTTTGTTTAATTATTCATAATAAATCCTAGGTGTTCTGTGGAACTCTATCTATAAACTCAAATTGAATACTATGTATCTTGGATGGTTCCTTTGAACTCTATATAGAAACTCCTTAGTCTGAACAATAAGGATCTTATTCATGTATGTGTTTCGGTGGGTTCAGCCTGAATTGACCATTCCTCTTTAGGATATGCTCTTATTTTGTATATTTTGGAGGAAGGGAATAAAAACAAAAGAAAGAAGAGTAATAGAAAAGAAGAAAAAAAAAGAGAGAAGCAAAATAGAAACCATCCAAAGTTTGAAGCAAAATTTCCTAAAGAGAGGAGGAAGGTGTGAATTTTCCTTCTCCACCACCCACCTATTTTTAAGGTAAAGGGAAGGGGTGGTCTCCCTCCTCTCAGTTGGTTAGCCACCAATGGGATATGAACAACTATGTCTACAAGACCAATTTCTTGGAAATTTCTCTACAAAATTGTCTTTTAGATAGTCTTAATTAATTAAATGAAGAATATTTTTGCTTCCAAGATGCATTTTCTCCGCTAACAAAATGAAGGTCAAAAGATTAAAACCATCTAGGCAGGTGAACCCTCTAAGACGAGGCAAAAGCTAGATAGCTCTAGTAGCGAGACGAGGCAAATCTCGAACAACCAAGAGAAGAACCTTCTAAGATAAAGTAAATCTCGACCAGCTCCGCTAGCAACCCTTCTAAGAAAATACAAACAACTTTCAAATCGAACACCAAAGACAAGACGAACTAAACCCTAGTCAATAAGAAAGAAAATAGTATGTTCAAGAAAAAAGTGACAATATATAGGCCAGGTAAGGACTAGAACTATCCCTTGTTTATCCTTCAATCGAAGAAATAAGTCCGTTATTTTTATAAAATCTTCATCGGTTGAAAGATAAACACGTCGACTGCATTAGTCGGAACGACTCAAGTCTTCCTAAATACAATAGGATTGCACTTGACATCAGATGATTAATCAGTCTCGTAGAATCATTGTTTCCTCCTCCAGCATGCGCTTAAGTATCTTCCAGCCGACTTTTCAAGTGCAGACTGAAAATACTTAAGCGGGAGGCAGCTTGTGAGTGTGAATTGGAAGGTGAAGAGTCACACTCGTTATTACTATTTACAGCAAACTAGTCCCACATGTCACGCTGATATAGTCGTCATTTTTTGCCTCTTAATGACACGTGCTTTATACAAAGCACACTTCACCATCAGATACACACAAATGACATCATTTCAGAAGACACGTGGCCCTCCCACGGGTAAATTTCATCAATGGTGTACAACATTTGCTTCATTTCACACTTTGGTATACAACCTTCAATTTGTCTCACTAATATGTACGAACTTATAGGTGACCTTCCACTTTGGTGTATAGCAGGTAAAAATGACCAGTCAATATAAAGTCAACGTGCCACATCAGCATTTTGACTGGTAAAAAAAGTAAAATTTTGACTACCTAATGTGAAATTACTTCAATACCCTCATCTTCCTTCTTCCTCCTTCCTTTTTTCCCTTTCCCTTTCCCTTTCCCTTTCTCTTTCTCTCTCTAACTCCTCTCTCTGCCTTCTTTCTCTTTCTACCAAAAAATAGAAATAATAGTTGTCAACTAAATAGGTGATCAATTTGAAATGAAATGGTATTCAGAAGCTGGAAAATAAAAACTAATCATCTGTCTTCTCATCATCTAAAAAAATTTAAACTTTCTTGCATATCAATCTATTCATCATCTAAAAAATTTAAACTTTCTTACACATGAGCTAAACACCAAATGAGCCTCTTTAATTTATTCTGAATGATGAATTTAGAAATATAAAATGCTATATGAAGTTTATTTTCATTTTCTTAAGCATACACCAAATAGCCATTATCCAGTTTTAACTGGTTTAAACAGGCCATAAGAAGAGTAAATTCTCACCGCTCAAACAATGTAACAATCAGATAATCCAAAGTTTGAAGCAAATTTTTCTAAAGAGAGGAGGAAGGTGTGAATTTTCCTGCTACAAACCAAAGTGAGAGGTCACCTATAAGTTCGTACATATTAGTGAGACAAATTGAAGGTTGTACACTAAAGTGTGAAATAGAGCAAATGTTGTACACCATTAATGAAATTTACCCCCCTCCCACAAGTTACTCTCCGTAAAGGCACAATGATGGGACCAAACACCTTAGTAATGTCATCCAATACACTCCGCTCTTCCTTCCCGACTTCACATCAAATGTTTCGGACGCCACGACCGAGAGAGCCTAATTGATGGGGAATATGAGCCAATGATGCCAAACCAGGTCGGTAGAGCCCTCTAAGCTCATCTAAAGGGAAAGACCAACAAGACTCTGACCCACTTAGCTATAGCCTAAGGGGATTATAGGAAGTGGGCCAAATGCCCAACTCTTATATATATATATAGATAGACCTTAGTAATGGTATAGGGATCTTAATCTCTTTCTTACTTATTGATTATTAATCTCTGTCATTTGTTCTCAGTACTAATTTAACCGTTAGAGATTCTGAAAGACTAATCCTGACATAGGAGAAGAAAAATAGAGGAACGATGACTCGAAATCTCATATTTCCATTAATAAGTATCACCAGATGAAATAATAATTGCCTGTGTTTTACTACTTGTGCTTGTTTAAGGCCGTTAAGCTATGTGAGCTCCGATACCCTATGTTATTGTTTCAAACTTGCCAAATTGATATGTATTTAAAGTGCAAATGTACACTTAAAGTTTTGGAAGTGTTCTATAGTTTTGATTAGGCTACTTATATTTTTCTTTATCCTATTTATCACGGGGAGGACAACAAAAATTTAAGGTATTTTTTTTTTGCATCCCAGGTAGTGGTTTTTGGCTCCACAACTGCTTGTTGATAAGAATATTTCTTGATTATCACCATCATCCCAAAATTTCTCACAATTCCATTTCTCTATCATGTACTCCTTTAGGATCTCAAAAGTTGGGGAACCAAGTTAACTATAATAAACAAGGTTTAACTTTTTTTTATGGGAGAATTACTAAACTAGCACATTTCAAGGGGTTAGTTTATATTTCTAGCTCCTTTTAAATAAATGACCAAAACTAACATATTTCAACAAATTCTTCCACATTTGCCCTCATTATTTACACTCCGCTCTAAGACTACGGTCTCTAACACTCCGCTCTCTAACATATTTCATTGCGCAAATCCGATGATTCATTCGACGATTTCCTTCGGTGAAACGAAGCTCAAACAACGCAAAGCTCAGACATGGCAAGAATGCGAAGCTCAGACAACGAATCAAATTCAGAAGGAAGGGCGAAAAAGAGGGTAAATAACTTGATTTTACTTATGGGTTATTGTATTGTATGTACATTTGCTAGGTTCTTGTATTGTATATACATTTCCTGGGTTTGAGAAGGAATCTTTTGTTTTGCTTACTTCTTCTGGTGTTAGGGTTCATATGGGTTTGCAGTTGCTGATCAATGTGATATCGACAAACCCTCATTTCTTTGTTTGTTTATCTTCTATATTCGTGCATATATTTATCGATATCAATCGATATCCTATCTGTAATTGGTAAGTGTTTGGTCGATATGTATTGATATCACATAAATATCGACAATTAGGTTGTCGATATCTATGTGATATCGACAATTAGGTTCTCAATATCTATGTGATACCGACAACCTAATTGTCGATGTCACATCGATATCGACAACCTAATTGTCGATATCTCTCTTATTTTAGCATATGTTAGCTCATTTTAGCTTAACTTGTTTATTAGGTTACTTGTATGTTAGCTTATGATATATCTACAATAAATTTTAGCATGATCATGGACAAAAGAGGAAGAGAGATGAGCATGTCTCTTCTTCCAAGAAAGCCAAGGAGGGTTTAGAATATAAATATAAAAAAGCATTTGGAACGGAAAGCATCATCACAGTTAGGTGTAACTTAGATGCAACAAAAAATATAATGAATAATTTAACACCAAACCAAAGAAAGCTATTTAAGCAGAGTTGCTTCAGGCAGTATTGTGAGATGGAACTTGTTGAAACACCTTTCCACAAGATTTTGATTTGACAAAATCATCCATGATTAAGAGGCAATTAAATTTAAATGCTTTGATTTAATTGTACTAATGTGTTTGTTCAATATTGAGTGTATATATATATATAAAGTTAGACAGGTCAGCATAAGCCAAAGCTGAGTGGAACGGAACTCAGCATGAAAGAATAGAAGCTGAGTAGAGTAGAACTCAGCATCAGGAGCTTCCTTTTAAGTTGCCAGAACGAAGCTAAATAAATTAGAAGACTCCTTCAGAATTATACAAACAGAACGAAGCTGACTAAGAAGGAACTCAGCATGGAAGTTGAACATTCGACGATAACGAATGAAGCTGAGTAACAGTCAGGACAGCATGAAGGATCCGTTCACTAAAGGACAAAGTCTGCCAATCTTCTGCACCAATAATTGAAGTCTCGAAAATACAAAGAAGACTAATTCCAAGAAACATGGGTCAATGGATTATTGGTAAAAGACAACTGGCACAAAAAGACAAGTCTGATGCAAGAAGACAAAACCTGACGCCTGAAGAAAACAGAAGAAGGGAATGGCGGAACAGTCTGAAGCTGACTAGAAGATGTTCCCCAAAAGAGCCGTTTTGGTGTTAACGGCTAAAACAATTCAAATGATCCATCTACAGATTTCCATCTATAAAAGGACAATCAAGAACCTTGGATCATTGCCGAAGTATCAAAAGAAAAATACAAGAGAGAAAATCTTCAAAGCACTCAAATACAAAAAGATCTTACACCAACGTTTCTATTCTATGTGTAAATGCTAGATTGATTGTTTTGTAATCATCTAAGGTGTTCTTTAGTTGAAAAAGAACAAGTTTGTGATCAATAGGAATATTGAGAGTGTTGAGCTGAGTACTTGGTTGTAAGTATTCAGTGGTAGAAAAATCTAAGTGCTGGGTTGTAGTACTTAGTAGGAGCTGAGTAGACGAATAGAGGACGTACTCTTGCATACTCACTGCCTTGTACAGGGTTTGTGCTCTACCTTGAAAGAGCTCAGTATTGGATTGAAAATCCCAGGAGGAACTGGGGACTGGACGTAGGCAGAGAGGCCGAACCAGGATAAGTCGTGCTGAGTAACTTCTAAACTCTTTCTCTCAATACATATATATATATGTGCATGTGTTGCTTGTTATATTTACTCAGCTTATAAATTGTTAAAACTGAAACTGAGTAAATCTGAGTGCTGAGTTGGAAGCTGACCTTTCAAGTGTCAATTCCCAACTCTCAAGTCAAGCAGTCTTAGTCAGCATAGAACTAAAACTGTCTGACTAATCAATAGGCCGTGCTGACCAACACGCTAAGTTATCAAACTCTTAAAATAACATTAAGTCAGCATAATTAAAAGCGAAAAAAGTTACATTAGTTCCTAACCCCCCATTGGAACTAATCACTAGGGACCAACAAGTGGTATCAGAGCCTAAGCTCACTACTCAAAGATCTAACAATCTTGAGCTGATCCCGAAAAATGGGTGAGAATAGCACTCGTTTCCTCCCAGGAAACCAAACAACACAGATACTCCCTGAGGGATTATCAATCACTAGACCTCCCCTATTCTTTGGGTCAAATTATACATTCTGGAAGAATAGGATGAAGAACTTTATTCAAGCCACAAACATGAGTGCATGGCTTGGAATTGTTCAAGGTCCACATGTGCCATTCAAAACTATCAACAATGAGAAAATTGTTAAAAGTGAAGCTGAGTGGACAGAGGATGACCTCAGAAAATTACAAAATAATGCTTCGGCTATCAATATGCTTCACTGTGCTCTAGATGCTGCAGAATACAATAAGATTTCAGGTTGTGAACCAGCACAGGAAATCTAGAAGAAGCTGGAAGTAACTTATGAAGGCACCAGCAAGGTCAAGGAATCCAAGGTGAACCAACACATGCGATTGTATGAACCAACACCAGCAAGGTCAAGTTCAATCATGCTTCCTTTTTCTGTTTCTTCGAGAAACTCTTTCTCCAAGAAGGTTGCGTGCTTGGATACTATTACTTTCTGATCATCTGGATGATAGAAGTAATACCCTACAGTTTCCTTAGGATATCCAATGAAAAAACATTTATCAGATTTAGAATCTAGCTTGTCTGACGCTACGCGTTTGACAAATGTTGAACAACACCATACTATCATGAATGAGAATGTGGGTTTCCTTCCAACGAACAATTTATATGGTGTGGAACTAGCGGATTTAGTTGGTACTCGATTTAGGGTGAAGAGGGCAGTTTCTAAGGCATAGTCCCAGAATGTCTTTGGAAGTAATGCTATGCTCATCATAGATCGTACCATATAATGGTACGGTTCCTCCTTTCGGATACACCATTGTGTTGTGGTGTATAGGGAGGTGTCCATTGTGAGCATATCCCACACTCAGTTAGATAATTCAGAAAATCATCTGAAAGATATTTGCCACCTCGATCGGATCGAAGTATCTTTATTTTCTTTCCTAACTGATTTTCTACTTCATTCTTGAAGCATTTGAATTTCTCAACAGCTTCGGACTTGTGCTTCATCAAGTAAACATAACCATATCTGGTATGGTCATCTATGAAGCTTATGAAGTATCTGAATCCTCCTCTTGCTTGGACCGACATAGGACCGCATACATCTGAATGTATTAATCCTAGAGTGTCTGATACACGCTCACCTTTATTGCTAAAGGGTGTCTTTGTCATTTTACCTTTTAAACATGCTTCGCATGTTTCCAATGATTCAGAATCAATTGAATCTATAAGCCCATCTTGATGTAGCTTAAGCATGCGTCTTTTGTTTATATGGCCTAAACGACAATGCCACAAGTAAGTCGAATTATCTAGCTTATGTCTTTTGGTATCAATTGCGAATACGGAAATTTTGTCATCTAGCACATAAATCCCATTTTGTGATATTCCTGAAAAATAGAAAATCCCATCTCTATAAAACTCGCAATGTTTGTCTTTTATTGAAATATGAAAACCGTCGTCAACAAGACGACTAATAGAAATAATGTTTCTGGACATTTCTGGAACATACAAACAGTTCCCTAATTCTATTACAAGCCCAGAGGGCAAACTTAAAGCATAATCTCCAACAGCGAGGGCGGCAACTCTTGCTCCATTTCCTACTCGCAAGTTTATGCTTCATTTCTTCAATTCCTTAGTCCGATTTAGTTCCTGCATATTTGTACAAATATGAGATCCACATCCAGTATCAAGTACTCAAGATTCACTGTGAAATTGTATTTATTTCAATATAAAACATACCAGATGTTGAAGCACCGTCTTTTCCCTTCTTGAGGGAGGCTTGGTACTCCTTGCAGTTCATTCTCCAATGCCCTTCTTTACCACAGAAGTGGCACTCTCCTTTGGGCTTCTTCACTTCCTTTCCCTTAGCTCTAGTGGGCATGGCCCTCTTGCCTTTCTTGGGATGTTTAGGATTGGGAAAATTCCCCTTCCTCTTCTTTGATCCCTCTATGACAAGAGCCGGTATTGCCTTGTCTTTCTTCATATTGGGCTCAACTGTCTTGAGCATGTTTGCAAGCTCTTCAAGAGAGGTTTGCAAGTCATTCATCTGGTAGTTCATGATGAACTGTGAATAACTCTCTGGGAGGGATTGAAGAATTAAGTCTACACTTAGTTCGTTATCCATTGCGAATCCAATACTAGAAAGCTTGGTAATATAGCCAATCATCTTGACACAATGTGTCATTACAGATGTGCCCTCTTGCATCCTGCAACGATATAGCAATTTTGATATCTCGTAGCATTCGCACCGAGTTTGTTTCCCAAACAACTCTTTTAGGTGCACGATGATGGAATAGGCATCCATTTCCTCATGTTGCCTCTGCAATTACGATGTCATCGATGCAAGTATGATGCATCTCGCATGATCATCATCAGCCTTATGCTTCTGGTAAGCATCAATCTCTTCGATGGGAGCATCATCAGCTGGGATAGGGGGTATCGATGTATCAAGTACATACCCTATCTTATCGAACTTCAAAACGATTTTGAGGTTGCGATACCAGTCGGTGAAGTTTGAACCGTTCAACTTGTTATCGGTAAGTATATTTTGCAGATTGATTTTAGTCATGATTTTAGGAGTGTTTTAATTTAACCTGAGAGTGAGAAAGAGTAAACGTACGTTATTCATTTGCTTTAAAATCTATCAATCTAAAATTATAGGTCTTTTAATTCATTTTAAATTGCTCCCACTATTTTGCCAAATTAATAGCCCTCCATATTAATTCAAAGAATTTCACAAATCCTTTAGTGAGCTAGGATCCTAACTCCTGAGATTTCACCTTGAGTTTGCTCAATAAGCTAGTCTCATTTGTTAGGTAGATTCATGTAATCAATCACATCTTTAATGTGATTCCTAGGTTATTGGGTTTGGCTCTTTCGTGGAAAATTGCGAGCGTGCCAGATAATTATAGTATTATCAAACTATGGAGTGAAATTGAGTGCGCTTGCTAACTTCTAATTATCAAAACGATTGTAAGGAATAAAGAGACCGTAAAATTTCTAAGATTCGATTATCAAAACGATACCGACCTTACAGAAAATGGTTGAACAACAAATAAAATAAAAATGTACTAGAAGCTTGAATGAACTTTGCACTTGAAAATTAAATCTAAGGAAACAATCGAGAATTGTAAAAATGCTGAAGTCTAGAGATAATTTGCTGGAGTTTTGGCTTGTGTCTGTTGAGTTTTTGAGTTGTTGAATTGGGGTGTATTCATCGTGATTCCTTCCTTTTATAGATGTTGGAGGTAACTTCTTGCTTCTTTCCACTAATCCACGTTCTCCACCACATTGAGTAACCGCTCCACTTTGACTTTCACGATGAAATTGATGCTTTCTAACTTTCCTGCATTCTAACTGGCTCACAAAAATATACGTTAAAATATTAACTGGCTTTCTGATGTTCCTTTGATTTACCTTAGATTCCCCTTGAGGTTCATCCTAGAAAATAGTTTTCTCTCGGTGTTCCCTATTAGAAAATCTATTTAAACGTAAGTTAGGCCACTTAATATATTAAAAATAATTAAAAGCCAAAAATTATTTATGGTGCAAACAATTGCCCCCCACAAGCATGGATTTGAGAGACGAAAGTTTATGCTTGGTCCCTAAACGAAATGCACAAAAATAAAGAATAAGAAATTAATTGAAATAAATTACTATACTACAAATTTAAATTAAGTCTATCAATTGAACTAAATAAGAAAAATACAGCTCTATTTAAATATCAGTATAAAATGATTACTTAGAGAAAATAAAATAAAAATCAAAAACCAAAAGAAAAAAATGACCTTCAATGATTTACTAGAAAAATTAGGAAACATATGAAAAAGTTTTAATCGAATTAAAAAACAATTTGGGAATTAAAAAGATATAAAATAAAAAATAAAAATAAAAATAAATAAATAAAAGCAAACGTCAAAAGATCAAGCTGTTTATTCAAACAGAAGTCTTTCAATTTAAATAGACTACAAATCTAAACCTAACGAATTGGAAGACGTTAAAAGATTGACATGCAAAATAATAGATGTTTTAAGTGAAGTAGGATTGTGGCTCCACAAAACAAGTTTTAATAAAAACAAACTACTTAAACTATATAAATACAGAATTAATTTTCGCAACATGAACATCAGCAGAAAGCAGAAAACTTACCATCGCCAGAGCAATAAAACATTGAGGATGTTAAGCGGCAACTACATTAGCACTTGTCATCATTCATAATCTCCAGGTGGATGTGCTTTGGAATAGTTCAAGTTTGCTTATTGTCTGTTCTGCATTACCAGCGAATTCCAATACCTCGAAGACAAGATACTCCAGAGTGGTGCATAGGATCCTCTACCAGACGTTCCGTATACTTGCCGATTTTTAGGACCCAAGTGATACAAAAGACGAGAAACTGCATACCTGCTCTTGAGCTCCTTGTTGTCCCCTTTTCACCGCCGCAAATCCTGACGATCTCCCTCTTCGGCTATTTTCTCTCGACATATTCTGGTTTTTTTTTGAATATATAGTTGTCCTGTACTGCCATCCTTGACAATAATAATTTCTTTTCTTCGGTTAAATCGCAGATTCTTCCCTCGCCGACTCTTCTCAATCAAGTCAGTTCCTGTTGTGACGAAACGTTTACCGATAGCAAGGATTAAAGGCCGGATCAATCATTGACCGGTTTCCTTTAATCACGGTGCTAACAAGTTCTTCGCAATTGCACTACCAACTCTTTGCTTGCTTGTACCTTTGATAGAAGTCTCCGAACATAAGTGCACAACCGATTCCTATTTTGATGAAGGATTTGAAGGCCTCGAGGATTAAAGGCCAGATCAATCATTGATCGGTTTCCTTTAATCAAGGTGTTACCAAACTTGAGATTGAGTCAGAGCTGAAGTGCAACCCCTTTACTCAAAATCACCACCAAGATGTCTTCCAAAGGTAAACTTACCATCAAACTTGTGAATAAAAATTAATGGACTTCAAATGTGTTTGATGATTGATATTTGGTAAATGGATGACAATCGTGAAAGAGAAATTTTGTGTTGACATGATTTTTGGGACTTTAAAATTTAAGGGGAAATGCTGCCGAAATTTTTTAAAAAAATTTAATTTTTACCTTTAATTTGGCAGAAACCCCTTTTATCAAGAAACCAACTGCTCCACCTATAAGAAAGTCACAACCAAATCCTTCTGGAAAAAGTGCTGGTGAACTCGGAAAAGCACATCAACCTGGCACAATCAAGATCAATTTTAATGATGATGAATTGTATGCTCTTTTGCCTACTGGTCGAGACAAACCTCCTCAAGTGCCTTTTCCATTATCTCACGAGGGAGAACTTCTTTTTATGAAACCTGATCTTCTCACCGGTCGACATGTTAAATGCAAAAGTTGGTCTTGTCTTGCTAGTGAAAAAGCCACCAAAGCATGGTCTCGTCGACATGTTAAATGCAAAAGTTGGTCTCGTCTTGATTAAAATGTCCCAGATAGAGCTTCCAGCAAACAAGAATCTATTGTATGCAGCTTTGGGTTTCTGGTCACGTAACTGCAATGCTTTTCTATTTACAGTTGTACCGATGACTATTACCTTGAGGGATGTGCTTGCGCTGTCAGGTCTGCCAGTGGTTGGTCCTGAGATACCTTCCTTAGTTCGATATGAGCTTCCAGAATATTTCAAAAATCACAGATCTGTGGATTCGGTGGTGATGATCGAATATATGGCTAATCATCCTCCAAGGAACAAACGGGTTGATCATATTCTCTTTTTGTGGACTCTTGTTTGCCGATATATTTTTTGCACCGCATCTGGGAAGGTAACTGCAGAATACAAGGAGATTGCATATGAGCTTGCAAATGGGAAAAAATTGGCTTTAGGATCCATGTTGTTGGGTGCAACTTATCATCATATTGCCCACGTGGTCTCTACTGAACCTTTCACCCGCCTTGGTGGAAACCTCTAGATCGTTCAATTGTGGCTCCTTGCTTACTTTCCTCAGCTTCAAAGTTCTGCTTTAGACACATCTATGTCCATTGGTCGGTCTTTGATGAGTTGTAGAACCAAAATGACCCAGACCAGGAAGTTCTTCAAGATTTTCTCTTGTTTGAAAGATAAGCCTCCGTTGAGGTTCACTTATTGTTTCTTTAGACTGCCAGAATCTGGAAGAATAATGAAAGCTTCTACAATCAACTTGGATGAGACATATGCAATTTGGAGGTCATTCTTGTCGACTCATTTCCTTCATGTCAGTGCTACCTTCAAACCAAATAACACAGGGACGGGTGCCTGTTTCGAGTTGTATTGGCCAGCATTGTGTGCACGTCAATTTGGACTTACTCAGGTCATTCCAATTTCTCCTTCGTTCCCTTTGGGCGAACGTTACAAAGTTTCTGAATCTTGTGTACATCGACTTCTCAATGATGGTTTTCACTTCAAATTGTCAAAAGTGGGCAAGGCCTCTTCGATTGTTACTAATGAGTTTGACCAGTGGTGGTCTTTACGCCTTCCTTACCTTCAACAACAAGTAGAAGCATCAGGTAAATTTCTTGATCTACTTCTTTCTACTTCCTCTCATCTCTGATTTGAACCAGACCATTCACACATACTATATACAGGGAAGGTGGTTGATGAGGAAGATGCCAATGAAGATGAAGATAGTGATGTTGTTGGGGCCGATGTTGCTCCTGATGAATCTATCGACCTCGACGACTTCCCTGAAGCAGATTTTGCTTTCCTTGCCCACATTAACTTTGAAGATTTGGATTTGGATTCAGATGAGAGACTCTTGGAAGATGATTCCCCTCCTTTAAAAAGGCAAAAAATGGGCAAGTCCTCTGATATTCCGGCTGATACCATTGACCCAGGTGATGAAGGCAACCAGGCAGAGCATGATGGTGTACTTTCTGTAGCACAAGTTGATTGTACTTCACCATCAGTAGGTGAGATCCTTGCTTCAGGCGTTGTCAATATCTCTCAACCTCCATCTTCTTCTGATCTAGCCATCATAGACCATGTAGGGGAACTTCCATCAGAGAATGACACTCTTATTGTTTCTAGATCTGAGGTAAATGAAACCAACTTCCAACTTTAGGATTATTTTAATAGATTTCTTTACTTTTGATCAGGCACTCCTAGATAGAATTGCTGGAGTGAAAGCTTTTCCCTTGAGGATCCTTCTTCTAACATCGACTTCTCCTTTCTTGAGGATGACACTCATAGTGATGCACCTGATAAAGACCATACTTCTGCCTCTAAGAATATGATACGATCGATACTTGATCTTGATATATCCTCAATTTGTACTCAACATTTGACGATGCTCTTTTCGACTATTGATGATCTTATTCACCGCTCCTCTTCTGCTGAGTTTAAGAAACGCCTGACTAGATTCAAGACTCAAGTTCACTCATGGCATTCTGATTACTCTGCTGTGAAACCTCAGCTGGCCCTTTTAAGTGACAAGTTAGATTCATGTGCCTCCGATCACCTCCTTTACCAGAAGTTGTGTGAAAGTAACTCTATTGCTGACCAAGAAGTTGAGTCTTCCATTGAATTGATCGACCAAAGGTATAAAAAGATGGAAGAAGTCAAGAAACTGTTGAAGACAGTTGAAGATGAACTGATGAGCTCGATAGTCCAAGGTGAAAAGTTGCGCCACCTCCAGAAAGATAGGTGGGAGAAAAAGAGACTCATGGTAAACTCTTTGAGATCAAACTATGACCAAGCTAAAGCATGGGTTGCCGAATGTCAAAAACTTCGATTCCCTTGTTGGGAAGATCTGAAGACCATAGATTTAGAGGATGTTTGATTTGATTCCCTTCTAGATAGATTTCTTTGTTAAACATATTTGATAGACATTGCTTGATGAATAAATTGCGGCCTTGAGGCCTGCTATTATTTTATTGCAAACAGAATAGCGGCTATAAGCCAGTTTTACAATTTTCAAAGTGAAATTGCTTTGCATTACATCAAATACATATTGCCTATATCCTATGGCTGATGCTCCCTCAGTTCCCAAAGAGTGGGATAAAATTTCTTGAGGTACTTTCCATTGATGAACCTTTTATGTGGCTCCCCTTGCAAGCTGGCTAACCAATAAAAGTTTCCTTTTAGAACTTGGAAGACTTTGAATGGTCCTTCCCAATTTGGAGACCATTTTCCATATGCTCTATCTTTACTTCCAACTGGTAAGATGAGTTTCCAAACCATGTCTCCTTCTTCAAAGGTCTTTTTCTTCACTCTCTTATTGCATGCTTTGGTTATTTTCTTTTTCTAGGCGATCATTCGATCAAGTGCTTGCATTCTAGCTTCATCAGATTCTTCAAGTTCCATCATCACAGCTTCTGTGTATTCTGCTGGAGTGAGTTCATTTTGTCTGGCTACTTTGAGGGATGGCACTACTACCTCCATAGGAAGCACGACATCATGTCCATATGTTAATGAGAAAGGACTGACGCTTGTGGCACTCCTTTTTGATGTTCTGTATGCCCAAAAAGTTTCTGAAAGTAAGACGTGCCATTCCCTGGGGTTATCTTCGATCATCTTTTCAAGGATGTTGATGAGAACTTTGTTGGAGGCCTCAGCTTGACCATTAGCTTGCGGATAATGAGGACTAGAGTGCAACAACTTGATTCCATAATCTTCCATGAAGTCCTTCATCTCTTCTCCAGTGAACATGGTTCCTTGGTCTGTGGTAATTGACTGAGGGATCCCATACCTGTGAATGATGTTCTCCTTGATGAACTTCACAACATCTCTCTGGTCCACTTTCTTCATTGGTAAGGTGTCCACCCATTTTGTGAAGTAGTCCGTTGCCATGATCATAAAGTTGTGCCCTTTTGATGATGCATGATAAATTTTCCCTATCAAATCAATTGCCCATCCTCTGAAGGGCCATGGTTTGATGACTGCGTACATCTCGTCTGCAGGAACTCTTTGAATCTGCCTATATCTTTGACATTGGCGGCATCCTTTTGCATAAGACATACAATCCTTCAGCATAGATGGCCAGAAGTATCCATGTCTCCTTATGAGCCACTTCATCTTGATGCCTGCCTGATGAGCTCCACATACTCCTTCATGGACTTGTTTCATAACTTCCATGTCATCTGGAAATCCTAAGCATTTCAGCAAAAGTCCATCTACATTTTTGCGGTACAAGTCGCCTTCCATCAATAAGAAGTTCAATGCTCTAATCTTGAGGGAATAAGGTACTCGTCTTCCTGGGTTCGACAAATACTCCTTGATGGGACTCCTCCAGTCACTAGCTAGATTGACATCTGTATTGAATGTCTCCACTTGAATTCCTCTCTCCATTACGGAAGGATGTCTGAGCCTTTTGATCATTATCAACTTATGGGTGAGTTCTTCTAACATTTTCAAACCAGAGGCTATTTGAGCTAGCTCATTAGCCTCCCAGTTCATCGCTCTTGGAACATGAAGAAATGAGAAGTCATTGAATTCCTGCAGTAGTTGAACAGCGGCTGTATAATATGGAGCCAAGCTGAGACTAGTGCATTTGTATTCTCCTGATAGTTGCCTCAGCACGAGTTGGGAATCCCCTTGAATCAAGACCTCATCTGCTCCGGGTAAATTTCATCCATTGGGTACAACCTTTGCCTCATTTCACACTTTGGTGTACAACCTTCAATTTGTCTCATTAATATGTACGACCTTATAGGTGACCTCCCACTTTAGTGTACAGCCGGTAAAAATGACCGGTCAACGTCTAGTCAACGCGCCACCTCATCATTTTCATTCAATTCATTAATAAAATGGGACCCACAAATTATATAAAAATATCAATTTTTATCTTTTTCTCTTTTTTACCCTTATATCTCCATCTCTTCATCTTCTTCTCTCCATTTATTTCTTACTCTTTAAATTTCTTTCGCTCTCTAACCTCCCTCTTTAAATTTCTTTCTCTCTCCAACTCACATCTCTCTACCCTCTCAAGAAAGCATAGCTGATGAGTTATTTACAGAAGCAGTGAGAACAAATTAAGTTTCTGGTTTGTACATCTTATGGCGTTTTTATAGATTTAGGGATTTAATCACGACACTTTAAGCAAGTTTAGGGGCTAATGAGACACATATAAGGTCAATGAGCTAATCAAGCTTTTTAAACAAGTTCAGAGGGCAACTGATATATTAAGGCTATATATATGTCACGTTTTAGAACTTTCTTCTGAATATATTGTCTGCAGGAAAAGGTTTCACCTCTCAAATTGCTTCATTTCTACAAAGCCAATGAATGAATAGAATATGGACAGAAGAAGGTATAGTTGCTGAACCTTGCAATTACGATGTAAATCTTCATCTCTAACAAAGGTGTGTAACCTGCTGTGAAGTTAATTTCCATGACTCTTTTGAAGAACATGATAAATTGTAGCTTTGTCTATACACCTGTCATAAATTGAAGATTAAACAAACAAAATAACAGAAGGTAATCAGAGATCAAGGATTTCAATAAGGAGATCGAGACAAAAGGCGATCAGATCTGCGATCAACCGGTGAGCCGGTGAGAAGGAAAAGGCGATTTGAATGCGGATCCCCATCTGACCAATAGATCTTTCTATCTCGGCTCATGATGCTATGGGAATTTGGAGTTAATCATTCGCCAACCTTACTCTAACAAGTAATAAAATCTCCTTCAGATGGAGGAGACAAAGAACGCAACTCGGGAAAAAAAATAAAAATAAAAGAAGTGCAGTGATCTTGATGTAGCAACAAGTCTTTGCTCACGTTTTTTTAATTTTTTCATTGAACCATCCAACAAAATAATAATAATAATAATAATATTGTTACAAATTTGAAGAATGAAGCAAATTAATAATATAATTAATTTAGTTCAGTTATGTTCACTTTTCTTTAATTAGATAATAATTACTTATTCTTTCTCTAAATTAGAGAGAGAGAGGGGTGGGTTAGGGAGAGAAAGAAATTTGAAGAGAGAGAAAGAAATGGAGAGAAGAAGATGAAGAGATGGAGAGATAAGGGTGGGTCCCACTTTATTAATGATTTTAATGAAAATGATGAGGTGGCGCGTTGACCGGTCATTTTTACCTGCTGTACACCAAAGTGGGAGGTCACCTATAAGGTCGTACATATTAGTGAGACAAATTGAAGGTTGTACACTAAAGTGTGAAACGAGGCAAAGGTTGTACACTATGTATGAAATTTACCCCATCTGCTCCTAACTCCCTCAAAATCTCCAGGCCAATAACTGCAGCTTTATATTCAGCCTGATTGTTCGTACATTTGAAATCCAAGTTGAAAGACATTGTTGTTTTGGTTCCCATGGGGGATATGATGACCACTCCTACTCCTGCAGATGTCTCGGTGCTAGATCCATCAAATTTCAAAATCCAGCAGGATTTTTCAACACTGAAGATTAGTAGATCTTGATCTATTTCATCCTTCACATCAAGACAAGGGTGATCTGCAAGGAAATCTGCAAGTGCTTGCCCCTTCACTGATTTTTGAGGATAGTATACCAGAGTAAACTCTGCCAAAGCCAGCGACCACTTTCCAATCCTCCCAGTTATGAGCGGCTTATTCAACATGTACTTGATCAAGTCAGTCTGAGATACCACCAACACCCTTGCCCCAATCATATAATGCCGCAGTTTGGTACAAGCAAAATACAATGTAAGGCAGATTTTCTCGATTGGTGAATATTTTACCTCAGTTGCATTCAAGAATCTACTCAAATAATATATTGCCTGCTCATATCCTTTGGAATTGTTTTGTGCTAACAAGCATCCAATGGAATCATGAGCGGCAGATAGATAAAGTTTCAGAGGTACACCTGGCCTTGGAGGCATAAGTACAGGAGGTTTGCATAAATACTCTTTGATACTCTGGAAGGCTTGCTGATGGTGTTCCTCCCATTTGAATTCATCTTCCTTCTTTAATCGCAGCAAATCAGAAAATGTCATAGATTTTCCAGCCAAGTTGGAGATGAACCTCCGGAGATAATTCACTTGCCCCAAGAACCACTGAAGCTCCTTTTTTGTTTGAGGGGATTTGGACTCCATGATCGCCTTGGCTTTGTTCTGATCTATCTCCATGCCTCTTTGGTGCACCAGGAACCCAAGGAAGTTTCCAGCTTTCACCCCAAAAGCACACTTGAGGGGACTGAGTTTTAGTTGATGCTCCCTCATCCTTTGAAAACCACATCTCAAGTGATCTATGTGCTCCATTTCTTTTTTGGACTTTATGACGATGTCATCAATGTAAACCTCAAGATTTTTTCCAATCATATCATGGAAAATGGCATTCATGGCTCTTTGGTAGGTAGCACCTGCATTCTTCAAGCCAAAAGGCATGACCAGCCACTCAAATGTCCCAATAGCACCTGGACATCGAAAGGCGGTCTTTGAAGTATCTTCTTCAGCAATGGCAATTTGATTATATCCTTCCACACAATCTAAAAAAGATAAAAGCTCATTGTTAGCTACTACATCCACCAACATGTCTGCCATGGGCATCACATACACATCCTTCGGAGTTGCTGTATTAAGGTCTCTGAATTCTACACAAACTCATAGCTTGCCATTCTTCTTTACCACCGGTACAACATTAGATAACCATTGAGCATACCTGATGGGTCTTATGAATCCAGCTTTCAGCAACTTTTCAATTTCTTCCTTCACCTTCAATTCTACCTCTTTGGACATTTTTCTGGGAGGTTGTTTATAAGGTTTGAATTCTGGCTTCATTGGTAGACGATGCTCCACCAACTTTCTACTAAGTCCAGGCATCTCATGATACTCCCATGCAAAGCAATCCTTATACTCTTGCAACAATGCAATGAGTCTCTCTTTGATGTGTGGATCCAAAAGACTACTGATGTATGTACATCTTGGGTTCTCAGAAGTTCCCAAGTTCACTTCCTCCAATGGATCTCTGGCTAATGATCTGTCATCCTCTAGTGGTGAAGGAGCTGGTTTCAACTCATCTATCTGGATGACGTTTTCACTTTCTTCTTCTAGAGGCTCTTTTTCATAGATTATTTCCGCACCCAGGGCCTCCAGACCTTCTTCCTTCTGTAATTCCTCCAACACCTGCTGCACTTGGGCTTTTTGTATGGCAGCGGCAGCTACTGCCATTTCTTTCTCATTATGCTTACTAATCATCGATTTCTTCGATGATCGGTTCTCCCAATGCTCCCCAAGCTTTGGATGGAATGATGGCTGATGGTTGGAGGATAGCTTTCCCTTTGTTCTGACATTGCTTCTTCCAAGTGATACTTTTGGGTCCTCCTCTCTTTCTTTCACCTTTGAACTCTATTGGACTTACAGCTCCATCATAGTACCTTGCCTCCACGGAATCAGCTTGAGTTGTAAATGGTTTCCCATCTGCCCAGACAACTTCTACTTCATTTCCTTTCCAAAAAAGCAAGAATTAATGGAGTGAGGACGGCACACACCAATTGGCATGAATCCAGTCCCTCCCTAGCAAGATTTGATAGCTTGCTGTTGAATCAACAACGAAAAATGCTGCCATAGATGTGTTGCTTCCCACAGTAATATCTACTGGCAGAACTCCTAAGGTTTTGGCGGTTTCCCCTATGAAAGCTGACACCATAACCTCTGTGGCAATTAGATCTTCTATTGACTTCCCCAAGGTCTTCATCATCCTAAATGGCATGATATTCACTGCAGAGCCATTATCGATCAGAACCTTTGATACTGGCTTTCCATTTAGATGTGCCTTGATGTAAAGAGGCCTGATACGTTTGGTCATGCTATCTGCAGGTTTCTCAAAAACCACTCTTTTTGGTTCTCCTGGGCCACTTGATTGAATTGTGACCCCACTGGTGAATGAATCTCTCTTCTCAGGAATAGGTGAACTATTCTCCTCTTCAGCATGATGATCCCTTGAATTTCCTAGGAAATCAGCTGGCAATGTCACTGATGTCGTTGCACACCTGATCGGTATCACCATGTCACCTATTCGCATATTTTGAATGATTTCCTCTGGCTCCTCCTCTGGAACTATTGACTCTGGATCACCAGCTTGCACTTCTTCTTTTTCCACCGGTTCCCTTACTTCATCTTTCTCATCATGGTGTCTTTCAACAGCTGCCCTCTTACGTTGCATCCTTCTCTTCTGTGTTCTTGTAAGAGGTTGGGGGAAATTTTTATGGCGTACCACGCGCCACTTACCAGAAGTTTCTGCTTGAGGCACCACAATATGAGGTCTCCTCTGATTGGCAGTTGGGGAATACTCCTCTCGGTGAAATTCACTTCTTAGAGGTTTTTGATTCCTCTCAGTCTGAACTCTTCTTTCATAATGATTCCCTCCGATGCTCTTCACTTCTACTCGAATTTTTGACTTCTGCCCCCCTTGCTCCTTGATGTTAGCCTGAAGTTCATCAGGACCTCTGAGATACTCCTTAGGGATCCAAGTATGGTAACTTCTGCCTTTCTCTTTCTTGGACTCGGTAAGTCTCAAACGAAGGTCTCCCTTCTTCCTATTGAGGACATCTCGCATATCTACTGCCACCATGTTCATAGTCACCACTGGTGGAAAAGGATCTTCATCAACCAACATTGCTTCTTTCTTCTTTGGGAACTTAAGAATTCCCTTGTTGATTCTTTCCTGAATTGCATTCTTGAAGCCCTAACAACTATTGGTTGCATGATTCCAGGAATCATGATACTTGCAATATGTCTTCCCTTTGGTTTCTTCTTTTGTTGGCATTTTATGACCTGAAGCCAAACTAATAAACTTCTCCTTTAAGAGAAAGTCAAAGAGAGCATCACTCTTGGACACATCAAAGCTGAATTGCGGAGGTTTATCATTGAAAGATTTCTTTGCTTCATCATGTCCTTCGGTGGATTAGAGTAAGGGGAAAACATGAGTCCCTATACTTTTAAGATCTGCCACTGCAACCTCATGGTATATTTCTTGGCAATAAGTTCCCATGGCACTCTTCTTTCTGTGGCTCTCTGTTGAGTGATTTCCGCAAGTGCACGGTATACGCTTGTAGTAATAAAAGATATCGAACCCACAGGGAACGCTTTTTGACTAAAACTTTATTTAATTCGGTTTAATCACGTGTTTAGGTTTAATAAAAGAAATACGTTTTAATTGATGGAATTGGTTTTGGTAAATTAGGATTAGATAGAAGGATTATATTGAGTTTAGAGAACAATTCCGTTTTGGAATTTTGATTATAAAGCAGATACTTTCGTAATCGAAATAAAATAGAACTTATTTTCATAAAGCAAAGAAAGCAACTTTAACTTTGTGAGATTATGGGCATGTAACAATATAGCGATATACTCAATTAAATGGCTTCGAACCATAGAAATCCCCCTGGTGTTGAGATGATTCCTACCTTAATCAAACTAGTGTTTTATTTCTGATAAGCCGCGATCAGCGATCATGTCATCCATAAAAACTAAATTTGTTAAGTGTTCAACAAAGTTCTTATATGAATAAGATGGAATAGAACGTTTTAATAAAAACACCAATTTATCATTTTGAAAATCATTTTGTCAGAACAATATCAAAATAACAACAGTAAGAATGTATTGAATAAATAAGTATATCATTAATGAAATGTGAATTTTCACAAGTTAACAGAGAAGTAGAAACTTGGATAGCATTGCAACGAAAACTTTGAGATCCGGGTCGTCAATCTTTCTCTCAAACTCCGTAGGTTCGTCAAACCTCATGCGCTTCAGCCGTCAATAGAGACTGATCTCGTCCACTATCAGAATGAAAACTAAACTAATACTGTTTATACCTAATCTAATAACAATTCGTGTACAGTACGATTGTTTACATAGAAATGAAATCTAAACTTTCTGATTCTTTTCTGAATCAGAAACTCAACATAATAACTTTCTTCTCTAATTTCTCTAACTTTTCCAACCTAACCAACCTTGATTTCTGAAATGGATCACTTATTTATAGTTGTTGAAGGGTTGTAAATGACGGGTCGTGTCTGCTGGTGAAGGGTCGCTTTTATCCGAACGAACAGACGCGTTTTTCCGTTTTAAACATGTGTTTAGTGTGCAGGGAGGTTCGCTGTCGCGACTGAGATTCTGAAAATCTCAGTCGCGACAGGGGGTATAGGGGCGAGCTTGAAACTTCGTTTTTCCCCCGAGTCGGCCTCCGCAAGTCGCGACTGAGATTCTCAAAATCTCAGTCACGACAGAGAGATTATTCCCTATCTCTCGACTGCTTTTCGTCCTCCTCGAGCGTTCTTCTGACTGATATGCATTCTTGGTACGTTTTTAAGGTTTTTCCTCCATTTTAGCTCCGTTTTCGCTCCTATTTGGATTTTACCAAATATTTAAGTACCTTGCATCAAAGAAGTAAATAAAGACGTAAAAGTATTCTAAATGAATATAATTAGCATGATTTCAATGTAAATTTAATGTATTTATGTATGATAATTTAGGTATATTTTGGGCTTAACAAACTCCCACACTTAAGCTTTTGCTAGTCCCGAGCAAAATTTCATTGAATTTATTCTTTAACCAATCTCTTTATAAATAGAACATATATCCATATATTCCTTTTTAAATTAGTTAAACCGAAAGATAAACTTTTCATGGTAATTTTATACGCAAAGCATCAAACTAGCTAATAGAAAAGAGATATATTACTCGTCTTGTATTTCAATTTTTATATTGAAGTATTCGGGACGGTGTAAGCACGCATGTTTCCGAATCTTTCATCTCAAGGCATTTCTAAGCACAAAATTTCCTTTCCCAAACCTAAACTATTACAAATATGGATTTAAGGACTTAGGTTTAATATATTTGCTTTAGTTACGCCCAAGATAAGGGTGGTCTCGATCGTAACTTTATACGCATTAATTTGCTTTCGTGTTCGTTTAAGAGGTACCGACCATGCCATGGGTGGACGCAATCGTTACTTAAAACTTTAAACACGTTTAATTTTTGCTTTAATTTTTTTTAACGTTCCTTTCGTACCTCGATCGTGATAAGGGTGGTCGCAATCGTGGCCAAAAGTAAACGGTACTTAATGTTCTTCCCTTTCATACCTCGATTGTGATAAGGTTGGTCTCAATCGTGGCCAAAAGTTAAGAATACGACTACTTGATTTAATTAATATGAAAATAAAATTGGGAAAGAAAAATAGCACATTCATCCTATATTGACTTGAAATTCAACATGTATTATGGCTAAAGTTTCCTTAAAAACTTCAATTGGTTTTTAATGTAAGACGAAAAATAATATCGAGCTAAAAAACTAAAGTTGTTAGTTCGATTTATGCCTATAAACCTAATTGAAAATTGAAAATAAGATTTATATTTATCATGAATTCATGATATAAAGTAGAGATTTGAAACTAAAGAAATTTTACTTATATACATTTACTCGAGACGTTTTTGATAAAATCGTATCGGAGACTTGTAAAAATATTTGTAAAAATATAGCCTGTATAGAAATATTATTTCTACCAATAATGATAACTTTAAAATATGTTTAACATTATTTTGAAAGTTAAAATGTTTGAAACATATGAAATCAAAAATATATGTTTATGAAAAATAGCTATTATTTTTTAAAAGTGTTGCACATTATATGAAAATGTTGCATATTATATTTGGCCTAAAATTGAATAACAATATGCCTTTATACTTTAAATAAATAGCATTCATTCTCATTCGTGGCATTCATTCGTACTTAAAAATAAAATGATATATGAGATATCTCCTCCCACACTTAATTTGGACCATGTCCTCATTGGTGCAAAAAGCGATAAAACACGAAAAATAGTACGAAATAAACCATACGAATTAGAAATGAAAAAGATAGTACGTTAATATTCAAACATGAATAATATAGAGAATTGCACAAAACATAAGTAAAAATATTGTACCAAACCGAGTAAAACATAATAATAATAACGAAAATGAGTTAAAGAGAGAAACGATAAAACCTATCAAGGTGATGGTGGTGGAGAAGGCGTAGTCTCAACTCCTTGGCGTCGGAAGAAAGAGAGCATTCGGCGACGAGTAGACTTGTGCTCACGACTCAACGTAGTGATCCTTGAACTCATTTCGGCATTATTGGCAACGACTTCATCTAACCGCAAATTCATGTGACGGTTATGCTCGTTCATTTGTGTCAAAACACGTTGCCATCCAACTTGTTCTTCTTCATTTGGTTCCACATTTGCTTGCTCGTTGGCATTAACATCATCATTCTCCTCCTCTTCTTCTTCTTCAAATTCCTCATCATCCTCCTCATCATCATCTTGGGCACCTAAACTTTGAGAACCCGAGGCTTCACTACTCATCGTAGCAAAAACACGTCTTGTGCGATCCGCATAAGATATAAAAGCGGAGGGTCCCAACTTCTTCAATAAATTGGCTCTTTGAAGTGCCGTGAGATCCAATGAAGGTAAACCAACATGAGACATATTTTGATAATCTGCTAATTCACCCCGAGCGCCCAAAACAATGCCGGTAATTAAATTACCCATAGGCACTTGCTTATTGCGGGACTTAGAAGCTCGAACTAAATTAGTAAATATCATCTCAATACTATCAATTGTCAAACCTTTAAAAATAGCATCAAACACAACCAAATCACGAACTTGCACTTTTGAACTTTCAACCCGACCAAATAAGGAGAATGATAAAAACTTGTGAAAGAAGAAGACACAATCATCCTTAATTAGTTTACTAGATGTATTCTTTGGACTAAAAACATCTAAACCGGTTAAAGAATTCCAAACCGTGTGTGAATCAAAAGGCTTTGGCTTTGAATAAGAATTCCGAGTAGGAAAACCAAACCAACGGTTCATGGCCGCACATCCAACATCATAACGAACTCCATCACTACGAAAAGAGATGACTCCTTTCTTCTTGTCATAGGTTAGAGTAACCAAAAACTCAATAATATGCGATTTAATACTAGGAAAACGCATACTAGCAAATCGTTTCCAACCAAGAACGGTAAGAAATTCATTAATACGCTCGGAAAAGTAAAGTGTGTTTACCGTGTCGGTGTCAAGAAAAGGCATGTCGACGAACTCTATTAGGACATTAGAGAATCGGCGATATTTGCGTCCTTCGGCTTCCGACGTAATATCGAATGATGCGTCATATTGAACTCGTAAACGATTGATCTCGGTGGCATTGGCTTTGTTTGCAACGGTCTTTTGTCTAGGCATATTGATTTGTTTGTGAAATTTGGGTGAAATAGATGAAATTTGTGTGAAATAGATGAAGAAAATATGAAAGGATGAAGGTAAGAGTAAAAGATAATGGTGGTGAATTGGGGAAGAAGATGAATAGGGTAAATATTTATGGGGAAGATGAGTGAATCTTGTTATTGGGAAGAGAAAAGATGATTGATTGGTGTAAAAATAGGTGATATAAATAGGTGTAAGTATAGGTATGGATTAGGATAGGTAAATAGAGTAGTAAATAGAGTGGGAATAGGAAAAGAGGGTGAAATTTCGCCCAATTCCGTCCCTGCAGGTCGCAAGTCGCGACTGAGATTTTCAAAATCTCAGTCGCGACAGCAAGTGGGGAAAGGGGCGAAATTTCGCTCAAAAATTCGTCCTTCGCTGTCTCAACTGAGAATTCGAAATCTCAACTGAGATTCTGAAAAATTTGGGTAAAATTGGGACTATTTGTGATGATTTTAACACGTCTAAACCAATTCCTCTTAAAATTAAGTGACATTAATGTTAAAATTAATACCTGAAACTGAAATAAACAAAACTGAAACATTAAATTAAAGGAAAACCAAAGGTTGTTCCTTAAATAAAAGAAAATAAACTAAGGAATTAATGCACTTTTATTTATTATAATCTAAAACATAAACAATACCTTAAAATATAGTACATAAAAACATGTTACTCATATAAACACAAAAAAAAATAAAATAAAAACAAACACTCATATATATAATAAAACAACAGAAACTCAAATTATGTCCCTAGAATTAGAAAAACGACGTGCATTGGCCCTGTTAATCTTCGTTTGAATGAAGACTTGCCTCTCTGGTGCAGAAAGGAATGTTGGACCAGAACGAAAAACTCGTTTGACAAGTCCCTCGTTCTCCAAGAACTCGTAGTCTAAAATCGGGAATGGTTCTGTATCAATCCAAGGAACAGAAATGGTTCCCTTGGCTCCTAAAATTATTCCACACATGATGTTGGCGAACCCAATCTTCCGTTTCTTCGAACGGGAAGCAGTAACTAACCCTTCCATTAGAATCTTCGAGGAGTTCACTGAGTTGCCTTGGAAAATGTCGCCCAACACATAAATATCAATATCTTTCACAATATTGCTACTGACTCGACCAAAAACGCTGTGACAGAGGAATTTATGCAGATACAACATGGAATTAGAATTAATGGATTTGTTGAAGGCAAGACGTGGATTGAATCGCCAAAATCCTGTTAACATCCTCCATATATCTCTAGAAGTCATATCCCTTCCAGGATGGTGTTGAATTGTGTCTCGGGGTGGAAATCCAAACCAATTGTGAAGTTCTGGATACCCAAAAGTGAATACCTCCCCCTCACAACGAAAACTGAGACGAACACGTCTCTTGTTGACGAACCTAACGGTGGAGAAAAATTCCAGAACCCAATTTCCAATAATAGGAAATTTCATAGAAACAAATTTGGTCCAACCCAAATTAGTTAGATAGCAATCAATGTCTTCGCTTATCCCGAGTTCCTCGTTCAGAAACTCGTCCAGATACATCATGCCAAAGAACTGAGCATATCTGAATTGCATAAAGCGTTTCCCCTCGTCATGGTTATAAATGGAAAACCATGCACCATATCTATCGGAGATATCAACTTTCCCTTTTTGAGAAGAATTGTGTTTTTGAACATTTTTCAGAGACTTAGTCATGTCTGTGAGAGAAAAGAAAATGAAGTCTGTAGGATTTGAGAATTTGAGAAAGAAATTCAGAAAGATGAAGTGAAATGGAAAAAGTCTGATCCTACAGGAATATATAAATCCTATAAGTGAAAGGTTGTGTCTGTTAGAAAGAAAAAAAAATGTCAAAGTGATACCTCTTCGATTTAACTGACAGAAAATTTTAAAGAAAGAAGACTGTAATCCCTTACAGTTATTTTAAATGTATAAAGACGGAAAATCTCAACTGAGATTTTCGGAATCTCAACTGAGATTTCCAAATCCTGGAACATAGAAAATCTCAACTGAGATTTCTGCATGTATAATTTCTCAACAATACTTAACACTTAATGAAAATTTCATAACATGACTAAATTAAAATTTTAATGTAAACAAAACTCATTTGTACTTAATGATAAATATATAAAAATAAAAAATTAAAGTAAATAAATTAAATTAATTAAAAAAAACAAATAAATTAAAAAGAAAAGAATAAATTAAAAAGAAAGAAGAATAATAATTATAAATATAAAATAAATAATAAATAAAAAAACTATAAATTAAAAACATGAAAATCAAAGAAATTAATTTTTATAAAATTTATCCACGGATTCAATTACTTGAATAGGAACTCCGTCGAAATAAATTTTGCAACGATTACCATTGACCTTAAATCGGTCGCCATTAGACTTTTCTAGCTCCAATGTTCCGTAATCAAATGTTTGAACAACAAAAAATGGTCCAGCCCATCTAGATTTTAGTTTACCTGGAAATAACTTTAATCTTGAATTAAAAAGTAAGACCTTATCTCCAACATTAAAGTTTTTAATTTTGATTTTGGCATCATGCCACTTTTTAATTTTCTCCTTATAAATGCTCGCATTTTCGTAGGACAAATAGCGTAATTCATCCAACTCGTTTAAGTCAAACAAACGCTTTTTCCCTGCGCTTTGCAAATCATAATTAAGGGTTTTTATAGCCCAATATGCTTTATGTTCTAATTCAACCGGCAAATGACAAGCTTTACCATAGACTAATCTATAAGGTGTCATCCCGATAGGTGTTTTAAATGCAGTACGGTATGCCCATAATGCATCGTCAAGTTTATGTGCCCAGTCTCTTCTAGAAGACTAAACTGTTTTCTCAAGTATCCATTTGAGTTCTCTATTTGAAATTTCTGCTTGACCATTCGTTTGAGGATGGTACGGTGTAGAGATACGATGGTGTACTCCGTATTTTTTCATAAGTAACTCAAAAGCTCTATTTACGAAATGAGTACCACCGTCGCTTACCATAACCCTAGGAACTCCAAATCGACAGAATATTGAATTTAAAAACTTAACAACTACTTTAGAATCATCTGTCGGGATTGCAATTGCTTCAACCCACTTTGAAACATAATCTACGGCTACTAATATATAATTTTTGCCAAAAGAAAGAGGAAAAGGACCCATGAAATCAATTCCCCATACGTCGAAGATTTCAACTTCCAATATGTTCGTAAGAGGCATCTCATCTTTCCTTCCTATATTCCCTGTTCTTTGACACTTATCACAGCGGATAATAAATGAACGGACATCTTTAAACAGAGTAGGCCAAAAGAATCCGCATTCAAGTATTCTAGCTGCTGTTTTGCTTACGCTATTATGACCTCCGTAAGCGCTAGCATGACATTCTAACATTATAGAGTCATATTCAAACTCACTAACACATCTCCTAAATATTCCATCGCCGCATGTTTTGAACAAGAATGAATCTTCCCAAAAATATTTCTTAACTTCTGAAAAGAATTTCTTCTTTTGCTGAGAAGTCAATCCATCTGGCACAACATGTGCAGCTAAGTAATTGGCTATATCCGCATATCATGGAGCTATGACACTTTGTACTTGCATGAGATGTTCATCGGGGAAATCATCTCGAATGCCTGATGTTTCACCGATGGGACCGTTTTCATCCTCAAGTCTTGATAGATGATCGGCGACCAGGTTTTCAACTCCCTTTTTGTCTTTAATCTCAATGTCAAATTCTTGCAATAGTAAAACCCATCTAATAAGACGTGGTTTTGCATCTTTCTTAGCAAATAAATATCGTAAAGCTGCATGATCAGTATAAATGATAACTTTGGATCCTAACAAATAAGATCGGAATTTATCACATGCAAAAACTACTGCTAACATTTCTTTTTCAGTTGTGGTGTAATTTAGTTGTGCACCGGACAAAGTGTGACTCACATAATATATAACATGAAGTTTCTTATCATTCCTTTGACCTAATACACATCCTACAGCTAAGTCACTCGCATCACACATAATTTCGAAAGGTAGATTCCAATCGGGTTTCGATATTATAGGTGTACTTACTAAAGCTGTTTTCAAGGTATTGAAGGCTTGTAAACAATCTTTATTAAAATCAAAAGTTGAATCCTTCATAAGCAAATTAGTAAGTGGTTTGGAGATTACAGAAAAGTTTTTTATAAACCGTCTGTAAAAACCTGCATGACCTAAAAATGATCTTACTCCCTTAACAGTGGTTGGTGGGGGTAATTTTTCTATAACTGAAGTCTTTGCTCTGTCCACCTCTAAACCTTTTTCAGATATCTTATGACCTAAAACAATTCCTTCGTCTACCATGAAATGACATTTTTCCCAGTTTAAAACTAAATTCGTTTCCTCACATCTAGACAATACTTTATCTAAGTTCTGTAAACATGCATTGAATGAATCTTCATAAACTGAAAAATCATCCATGAAAACTTCCATTATGTCTTCAATGAAGTCATTAAATATTGCTGTCATACATCGTTGAAAAGTTGCTGGTGCATTACATAGACCAAAAGGCATTCTCCTATATGCAAATGTTCCGTAAGGACATGTGAAGGTTGTTTTATCTTGGTCATCCGGGTAAATGTAAATTTGAAAGAATCCGGAATAACCGTCTAAGAAACAATAAAATGCATGCCCGGCTATCCTTTCGATCATTTGATCAATGAAAGGTAGAGGAAAATGATCTTTCCTAGTAGCTTTATTTAGGTTCCTATAGTCTATACAAACCCTCCAATCGGTGGTGGTTCGTGTAGGTATCATTTCACCTTCATCATTTCTTACAACAGTTATGCCTCCCTTTTTAGGTACACAATGGATTGGACTAACCCACTCACTATCTGAGATCGGATAAATGATTCCATTGTCTAAAAGTTTAGTAATCTCATTTTTTACTACTTCTTTCATGTTCGGATTTAAGCGTCTTTGCCTATCCGCTTTAGGTGGCTTATCCTCTTCTAAGTGAATTCTGTGCATTACTATACTAGGATTAATTCCTTTTAGGTCTGAAATTTGCCAACCCATACTTCCTATCGTATTTCTAACGACTTCTTTCAATTTTTCTTCTTGATCGTTTGTTAATTTGTTAGAAATAATTATAGGTAGAGAATCGCCTTCGCCTAAGAAAGCGTACCTCAAATGACTGGGTCACTCTTTAAGTTCTAATTTAGGGGGTGTTACAATTGAAGGCGGAACTGGTCCATCTTCTCTAATCAAAGGCTCTGGGTCCTTATCATCTAATTCCTCATCTATTATAGGTTCAATCATTTCTTCACTTAGAATTACATCATTGACACATTCCTCGACTAAATCAAGTTTCATACAAGCGAATTCCTCCATAGGGTATTTCATCGCTTTGTTCATATTAAACTCGACCTTATCTTCTCCTATCCTTAAAACTACCTTCCCTTCCGACACATCAACTAGAGCGCGTCCCGTGTTCATAAACGGTCTACCAAAAATTAAAGGGCAATTCACATCATATGCAAAGTATAAGATAACAAAATCGGTAGGAAAAATAAATTTATCGACTTTGACTAAAACATCTTCAATTATACCATATGGCCTCTTAGTGGTTTGATCCGCTAATTGCAAAACCATATTGGTACGTTTGATATCTTCTTCTAAACCTAACTTGTTAAAAATAGACAATGGCATTAAGTTTATACTTGCTCCTAAATCACAAAGACAACTTGGGAATTCAATATCTCCCAACTTACACGGAATAGTAAAACATCCGGGATCTTTGAGTTTAGTGGGCAAATTACTTGATACTATTGAACTACAGTCTTCAGTTAACGAAATGGATGAAATTCCTTCCCAACTGATTTTCTTTGAAATCAAATCCTTTAAAAACTTACCATAGTTAGGAATTTGTGTTATTGCATCCATAAATGTCAAATTGATATGCAAATTTTTAAGTTTATCCAAAAACGTTAGAAGTTGTTTATCATAGTCCTTATTTCGGACTTTGTGCGGAAAAGGTGGCTTGGGTACAAAAGTTTTGGTACCTGCGTCAGATGGTAAAATTTTTGTGTTTAAGATATCCTCTTTGGACTTTGGTAAATCATTTCCTGATAATGTTGCATCTTTGGGCATTTCAGGCCCTTGATAATTTTTCCCTGAACGAAGAGTAATAGCCTTCACCTACTCTTTTGGATTTTCTTCCGTATGGCTGGGAAGACTTCCCTCTTTTCGGGATGGAATTGATTTAGCAAGTTGACCAATTTGAATCTCCAAATTATGGATGCTAGATGAGTGGTTTTTAATAAGCTGATCGAATTTATTTTCGATCCGTTTAAAACCATCGTCGTGATTACTTATTTTTCCACTGATAGCATCTATAAACTTGTCGATTTTAGAAGATAAAGTGCTAATCGTATCTCTTGACTGATTTTGATAATTAGTGGTACGATTTTGATTAGCACTAATATTATTGTTACTGTTATCTTTCCAATTAAGGTTAGGATGATTCCTCCATCCAGAATTATAAGTATTAGAATAAGGATTATTAGTTTGGTTTTGCCCTTGGACAAAATTTACCTGTTCGATCTCACTCATATTTTCGTAATCCACATCCGTTTGGATTGGATTGCCATTGGTATCGCGTGGTGCCATAAATTTGTCAATTTTGTGCGATAAAGCAGAAAATTGGGCTTGTAGCATCGCGACTGGATCAAGTTCAACTATACCTTTAACTGATGATGTGGTTGAGGATGATGGTTTTGCCACCGGCATATGTCCACGTTCCGCGGGCCACATACTGCTGTTGATTGCCATTTCCTCCAAAAGTTCTCTCGCTTGGGCTGATGTTTTCTTCATAAATAGCCCTCCCGATATAGCATCTAATGAACCCCTAGTTGTAGGATTTAGTCCATTGTAAAATGTTTGCATTAAAAGTTCAGCGGGTAATTGGTGGTGTGGGCATAAACGTTGAAGTTCTTTAAAACGTTCCCAAGTTTCATAAAGAGTCTCATTATCGTTTTGAGAAAAAGATGTTAACTCCTTTATGATTCTTGCGGTTTTTGTAAAGGAAAATATTTAGATAAAAACGCTTGGGCTAATTGTTCCCAAGTGGCAAAAGTTGCGGCTGGCATAGAAGTTAACCATTCTTTGGCTCTATCCTTCAAAGTGAAAGGAAAGAGGCGAAGTTTGATTGCTTCTGCAGTCACATCTGGAATTTTAAAAGTGTCACAAATTTCTAGGAAATTTGTTAAGTGGGTGTTAGGATTTTCGTTAGGTAACCCGTAAAATGTTACATTATTTTGCAACATATTAAGCAAAGCTGGCTTAATTTCAAATTGATTTGCGGTGATTCTGGGTCTAACGATACTATTGGTTACACCGGCCACACCTGGCCTAGCGTATTCCATAAGTGTTGGTGGGTCTGCCATTTTTTCTGGCTCGGTATGTGTTTTTACTGGGGTCTTATTTTTGTTTTTCTTATTTTTCTTGTTCTTCCTAATGGTTTTCTCAATTTCTGGGTCTATAGGGTCTGGTACAATGCATGAACTTCGAGAACTGCGCATGAACCTGAAATCTTGCACGAACCGAAACTACCTACAAAACAGAATTTTGAAAAATAAATAAATTAGTAAATGAAAACTATTAAATTATAAAAGTTAAAATAAGTATGTTTAAACCTAGATTCGAAATAAAACACGAAAAATTTAAAATTTTGTCAAAAATTTTGGCGTTCCCCGGCAACGGCGCCAAAAACTTGTTGAGCGATTTCCGCAAGTGTACGGTATACGCTTGTAGTAATAAAAGATATCGAACCCACAGGGAACACTTTTTAACTAAAACTTTATTTAATTCGGTTTAATCACGTGTTTAGGTTTAATAAAAGAAATACGTTTTAATTGATGGAATTGGTTTTGGTAAATTAGGATTAGATAGAAGGATTATATTGAGTTTAGAGAACAATTCCGTTTTGGAATTTTGATTATAAAGCAGATACTTCCGTAATCGGAATAAAATAGAACTTATTTTCATAAAGCAAAGAAAGCAACTTTAACTTTGTGAGATTATGGACATGTAACAATATAGCGATATACTCAATTAAATGGCTTCGAACCATAGAAATCCCCCTGGTGTTGAGATGATTCCTACCTTAATCAAACTAGTGTTTTATTTCTGATAAGCCGCGATCAGCGATCATGTCATCCATAAAAACTAAATTTGTTAAGTGTTCAACAAAGTTCTTATATGAATAAGATGGAATAGAACGTTTTAATAAAAACACCAATTTATCATTTTGAAAATCATTTTGTCAGAACAATATCAAAATAACAACAGTAAGAATGTATTGAATAAATAAGTATATCATTAATGAAATGTGAATTTTCACAAGTTAACAGAGAAGTAGAAACTTGGATAGCATTGCAACGAAAACTTTGAGATCCGGGTCGTCAATCTTTCTCTCAAACTCCGTAGGTTCGTCAAACCTCATGCGCTTCAGCCGTCAATAGAGACTGATCTCGTCCACTATCAGAATGAAAACTAAACTAATACTGTTTATAACTAATCTAATAACAATTCGTGTACAGCACGATTGTTTACATAGAAATGAAATCTAAACTTTCTGATTCTTTTCTGAATCAGAAACTCAACATAATAACTTTCTTCTCTAATTTCTCTAACTTTTCCAACCTAACCAACCTTGATTTCTGAAATGGATCACTTATTTATAGTTGTTGAAGGGTTGTAAATGACGGGTCGTGTCTGCTGGTGAAGGGTCGCTTTTATCCGAACGAACAGACGCGTTTTTCCGTTTTAAACATGTGTTTAGTGTGCAGGGAGGTTCGCTGTCGCGACTGAGATTCTGAAAATCTCAGTCGCGACAGGGGGTATAGGGGCGAGCTTGAAACTTCGTTTTTCCCCCGAGTCGGCCTCCGCAAGTCGCGACTGAGATTCTCAAAATCTCAGTCGCGACAGAGAGATTATTCCCTGTCTCTCGACTGCTTTTCGTCCTCCTCGAGCGTTCTTCTGACTGATATGCATTCTTGGTACGTTTTTAAGGTTTTTCCTCCATTTTAGCTCCGTTTTCGCTCATATTTGGATTTTACCAAATATTTAAGTAACTTGCATCAAAGAAGTAAATAAAGACGTAAAAGTATTCTAAATGAATATAATTAGCATGATTTCAATGTAAATTTAATGTATTTATGTATGATAATTTAGGTATATTTTGGGCTTAACACTCTCTTCCCTCAACAGATCTTCGTATTCTGTCACATTGGCAGCTAACTCATAAAAGCCTCTGAACTCCATTCCTTGGAACTTCTTCCTCAGCTCGATGTCAAGTCCCCTCTGGGCCATCTTCACGTACTCCACCTCTGGGAGATAGACATTGCATCTGTTCCTCATCTTTTTGAAACGAGCAATGAAGTGGTCTGCTCTTTCACCTCCCTTGTGAGTAAGCCTAGAAAGTTCTGCAACACACACTTCTGGCTCTGCTCGGAAGAATTGAGTGTGAAGTTGCCTCTCCATATCTTGTCAACCATGGATGGAGTCTCTAGGGAGAGTAGCATACCAAGTGAAGGTTGGTCCCGTCAGAGAATTTGGGAAGAGCCTCAACTTGAGATGGTTGAAGTTGGGGTAGTTGGCAAGTTCTCCACACTGGATCGTGAACCATGCTATGTGCTCCAAAGTTGACAAGCCATCTTCCCCAGAGAATAGGGAGAAGTCAGGTACTCTGTATCCCCTTGGGTAAGGATTCTCCATATCAATCGCATGAGGGTAAGGCTTGTGGAACTCAGGGCGGCCAACTTGACGAAGGCCAGGCCCATACGGCTCTCTTGGACAACTTCTCTCATAGCCTCCATATTAAATGCTGGAACTTGTTGAGGCATGCCATTCTGATGGTGACTGTAAAGCATATGAAGAAATCCAGTGTTCCTTCCATTGCCTCTATAGTTGCCCCCCCCATGTCCTCAGTGATATGGTGGCCTCCTGCCTCCTCATGATATGAAGCTGTATGGGAGGTAGGATTAGTGTTTCCAAAATATTGAGAAACAGGTGACTTACCAGTATTTTCTCGGCCTGCTGAACTAGCGGCCTTCTGTAAGACAACTTCGTCCCTCAAGGGTGGAATTTGATACTTCTCAGCGCCGGACAACCCACGTCCCCCATTAGAATTTAGGGAACCTTGAGGACCATGGTTTTCTCCATTCTTGATTACCCCTGGTTCTGACAGCTTCTGGAGTATTTTATCCATCTTCAAATCTATGTCACTCCACAGAGCTTCCATATTCTTCTCGATGGAACTGAAACGCTAGTCCAAAAATGGTGAATTTTGGATCTCTGTAGAGATCCATGATTCTCCTCTGGGGCTAGCAACCTTTTCCCATTCGATTCGTCCCACCATCTGTGGAACATTGCCTATTGTCATTGTTGGTCCCTGGTAATTAGTTCCAAGGGGGGGTTAGGAACTAATATAACTTTTTCGCGTTTTAATTAAGCTGACTGGAAGTTATTTTTAGAGTTTATTAACTCAGCTTTTGGTCAGCTTGGTGAGATATGTTTCAAGACAGCTTTAGTCAGATGTTGACTAAAGTTGTTTTCTTGTGAGTTGAGAATTGACACTCTTGGAGGTCAGCTTCTAACTCAGCACCACTTACTTACTTACTCAAGGTCAGCTTAGGCAATTTATATGCTGAGTAAATATAACAAACAACACATACAATATAAGAGAGAGTTCAGAGATTACTCAGTATCACTTATCCTGGTTCGGCCTCTCTGCCTACGTCCAGTCCCCAGAGTCCTCCGGGATTTTTGAATCCAATACTGAGCTCTTTAACGGTAGAGCACAAACCAATTACAAGGCAGTTGAATATGCAAGAGTACCTTCCTCTATTCGTCTACTCAACTCCTACTAAGTGCTACAACCCAGCACCTAGATTTCTCTACCACTGAAATGCTTACAACCAAGCACTCAGCTTAACACTATCAATATTCCTATTGATCACAGACTTGTTCTTTTTGAACTAAAGAACACTTTAGATGATTACAAATCAATCTAGCATTTACACATAGAATAGAAAAGTTGGTGTAAGATCTTTGTTTGTATTTGAGTGCTTTCAAGACTTTCTCTCTTGTATTTTTCTTTCGATGCTTCAGTGATGATCCAAGGTTCTTCATTGTCCTTTTATAGAAGGAAATTGAAGATTTGGATCCTTGAATTGTTGTTACCATTAACACCAAAACGACTCTTTTGGGGAACAATTTCTGGTTAGTCTTCAGACTGCTCCGCCATTCCCTTTCACTGTTTTCTTCAGGCGTCAGGTTTGTCTTCTTGCGTCTGGCTTGTCTTTTTGTGCCAGTTGTCTTTTACCAATAATCCAACGTCCCATGACTCTTGGAATTAGTCTTTTAGGTGTCTTCGAGGTTCCAATTATTGGTGCAGAAGATTGGCAGACTTTGTCCTTTAGTGAACGGATCCTTCATGCTGTCCTGACTCACATTCAGCTTTCTTCGTAATCTTCGGATGTTCGACTTCCAAGCTGAGTGCATACTTGGTCAGCTTCGTTCTGTGTAACCGCTTCTGAAGAAATCTTCAACTTTAGTCAGCTTCGTTTTGCTTCTGAGTTTTACTCCACTCAGCTTCCATTCTGTCATGCTGAGTTGTTTTCCACTCAGCTTTGCTTATGCTGACTTTTGTCCTGTCTTTACTTTATATATTTTTGCACTCAATATTGAACAAACATATTAGTACAATTAAATCAAAGCATCTAAATTTAATTGCCTCTTAATCATGGATGATTTTGTCAAATCAAAATCTTGTGGAAAAGGTGTTTCAACAAACTTCCCCATTTTGATGTTGGCAAAATACAAAATTATGGAACTCAGTTATAAGTTACCCCATGATTGATATTTTTGGAATGACTCCCCCATAAGGGTTGCACATATTGTCTTAACTTAGTTCTAAACCTTCCAATGTTTAATTAAATTAGTTTTAAGACATTTGTGTATACTGACTTAGTTTTAGATTTGAGCTTGTCTGGATTAAAGTCAGTTTTTTCAAAAATATTAGAAGTATGTTGTTTCTCAGTTTATTGCATAAGTTGTTTTGGTGTTAATGCATACTGAGTGTTTTTAACTTCTTGATTTGTTTGTTCAAAATTTAGTCAGGTCGGGAAGGAAATTAATACTTATAATATATTGACCTAAACAACAAAAAAACATGTTGACCTAAACAACAAACAAACATACATTCAAGGACAGGATATAAAGCTAAGTCTTAGACATTAACTAAGCTAGTTTTACTTCTTCTTTTTCTGAGCCGAGTGATCAGCTTGAGCAATTCCTTTGCCTTTCTCTTTCTCTTTGCTTCCAGAAGCATTACCTGCAGGCTGAGTTCCTCCTTGACTTGTCTCCCCCGTTTTGCCATCATCGGCTTTGTAGAGGAAAGTTTCATTTCGTGCGGCAGAGGAAAGATAATGGGAGTAGCGCTGAAGCCTTTTGGTGCTTTCACCCAAGCCATCAATGACTGGTACACTGTCGTCCTGGATATACCTAGGAACCCGAAGGGAGCTGCTGATCATGCTGAGGAGGCATTCATGGGATTTGCTTAGGCAGGTGAGTGAGCTTGTGATCTGACCAAAAGATTGATGGAACAGTTTTAGCAGAGCAGAATCATAAAACATGCGCTGGGCATTATTGATGCGCATTGCCTTCATGATAGCTTGTGAAAAGCTCATGAGTTCAGTGTTGGAGATTGGATCAACATCCATCTAGGCTCTGTCGATGTTGAGTAGTCTGACTGCTTCACTTAATTGGTCAATAGTACACTGAGAAGAGGAGGATACTAAGTCACGTGTACTGGTCAGCTCAGTATTAAGCTTGGTGAAGCATTGTTGAAGTTCGGCAGAGGTGGCAAACTCAGCATTGCCGGGTGGACTTGATTTGGTCAGCACATCAGTCAGCTTGGTAAAGCAGTCTTGCAACTCAGCAGATGTAGCAGACTCAGGATTGGCAGTTGCACTAGAGGTGGTCAGTTCCGCTGCTAGCTTAGCAAAATAGCTTTGAAGCTCAGTGGAAGTGGCATGCCCTGGATTGACTTCTGACAGTTGGTGAATTTTGCCTTCAAGCGAATTCATATGGGTGGCCATTATAAGCACTAGTTTAGTCAGTTTTTCTATTTGCCCTTGATTCGGTTGCTGAGTTTGAACCATAGTGATAACGCTAACCAGATCCTTTAGTCCGCTAAGTTCATTCAGAAGCTGAGTAATACCTGACAGGTGGGAGGACTCAGCTTGAGTAGATTGGTGACCATTAGCTTGAGTAGTATTGAAATCTTGAAGCAAGGACTGAGCAGAAGCAATGACACATCGGCCAGACTCAGTAGCATTCAAGTATGCAAACTTAGCAGTGTTAGACTCAGAGGCTGGTACAGAGTTTGATGGTGGTGGAGGAGTTGGTTCTCTGCCAGATTGAGTACCTTAATTGGTACCTGGACTTTGATTGATTGGATGAGCTGAGTCATCAACATGTTGTGTTGGAGGTGGAGTTGAGGCAGAAGTTGGCTCAACTTGAGTAGTTTGAATAGGATTCGTAGGGTTTTTGGCTTCTTCCTCATCCTGAGTAACAGAGGCTTGTTTTTCTACTGGATTTTCTGGTGGTGACTCAGTTTCATTGGAGAAGTACTGGAACTGGATTGTAGAGAGGTCAGTTTCAAGCTCATCCATGGGAAAGTCGTCCATGAGATCAATTTGCTTTTGCGCTTTCTTTTTGAGTCTTCGCCGTGTCTCAGCTCTTGCCGGTGAATGATCAGTTCGAATACCTTCACTGGACTCAGTAGCGACTGTTTCCTGTTCAACAAGTTGCTCAACAGGACCCTCAATAGCATTACTTTCTTTTTTTCTCTGCTCAGCATCATCCTGAGATTTCTCAACATTTGGAGATTCTTCCTGCTCAGTATTAGCTTCTTGGTGCTCAACATGTTGCTCAGTTTCTTCTACAGCTTCCTTTTCTCGGTCAGTTCCGTGACCTTCAGGTTGAGCACAGTCTAGTGGGACAGCTTCCACTATTTTTAAGGAGTTCCCCTTTTTCCTTTTCTTTAAAGGGGATTCTGAAGTTTCTTCTTTCTCATCCTCAAGTTCTTCTTGCCTTTTTATTTTCTCAACTAACTCAGCTTGCTCCTTAGCCTTGTCAGTTTTAGCTTTTTCTTTTGATGAAAGCCTTACTTTCTTTGGGACAGCATGGATGTCTTTTAAGAAGGTTTCTACAGCCTTTCTCTTCTTCCTTCTCTCAGGCTGAGCTGTCTCAGGTGACTCAGCATGAGCCTCAACATCTTTTGCAGGCTCAGCTTCAAGCTCAGTTTCTGGTTGCTCAGCTTCTTCATCTTCTTCAGCATCTCCATCTCCTTCATATCCCTTCAAGGGTTGATTGTATAACAGTCCATCCAGTAGAACTGCAGTGATTTCACTTCCCAATGTACTTATTTCATTCACCGTCTCTATTTGCTTGTCCTGTATAATTTTTGTAATGAGAGAGCCCAAGCGGAGTTTCTTACCACTTCGTTGAAACGCTCCAACTAGAAAGACGGGAAGATTGAACGAAGTGTAGGTCAACATGTGCCAGATGAAGCACTGTTCAAAGTTTGATGCGGATGAAGCTGAGCTGAGTTTGGGGAAGATAAAGTTGGTCAGCATGAAATGGACCATCTTTTGTTCTTTACCCATACAGGTGCTGGGTATTTCACCCTTATGATCTTTGGGTTTACAGAACCCCTTAAGCTTCTCAGTTGTGTCTTTTGGTATTTTCTCCTTTGTCGTTCTAAATTGAATTCCTTCGTCTGGTAAATCTAGTAATGTGGCTAGATAGGCAGGGGTTATGATGATTTTTTGACCTTTAACAGTGGTTTCCAAATAGTCAGAGTCATCTGCATCAACACGTAGATTCGAGTAGAATTCCCGTACTAACCTGGGATAGGTTGTTCCTGAAAGAGAGAAAAGACCTTTCCACTTGTTCTTCTCGATCCATTCACAGAATGGTTTCTCAGACGAGACAAAGCTTGGAGAAAACCATCGGCATTTTAGAACCTCCATATTGTTGAACTTTGAGTGTACCTTGATCATTTTCCTTTCTATTTCCGTCGAAGGACCCGCGTGGTCAGTGGGTTTGTCTGTAGTTTGAGTTTTAGGGGTTTTGTTTTTGCTGGGAGCCATTTTTGAAGGTTTTGAGGTTCTTAGAGAGAGAAAGAGGTTCGATTTCAGGAGATTACAGGGGTAAGGAATGAAGAGTGGAGATTCTTCCACTTTTTATATAAATTTACGGCGGCCCTTAATCATTAACTAGCCGTTTTTACCTAGGGACGTTCAACCGACAAAAATTCTATCATTTATGACATCTTCGGCGCATGGGATTTAATGTGCGTCTTCCCAAGATGCCAGAGGTTACACGTGTAGGTTCTTTTTACGCGAGTGGGTTTTTACTAGGTTTTGCTAGAATTCGAAGCATACACGATATTGAGTGCCTAACTTTTGTGAGGATAATTTCTCTATCTCTAATTAACTCAACATATGTTGCTCACTCAGCATGTGTATTTACTCAGCATAGAGTGATTACTCAATATGTTTATCTACTCAGCATAGGATGTTTACTCAGCTTTTATGCCTACTCAATATATATGTCAGTTCAGCATAGGGTGGCTTTTTCTTTTTCAAACTTAGTAAGGAGTAGATATTTTACTCAACATGGCATTTGCACAATCATTTAAAGTTCCACTCATATGGCAATTATTCGATACAGATTTAGTTAGAGTGGATTTGACATACCAATTGCTGCCCTTAGTGTGTTGAATTGTTCTCGTGCCAAGGGCTTTGTGAAGATATCTGCCAGCTGATCATTTGTTGGTACATAGGTCAGCTTGATCTCATCTTTTAGTACATGATCTCTGATGAAGTGATGCCTTATGGTAACATGCTTCATCCTGCTGTGTTAGACTGGATTTTTAGATAGATCAATGGCACTTTTGTTGTCACATTTGATCTCTATTGTCTTTGTTTTGACTCCGTAATCCTCAAGCTGTTGCTTTATCCATAGGACTTGTGCAATACAGCTTCCAGCAGCCACGTACTTAGCTTCAGTTGTAGACAGAGCTACGGATGATTGCTTCTTGCTGAACCAAGATACTAGACAGCTTCCAAAGAAATGACATCCTCCCGAAGTACTCTTCCGTTCCAGCTTATCTCGTCCGTAGTCAGTATCTGTATATCCAATGAGTGTGAAGTCATTTGAGGTTGGATACCATAGACCTGCATCAACTGAGCTTTGCAAGTATCTAAAAATTCTTTTTACAGCAGTTAGATGAGATTCCCTGGGGTCAGCTTGATATCTAGCACAATAGCATACTGAGTATTGAATATCCGGTCTACTAGCAGTGAGATAGAGTAAAGAACCTATCATACCTCGATAGAGTTTACTATCAACTGACTTACTCTTCTCATCCTTGCATAGGACAGTATCAGTACCCATGGGGGTTGATATTGGTTTGCAATCTACCATGCTGAATTTCTTTAACATTTCCTTGGTGTACTTAGACTGACTTATAAAGATGCCATTCTTACCTTGCTTGATTTGAAGCCCAAGGAAGAAGTTGAGTTCACCCATCATGGACATTTCGAACTCAGTTTGCATCTGTTGGCTAAATTCTTTGCACAAAGATTCGTCAGTAGCACCAAAAATTATATCATCTACATATATCTGTGCAAGTAGGGTATGTTTACCCTTTTTCTTAATAAACAAGGTTGTGTCAGCTTTTCCCCTGACATAGTTTCTGGTCAACAGGAAGTTGGTCAACCTCTCATACCAGGCTCTTGGAGCTTGCTTTAGGCCGTACAGGGCCTTTTTGAGTTTATAAACGTGGTTTGGAAATTTTGAATCTTCAAACCCAGGAGGTTGATTAACATATACCTCTTCGTTTATAAAGCCATTAAGAAATGCACTTTTCACATCCATTTGATATAGTTTAAAATTCATGTAACTGGCATAGGAACACAATCTACGTATAGCTTTTAATCTAGCAACAGGAGCAAATGTTTCTCCATAGTCTATACCCTCTTGCTGACTATAACCTTGGGCCACAAGTCGAGCTTTGTTTCTAATCACATTTCCATGCTCATCTAGCTTGTTTCTAAAGACCCACTTGGTTCCTATGGGCTTTTGATTCCTAGGTGTAGGTACTAAATCCCATACCTCATTTCTGGTGAATTGGTCAAGCTCTTCTTGCATAGCATTGATCCAATATTCATCTTGCTCGGCATCAGCAAAGTTCTTTGGCTCATGTATTGAGACGAATGCAACATTGCTGAGGTATTTTCTAAGCTGATCTCTGGTCATTAATTTGTTGTTGGCGGCATCAAGAATGGCCTGTTCTGTATGTCCTCTTGGGATCTTTATTTCTTTTGGCAGTGTTGAGTCGTTTGGAAGAGGTGTTTCTACAATCTCTACAGGAATAGATTGGTCAGCAAATGATATTTCAATTTCTTGCTTACCTTGGGTCAGCTTCTGTATAGATGACACAGAGGCTTCTGGTTGATCAGCGGAAGCTGAGCCTGGTTCATCTTCTTCAGGCTGAGCTGACTTACCTGTAGGGTCAGTTTCATCGAACTCAACATCTACAGACTCTTCTACAACCTGAGTTCTTTTGTTAAATACTCTATATGCTTTACTGTTTGTTGAGTACCCTAAAAAGATCGCCTCATCAGCTTTAGCATCAAATTTAGCAAGGTTGTCTTTTGTGTTGAGTATAAAGCATTTACACCCAAAGGCACGAAAGTATCCAATGTTGGGCTTTCGTCCTTTCCAAAGCTCATATTCAGTATGTAACATGCCGTGTGAACAACTTCACCCCAGAAGTACTTTGGAAGCCTATTTTCACTCAGCATTGTCCTAGCTATTTCGACAATGGTTCTATTTTTCCTTTCAACGACCCCATTTTATTGAGGTGTTCTAGGAGCAGAGAAGTTGTGGTCAATACCACTGGTTTCACAGAATTCATCAAACTGTTGGTTTTTGAATTCTCCACCATTGTCGCTTCTAATGTGAGATACTCTTAGGTCTTTGTCATTTTCAAGCTTTTTGATCAATGTGGTAAACATCTCAAAGGTTTCATCCTTGCTACTCAGCAAGATGATCCAAGTGTACCGAGAGAAATCATCTACAATAACCAAGGAAAATTTCTTACCTCCTAAGCTGAGTGGTTGGATAGGTCCGAAGAGATCCAAGTGTAGTAATTCCAATAGTCTTTTGGTTGAGACAATATTTTTGCTATGAAATGACTTTTTAGTTTGTTTGCATTGCTGACAGGCTTTACACAGTTGATCTTTTTCAAACTTTAATTTGGGTAATCCCTCAACTAATTGCTTTCTAGCTAATTTGGCAAGAAGGTCCATGCTGACATGCCCAAGTCTTCTAGGCCATAGCCAGGAGTTGTCCTCTTTAGACACTAAGCATATGTTTTTAGAAAACTGTTTTTCTAAGTTTAACATGTATATATTTTCTACATGAGGGGCAGTTAAAATTAATTCATTTGTATTTCCCTCGAGTATTTGACACTTAGTATCATCAAATACACCCCTTTTGCCGCTCTTGCAAACCTGAGCTACACTCATCAGATTGTATTTGAGACCTTTAACTTAGGAGACAGACTCAATAGTTGGGTTACTTCCGATAGTACCTGAGCCGACTATCTTACCCTTCTTGTTGTCTCCAAAGCTTACACTTCCACCTCGTTTAAGCTCTAGTGTGATGAACTGAGTTTCATCACCTGTCATATGCCTTGAGCATGCGCTGTCTATATACCATAGTTTTGACTTCTCCACGCATGTCAAGCTGACCTGCAGTTTAAACTATTCATTTTTAGGTACCCAGTTCCTTTTAGGTCCTTTCTTGTTAGTATAAACAGGTGAAAAATCATATTTTAGCTTGTGACGACATACTTTTATAGTGTGGCCTGGCTTACCACAAAATTCACAAAAAGGTACCCTTTGTGGGTTGAACTGAGTATGGTCAGCATTATTGTGTTGGTCATGCCAACATACTTTTGTGGTATGCCCTTTTCTTCCGCAGAAGTCACATTGGACAGTCCGCTTGTTATGCCAACACACATCCTTTGTGTGTCCCCTTTTTCCACAACACTCATATTGAGTAAATTGCTTATGCTGACTAGTATTTGCGTACTCAGCATGGGGTTTATTTCTATTTGAGCCCTTCCCTTGACTCTATAACATTGTGATATCCTTTCTAAGTTTCTTTGACTCAGATTGAACCTCCGTGACAAACTTATGTAAGATTTGCATGTTGGTATGCAAGTCAAAGTTGTCCTGGAGAAGATATCGGAGGTCACTCAGTTTGACCTCTTCAATCTCATCACAGCGCCTGCTGAGTGCCTTAATCTTTTTGTTACACTTCTTAGTTAGTGTATATAAGTCACTCAGGGCATTTACCATTTCATTTCTAAGCAAAAGTAAGGATGTACCTCATTGTTGTGATTCTCCTGGTCAGTTTCATCAGAAAGGTCAGCTTGCTCAGATTGGGATTGGTCAGCTCCATCATCTGCCATAAAACATATGTTGGCTGTTTCATTTTGCTCAGCTTCAGATGATGTTGACTCATCACTGTCACTCCATGTGGCTACCATAGCCTTTTTGCTTCCCTTCTTCTCTTTCTTGAGGTTGGGACAGCTTGACTTAATGTGCCCGGTTTGATGACACTCAAAACATGTGATAGACTTCGAGCTGTCCTTCTTGCACTTGTCACTTGACTCAGCTTTATACTTATCATTTCTTCTAAATGACCTTCTGCCGTTTCTATCATTTCTCCTGAACAGCTTTTTCATCTTTCTGGTGAACATGGCCAATTCCTCATCATCAGTTGACTCCGCTTCAGTTGAGTCAGCTTTCATGACAAGTGACTTTTGTTTCTTATCTTCTGATTTTTCTTTCTCTTTGGCTTCAAAGTTTTTCATAGAGATTTCATGGGTCAGCAGGGATCCGATCAGCTCATCGTATTTGTAGGTAGTCAAGTCTTGAGCTTCTTCTACGGCTGTTTTCTTTGCTTGCCAACTCTTAGGCAGACTTCTCAGAATTTTCTTCACCTGTTCCTCTTCACTAAAGTTCTTTCCAAGCCTTTTTAGCTCATTTATAATATTTGTGAACCTTGCGTTCATTTCTGAGATGTCTTCATTCTCATTCATCTCAAACAGCTCGTAGAGTCTCATATGTTGATTGACTTTAGACTCCTTAACTTTGCTTGTGCCTTCATAGGTTACTTCAAGCTTCTTCCAAATCTCCTGTGCTGACTCGCAACCTGAAATCTTATTGTATTCTGTAGCATCTAACGCACAGTGAAGCATGTTTATAGCCGAAGCATTATTTTGTAATTTTCTGAGGTCATCCTCTGTCCACTCAGCCTCACTTTTAGCGATTTTCTCATCGTTAACAGTTTTGTATGGCACATGTGGACTTTGAATAATTGCAAGCCATGCACTCATGTTTGTGGCTTGAATAAAGTTTTTCATCCTATTCTTCCAGAATGTATAATTTGACCCAAAGAATAGGGGAGGTCTAGTTATTGATAGTCCCTCAGGGAGTATCTGTGTTTTTTGGTTTCCTGGAAGGAACCGAGTGCTATTCTCACCCATTTTTAGGGATCAGCTCAAGATTGTTAAATCTTTGAGTAGTGAGCTTAGGCTCTGATACCACTTGTTGGTCCCTGGTAATTAGTTCCAAAGGGGGGTTAGGAACTAATATAACTTTTTCGTGTTTTAATTAAGCTGACTAGAATTTATTTTGAGAGTTTATTAACTCAGCTTTTGGTCAGCTTGGTGAGATATGTTTCAAGACAGCTTTAGTCAGATGTTGACTAAAGTTGTTTTCTTGTGAGTTGAGAATTGAAACTCTTGGAGGTCAGCTTCTAACTCAGCACCACTTACTTACTCAAGGTCAGCTTAGGCAATTTATATGCTGAGTAAATATAACAAACAACACATACAATATAAGAGAGAGTTCAGAGATTACTCAGTATCACTTATCCTGGTTCGGCCTCTCTGCCTACGTCCAGTCCCTAGATTCCTCCGGGCTTTTTGAATCCAATACTGAGCTCTTTAACGGTAGAGCACAAACCAATTACAAGGCAGTTGAATATGCAAGAGTACCTTCCTCTATTCGTCTACTCAACTCCTACTAAGTGCTACAACCCAGCACCTAGATTTCTCTACCACTGAAATGCTTACAACCAAGCACTCAGCTTAACACTCTCAATATTCCTATTGATCACAGACTTGTTCTTTTTGAACTAAAGAACACTTTAGATGATTACACAACAATCAATCTAGCATTTACACAGAGAATGGAAAAGTTGGTGTAAGATCTTTTTGTATTTGAGTGCTTTCAAGATTTTCTCTCCTTGTATTTTTCTCTTGATGCTTTAGTAATGTTCCAAGGTTCTTCATTGTCCTTTTATAGAAGGAAATTGCAGATTTGGATCGTTTGAATTGTTGTTACCGTTAACACCAAAACGGCACTTTTGGGGAACAATTTCTGGTTAGTCTTCAGACTGCTCCGCCATTCCCTTTCACTATTTTCTTCAGGCGTCAGGTTTGTCTTCTTGCGTCTGGTTTGTCTTTTTGTGCCAGTTGTCTTTTACCAATAATCCAACGTCCTATGACTCTTGGAATTAGTCTTTTAGGTGTCTTCGAGGTTCCAATTATTGGTGCAGAAGATTGTCAGACTTTGTCCTTTAGTGAACGGATCCTTCATGCTGTCCTGACTGACATTCAGCTTTCTTCGTAATCTTCGGATGTTCGACTTCCAAGCTGAGTGCATACTTGGTCAGCTCCGTTCTGTGTAACCGCTTCTGAAGAAATCTTCAACTTTAGTCAGCTTCGTTTTGCTTCTGAGTTTTACTCCACTCAGCTTCCATTCTGTGATGCTGAGTTGCTTTCCACTCAGCTTTGCTTATGCTGACTTTTGTCCTGTCTTTACTTTATATATTTTTGCACTCAATATTGAACAAACATATTAGTACAATTAAATCAAAGCATCTAAATTTAATTGCCTCTTAATCATGGATGATTTTGTCAAATCAAAATCTTGTGGAAAAGGTGTTTCAACAGTCATGACCTCCTCTTCTTCAGAACTTGCAACTACGGGATCTTTGTTGCTCTTATCACTTTTCTTCGGCGGCATTGTGATTGGGTCCCACTGGGCGTGCCAATTTTTGTTTGCTCTTTCGTGGGAAATTGCGGGCGTGCCAGATAATTATAGTATTATCAAACTATGGAGTGAAATTGAGTGCGCTTGCTAACTTCTAATTATCAAAACGATTGTAAGGAATAAAGAGACCGTAAAATTCCTAAGATTCGATTATCAAAACGATACCGACCTTACAGAAAATGGTTGAACAACAAATAAAATAAAAATGTACTAGAAGCTTGAATGAACTTTGCACTTGAAAATTAAATCTAAGGAAAAAATCGAGAATTGTAAAAATGCTGAAGTATAGAGATAATTTGCTAGAGTTTTGGCTTGTGTCTGTTGAGTTTTTGAGTTGTTGAATTGGGGTTTGTTCATCGTGATTCCTTCCTTTTATAGATGTTGGAGGTAACTTCCTGCTTCTTTCCACTAATCCATGTTCTCCACCACATTGAGTAACCGCTCCACTTTGACTTCCACGATGAAATTGACGCTTTCTAACTTTCCTGCATTCTAATTGGCTCACAAAAATATACGTTAAAATATTAACTGGCCTTCTGATGTTCCTTTGATTTACCTTAGGTTCCCCTTGAGGTTCATCCTAGAAAATAGTTTTCCCTCGGTGTTCCCTATTGGAAAATCTATTTAAACGTAAGTTAGGCCACTTAATATATTAAAAATAATTAAAAGCCAAAAATTATTTATGGTGCAAACAGGTTACTAACCACATTAGTAACTAATATGTTATTCATATTAATCCCAACCATATTGCCCATTAGTTTATGATAACATGAGTTTGCTCATCCAATTATCATAATCTAATTTAAGTATTACCCCATATTCATGAAAGAACGATTTTCGATAATTCAGGTGTTACCATAAGACCCCGAGCTTGAGTTTGCTCAACAACCCAAAGACCCCCAGTACTGCCGGCTGAATTATAATATTAGGGAGGGGCAACCGATTTTAATAACTTGCTTATTTACTTAAATTTTAATTTGTGAGGGATTTTTATTTTAATTCTCATAATCTAACGTAGTCTTGATTTGATTTAGCATACATCAGACACATACATTGGTGTTATGGACATATTATCTAAATTATTCCGTCGAGCCAGAGACGGAATAAAAGGCCAAACCTAGGGAAATACTAACTATTACATATTTCTCTTTAGGTCCTCCGTCTTCTCCATGGCGCCTTGAAATTACATATTAATTTCTATACTACTAAAGAAAACTTCAATTAACTTGAAGGGAATTAGATGAGAGGAGAAATTACAATAGATAGTAGATAGGTAGGACTCACAGGCCCTATTTTAAAAATACCAAAAGACTAAATAGAGAGTCCAAATATGTCCATAACTCCAAACATACATAGACTCAATTAAATAAATTTAATTGGTTGATTACATAAAATACTTATGTAATATTTAGGTTAATCACATTAACTCATCAAATTAACTTTCATCCAATTTTAATTCTAACAGTTTCGTATCTTCTATATTAACCTATTAGATTAATACAACTATACAAAACTTTATTTATGCATATCCCAATTATTTTGATTTTAATTCATTTAATACTTTTGATTTACAAATAGGTAAAACAAACTTTTAAATAAATTCTTTTATTCGATAATCAAAATAGAAAACTATTAATTTCTGAAACATATATATATATAACTATATTTAAAAACATATTTTAAAACAGTTTTAAAATATACATGTTTCGGGCCGGGCCCCGAACACGTGGCTGCTACCGTTTAGAAGCAGCCACGCGTCTGGTCCGCCGCTGCCTCACGGCAGCGGCGGCCAGACGTTATGCGATTGCTGCCGCGAGGTAGCAATCGCACGACGGCAGTCGGGTTGCGCCGTGAGGCGCAACCCGAACTACTGTCCTATATATTTTTTTAATATGTATCTATATATATATATATATATATTGGTTTTAAAACGATTTTTAGAAAATAAGAAAATCTTATTAAAGATTTTCCGTTTTATCTTTAGAATAATAAAACTAACTTTTATCAATCTAACTATAAAACTAATAGATTTTGTTATAATGATTATCAACCAAAACAATTAGGAACATATGCATAATCTATTTTAATTAAAAATTAATTAAAACTTATTTATCTTTAGAATTAATTAATCAAAACAGTTTCGTTAATTAACCTAACTATAAATATTCATTCAATTTGATTGAAAAACTTCTTAATTTTCATATATGATATAACGGATTTAACGCAGGCTCTGATACCACTGAAGGAAAATAGGCAAACGTTTGGCAGCGGAAATATAAAAATTTTAACCTTTTTCCATTAACCCAAGATCCGTTAATCGTTATTTCATATTAAAGAGGGATAGAAGGAAATACCTTTTGATGTTCTATCTACCGTTGCAATCGAAGTGCCCACAACTCTTACTTCGAGTTCCCGAGCACAAGACAAAAACACAATTCAAAATCAAGTTAGAATTCAACCGTATGAAAGCAATCAAGAATAGATTGCCTCTAATTAATCAACACAAGATCAAGGAATAGAGAAAGAGATTAATAATCAATTGAAACGAAAGGAAGCGGTGAATAATCTCGTCCTCAACAAGGGGGTCGAAATTCTTCTCTTCGATAGACTAGGGCTTAATCGAAATTTACATATAACGGGGGTATCTATACTCTCTTGTATCTAACCCCTAGTTAGATAGAATTAGGTTACTGAATAAGAATTTAATTCGGAATATAATTCTTATTTATTATCTATAATTATATCTAAATATAAAGATAATAATAATAACCTTTTAGGATAATAATAGGAGTAATTTAATCTCATTAAACCTCCTAACTTATTTATCCTTTAATTAATTTAATTCATAATCATAATCTAATTAGGATTGCTTAAAATCAAATTAATTTCTTTATGTATTTTATACATAAAAATCGCCCCCCTTTACTTACTGGGCCTTAGTGGACTCAGTTGGGCTTCCATCAATTAATTAACATCTGTTTCTCTTTTGGGCTCCAAGTCTTATGTGTGACCCATTAGGTTCTTATTGCTTCTAGCCGTATGCAAATATTAAATTAATTTTCTCAGAATTATATTTAATCTTTGCATAACGGAATGAGTACGCGAAATGTGATTAGCAAATCCGAAACATTCCCCCAGAGCTATAAGAAGATAGGTTGATTCTGTCGTTGACCTTTCCATATTAGTTACATTATAATTCGATCCTTTATCAACTACATACTTGAACTGAATCTTATGACGATGGATAATGTCAAGTCACATATAGCGAGACGTTCGTTTTACTTGTACAGGCTGAGTTAACTCCAATTAGATAGGTTAAGTGAAATCTGTATTTCAAGTCTTAAGCTATCACCTTGAAAGGATTTAGAGTCAAGTCTTCCACAAGCGATCCTTGGACGTATCTCCCATTTATCGGGAGTGACAAATGCTCAATCCAATGTATAACTATCCTACAATTACTTCATATGATATCCAAAGGCTGCCGTTCACACCCCAGAGTCATCTATATTATGGATCCTGTTACAACAGGATCAAAGCATCACATTCCATAATCCAGAATCACTAATTAACATTCCTTTGAGTCTGAGGATTACTTATACTTATTAATACCAATGAGATGAACATGTGATAAGGATAAATCTATCCATCCTGTTATCTCAAGTCAGGTCCCTAATCTTAATGAACTCCCTTTCATTGGATCCATGTAACTATCCAGATATCTGCATATCTGAAGCTTGTGAGGTCAGCTCTCTGTCTCGACAGAAGACATTGTTACATGCAAGTCTCAACAGTGATATGTCAATCATATTTCTAAACATATTACTTGACTTGGGGTGGTTTTAAGTTTATTAGTTTATTATAAAGTTTCGTCTCACTTCATGCTTGTATGAACACTTTATAATCACTTTAAACAAACTTAGGGATTTCATTTTATTAGACTTATTTAGTTCTTAAAAGAGATGCCTTTATATAGTTATGAAGCCATATCTTATTAAAACAAATGATGTAAATAACACTTCATTTACATTAAGTTTATATCCTAGAACAATTGTCTATATGACACTAAACCCCAACAGTTTGGACTCCTAAGTGGGTTATGGTTTGGAGATCTGGAAGCATTTAGGGCAAAGTTAGTGCGCTAAAAAAGCCGGATAGATTTAGAAAGAAGTTTTTTTCACACTACCCTACACCAACTATTAGAGACGTGGACACAATTATGAAGCAAACTCAATGGGCTAAGGAAGATGACCAGGATATAGTTTCATTGGCCATGTTGTACTTTATACTTGGCAGTGTGTTGGATAACACTGCCACGAAACAAGATCTTCCTTGGGTTTTGGAACTTGCAGAAACACTGTTTAACGAATTCCCGTGGGGTGTTGTGGCCGGGGATGAGACCTACAAGTCCTTTGTTAATGGTATGCTTAGTGGCAAAGACCGACTGGATCAATTATATGCTTATATGGATGGAAAAAAGAAAGCTCGTGTCTCATATAACCTATATGGTTTTGCACACGTATTTCAGGTATGATGTGTGTATATTCTATATACTAGAAATGTTAGTAATAGGCATAAATAATGAATTGGAACTTTGTTGCAGGCTTGGTTGTTTGAAGTATGGGATGCCACTCACGAATGCTTTGTGAAGTCATCCAATTGCATCCAACAATGGCTTCGATGGAAAAAGACCAGTACCCCTACATTGGCAAGAGTTAAAGCCATGTTTGACAAAACTCTACGAATCCAGCAATATCATTGTCCTCCACTATGGCTGCTAATCTTCCAAAAAGTTTATTTGGACCGTATGTTGTGTGCATTGCCATATGTATGTCATGTGAGGTTGCATCAACGTTTAATGAAGCGTAAATTCTCTCTCTTAAAGTTTGATAATCAGTTGGCGTTGAAAAATGGAGCACATTCGATTGACCACCAACGTATATCATTGTGTCTATGGGCCCCTCTTTTTTCCATTCTCCATCCCAAGAAAGCATACACAAACAAGTATTCGGGGTGGACATATTTCTGCATTTTCATAAACAATGAATTAATCATATATTATTTGCAACTTAAAGAAAGCTATCGAAACATATTAATGGATATAGACATTTGGAACTATAACTTCGGTCGATATTGTATTTGATATCGACAAATATCGGCATATATCGACATTGAAGACTAGATCCTCGGTCGATATATGTCGATATTGTACTCGATATCGACAAATATCGCCATATATCAACATTGAAGACTATAACCTCGGTCGATATATGTCGATATCAAATACAATATCGACATATAACTTCGGTCGATATATATCGATATCAAATGCAATATCGACATATATTGACGAATATCGCTACGATGCAATCTCATCATATCTTTCGATATTGATCAGAAATCGACAGATATCGATAGAAGATCAAGAGACGTTTTTAAGTGCAGTTATTTAATGATCACTTTGAATAGAAGTTCAACAGTCTTTTTCGAATATCAATCTATCATTAAAGCTGAGTGTTGGCTGTTGAGATTCCCCATGAACATTTTGGTGTTTTCTCCTATAAATATACGATTTGTCTGTTCATAATTCTTCATTCTAGTAACTTTCATTTTACCCTCTAAAGTTTGAGATGGAGAGAGGATCATCTTCTTCATCTCAAGCGCCACCTTCTTCACCACCTCCACCACATGTTGATCTTCATGAGTTTGAAAAACTCATTTCTGAATTCCATGGTTCCTTCCGTGATGGTGACATGGAAGAAATCATTAGATTCATGAGAGGCATGGCAAAAACCATGTCTTTTGTCTGTGAATCCATGACTGACTATCTTGAATCAGTTGAGGATGAAAAGAGAAGACTGAAGAAAGAGGTGAAGGATCTCAAAAGGCAGTTGGAGAAAGCCAAGAAGGACTTTGCTGATGCACTTTTGGGTCCTGATTATTTCTAGGTTTTTTTTTAGTTTATGTATTTTCGTTTTTTATATTTATGTATTTTTTTTTTGTTTTTTGTTTTTTTGTTAATATAAAAAATATAGTTATCAATTTGAATCTTATGGTTTAGAATCAAGATATATTATTGGGAACACAAAATATGGTTTAGAACACAACATACCAGTCGATATATGTCGATATTATATTTGTTATCGACAATTATCGACAAATATCGACATTAAAGACTATAACTTCGGTCGATATATGTTGATATTGTGTTTGATATCGACAAATATCGACATTGAAGACTATAACCTCGGTCGATATATGTCGATATCAAATACAATATCGACATTTAACTTCGGTCGATATCAAATGCAATATCGATATATATCAACCAATATCGATACGATGCAATATCATCATATCTGTCGATATTGATCAGAAATCGACAGATATCGACACTGTCGGGGAAAAAGATGAAACTCATATTCCAACCAAAATGCATTTTCAGACAACAATGCCATTGTTTTTGGGGTTCGCACGATCAGGAAAAACATGAAAAAGAAAGAGAAACAATATATATTGGGTTGTAGAGAAACAAAATGCTAGATCTTAACGATGAATGGACTAAGATTTAAATTTTTTCAATGGAACTAAAAACCAATTAAAAACTTACATGATTGTATAAAATCTTGTTGTATGAACAGTGAGTTGGATTGATTGTTGTAGTATTTATAGTCGTTTTGTAGATTGTTTTGTTCTTTACAGAGAGAGAGCGTGCGAGAAAGAGAAAGAGGAGGAAAGACACAAAGTTATGTTTATGAAGAAGACGATGGCAAATTTGGAAGTTATCTGTTGAAATATGTTAGTTTTGGAAATTTTATTGGAAGAAACTAAAAATATAAACTAACCCCTTAAAATGTGCTAGTTTAGTAATTCTCCCTTTTTTTTTTATTGGTAACAATAACTAAATTTTACCACTAACTAGGTAGTTTATGCAGTTCAGCTTCAATTTTGGAGATGAGAATGAAGTTGCAATTAAATTATTTGGTGGGAGAGTTTTGTCTTTTGAAATGGACATATGAGACCTCACAACTTTAAAACCCCTCTATATATATTGAATATATACTTATAACCATAGTCACTCCCCTCCATTTCCGACATGAGATTCAATTTATTCCTATCACCCATCACTATCCCTTAGAGCCGCTCCTTACTCAGTCCTTCTACCCGGCACTACCCACCCTGGACCAGATCATTACACTAACAGTGCCAGTGGCCAACTTCCACATTTTGTGGCTAAATGTCTGCTATGAGAGGAATATCTGCATCAAAGTGTTTTTGTCTTGGAAAAATTCAAGCTTTTTCCCATGCCAAACGTTACACTTTGATGCTCCTTTGAGTTCCTATTTCACCTCAGGACATTGATAAATTTGTTATGTGGAAAGAGGACTTCCATTGTCCTTTTCTTCAATTTTAAAGCCTCAAATATGCCAATTTTTGAACTTGTATTCCCATTACCCAATTCCATACCTTTCTGAACTTCTATTATAGTATATCATTTTCTACTGAAATAGGACAATTTGATCATTATGAACATGATAGATCTTAATGACCAAGTTTTTAAAAAGGATTAGTTGTTAATGAAAGCTGCAGACATAAATTGCTCAAAACTAACAATATAATTTACAAAGGAACTGCACTCTATATATTACAGCTTGGCTTTTCTAGCCTTAAAGTAACAACACCAAAATCACACCAATAGTCAGTGCAATCAACCTAATAAAAATTGAATCTTTTTTATGATCAGCAGCAGATGATTTATTAAGTGTATTACTTGCCATGTCCCTATCAATGGATGATACATGCTCCACTGTTCTTGCTGAACTGGGTCTAGCTGCATTACACAGCCCGATGCCTGAATTGATCGATGAATCCAAACCATCTTCAAAACCACTATTAGCATCATAACACAATCCCAAGTTATTCTCCAGTCTCAGCTTTCTTCTCATTCTCCATACCATATCTCTCCCAAATGGAACCGCTCCAGATAATCTGTTACCATTTAGTTTCAATTCACTAAGATTTTTCAAGTTCTTCAAGTTGTTAGGAATTGAGCCATTCAACCGATTTTGATCCATACGAATCACTCTAAGGCTTGTTAAACTTCCTATTGACTCAGGAATTGGACCTTCCAATTTCATATTTGATAGCACTAGAATCGTTAAACTTTTCATACCTTCAAATTCATCATTAGCGAGTGCACTGAACATTGGATTTCCTTCAAGAATCAAAGCCTGTAGAGAAACTAAACTTCTGAGTGCTACTGGAAGTGGCTTTGATAGAAGATTATGGTTCAAATCCATAAGTATTAGCTCTTTAAGACCACTGAAAGACTCAGGAATTGAACCTGCAAAACGGTTATGGCTCAAATCGATTTTCATAAGAGAATGACATGAACCAAGGGTTGATGGGATTGAACCAATCAGGACGTTTCGGCTCAAGTCTAGAACATTTAGAACTGGAAAACTTAAACTGGGTATTGAACCGGTTAATTTGTTCCCACTCAAATCTAACGACCTTAGACCGTTCAATCGCCCCAAGGAAACCGGAATTGAACCGTTGAGACTGTTTCTGTGAAGGTCAAGAACTTTTAAACGGGTAAGATTACCCAATTCATTAGGGATAGAACCCACATGACCATTTTCTCTAAGCACTAAAGTCTGCAAAGTTGGGCCTAACTGCCCCAAAAATGAAGGGATGGGCTGTGGATTATAACTAAGACAACGGTAGAAAAACAGTGTCCTAATATGAGGAAGTTTAGTAATAGATTTTGAGATATAAGACTTTGTTGTATCACATGTAGGAAAGGCAGTATCATCAGACAATGCACCAAATGACAATGAAACAACATGATAAACATTGTCCTTGTCAAGCATACACTCTATCCCGTGCCACCGCCCGCGGCAAACATCCGGAATGTCGGTGGCCCAATCGTTTCCGGTAGCCTTCATTATGTCGTAAACCGCCTCTTGCTCATGGGTCTCCGTTAGTGCTCCGCTCATATTGGACGAAAAGGCATTTTGCAAGCCGTCTGCAAGGGAGGACTGGTTACCGGAGTCAGAAACGATGACGGTGAAAGGCTTGGCAAGGGGTAGTAGAGAAGAAATGAGAAGTAGAAGAGTTTGTGTATGAAAGAATGTAGGCATTTTGATAGAGTAAATGAGGTAAGAGGAATGTGGGGTTGAAGAAGGGGTTATATAGAGATGGAAAGGGTAATAATGAGTTCACGGGAATAGGGAGGAAAGAAGTGAAATTAAATAAATGTGGGAGTTAGTGCTTTTATGAGTTTCACGGGACATTTCACCAAGGAATTCAATATACTATACTAGTTGCCCAATTTGCAATATGCAGAATATAGTTGCTTAAATGTATGAAAAGTAGGAGTATTTAATGCTAACATGGTACAACAATTCCATACACATATTCTGAAGAAAGAAACTGTTTTTCCTTTAATGTATTTTTGTGCCGTTGCTATATCAAATTTAAAATAGTTGTTGAGTTTTAAATTTTAAGAGTTTGATAGGTGCTGGGGCCATCATCACTAAACTTCCTTATGGGATGTAAAAATAACATGAAAGTACTCCCTTTCCTTTTTCTCCTTTTTCGGCCAAAGTTTGGCCTTGGTAAATTTAGGACCCATATTGTAACGTTGTCACAAGCTGGACAAGTTCCTTCTACAGTCTGATTGGCTTCCCGAGCCCAAGCTTTCAGTTCCGGTGTCCATTGTTCTGCTCCTTATCAATAATTAGTGATAACAGCCGAATATAAATTAGTCTAGACATCATTAGGAAAATTTGAGCAATCATTTGGAAGTTAGAATCCACGTGATATCATTACAAAGGATCACATTCACCCACACATAAACACGATTTGAGGGATCAATAACGGTCCAACTGAGATCAGTCCGTTATAGTATAATCGCCTATAATCCCATCAATTACAAACCTAGTGAGCTTACGAGTCCGCATATTAACCGGTGGCACGTATCCCTGCAGACTCCAAGCTCTATAACTACCTCAAATCTGCTCAATCACATTACAAATAGAGTGAGACAATCTCTAAGGTACATATTCAATCATCAAGCTCATATTTCATAGCTTTAAGTTTATTGTTGTGTTCATCCACTCGTCATCCTTAAAAGCTTACTTAGCTATCGAAGCGGACTATCAGGTTTCCAACCTCTCTTTGATCTTTTTTTCTATCTTATTGCAAGCTTACTCAAAGATCTACAGGATTTACCACATCAAATGGTGGAGTGAGCGTGGACTAACACAAAAGCCTTGACTCGTTTGAACAGTTCAATCCTTCCTCCAGCTTGTGTCTAAAGTTCAAGAAATGACAGAAGAAGAAGCACGTCGACTTCAACAGGTCCATAACGACCTAATCTGGAAATGTAAGAGAATGTTAATGCCCTTGAGCCGCAACAATAAAGGCTCTTGGTGAAATCTCTAAACGATTGTGCAGAACCTCGGTTCTATTCAGTAAGCTGTCAATATAATACGATAAGAACACGCCCTTGAAATGGCCGAGAGAAAAGAAAAAATGGAGATATGTGAAGAAACAATCAGACACGTGAACATATATAAGAATGCAACTTGTTCTACCATACACCATACCATGTGAAGCTATCGACGCCAACATGATGGATCTCTTGTGTATCGATCTAAAGGCTCTGGTGGCTAGTCAAAAGGGAAAGAAGATTCCCCTGTATGGCACCACAAATCAAGGACTCTGGTGTCACGAGCTATAACGAATACTAATAATCAATCCCCTCCGAGATCAAATCGAAAAAGAGAAGAAAGGCGATCATCCCCGAATAGAAGGACCACAGGCTTAGATCGCTAAAGGCCCAACCCACAGCTGAAAACTCAGGATCGATAGCTTTAGAAAATTACCTCGTTCCAGTTATTCATGTGATTCATCATGTCTACGAAAATCCAATTCTTACTTTAAAAGTATACGAGTCATTATGTTAAAAAAGGTATATGAATAATTTTTACAATTGATGTGATACGAGTATGATAAGTAGCCTCATTCGTTTCCTTTGACTTTGTCAACATATAATCAATATTCATCCTTTGATTTTGAAATCCATAAATCTGGTTTGTAACATATTTGTGTGGACTGAACATACCACCTGAATGATCCCTAAAATTTTCTAAAGCTTTCTTTCAATTTTTAAAACCAATTTCTATAAATGCTCTATCTTAAGACCTATTTCCTCTACCAAACAGATAATAATACAAAAAAAGCAGTATCTTTGGATACACTCTACTCTAACCACAAAAACATATCAATCCAACTTGTTTGAAAACTCCTTTGAACTCCAGAAAAATTAGTTCGAAGAAATATATGGCTTTTTGTTTGACAAGGGCCTTTTAATAAGTAACATCGCCTTAATTCATCTTGAATGATATTATCATACATAGCAATTTCTTTTCTATTTCTGGGATCATAAATAATATCATCATCTGATATTTCCACATATCGTCTCTTCTCACTATTTGATGAAGATTCAATATTTTGACCATTGTCAATCATTTAATTTTTTTTTACGTATCTTGTTCCTCAATAAAATAAAAACCAATAAACGAAATTAAAGTAAATTAGACATATCTAAAGTAAATAAGCCATAATTTAAATTAAAGTAACTAAAAATACCTAAATTATACCCTAAATTAGAAATCTCTAAATTAGAAATCCTAAAATAAACTCTAAATTAGAAATGCCTGAATTAATTAGAATTACTACATAATATCTAAGCAACAATATATTAATAATCCCCAGCATAACAAATAAATCATATTTTCAATTAAAGTAAATAGAAATATCTAAATTATATCCTAAATTAGAAATCCGTAAATTAGGAATCCCTAAATTAATTATAATTACTAAATAATCTCTAAGCAAATAACATACTAATAATCCCCTATAAATTAAAAATCTCACAAAACAAACCCCAATTAGCAATCCTTAATTTAAAATAAAACTAAACAACAACAACAACAAAGCCTTAGTCCAGAAATGATTTGGGGTCGGTTAACATGAACCATCATATAAAACCGTGAAATCAAGTCGTGTCAGCGACACAAATTCGCTCCCTCCACTCTGTCCTATCCACTACCATATTTTTCTCAATTCCCAGTAAACTCATATCACTCTCGATCACCATCCTCCAAGTTTGCTTAGGTCTTCCCCTAACCCTTGATGCACCTCACGGCGTTCGGTACCGCAAGGCTCACTAAGGGATAAGTGTACTCCGTCGTTATCAAGTAATAAAATCTGGAAAGTCCAGGTATCGAATCCACAGGATTTATTTACTACAAGTATCGAGCTACTTGGTCTCAAGTGTTATCTAGGCTGTGTGGGTTTTGAGTTTGATTTGATTAAGTTAATCTACTCCTAGTTGAATTATGCTACTCCTAGCTAAGTTATACTAATTCGAACTAAGTTATTCTACTCCTAATTAAGTTATTATACTCCTAATTAAGTTAAACTACTCCTAGGTGATCTTTCACTAATGCAATTACCCGAAGGAACATGGTATGAACAATAATAATGAAGATAGATTATTAGGTCAATAGATTAAAAACCTAATATGAGTCACTTGTATGCAAGGCGATTAACCCTACTTACCCTCCTAAAGTCCCTAGTGCGTGATTCCCTTGTAAGGCCGAAACTAGGTCTAAGGCTCAATAATTTGGGCTTAATCAACTAAGAGGTCGTCAATCTCCTAGGCTCTGACTAGGTCAGATTCAACTCACAATATGTGCCTACTAGATTTTGGGCCTTTTGAATGAGTTAAACCAATTGAATAAAGCGTAAGACAAAGATTAGATAAATGAATAATAGAACAAAACAAGAGCTAACATATTATTAAAGGCGAAGAATATTGTCACGGGATACAATTAGCCTAGGATTCATAGACTGTATCAAAGGGTACAAACATAGTAAGATAAAAGGTGATATGAAAATCCCTTTCAGGGAGCCTGTCTACCCTGTAGCCGGCTTCCTAGGTCTTAAGGACGAACCTTGAATAATTCTCGGTGGATGGAGCTTCGGAGCTTCAGAGCTTCTTCAATGGAGGTTGAAGGAGATGGAGAAGGTGGAGAGAATTCTTCAAGGGTGAAAAGCTAAGGTAATTTACAAGAATGAAAGATATCTAATTTACAATTGGAAATTCCTATTTATAGACGCGGTTCGGGCCCTCTTTCTGACCTAATTCGTATCCTTTTGCAAAGTCATGGGGTCAATCGTGGCTTCGTGGGACCGGAAATCAGTCTTTTGACTGATTCCCGAGCTGGCCCCTGGTATTGGAGTTTAGTGTCCTAAAGACAATTGTTTTAGGATATTAATACTAATGAATAAATTGTTTATTTGATTATTTGATTAATCAGATATATAGCATTAAAATGAAACTATATATAAAGGCAAGAATCTCTCATAAAGAAAGTAACCCTAAGTTTATTTAAGTAGTTATAAAGTGTTCATACAAGCATGAAGTGAGACTGTACTTTATAATAGACCAATAGACTTAAAGTAAACCCAAGTCAAGTGATATGTTATAGGGGTTGGCATATTACTATTGAGACTTGCATGTAACAGTGTTTTCTGTCGAGACAGAAAGCTGATCTCACAAGCTGTAGATATTCGGACATCTAGACAGTTACATGGATCCGGTGAAGGAGTTCATTAGGATTGGGACCCGGCTTGAGATAACAGAATGGATTGATTTATCTAATGTGTCAACTGTTCATCTCACTATTCCTCAGACTCAAACATTCGTTAATTAGTGATTCTGGATTATGGAGTCTGATACTTTGATTCTGTGCGAGCACAATCCAATAGGTGAGAGCCTAGGGTGTGTGAGAGCAGGGTTGGGTATCACACAAAGTAATTGCAGAATAGTTAATGTCAGATTGAGCATTCGTCACTCCCGGTAAGTGGGAGATATTTCCAAATGGCCGCTTGTGGTGAATTGACTTAAATCCTTGCAAGGTGATACAGTTAAGAGTAGAAATGAACATTTCACTTAACTTATCTTTTCAGAGTGAATTCAACCTGTACAAGTAAAACCGGACTCTTCGTTATATGTAACCTTGACACATTCCATGGTTATAAGGAATTGACCGACATGATATAGTTGATGAAGGATCGTATTATACTGTACCTAATACAGAAAGGTTAACGTCAGTTATCAACCTGACTTCTTAATTGCTTTGGGGGAATATCATAGGTTCTGCTAGTAACAGCTCGCGACGGTATTCCGTTATATATATGTTGGAATTAATCGTGATGAATAATTTCAAAAGATATATACGGCTAGTGGCAATAAAGAACCTAATGGGTCGCATATGGGACTTGGAATCGGAGGACGAAAATGTAATTAGTGAGACACAATATAAAGAGGCTGAAATTTATATATATTAATTAGGGGATAAATTAATTTGATTAATAATTATAATTTGATTATGGTTATGAATTAAATTAAAAGATTATCTGATAATATTAATTAGAAGTTTTTATGTGATTGAAACTCTAATTAATTATCCCTAACATTAATTAATTATTAATTTGATTAATAATAATTATCTAGATATAATTAGTTATTATTTAGATAATAGTAAAGTGTTTATTTAATTATCTAATTAGGAATCCTATTCCGAATAAGATTCCAATTATTTAATTACCTAACACAACTGAGATTAGAGTTTTGAGAAGTCTATAAATAGACTTCCTAACCCCATAATTTCGACCCACACAGTAAAAAGAGGAGAATGAATTGTTCCGTCGTCGTCTCGGCTAATTTACTTTATTTCTTACTCCCTCTTTGATCTCGTATCGATTTCTGTTAGAGGCAATCATTACGATTGCTATTTATTAAAGGTTGATTGCTGATTAGTTTTGTTTTGTGTTGAATCAAACGTTCGTGGTTCACGAGTTGATAATAACAAGCTGTGGGCACTTCGTTTGCAACGGTAGATAGTTCTTCGATAAATGTATTACTTTCTATCCCTCTTTATATGAAATAACAATTAACAGATCTTGAAAAAAGGAAATAGATAAAATAGATAAAATTTCATTATTCCGCTATGCCTATGCTTGTCTATTTTCCTACATTGGTATCAGAGCCTATGTTAATCTGTTATTTCATATATGTAAATAAAAGGGTTATTCAATCAGATTGAATAGATTTATTGTTATGATAAATTAATTAATCGGTTAGTTCAATTAATCTAACGATAAATAAGTTTTGATTACTTGTTAATTAAAACTGATTATGCATAGTTCATGATTATTTCGGTTGATAATCATTTAAACAAAACATTAAAGGTTTTATGGTTGGATAATTAAAACGTTTTGTTTTATTAAATCTCAAAGATAAAAACTGATATTCTGAAAATTGTTTTGAAATCGTTTTGAAACAATTATATGTATATATATATATATATATATAATTTTTTTAAAAAAAAAATATATATATATAAAACAGTAGCGTCGGGGTCGCTGCCGTGAGGCAGCCACCCCGCGCCACTGTTACTGGTTGCTGCCAGCGGCAGCAACCAGCGGAAGTGCGACGCTGCTGCCGTTAAGGCGGCTGCGCCGCGGTGCCGGCTGTTGCCCTAGGGCAACGGCCTTAACGTTTGGGTCGGGACGATTAAATCGGCCCCGGCCCAATCACTGATACGGGTTTTAAAATTGTTTTAAAACAGGTCCGAGTTTTAAATATATATATATATATATGTATATGTTTCAGAATATAATAATTTGTTTTGATTATCAAAACCAATTTATTTAAAAGTTTGTTTTACCTAAATATTTGATATAAGTAATTCAAAGCATTAAATGAATTATACGAATTAATTAGGATATGCATAATTAAAATTGGATGAAAATTAATTTAAGTTGTTAATTTGATTAACTCAATAATTACATAAATAGTTTATGTAATCAACTAATTAAATTTAGTTTAATTGAATCTATGCATGTTTGACGTTATGGACATATTAGACCCTCTATAATAGTTATTTAGTCTTTTGGTATTTAAATAGGACATGTGTGTCCTGTATTCTCTTACTTTCTATTGTATTTCTCCTCTCATCCAAATCCCTTCAACTAAATTGAAGTTTCTTAGAAATAGAATATTGTTGTAATTCAAGGCGCCAAGGAGAAGACAGAGGACCCAAACAGAAATATGTAATAGTTAGTATTTCCCTAGGGTGACCCTTTATTCCGTTTCTGGCTCAATGGAGTAAACTTAGAGATATGTCCATAATTGTCAATGTTGAATGTATGAATATTTGATATGTGCTAAAGCAAATCAAGACTAGGTTAGATTATGAGACTTAAATGAAATCCCTCACTAATCAAAAGTTAAGTAAATAAGCAAGTTATTAAAATCGGTTGCCCCTCCTTAATATTATAATTCAGCCGGCAGTACTGGGGGCCTTTGGGTTGTTGAGTAAACTCAAGCTCATGGTCTTATGGTAACACCTGAATTATCGAAAAATTGTTTTTCACGAATATCGGGTAATGCTTAAATTAGGATAGAATAATTGGATGAGTAAACTCATATTGTTCTAACCTAATGGGCAATATGGTTGGGATTGATAGACGACACATATCAGTTACTAATGTGGTTAGTAACCCAACAACCTAGAAATCACATGTTTTGATGTGATTGATTACATGAATCTACCTAATGAATGAAACTAGCTTGTTGAGTAAACTCAAGGTGAAATTTCAGGAGTTAGGATTCTAGCTCACTAAAGGAATTGTGAATATCCTTCGAATTAATATAGAGGGTTATTAATTTGGTAAAATAGTGGGAGCAATTTAAAAACATAAAATTCCAACGTATTTAAATTGTAAGTGAATTAAACAAATGAATCACATCCGTCACTTTTCTCACTCTCAGATTAATTTTATCAAATCGTACTCTAAAAACAATCATGTCGAAAACCGATCTAAGAAATATCCTTACCGATAACAAGTTGAATGGTTCAAACTTCGCCGACTGGTTTCGTAACCTCAAAATTGTTTTGAAGTTCGAAAAGATAGGGTATGTACTGGATACATCGATACCCGTTCTTCCGACCGATGATGCACCCATTGAAGAGATTGATGCCTATCAGAAGCATAAATCCGATGATGAACACGCCGGGTGCATCATACTTGCATCGATGACACCAGATCTGCAAAGGCAACATGAGGAGATGGATGCCTATTCTATTGTCATGCACTTGAAAGAGCTGTTCGGGAAACAGACTCGTTATGAATGTTTTGAGATATCAAAACTGTTATTTCGCTGCAAGATGCAAGAGGGCACATCTGTTATGACACATTGTGTCAAGATGATTGGCTATATCACCAAACTTTCTAGTATTGGCTTCACGATGGATCATGAACTAAGTGTCGACTTACTTCTTACATCCCTCCCAGAAAGTTATTCACAGTTCACCATGAACTACCAAATGAATGACTTACATACCTCTCTTGAAGAGCTTGCCAATATGCTCAAGACTGTTAAGCCCAACGTGAAGAAAGATAAGATGGTACCTGCTCTTGTGATTGAGGGATCAAAGAAGAGGAAAGAGAATTTTCCAAATCCAAAATATCCCAAGAAGAACAAGGGAGGCAAGCCAGCCCAAGCCAAAGGAAAGCAAGTCAAGAAGCCCAAAGGGGAATGCCACTTCTGTGGTAAAGATGGGCATTGGAGGAGAAATTGCAAGGAGTACCTGGCTTCTCTCAAGAAGGGAAAGGACGGTGCTTCAACTTCTGGTATGTTCTATATTGAAATTAACTCAATTTCGCAGTCTGAATCTTGGGTATTAGATACCGGGTGTGGATCTCATATTTGTATGAATATACAGGAACTAAAGCAGACTAGGGAATTAAAGAAAGGAGACATAAACTAGCGAGTGGGAAATGGAGCAAGAGTTGCCGCCCTCGCAATTGGAGATTATGTTTTGAGTTTGCCCTCTGGGCTTGTAATAGAATTAAGGAACTATTTGTATGTTCCAGAGATGTCTCGTAACATTATTTCTATTAGCTGTCTAGTTGATGATGGCTTTCATGTTTCAATTAAGAACAATGGTTGTGAATTTTATAGAAATAATATTTTCTATTTTTCAGCAATATCATTAAATGGGATTTATATTTTGAATGATAAAGTTTCTGCTTTCACAATTGATACCAAAAGACTTAGATTAGATAATTCAACTTACTTGTGGCATTGCCATTTAGGCCATATAAACCAGAGATGCATGCTTAAGCTACATCAAGATGGGCTTATAGACTCAATTGATTTTGAATCAATGGCAACATGTGAGTCATGTTTAAAAGGAAAAATGACAAAGACACCCTTTAGCAATAAAGTTCAGCGTGTATCAGACACTCTAGGATTAATACATTCAGATGTATGTGGTCCTATGTCAGTCCAAGCAAGAGGAGGATTCAGATACTTCATTAGCTTCATAGATGATCATACCGGATATGGTTATATCTATTTGATGAAGCACAAGTCAGAAGCTTTTGAGAAATTCAAATGCTTTAAGAATGAAGTTGAGAATCAAACAGGAAAGACTATCAAGATACTTCAATCTGATCGAGGTGGAGAATATCTTTCTGAAGAATTTATGAGTTATCTAAATGAATATGGAATATGCTCACAATGGACACCTCCTTATACACCATAACACAATGGTGTATCAGAAAGGAGAAATCGCACCTTACTAGATATGGTACGATCCATGATGAGCACCACTTCTCTTCCAAAATCATTTTGGGGCTATGCCTTAGAAACTGCCCTATTTACCTTAAACCGAGTACCAACCAAATCCGCCAGTTCCACACCATTCGAACCGTTCGTTGGTAGAAAACCCATCTTCTCTTTCATGAGAATATGGGATGTTTAGCATACGTCAAATGTATTGTGTCAGATAAATTAGATCCCAAATCTGACAAGTGTTTCTTCATTGGATACCCAAAGGAAACTATGGGATATTACTTTTATCATCCAGATGACCAAAAGGTAATAGTATCCAAACACGCGGTGTTTCTAGAGAAAGAGTTTCTGGAAGAAACACAGAATGGAAGCGTGATTGAACTTGAGGAAGTTCAAGAGGAATCTGTTGACCGATTTCCGCAAGTGCACGGTATACGCTTGTAGTAATAAAATATATCGATTCCACAGGGAACGTTTTTTTTAACAAAAACTTATTTTGAATTGGTTGAATTTACTTTTAATGTTTATAATATGGAAAATCGTTTAATCGGATTTGGTTTTGAAATTGCTAGAATAAGAATTAGAATAGAGTTTAACAAATGTTAGAAAATACTTTTGATTTAGGGATAAATTTACAAAACAGAAACGTTTAGTCTTTTTAGAAAAGTAAACAAATGTATTCATTTGCATTAAGCAAAGAAAACAACTTTAAACTTTGCATAAATTAAAACAATGAAATAAACGTCGGTTCCTCTAATTTTTGGGCTTTGAACTACAGTCAATCCTCCTACGATCGGGTTAGATCGCTACCTTAACCAAATTGATACTCTACTGATGATATAATTTTCCTAAGTGTTCAACAAAGTTTCCTTGTAAAGATTTTGAATTTAACTACGTTTTAATGAAAACACCAGCATCCACCTCGGATCCTTTACCAAAGTGCTGCATAAAAATCTATCGAATAGAACAGACTTTATTAGATGAAATATAAATTTGATAAAAGTTTACAGAGAACAAGAAGCATGAAAACATTTGACGGCGTGCAAGTGAACGGGTTGTCAATCCTTTTCTTGGGTTTCGTTAGAGTTTGTCAGACTCAGGGCGGATTCTCTACTCAATCTTCTCGTTGTAGCTTCATAGTAGGGATGCGGTCGGCCTCTACCAGAATGTAAACTAATATGAACAAATCTAAATGCTACTGTGTTTTTAATTATTGAATAAACAATGTGTGTACATCATATTGCTTTTACAGAAATGAACTCTAAATTCTGAATCACTTGACTCGGAATTTCTGCATTAATTCTACACTATTCTTTTCTTTTTTCTATATCTCCAACTCCCCATCAACTCTTTATTTATAGATGTTGAAGAGTCGTGATTGAAGTGTCGTGTCCGTTGTGAGGGGACGTATCCTCTGCGAAGAGATGTCTTTATCCACCCGAACGAACGTATTTCATCGAAAATGAAAGTGTGCGAATGGCTCTCCAGGAATTGCTGAACTTACCGAGAATAATTAATTCTCGGCCGAGAATGGGGGAGCAATTATTTGGTCTTCGGACGAAAGGGAGGGGCGCTGGACAACGCGTGTCGCGACCGAGAATTTGAGATTCTCGGTCGCGGCTTCACAAATTCTCTACCGAGAATTTGGTTTCTGATGCGTCCCCACCTAAGGTTAGAGATGGGAACTCACTAAGGGATAAGTGTACCCCGTCGTTATCAAGTAATAAATTTCTGGGTTTAAGTCCAGGTTATCGTCCACAGGATTTATTTCTGCAAGTACCGAATTACTAAGTCTCGGATGTTATCTAGGCTTAAGGGGTTTGAGTTGGTTTTGTTTAATTAATCTACTCCTAGGTTGGTTTGCACTAATCCTAACTAGATTATCTAATTCTGACTAAGTTATTCTAACCCTAACTAAATTACTCTACCCCTAATTGATCTTTTACCAAAGCAATTAACTGAATGAACATGAAGGAATACGATGATAACAATGATAGAGTGTTTAAGCAATTGAATTGAAACTAAGTCGCTTATGTCCAAGGCGATTAACCCGACCTATCCTCCTAAAGTCCCTAGTTCGTGATTCCCTTGTAAGGCCGAAACTAGCTCTAAGGCTCAGTAATTTGGGCTTAATCTTCTATAGGGTCGTCAATCCTATAGGCACTGACTAGGTCAGATTCAGCTCGCAATATGTGCCAACCTAATTTTGGGATTATCGAATGAGTTAAACCAATCAGACAAAGCGTAAGACAAAGATTAAAACATCAAAACAGTTGAATAAACAAAATCTATATTATATATCAAAGATGAAGGAATTGTCACGAAGTTACAATAAACCTAGAATTCATAGCATGTATCAGAGGCTAGACAGAATATAAAAGAAGAAAAATCCCTTTCAGGGAACCTGTCTACCAATGCAGGCGTCTTTCTAGGATTTAAGGATGGAGCTTGAGTAATCCTCGGTGAATGGAGCTTCGGAGGTGTCTTCAATGGAGGTTTGAAGGTTATGGAGGAGGTGGAGAGGATTTCTCAAGGTGGAAGCTAAGCTAATTACAAAAGTAAAAGATATCTAATTTACAATTGAAAATTTCTATTTATAGACGCGTCTCGGGCCTCGTTTTGACCTAATTTCGTGTCCTTGTTGGTGTAGGAAGACGTGGGGCCGAACGTGGCTTCGTGGGGGCGGAATTGGTCTTTTTGACCAATTCCCGCAGGTCTGCTCGCCGAGCAGGTCATCAGGGGCCTGCTCGGCGAGCAGGCATAGCCTGCTCGGCGAGCAGAAATGGCCCCGGGGGCCCTGCTCGCCGAGCGTTTTCGCCCGAAGCGCGCTCGATCCGTACCGGATGACTTCCAAACCCTTTTTCGTCTGAACTTACACCTGCACACGCATAAAAACTCCAGAAAACATTAGTCCAAAAGCCGAATTGATCCGTCAATCGCTTATTTTGAGCAAACGCTTCGTTTGGTGCGACTTTTGACGGACCAATTAGCTTCAAAAGATAACGAAATTCTATTATGCGTGTTATTTCGGCCGTATTTGCCTAAATTGATCACAAAACGAGCCTAAACGACGAAAAGTAAATAGAATGCTTCCAATTTCTAACTAACTCACACAAAAGCATTTAAATGCGAGAATTGCTCGCTTATTAGCCAAATAAACCTAAAAACCGTCCTAAAACCGTACCCAAAGATAGGGGTTTTTGACCCCTATCAGTTTCCTCAGCCAAGAATTTGGCATTTTTCTCTGTTTCTGACTTCGTTCTTTGTCCTCATTTTGGTGTAATTGATCTTTGTCGTTTTTGACTCCTTTTGTAGGGTTTTTATTCTATTTTTAACCTCTTTCGCTCCTATTTGGATTTTACCAAACATTTAGGTACCTTGTAAGAAAGAAACATATTCAAATGTAAAAGTATTCTAAACAGGTATAAATAGTATGAATTCGAAGCAAAACTGATGTAATTATTAATGATATTTTAGGTATATTTTGGGCTTAACAGAATCACATGTTGAAAACGTGGAAGAAGTTGAACCCGAACCCGTTTCACTAGATGAAACACAAGTGTCATATCGCACTCGTAGGTCTCAAAGAATTTGTGAACTCCTAGTTAGATATGGTTTTCTAGTGGGAGATAACGAACTAGTTCCCGTGTTAGACGATGAACCCGAAACCTACGAAGAAGCTCTTACTAGTCCAGAATCTAAAGCATGGCTTGAAGCCATGAATTCTGAAATGGACTCCATGTATACTAACCAAGTGTGGACTTTGGTTGATCCACTCGAAGGGATAAAACCCATTGGGTGCAGGTGGATCTTCAAGAAGAAGACAGACATGGATGGAAAGGTTAGTACCTACAAAGCTAGGTTAGTAGCAAAAGGATATCGCCAAAGGCAAGGTGGTTAATATGACGAGACTTTCTCTCCAGTAGCCATGTTCAAATCCATCAGAATATTGCTTGCAATTGCCGCTCGATCCGTACCGGATGACTTCCAAACCCTTTTTCGTCTGAACTTACACCTGCACACGCATAAAAACTCCAGAAAACATTAGTCCAAAAGCCGAATTGATCCGTCAATCGCTTATTTTGAGCAAACGCTTCGTTTGGTGCGACTTTTGACGGACCAATTAGCTTCAAAAGATAACGGAATTCTATTATGCGTGTTATTTCGGCCGTATTTGCCTAAATTGATCACAAAACGAGCCTAAACGACGAAAAGTAAATAGAATGCTTCCAATTTCTAACTAACTCACACAAAAGCATTTAAATGCGAGAATTGCTCGCTTATTAGCCAAATAAACCTAAAAACCGTCCTAAAACCGTACCCAAAGATAGGGGTTTTTGACCCCTATCAAACCTCCTCGCACTTAAAACTTTACTTGTCCCCAAGTAAACTAAAAAACTAAACCCGCCATCACAAGCAAGCTAGAAAACTTCCCAGTTTGACTAGGTGCTTGACACAATTTCGAGCATCTGTAATTACATGCATTCGGAAATACAAAGTAGAGACACGATATCCAAAAGCCGCATTTCAATTACAATAGGTCATAGTTTTAAGTAAAGGAACACATGTTCAATTGAACGAGCTTGAGGGGATCGCTAAGTAAAACACCTCACCATAGGTAGTTCACTCATTCACACAATTTTGGTGGCTAAAGTGTTTACTCTCGGCTTATATTCTTGCTTAGGATTACGTTGATTTTGAACGTTCATCCGAGTTCCTCTACTATGCTATATGACTCTGATGATATCAAAAACAGCCTCTAATTGGGGTTGTAATGTGGTTAGAGGGTTAAAGGTACAACAAAGGTTAAGTGTTCTAGCGCTACAACAACAAAGTTTAAATGGCTTTAGCAAATATGAAGTGATTGAGCTTTTTATTCGTCCCTTATTGTTTTCTTTTTGGGATGTTTTCTTTGAGACATTTTTTATTTTTCTAAGAACTAGGGAATGGAGTTCTTCCCTTTTGTTCGTCTCTTTTCTTTTCTTTTTCTTTTTCTGTTTTTCTTCTTCTCTTTTTTTTTTTTCTTTTGGGATAGTGATGCTCATTCACTTCTTATCCTTTTGGCTTGCTACTATAATGCCATAAACAACGATAAAGCGCTAGAGAAAAACAAAGGCTCAATTTGAGCTTTGCAAAAACAAAGGTTAAGTAGCGAACCAAGTTGTGGTTCGCAAAAACGGGTTAGAACGAAAGAAAAATCTACAAACTACAAAAATGTCGGCTCAAAGGGGCTTCCTAGAGTGGATGAAAAAGAAAAACAAGGTAAAGAAAAGGTTAATTCTAATGAGGCTGATTCATCGTTTATCATCTCAAATCATTGCATGTAGGTTCAACACAGTATTAGGTGCAAAATCTGTAATCTTCCACAAGTCAAAGCATTCACACAAAAATGTCAAGAAAAAGAGCTTTTTGATGTTCGCTCTTAGGCTCAAATTCAACTCACAATTCTTTGGGTTTCAATTTTGTGTTTACTAGTTTTTCCCCAAACTCAAGTTTAATATTACATGCCTTCAATTCTTAAGTTATCTACCTAAGTAATGATTTTAGCATTTCTTCAAAAGTAGGGTCTAAATGCAAACTGTAGCTCATGCTTTTACAGATACGAGAGTTGTGTCCCACACCTAAACTAGTTGTCATGCAATTTTAGATTCGGTTCTCAGCCCTCAAAGACAAATAACGAAGTTTAGATTCGAAGGAGGTTCACGGTTTTAGGTCCTAAACATGCAAAAACATAATAAAACGCCAAAACGCAAACCTAAACTAGACACGACGCAACAAAAATTTAAAAATTTATACAATTTTTGTAAGTTTGTCTACCCCTCCTCCTCACACTTAAAATATGCAATAAGTTCCAACATTGCATCATAAATCATGAAGTACGAGTGTAAAAAGTTAGGGTGGAGAAGAAAACTTACGGATTTTATCGCAATCGCAAAAGCTTGACGATTTACGGTGGCAAATTTTTATTTATTTATTTATTTATTTATTTCAGCTTCGTTCGGGAGAAAAAAAAAATCTCGAAAAAAAATTCCTTATCGCGGCCGAGCACCGCCGCTGGGCAGCAGTGCCCAGCGGCGGGCTGGGCGCAGTGCCTAGCGGCGGGCTGGGCGCAGTGCCCAGCGGCGGGCTGGGCACAGTGCCCAGCGGCGTGCTGGGCGCCAGCGCCCAGCGCGCGGCGAGCAGGGCCCTGCTCGCCGAGCTGGGCCTCCTGGGGCCAATTTTTTTTTTTTATTATTTTATTTTAAACCTGAAAACTTAAAAAAAATAAAAATAAAAATAAAAATAAAAATAAAAATAAAAGAAAACTAAACAACTAAAAAAAATATTTATTTATTATTATTTTTTTTTTTAAACGAACACTTAAAAAAAACGTAAAAGAAAACTAAAAAGACTAAACTAAAGGATCAATGTATAATCTAAATAAAACAAACCTGAAAAGTTTTATTGAAACTTGGGTTGCCTCCCAAGAAGCGCTACGTTATAGTCGGTGAGCTCGACATAGAATTCCCGCCTAGGTGTATGCTTCTACTCGCGTTAGAAATTCAAATTCCTGAATAAATAATCCGTACCTACAAAACGGATTAAGAGCCTCTAATAAGTTTAATGAAAGCAGGAGGCCGAATTTAAACATATTATGAAAAAGTTTGGTTTGCTCCCTTTTGGATTCTCTTGGTAGGTCGAAGAGAATGAAAACTTCTGAGCATGAAACAAACCTAAACTTTTCTAATGTTTGAGGAAAAGGTACTTGAGATACACAAGTTTTGATTTGATCTTTTATCTCTACCACATGATTTAGAATTTCAGATTTTGAACCGGGGTTGCTTACCGCTTCCGGTTCTTCACTTACCTCGAGTGATGCATGTGATAGTGGGCTTGGTTCTACCTTTTTGTCATTCCTCAAAGAGATGGCTTGAGCTGATTCCCTTTGTGGGATTTCTATGTTTTCCTTTATGCTTGGGAGAGCATCTCGGGATTGCTTTTGCATCTCTTGGTTTATTTGAGCCAGTTGGTTGCTCAAGTCCTTGCAAACCTCCTCGTTGATTGTAAGTCGGGCTGATATTCCTTTCAAAAGGGACAGCACCTCATCTCGTGAGCTAGAGGGTTGTGGAGGAACTTGGCTTGCTTGTTCGTAAGGGAACATTCCCAATTCGTTTTCCCTGTGCTCATTAACAAACCTATTTGGAGGCCTCAATATGTTAGGGTTCCCGTAGGACAGATTTGAGTGTTGAGGTCTCCTCCAATCACTACCATAAAAGCTGTAAGAATTAGGGTTAGAATTATACCTTTGGTGATTACCCACAAAACTTACACTTTCATTGGTGTTGAGGCTCAGATTTGCCATCAAGATATCCATTTTCTCATTTAAGTCGGCCATGGAGGGATTGGGAGCCTCATTCTCCAGGGTATGAATGTATTGTCTTGATGGGATAGTAAACTTTTGAGCTTGCCACTCGACTTTTTCTTGCCAATTCATTGATCAGAGAATGCTGAGAAAAAGTGAAGTTCTAGCACAAAAGTTGATAAATAACAGTATACAGATATGAACAAGTATAGAAACGTATAAAGAAATCATATATCAACAAGTATAAACGATATAAACAAAGATATTCACAATGAATGCCTAAACTAACAAATCAACCTTTGGTTCGATATTGCAGAAGAAATAAATCCCCGGCAACGGCGCCAAAAACTTGATTATTGGCGGTTGTCGGGTATTTATAGAATTAATCTACAATCCCCGGCAACGGCGCCAAAAACTTGATTATTGGCGGTTGTCGGGTATTTATAGAATTAATCTACTATTTCCCGGCAACGGCGCCAAAAACTTGATTATTGGCGGTTGTCGGGTATTTATAGAATTAATCTACTATTCCCCGGCAACGGCGCCAAAAACTTGATTATTGGCGGTTGTCGGGTATTTATAGAATTAATCTACTATTCCCCGGCAACGGCGCCAAAAACTTGATTATTGGCGGTTGTCGGGTATTTATAGAATTAATCTACTATTCCCCGGCAACGGCGCCAAAAACTTGATGCGTCCCCACCTAAGGTTAGAGATGGGAACTCACTAAGGGATAAGTGTACCCCGTCGTTATCAAGTAATAAATTTCTGGGTTTAAGTCCAGGTTATCGTCCACAGGATTTATTTCTGCAAGTACCGAATTACTAAGTCTCGGATGTTATCTAGGCTTAAGGGGTTTGAGTTGGTTTTGTTTAATTAATCTACTCCTAGGTTGGTTTGCACTAATCCTAACTAGATTATCTAATTCTGACTAAGTTATTCTAACCCTAACTAAATTACTCTACCCCTAATTGATCTTTTACCAAAGCAATTAACTGAATGAACATGAAGGAATACGATGATAACAATGATAGAGTGTTTAAGCAATTGAATTGAAACTAAGTCGCTTATGTCCAAGGCGATTAACCCGACCTATCCTCCTAAAGTCCCTAGTTCGTGATTCCCTTGTAAGGCCGAAACTAGCTCTAAGGCTCAGTAATTTGGGCTTAATCTTCTATAGGGTCGTCAATCCTATAGGCACTGACTAGGTCAGATTCAGCTCGCAATATGTGCCAACCTAATTTTGGGATTATCGAATGAGTTAAACCAATCAGACAAAGCGTAAGACAAAGATTAAAACATCAAAACAGTTGAATAAACAAAATCTATATTATATATCAAAGATGAAGGAATTGTCACGAAGTTACAATAAACCTAGAATTCATAGCATGTATCAGAGGCTAGACAGAATATAAAAGAAGAAAAATCCCTTTCAGGGAACCTGTCTACCAATGCAGGCGTCTTTCTAGGATTTAAGGATGGAGCTTGAGTAATCCTCGGTGAATGGAGCTTCGGAGGTGTCTTCAATGGAGGTTTGAAGGTTATGGAGGAGGTGGAGAGGATTTCTCAAGGTGGAAGCTAAGCTAATTACAAAAGTAAAAGATATCTAATTTACAATTGAAAATTTCTATTTATAGACGCGTCTCGGGCCTCGTTTTGACCTAATTTCGTGTTATTGTTGGTGTAGGAAGACGTGGGGCCGAACGTGGCTTCGTGGGGGCGGAATTGGTCTTTTTGACCAATTCCCGCAGGTCTGCTCGCCGAGCAGGTCATCAGGGGCCTGCTCGGCGAGCAGGCATAGCCTGCTCGGCGAGCAGAAATGGCCCCGGGGGCCCTGCTCGCCGAGCGTTTTCGCCCGAAGCGCGCTCGATCCGTACCGGATGACTTCCAAACCCTTTTTCGTCTGAACTTACACCTGCACACGCATAAAAACTCCAGAAAACATTAGTCCAAAAGCCGAATTGATCCGTCAATCGCTTATTTTGAGCAAACGCTTCGTTTGGTGCGACTTTTGACGGACCAATTAGCTTCAAAAGATAACGAAATTCTATTATGCGTGTTATTTCGGCCGTATTTGCCTAAATTGATCACAAAACGAGCCTAAACGACGAAAAGTAAATAGAATGCTTCCAATTTCTAACTAACTCACACAAAAGCATTTAAATGCGAGAATTGCTCGCTTATTAGCCAAATAAACCTAAAAACCGTCCTAAAACCGTACCCAAAGATAGGGGTTTTTGACCCCTATCAGTTTCCTCAGCCAAGAATTTGGCATTTTTCTCTGTTTCTGACTTCGTTCTTTGTCCTCATTTTGGTGTAATTGATCTTTGTCGTTTTTGACTCCTTTTGTAGGGTTTTTATTCTATTTTTAACCTCTTTCGCTCCTATTTGGATTTTACCAAACATTTAGGTACCTTGTAAGAAAGAAACATATTCAAATGTAAAAGTATTCTAAACAGGTATAAATAGTATGAATTCGAAGCAAAACTGATGTAATTATTAATGATATTTTAGGTATATTTTGGGCTTAACAGAATCACATGTTGAAAACGTGGAAGAAGTTGAACCCGAACCCGTTTCACTAGATGAAACACAAGTGTCATATCGCACTCGTAGGTCTCAAAGAATTTGTGAACTCCTAGTTAGATATGGTTTTCTAGTGGGAGATAACGAACTAGTTCCTGTGTTAGACGATGAACCCGAAACCTACGAAGAAGCTCTTACTAGTCCAGAATCTAAAGCATGGCTTGAAGCCATGAATTCTGAAATGGACTCCATGTATACTAACCAAGTGTGGACTTTGGTTGATCCACTCGAAGGGATAAAACCCATTGGGTGCAGGTGGATCTTCAAGAAGAAGACAGACATGGATGGAAAGGTTAGTACCTACAAAGCTAGGTTAGTAGCAAAAGGATATCGCCAAAGGCAAGGTGGTTAATATGACGAGACTTTCTCTCCAGTAGCCATGTTCAAATCCATCAGAATATTGCTTGCAATTGCCGCTCGATCCGTACCGGATGACTTCCAAACCCTTTTTCGTCTGAACTTACACCTGCACACGCATAAAAACTCCAGAAAACATTAGTCCAAAAGCCGAATTGATCCGTCAATCGCTTATTTTGAGCAAACGCTTCGTTTGGTGCGACTTTTGACGGACCAATTAGCTTCAAAAGATAACGGAATTCTATTATGCGTGTTATTTCGGCCGTATTTGCCTAAATTGATCACAAAACGAGCCTAAACGACGAAAAGTAAATAGAATGCTTCCAATTTCTAACTAACTCACACAAAAGCATTTAAATGCGAGAATTGCTCGCTTATTAGCCAAATAAACCTAAAAACCGTCCTAAAACCGTACCCAAAGATAGGGGTTTTTGACCCCTATCAAACCTCCTCGCACTTAAAACTTTACTTGTCCCCAAGTAAACTAAAAAACTAAACCCACCATCACAAGCAAGCTAGAAAACTTCCCAGTTTGACTAGGTGCTTGACACAATTTCGAGCATCTGTAATTACATGCATTCGGAAATACAAAGTAGAGACACGATATCCAAAAGCCGCATTTCAATTACAATAGGTCATAGTTTTAAGTAAAGGAACACATGTTCAATTGAACGAGCTTGAGGGGATCGCTAAGTAAAACACCTCACCATAGGTAGTTCACTCATTCACACAATTTTGGTGGCTAAAGTGTTTACTCTCGGCTTATATTCTTGCTTAGGATTACGTTGATTTTGAACGTTCATCCGAGTTCCTCTACTATGCTATATGACTCTGATGATATCAAAAACAGCCTCTAATTGGGGTTGTAATGTGGTTAGAGGGTTAAAGGTACAACAAAGGTTAAGTGTTCTAGCGCTACAACAACAAAGTTTAAATGGATTTAGCAAATATGAAGTGATTGAGCTTTTTATTCGTCCCTTATTGTTTTCTTTTTGGGATGTTTTCTTTGAGACATTTTTTATTTTTCTAAGAACTAGGGAATGGAGTTCTTCCCTTTTGTTCGTCTCTTTTCTTTTCTTTTTCTTTTTCTGTTTTTCTTCTTCTCTTTTTTTTTTTTTTCTTTTGGGATAGTGATGCTCATTCACTTCTTATCCTTTTGGCTTGCTACTATAATGCCATAAACAACGATAAAGCGCTAGAGAAAAACAAAGGCTCAATTTGAGCTTTGCAAAAACAAAGGTTAAGTAGCGAACCAAGTTGTGGTTCGCAAAAACGGGTTAGAACGAAAGAAAAATCTACAAACTACAAAAATGTCGGCTCAAAGGGGCTTCCTAGAGTGGATGAAAAAGAAAAACAAGGTAAAGAAAAGGTTAATTCTAATGAGGCTGATTCATCGTTTATCATCTCAAATCATTGCATGTAGGTTCAACACAGTATTAGGTGCAAAATCTGTAATCTTCCACAAGTCAAAGCATTCACACAAAAATGTCAAGAAAAAGAGCTTTTTGATGTTCGCTCTTAGGCTCAAATTCAACTCACAATTCTTTGGGTTTCAATTTTGTGTTTACTAGTTTTTCCCCAAACTCAAGTTTAATATTACATGCCTTCAATTCTTAAGTTATCTACCTAAGTAATGATTTTAGCATTTCTTCAAAAGTAGGGTCTAAATGCAAACTGTAGCTCATGCTTTTACAGATACGAGAGTTGTGTCCCACACCTAAACTAGTTGTCATGCAATTTTAGATTCGGTTCTCAGCCCTCAAAGACAAATAACGAAGTTTAGATTCGAAGGAGGTTCACGGTTTTAGGTCCTAAACATGCAAAAACATAATAAAACGCCAAAACGCAAACCTAAACTAGACACGACGCAACAAAAATTTAAAAATTTATACAATTTTTGTAAGTTTGTCTACCCCTCCTCCTCACACTTAAAATATGCAATAAGTTCCAACATTGCATCATAAATCATGAAGTACGAGTGTAAAAAGTTAGGGTGGAGAAGAAAACTTACGGATTTTATCGCAATCGCAAAAGCTTGACGATTTACGGTGGCAAATTTTTATTTATTTATTTATTTATTTATTTCAGCTTCGTTCGGGAGAAAAAAAAAAATCTCGAAAAAAAATTCCTTATCGCGGCCGAGCACCGCCGCTGGGCAGCAGTGCCCAGCGGCGGGCTGGGCGCAGTGCCTAGCGGCGGGCTGGGCGCAGTGCCCAGCGGCGGGCTGGGCACAGTGCCCAGCGGCGTGCTGGGCGCCAGCGCCCAGCGCGCGGCGAGCAGGGCCCTGCTCGCCGAGCTGGGCGGCAGTGCCCTGCTCGCCGAGCAGGGCCCTGCTCGCCGAGCTGGGCCTCCTGGGGCCAATTTTTTTTTTTTTTTATTTTATTTTAAACCTGAAAACTTAAAAAAAATAAAAATAAAAATAAAAATAAAAATAAAAATAAAAGAAAACTAAACAACTAAAAAAAATATTTATTTATTATTATTATTTTTTTTTAAACGAACACTTAAAAAAAACGTAAAAGAAAACTAAAAAGACTAAACTAAAGGATCAATGTATAATCTAAATAAAACAAACCTGAAAAGTTTTATTGAAACTTGGGTTGCCTCCCAAGAAGCGCTACGTTATAGTCGGTGAGCTCGACATAGAATTCCCGCCTAGGTGTATGCTTCTACTCGCGTTAGAAATTCAAATTCCTGAATAAATAATCCGTACCTACAAAACGGATTAAGAGCCTCTAATAAGTTTAATGAAAGCAGGAGGCCGAATTTAAACATATTATGAAAAAGTTTGGTTTGCTCCCTTTTGGATTCTCTTGGTAGGTCGAAGAGAATGAAAACTTCTGAGCATGAAACAAACCTAAACTTTTCTAATGTTTGAGGAAAAGGTACTTGAGATACACAAGTTTTGATTTGATCTTTTATCTCTACCACATGATTTAGAATTTCAGATTTTGAACCGGGGTTGCTTACCGCTTCCGGTTCTTCACTTACCTCGAGTGATGCATGTGATAGTGGGCTTGGTTCTACCTTTTTGTCATTCCTCAAAGAGATGGCTTGAGCTGATTCCCTTTGTGGGATTTCTATGTTTTCCTTTATGCTTGGGAGAGCATCTCGGGATTGCTTTTGCATCTCTTGGTTTATTTGAGCCAGTTGGTTGCTCAAGTCCTTGCAAACCTCCTCGTTGATTGTAAGTCGGGCTGATATTCCTTTCAAAAGGGACAGCACCTCATCTCGTGAGCTAGAGGGTTGTGGAGGAACTTGGCTTGCTTGTTCGTAAGGGAACATTCCCAATTCGTTTTCCCTGTGCTCATTAACAAACCTATTTGGAGGCCTCAATATGTTAGGGTTCCCGTAGGACAGATTTGAGTGTTGAGGTCTCCTCCAATCACTACCATAAAAGCTGTAAGAATTAGGGTTAGAATTATACCTTTGGTGATTACCCACAAAACTTACACTTTCATTGGTGTTGAGGCTCAGATTTGCCATCAAGATATCCATTTTCTCATTTAAGTCGGCCATGGAGGGATTGGGAGCCTCATTCTCCAGGGTATGAATGTATTGTCTTGATGGGATAGTAAACTTTTGAGCTTGCCACTCGACTTTTTCTTGCCAATTCATTGATCAGAGAATGCTGAGAAAAAGTGAAGTTCTAGCACAAAAGTTGATAAATAACAGTATACAGATATGAACAAGTATAGAAACGTATAAAGAAATCATATATCAACAAGTATAAACGATATAAACAAAGATATTCACAATGAATGCCTAAACTAACAAATCAACCTTTGGTTCGATATTGCAGAAGAAATAAATCCCCGGCAACGGCGCCAAAAACTTGATTATTGGCGGTTGTCGGGTATTTATAGAATTAATCTACAATCCCCGGCAACGGCGCCAAAAACTTGATTATTGGCGGTTGTCGGGTATTTATAGAATTAATCTACTATTTCCCGGCAACGGCGCCAAAAACTTGATTATTGGCGGTTGTCGGGTATTTATAGAATTAATCTACTATTCCCCGGCAACGGCGCCAAAAACTTGATTATTGGCGGTTGTCGGGTATTTATAGAATTAATCTACTATTCCCCGGCAACGGCGCCAAAAACTTGATTATTGGCGGTTGTCGGGTATTTATAGAATTAATCTACTATTCCCCGGCAACGGCGCCAAAAACTTGATGCGTCCCCACCTAAGGTTAGAGATGGGAACTCACTAAGGGATAAGTGTACCCCGTCGTTATCAAGTAATAAATTTCTGGGTTTAAGTCCAGGTTATCGTCCACAGGATTTATTTCTGCAAGTACCGAATTACTAAGTCTCGGATGTTATCTAGGCTTAAGGGGTTTGAGTTGGTTTTGTTTAATTAATCTACTCCTAGGTTGGTTTGCACTAATCCTAACTAGATTATCTAATTCTGACTAAGTTATTCTAACCCTAACTAAATTACTCTACCCCTAATTGATCTTTTACCAAAGCAATTAACTGAATGAACATGAAGGAATACGATGATAACAATGATAGAGTGTTTAAGCAATTGAATTGAAACTAAGTCGCTTATGTCCAAGGCGATTAACCCGACCTATCCTCCTAAAGTCCCTAGTTCGTGATTCCCTTGTAAGGCCGAAACTAGCTCTAAGGCTCAGTAATTTGGGCTTAATCTTCTATAGGGTCGTCAATCCTATAGGCACTGACTAGGTCAGATTCAGCTCGCAATATGTGCCAACCTAATTTTGGGATTATCGAATGAGTTAAACCAATCAGACAAAGCGTAAGACAAAGATTAAAACATCAAAACAGTTGAATAAACAAAATCTATATTATATATCAAAGATGAAGGAATTGTCACGAAGTTACAATAAACCTAGAATTCATAGCATGTATCAGAGGCTAGACAGAATATAAAAGAAGAAAAATCCCTTTCAGGGAACCTGTCTACCAATGCAGGCGTCTTTCTAGGATTTAAGGATGGAGCTTGAGTAATCCTCGGTGAATGGAGCTTCGGAGGTGTCTTCAATGGAGGTTTGAAGGTTATGGAGGAGGTGGAGAGGATTTCTCAAGGTGGAAGCTAAGCTAATTACAAAAGTAAAAGATATCTAATTTACAATTGAAAATTTCTATTTATAGACGCGTCTCGGGCCTCGTTTTGACCTAATTTCGTGTTATTGTTGGTGTAGGAAGACGTGGGGCCGAACGTGGCTTCGTGGGGGCGGAATTGGTCTTTTTGACCAATTCCCGCAGGTCTGCTCGCCGAGCAGGTCATCAGGGGCCTGCTCGGCGAGCAGAAATGGCCCCGGGGGCCCTGCTCGCCGAGCGTTTTCGCCCGAAGCGCGCTCGATCCGTACCGGATGACTTCCAAACCCTTTTTCGTCTGAACTTACACCTGCACACGCATAAAAACTCCAGAAAACATTAGTCCAAAAGCCGAATTGATCCGTCAATCGCTTATTTTGAGCAAACGCTTCGTTTGGTGCGACTTTTGACGGACCAATTAGCTTCAAAAGATAACGAAATTCTATTATGCGTGTTATTTCGGCCGTATTTGCCTAAATTGATCACAAAACGAGCCTAAACGACGAAAAGTAAATAGAATGCTTCCAATTTCTAACTAACTCACACAAAAGCATTTAAATGCGAGAATTGCTCGCTTATTAGCCAAATAAACCTAAAAACCGTCCTAAAACCGTACCCAAAGATAGGGGTTTTTGACCCCTATCAGTTTCCTCAGCCAAGAATTTGGCATTTTTCTCTGTTTCTGACTTCGTTCTTTGTCCTCATTTTGGTGTAATTGATCTTTGTCGTTTTTGACTCCTTTTGTAGGGTTTTTATTCTATTTTTAACCTCTTTCGCTCCTATTTGGATTTTACCAAACATTTAGGTACCTTGTAAGAAAGAAACATATTCAAATGTAAAAGTATTCTAAACAGGTATAAATAGTATGAATTCGAAGCAAAACTGATGTAATTATTAATGATATTTTAGGTATATTTTGGGCTTAACAGAATCACATGTTGAAAACGTGGAAGAAGTTGAACCCGAACCCGTTTCACTAGATGAAACACAAGTGTCATATCGCACTCGTAGGTCTCAAAGAATTTGTGAACTCCTAGTTAGATATGGTTTTCTAGTGGGAGATAATGAACTAGTTCCCGTGTTAGACGATGAACCCGAAACCTACGAAGAAGCTCTTACTAGTCCAGAATCTAAAGCATGGCTTGAAGCCATGAATTCTGAAATGGACTCCATGTATACTAACCAAGTGTGGACTTTGGTTGATCCACTCGAAGGGATAAAACCCATTGGGTGCAGGTGGATCTTCAAGAAGAAGACAGACATGGATGGAAAGGTTAGTACCTACAAAGCTAGGTTAGTAGCAAAAGGATATCGCCAAAGGCAAGGTGGTTAATATGACGAGACTTTCTCTCCAGTAGCCATGTTCAAATCCATCAGAATATTGCTTGCAATTGCCGCTCATTTTGATTATGAGATTTGGCAAATGGATGTGAAAACAGCTTTCCTAAATGGAAACCTACTTGAGGATGTATACATGATGCAACCTGAAGGTTTCACGTCGAAGAATGCAACCAAGGTTTGCAAACTTCAAAGGTCCATTTATGGGCTCAAGCAAGCATCTAGAAGCTGGAACAAACGTTTTGATGAAACCATAAAACAATTTGGTTTCGAACAAAACTCAGAAGAGGCTTGTGTTTACAAGAAGACAAGTGGGAGCTCAGTCGTTTTCTTAGTACTATATGTTGATGATATATTACTTATGGGAAACGATGTTGCAATGTTGCAAACAGTAAAAGTTTGGTTATCGAGTAATTTCTCCATAAAAGACTTGGGAGAAGCAGCCTACATCTTAGGGATTAAGATCTATCAGGATAGATCAAAGAGACTGCTCAGTCTATCCCAGTCTACATATATTGACAAAGTCTTAAAGCGTTTTGACATGCATGAATCGAAAAGAGGTAACTTACCAATGGTCCATGGTGTCAAGTTATCAAATGGTCAATGTCCTAAAACAGAGAGTGACAAGAATCGCATGGCTGTAATTCCTTACTCCAGCACGGTTGGTTCGATCATGTATGCTATGCTTTGCACTAGACCCGATGTGGCGTTCGCATTAAGTATGATGAGCCGATATCAAGGGAATCTGGGATTTGATCACTGGATTGCTGTCAAGAACATTCTTAAGTATCTTAGAAGAACTAAAGACATGTTCCTCGTATATGGACAAGGAGAATTGAAAATTAAAGGATATTCAGATGCTAGTCATCTGACTGATGAAAATGATTATAGATCCCAATCAGGATACCAGTTTATCCTGAATGGAGGTTCAGTTAGTTGGAAGAGTTCCAAGCAAGGAAGTGTTGCTTTCTCGTCAACTGAATCAGAGTACATCGCAGCTGCAGAAGCGGCAAAGGAGGCTGTTTGGATTAGGAAGTTCATAACAGAACTAGGTACCTGACATTGTGAATCCCATTACTCTGTACTATGATAACAATGGAGTCATTGCACAAGCAAAGGAACCACGGTCTCATAATGCATCCAAACATTATCTCAAGCGATATCATCTCATTAGGGAGATCATAGCCAGGGGAGAGGTGAGAATAGAAAAGGTGCCCACTGAGGACAACGTTGCAGACCCGTTGACCAAGCCATTACCACAAAGAGCTCACGATAGACATCTTAGTTCTTCTGGTATTAGTTTCAGGAACAATTGGCTTTAGTCCAAGTGGGAGAATGTTGGAGTTTAGTGTCCTAAAGACAATTGTTTTAGGATATTAATATTAATGAATAAATTGTTTATTTGATCATTTGATTCTGTGCGAGCACTATCCAATAGGTGAGAGCCTAGGGTGTGTGAGAGCAGGGTTGGATATCACACAAAGTAATTGCAGAATAGTTAATGTCAGATTAAGTATTCGTCACTCCCGGTAAGTGGGAGATATATCCAAATGGCCGCTTGTGGTGAATTGACTGAAAAGCTTGCAAGGTGATACAGTTAAGAGTAGAAATGAACATTTCACTTAACTTATCTTTTTAGAGTGAATTCTGTTGAAACACCTTTCCAACATGATTTTGATTTGACAAAATTAATTAAGTTAATCCATGATTAAGACAATTAAATTTAAGTTCTTTGATTTAATTGTGCTAATGCGTTTGTTCAATGTTAAGTATAAAAATATTTATAAGAACAGGAATCAAGTTAGACAGAACATAGTCAGCATGATAACATAGCACGGGCTGAGTAAAAAAATGACTCAGTACGAAAGAAGGAAAATCTTCTTCATGACCGAAGCTTACAAAACGAAGCTGACCGTGGAAGCTGAGTAAAAAACAACTCCACATAAAAGAAGAGAAGTCTTCTTCAGAACTATATCTTGCAAAACGAAGCTGACCGTGGAAGCTGAGTGAAAGGCAACTCAGCATCGGAATTGGTAACAATCAAAGACAACGGCTATCAAAGTCATGCTGAATGACTTCAGGACATCATCAATGATCCGTTTACTAAACGACAAGATCCGACAACTGTCTGCACCAATAATAGAAACCTTGGAATTACGCAAAAGTTAATTTTGAGATGCATGGGTCAAATGTCCGCTGGTTAAAAGACGAAACTGCACAAGAAGACAAACCTGCGAGAAAAAGACAAACCTGGCGCCTGCGGAATTCAGACGACAGGATTGGCCTGCAAATCTGAAGCTGACCAAAACATGTCGCCGGAAGGAGCCGTTTGAATCCAACAAATAATTCCGGATTTAAATGATTGAGCCTACAGGTTTCAACTGTAAAAGGACACTTCTTGGATCCTTAGCAGATTGTCGAAATACAAGAGAACAAAAAGCATACATACAAAAGCACACCAAAACAAGAAAAAGATCTTACACCAAACTTCCATATATGTGTAAATGCTAGAGTGATTTTCTTTGTAATCATCTAAAGTGTTCTTTGTTAGAAAAAGGACAATTTTGTATCAATCGTAGTATTGAGAGAGTGTACTGAGTACTCGGTGTTAAGTACTCAGTGGTAGAGAAATCTAGGTGTTCGGTATAGCACTTAGTAGGAGTTGAGTAGACGAATAGAGGACGGTACTCTTGCATATTCAACTGCCTTGTAAACGGTTTGTGCTCTACCTTTAAAGAGCTCAGTATTGGATTTAAAAAGCCCGGAGAGATTCTGGGGACTGGACGTAGGCGAAGAGGCCGAACCAGGATAAGTCATGCTGAGTAATCTCTAACTCTCTTTTGTATATATATCTGTATGTGTTGCTTGCTATATTTGCTCAGTATATAAATTGCTTAAGCTGACACTGAGTAAATCAGAGTGCTGAGTTGGAAGCTGACTACAAAAAGTGTCATTTCCCAACTCACAAGTAAAACAACTTTAGTCAGTATCCGACTAAAGCTATCTTACGTCTCACTCGGCCGTGCTCACCAAAGCTGAGTCGTGAAACTCAAAGAATTGAATTAAGTTAGCGTAATTAGACCCAAAAAGTTATATTAGTTCCTAACCCCCCCCCCCCCCCCTTGGAACTAATTACACGGGACCAATAAGTGGTATCAGAGCCTAATAGCTCACTACTCAAAGATATAACTATCTCGAGTTGATCCCGATAAATGGCTGAGAATAGCACTCGTTTCCTTCCAGGGAACCAAACAACACAGATACTCCATGAGGGATTATCAATTAGTCGGCCTCCCCTATTCTTTGGATCTAACTATACATTCTGGAAGAATAGGATGAAGAACTTTATTCAAGCCACAAACATGAGTGCATGGCTTGCAATAGTTCAAGGCCCATATGTGCCTTATAAAACTGTTGACAATGAGAAAATTGTCAAGAGTGAAACTGAGTGGTCAGAAGATGACCTTAAGAAACTACAAAATAATGCTTCGGCTATCAATATGCTTCACTGTGCGCTAGACGCTGCAGAATACAATAAGATTTCAGGTTGCGAGTCAGCACAAGAGATTTGGAAAAAGCTTGAAGTAACTTATGAAGGTACAAGCAAGGTCAAGGAATCAAAGGTGAACCAACATATGAGATTATACGAGCTGTTCGAGATGAACAACAATGAGGACATCTCTGGAATGAACGCTAGATTCACCAACATCATAAATGAGCTAAAGAGACTCGGCAAGAACTTCACTGAAGAAAAGCAGGTGAAGAAAATCTTGAGAAGCTTACCCAAGAGCTGGCAAGCTAAGAAAACTGCCGCGGAGGAAGCTCAAGACTTGACCACATATAAATATGACGAGCTGATCAGATCTCTGCTGACTAATGAGATCTCTATGAAAAACTTCGAAGCAAAAGAAAAGTCAGAAGACAAGAAACAAAAATCACTTGTCATGAAAGCTGACTCAACCGAAGCCGACTCATCAGATGATGAGGAAATGGCCATGTTCACAAGGAAGATGAAGAAGCTGTTCAGAAAGAATAAGAAGAACAGCAAGAGGCCATTCAGAAGAGGCGATAGGTACAAAGCTGAGTCCAGTGACAGCAAGTATAAAAAGGACAGCTCCAAGCCTGTCACATGCTTCGAGTGCCATCAAATTGGGCACATTAAGTCAAGCTGTCCCAAATTAAAGAAAGAAAAGAAGGGAAGCAAAAAGGCAATGGTGGCTACATAGAGTGACAGTGATGAGTCAACATCATCTGAAGCTGATTCCACCGAGTCAGCAAACATATGCTTCATGGCCGATGATGCTGCTGACCTCACTCAATCTGAGCAAGCTGACCTCTCTGAAGAATCTGAACAAGAGGAATACTCAAATGAGGTAACATCCTTACACTTGCTTAGAAATGAAATGGTTAACGCTCTGAGCGATTTATATACACTGAGCAAAAAGTGTAATAAGAAAATAAAGGCACTCAGCAGGCGGTGTGATGAGATTGAAGAGGTCAAACTGAGTGACTTTCGATATCTTCTCCAAGACAACTCAACCTTGCATAGCAACATGGAAATTATGCACAAGTTTGTCTTGGAAGTCCAATCAGATTCAAAGAAACTGAAAAAGGATGTCACAAACCTACAGAACCAAATAAAAGGTTCAAATAAATCCCATGCTGAGTACTCAGGTACTGGTAAGCGTAAACAGTTCACTCAGTGTGATTGTTGTGGAAAAAGGGGACACACAACAGATGTGTGTTGGCACAACAAGCGGATTGTCCAATGTGACTTCTGCGGAAAGAAAGGGCATACCACTAAGGTATGTTGGCATGCTCAGCACAATGGTGCTGACCAAAAACAAAGTCACCCTAAAAGGGTAACTCATTGTGACTTCTGTGGAAAACTAGGTCACACCATAAAAGTATGCCGTCACAAATTAAAACATGACTTTGCACCTGTCTATGCTAACAAACGAGGACCCAAAAAGAATTGTGTACCTAAAGATGAATAATTCAAAATGCAGGTGAGCCTGAGGTGCGTGGAGAAGTCAAAGCTTTGGTATATTAACAGCGCATGCTCGAGGCATATGATTGGTGATGAAACTCAGTTCATCACACTTGAGCTTAAACAATGAGGTAATGTAAGCTTTGGAGACAATAAAAAGGGTAAGATAGTAGGGTCAGGTACTATCGGAGGTAACCCCACTATTGAGTCAGTCTCCTTAGTTAAGGGTCTCAAATATAACCTATTGAGCGTAGCTCAGCTGTGTGACAGCGGTAGGCAGGTTATATTTGACAGCGGTAGGCAGGTTATAGTTGAGTTTATAAAAACAATTTAAAAAAAATATATGCTTAGTATCTAAAGAGGATAACTCATGGCTATGGCATAGGAGACTTGGTCATGTAAGCATGGACCTTCTTGCCAAATTATCTAGAAAGCAATTAGTTGAGGGATTGCCCAAATTGAAATTTGAAAAAGATCAATTATGTAATGCTTGTCAGCAAGGTAAACAAACGAAAAAGTATTTTCAAAGTAAAAACATTGTCTCAACCAAGAGACCGTTGGAATTACTACATTTGGACCTTTTCGGGCCTGTACAGCCACTCATCTTGGGCGGTAAGAAATTCTCCTTAGTCATTGTAGACGATTTCTCTCGGTATACTTGGATCATCTTGCTGAGTAGCAAGGATGAAACGTTTGAGATGTTCACGACGTTAATTAAAAAGCTTGAAAATGACGAAGACCTAAGAGTAGCTCATATCAGAAGTGATAACGGCGGAGAATTCAAAAACCAACAGTTTGATGAATTCTGCGAAGTCAGTGGCATTGACCATAACTTCTCTGCTCCTAGAACACCTCAACAAAATGGGGTTGTTGAAAGGAAGAATAGAACAATAGTTGAAATTGCTAGGACAATGCTGAGCGAAAATAGGCTTCCAAAGTATTTTTGGGGTGAAGCTGTCCACACAACATGTTACATACTGAATAGGGCTTTAGTTAGACCTATACTCAAGAAACCCCTTATGAACTTTGGGAAGGACGAAAGCCAAACATTGGCTACTTTCGTGCTTTTGGGTGTAAATGGTTCATACTCAATACAAAAGATAACCTTGCAAAATTTGATGCTAAAGCCGACGAAGCGATCTTTTTAGGGTACTCAACTAACAGTAAAGCATATAGGGTGTATAATAAACGAACTCAAGTTGTAGAAGAGTCTGTCCATATAGAGTTCAATGAAACTGACCCTACAGGAAAGACAACTTAGTCCGCCGAAGATGAACCGAGCTCAGCTTTCGCTGACCAAACAAGAGCCACTGAGTCATAATTACAAGGGCTGACCAAAGGTAAAAACGAAACCGAAATTAACTTTGCTGACTAATCTACTCATGCAGACATTGTAGAAACACCTATTCCAGACAACTCAACTTTACCCAAAGAAATAAAAATTCTAAGAGGAAATTCGGAGAAGTCCATTCTTGATGCCGCAGACAACAAGCTGATGACAAGAGATCAGCTTAGAAAGTATCTCGACAATGTTGCATTTGTCTCAGTACATGAGCCAAAGAACTTTGCTGATGCTAAGCACGATGAATACTAGATCAACGCTATGAAAGAAGAGCTTGATCAGTTCAAAAGAAATGAGGTATGGGATTTAGTACCAAAACCTATGAATCAAAAGACCATAGGAACTAAGTGGGTCTTTAGAAATAAGCTAGATGAGCAAGGCAATGTAGTCAGAAACAAAGCCCGACTTGTAGCCCAAGGCTATAGTCAGTAAGAGGGCATTGACTATGGTGAGACCTTTGCTCCCGTTGCTAGGTTAGAAGCTATACGAATATTGTGTGCACATGCTAGTTATATGAACTTTAAACTATATCAAATGGATGTTAAAAGTGCGTTTCTTAATGGATTTATAAATGAAGAGGTATATGTTAGTCAGCCTCCTGGGTTTGAAGATCCAAAGTTTCCAAACCACGTTTATAAACTCAAAAAGGCTCTATACGGCCTGAAACAAGCACCTCGTGCTTGGTATGAGAGGTTGACCAATTTCCTGCTGACCAAGAACTATGTCAGAGGCAAAGATGACACAACCTTATTCATTAAGAAAAAGGGTAAAAATACCCTGCTGGCACAAATTTACGTAGATGATATAATATTTGGTGCTACTGACGAATCTATGTGCAAAGAATTTAGTAAATAGATGCAAACTGAGTTCGAGATGTCTATGATAAGCGAACTCAACTTCTTCCTTAGACTTCAAATCAAGCAAGGTAAGAACGGCATCTTCATTAGTCAGTCTAAGTACGCCAAAGAAATGCTAAAGAAGTTTGATATGGAAGAATGTAAGCCCATATCAACCCCAATGGGTACTGATACTGTCCTTTGTGCTGACGAGAAAGGTAAGTCAGTAGACAGCAAGTTATATCGAGGTATGATTGGCTCTCTACTCTATCTTACTGCTAGTAGACCTGATATTCAGTACTCAGTATGCTATTGCGCTAGATATCAAACTGGCCCCAGAGAATCACACCTTATAGCTGTGAAAAGAATTTTTAGATATTTGCAGAGCTCAGTTAATGCAGGTTTGTGGTATCCAAACTCAAATGACTTCACACTCATTGGATACACTGATGCTGACTATGGACGGGACAAGCTAGAATGAAAGAGTACTTCTGGAGGATGTCACTTCCTTAGAAGCTGTCTAGTGTCTTGGTTCAGCAAGAAGCAGTCATCAGTTGCCCTGTCTATAACTGAAGCTGAGTACATAGCTGCTGGAAGCTATGTGGCCCAAGTCCTATGGATTAAGCAACAGCTTGAGGATTACGAAGTTAAAACAGAAACAATTGAACTCAAATGCGATAACAAAAGCGCTATTGACCTATCCAAGAATCCAATTCAACATAGCAGGATGAAGCATGTCAGCATAAGGCATCACTTCATTAGAGATCATGTACTCAAAGGTGAGATCAAGCTGACCTACATACCAACAGACGAACAGCTGGCGGATATCTTCACTAAGCCTCTGGCTCGTGAGCAATTCAGCATATTAAGGGAAGCTATCGGTATGTGTAATCCTGTTTAATAAACTCTTGATCAATATTGAGTAATTATACTATATGCCGAGTAGTTAATGCATGCTAAGTAACTTACTCAAACCGTGCTAAATTGAATAACATAGAATCACCTTATGCTCAGTATCTCAAGCGTTTAAAATTCCTAAAACTGAGTAAAATCCATTTCACATTAAACGCTAGCACACGCGCCATAAATTGCCACATAAGATAATGTAATTGCAATAATTAAGAAAACAAATGCGCCGAACATGTCATAAATGCCAGAATCTTTGTCGATTGGTCATCTCGAGGTAAAACGGCTAGTTCAACGTATTGGATTAATTCGAACCTCTATAAATAGTGGAAGAATTCCTACTTATCCCTCTTTACACTCGAAATCCTTGGCAAATTGATTCTCATCTCTCTCTCAATTCCAAAACCTCTCAAAGAATCCCTAATCGTGTCGGATTCCCAAAACATCTCCGGAGCTGGTTATGACGGCAATCACTCCGATGAACACCCTTCATCTCCTGCTCAGCAGGAATACGTCGAGACTCCCACCAAGTCTGAAGGACAAGGTCAGCATGACCAAACTCCAAGCAAGAGCCCCCAAGCTGACCTTGCAACTTCTTCGAAAAGGAAGAAGAAGAAGGAAAAGAAAGAACCAGAAAGAACATATTCCCCAGTTTTCGGTAGTGTTAGGGGATGGAAAATTGATCGCTCCCGCTGGTTCTCTGAAGGGTTTGTCAAAGATGAAAAGCCCTTATGCGAATGGATCTCTAAGGATGGCTGGACTGAGATGTTCTCTATCCGAGAAGCTACCTATCCTGAGTTAGTCAGGGAATTCTATGCCAACTTGCGAGCTGCTGATGATGACAGTGACTATATAATCCCTGAGGTGAAAGGGAAGAGGATCTTCATTAACCCTCCTTATCTCGCTAAACTCCTAAATCTAAAGAACGAAGGAGCCAAACTCAGAACTACAAACGATTCCACCAAAACTGACTATCCCATGGAGTTCTTTAAACCAAAAGATCACAAGGGAGAAATAACCATTACGTCTATGGGTCAAAATCAAAAGATGGCTCACTACATCCTGACCAACTTCATCTATCCCAAGATCAATGCTCAATCCTCTGCTTCTAATTTCGAGCAGTGCTTCGTATGGCATATGCTGACCTACCAGCCACTCAACATGCCTGTATTCCTTATCGGTGGATTTCAGCGGAGCACAGGGACACTCAGGTTAGGGTCCCTTATTACAAAGATCCTTCTAGATCACCAAGTGAGCTTAGCAGAAGAAATTCAGGTTAGGGTCCCTTATTACAAAGATCCTTCTAGATTATCGCAGGTATTCTATTCGGCTTGGCTTATGACCAACCAATTATACCAAAGAAAGGAAAAGGAGTGGCGGTTGAAGAAGCACAAGCTGTGCCGGCTAATAAGGGAAAGAAAGCTGCAGTAAAACCCCGTACTGACCGCACCAGGCAAGATAAAAAGCGGAAAGCTGACCAAGCCGCTAAAGACATCAATACTGTCCCAAAGAAACTTCGGATTGTATCTAACATGCAGAAGGCTAAGTCAGTAGGAAAGAGGCATGTTGAGCCTGAGGAAGAAGAGAAAGATGATACCCTTGAGACACCTCTAAGGAAGAAGAGAAGAACTTCTGGTCTGAGTCCTATTGATGCTGCCCCTCTTGGCTTTGTCATCTCTGACGATTCCCACTATGTGAGAAGCCAATACATTGATCTTGAGAAAACACCCTCTGAACAGGAAGATGATTTGGGAGATTTTGGAGGAAAGGTTGATGCTGAGCAAACAGCAAGTGTTAATGATGAGCAAGATAAGGGTACTGCTGAACGCACTGAGTTAGTTGATGCTGAGATAACTGAACTACAAGCTGACCAAATAGAAAAAGTTCAAGCTGAGACAAGCTTTAATGTTGACCTAGAGCTCAGCTCTTCGTCTGAATCTCTAGACTCAATCGCTGCTGACCCATCACCTCAAACCAACAAGGTAAGGTCTGAAAAGCGTTTCAAATGTAAAGCTCACAAATCCAACTCTCTAGACCTACTGGCAGACTCTCCGCTCAGAGAACCCATTACTGACCTAACTGGGCTTCAGTATGAATTCTTCTCCTCCGTCATTGAGCCAACTCCGGATCAATTCATCCAAAAGCAAGCCTCTGTTACTCATACTGAGGAACAAGCCAAGAACCCTGAAAATCCAATCTCTGTCGAGCAAGAGCTCGAAGTTCCAGCTACTCAAGAGGGTGAGCAAGCAAAGGAAAATCCTGTAAGTTCTGAAGTACCTCCTCCTGCACCAACTCAACTTTAGAATGATACTGTGCAGGTCAACATTTCTGCTGATCCACCTCTTCTTAACCCAATCTCGCAGAATGTTGAGCAGTCAGTTCCTGGTGCTGACTTAAACAAAAGTCCAGCTATAGATCATGTTGGCCCATCGGGTACCGGAAAACAACATGCCACTGAGCGAACTCCTGAAGCAAATTATGCCTACCTAAATGCTACTGAGTCTGGACGTCGCATCATTGACTCAGCTCAAACCATTCTCCAAGATTTGACTTCCTCTCATGCCGATGCTGCTGGGTCCGCTAATGTTGAGTTTCTTCTGTCACTCAGCTCTTGAATGAGATCAAGGGTCTCAAAGATCTAGTGAGTGTCATGACAACTGTTCAAGCTCAACAACCCAAGCAAGACTCCATAGTAAAGCTGGCTGAACTGCAGCTACTAATGGTGAATCACATGGATTCCCTCCAAGTCCAAATCAATGCTCTATCCACAGTCAACACGGGATATGCTACCTCTGCTGAGTTGAATCAGCACTTCACCAAGCTGAACTCTGAGCTGATCGGTACTCGTGAGTTAATTTCCTCCTCTTCCTAGTGTTCGATCGAACAAATTAGCGAAGTTGTCCGTCTACTCAACTTGAGTAAAGAAGAGATGGGTACTGACTTGGTGAAAACGAATGATATCCTGCAATATTCCCAAGCCACATTCAAACATGTGCGCCACACAAATGCTCAACGTCAGTTCTACGACTCTGCTTTGCTTAAGATGTATCATCAAACTTATGCCCTGCTGACTGATACTATCACCTGGGTAGGGAAATCCCAAGAATACATTCTAAGCATGCTCAGTGCCTCTATCAGAATTCCCGGTTCCGTCTTGGATGACGGTGTTCCCGTTTTCGATGGTCTAAGGGAAAGCACAAAAAAGCTTAAGGCATACTCCGTACAACTAACTCGTGCTGCTCTTAATGACAATTTCATTCCTCCTCCGCCCGATGCTGGAAAAATGGGGGAGAAAGAACAAGCTGATGGAACTCAGCATAAATCGGGAGAAGCATCAGGTAGTCAGCAATAACGAAGTGCCAAATGGAAAGGCAAAATGAATCCTGCTCATCCAGCCCAAGTTAGCAAGAAGAAATAGCTTAGTCAATCTTAGAACTTGGCTTGTATTCTATTTTTGTATGCTGACTCACCATCTATCTATTTTAAGCATCCTTTTTACTTAAACTGAGTTATCTAACATATGATGCTGAATTGTCTTAAAAGAACAAACACACTCAAATTAAAAAGGAACATGCATGAGAAAAATGCCCAATACACATTCACTCTGATACATGAATACACCTTACTTTGATACATGAATTCATAAATACAATCTCTCTCTGATACCTAAAACTGATCGTGTATCAAACTGAGTAAACACATGTTCCAACAAATTGACCTCTTCTGAAAGCTGACCTAGGCTCATCTGAATTAGGTCTTAGAAGGTCTAGAACTGAACTTAGTCAGTACAAGCAATAGATGCAACCCTTACGGGGGAGTAATTTCAGAAGAACGAACAACAATTCAATCATGGGGAAATTCAAAATTGAGTTCCATAATTAAAAATTTTGCCAACATTAAAATGGGGGAGTTTGTTGAAACACCTTTCCAACATGATTTTGATTTGACAAAATTAATTAAGTTAATCCATGATTAAGACAATTAAATTTAAGTGCTTTGATTTAATTGTGCTAATGCGTTTGTTCAATGTTAAGTATAAAAATATTTATAAGAACAGGAATCAAGTTAGACAGAACATAGTCAGCATGATAACATAGCACAGGTTGAGTAAAAAATGACTCAGTACGAAAGAAGGAAAATCTTCTTCATGACCGAAGCTTACAAAACGAAGCTGACCGTGGAAGCTGAGTAAAAAGCAACTCCACATAAAAGAAGAGAAGTCTTCTTCAGAACTATATCTTGCAAAACGAAGCTGACCGTGGAAGCTGAAAGGCAACTCAGCATCGGAATTGGCAACAATCAAAGACAGCGGCTATCAAAGTCATCCTGAATGACTTCAGGACAACATCAATGATCCATTTACTAAACGACAAGATCCGACAACTGTCTACACCAATAATAGAAACCTTGGAATTACGCAAAAGTTAATTTCGAGATGCATGGGTCAAATGTCCGCTAGCTAAAAGACAAAAATTGCACAAGAAGACAAACCTGCGAGAAAAAGACAAACCTGGCGCCTACGGAATTCAGACGATAGGATTGGCCTGCAAATCTGAAGGTGACCAGAACATGTCGTCAAAAGGAGCCGTTTGAATCCAATGAATAATTCCGGATTGAAATGATTGAGGCTACAGGTTTCAACTCTAAAATGACACTTCTTGGATCCTTAGTAGTTTGTCGAAATACAAGAGAACAAAAAGCATACATACAAAAGCACACCAAAATAAGAAAAAGATCTTACACCAAACTTCCATATCTGTGTAAATGCTAGAGTGATTTTCTTTGTAATCATCTAAAGTGTTCTTTGTCTAAAAAGGACAATTTTATATCAATCGTAGTTTCGAGAGAGTGTGCTGAGTACTCGGTGTTAAGTACTCAGTGGTAGAGAAATCTAGGTGTTCGGTATAGCACTTAGTAGGAGTTGAGTAGACGAATAGAGGACGATACTCTTGCATATTCAACTACCTTGTAAACGGTTTGTGCTCTACCTTTAAAGAGCTCAGTATTGGATTTAAAAAGCCTAGAGGGATTCTAGGGACTGGACGTAGGCGGAGAGGCCAAACCAGGATAAGTCGTGCTGAGTAATCTCTAACTCTCTTTTATATATATATATATATATATATCTGTATGTGTTGCTTGCTATATTTGCTCAGTATATAAATTGTTTAAGCTGACACTGAGTAAATCAGAGTGCTGAGTTGGAAGCTGACCACAAAAAGTGTCATTTCCCAACTCACAAGTAAAACAGCTCTAGTCAGTATCCGACTAAAGCCGTCTTACGTCTCACTCGGCCGCGCTCACCAAAGCTGAGTCGTGAAACTCAAAGAATTGAATTAAGTCAGCGTAATTAGACCCAAAAAGTTATATTAGTTCCTAACCCCCCCCCCCCTTGGAACTAATCACATGGGACCAACAAATTCAACCTGTACAAGTAAAACCGGACTCTTCGTTATATGTAACATTGACACATTCCATGGTTATAAGGAATTGACCGACAGGATATAGTTGATGAAGGATCGTATTATACTGTACCTAATACAGAAAGGTTAACGTCAGTTATCAACCTGACTTCTTAATTGCTCTGGGGGAATATCATAGGTTCTGCTAGTAACAGCTCGCGACGGTATTCCGTTATATATATGTTGGAATTAATCGTGATGAATAATTTCAAAGGATATATACGGCTAGTGGCAATAAAGAACCTAATGGGTCGCATATGGGACTTGGAATCGGAGGACGAAAATGTAATTAGTGAGACACAATATAAAGAGGCTGAAATTTATATATATTAATTAGGGGATAAATTAATTTGATTAATAATTATAATTTGATTATGGTTATGAATTAAATTAAAAGATTATCTGATAATATTAATTAGAAGTTTTGATGTGATTGAAACTCTAATTAATTATCCCTAACATTAATTAATTATTAATTTGATTAATAATAATTATAGATATAATTAGTTATTATTTAGATAATAGTAAAGTGTTTATTTAATTATCTAATTAGGAATCCTATTCCGAATAAGATTCCAATTATTTAATTATCTAACACAACTGAGATTAGGGTTTTGAGAAGTCTATAAATAGACTTCCTAACCCCATAATTTCGACCCACACAGTAAAAAGAGGAGAAGGAATTGTTCCGTCGTCGTCTCGGCTAATTTACTTTATTTCTTACTCCCTCTTTGATCTCGTATCGATTTCTATTAGAGGCAATCATTGCGATTGCTATTTATTAAAGGTTGATTACTGATTAGTTTTTTTTGTGTTGAATCAAACGTTCGTGGTTCACGAGTTGATAATAACAAGTTGTGGGCACTTCGTTTGCAACGGTCGATAGTTCTTCGATAAAGGTATTACTTTCTATCCCTCTTTATATGAAATAACAATTAACAGATCTTGGAAAAGGGAAATAGATAAAATAGATAAAATATTATTATTCCGCTATGCCTAGGCTTGTCTATTTTCCTACACCTGAGGGCCAGCTCGGCGATAGCCAGCTCGACCGAGCTGACATAGCCAGCTCGCCGAGCTGGCCCCTTAAAGGCCTGCTCGACGGGCTGGTAATGCCAGCTCGTCGATCTAGCCCCAAAAAGGCCATTTCGACGAGCGGGAATGCCCAAAACGCCTTGCGCGCCTGCCAGATGTCCCGAAACGCAACTTTCATCCGAACTCGTTCCTGCTTTAGCCTGCACATGCACGAAAACTCCAAATAACATTAGTTCTGAGGCTAAATTGATCCGCCAATCGCTCATTTTGAGTAAACACTCCTTTTGGTGTGACTTTTGGCGGATCAATTAGCTATAAAGGTAATGGAAATTTAACGTACATGCTATTTCGTCCATATTTGCCTAAAATAATCAGAAAACGAGCCTAAACAACGAAAAGTAAATAAAACATTTCCAATTCCTAACTAACTCACACAAAAGCATATAAATGCGAGAATTGCTCGCTTATTCATGAAATAACGCTAAAAACTGTCCTAAAACCGTACCCAAAGATAGGGGTTTTTGACCCCTATCACCCCTCACCACTACATCCCTTTGCCACTCTTCGGTTCTCCTAACCGGTGCATCAAGCGCTTAACGTCTCACATGGCCAAACCACCTTAGTCGGGTTTCTCTCATTTTATTCTCAATAGATGTGACCCCTACTTTTGTCCTAATTATTTCATTACTCACCCGATCCTTTCTCGTATGACCACACATCCATCTCAACATACGCATGTCTGCCACCGACATCTTATGGATGTGGCAGTGTTTCACTGCCCAACACTCCGTACCATATAACAATGCTGGTCTAATTGCCGTCCGGTAGAATTTTCCCTTCAATCTATTAGGCATGCCGGGGTCACAAAGGAAACCTGTAGCACTCTTCCACTTTGACCAACCAGCTTTAAATCCTATGAGCAACATCTCCATCTACTTCTCCATCCATTTGGATAATAGATCCTAAATACCGGAAGCAATCTGAGGCCTGAACAACTCTCTCATCTAGGGTGATTGTCCCTGTCTCCCTACTCCTATGGCCGCTAAACTTACACTCCAAATATTCTGTCTTACTTCGGCTCAACTTAAAGCCTCTAGATTCTAGAGTTTGTCTCCATAGTTCCAACTTCCTCTCCACTCCTTCTTTCTTCTCATCAACCAACACAATATCATCTGCAAACAGCATGCACCATGGTATACCATCTTGAAGTGAACTTATTAGTTCATCCATAACGGTGGCAAAAAGAAGTGGGCTTAGTGCGGAACCTTGATGCACTCTAATCGTAATAGGAAACTCTTTAGTCTTCCCAACACTAGTACGTACACTCGTGTATGCTCCCTCATACATGTCCTTTATGATGTCAATATATTTCCGCGAAATGCCTTTCCTTATCAAAGCCCCCCAAAGTACTTCCATTGGTACCTTATAATATGCTTTCTCCAAGTCAATGAAAACCATATGCAAGTCTTTCTTCTTATTTCGATAGTGCTCCATTAATTGTCTCATTAGATGGATGGCTTCCATAGTTGATCTTCCCAGCATAAAGCCAAACTGGTTTTCCGAGATCTTCACCGTCCTCCTTAGCCTTTGTTCGATCACTCGCTCCCAAAGTTTCATAGTGTGACTCATTAATTTGATTCCCCGATAATTGGCACAATCTTGGACATCTCCTTTGTTCTTATAAAAACAGATTAAGATACTTTTCCTCTATTCTGATGGCATCTTATTGTTTCTCCAAATTTTGTTGAAGAACGTGGTCAACCATTCGATTCCTCTTTCCTCAAACATCTCCAAATCTCAATAGGGATGCCATTTGGTCCTACTGCTTTCTTCAACTTCATCTTACTTAATGCCATTTTGACTTCACCCTTTTGAACTCTCCGCAGGCATTCATGATTTATCATATCGTGATGGATACTTATATCTCCAACATCTTGTCTGCGATCTCCATTAAATAAGTCATCAAAATAGGACCTCTATCGTTCATTGATATCCTTATCTCCAACTAGGACTTTCTGGTCCACATCCTTCACACATTTAACTTTTCCGAGATCTCGCGTCTTCCTATCTCTCATCCGAGCAATTCTATATATGTCTCTTTCCCCTTCTTTCGTATCCAATCTTGTATACAGATCCGGATTCACCTTTGCTCTAGCATCTCGTATGACCTTCTTTACTTCCCTTTTAGTCTCTTTGTATTTTTCGTTGTTCTCGTCACTCCTACATTTCCCCAATATTTTATAGGATTCTCGCTTATTCTTTACTGCTTGTCGTACTTCTTCTGCCCACCAAGATGTGTAATAAAACTAAACCTAGAAATAAAATAAACAATGAAAAAAAAAAATTACTTGAAAGTTAAAGTTGGAAGTTGAATGAGAATAGAATATGGTTGGGCAAAAAAAGTGTGAAGCAATTTGAAATTTTTTCTCCAACACATACACTTCTTTTCTATTTTTGCTTTCTCTAATTTGAATAAGAAAAAGAAAAAGGGAAAAAGAAGAAAATGATATTATACAAAGGGAAATGGGGCAATTTTGCCCTTTCCATCTTTAATTTTTTTAACCTGACCTGCACAAACTGACGTCGTTTTGTGCAGGTTGGGTTAAAAAAAAATTAAAGATAGAATTTTGCCTTTTCAATCTGCATGTTAGAAGAATACATAGCTTTCTTCTTCGGCCACCATGACTAGAGGTGCTCCATTCATGGTGGTCCTTAGCACAGCGAGGGTTGAAAATCCCCTCCTAGGGGGTTTTCGACGGGGTCAGAGGGTCGACCGACTCTCCCCATCCCCTGGTTTTCTCCATGTAATTATCTAACCAGATCATTTTAAGTTCAAAGTTTTATGAACTTGCACTGTTGTAAACTGATTAAATAAATTTTTCTGACAATGAGTTCACATGTAATTAATATTAGCAATCATTAAAGTTTAGCTAATATCTTCAAAAGATTATAAAAAAATTGAATTGATTTCAATAAAATCACTTAAATTTATTTTTATCCCATTCATTGAAATTGCTGATGTGACATCTCAATATCACGTCAGTGCTACCTAGCATATTAAAAAAAATGTATCTGCATATTTTAATGATAATCAATATGTCATGTGAGTTAATTTGTGGTTAAATTTTTTATTGACAATCCTTTATTTACTTGGGATAATTTTTGGTTAATTTTTTTTAATTATGTCACATGGCATTGTGACATGTGATTAGATATCACGTAATCAATTCCAATGGAAAAAATTATCGGAAAACACCGAAAGTGATTTTATTGGGACTAAAACAAATTTAAGTGATTTTATTGAGATACATTAAACTTTTGTGATCTTTTGAAGATATTGTACAAACTTTTGTGACCATCCATGAATTCGAATGAGTTCTAGACTATAAGATCCAAATGGTGTTTGTTTTAGCTTTTTGGATAAATGTTTAGTGTTTCACTCCAAACCGCATAAAATGTAAATTTTGGTTAGGTTTTTATAACAACAACATTTAGCAATTTTTTATGAAGACAACTGGTTTTTGGATCTTTTGATAAAAAGCTTTGAAAATGAAGTTTTCGTGAACAATTGTTTATATTTTTTTATATTGATATTGATAATATTATTTTTTTTATTTCTACGAGATACATTTCTCCTTTAATGTTAAATTCTATTTCTATAATATTATTAACAAAACAATAAGGTTTTACTTCATTTAATGAATAATTATTTTTAATTTTTATTTAGTTTGTATTATAATTATAATTTTTATAATTTATTTATTGATTAATTTAAAACATGTCTATATTAGATATTTGAGTAAATAATTTATTAGTCTTTGGATTTTTTTTCTAACACACTATTTAGTTTTTTGTATTTTAATAATATATTGTTTACTCCTTAATTTTTGTTTTATTCAATATTTTAGTCCTTCTGATATTTGAATTATTAAACTGTTTAGTCATATTTAAGGAACTAAACTATTTAATAGTACAAAAGTTAAGGACAAAACAGTATATTGTTAATATACGAGCACTAAACACTGTGTTAGATAAAAATATAGGGACTAATAAATAACAGTGTGTTAGACAAAAAATATAGGAACTAATAAATTATTTACCTTAGACATTTTACATACTAACAGTATTAGCTAATCACAATTTTATCAAACACTAAGAATCAATAATAGTAAACAACCAATGGAAAATGCAAACAACTAACGGAAACTGCAAACAACTAACTACAATAGCAACAACTATTAGCTAACAGCTGAACCAAACATACCTTCAGTATCCAGTTGGAACCTGTGAAGGCAGAGCTTCTTTGAAAAATGGATGATGTTTACTATTAGCTAACAGCTGAACCCAACATACTTTCAGTATCCAGTTGGAACCTGTGAAGGCAAAGCTTCTTTGGAAAATGGATGATGTTCAGACGGAAGTGATGATTTTCTGTTAACAAATACCCCACCCGTTCCACAATAGATGTCTTTGTAGAGAATTTTTTTTTGTTCCATAACACATGACATTTTGTTTCAATCTATGCACATTAATTTACTCTTACCAAACATACTACTATTTAAGTTGACTTTTTGCCTTGAGAATAGATAAAGTTACTATTGGATGCAGTTAATACATATGTAACAAAGTCTTTTACTTAAAATTAATTGCATTTCTTAATTAGTATGCATTAACCTTAAGAGACATGTATTGTGGAAGAGATGGAGTAATATTTAAGGAGAAAGCTTGAAGAGAGAGAAGTAATGGTGAAAAGAAAAATGACGAGTGTTAAAGAGTAATTAGATACAAAAAGAATAAAAAATAAATTATAAAAAAATAAAGGCCTAATACATCACCAGCTTCCTGAACTTGTCCAAAATAGTAAACTGACTTCATGAACTTTGTAAGTGTCTCATCAGTTCCCTAAACTTGCTTATTTCATATCACCAGCTCTCTAAACTTGTCCATAAAAGTAGATTAGCTCCCTGAACTTTGCAAGTGTCTCACAAACTCCATAAACTTGCTTATTTTGTAACAACTAAAAACAAAAACTTATTAAACCTAAATTCTAAAAATACGTTTTCATCTATTTGAGAGGTAATTTTTTCGCTTCTCCTACCTTTCAACCTATTATAAGAGTTAGTGTTCCAGGTTTGAGAGATTGAATGGATGAGGATCGAGAGTATAGTATTATGGTTTTTGTATTTAGTTGTTACAAAATAAGCAAGTTTGAGGAGTTGGTGAGACACTAGCAAAGTTCAGGGAGCTAATCTAGCTTTATGGACAAGTTTAGGAAACCGGTGATACGAAATAAGTAAGTTTAGAGAGCTGGTGATATACTTGCAAAGTTTAGAGGCCCAATCTACTAGTTTGGACAAATTCAGAGAGCTGATAATGTATTGGGTGAAAAATAAATATAAAAACAAAAACAAAAATACTTCATTACTATTTAACATTGACTGTCACTTTTTTTTTTGTCTTTACTAACATAATAAACATCAATACTCTTATTTATAAAGTTTGAAATACAAAACCCCAGTCCATATTTATTTTTAGGATAAATTTCAAATAAAATCCCTGTCGTTTTACTATCAAATAAAGAACTGTGATTTATTTTTTGTTAAAACGATGATTGAGGTTTTCAACTTGAACAAAATAAGGATTTTTTCGATTGATACTATTAAAATCATCATTGACGACTTCAAAAATAACATATTTTAAGAACTACTAATATTCTAAGCAACTTTAATTCTTCAACTTTTTTATTTTGAGATTATTTAGACGATATTTGGTAAAGAGAGAGAAAGTTAATGTTTAGAGAGAGAAAGTTTCAAAAAATATGATTTTCGAAATGTAGTTCCATAACAAATATGACATTGAACAACTTTAATTCTTGAAAATTTTCATTTTCAGGTCGTTAAAGATGGTTTTAACAACATTAATCCAAAATGTCATTGTTTTCTTAAAAATTCGAAACCTCAATCCTCGTTTTGACGAAAAGTAAACCATAGTCCTTTATCTGAAAATTAGTGAAACCACATGAGTTTTATTTGAAATTTACCCTTATTATGTCCCTCATTCTACTACAACTCTTCTAGGGGTTGTTAATTAGTTGGGGAGAAAAACCTCAGTTTGGAATCACCATAGGATGTGGATGGTTTTTATTTTGTCCCCAATAATTGGAAATGGAACAAGTATGGTTACAAGTGTCTCATTCCCATCTCCGAATGTTCCTAATGGATCTCCAACTAAATACCCGAATAAAAAAAACAAAAAAATATATTGTGATTTACATAAACTAAAAAGATTTGAACTCCATTTGAGGTATTTTTTACTATAGGTTTAGGCTTTATCTAAAGTAAGGATCATAAGATGCGGCAATTGCAAATGATGCATTTATATCCACTGGCAAATATAATCAATAATCAAATCTAAAAGTATCTTGATGAAAATAAAAAGTTAATTACGACAATTTTGAGAAAAAAGTAAAAAGTTAAAAACTTAAACTTGGATGATGATTCTTTGAAAAGCGGGAATGATAACCAAATTTTCTCCGTATGTTATTTTGGAACGGAAATGAAATGGTCGGAATGGTTAATACCGCCTGTTTACACAGCCCTATACTCTTCTAAGCTTAATTTTAGGATCGGACCTGCTTTTGAACTATGCAGCTACCTTATCTTTTTATAAAAAATTGAATAAAGCTTGTTTACTGAAATACAGCAAATATGGACTCTCCCTCCCACCCCTAATTGAATCCTAAATCCAATGATACGGCTAAAAATATTTGGTTATTGATTAAAGGCATATAGTAGTACTAGCTAGTAGCGTACAAATATTGCAAGCAATGTGCCACGTAAGTCCGTATGCTTAGTTGCATGCAATATAAACAACACCTGTCACAATAATTCTACGTGTTCCCCCACAACACTTGCCACGTCTCTCTACATATATATCTTTATTGCCATCACAACACAACACGAACTGTCTCTCTTTCATGCAAAGAACCCTTCGATTACTCTCTTGCGCCAAACTAAAAACACTAAAGATGCAACACCATAACTTGGACCCCAAAAGCTTCCCTGCTTCTGATCAAAATGTAAGGCTGAGAGACAAGAAAGTAAGGGATCTCATGGTTAATAAGAGAAGACTAGTGGAGGTACCTTACACTGCTTCCTTAGCCCACACTATGAACGCACTGGTTGCAAACGGAGTAGTGGCGATGCCGGTAGCTGCACCGCCTGGACACTGGATTGGAGCCGGTGGGTCTATGATAATGGAGTCTGATAAGCAGACAGGCGTGGTACGAAAGCACTATATAGGGATGGTTACCATGCTTGATATTTTAGCCCATATTGCCGGTGATGATCAAATCAACGGTGGCGATGATGCTTCTCATCTTGATGATAAGATGTCTGTCCCTGTTTCTTCTATTATTGGCCATTGTCTTGAGGGCCTGAGTTTGTGGACTCTCAATCCCAACACAAGGTAACTTTCATTATTTTGATTGACAAAATACCAAATTGAGGGAAAATTGGTCCCCAAATTTACTTTATTCTGTTTACCAAGCCAGAAAATATATGCATACATATAGTGGTCTAATCTCTAAGAGATTGTGAAAGTGCAGCATCCTGGAATGTATGGAAATGTTGAGCAAAGGAATACACCGTGCATTAGTCCCCATTGATAGCCAAATGGAGAATGTATCTGGAGCTGAACTTGTTGAATCCTCGTCTAGCTATCAAATGTTGACGCAGATGGACTTGCTCAAGTTCCTGAAAGAACATGCTGATGAGCTACAAAGCATCTTATCCGGCACTGTGAGTGAAATGGGAGCCGTCAGTGACCACGTTTACGGCGTAACAGGTCGCACCAGACTGATTGATACCATCAAATGTATGAAGGCTGCTTTGCTCAATGCAGTTCCTATAGTTCTGGCCTCCAATTATCTCGAAGAAAATTCCAATCAGCTCATAAACGTACGGCAGATATGCATACTAATTAAAAACTATTGACATACACTAATTTATGATACTAAAAACTATATACTTATGTGCAGGCGAAAGGAAGGAAGCTTCTGGGAACATTCTCTGCTACGGATTTGAGGGGATGTCATTTAAGTACATTGAACACATGGTTGCCTTTAACTGTTTTAGAATTCACCGAAACTGTGTGGTCTTCGCCAGTGTATGCGTCGGCGAATGTCTCAGAAAAGAGAGAACAGGTGAGTTGCCATCTTGATTCTACTCTGCAGGAAGTGATAGACAAGGCTGTAACAAAACATGTGCATAGAGTATGGGTTGTGGATGAAGAGGGTCTTCTTGTTGGACTTGTTTCTCTTTCTGATATTATCAGAGTGGTAAGAGCTTCACTTCTGTTACATTCAAATGTGTGAGTGATATGTATTTTGTGTTTTCAGGTTTTTTGTTTGTATGGTATGGTGTAAATGTATATGTAGAGAGCTGTGTAGTTTGCTCAATAGTTTGACCTTAATTTTGTTGTTTTTGAAATGCAAATGAGTTTCAATAACGGAAAAGATTGTTTAAAATTCAAAAAAAATCAATCTGTGGAGCAAAAGATGCAATTGTAAACATAAACAACATGAGCTAATGGTTGGAGTAGCAGCATGTGTTTGTAGAGATTGATTTGAATTTTGTTTGCTACATTCTGCACCAATTTAACTTGAATACGCAGGTTTGCTGTTTTCTGCAATGAAAGCTTTTTTTAATAAAGATAATATTGATGTTTATATTTGTAAATTAGTTTTTACAAGTTCTTTTTGTGTATTTTTTTTTTTTTTAAATTTTAGCTCAAATAAATAGTTGAGATCTATTATACATCAGAGGGAATAGGTTTCCTATAATAATCTAATTAGTTATCTAAATTTAGAAAGTTTTCTATTGTGTGTTATAAATATCTGGAATGACCAAGTTGCTCTGGCTTTAGTCATTGCAGACTTGTTGGTGTCTAGTTTTCTTTTTTAAGTCATAGCAGATTGTTAAGTTTTTTTTTTTTTTTTTTTTTTTTTTTTGGGAGGCCTTGGGCCTTTTTGCCATCAATTTCTTTTTATCTAGAATGACAATTATAAATTTGAAATGGAAAATGTGAAAACCAATAAAATTACCCATGTTATCCGAGTTTTCATTTTGGTCTCCACCCCATTTTTTCAACTTCCATTTTTGCCTCTACCATTCCTGTTATTATTATTTTGTATACGGTTCTGTTTTTTTTTCCGGAAAATATTATGCAATTTTCCAGATTTGAATAGCACATTTTTCTAAATTTTTTAATGTTACCCTTTTTAAAAGGACTAGTTTTGTACTACTTTTTTTCCTTCAGAAAATATTTTATTTTCTAATAGAATTCTTTTTATCTAATATTTTTTGGAAAAAGAACAAGGTTTAACATCCCATGACCACTCTACTTGTGTTACTTATGAATGTTCAAGTAGATATGAATGGGTAAATATGAATGTAAATGTGCAGGGTTAGAAAGTCTTACTTTGTTTTTTCCACCATTTGATGGTGATGAATTTTGACAAAATAAGCTCATACAATGGTAGAAAAAACAAAGGAAAGCTTACTTTATAAAAAACAAAGTAAGCATAGAAGCCATTTTAACGTGCAAGTAGATGGGTAAATATAACATCCGGTTATTCAAACATTCTATTTGTGATGTATAAGCCCATATGAATGGGCAAAAATTATCTATGGGCCTCAGGTTTGAAGTTAATTTTATTTTTTTAAACCAAAGAACTATATTTAAAAAAAAATCAAATACAAAGCTTTTTCGAAAATGAACATATAACTTGGCCCCCTTCCTCCTAACTATACTATCTATGGGACTCCTTGAACGTACCGTGCTTTTATTTAAAGCGATAAAAGGGAGGACGATTGAGAAATCAGTAAGATTCATGTCGCTAAGTCAATTCATGCTTTAACACCACTCTTAAAAGGTCTTACAGTTGGGGTTTGACTTTTAGGTGAATTGTCTATTTTAATACTAATTATTAAGGGATTTAGTCTGGTCTTATTAACGGAAAATTTGTGAGTTCTGCTATAGAATATGTTTTTCAGATTAAGAGATGAGCAATTTAATTTACAAAACGATTTGGAAAATTTATAAGTTCTGCTATAGAATATGTTTTTCAGATTAAGAGATGAGCAATTTAATTTACAAAACGATTGATAAAACTAACTCGAAAAAGCTTTTGCGATCATCTAATACAATAGATTCATCGGAAAGAATTTTGTTGAAGATGTTCATGATTCAACTACAACATTATTAAGTTTTTTACTTTTTAGCTAATTAAAGGTTTTACAAATTCCTATTATCGCATTTTCTTGAAAAAAAAAAGACTCATGCAGCATAACAACTCTTACATTAAAATTATTTGATCTCAGTATCAAGGATGCATCAATATTAAACTTAAAAAAATAAATGTTGGACGAGACTAGCGAACTAGAAGATGATCAATGCGATTGTGAGGTCTAAACGAATCAAAACAAATCTGATTACCATTTTGAGACTCCTACCACTTGTAGACGAAGTCTACCTCAACCCTTAGAAGGTCCATCATGACTACTACAGTACTATTTGCACTTGAAGTCCAATTGAAAAAGTGACTAGCTCGGTAAAAACGATGTCGGAGAAGGAGTCGACACCCAAATTTTAGGTGCGAGAATGTTACTGAAATTCCTTACGGAAAGCAAGTGGGTTTGGGAAGTTAGGTACATTTGGAGAAGGTTAATATCTTCTCGAAAGAAAATATTAAGCACCCCTAAGAACGTCAAGTGAAACCACCGGCCTCCTACTTAACATTTCTAAATACACTTAGACTATTAATAAATCTTTTAAGCTTTTTAAAATTGTGAGGTGTGTGATATGTGTAAGTTTTACCTAGTTGCAAATTCGTTTTAGTTAGACATTACCGGATTATTAACATGTGAGTCCATATTCAGTTTATAACACGATAAAAGCAGATGAAGCAAGTAGAAAGGTTAAACTTTTAAAAGCAATCACCAAAACGAAATTAAATTGATATTTACAAACAAAGTCGGGCATTACTGAGCCTTCTTCCTCTTTGACATTGTTGAAATAAACTTTGATGCTCATAAAATCAATTAAACAAGGCCAAACAGTTAAGAACAAGGCAAAAATCTACATTATGATCATACCCTGCCGTGGAAGGGTGCTTCTAGGGGTACACCTTATCGCGACAAGGTCTCATCTACATACTTGGAGGATGAGTTGTATTTGGTAGCAGGCGATGTCAATTCAACCTAGTGTGGCCAATATTCCAACATCGGCTACATGTTCTTGGAACTGGATCTTCACATTGTGATGGTCTTCTGTTCTGACTTCTTGATTGATCGACATGTGCATAGCCTTTTACATGGGGGGAACTTTCATTGGAGGATCACAGTTTGTCCATTCTGACTAGGGTCCGACTAGGTATATAGACTCAACATAGGATAATTTAACCGTGTTCTTGGTGTAGCAACTATCCACCCATTGGTATGCATTACTCAGTTGGTGCTCACACGTAACTTTGCATACATGTTTACAAGGAAATTGAGAAAGTTGACATTTCCTACACATACATGTTCTTGCATTTAAGTCCACAACTCCCCTTTTCGTTCGATCTCCAATCTGAAATGTGTGGACGTTTATTCCATAAACGTATAAGTGATAACTTTATCAACATGACTCTCATCTTCTTTTCAGCCCAATTCGACAAATGTATTTGTCGTGATCCTGAAAGTCAAAGTTGTTATGTATATAACATTCAAGTTTCATAGATTACCATATTTGAAATATGTACTTACCAATTGTTGTCTCTCGTAAAACCATCATTGTAGAGTAGCTCTAATGTACTCTACCAACATTGTGATATATAAATGTCTTCCTACCACCATAAATGTGTTCCATGATTTTGCTATGTTTATGGTCATTATGTTATACTGAGAAGTATGAAAGTATGCATGTGACCACTACTCGACGCCAGCTTGCTCTAAATATTCTGCTACGGGGCCATCTAGTTGTCGTAGTCGAGAAATGCCTCGTTAAAATTAGAAACTCTATAAGCTTTAGCAGCTCCCCAGTACACCTTATCTATCTTTCTAATTTTCTGGAATTTGGCTTTCACATTCATTCTCAGATGTTGACAATGACATCCATGTATCCAATTTGGAAACACTAAATTCACGGCATAATCAATTCCCTTGTGCCTATCCAAGATTATGGACAAATTCTCTACATCCCCAATACATTCTTTAAGCTTGGTTATAACCAAGTCCATGCCTCGTTTCTTTCGTTTGGTCCAACCCCAAAAGCAACAAGATAAATATGGTAATTACCATCTCTAACAACTGCAATATACAATTGATCGGAATATTTACCTTTTAAAAATGCTCGTCAACACAAAGAACATGTCGAATATGTTCTTTAAACGCTCTAATTGAAGGACTCATCTTCAAAAAGAAGTACTTGAAGTGATTATCATCGTCAGTTTGAATATGTGTCACCGTACCTGGATATAATTTTTTCAAGGTCTCATAGTAGTCTGTTAACAACATATGTGACTCTTCCAGTGAACCCCACACATCTTCTAAAGCCTAACATCTTGCTCTCCAAGCTTGCATATAAAACATGTTGATTTTATACACTCTCTCAAAATCTTTAACAATGCCCTTTGGTCGATACACTCTATCCTCGAGATCAAACTTATCCACAAGTAGTATACCAACAACTCATTTCAACGTTTTCTTGTGATGTGGTAACATTTGATCTCTGACACATGTGTGTTTGTTCATTTCATCCATTCTTCGGAGCCTGAACATATCAGAATTGGGTATCACAATACCTCTAGCCCGTCATTTACATGTCTCTTCATGCTTACATCTAACTTCAAACATGGGCTTATTAAACTTGTACACTCTCCATTTGAACCTATTCTTAATTGCTCATTTCCTAAGTGCATCTTGCAATTCTTATTTGTTTGAGAATATATCATGCACCTTTAAACTGACAACCCTTTTTTATGCACTAGATTCAATAGGAAGCACATATGCATCATGGATCTCTAGCAGCCATCAAAATGGATCCATTCTCTTTCTTTTTCTTTCTTCATCATCCGCCTGATAGATACTTAATGATACATGGTCAATTCATGCATTGGTTTCGGGAACACCTTCGCAATGAGATTGTTTCTGAAAGATAGGTTGTTCTTCAGATACCATTTCTTCATTTACCATTTCTTCGGGATCAAAATAACCCCACATATCTTCTTCATATACCGTTTTTTGGGGTAAAAAAATGGATTTGAGCTAATATCATCTAAACCAGGGTTGGATGCAAGGTTGAAATGCGTGATCTTTTTTTTTTTTGCCTGACTAATGAGTGTCAACTTCAACGGTGGTGTCAACTTCAACGGTGGCATTACAACTTGATTGAATATCATTCTATGTCTTCATAGCTCACGGTAGTTGTGAATCTATTGTTTGTGGTTCAAAATTAACATATAGTGAGATAACATCGCTTGGATTCATCCAACAATACTCTATGAAGCACTCAACATCACTTGAATAAAAAATAAAAGCTATTATCCCATGAACTTTGTTTGGATTGTATGTAGTTTGCATAGTCATACGTACGTCAAATGATGTTGAATTAACACGTGTAGAAGTGTAGACTCTCTCTTGTAAAATTTCGAGGTTGATTTTTGTTGAAAGCCGAAGCAACTTCGATTCACCCCCCCCCCCCCCCCCGTACGTCATGTCTTTTTCCATGGTTGTCCATTGGTCATTCCACATGATCACACATAGAAATGGTGAATTGACATACTGCTACTGTTAAAAAACAAACACATTATCAAATAATATTAAAGACAAGAGCTCAAACGAAATGTAATTCACGGTTATATGGACCATAAAGCAAATCATACAATTGCGAAGTCGCGGTCCTTCATGATTTAGGTGAACCGCAAACCTTATTTTATAAGACTAGCTTCGGGGTTTAGGTGAACTGCGAACCCTTATTTTCTAATAATAGCTTCGCAGTTTACGATTATACGAAATCAAAATCGTAAAGCGTGAAGCGATCAAGTAACATCAAAACTCCAATCGATATAGGTGCAAACTAACTTCAAGTACACAAAATTAACCATCCCATAGAGATTTATATATGTAAAATCAACATAATACTTACATGAACAGTTTGGATTTTGAATTGATGTATGAAATTGAAGGATAGCCAAAGATTAGAAGAATAAAGAAAGGAAGGAAGAAAGAGTGAGAAATAGTTAAGTTTGATATATATATATATATATATATATATATATATATATAGAGAGAGAGAGAGAGAGGAGAGATCAGGTGTGACACATCTCTTATAGTGTAACAAGCCTTATTGTGTGATAATAACCAATTTTATAATTAACCAAAAGGAGGTGGCAAATTTGTAAATAAAAGGAAAAAGAAAATTGTTTTATTTTTTTCTTTAAAATGCATTTTCCCGACTTTTCCAACCTCGTTTTTCAAAAAATTTTATACCGTTGGACTCGTCTTAATTAAATGGTCATTTTAAGATCCATGAAGCTCAAGAAAAAAAATTCCGGTGAACGGAATCCGGGTGGGCGTTTTACGGCAAGTAAAAAAGTGTCCAGAAAATTCTCAAAAAATTTCAGAACATGTAAAACATTATTCTAAGAAACTTTAATTCTTGGGTCGAAGCGGGATTTCTTACGTTTTAGTCCCAATAAAAATTGTTCCTTAATTTTATCCATTTTACATGCTTCAACAATTTATTGGGTCAAAACGGTAAGGAATTTCGCTTTGAGCCAAGAATTAAAGTTTCTTAAAATGATGTTTTACATGTTTTCAAATTTTTTAATAATTTTCTGGGCACTTTTTTTATCCTACTTACATTGTTCCAAATCAGTGTATGATTTGTTCCAAATCAGTGTACCATTTGTTTGCATTGTTCCAACAGAAAAATGTTTTATTTCTTTTCTTTAAAATACATTTTCCCGATATTTCTAATCTTGTTTTTCGAAATTTTTTATACTGTTAGACTCGTCTAAATTAGACGGTCATTTTAAGATCCCTGAATCTCAAGTAAAAAAAATTCTGGTGAACGGAATCCGGGTGGACGTTTTCTGGCGAGAAACAAAGTGCCCAAAAAATTGTCAAAAAATTTCAGAAAATGTAAAATATTATTCTAAGAAACTTTAATTCTTGGGTCGAAGAGGGATTTCTTACGGTATAGTCCCAACAAATTGTTAAAGCATGTAAAATGGATAAAATTAAGGAAAACGTTTTATGGGGACTAAACCGTAAGAAATCCTATTCGACCTAAGAATTAAATTTTCTTAGAATAATATTTTACATTTTTTGAAATTTTTTGAGAATTTTCTGGGCACTTTTTTTCTCTCCGGAAAACGCCCACCCGGATGACCGTCTAATTTAGACGAGTCTAATAGTATAAAAATTTTCGAAAAACGATGTTAGAGATGTCGGGAAAATGTATTTTAAAGAAAAGAAATAAAACAATTTTCTCTATCATCTCTTTCATTTTATTTACCAATTTGCCACCTTGCCCTTTTTAATTATCATCAAAACTACGGAGTTTTGTTATGTCACACAATAAGCTCCTTGTCACAACTTAAGTCATTGTCACGCTGGATCTCACCCCTATATATATATATATATATATATGGGGTTGTTTTCAATGGTGAGCACTAAATTATCTCCATGGATGGTGAGTGTTTAATATCCATTGGATCAAGATCTAATGATCCATCATTTAAGTTGTGATTTAATATTAAAATGAGTTTTACCTGATGACATGTCAGTTGTAACTTGGAATATTGTGCTTTGAAAAACGTTTTCTCTTTCCTCAAAATATAACTTTTTGTTTTTGTAAGAAAGGAAAGGAAAAAAACAAAACCAACAAAAAACCTACACCGGGATCAGTCTAGGAAGGCTGACTCCAATCCTATCCTCTAGGAGAGAAGGCAAAAGAAAAGAAGGAGGAACAGATAGGGTAGAAACACCTAACATTCTCCCATGCCCAGCAGCTGCTAAGCGATCCGCCACGCTTTCCTCAAAATATAACTAAGTTCCAAGAAATAATTTTTTTCCGGATGTTTTTATTTTACATAAGAAGACGTCTTCTTTTAAGTAACTTTGTATCCGTCTAATCAATGTTATATGCATTAAATCTTAATAAATGATTATTCATTGGGAACACGAAAAACTTGACATTGAGAATGTACAACATTATTTATTATAACTAAATTAAACATTAATGATGTTCTAATTAATGGTGTTGTCCCCCTATTTATTACCTTAGAATTGTAAGCTCAATTTATAAATTTCTAGGATTGTAAACTCAATTTGTAAATCCTTAGGATTCCAAGATCAATTTGTAAATCCTTAAATTTTTTTTATTTCTTTAAGCATTCATTTATTTATAAACAATCATTAAACTTACAATCTCTATAATTCATATATTCTAATGTCACACTAATGACAATAATAAATGTCTAATGTCATCCATTTAGATGTCGTATTAAATACTACTCCCTTCATACAATTGATTTATATCCCCACACAAACGTAATGTAAATATCACTGAACAGAAAATTTTACGGAACTCAAACATCACTGAACTGAAACATTACTGAACTAAAATATTACTAAACCGAAACATCACTGAACTGAAATATTTTGAATTGAAACATCACTTAACTAGAACATCACTCAACTGAAACATTAATAAACTGAAACATTATTGAACTAAAACATCACTGAACTAAAACATTACTGAACTGAAACATCACTAAACTGAAATATTACTGAACTCAAATATTACTGAACTGAAACATCACGAAACTGAAATATCATTGAGCTAAAATATTACTGAAATCAAACATTACTAGACTGAAATGTTACTAAACTAAAACATTATAAAACTGAAACTTCATCCAACTGAAACATTACTAAACTGAAACATTACTGAACTGAAACACCACTAAACTGAAACACCACTGAACTGAAATATTACTAAACTGAAATATTACTAAACTGAAATGTCACTAAAATGAAATATTAATTAATTGAATATCACTGAACCAAAACATCACTCAACTGAAACATTACTGAACTGAAATATTACTGAACTGAAACATTACTGAACTAAAACATCACTGAACTGAAATACTACTAAACTGAAACATTACTCAACTGAAACATTAATGAACTGAAATCTCACTAAATTAAAACATTGTCGAATTGAAACATTACTAAACTGAAATATTACTGAACTGAAACATTACTGAACTGAAATATTACTGAACTAAAACATCATTGAACTGAAACATTACTGAACTAAAACACCACTGAACTGAAATATTACTAAACTGAATATCACTGAACCAAAACATCACTAAACAGAAACATCACTGAACTAAAATATCACTAAACTTAAACATCACTTAACTGAAATATTACTAAACTGAAACCTTACTCAATTGAAATATTACTGAACTGAAACATCATTGAATTGAAACATTACCGAATTGAAATATTACTAAACTGAAATATTACTGAACTGAAATATTACTGAACTAAAACATCACTGAACTGAAATATTATTGAATTGAAACATCACTAAACTGAAACATCACTGAACTGAAACATCACTAAATTGAAACTTTACTAAACTAAAAGATTACTAAACCGAAACATCATTGAACTGACATATTACTGAACTAAAACATCACTGAACTGAAACATCAGTGAACTAAAACATCACTGTACTAAAATATTACTGAACTGAAATATCACTGAACTGAAACATTACTGAACTCAAAGATTAATAAATTGAAACATTACTAAATCCAAATATTACTGAACTGAAATATTACTGACTTCAAACATAACTGAACTCAAACATCACTCAACTGAAGCATTACTAAATAGAAACATTACTAACCTGAAACATTACTAAACTGAAACATTACTGAACTGAAACATCACTGAACTGAAACATTACTGAACTGAAATATTACTGAACTAAAACATCACTGAACTGAAATATTACTAAACTGAAACATTAATCAACTAAAACATCACTTAACTGAATATTACTAAACTCAAATATTACTGAACTGAAATATTACTTACTTCAAACATAACTGAACTCAAACATCACTCAACTAAAACATTACTGAACTGAAACATTACTAACCTGAAACATTACTAAACTGAAATATTACTGAACTGAAACATTACTGAACTGAAATATTTCAGTTCAGTAATGTCTGAAATATTTCAGTTCAGTAATGTTTCAGTTTAGTGATGTTTAGCTTAGTAATTTTCGGTTTAGTAATGTTTCAGTTCAGTAATATTTGAGTTTAGTAATGTTTCTCTTAAGTGATGTTTCAGTTCAGTAATATTTCACTTTAGTAACATTTCAGTTTAGTGATTTTTCATGTCAGTAATGTTTCAGTTTAGTCATGGTACGGTTCAGTTATGCTTCAATTCAGTGATTGTTTCAGTTCAGTAATATTTAAGTTCAGTGATGTTTCAGTTCAGTAATGTTTTAGTTCAGTGATGTTTTAGTTTAGACATGTTTCAGTTCAGTAATGTTTCAATTTAGTAATGTTTCAATTCAGTGATGTTTCAGTTCAGTGATGTTTCAATTCAGTGATGTTGCTGTTTAGTAACATTTAAGTTCAGTGATGTTTTAGTTCAGTAATGTTTCAGTTCAGTGATATTTTAGTTCAATAATGTTTCGCCTTAGTAATGTTTTAGTTTAGTAATGTTTGAGTTTAGTAATATTTTAATTTAGTGATGTTTCAGTTCAGTGATATTTCAGTTTAGTAATATTTAGTTCTAGTGATGTTTCAATTCAGTGATGTTTTAGCTTAGTAATTTTCGGTTTAGTAATGTTTCAGTTCAGTAATATTTCAGTTTAGTAATGTTTCTATTAAGTGATGTTTCAGTTCAGTAATGTTTCACTTTAGTAACGTTTCATTTCAGTGGTTTTTCATGTCAGTAATGTTTCAGTTTAGTCATGGTATGGTTCAGTTATGCTTCAGTTCAGTGATTGTTTCAGTTCAGTCATGTTTCAGTTCAGTGATGTGTCAGTTAAGTAATGTTTCAGTTTAGTAATGTTTCAGTTCAGTAATGTTTCAGTTCAGTGATGTTTTCATGTATTAATATTTCAGTTTAGTGATGTTTCAGTTTAATAATATTTCGGTTTAGTGATGTTTTAGTTTAGTAATATTTTGGTTCAATGATGTTTCAATTCAATGATGTTTCAGTTCGGTGATGTTTCATTTCAGTGATGTTTAAGTTTAGTGATGTTTCAGTTCAGTGATGTTTCAGTTTATTAATATTTCAGTATAGTAATGTTTCAATTCAGCTATGTTTCAGTTTAGTAATGTTTAGGTTTAGTGATGTTTCAATTTAATGATGTGTCAGTTCAGTAATGTTTCAATTCAGTGATATTTTAGTTCATTAATATTTTAGTTTAGTAATATTTCAGTTCAGTGATGTTTCAGTTTAGTAATGTTACAATTTAGTAATATTTGAGTTTAGTGATGTTTGAGTTCAGTGATGTTTCTGTTTAGTAATGTTTCAGTTTGACCTCCTCACATTTTATGTAAAAGTTAATCAATTACAAAATGATTATAATCTATGCCCTCAAAATATCTTCTTTTCTATTCACAAAAAAAAAAAATAAAAAAATAAGAAATGAAATGCCATGTGCGAGTTGAATTAGTTCCCACACATCAGAATCAGAAAACAGATCAGATCGTCCAAACAAAAAGAGATCAGATATCTTCTTCTTCTGTTTGTGTAAAGCATTAAACCCCAATCAATCCATTTCAAGAATTTTACACATCTCCTTCCTTTACTTTCTCAACCACCCACCCGTCCCTTTTCTTTGTTTACTTCGCCACTGCCCGCTTCCCTTTTCTATATATAATGCGCACGCGCATCCATTTCTCGATTCCACTCTCCACCTCTCAGCCATGACTTCCTCCTCTCTCACCTCCTCCTCTTCCACCACCACCACCACCACCACCCTCTTTAACCGGAAAAAGGTCGACGGAGTCGAAATGGGCTGCAAAAAGATTGCCAATGTCAATAGTGGGCTCTACACTGTTTACGGCTTTGACCCTTCTTTTATGAGATGGACGATGAATGATGCGCTCAATGTGGTTAAACACCATTGGATACCGTGCTTTTTCGCAATCGGGTTGCTGTTTTTTATGGCCGTTGAATACACGCTTCGCATGGTTCCGGCCTCTTCTCCGCCCTTTGATTTGGGGTTTCTTGTCACTCAGCCCCTCCATCGCTTGCTTTCTTCCTGGCCCGAGCTCAACACTCTATTGGCTGCACTTAATACGGTATGCTTTTCAATTCAAATCCTAATTATTTTATGGGTTAATGATTTGATTTGATTTGAGACAGCTCTCGTTTTTTTTTTTTTTTTTATCTTTTTCTTTTGACCTGTTCATGCATTTGACTGAAATTCCATGTTTTGCCCTATTTTTAATTTCTTGGAACGGCTTTTTAATTTTTGTGTAAAATATTTGAAGATGAGATTGTTTGTGATATTTGGAATTCGCAGAGAAGATTTACAATATTGAATTTGGTTAATTTATACTAATTTGAAATGCAAAACTGATGCTTGGACATGATATCAATTAGGTGTTTGTTGGGATGCAAACTACATATATACTGTGGACATGGGTGATAGAGGGCAGGCCAAGATCCACCATTTCTACTCTATTCATGTTCACTTGCCGTGGGATTCTGGGCTACTCAACTCAGCTTCCACTTCCGGAGGTAACTTCTTCCCTAACCTAACATGTGTATGTTATGTGTCAAAACATTACTTAACAAAAGACACATCCATTTGCATTGCAATTATATTTTTAAATTTAAATAGTTGTGGTTGTGTAGTAATTAAAGATGAATAATTTGGTGATGGGTGTTGATTAAATCAGGAATTTCTGGGATCAGGAGTGGATTTCCCAGTAGGGAATGTGTCTTTCTTCCTATTTTTCTCGGGACATGTTGCAGGGTCAGTGATATCATCATTGGATATGAGAAGAATGCAGAGATGGGAATTGGCATGGACTTTTGATGTTCTTAATGTTTTACAAGTAGTGAGGTTGCTTGGGACTAGAGGTCATTATACAATTGACTTAGCTGCTGGTGTTGGTGCTGGCATTCTCTTTGATCTATTAGGAGGGAAATATGAAGAAATCAAGAGAAAACAAATAAAAAAAGTAAGTTCTAAATAGGCTTCTTTCTTTAGTTGAAGATATGTACAAACAAAAAACAACTAGACCTTAATTTGAAAAGCAAACCGTGTTTGGTATTTTACTGTCCTTTGAGCTTATGTGTGTGTGTGTTGATTTAATATTTAATTGATTTTTTGTATTGGGCCAGATTGTGAATTTAGGGTTATGGCATGTAAGATAGGAATTGGTTGGTTGCTGTTGTGTGGCTCACATAGTAATCTGATCCTGATGATGTCAATAGATATTCACTAGACATGACATGAGCAACAAAAGGGGTTTTCTGAATTTTTAAGGATGAATGTAACTTATTAAATTTTGGTGTCTATTATGCTTAATTTTTATAGAGGTGATTGTGGAGTTGTTCAATGTGCCGAATCACAACTCTCAGATTGTTGGGTTAGATTTTATTTGGTTTTACTTGTTCGTTTTAATTAAATTAATGTATAATTGCTACTTGATAATCTGTCATCTTTCTTCTTATTTCGTGAGGAAACGGGTTAGTAGATTGTTAATTCTGTCTGTTAGTGAAAATGAAGCCAAAATTAGAGAAGACCACAATTAGGCTACTCAAAGATAGTGCTATACATTTACCCTTATCTTTTTTTTATCATTTGATTTATTGTTTTATTATCCTTAATATGGGTATATATTTTAAATTTCATTCATGTCTTACATAATTTATGGGTATTCGGTGGTGGGTTCAAATTCTACCTCACATATATATATATATATATATTTATTTTGGGAGATAACATAATAGACCGCTAAATATCCTTGAGGGTACATCTGTACTTGTGAAGAGGGTTATTTCTTAAGTCTAATTTTTATCTTAAACCTTTGGCATATCCGTAAAACACATAACCAATCCCTTAGTGGTTTAACACTTGGATGAAGCATTTGCTAATCTTTAGCAGAGCTAAAAATGACCAAAAGGGAAGGGAAGGGAATTAGAATTATTGAAGGTTTTGAAATTTTTTAATCTGGGCAAATTTCTAAAACTTGTGGGTCCTTTTGATCCAAGTGCTTAAACGACAGAAGATTGCAATTATGATTACTATTATTATTTTTGTTTACTTTTGAGTCCAAAGGTATTGCCAATTCTGAATCAAAAAATTCCAAAAACTACAGCTAGAAACTAGAAGACAAAACAACATTTTTGGAAGTTGCTTCTTTTATTGTATCTTATATCTATTTTTGGAAGTTCCCTAAAGTAAATATTTAGCTTCGTTTCTTTTTCAATTTTGATACTTTTGTTTATTTATTTATTTATTTATTTTAATGTGGTAGTTTTTGGTCATTCTGTATGACATGCAACAACTACTGATCAAATTATTTTTCTTTCAATGACATTTCTAATAGACTGCAAATGAAACTGTCATAAAATTCAATTTTCCATTAATAATCAAAGTTTACTCTAAATACAGGAATTAAAGTTAGAAAATATACCAATTACAATGGACATTTTTTCACCGATTTATTGTGGTTGGCACATTGTATCTTGTATATAATTCCCCAAAATTATACTCTTCAGACGAACTTATTAGAGCATCACCAAAAGACTCTTAATACACTCTCTAAAAAAAATATAAATAATTGACTTTTAGTGATTTAAGAGTAGACCTGTTTATGGGCTGGGTCGGACTGGGCTTGGGCTGGGCCTAAGCGGGCTTGGGCCGGGCCAGGCCTATTACGAAACATATATGTCCAAACCTAGTCTTTGAAGAGCGGGCTTGGACGGACTGGGCGGGCCAGCGGGCTTTTGAACAGGTCTATTTAAGAGTGACTAAGACATATCATCTCCAACAATACTTCTTATATTCACTCTTTATTTATTATTTTATCATTAAAATTATTAACTGTTGTTACATTTACCAATAATGAGAGGTGAGAGACTCCTCAATAATAAATTATTAATAAAAATGGATTAAGAGACACTAAGAGGTGAAGAGAGGCTCTCTATTAATAGAGAGGATGAAGAGACTCTTAGTAATTTGAGGATCCACTAAGAGGCTATTGGAGCTGATTTTTCATTCTCCCTCCTCAAATTTTAACTTAAGAGTCAACTTAAGAGGCTGTTGGAAATGCTCTTAAACACTACAAAAAAAAAAAATCATATACATCTTGTTTTCTTCATAAAGTGTAATTCTTATCAATTTGTAACAATATTTGTATTGATGATTGTATACTAATATTTTATATTTTAAAGGGTCTAATATATCACCAGTTCTCTGGACTTGTCTATGAAAGTAGATTGGGTCCCCAAACTTTGTTAGTGTCTCACTAGCTCCCTAAACTTGCTTATTTCATATCACCAGCTCCCTAAATTTGTCCATAAAAATAGATTAGCTCCCTGAATTTTGCAAGTGTCTCACCAGCTTCATAAGCTTGCTTATTCCGTAATAGCTAAATACAAAAATCATAATACTGACTTTCGATCCTCATCCATTCGATCTCTCAAAACTGCAACACTAACTCTTATAATTGGTTGAAAGGTATGAGAAGAGAAAAAATTACCTTTCAAATAGATGAAGATGTATTTTTAGAATGTAGGTTTAATAAGTTTTGTATTTAGTTGTTACGGAATAAGCAACTTTAGAGAGTTGGTGAGACACTTGCAGAGTTCAGTGAGCTAGTCTACTTTTATGGATAAGTTTAGGGGGGCTGGTGATATGAAATATACAAGTTTAGGAAGCTGGTGAGAGACTAATAAAGTTTATGGAGTCAATCTACTTTTATGGACAAGTTCAGTGAGCTAGTAATATATTAAGTGTATTTTAAAGCTATTAGGAGTATATACAGAGATGGAGGAGGGGGTACACTAGACAATTATGTCTGTTAATGGGTTGGATACAACATATCTTTGTTTAAAAATATATATTCCAAGCTAGTTCGATCCAATGTTAATTTCGGTGGACTCGGACTGGGTTAGGTTAGGATTTAAAAACCAAATTTCAATACAAATAGGCTCACTTAAAAACTGAAATTTATATTAAAAAATAATATTTAATAAATAAAAATTTAATAATTAATATTAATATGGTGGTCTGAATAGAGCTAAGTTGATCCTATTTGATAACTAGGTAAATTTTCTTGATCGGAATCCCTTCCATGAGAGGTGTCATTGGGTTCGGCCGGGGACACTCCGATAATAAAGTCAGTATGATATTTGATGAGAAAAGGAATAATGATAAGAATTTGAAGGAAATTAGCCAACATACCTAAAACATACCCAAGTTAGAGTATTTATATATTCTTTTGTAACCTCTGAGCATTAATGATGTTCTAATTGAAGGGTAAATTTCATCAATGGTGTACAACCTTTGTCTCATTTCACACTTTGGTGTACAACCTTCAATTTGTCTCAGTAATATGTATGACCTTATAGATGACCTCCCACTTTGGTGTATAGCCGGTTAAAATCACCGTTCAACGCATGATCAACGTGCCACCTCATCATTTTCATTCAAATCATTAATAAAGTGGGACCTACAAATTATAAAAAAAAATCAATTTTTATTCATTTCCCTTTTTACCCTTATCCCTCAATTTCTTCTTCTTCTTTCCATTTCTTTCTCACTCCTCAAATTTCTTTCTCTCTCTAACCTATTTCTCTTTAAATTTTTTTTCTCTCTCTAACTCACTTCTCCCTCTAACATGATCTGAAAGTGAGAGAGAGAATCAACAACTCTTTAAATAGAGAAGAGGTAATTAATAAGCGGAAATGGGATAGGAAATGAAAGTTTCAAAAAGGTAATTATTAATTAATGAAAATAGAGAAGGAAGAAAGGACATGGTAACTAATGAACATTTCTCCCTTCCTTCTCTTCTCAGACGAGGCATTGCCGGCCTTTCTTGTATTTAAAAAATGAACCCATTTTCCATTATTATTAACAAACACATGGACAAGGTTTCTATTCTCTTCTCTTCTCTTGATAAACAACGTTTAGCTAATAGCCATCAGCATAAGAAAACTCCGTTCTTCGATTCTAGTTCCTCCGGTAATTAAATTATCATTGGAGGTCGTGTTCTCTCTTTTTCTATCTCAATCTTCACAATGTTTTCTGCTTTGCATATACTCTCTTATTTTTCAATATATCAGTGGTAGCAGTTACAGCTATGAAGCTTTCTTTTTTTTTAAACTATGAAGAAGATCAACTATCAAAAACTCGGATTTCCATTTCTTATGTTTCGTTCCTACTCCCATGGCCGGTGATTCAAATTTTCATTTACTTAATTGTTTTTTATCGGTTCAATTTCATCCTAACACCAAAACTTAATTAGTCCAATATTTTGGATTACTAAGAATCAATTTCACTTTCAGATCATGTTAGAGAGAGAGGTGAGTTAGAGAGAGAAAAAAATTTAAAGAGAGAGAGGCTAGAAAGAGAAAGAAATTTAAAGAGTGAGAAAGAAATAGAGAGAAGAAGAGATGGAGAAATAAGGGTAAAAGAGGAAAAGAATAAAAATTGATTTTTTTTTATAATTTTTGGATCCCACTTTATTAATGAATGGAAATTATGAGGTAGCGCGTTGACCAGGCGTTGACCGGTCATTTTCACCGGCTATACACTAAAGTGGGAGGTCACCTATAAGGTCGTACATATTAGTGAGACAAATTGAAGGTTGTACACCAAACTGTGAAATGAGACAAAGGTTGTACACCATTGATGAAATTTACCCTCTAATTTAACAGTCACGTCATTACTGCTCTTAATGAATATTAATTGTCATTTAAGTGTATGCATCCCCCTTTAAAGAAGATATAAAAGCATCGTCTGGTCTTTTTTGAAACCGTCAATAGGAGATATGATGATGAATATACTTCACCCGACGGATCTCGCTTATCCACCTACCTTCGTCGCATCTCACTTCGATGACGTATCTTTCAAGGTTCAATCCATGTGCCGTGACATAGTATTGTAGGCCCCTTCTTTTTTCATATTATTACATATTTGCCTCACGAATAAATTTGGATGTTATGAGAAGCCCCTCCCTCCCAAAATGGACCAAAAAGACCTTTAAGGATGTTCATTTTCAAGGTGTGTTCTGGGCATTAAGGGTAAATTATATACGTGGTGTACAACCTTTACCCTAAATCACACTTTTGCGTATAACCAAAAATTTGTCACACTAAACTGTACAAGCTTCAGGTGACCTCTCATTAAAGTGAACAACTGGTTTTTGTGACCGGTCAACGCTGTCAACTATGCCACGTCAGCATTTTTCAGTTGTATAATTAAAAAAAAAGTGGGACCTCGTCTTTATGGAATGACTAATATAGCTTTATTCCTTATAAAATTACTAAAATATATCTTCTTCCTTCAAACAATCTCTTCCATTTCTCTCTCTACATCTTCTCTCTCACTCCTCTCTCTCTACCATTTCTCTCTCACTATAAACCAAATCACTGGTTTTGCCTCCATTACATATCATTGCCACATTCAGAACCAGAAAAGGGAAGAACAGAGAAGAAGAAGAACCCATTTTGGCTAACAGTATTCGAATTCTATCCTTGGTATAAAAAACAGATTTGCATAATCTTAAGATTTAAGAAATGGGTTCACACAGATTGTAAGATGGGGGATATTTAGGGATTTATACCAAATGTAGAGAAAGATTATCAACGAGTTTAGGTTTTCTTTTGATGAGAGGAGAGGAGAAGTGCACAGTGAAATGTATGGTTGGTTTTAAACTGTAAAAGCTGTATGAATTAAAATTAGGATTTGGATTTGGGACAGGAATTGATTTTTTTCTAGGAAAATTGGAATAAGAAAATGATTGAAGTCAATCATGGATGCACAAATTACGGACAAGGACATGTTTTTTATTACCCAATGTCGATCTACGATGCTTGCAAAGATTTTCTACCATGTCAACTCAGCAAGGCTTTTATTGTAATATCATCAATTCAAAGTGGAGTGAGAGAGAAATGGTAGAGAGAAAAATGGAAGAGAGGGGTTGAAGGAAGAATATGAGAGTATTTTAATAATTTTACAAGGAATAAGGCTATATTAGTCATTCCCTATAGAGTGGGTCCCACTTTTTTTAATTATACAACTGAAAAATGATGACGTGGTATAGTTGACCAGCATTGACCGGTCACAAAAACCGGTTGTACACTTTAGTGGCAGGTCATCTGAAGCTTGTACAATTTAGTGTGACAAATTTTTGGTTCTACACCAAAATATGATTTGGGGTAAATGTTGTACACCACGTATGTAATTTACCCAGACATTAATGACCCACCTTTTGACAGGCACAATTTTCTATACCCACACTTTGTGAACATGTCATTAGACTTTCTCACTTTTTGAAGCATCACACCTCCTTTCTTTTAAAATGTTATTTCAGCAACCCATGTGAATTTCCCCCACCTTTTCTTGTGTTCTTTCTTCGGCGATTTCCAATGAGTTCTGGCAAAGTTCATCTCTTTTTTTACAAGCTTTCACCCAGTGATTATTCTCCAACCTTTCTCATGTAAGTATTTCTATATCATCTTTGAGGATTTTCTTTTACTTTCTCGTAATTATATTTTGGTTTTAGTATGAGTCAAGACAATGCTAGAGAATTGCTCTAGGGCTGGGCATAGTTCGGTCCAGTTCGGGGATTCAAGAATCTCCAGGATTGGATTGAACTGTGGGGATTCCTAAAAATGAATCTTCAGGATTGGATTGAATATTCCGATCCGGTCCAATTTGGAGATTCGAGGATTCGGTTCCGGTCCAATCTAGTACAGTTATTTGACGAGTCAAATAATAAAATACCTATACTTTTACCAAAAATAAATTAAAAATATAATTTACAAGATAATAAATATATAAAATTCTTAATCAAAATAAATAACATGTGCTTAAAATACCAAATATTAATTTCAATCTAAATAAAGTAATTGGTGAACTGAATTACTAAAAAACAAATGGGCAACTTAGTTTCAAAATTAACAATTTTAACATCTTAACACATGCAAATCTTAAGAAATGCACAATTTAAGCTAAACAGGAACAAATTAAAGTACAATGATAGAAAAAACTTGACCAGATTCTAACGAGTTAAAATTCAATAACAGAAATCAAAATTTGACTAAAGTCAAACACTACCAAATTAATTGATCTATTTTGACTGTCATATGTAAACAAATTTTAGGATTTAACCAACCAAAAGAAATAGTAGGGGAAACAATTCCTGAAACTGAAATTGCAAACAATTAGATTTCACTTTAGAGAGGAAATTGAGGAGATGATGTCAGAACTAGGATTCTCATGAACTAGAATTTTAGAATATGAAGAAAAAAGAATGAGAAACAGAGAAAATAAAAAGAAGAATATAGAAGATGTCAGAACTAAGATTCTCATGAACTAGAATTTTAGAATATGAAGAAAAAAGAATGAGAAAGAGAGAGAATGAAAAGAAGAATATAGAAGAAGAAAAAAAGATTTCATTAACCAATTGCATAATCAATTAGTACAAGCTGATTCTCTAAAATAGGAAACATGACAAGAAAAATACAGTTGGCCTAACAAATCATTGTCTTAGTAATTCTAACCTACCTTAAATAAGAATAGGAAATATAACCTACCTTAAAACACCCTAATAATTCTAACATACCTTAAATAAAAATAGGAAATGCAACACTTCACTAAATAGGAATTAAAACTTCATCTATAAAATATAAATTAAATATGATAAATCTTCAGTTCTTTCACTCCAGTTCGGTCCAATCCAATCCAATTCGGTTATCGGTCCAGTTCTGGATAATTTCGATTCAGTTCGATCCAGTTCTTTGACAAAAAGTCAATAGTCCGGCTCGGTCCAGTTCTTTGAAAAAAGTCAACAGTTCGGTCCAATTCTAGATCTTTTTATTCGGATAATCGTCCAATCCAGTTTTTCTAAGATCCGCGCCCAGTCCTACTCGAGGAGAACTCCGAGGACACTCAGTTTGAGCCACAATCTTTCCCTGTTAATGTTGCTTCTGAACAAACCCCGAATTTAGCTTTTAGGGAAGGAGAGGAGACTAGCTCAGCTGCTTCTAAGAAAAAAAGGTCTAAAACTTTTAGGATTCCGTTCATATGGTCTATAATGACCCAAAGGATATTGATCTTTTGAAAGGTATATACCCCTGGCTAAAACACCTTGAGTGTGTGATTCCTGAATCCTATCATCATCCGTCTTAGTCGCCTAACGGATGTTTCACTATCTACCTCAGCCACATCTATAGGGGGTTTCAATATCTGGTCCCTGAGGTGATATGAGACATTCTTTACTCGTTCAAAATTCATGTGGGTCAGCTTTATCCCAATGGATCGATGGACATTCTTTGTGACTCTTATTTGGGGAATAATCTTAAGATCCATTTCGGTCCTAGAGTCCTCTTCGCCTTACATTCGATACACATCGAGCGGCTAAGGATCATGTCACATTCTAGAGAAAGGCGGGATACAATCCTTTTCACAAGAAGGCACCCAACATCCTTGACTATGTGAGGGAATTCTTCTTCATAAAGGAGACAGAGGCTACGTATCTCTAGGTTTCCCTAGGTTTTGGAGTTGGAACCCCAAGTTTAAGTGACCCATATCTTATGTTCCTAATGCTGAGGAGGTGAAGGCTGTGAAATTGCTTTAGTCAATCCAGAAAGAATTTTGGACTTATGTGGAGGCTTTGGAATTCATTGTCCTTAATAAGCCTTTAGTTGAAATGCAAGAGGAGAATGTGAATTATTTCACTTATAGTCTTTTGAATTATTTCACTTATAATTATTTCATAGAAGATAACTACTTGGTTTTCTTTAATTTCTAGTGAGATCTTGTTTCAAAACTGGGCATGAACGCTGATAATACGACCTCTATCTATGTAGAGCAGAGGAAGGCGCTAAAGGTGAAGAAGGCCCAGGAGAAGCAGAAGGGCAAACATACTTCTTCTTTGGTGGAAGGGTCTCGCCAAAAGAGCTAGTACCGCTAACTTGTCTATAAGTAGTCATGTCTCTAGTGGATCTATTCCTTCTACAAGGACTTCTGATCTCCTTGGGGGAAAATAATCTTCCTTTAAATCCCCAACGTCCTTCTATCCTTGCTCATGCGTCTGTCACGTCGGTAATATCTTTGTTTGTTTTTACTTTTGTACTCGTGTTCGATATGTATTTTTCTAAATACTTTCTGTTGAAACACCTTTCCACAAGATTTTGATTTGACAAAATCATTTAAGTTTAATCCATGATTAAGAGACAATTAAATTTAAGTGCTTTGATTTAATTATACTAATCCGTTTGTTCAATATTGAGTATAAATATAAATTCAAAAAGAAATAAAGATTAAGACAGGACAAAGTCAGCATGAGAACACAACACAAGCTGAGTGAAGAGCAACTCAGCATAAGAGAAGATTAGTCATCTTCAGAACAACAGCTTCAGAATGAAGCTGATCAAAAGAAGCTGAGTGAAATGAAGCTCAGCACAAAAGAAGTCTGCTTCAAGAAATAGATCCTACAGAACAAAGCTGACCATGGAAGTTGAGTGGAAAAAGAACTCAGTATGAGAATTGGTAACAATCAAAGACAATGATTATTGAAGCGGAGCTGATTGATCTTCAGGACAACATGAATGATCCGTTAGCTAAAAGACAAATTCGACAACTGTCTGCACCAATAATAGAAGCCTTGAATTACGCAAAAGCCAAATTCCAAGATGCATGGGTCAACTGTTCGATGCTATAAGACAAACTGCCGCAAGAAGACAAAGTCTGTAGGAAGAAGACAAGCCTGACATCTAAAGAAATCAGAAAACATGATTGGCCTGCACATCTGAAGCTGACCAGAAGCTTGTCCCCCAAAAGAGCCGTTTTGGAGTCAACGGACAAATCAAATTCAAATGATTTGATCCTCCGATTACAACTATAAAAGGGACAAAGATATCACTTGGACATTTGCTGATTTAACAGAAAGTTACAAGTGAGAAAGATACAAATTCAAAGCACTCAAAAACAAGAAAGAAAGCTTACACCAACCTTCTATTCTTTGTGTAAATGCTAGATTGATTGTCTGTAATCATCTAAAGTGTTCTTTATCTTAAAAGGAACAAGTTTGTGATCAATTGTAATATTGAGAGTGTGTGTGCTGAGTACTTGGTATTAAGTACTTAGTGGTAGAGAAATCTAAGTGTTGGGTTGTAGCACTTAGTAGAAGTTGAGTAGACGAATAGAGGAAGGTACTCTTGCATATTCAACTGCTTGTAATCGGTTTGTGCTCTACCCTTAAAGAGCTTAGTATTGGATTCTAAAAGCCCGGAGGATTCTGGGGACTGGACGTAGGCGGAGAGGCCGAACCAAGATAAGTGATACTGAGTAATTTCTAACTCTCTCAAATATATATATAAGGGCTTGTGTTGCTTGTTATATTTACTCAGCATATAAACTGTTTGAAGCTGACACTGAGTAAATTGGAGTGCTGAGTTGGAAGCTGACCACACAAGTGTCAATTCCCAACTCTCAAGTGAAACAGTCTTAGTCAGCATCTGACTAAAGCTGTCTTACATTAAGATCGGCCAAGCTGACCAAAGCTGAGTTAATAAACTCACCAAAATTATTAAGTCAACAAGATTAATTAGCAAAAAAGTTATATTAGTTCCTAACCCCCCCTTGGAACTAATCACACGGGACCAACAAGTGGTATCAGAGCCTAAGCTCACTACTCAAAGATATAACTATCTTGAGCTGATCCCAATAAATGGCTGAGAACAGCACTCGTTTCCTTCCCGGGAACCAAACAACACAGATACTCCCTGAGGGATTATCAATTAGTCGGCCTCCCCTATTCTTTGGATCCAATTATACATTCTGAAAGAATAGGATGAAGAACTTTATTCAAGCCACAAACATGAGTCATGGCTTGCAATAGTTCAAGGCCCATACGTGCCATATAAAACTGTTAACAATGAGAAAGTTGTTAAGAGTGAAACTGAGTGGTCAGAAGATGACCTTAGAAAACTTCAAAACAATGCTTCGGCTATCAATATGCTTCACTGTGCTTTAGATGCTGCAGAATACAATAAGATTTCAGGTTGTGAGTCAGCACATGAGATTTGGAAAAAGCTTAAAGTGACCTACGAAGGCACAAGTAAGGTCAAGGAATCAAAAGTAAATCAGCATATGAGATTATACGAGCTATTCGAGATGAATGATAATGAGGACATCTCGGGAATGAATGCTAGATTTACCAACATTATAAATGAGTTGAAAAGACTTGGAAAGAACTTCACTGAAGAAGAACATGTGAAGAAGATCTTAAAAAGTCTTCCCAAAAGCTGGTAGGCTAAAAAGACTGCAGTGGAGGAAGCTCAGGACCTGACTACGTATAAGTACGATGAGCTGATCGGATCGTTGCTGACTCATGAGATATCAATGAAAAAATTTGAAGAAAAAGAGAAGTCAGAAGACAAGAAGCAAAAATCACTTGTCATGAAAGCTGACTCCACCGAAGCTAACTCATCAGATGATGAGGAAATGGCAATGTTCACCAAGAAAATGAAGAAGCTGTTCAGGAAGAATGATAGGAACAGCAAAAGGTCATTCAGAAGGAATGACAAATATAAAACTGAGCCCAGTGATAACAAGTATAAGAAGGACAGCTCAAAGACTGTCACCTGCTTCGAGTGCCACCAAACTAGGCACATCAAGTCAAGCTGTCCCATGCTGAAGAAGAACAAGAAGGGCAGCAAAAAGGCTATGGTAGCCACATGGAGTGATAGTGATGAGTCAACCTCATCAGAAGCTGATGCAAATGAAACAGCAAATATATGCTTCATGGCCGATGATGCTGACCGCACCTTTTCTGAGCAAGCTGACCTCTCTGATGAAACTGACCAGGAGGAACACAGTAATGAGGTAACATCCTTACTTTTGCTTAGAAATGAGATGATAAACGCCTTGAGTGACTTATATGCGCTAACTAAAAAGTGTAATAAGAAAGTAAAGGCACTCAGTAGGCGATGTGATGAGATTGAAGATGTCAAGTTGAGTGACCTCCGATATCTTCTCCAAGACAACTCAACTTTGCATAGCAACATGGAAATTATGCACAAGTTTGTCTCGAAGGTCCAATCAGATTCAAAGAAACTAAAAAAGGATGTCACTACCCTACAGAGCCAAATAAGAGGCTCAAATAAAAATAAATCCCATGCTAAGTACTCAAGTACTAGTCAGCATAAACAGTTCACACAGTGTGACTGTTGCGGGAAAAAAGGGCACACAAGAGAAGTATGTTGGTACAATAAACGGACTGTCCAATGTGACTTCTGCGGAAAGAAAGGACATACCACTAAGGTATGTTGGCATGCTCAGCACAATAATGCTGACCACACTCAACATCACCCTGAAAGGGTAATTCATTATGACTTCTGTGGTAAAAGTGGCCACACTATCAAAGTATGCCGTCACAAATTAAAATATGACTTTTCACCTGTTTATGCTAACAAACGAGGACCCAAAAAGAATTGGGTACCTAAAGATGAATAGTCTAAAATGCAGGTGAGCCTGAGATGCGTGGAGAAATCAAAACTGTGGTATATAGACAGTGCATGCTCGAGGCACATGACTGGTGATGAAACTCAGTTCATCACACTAGAGCTTAAACGAGGAGGAAGTGTAAGCTTTGGAGACAATAAGAAGGGTAAGATAGTCGGCTCAGGTACTATCAGAGGTAACCCAACTATTGAGTCAGTCTCCTTAGTTAAAGGTCTCAAATACAATCTGCTGAGTGTAGCTCAGCTTTGCAAGAGCGGCAGAAAGGTTGTATTTGATAATACTTAGTGTCAAATAATCGAGGGAAAAACAAACGAATTGATTTTAACTGCCCCTCGTGTAGACAATGTATACATGCTGGGTTTAGAAAAACAGTTTTCTAAAAATATATGCTTAGTGTCTAAAGAGGATAACTCCTGGCTATGGCATAGAAGACTTGGTCATGTAAGCATGGACCTTCTTGCCAAATTATCTAGAAAGCAACTAGTTGAGGGTTTTCCCAAACTTAAATTTGAAAAAGATCAATTATGTAATGCTTGTCAGCAAGGTAAACAAACTAAGAAGTCATTTCAAAATAAAAATATTGTCTCAACCAAGAGACCATTGGAATTACTACACTTGGATCTTTTCGGACCTGTCCAGCCACTCAGCTTGGGAGGTAAGAAATTTTCCTTAGTCATTGTAGACGATTTCTCTCGGTACACTTGGATCATCTTGCTGAGTAGCAAGGATGAAACATTTGAGATGTTCGCAACATTGATTAAGAAACTTGAAAATGACAAAGATCTAAGAGTAGCTCATATCAGAAGTGACAATGGTGGAGAATTCAAAAACCAACAGTTTGATGAATTCTGTGAAACCAGTGGTATTGACCACAATTTCTCTGCTCCTAGAACACCTCAACAGAATGGGGTTGTTGAAAGGAAGAACAGAACAATTGTCGAAATAGCTAGGACAATGCTAAGTGAAAATAGGCTTCCAAAGTATTTCTGGGGTGAAGCTGTCCACACAGCATGCTACATTCTCAATAGGGCTTTAGTTAGACCTATTCTTAAGAAAACCCCATATGAACTTTGGAAAGGACGAAAGCCCAACATTGGCTACTTCTGTGCTTTTGGGTGTAAATGTTTTATACTCAACACAAAAGATAATCTTGCAAAATTTGATGCCAAAGCTGACGAAGCGATCTTTTTAGGGTACTCAACTAACAGCAAATCATATAGGGTATATAATAAACGAACTCAGGTTGTAGAAAAGTCTGTCCATATTGAGTTCGATGAAGCTGACCCTGCAGGAAAGTCAACTCAGCTCAATGAAGATGAACCAAGCTCAGCTTCTGCTGATCAAAATGGAGCCTCTGAGTCATTAATACAAGGGCTGACCAAAGGTAAGCAAGAAACTGAAATAACCTTTGCTGACCAATCTATTCCTGCAGAGATTATAGAAACACCTGTTCCAAACAACTCAACATTGCCCAAAGAAATAAAAATTCCAAGAGGACACTCGGAGAAGTCCATTCTTGATGCTGCTGAAAATAAGCTGATGACAAGAGATCAGCTTAGGAAGTATCTCAGCAATGTTGCCTTCGTCTCAGTGCATGAGCTAAAGAATTTTGCTGATGGTGAGCACGATGAATATTGGATCAACGCTATGCAAGAAGAGCTTGATCCATTCACAAGAAATGAGGTATGGGATTTAGTACCTAAACCTAGGAATCAAAAGACCATAGGAACTAAGTGGGTCTTTAGAAATAAATTAGATGAGCAAGGCAACGTAGTCAGAAATAAAGCCCGACTTGTAGCCCAAGGCTATAGTCAGCAAGAGGGCATTGACTACGGTGAAACCTTTGCACCCGTCGCTAGGTTAAAAGCTATACGTATACTCTGTGCCTATGCAAGTTTTATGAACTTTAAATTATGTCAAATAGATGTTAAGAGTGCATTTCTTAATGGCTTTATAAACGAAGAGGTATATGTTAGTCAGCCTCCAGGGTTTGAAGATCCAAAATTTCCAAACCACGTTTATAAACTCAAAAAGGCCCTATACAGCCTAAAGCAAGCTCCAAGAGCTTGGTATGAGAGGTTGACCAACTTCCTGCTGACTAGTAATTATGTCAGAGGCAAAGCTAACACAACCTTGTTTATTAAGAAAAAGGGTAAAAATACCCTACTTGCACAAATTTACGTAGATGACATAATTTTTGGTGCTACTGACGATTCTATGTGCAAAGAGTTTAGCAAACAGATGCAAACTGAGTTCGAAATGTCTATGATGGGCGAACTCAACTTCTTCCTTGGACTTCAAATTAAGAAAGGTAAGAATGGCATCTTCATAAGTCAGTCTAAGTACGCCAAAGAAATGCTAAAGAAGTTTGATATGGAGGAATGTAAACCCATATCAACCCCAATGGGTACTGACACTGTCCTTTGTGCTGACGAAAAAGGTAAGTCTGTAGACAGCAGGTTATATCGAGGTATGATAGGCTCTCTACTTTATCTTACTGCAGTAGACCTGACATTCAGTACTCAGTATGTTATTGCGCAAGATATCAAGCTGACCCCAGGGAATCTCACTTAATAGCTGTAAAAAGAATTTTCAGATATTTGCAGAGCTCAGTTAATGCAGGTTTATGGTATCCAAATACAAGTGACTTCACACTGATTGGATATACTGATGCTGACTATAGACGAGATAAGCTAGAACGAAAAAGCACTTCAGGAGGATGTCAATTCCTAGGAAGCTGTCTGGTTTCGTGGTTTAGTAAAAAGCAATCATCAGTGGCCTTGTCTCCAACTGAAGCTGAGTACGTTGTTGCTGGAAGCTGTGTGGCCCAAGTCCCATGGATTAAGCAACAGCTTGAGGATTATGGTGTCAAAACAAAAACAATAGAAGTCAAATGTGACAACAAGAGTGCCATTGACTTATCTAAGAATCCAATCCAACACAGCAGGATGAAGCATGTCAGCATAAGACACCACTTCATCAGAGATCATGTACTCAAGTGTGAGATCAAGCTGACCTATGTATCAACAAATGAACAGCTTGCGGATATCTTTACGAAGCCCTTGGCTCGTGAGCAATTTAACATACTAAGGGAAGCTATCGGTATGTCTAATCCACTTCAATAATTCTATGTGCTAAATTGAATGTTGAGTGATTACCATGCTGAGTGATTTGTGATAATTTAGTAACTGTTGCATGCTGAGTTAAGAATGACATGAAATCACCCTAAGCCGAGTAGACATACATGTTGAGTGATTTTCCTAACCTGAGTTACTAAGTCCACAAACAACTATCCTACGTAAAACTGACTACTCAGAATCACAAACGTTTGATATTCTCAATACTGAGTAAAACCCATTTAAAACATTAAATGCTAGCACACGCATTAATAACCACCTAGGATAACGTAAGCAATAATGAGAAAACCCATGCGCCGAACGTGTCATAAATGCCAGAATCTCTGTCGGTTGATAATCTCGAGGTTAAACGGCTAGTTCAATGAATAGGATCAATTATCACCTCTATAAATAGTGGAAGTATCCCCACTTATCACTTTTTACACTCGAAATCCTTGGCATTCAAATCCTTCTCTCTGAATCCCAAAATCCTCTCAAAGAATTCATAATCATAGTGAAATCCCAAAATCCTTCCGGTGGCGGTAACAACGACGACCACACCGATGAAAACCCTAAGTCTCCTCCTCAACAAGGTCAGCATGACCTAATTCCAAACAAAAATCCCAAAACTGACCTAGCAACCTCTTCAAAGAAGAAGAAGAAGGACAAACAGCCGAATGAGAAATTCTTTGTTAAGGTATACCTAAGTGTCAAGAATCATGAAGTTCTCAGATGTAGATGGTTCTCTCCAAGCTTCATAACACATGAACAACCATTTTGTGAATGGATTACGAAAAACGAATGGGCTGGACCCTTTTCGCTAGCTGGAAGAACCTATCCTAGGTTAGTATGTGAATTTTACTCCAACCTCTGTGTTGATGGAAGTGATGCTGACCATCTAGTAACTCACATTAAAGGTAAGAAGCTCACCATTACCCCTTCCTATCTTGCAACCTTGCTAAACCTTCCAAATATTGGAACGGAATTCAAGACCACTAAGGAAAAGCTTGACCACGTAGCCACTTTCTGTAAACCTGTGGGATACAAAGGGGAAATACCCAGCACGTGCATGGGACAAAACCAAAAGATGGCACACTATATACTAACCAACTTTATCTTCCCAAAATTCAACGCAGCATCATCCGCTTCAAACTTCGAGCAGTGCTTCATTTGGCACATGCTGACCTACAGCCCTCTCAACATGCCCGTATTTCTAGTAGGAGCACTCCAACAGAGTACTATCAAGCTCAGACTGGGTTCTCTTATTACCAGAATCCTTGAAGATCACCAAATCGACTTGATAAATGAAACAGAAACCGTGGGGACTGAAATTACGGCTGCGTTGTTGTTTGGGTTAGTATATAACCAACCTATCAAGCCCAAGAAGGGAAAAGGGGTCATCGAGGAGGCTCAAGGGGAAGCTGAGGGGGAAGCTCGGGAGGAAGCTGATGCTGAGCTACCTTAGGAAGAAAATATCGCTGTAGTCGAAGCTGCTATCCAAACCAAGCGAGAAAAGAAATTCAAGGCAATCCAAACCAGGTCAAAGGATGTTGATGCTGTCCCCAAGAAAATTCGGGTTGTGTCAAAAGGGAAGAAAGTTGATGCTGATCAGGGTAAGTCAGCAGAGAAAAGAAAGAGGCAAGATGAGCGTGATGAACTGGAAAGTGAGGAAACCCCTCTGAAGAAGAAGAAGAGAACTTCTGAGCTGAGTCCAGTTGAAGCTGTCCCTCTTGGCTTTGCTGTTCCTGATGATTCTCACTTCATCAGAAGCCAAGAGATTGACCTTGAGCAAACTCCTGCTGATCAAGAAGCAGAAGAACAAAGCGACCATAAAGGTCAGCATGATCATGATGAGGATGTTGAGCAACATCAAGAAACTTATGCTGAGCAAGAACAAACAGAGAATGTTGAGGAAGATGAAAGTCCAGCTGAACAGAATGAGACAGTTGATGCTGAGCTCCCAGAACAAGAAATGGTCAATGAAGGACTCAACACTGATCACGGTGTAGAATCATCTCTTGATTCCATTCCTGCTGACCTGTCTCCCCCAAAGACCAAAAAGTTGAAAAGGCTTAAGAAGAAGGCTTATAGATCTCCAGTTATTGACCTCCTGGATGATTCGCCTCTGAGGGATGAAATCACATACCTTACAGATACTCAATTCAAGTTCTTCACATCGCATCCTAATCCCTCTACACAGGAAAAATAAGCCTTTGTTACTCATACCGAGCAACATGCCAAGACTCCAGACAATCCAAACCAAGCCGAGCAAGAGCTCAAAGTCCTAGCTTCTCACAGAGACAAGCAAGCTAAGGAAAATTCTGCTCAACCTGAGGTGCCTCTCCCTGCACCAACTCAAGTCCATGTTGAGCAGGTAACTATCTCTGCAGATCCACCTCCTTCCCATCCTATTTTGCAGAACATTGAGCAGTCAGCTCCTGCTGCTCATCACCATCAAAGTCCAGCTGCTGACCATACTGGCACTTCTACTCAAGGACAACATCAAACACCTCCTCACTCAGGTGCTACTAGAATTCCAGCCACTGAGTTAAATCCTGAGGCACAATTTGCCTATCTTCATGCAACTGAGTCCGGACGTCGCATCATTGACTCGGGTCAACATCTTCTCTAGGATATAAACACTTCTCATGCCGATGCTGCTGGGTCTGTAAATGCTGAATCACAAGAGTTTTCGTCCGTCACTCAGCTTCTCAATGAGATCAAGAATCTCAAAGATTTAGTAAGTGTCATGACCTCAGTCCAAACCCAGCAACCCAAGCAAGAATCCTTTGTCAAGCTGACTGAGCTAATATTGATGATGGTGAATCACATGAATTCACTTCAAGGACAGATCAATGCTTTACCAATAGTCAACACGGGCTACGCTACCTCGGCTGAGTTAGATCATTGTTTTACCAAGCTGTCTTCTGAGCTGACTGGTACTCGTGACCTTCTCTCTTCATCTTCCCAATGTACGATGGATGAAATTAGTGAAGCTGTCCGTCTTCTGAATCTGAGTAAAGAGGAGATGGAAACTGATGTGGTCAAAACCAACACTATCCTCCAAACCACTCAAAGCCTATTTTTCCATGTGCGTCACACAAACGCTCAGCGTGACATTTAAGACAAGGCTGTACTTAAAATGTACTATCAATATTATGCTCAGCTAGCAGAAGCACTATCTTGGCTAGCTAAGTCACAGGAATACATGCTCAGCATGATTAGCGCATTTATTCGTGTCACTGGTACAGTTCTGGGTGATGGAGTTCCAGTGCTTGATGGGTTATTTGAAAGCACAAAACGTCTCAAGGCATATTCAGTCAAGCTGACTCGTGCTGCTCTCAATGATACCTTCATCCCTCCTCCGCCTGATGGTGGCAAAACGGGGGAGAAAGCACAAGTTGATGGAACTCAGCAAGACACAGGTGAAGCTTCAGGTAGTAAGCAGCGGAAAGAAAAAGGCAAAGGAAAATTGTATCAGGCTGCTCATCAAGCACAAGTTAATAGGAAGCAATAGCTTAGTCAACTTAGGACTTAGCTTATTCTGTATTTATGCTTGATGACTCGAATATATATATTAAGTATCCTTTCATTCAAATTGACTTAACTATATGCGATGCTTATTAATTTATGATGTATGCTGATCTGTCTAAAAATTGAACAAACAAATAACTTCAAATTAAATATACTCAGTACACACTAACTCTGATACCAAAACTATTCATGTATCAAACTGAGTAAACATTGAACTCTTCTGAAAATTGACCTAGGTTCATCTGAAGTGGATCTTAGAAAGTCTAGGATTGAACTAAGTCAGTATAAACATGTCTTCTCTAATTACTCAGAAGGTTTAGAGTTAAGTTAAGACAATATATGCAACCCTTACGGGGGAGTAATTTCAGAAGAATAAAATGTAATTCAATCATGGGGAATCTCAATACTGAATTCCATAAATTAAATATTTTGCCAACATCAAAATGGGGGAGTTTGTTAAAACACCTTTCCACAAGATTTTGATTTGACAAAATCATTTAAGTTTAATCCATGATTAAGAGACAATTAAATTTAAGTGCTTTGATTTAATTGTATTAATCTGTTTGTTCAATATTGAGTATAAATATAAATGCAAAAAGAAATAAAGATTAAGACAGGACAAAGTCAGCATGAGAACACAACACAAGCTGAGTGAAGAGCAACTCAGCATCAGAGAAGATTAGTCATCTTCAGAACAACAGCTTCAGAATGAAGCTGATCAAAAGAAGCTGAGTGAAACGAAGCTCAGCACAAAAGAAGTCTGCTTCAAGAAATAGATCCTACAGAACGAAGCTGGCCATGGAAGCTGAGTGGAAAAAGAACTCAGTATGAGAATTGGTAACAATCAAAGACAATGATTATTGAAGTGGAGCTGAGTGGTCTTCAGGACAACATGAATGATCCGTTAGCTAAAAGAAAAATTCGACAACTGTCTGCACCAATAATAGAAGCCTTGAATTACGCAAAAGCCAAATTCCAAGATGCATGGGTCAACTGTTCGATGCTATAAGACAAACTGCCGCAAGAAGACAAAGTCTGTAGGAAGAAGACAAGCCTGACATCTGAAAAAATCAGAAAACATGATTGGCCTGCACATCTGAAGCTGACCAGAAGCTTGTCCCCCAAAAGAGCCGTTTTGGAGTCAACGGACAAATCAAATTCAAATGATTTGATCCTCAGATTACAACTATAATAGGGACAAAGATATCACTTGGACATTTGCTGATTTACAGAAAATTACAAGTGAGAAAGATACAAATTCAAAGCACTCAAAAACAAGAAAGAAAGCTTACACCAACCTTCTATTCTTTGTGTAAATGCTAGATTGATTATCTGTAATCATCTAAAGTGTTCTTTATCTTAAAAGGAACAAGTTTGTAATCAATTGTAATATTGAGAGTGTGTGTGCTGAGTACTTGGTATTAAGTACTTAGTGGTAGAGAAATCTAAGTGTTGGGTTGTAGCGCTTAGTAGGGGTTGAGTAGACGAATAGAGGAAGGTACTCTTGCATATTCAACTGCTTATAATCGGTTTGTGCTCTACCCTTAAAGAGCTCAGTATTGGATTCTAAAAGCCCGGAGGATTCTAGGGACTGGACGTAGGCGGAGAGGCCGAACCAGGATAAGTGATACTGAGTAATTTCTAACTCTCTCAAATATATATAAGTGCTTGTGTTGCTTGTTATATTTACTCAGTATATAAAATGTTTGAAGCTGACACTGAGTAAATTGGAGTGCTGAGTTGGAAGCTGACCACACAAGTGTCAATTCCCAACTCTCAAGTGAAACAGTCTTAGTCAACATCTGACTAAAGTTGTCTTACATTAAGATCGACCATGCTGACCAAAGCTGAGTTAATAAACTCACCAAAATTATTAAGTCGGCAAGATTAATTAGCAAAAAAGTTATATTAGTTCCTAACCCCCCCTTGGAACTAATCACATGGGACCAACACTTTCCACTTTATAACTAGTGAAGCCTGCTTTGGGTGAGTATTGGCGCGCCTCGTATTGCGAAGGTTTGTTGATGGGGAGTAATACGGTTATAGAGGAAATCGATGCTATCATCCGCCAAAATCCCTTCGGTGGTAGACAATAGGGTCAAGTATACATCTTTGAGTCACGCCACTTTTTCCATGCGAAAGGCTTTGGCGATATTTTTCTCCTATAGGTACGTGTCGCACACGATCCCATTAGAGTTATGTAACACTGGAAATGATGTATACAAGGAAGACCATACGTCTACTAGAGATGACATCGCTTTGAGGCAACGCGACGCTACGTCTCACCTACTTGGAAGGTAAACAATATCAAGTATAACAACAACAACAAAGCCTTAGTCCCGAAATGATTCGGGGTCGGCTAACATGAACCATCATATAAAACCGTGAAATCAAGTCGTGTCAAGTATGACGCAGCGAATTTCGAGCCTTATAAAAAAAGGACGTTTAAATAATTAGCATTTTCGGAATGTTGAACCATCCCTAAGAAGTTGCAACAAGGCTCCACAAGACATATGGCAACTCCTCATCTCGAGCTAACAAAAACGTGTAAAGCGAGAACGTATTAGAATAAATAACATCTAGGACACGTGGACCAATGAGATGCACTAATCCTCTTTGGATCAGGACCTTGATTCACGCCTAAGATCAAGAAATCTCAATTCGGATATTATTATTGACTACCTAAAATTACGTTCCCGGGAGCCGATACGTGTCCTCCAAGGAAGTTAATGTAAACATCTTCATCAGACTACCGGATTTGTTCCTGACACCCTATAAATAGAATGTACTTCACCCTATAAATAGAATGTACTTCATAGTGAAAGTACCTCGCATTATCCTTTTTTCTGTCTTACTTCATAGTCAAGGTACTTCAAGTTCCTGCCGTCATAGGGATTCATTCGTATCAATAAATAAGGATTACATTAGAAAGATAGAGAAGTAATTTCTACAAAAGTAGTTTATAATTTGGGATAGAGCAAAATGATGAATCAATTTAGGAAGGAGAGTTTGACATTGGCACAAGCGAAAAACATTAGTTTGACTAAAAATATTATATTAGTGAGATGGCTGTTTTAAGCCGTAAATGGATGTGTACAGTATGGTATTAATTACAGTATTCCATGATGAAAGGGAATCCAATCCTCCATATGTATGCTAATCCTCCAACTCAATTGGGCAAGATCCATCATCTATATTGGCTAGTGGGTTATACAAGTGTGACCCTGGATCCATGCATCCTTCTACTAAATCCAGATTGCAACGATCACCCTGCTTCCAATTCCATCAAAATCACTAACTTGATAAACAAATTTTAATTCTTAGGAAGATGCATCGAATGAAATGTACTTACTCCTTCAAGTGCTAAGTTACCAGCTACAGTACATCTTTGGACAATAACGTTTGTGTCTGGGAAGATTGCTCTATCACAAGCACCTTCTTTGCTCATCTCTTCTGCCAGACCCTGTCATTTCAATTTCAATGTGTATTTCTATAAAATGTGTTTTCATATTTCTAACTTCGGATAGACTGTGTCAATTACCTCATTAAAGAATTCAATTGGCCTGTTCTTCCAAGGTTTAGGGACTTGAAACTGCAGCCTGTACGGACCATCCCAATCAGTTCCGTTGGTGAACGAGAATATCAAGTTCACGGCTGCAATAATGAATCAATACCCACTCAAATGGAAATCTAATATGCCATACAAGATTCTAAGGTTTTGTGAAAATTATGCCAACCATGTTTAGGAATGCATATTTGGATAGTATATATTGGGGGATCAGCTTTGCCACGACTTTTCTGGAGCATTGCCCTTGGTTCACCACCACACATAATTGGCTGATTAAAACCTCCTGCAAACATATGTATACTATGAAGTTCAAAAATTTTGCCCTTGTTTGACAACATGTTTTATGCATTTCCTAGCCCCTGAGAAATCTGGCATTGGATGCACTACTCTGATATCATAATGAAACATTCAATTACCATTAAAGCCAATCCCATAATCTTCATTTGGGACAAGCTTTGCTGCAGCTGGATTGTAGAAAACTTTGAGCTTCTCACCCTGTCAATGATTTATGAATGTATCATCATCTGGATAAAACGAGCAGCCATGAATCGTGTGAGTTCTTAACATTCAACTTACAGAAGATGGAGGAAGACCATTCATGGTTTTCCAATATACAGGAGCTTTTCCCAGTTCAAACATTGCCCAGCTAGGCAATGCATACCTGAAAACAACCCATTATCAGATTACCCCACAATTCATATTTGAAAAGATCCTTGTATAGAAAAAGTTTATGCTACTATGCTACTATGCTAGCTTATGTTTATGCTGATATGACGATAAAGAGGAAAAGAGAATTCATACTCGGTAATTTCTTCTGATGGAGCAACGGTAACAGTAGCTCCTGCAGCACTCACTTTCCTAATGAACTTGACTCTTCTGTTCTTTGTCGAACATCTCATGGGCACAGAAGCACCCAAAAAATTACTAGCTGCAGTTTGAGACCAAATTGTATAACTTGAGTTGGTTTCCAATTTCATACTCATTTGGTAAGAAGAATCTAAACAAAATTTGATGCATATAGCACAACATGATAGAGCACAGTCGCAGAAATTTAAAATCGAAAATTGAACAATTTACTGGTCCTTATTCAAGACAATTATACCAAATCAGATAAATATCTGAACTACATAGCATCACAAACAAGTTAAATTGTAAAACTCTATATCCTTTTTCCCAAATTAGCAACTGAAATTCACCTTGTATTTCTAAACAAAAGGGAAGAAACTTACCAAGAGTTTTTGAGACAGACGGATTTACAGGTATAGAAGAAGGTTGCGTTGCCAATTTGAAGACTGATGCACTTGTTGACGCCATTATCACACTTTTTTTTATGCTTTTAACCACCAACAAAGTGGGAGTGGGAGAAAGAGTAGGCACTTAATCTTCTGGTTTTGAGCGGAACATGAATTTAAGATAAGCTATATAGTGAAGCAACCTCAAACACAAATTACTTGGACAGAAGAAATATCTATAAAAAGGACAAAACTCATGACTATTTCGGTGGTATATTTTTTTCAAGAATCTATACTATAAGAATAGGATAGAAATGACAAAATTGTAGTATAAGTATTCGCAAGTATGATTTATCGTTTAAAAAAAAGGCGGTCCGGTCGCATTACGCGTCCCCGCTGAGCGAGGGTCCGGGGAGGGGTCCCACCACAAGGGTGTATTGGGGGCAAGCCTTCCCTTGCCAATTTAATTGGCAAGAGGCCGCTCCTAAGACTCAAACCCGTGACCTCTGGTCACACGGCAACAACGTTTTACCGTTGCGCCAAGGCTCGCCCTCTAAGTATGATTTATCGTTTATTTTAAAAAATTTAATTATTATTATAAACTAATATAAAAATGAATTATGTTTTTAAATCATTTTCAAACCTAAATTATGTGGTTTAAAAGTGATAAATTGATATGATACAGATCGGTTTTATCTGAAAGTTTTAATCATAAACTTACAAACATATTTCTTCTCTAGCTAAACTAGAAGAAGTGAATCCCGAGTTTTACGGACTAAATCCGTAGGAAATCAAAGATACTCTATTGTTGAAGGTGAAAACCTTAACAAGCTTCTTGAAGAAGATTAATATTTTGATTGACAAAAAGTTAAAGAATTACAACGGAAGAGATGAATTTATATCATCTAAAACCTAAATGTCAAATTATATAAAAGGGTAAATTACATAACTAAATAAAATATAAAGATAAGGGTAAATTGGGTTAAATATAAAGGGGTGGCCTGGATGGTAAATAGGGAGTGACATGTATTGTAGATAAGGAGTGGCAGGATTGTAATTAAGAAGGAAGCTGGAGTAAAAAGCAAGTTCCTTAAAATGAAGGTACGCGGAGCGTAGATTGGCTATTGAGCTCTTCTCCAGATCAGTAGCCATTTTACGCGGGGTGTGTCCAAATCTACGTGGAGCGTAGGTTGGCTGTTGAGCTCTTCTTAGGATCAGTAGCCATTTTACGCGGAGCGTGCCCAAATCTACGCGGAGCGTAGGTTGGCTGCTGAACTCTTCTCCGGATCAAACCAAGCTTTACGCGGAGCGTGCCATAAACTACGTGGAGCGTGCCTGAGCTGCTGTGTGGCACTGTTTTGGCCTCCTTACTCGCTTGTTGCTGGTGCTTGGTTCTTCCTCCGACTTCCTTCGTACGGACCCGATCCCAGAAGGAGATGCCCCGCATCATACACTCTCTCTTAAAAAGAACTTGACCCCAAGTTGCTTGCCACATATTGATGAGACGTGTTCGTTGTGAACAGACCCAAGCCCTCAACTCGAACCAAGGTGTTGTTCGAGATGAATTCAAGGAGTCCACTCCAAATATTGCCAGACTCACCTTCTCCTCACGAGCTTTTCCCCATATTTCCACAAGTGCCTCACCCCGGACTTCATCTTCCGTGGTACTCATCTCCCAATCCCACCAATATCGAATGCTCTACCAACATCGAATGGTATGTCTTGGCGAAGCTTGTCAAACCACTTCCCAATAAATGCTTGGATGTTCTTCCAACGCCCCTCACTACGTCGAACGGACCACCATTGGATCCTCTTGATCTCCCCATCACGAACTTGAAGAATCAACACAATCTTCTCCCACTCTTGGCCTACCTCAAATGGAAGGTCCCGACGACATGTATCAACCCAATTAGGCTCAATCCCACACATGCTCTTCAAAACCCCAATATGGCTTTGAGTCGAATATGCCCGGACCTCTATATACCTCACGCCATCAACCCGGATGCTAGGCCCAATCTCCACTCGCTCATAGCCAACTTCAAATGCCATGTCCCGGTGCCATATATCAAACCAAATTGGAGCGATCCCTTGAGTACTCTTCACAACCCAAACATGATTTTGACTTGAATATGCCCGAACTTTGCTATCACTCATTCCACTAACCCGGCTATCATGCTCAATCTCTCCTTGCCGATGGCCCACATCAAACAGGATATCCCGGTGACACTTGTCAACCCACTTCCTAGTGAACTCAAGTCCACTTAGATTAGCTCCTCCCTCACATTGGGTTAACAATCCCGGAACTTCAAGACTTGCCACTTTACTAACTTGGCCATTACTTCCCAAGTCTTGAATTTCTTCTACCTTCTCACTATCTCCCGGGCGGCTACCCCCATTCATCAAAGACTTCATAAAACCCATTCTCTTCACCACAAGCTTACTTCTCATTGACTCCTCATATGGTTGATGCTTCCTCAACAAGCACCACATATACCCCCACACATCCATGTCAAATAAGCACAAAATAATGAGTTCCGAGTTTACCAAGTCTTGACTTCATCTTTTCTATGTTCCCCGGGAAGCCATTCCCCTTCAATAAACGATCACCAAAGCCCACAACAAAATCACCCCTCATAGGCCCATCATAGGGAATATTCTCCCTCAACATAAAGCTCACATTTCTCACAACAAGATCACCTCTCATGGGCTCATCATAGGAAAGGTCCTCCCTCAACATGAAGCTCACATTTCTCACAACAAGATCACCTCTCATGGGTTCATCATAGGGAAGGTTCTCCCTCAACATACACACCCAAGATTCCAACACAAATATCTCAACAAAGCACAAAAGAATAAGTTCAGATTTTACCAAATGAGTGACTCGATTCCTTTGCATGTGGCATGTGCTAGGCATCTCAGTGCTATCAATAGGCTTCATAGAGCAACCTTCATCCTCCGTTCTAGAGCTCAATTCATCATATGTAAAGCTAGGTGCACTATCTCTTGGATCCCATGCTATGTCTCGTGGTAGCTTTCTCAAAAGTGGGAGCCCTTTAGGAAACCCCTTAGGTGGCTCGTTGAAAGACATATGCTTGTCACCTTCGGACATCGGCTCTACTTCCTCACTTCGAACTTTGCTCTCCCATTTCTCAACTTCATTCTCCTCTTTAGACATGACTTCATTAGGAGAGTGGCTAGCTAACTCATCCATGGAACCCAAGTCAAGATGATTCAATGTATCACCCGTTCAACCAATGCACCCATTCACACTCAACTCACGAGTTGGACAATCTTCCAAAGTGGTCTCCGTTTTCTTACTAGGAGAACTCTTCAAAGGTGTAAGGACATATCGGATTCCGTCTTTGCGTATGGTTTAGGTTTTGCTTCTTCCCGCATGTGATGCATCACAATCAAATTGCCATGGCCTACCAAGTAGCACATCACAAACACCCATCTCCACAACATCACACATAGCTTCATCCCCATAAGCTCCAATAGTGAAAGGAACTTTACACCAATGAGCAACTTGAAGATTTTCCACCTCGTTGACCCAACCAAGGCGGTAAGGTCTAGGATGTGGCTCGGGAACCAACCCAAACTTACTCATAGCGGACCGACTAATGATATTCACTTGGCTTCCTCCATCGATCACCATCTCACACTTCTTCCCAAGAACTAAGCATCAAGTTCTAAATAATCGATGACGTTGGCTAGGCTCCTCTCCACTAGGCATTGTCACCCTCGTCACCAAATACACATTGTGCTCATTGCCATCATCATCAACTTCATAGGTGTCTTCATACTCAACACTTGCCGACTCATCCTCATTTTGGAACCGATTTTCTTCCTCATCATAAGCATCTTCATTTCGATCCCACTCTACATTTTCCGTCTCATAGTCATCTCGGAACCTACCTTCATCATACTCATAAGTGTCTTTATTTCGGTTCCACCCAAAATTTCCCGAACCATAGTCATCTCGGAACCGATCTTCATCATCATAAGCTTCTTCGCTTCGGTTCCACTCTACATTTCCCAACTCATCATCATGATGGAACCTACCTCCATCATACTCATATATATCTTCATGGTAGTTCCGTTCAACATCCTCCAATTCATCATCACAATAGAATCTACCTTCATTATCTTCATAAGGAGCCCCATATCGATCCCACTCAACACACCGACGCTCACTCTCATCATAGTAGACCCCATCTTCATCTTCCTCATAAGCGGCTGATAGGGGGTCAAAAACCCCTATCTTTGGGTACGGTTTTAGGACGGTTTTTAGCGTTATTTCATGAATAAGCGAGCAATTCTCGCATTTATATGCTTTTTTGTGAGTTAGTTAGAAATTGGATATGTTCTATTCACTTTTCGTTGTTTAGGCTCGTTTTCTGGTTATTTTAGGCAAATATGGCCAAATTGGCATGTACGTTAAATTTTCATTATCTTTTATAGCTAATTGATCCGCCAAAAGTCGCACCAAACGGAATGTTTACTCGAAATGGGTGATTGGCGGGTCAATTTAGCCTCGGAATTAATGTTATTTGGAGTTTTTCGTGCATGTGCAGGCTAAAACAGAAACGAGTTCGGGTGAAAGTTGCGTTTTGGGACATCCAGCAGTCGCGCAAGGCGTTCTGGGCAATCCCGCTCGTCGAAATGGCCTTTTTGGGGCCGGATCGGCGAGCTGGAACTGCCAGCCCGTCGAGCAGGCACTGCCAGCCCATCGAGCAGGCACTGCCAGCCCGTCGAGCAGGCCTCTAAAGGGCTAGCTCTGCGAGCTGGCTATGCTAGCTCGGCCGAACTGGCCCTCAGGGGCCTGCTCGGGTGAGCTAGCATGGCCAGCTCGGTGAGCTGCCCTACGGGAATCAGTCAAAAGACTGATTCTCGGCCCCACGAAGACACGATTGACCCCATGACTTCCCACATGTAAAAGGATATGAATTAGGTCAGAAAGAGGGCCCGAACCGCGTCTATAAATAGGAATTTCCAATTGTAAATTAGATATCTTTTTATCTTTGTAAAAACCCTAGCTTCCACCTTGAGAAATCCTCTCCATCTCCTTCAACCTCCATTGAAGACACCTCTGAAGCTCCGGTCATCGAGGATTGCTCAAGTTCCATCCTTAAGTCCTAGGAAGACGCCTGCATTGGTAGACAGGTTCCCTGAAAGGGATTTTCTTCTTTTATATTCTGTCTAGCCTCTGATCCATGTTATGAATCCTAGGCTCATTGTATCTTTGTGACAATACTTTCATCTTTAATATATGTTATAGTTTTGCTTATTCAATTGTTCTATTGCTTAAATCTTTGTCTTACGCTTTGTCTGATTGGTTTAACTCATTCGATAATCCCAAAATTAAGTTGACACATATTGCGAGCTAAATCTGACCTAGTCAATGCATATAGGATTGATGACCCTATAGAAGATTAAACCCAAATTGCTGAGCCTTAGAGCTAGTTTCGGCCTTACAAGGGAATCACGAACTAGGGACCTCAGGAGGATAGGTAGGGTTAATCGCCTCGGACACAAGTGACTTAGATTAGGTTTTAATTCTGTTGTCTAAACAATATATTTTCATTATTATTGTATCATCTCATGTCCCTTCGGGTAATTACATTGGTAAAAGATCACTTAAGAGTAGAATAACTTAGATAGGAGTAGAAGTAACTTAATTAGGAGTAGGTTAACTTAATCAAAACAAACTCAAAACCCCCAAAGCCTAGATAACACCTGAGACCAAGTAGCTCGACACTTGCAGAAATAAATCATGTGGATTCGATACCTGGACTTTCCAGATTTTATTACTTGATAACGACGGGGTACACTTATCCCTTAGTGAGCCTTTTTACGGAGGCACATCAAGTTTTTAGCGCCGTTGCCGGGGATTTATTTCTTCTGCAATATCGAACCAAAGGTCGATTTGTTAGTTTAGGCATTCCTTTGTGAATATCCTTTGTTTTTATCGTTTATACCTGTTTATATATAATTCTTTATAACTTCTATACTTGTTCATATCTTTTGTATTTGTTCATAACTATATACTTTTACTTATCAACTTTTGTGCTAGAACTTCACTTTTTCTCAGCATTCTCTGATCAATGAATCGGCAAGAAAGAGTCGAGTGGCAAGCTCAAAAGTTTACTATCCCATCAAGACAATACATTCATACCCTGGAGAATGAGGCTCCCAATCCCTCCATGTTTGAGTTAAATAAGAAAATGGATATCTTGATGGCGAAACTGAGCCTCAACACCAATGAAAGTATAAGTTTTGTGGGTAATCACCAAAGGTATAATTCTAACCCCAATTCTTACAGCTTTTTATGGTAGTGATTGGAGGAGACCTCAACACTCAAATCTGTCCTACGGGAACCCTAACATGTTGAGGCCTCCAAATAGGTTTGTTAATGAGCACAGGGAAAACGAATTGGGAGCGTTTCCTAACGAACAAGCAAGCCAAGTTTCTCCACAACCCTCTAGTTCATAAGATGAGGTGTTGTCCCATTTGAAAGGAATATCAGCCCGACTTACAATCAATGAGGCGGTTTACAAGGACTTGAGCAACCAATTGGCTCAAATAAACCATGAGATGCAAGAGCAATCCCGAGATGCTCTCCCAAGCATAAAGCAAAACATAGAAATCCCACAAAGGGAATCAGCTCAAGCCATCTCTTTGAGGAATGACAAAAAGGTAGCACCAAGTCCACTGTCACATGCATCACTCAAGGTAAGTGAGGAACCAGAAGCGGTAAGCAACCCCGGTTCAAAATCTGAAATTCTAAATCATGTGAAAGAGATAAAAGATCAAATCAAAACTTGTGTATCTCAACTACCTTTTCCTCAAAAGTTAGAAAAGTTTAGGTTTGCTTCATACTCAGAAGTTTTCACTCTCTTCGACCTACCAAGAGAATCCAAAAGGGAGCAAACCAAATTTTTTTATAATATGTTTAAATTTGGCCGCTTATTTTCATTAAACTTATTTGAGGCCCCTAATCCATTTTGTAGGTACGGATTATTTGTTAAGGAATTCGAGTTCCTAACGCGGATAGAAGCTTATACTTAGGAAGGAACTCTATGTCGAGCTAACCGACTATAAAAGTAGCGCTTCTTGGGAGGCAACCCAAGTTTGGATTAAACTTTTTCTAGGTTTGTTTTTCTTTTTAATTCAATTATAGATTTCTGTTTTAACTTTGGTTAGTAAGTTGTCTTCTCCACCCTAACTTCTTTCACATGTGTTTTATTGTTTTATATGCAATGTTGGAACTTATTGCATGATTTAAGTGTGAGGAGGAAGGGTAGACAAACTTACAAAAATTTGTATAATTTTTAAATTTTTGTTGCGTCGTGTCTAGTTTACTTTAGCGTTTTTGGGTTTTATTTATGCTTTATTTATGTTTTTGCATGTTTAGGACCTAAAACCGTAAACCTCTTTTGAATCTAAACTTCGTTATTTGTTTCTGAGGGTTGGGAACCGAATCTAAAAATGCATGACAACTAGTTTAGGTGCAGGACACAATCCCTGTATCTGTAAAAGCAAGAGCTAAAGTTTGCATTTAGACCCTACTTTTGAAGAAATGCTAAAATCATTACTTAGGTAGATAACTGATAACTGGCGATGAACTTCTGATCAGATTCCTTCCCTGTGGGGGCGTCGTTGGGTTCGACGGGGGGAAGCTCTGATGCCAAAGTCAGTATAGGAATAAAGAATAAACTGTATTGACAAGTGAAGGGTCTAGAGTGAGAATGTGAATGTGTACCTCAATAGCTTGTGATGCAAGCTATTTATAGTCATGTGATCGTAACTCCCAGTAACCAGAAAGTCTCCATTAACGCCCCATTAATGGCGGTTACAGATCTCCTTTAAGTGTGGCCGTTAGCTCATTAACGTTCCATTAATTGTCTTTATTGGGAATCGGCTCAACCGTTCGGCGGGCGGATCAAGGCATGATGGCGGGTCTCACGTAGGTTTGACTATGGATCATATGTGGTGGAGTCTAGGTGATCTGCCACTCGGATGACTTGCTTGATACGCCATTGCTTCCTAGACCGCCCAAATACGCGACCGTTTTGGTAAATATCCTCTTTGATCCCATGGATAATATCCCGATGTTATCAATAACTTAAGAATTGAAGGCATGTGATATTAAACTTGAGTTTGAGGAGAACTAGTAAGCACAAATTTAAAACCCAAGAACTGTGAGTTGAATTTGAGCCCAAGAGCGAACATCAAAAAGCTCTTTTTCTTGACATTTTTGTGTGAATGCTTTGACCTGTGGAAAGATTACAGATTTTGCACCTAATACTGAGTTGAACCTACATGCGATGATTTGAGATGTTAAACGATGAATCAGCCTCATTAGAATTAACCTTTTCTTTACCTTATTTTCTCTTTTTCATCTACTCTAGTTATTTTTGTATCTTGTAGATTTTTCTTTCGTTCTAACCCAATTTTTGCAAACCATCACTTGGTTTGTTACTTAACCCGAGTTTTTGCAAAGCTCACATTGAGCCTTTGTTTTCTTCTAGCATTTTATCTTTGTTTATGGCACCATAGTAGCAAGCCAAAAGGCTAAGAAGCGAATGAGCATTACTATCCAAAAGAAAAAAAAAAAGAAAAAAAAAATAGAAAAGGAAAAGAAAAGAGACGAACAAAAGAAGGAGAACCCTATCTCCCAGTTCTTAAAATTAGAATGTCTTAGAAAAAAAATATGTGAATAAAAAGCTCAATCACTTCGCAATTTGTTAAAGCCATTTTTAAACTTTGTTTTTCTAAGCGCTAGAACTCTTAACCTTTGTTGTACCTTTAACCCTCTAACCACATTACAACCCCAATTCGAGGCTGTTTTTGATATCATCGGAGTCATATAGCATAGTAGAGGAACTCGGATGAACGTGCAAAATCAACGTAATCCTAAGCAAGAACATAAGCCAAGAGTAAACACTTTAGCCACCAAAGTTGCGTGAATCGAGTGAACTACCTATGGTGAGGTGTTTTACTTAGCTATCCCCGTAAGCTCGTTTAATTGAACATTTGTCCTGTTTCTTAAACATATGACCTGTGATAATTGAAATGCGGCTTTTGGATATCGTGTCTCTACTTTGTAATTCCAAATGCATGTAATTACAGATGCTCGAAATTGTGTCAAACACCTAGTCAAACTAGGAGGTTTTCTAGCTTGCTTGTGATTGCGGGTTTAGTTTTTTAGTTTACTTGGGGATAAGTAAAGTTTTAAGTGCGAGGAGGTTTGGTAGGGGTCAAAAATCCCTATCTTTGGGTATGGTTTTAGGACGGTTTTTAGCGTTATTTCATGAATAAGCGAGCAATTCTCGCACTTATATGCTTTTGTGTGAGTTAGTTAGAAATTGGATATGTACTATTCACTTTTCGTTGTTTAGGCTCGTTTTCTGGTTATTTTAGGCAAATATGGCCAAATTGGCATGTACGTTAAATTTCCATTATCTTTTATAGCTAATTGATCTGCCAAAAGTCACACCAAACGGAGTGTTTACTCGAAATGAGCGATTGGCGGGTCAATTTAGCCTCGGAATTAATGTTATTTGGAGTTTTTCGTGCATGTGCAGGCTAAAACAGGAACGAGTTCGGGTGAAAGTTGCGTTTTGGGACATCCAGCAGTCGTGCAAGGCATTCTGGGCAATCCCGCTCGTCGAAATGGCCTTTTTAGGGCCGGATCGGTGAGCTGGCATGGCCAGCTCGGCGAGCTGCCCTGCGGGAATCAGTCAAAAGACTGATTCCCGGCCCCACGAAGACACGATTGACCCCACGACTTCCCACCTGCAAAAGGATACGAATTAGGTCAGAAAGAGGGCCCGAACCGCGTCTATAAATAGAAATTTCCAATTGTAAATTAGATATCTTTTTATCTTTGTAAAAACCCTAGCTTCCACCTTGAGAAATCCTCTTCACCTCCTCCATCTCATTCAACCTCCATTGAATACACCTCCGAAGCTCCGTTCATCGAGGATTGCTCAAGTTCCATTCTTAAGTCCTAGGAAGACGCCTGCATTGGTAGACAGGTTCCCTGAAAGGAATTTTTCTTCTTTTATATTATGTCTAGCCTCTGATCCATGTTATGAATCTTAGGCTCATTGTATCTTCATGACAATACTTTCATCTTTAATATATATTATAGTTTTGCTTATTCAATTGTTCTATTGCTTAAATCTTTGTCTTACGCTTTGTCTGATTGGTTTAGCTCATTCGATAATCCCAAAATTAAGTTGGCACATATTGCGAGCTGAATCTGACTTAGTCAGTGCCTGTAGGATTGACGACCCTATAGAAGATTAAGCCCAAATTGCTGAGCCTTAGAGCTAGTTTCGGCCTTACAAGGGAATCACGAACTAGGGACCTCAGGAGGATAGGTAGGGTTAATCGCCTCGGACACAAGTGACTTAGATTAGGTTTTAATTCTGTTGTCTAAACAATCTATTTTCATTATTATCGTATCATCTCATGTCCCTTCGGGTAATTACATTGGTAAAAGATCACTTAGGAGTAGAATAACTTAGATAAGAGTAGAAGTAACTTAATTAGGAGTAGGTTAACTTAATCAAAACAAACTCAAAACCCTCAAAGCCTAGATAACACCTGAGACCAAGTAGCTCGATACTTGCAGAAATAAATCCTATGGGTTCGATACCTGGACTTTCCAGATTTTATTACTTGATAACGACGGGGTACACTTATCTCTTACTGAGCCTTCTTACGGAGACGCATCAGCGGCCCCATATTGTTGGTTCCACTTAATGCTTCGACGTTCATCCTCCCCATGGTAAACTTTACCATCTTCTTCATAATCAAACTCATATGCACTATGACAAAGTTCACCATCCTCACATATCTTATCTTCGGAAGCGTGTGTTGAAACACCTTTCCACAAGATTTTGATTTAACAAAATCATCCATGATTAAGAGGCAATTAAATTTAAATGCTTTGATTTAATTGTACTAATGTGTTTGTTCAGTATTGAGTGCAAATATATATATATAAAGTAAGACAGGTCAGAAGTCAGCATAAGCCAAAAGCTGAGTGGAACGAAACTCAGCACAAAAGGATAGAAGTTGAGTAAAGTAGAACTCAGCATCAGAAGCTTCCTTCACGTTGCCAGAACGAAGCTGACTAAATTAGAAGACTCCTCCAGAATTGAATAAACAAGAACGGAGCTGACTAAGAAGGAACTCAGCATGGAGGTTGGACATTCGAAGATAACGAATAAAGCTGAGTGACAGTCAGGACAGCATGAAAGATCCGTTCACTAAAGGACAAAGTCTGCAATCTTCTGCACCAGTAATTGAAGCCTCGAAAATACAAAGAAGACTAATTCCAAAGATCATGGGTCAATGGATTATTGGTAAAAGACAACTGGCACAAAAAGACAATTCTGATGCAAGAAGACAAAACCTGACGTCTGAAGAAAACAGAGGAAGGGAATGGCGGAACAGACTGAAGCTGACCAGAAGCTGTCTGCTAAAAGAGCCGTTTTGGACTTAACGGCTAATTCATCCCAAATGATCCAATCTTCAGAAATTCATCTATAAAAGGACAATGATAGTTCTTGGATCATTTGCTCAAGCATCAAAAGAAAAATACAAGAGAGAAAATTCTGAAAGCACTCAAATACAAAAAGATCTTACACCAATTTTTCTATTATCTGTGTAAATGCTAGATTGATTGTTTTATAATCATCTAAGGTGTTTTTTAGTTGAAAAAGAACAAGTGTGTGATCAATAGAAATATTGAGAGTGTTGAGCTGAGTACTTGGTTGTAAGTATTCAGTGGTAGAAAAATCTAAGTGCTGGGTTGTAGTACTTAGTAGGAGCTGAGTAGACGAATAGAGGACGTACACTTGCATACTCACTTCCTTGTAAAGGGTTTGTGCTCTACCTTGAAAGAGCTCAGTATTGGATTGAAAATCCCAGGAGGAACTGGGGACTGGACGTAGGCAGAGAGACTGAACCAGGATAAGTCATGCTGAGTAACTTCTAAACTCTGTCTCTCAATATATATATATATATATATATATATATGTGTGCATGTGTTGCTTGTTGTATTTACTCAGCTTATAAATTGTTAAAACTGAAACTGAGTAAATCTGAGTGCTAAGTTGGAAACTGACCTTTCAAGTGTCAATTCCCAACTCTCAAGTCAAGCAGTCTTAGTCAGCATAGAACTAAAACTGTCTGACTAATCAAACACCCATGCTGACCAACACGCTGAATTATCAAACTCTTAAAATAACATTAAGTCAGCATAATTAAAAGCGAAAAGGTTACATTAGTTCCTAACCCCCCCCCCTTGGAGCTAATTACTAGGGTCCAACAAGTGGTATCAGAGCCTAATCTCACTACTCAAAGATCTAACAATCTTGAGCTGATCCCGAAAAATGGGTGAAAATAGCACTCGTTTCCTCCCAGGAAACCAAACAACACAGATACTCCCTGAGGGATTATCAATCACTAGACCTCCCCTATTCTTTGGATCTAATTATACATTCTGGAAGAATAGGATGAAGAACTTTATTCAAGCCACAAACATGAGTGCATAGCTTGCAATAGTTCAAGGTCCACATGTACCTTATAAAACTGTTGATAATGAGAAAGTTATCAAGAGTGAAACTGAGTGGACAGAGGATGACCTCAGAAAATTACAAAATAATGCTTCGGCTATCAATATGCTTCACTGTGCTCTAGATGCTGCAGAATACAATAAGATTTCAGGTTGTGAGTCAGCATAGGAGATCTGGAAAAAGCTGGAAGTAACTTATGAAGGCACCAGCAAGGTCAAGGAATCCAAAGTGAACCAACACATGCGATTGTATGAGCTGTTCGAGATGGCTGACAATGAGGACATCTCAGCAATGAATGCCAGGTTCACCAACATAATAAATGAGCTTAAAAGACTCGGTAAGAATTTCACTGAAGAAGAACAAGTGAAGATCTTACGAAGTCTTCCCAAAAGCTGGCAAGCCAAGAAGACAGCTGTAGAGGAAGCTCAGGACCTGACCACATATAAATATGATGAGCTGATCGGTTCCTTGCTGACCCATGAAATCTCCATGAAAAACTTTGAAGCTAAAGAAAAATCTGAGGATAAGAAACAGAAGTCACTAGTGATGAAAGCTGACTCCACAGAAGGTGAGTCAACTGATGATGAGGAAATGGCCATGTTTACTAGAAAAATGAAAAAGCTGTTCAGAAGAAATGAAAGAAATATTAAGCGGCCATACAAAAGAGGAGACAGATATAAAGCTGAGTCCAGTGACACCAGATACAAAAAGGACAGCTCCAAGCCTGTCACATGTTATGAATGCCATCAAACTGGGCATATTAAGTCAAGCTGCCCTAATCTGAAGAAAGATAAGAATGGAAGCAAAAAGGCAATGGTGGCCACGTGGAGTGACAGTGATGAGTCAACATCATCTGAAGCTGAGCAAAATGAAACAGCCAACATATGTTTCATGGCAGATGATGGAGCTGACCAATCTCAATCTGAGCAAGCTGACCTCTCTGGAGATTCTGAGCAGGAGGAAAACAACAATGAGGTAACACCCTTACTTTTGCTTAGAAACGAAATGGTAAATGCCCTGAGTGACTTATATACACTAACTAAGAAGTGTAACAAAAGGATTAAAGCACTCAGCAGGCGCTGTGACGAGATTGAGGAGGTCAAGCTGAGTGACCTCCGATATCTCCTCCAGGACAACTCAGATTTACATACGAACATGCAAATCTTACATAAGTTTGTCACGGATGTTCAAACTGAGTCAAAGAAACTTAGAAAGGATGTCACAACTTTACAAAACCAAATAAAAGGTTCAACTAAGAATAAACCCCATGCTGAGTACTCAGGTACTCGTCAGCATAAACAGTTTACTCAATGTAGCTGTTGTGGGAAGAAAGGACACACAAAAGCTGTGTGCTGGCATAACAAACAGACTGTCCAATGTGACTTCTGTGGTAAGAAAGGTCATACTACCAAGGTATGCTGGCATGCTCAGCACAACAATGCTGACCACACTCAACATCGCCCTCAAAGGGTAACTATGTGTGGCTTTTGTGGTAAAAGTGGCCATACTACAAATGTATGTCGTCACAAGTTAAAATATGACTTTGCACCTGTTTACACTAACAAGAAAGGACCCAAAAAGAATTGGGTACCTAAAAACGAATAGTTTAAAATGCAGGTCAGCTTGACATGCGTGGAGAAATCAAAACTCTGATATATAGACAGTGCATGCTCAAGACACATGACAGGTGATGAAACTCAGTTCATCACACTAGAGCTTAAACGAGGAGGTAGTGTAAGCTTTGGAGACAACAAGAAGGGCAAGATAGTTGGCTCAGGAACTATCAGAGGTAACCCTAAAATTGAGTCAGTCTCCCTAGTTAAAGGTCTCAAGTATAATCTTCTAAGCGTAGCTCAGCTTTGCAAGAGTGGAAGGAAGGTTATATTTGATGATACTAAGTGTCAGATACTCGAGGGAAAAACAAATGATTTGATTTTAATAGCCCCTCGTGTAGAAAATGTTTACATGTTGAGTTTGGAAAAACAATTTTCAAAAAGTATATGCTTAGTGTCAAAAGAGGACAACTCCTGGCTATGGCATAGGAGACTTGGGCATGTCAGCATGGACCTCCTTGCCAAACTAGCTAGAAAGCAATTAGTTGAGGGATTACCCAAATTAAAATATGAAAAAGATCAACTGTGTAATGCTTGTCAGCAAGGTAAACAAATTAAAAAATCATTTCATAGCAAAAAGGTTGTCTCAACCAAAAGACCATTGGAATTACTACATTTGGATCTTTTCGGACCTATCCAGCCACTCAGCATGGGAGGTAAGAAATTTTCCTTAGTTATTGTAGATGATTTCTCTAGGTATACTTGGGTCATCTTGCTGAGTAGCAAAGATGAAACATTTGAGATGTTTACCACATTAGTCAAAAGGCTTGAAAATGACAAAGACCTAAGAGTAGCCCACATTAGAAGTGATAATGGTGGAGAATTCAAAAACCAATTGTTTGATGAATTCTGTGAAACTAATGGTATTGACCACAATTTCTCTGCCCCTAGAACTCCTCAACAGAATGGAGTTGTTGAAAGGAAGAATAGGACAATAGTAGAAATTGCTAGGACAATGCTGAGTGAAAATAGGCTTCCAAAGTATTTTTGGGGAGAAGCTGTCAATACAGCATGTTATATATTGAATATGGCATTGGTAAGACCTATATTAAAGAAAACCCCTTATGAACTTTGGAAAGGACGAAAGCCCAATATTGGATACTTTCGTGCCTTTGGGTGTAAATGCTTTATACTCAACACTAAGGATAATCTGGCAAAGTTTGATGTCAAAGCTGACGAAGCGATCTTTTTGGGATACTCAACAAATAGTAAAGCATATAGAATTTATAATAAAAGGACTCAGGTAGTAGAAGAGTCAGTCCATGTAGATTTCGATGAAACTGACCCTGCATGAAGAACAACTCAACACACAGAGGAAGAACCCAACTCAGCTCCTGCTGACCAGAATGGACATGCTGAGTCACCAGTACAAGAACTGACCAAAGGTAAAATCGAAACTGAAATTACCTTTGCTGACCAATCTGTCCCTGCAGAGATTGTAGAAACACATGTTCCAAATAACTCAACATTACCCAAGGAGATAAAAATTCTAAGAGGACATTCAGAAGAGTCCATCCTTGATGATGCAAACAACAAAGTAATGACTAGAGATCAGCTTAGGAAGTTTCTTAGCAACGTCACGTTCGTTTCACTCCATGAACCAAAGAACTTTGCTGATGCTGAGCATGATGAGTATTGGATTAATGCCATGCAAGAGGAGCTTGATCAATTCACGAGAAATGAGGTATGGGATTTAGTACCTAAACTTAGGAATCAAAAATCCATAGGAACTAAGTGGGTTTTTAGAATGGAAATGTAATTAGGAACAAAGCTCGACTTGTAGCCCAAGGCTATAGTCAGCAAGAGGGCATTGATTATGGTGAAACCTTTGCACCAGTTGCTAGGTTAGAAGCTATACGTATATTGTGTGCATATGCTAGTTTCATGAACTTTAAATTGTATCAAATGGATGTTAAAATTGCATTTCTTAATGGCTTTATAAACGAGGAAGTATATGTTAATCAACCTCTGGGCTTTGAAGATCCAAAATTTCCAAACCACGTTTATAAACTCAAGAAGGCCTTATATGGCCTGAAGCAAGCTCCAAGAGCTTGGTATGAAAGGTTGACCAACTTCCTGCTGACCAGGAATTATGTCAAAGGAAAAGCTGACACAACCTTGTTCATTAAGAAAAAGGGTAAACATACCCTACTTGCACAAATCTATGTAGATGACATAATATTTGGTGCTACTGACGAATCTCTGTGTCAAGAGTTTAGCAAACAGATGCAGACTGAGTTCGAAATGTCTATGATGGGAGAACTCAGCTTCTTCCTTGGACTTCAGATCAAGCAAGGTAAGAACGGCATCTTCATTAGTCAGTCCAAGTACACCAAGGAGATGCTAAATAAATTTGATATGGAAGATTGTAAGCCCATATCAACCCCTATGGGTACTGATATTGTCCTATGCAAAGATGAGAAAAGTAAGTCAATAGATAGTAAACTTTATCGAGGTATGATAGGCTCCTTACTTTATCTCACTGCTAGTAGACCTGATATACAGTACTCAGTATGTTATTGTGCAAGATATCAAGCTGACCCAAGGGAATCTCACTTAATTGCTGTAAAAAGAATTTTTAGATATTTGCAGAGCTCAGTTGATGCAGGTTTATGGTATCCAGCCTCAAATGACTTCACACTCATAGGATACACTGATGCTGACCATGGACGGGATAAGCTAGAATGTAAGAGTACTTTAGGGGGATGCCACTTCCTTGGAAGCTGTCTAGTATCTTGGTTCAGCAAGAAATAGTCATCAGTTGCTCTGTCTACAACTGAAGCTGAGTACGTTACTGCTGGAAGCTGTGTAGCTCAAGTCCTATGGATAAAGCAACAACTTGAGGATTATGGAGTAAGAACTGAGACAATAGAGATCAAATGTGACAACAAAAGTGCCATTGATCTATCCAAGAATCCTATTCAACACAGCAGGATGAAGCATGTCAGCATAAGGCATCACTTCATCAGAGATCACGTACTAAAGGGTGAGATCAAGCTGACTTATGTATCAACAAATGAACAGCTTGCAGATATCTTCACCAAGCCTTTGGCTCGTGAACAATTTAACATACTAAGGGAAGCTATCGGCATGTCTAATCCTCTTCAATAATTCTAAGTATTTGAATAAATGTTGAGTGATTGTCATGCTGACTGATATTAATCTAGTAACTACTGCACATTGAACTTAATAGTCTATGCTGAGTAGATACAAATGCTGAGTAAATGCTCTGTGCTGAGTAGATAAAAATATTGAGTAATCACCTTATGCTGAGTGAATATACATGTTGTGTGATGAAGGTATGTTGAGTTACTAGAGATAGGAAATCCATCTACATAGAATTAAATACTCAGTATCATAAACGATTCATATTCTGGCAAACTGAGTAAATGCCCACTTGCACCGATAAACAATGACACGTGTAACAAATCATACCTAGGAAAATGCAAGTAATGATGAATACCCATGCGCCGAACCTGTCATAAATGGCAGAATCTTTGTCGATTAGAGTCCCAAGATGAAAACGGCTAGTTCATTAATGATTAAAAACTCTATAAGTAGCGGAAGGATCCCCACTCATTCCTCTTTACGCTTACGATCCTCTGAAATCTAATTCTCCTCTCTCCCTAAATCTTAAAAACCTTCCTCGGTAACAATGGCTTCCGGCAAGAACGAAATCCCAAACCTCACCACTCAGCCTGGCCAAACCTCTGGCAAGCTGACCCCGCCGGTCCTTCGAAGCAAATGGAGCGAAATATGATTAAAGTCCATAAGAAGGTCAACAATTTGGAGGTTCTGAAATGCAGATGGTTCTCTCCAGGATTCGTCACCTCTGAGAAACCGTTCTGTGACTGGATCGAGAAGAACAAATGGACTGGTCTCTTCTCTCTCTCAGGAACAACCTACCCTAGGTTAGTACGGGAATTCTATTCGAATCTATATGTTGATGAAGATGATTTCGATTATTTGGAAACCACGATCAAAGGTCAGAAGATCACAATAACCCCTGCATATCTAGCTACCTTACTAGATTTACCAGACGAAGGAATAGAATTTAGGACAATAAAGCAAAAGGTGCCAAAAGAAAAGCTTGAGAAGATCAAGGGGTTCTGTAAACCCAAAGATCATAAAGGTGAAATACCCAGCACATGTATGGGGAAAGAACAGAAGATGGCTCACTACATGCTGACCAACTTTATCTTCCCCAAACTCAGCTCATCTTCATTCGCCTCTAACTTTGAGCAGTGCTTCATATGGCACATGTTGACCTACACTCCGCTCAATCTTCCCGTCTTCTTAGTTGGAGCTCTTCAACGAGGTGGTAAGAAACTCCGTTTGGGCTCTCTGATCATAAAAATTCTCGAGGACAAGCAGATCCAGACGATAACTGAAACAAGTAGCTTGGGGAGTGAAATCACTGCAATTCTACTGGATGGATTGTTGTACAATCAACCCTTGAAAGGCTATGAAGAAGTTGGAGATGCTGAGGAAAATGAAGAAGCTGAGCAACTAGAAGTTGAGCTTGAAAATGAGCCTGAAAAAGAAGTAGAGGCTCATGCTGAGTCACCTAACACAGCTCAGCCTGAGAAGAAGAAGAAGAAGAAGAGGAAGGCTCTTGAAACTTGCTCTAAAGACATTCACGCTGTCCCAAAGAAAGTGAGGCTGTTGTCTCAAGAAAAAGTTAAAGCTGACAAGGCTAAGGAAAAAGCTGAGTCAGTAGAGAAGAGAAAGAGGCCAGAAGGGCCTGAAGATGAAGAAGAGGAAACTCCAGAATCCCTCTTGATGAAAAGGAAGAAGGTTAATACCTTAAAGACAGGTGAAGCTGATCCCTTAGATTGGGCTGTCTCTGACGGTCATGGAACTAACCTAGAAAAAGAAGCTGAGAAAGAAGCTGAGCAACAAGCTGAGAAAGAAAGGGAAACTGAAACTCATGCTGAGGAAGAAGTTCATATTGAGCATGAAAAACCTACAAATGTTGAGCAACCTCAGGATGAGGCTGAACAGAGAGTTGAAGAAGAAGAAAGTGTTGCTGTTGAGGATCATACTGAGCAACTTGAGAATCCATATGTAGAAGAGGAGACAGTTGCTACTGAGTCCAGTGAAGGTTTTCCAGCTGACCCTTCATCCCCAAAAGCTCCGACACAACGGAGACTCAAAAAGAAGGCACAAAAGCAAATTGATCTTATGGACGACTTTCCTGTTGATGATATTGAGACTGACCTCTCCAAAATCCAATTCCAGTATTTCTCAAATGATGCTGAGACTGAGTCACCTCCAATCCAAACCCGGACAAAAACAAGCCTCTGTTACTCAGAATGAGGAACAAGCCAAAACCCCTGAAGATCCAATCCAAGCTGCTCAAGATGGATCCAATCCTGCCTCAACTTCACCCATTCAAGTTGAGCAGGTCAACATGACTACCCAAACTCCACCTCCAACTCAGCATGTTGACGACTCAGCTCCTGAAGTCAATCAAAGTCCAGGTACCAATCAAGGTACTCAATCTGGCAAAGAGCCCACTCCTCCACCACCATCAAGCTCAATTCCAGCCTCTGAGACAAATGCGGCTCCATTCACGTACTTGAATGCTACTGAGTCAGGACGCCGTATCATTGCTTCTGCTCAGTCCTTGTTTCAAGAATTGAACCCTCCTCAAGCTGATGCTGCTAGATCTTCTGACACTGAGTCCTCTCAACTGCCTGGAATCACTCAGCTTCTCAATGAACTCAGAGGACTCAAGGATCTAGTAAGTGTAATAACCACCATCCAAACTCAGCAACCAAGGCAAGACCAAATCACAAAATTGACTGAACTGGTTCTCACAATGGTAAACCATCTGAACTCGCTAGAAGGAAAACTCCCACAACCATCAGCCGTTAATCCAGGGTATGCCACTTCTTCTGAACTTCAAGAATATTTTGTGAAGTTGACTGCAGAACTGACCAAATCAAGCACACCTGGCAATGTTGAGTTTGCCACCTCTACTGAACTTTAAGAATGCTTTACCAAGCTTCATGCTGAGCTGACCAGTACGCGTGACTTAGTATCTTCCTCTTCTCAGTGTACAATTGACCAACTGAGTGAAGCGGTCAGCCTACTCAACATCAACAAAGCACAGATGGATGTTGATCCAGTATCCAATAGTGAACTCTTGAGCTTTTCCCAAGCAATAATGAAGGCAATGCGCATCAACAATGCTCAACGCATATTTTATGACTCTACCTTGCTCAAGATGTACCACCAATCTTTTGGTCAGCTTACCAGCTCGCTCACCTGGCTTAGCAAATCTTATGAATGCCTTCTCAGTATGATTAGCAGTTCTCTTCGGGTTCCTCGCCATGTCTAAGATGACAGTGTTCCTATCACTGATGGCTTGCGAGAAAACACTAAGCGGCTCCAACATTACTCCACTCATCTCTCCACTCATGCTCGCACTGACACATTCATTTATAAACCCGATGATGGCAAAACGGGGGAGAACAGCCAAGAGGGAACTCAGAGACAAGGAGGAACTGGAGGAACTCAGCTTGCAGGAAATGCCTCAGGAAGTAAAGACAAAGGCAAAGGAATAGCTCAAGCTGAGCACCAAGTTCAGAAGAAGAAGAACTAGATATAGTCTAGTGAAAGTTTAGAACTTAGCATAGAAACCTTCATACATATGTTTGCTTTATTCTTCTTGATTCAATCTATGCCAAGTACTATTTTCTCAATATAGTCGATAAAATTGAACAAACAAATTAAGAAGTAAAACATACTCAGTATACATTAACACTAAAACACTTAGGCAATAAACTGAGTAACAACACACTTCTAATATTTTTGAAAGCTGACTTAAATTCAAAAAGTTCAGATCTTGAAAAATCCAACATTAGACTAAGTCAGTATACACAAATGCCTTAACGATAATTCAATTAAATATTGGAAGGTTTAGAATTAAGTTAAGACAATATGTGCAACCCTTACGGGGGAGTCATTTCAAAAATATTTCAATCATGGGGTAACTTATAACTGAGTTCCATAATTATGTATTTTGCCAACATCAAAATGGGGGAGTTTGTTGAAACACCTTTCCACAAGATTTTGATTTAACAAAATCATCCATGATTAAGAGGTAATTAAATTTAAATGCTTTGATTTAATTGTACTAATGTGTTTGTTCAGTATTGAGTGCAAAAATATATATATATAAAGTAAGACAGGTCAGAAGTCAGCATAAGCCAAAAAATGAGTGGAACGGAACTCAGCACAGAAGGATAGAAGCTGAGTAAAGTAGAACTCAGCATCAGAAGCTTCCTTCACGTTGCCAGAACGAAGCTGACTAAATTAGAAGACTCCTCCAGAATTGAATAAACAAGAACGGAGCTGACTAAGAAGGAACTCAGCATGGAGGTTGGACATTCGAAGATAACGAATAAAGCTGAGTGACAGTCAGGACAGCATGAAAGATCCGTTCACTAAAGGACAAAGTCGGCAATCTTCTGCACCAATAATTGAAGCCTCGAAAATACAAAGAAGACTAATTCCAAAGATCATGGGTCAATGGATTATTGGTAAAAAACAACTGGCACAAAAAGACAAGTCTGATGCAAGAAGACAAAACCTGACGCCTGAAGAAAACAGAGGAAGGGAATGGCGGAACAGACTGAAGCTGACCAGAAGCTGTCTGCTAAAAGAGCCGTTTTGGACTTAACGGCTAATTCATCCCAAATGATCCAATCTTCAGAAATTCATCTATAAAAGGACAATGATAGTTCTTGGATCATTTGCTCAAGCATCAAAAGAAAAATACAAGAGAGAAAATTCTGAAAGCACTCAAATACAAAAAGATCTTACACCAATTTTTCTATTCTCTGTGTAAATGCTAGATTGATTGTTTTGTAATCATCTAAGGTGTTTTTTAGTTGAAAAAGAACAAGTGTGTGATCAATAGAAATATTGAGAGTGTTGAGCTGAGTACTTGGTTGTAAGTATTCAGTGGTAGAAAAATCTAAGTGCTGGGTTGTAGTACTTAGTAGGAGCTGAGTAGACGAATAGAGGCGTACTCTTGCATACTCACTGCCTTGTAAAGGGTTTGTGCTCTACCTTGAAAGAGCTCAGTATTGGATTGAAAATCCCAGGAGGAACTGGGGACTGGACGTAGGCAGAGAGGCTGAACCAGGATAAGTCGTGCTGAGTAACTTCTAAACTCTCTCTCTCAATATATATATATATGTGTGTGTGTGTGTGTGTGTGTGTGTGTGTGTGTGTGTGTGTGTGCATGTGTTGCTTGTTGTATTTACTCAGCTTATAAATTGTTAAAACTGAAACTGAGTAAATCTGAGTGCTAAGTTGGAAACTGACCTTTCAAGTGTCAATTCCCAACTCTCAAGTCAAGCAGTCTTAGTCAGCATAGAACTAAAACTGTCTGACTAATCAAACACCCGTGCTGACCAACACGCTGAATTATCAAACTCTTAAAATAACATTAAGTCATCATAATTAAAAGCGAAAAAGTTACATTAGTTCCTAACCCCCCTTGGAACTAATTACTAGGGACCAACAGCGTGCTCTCTCTCTTCAACCTCATCCTTGAACTTGCCTTCATAATAATCACAATCATCCCTTCTTTCTAGCGCATTCTCGGATTGGTTCTCCTCTTCATCAATCTCCTCTTCTAACCCCTCTTCTTCATGGTTGTATTCAAATTCATTTCCATCTTCATCCACGATCCGTCTTTTCCCGTGACCTTTCGTTTCCTTCCACTTCTCCCTATAGCTTAAGCCGGCTAACCTATTTGAATAGCTATCCGACCCAAACGACATGTTACAACCAACTATAGTTGAACCACCAACATCTCTCCCATCTCCATAGCAATCAATCTCCACACATAATGGAATTTCATCATTCTTCCCAAAGAGATTAATAAGCCCAAAGTCAATCTCTCATTCCTCAAGAATAATGCCTTCACTTTCCCCAATCTTGCAAATAAGATTACGCTTAAGAGGCATTTTATCAAACACTTGGGGAGCATCACTTGCTACATGGTCTTTCCCAACCTTCTCACCTACCAACTCTTCTTCCTCCTCATCCATACATGAACTCACATTCTCATTCATAACATTATTATCAACAATTCCACAATGAGAATCTAAATCCACTTCAACATCATAAACAACATCACAAACATCCAACTTCTCCCTAGCAATAGGACTATCCATAACTTCAACATTAGAATTTGAAAGTTGAGGATTTACCTTTACAAGGTGTGATGCAGAAAAGGTTGGTGATGAACCTTTAGGATGAACTTCCATGGTTGGTTGGGAGCTATTTCGGCATTCTTGCTTGAGACTCTTTACAAATGTCGCAAGCTTCCTCGTTAGCTCGTTTATCACCCAAAAATCCTCCTTACAACTCGCGTGTTACCTTCTCACGAGGGCTTCGAGATTCTCCAACGCCTTGTTGAAGGTGTCTTCGGATCTATGAGAGGAACTTGGTTGAACCATAGTCGAAAGAAGTCTCCGTTCAAGGAAAACGATCGGCTCTGATACCAAATAATACAGATCGGTTTTATCTGAAAGTTTTAATCGTAAACTTACAAAGATATTTCTTCTCTAGCTAAACTAGAAGGAGTGAATCCCGGGTTTTACGGACTAAATCCGTAGGAAATCAAAGATCCCCCATTGTTGAAGGTGAAAACCTTAACAAGCTTCTTGAATAAGATTAATATTTTGATTGATAAAAAGTTAAAGAATTACAATGAAAGAGATGAATTTATATCATCTAAAACCTAAATGCCAAATTACATAAAGGGTAAATTACATAACTAAATAAAATATAAAGATAAGGGTAAATTGGGTTAAATATAAAGGGGTGGCATGGATGGTAAATAGGGAGTGGTATGGGTTGTAAATAAGGAGTGGCAGGATTGTAATTAAGAAGGAAGCTGGAGTAAGGAGCAAGTTCCTTAAAATGAAGGTACGCGGAGCGTGCCTAATTCTACGCGGAGCGTAGATTGGCTGTTGAGCTCTTCTCCGTATCAGTAGCCATTTTACGCGGGGCGTGCCCAAATCTACGCGGAGCGTAGGTTGGCTGTTGAGCGCTTCTCCGGATCAGTAGCCATTTTACGCGGAGCGTGTCCAAATCTACGTGGAGCGTAGATTGGCTGCTGAACTCTTCTCCGGATCAAACCAAGCTTTACGTGGAGCGTGCCATAAACTACGCGGAGGATGCCTGAGCTGCTGTGTGGCACTGTTTTAGCCTCCTTACTCGCTTGTTGCTCGTGCTTGGTTCTTCCTCCGACTTCCTTCGTACGGACCCGATCCCAGAAGGAGATGCCCCGCATCATGATATCTTGTAGATTTTCTGTTAGCAAACACAACATATTTTTATATCCCAAAGTAAGTTATTTAACTTAATTTTATGGGACTTAAAGATGGAAATGGAATTCCTCATTTGAGAGGTGAAGAAGCAAATGCAGCTAAGGAAAGAGAGAGAGAGAGGGGTTGATGCCATTGTTTAGTGTTCACTATTCAATTTTGTTTCAATTTTATTTACTGGTTATGATTTTTGACAGAATTCGTAAAATATTGGGAGAATTTTTTTCGTGGGAAAGTTATATGTTTTTTATATAAAGCCCAAAAGGAAAAAGATAGAAGAGTGACAATTTTACTTTATTTGGGTTGAGTACAACCGAAAAAGCGAAATATAGTTTAAATTTTGATTCTTATTTTGAGGTTGTTACTGATAATTAGATATTAAGAAGTTAATTTATAAAATAAATAAATATAAGGATCAAAATAACTCTTTGCCTTTTGACTTTGAACGTCATTTGACTTTTTTTAGCATCGTTAGTCAGTTTGGACTGTGTTTGCTAACGGAATCAACCACAAGTTACATGTTTGTTAACTTTTAAACCAAATAGTTTATGTTTAAAAGTGATTTATACCACATAGTTTATTTTTGTATTTTCCTCTATAAACTATTCAAAATATTTAAAGGATAATACAATTGATCCCTTGAACTTTAAAACATTATCACTAATCCATCAACTTGTTTATTTGAAAATAACTCCTCAAATATCAAACTAATAGCTAACGAAATCACCATCTCTCCTCTGTGGAGTTTTTATGTCTTCTCATCTGAGAAGTTTTAACCTAAGTTCCATCCTCAGCCTCTCGTCCTTCCCGTCGTTAAGCGCTATCTCATCCACCTTGAGCTCCCTTCAATCCAAAACCCATCCCGTGAAATCAAACCTATCTTATTATTAATTCTACAACCCCAATCCATCAATCTCCATCACCTAAACCATATTCGCCCAAATTGCTTTCTTGGAAACCCTCAACATAATCTGCAATTACTCTGTGCCTCCTCAATTTAAACCTACCCTGTTAAAATCCCGCAACCCCTTAGCCGACTTTACAATTATCCTACAATCTATCATCCCAACAATTCCAATTACCCCACTCACTCTACACCCCTCCCAAATTCAAATTTGATTCTAGGATTCCCTTACCCAACCCTGTAACGATACACCGCTCCCTTCAATCCAAACCTACTCTGCTAAAACCCCTCAAACCATGAGTATCTCAGAAGAGTATGCGAATCTACAAATTAATTCGAATGATGAACCAACGCTGGTTTTCGACGACGAGTTGCTGCTACCAAAAGATACTCCCCCAAAGCTCTTCATTATTGGTCAGTTCCTATCAGCATGAACAATCCACTTTGACTCAATGCAGACAACATTAGCCTCGATATGGAGGCCGGTAAAAGGTGTTACAGTTACAAAAATGGAAATAGGCGGGAGATACCTATTTCAATTCTACCATGAACTAGATATGGTTAGAGTCCTAAACGACGGTCCTTGGACCTTCAATCAGAATATCCTGGCGGTTCAACAGCTCAAAACATCAGAACAAGCATCGCAGGTAGAACTCCATAATTTAATTATCTGGGTGCAGGTATACAATCTTCCTATTGATTTTCAGACTGAAGCAGCTTGTAAGGCACTAGGGAATGATCTGGGATGTTTTATAGACACTGATCCAAAGAATTTCACGGGTATGAGAAGAAGCTATCTCCGCATCAAGGTTACAATTGACACCATGAAAAGCTTGAAAACTGGCCAGTTCTTACAACGCAGGGGTGGACAAAAATTTTGGGCAACTTACAAGTATGAACGACTGCCTCAGTTCTGTTTTTATTGTGGGATAATTGGTCACACCAATAAATTTTGCAATGCACTATTTGATAATCCAGACAACCCATCTGAAAGGAAATTTGGAAGTTCACTCAGGAAACCTGAATCAATTAATGGTAAGGCCTGGATTCGCACTCCTTTGGAGGAAGGTGAGGATTTGTATAGTGATATTGAGGCAGACACTAGCGATCTGAACGGAATACCCGGGTCAGGCAGTAAGGTATTTGGTTTCCCAGCAGGAGCTTCAGTACCCAATTTTGGAGAAACAATTTATTCTGAAGAGGGAATCAGTGTTGAACCAAAAAGGAAAAGAGTGGTAATGAACAACATGACAGGTAGTGTGAACTGCACCGTATAATACAAAAACGGAAATAAGATGGGACCTGAGGATCAGGCCCATCCGGGAGTATGAGCATCATCAGCTGGAACTGTCGTGGCCTGGGCACCCCACAAAAAGTGAACGTCCTTAGGGACATGGTCCGAGCCCACAAACCTTTGTTTCTTTTCCTTATGGAAACTAAGGTGGCTAAAGAGCGAATAAGGAACGTTTGCAGGAAACTTGGATTCGATGAATGGTTTGCTATTGACAGTAGAGGTAGAGGAGGGGGTCTGGCCCTCCTATGGAAAAACAAAGCAGTTGTTACTATCTTGGGGTCCTCAGACAACTTCATTGATATAAAGGTTAGTATGCCTAATTTACCGAAGTGGAAACTAACCGGCTTTTATGGTTACCCCGAAAGGAACAAATGAAGAGAATCCTGAAATCTGCTGAGGTCTTTAAATTCTTACTCTAATCTTCTTTGGTGCTGTATTGGAGATTTCAATGATCTCTTATGTCAATCAGAAAAAATTGGAGGTAACAGACACCCTAATAATCTACTTGAGGGTTTCAGATCAGCAATTGAGGATTGTGGTTTATTAAGTATGGAAATGCAAGGATACCCATATACTTGGGAAACTGGAAGCGGAACTACAAGGTGGATCGAAGAAAGGCTTGACAAAGCTCTTATCAGCCCCAAATGGAAGGAATCTTTTCCCAATTCTGATCTCCATAATATAATCACAACATGTTCAGATCACTCGGCTATTCGGCTAACCGTTAAAATGTGGATCAGAATTCCCCAGCCGAAGAGGTTCAGATTTGAAAATGGCTGGCTACAAGAGGAGCAATGTGGGGCAATCGTTGAAAGAGTCTGGAATCAAATTGAGGAAGCTTCAATTAAACAACGGATTGAGAATTGCACAGCGGCACTACAGGAGTGGAGTGCGAATCACCATCAGAATTTCAACAAAAACATAACAGATTTGCACAATCAGTTACAAAGGTTGAAACGACGAACAGACAGGAGGGGAATGGCCTTATTCAAAGATGTTAGCATATCATACAACACAGCCTTAGCCCAACGGGAAGATTTTTGGCGTCAAAAGGCCAAGCTGTTCTGGTTGCAAGATGGCGATTGTAACACCAGGTACTTTCATGAATACGCCTCGGCAAGGAAAAGAAATAACTCCTTCTCTGAACTGTTAAATGAGAATGGGAATCGATGTGGATGGGGATCAAGTCTTGAAGAGTTATTGACGGGTTATTTTCAGGATATCTTCACAACTAGAGGCAGTGAGGTAGCAGAAATAATTGAGCATGTTAGCGCCAGGGTGTCTGAAGCGGATAATCAGTTCTTAACACGAGTTTTTTCTGCAGAAAAGGTACGCACAGCCTGCTTTTCAATGCACCCCGACAAAAGGCCCGGCCCTGATGGGCTGAATCCGGCATTCTTTCAGAGATTCTGGAATATTGTTGGACCTAAAGTGATCTCCACTTACCTAGCTTGTCTCAACTCTTCATCTGTCCCTGCTCATCTAAACGAGACTCTTATTGTTCTCATTCCTAAAAAGAAAGAAGCAACATTGGTAACCGATCTTCGCCCTATGGCACTATGTAATGTTATTTTCAAAATTTTGTCCAAAATGCTGGCTAACCGGTTCAAGAAGATTCTCCCTAATGTTATTTCTACAAATCAGAGTGCATTCTTATCGGGGCGAGCAATATCTGATAACATTATTGTGGCTTTTGAGGTGCTTCACAAGCTGAAGTTGTCGAAAGGTTCAGGAATGGCTGCACTCAAGCTAGACATGAGTAAAGCTTATGACAGAGTCGAATGGGATTTTTTGAGAAGCATGCTAGCGAAAATGGGATTTCATAATCAGTGGATTAAATGGATGTTGATGTGTGTCAACTCGGTATCGTACAAAATTCTCCATAACGGGCGAACCAGCAGCATCATTACCCCTAGCCGCGGCCTCCGACAAGGGGATCCTTTGTCGCCGTTCCTATTTCTCATCTGTGCTGAGGGATTATCGGTTCTGCTCAAAGCCAAAGAAAACGCAGGGCTATTACATGGTTGTTCGGTAGCGAGATCGGCCCCCATGGTATCTCACCTATCTTTTGCTGACGATAGTTTTCTTTTTTTCAGAGCTAATTCATTAGAGGCAGCCACCATACTTCAAAGCCTTCAGATTTATGAAACGGCGTCCGGTCAGAAAATAAACTATCAAAAATCTTCATTGATGTTCAGTAAAAGGACAGATGCCAGAACAAGAGAAGCAGTTTCAGTTTTATTGGGAGTGAATGAGGTTACAGATTTGGGTCTATACCTTGGAGCGCCAATTATTATCGGAAGAAGCAAGTCACATGCTTTTGGTCATATCAAAGAGCGGATCTGGAACAGAATTCACAACTGGAAAGAAAAATTCCTTTCACGGGCAGGAAAGGAGATCCTAATCAAAGCTGTTCTGCAATCTATTCCTACTTATATCATGAGTGTCTTTCTAATGACAGACCAATTTTGTGACGACATCAACAAAATGCTCAACAGGTTCTGGTGGTCCAATTCCGGTGAGGCGAATTCAGGAATCCATTGGCAGTAGTGGACTCGTCTATGTCAGCCTAAAAGTGAGGGCGGAATGGGCTTTCGGAACATTAAACACTTCAACATCGCTCTACTCGCTAAACAGGGGTGGAAAATCATCACTGAACCTGATTCATTAATGTCTCAAGTATTGAAAGCTAGGTATTTTCCTCATCTCCCTTTCCAAGATGTTGTCCTAGGACACAATCCCTCTTATGTATGGCGAAGTCTTCTAGCTGGCCGTGATTTACTATTACAAGGTGTACGATGTAAAGTTGGCAACGGAAAATCAATTCATATATGGGATAGCCCGTGGCTGCCAGATATACAAAACCCAAAACCGACTAGTACCATTTCTCCAAACTTTCCAACTAATACTGTGCAAGACTTGTGTTTAATCGATGGAAGTTGGGATAAGGAAAGAATACAGGCGAATTTTAACCAGTGAGATCAACGTCTGATTTTGTCAATTCCGAGAGGAGGAAGGGTTCAAGAGGATGGGTGGATTTGGGGTCCCGAGATCAAGGGAGTTTATTCAGTGAAAAGCGAATATCGAATTAGTTCAGGGCCTCAGAGCAGTGCAGAATCAAATACGAGCAGCCATTGGAAAAGGATTTGGGGTTTGTCAGTGGCCCCCAAGGTTAAAAACTGTATTTGGCGGGTGCTATCACAAAACCTACCTACCATGCACAACTTGGCTCTCCGGCACAACAATCACCCTAATGTATGTCCGGTTTGTGCTGCTGTTGATGAAACCGAGCATCACCTGTTCGCGGAATGTGAAGTTTCTCGCCAAACATGGGAGCTGATCTTTGGCAGTTCAGTTATTTCGGTTATGGCTGATTTCTATTCCTGGCTCCAGTTAAAATTGTCAAATGGGGAAGTAGAGGAGCTGCAGTTGATTGCGGTGGGCATATGGTTGTTATGGAAACATAGAAACGAGGTTGTATGGCATCGAAAGAAGAGCAGACCCAACGATTTAGTGACTCGTATACAACAGGAAGTCAGCGATTGGAATACCACGCAAGAGACTCGAAAGCGATTTCAACCCAATATTCCACAGGTAGATACCCGCTGGTTACCTCCAACTTTCGGATTTCAGGCCTGTAATGTGGATGCCGGAACCTTTCAAGAAGCGGGCTACAGTTCGATGGGGTTTCTACTTCGCAACTCAGAAGGTATGTGCACTTATGCCTATCATGGGACTCTGGATGGTTCATTCGAACCAGTTATTACTGAGGCGATTGCTCTTAAGGAAGTTCTGTCCTGGATAAAAGTAAGGGGCCTCGGCCGAATCATCATTCGAACGGATTGTTTATCCATAGTTCAAGCATTAGCATCTCCAACATCTCACAATTCATATCTTTCTGATATTCTTTCATTTTGTTCTGTTTTACTTCAAGAGTTAGAATTAGTTTCAATCTCTTTTGTTAAACGTTCAGCCAACACAGCAGCTCATTGCCTAGCTCGAGCGGTTGTGTCTGCATCTGTTCGTGGAGAGTGGGCATGTCCACCTCCTTTTCTTAGCGATATTCTTTTGGCTGATTTAGCCCTTTAATTAAATTGATTCTTTATTTCAAAAAAAAAACTCCTCAAATATCACGTGGCATATGTAATTGAAACTTCAAAACATTATAACTCTCATATTATCAAGCGTTCTCAATCACGCATTGCTACGTGACATTTTAGAGAGGTTATTTGTTTTAAATAAATAAGTTAAATGTGTTAGTTGTAACGTTTTAAAATTCAGGAAGTCAGATGCAGTTTTTAGATAACTTAGGGGGCTAAGGTTGTATTCAGCCCAATATATAATATACATTAAAATCGAAAAACGGAAAACCTAAAAAATATGAGAAAACAGTATGAAAAATGAAAAAAAAAACTTAAAAATACAAAATGTGAATTTTAACTATTATCATCAGTCTTTCATGTTTTTTCAATTGTTCGCATTTTTACCATTTTTCATATTTTTCAATTTTTCGTATTTTTCACGTTTTTTCAATTTTTCCGATCTCTGGATCTGTTTGTCGTGCATTTGTTCGTTAAAATCTTTGTTTTTATAACCTTTTCTGTTGTAGCAAGCGCGGAAAAGGTAGATCTTATCCGTAGATCACTGGATCTACGTGGGTGCAAAAGAAGGGACTTAGATCCGATGTTTCAGAATGGTTCAAAGGATAAAGATTTGACTACAGTTGCTCCGCTGCGAATCTGGGGTTACGATAAATATATGGTTTCTATTTTAGTTGTACATTTCATGGCTTTTTTTGCTTTTTCTAGTCTTTTTCTTGCCTTCATGGATCATGTAATAGGCTTTGCCTATATGTATGTGAGGTTTTACTCCTTACTATGTTAGTACTATCAATCTTATTACGAAATGAAATGGTAACATTCTCATAAAAAAAAAAAAAAAAAATACAAATTCAATAAAATATTTTATTTCATGAATGGAGAAGAAAAAATGAACCGGTGAAATAATTATTTTATTCCACTTCTGTTACATTCATGAACCAAACAATGTACTTTGTCCTTTACTCGTAAAACGTTTGTATTTCGCCTCTACGAAATCTGAACACGCCTTCTATGCCCCCAACAACCACACCACCTGCCTTTTCTTTCTCTTTTTGTTAGTATAAATTTGCCGTTTTGTAACCAAAACCCTATTCCATAACCAGACAACGAACATTATCCCTCTTTTCAATGGCCTTAGCCACCGCTTCCTTAACCAAATCCAAACCCAACCTTTTTCTACCTGTTCGGCGAGCCAAAGCATTGAATCCTTCATCTGTAATACGAAATTCTCATCAGTATAACCCAGAATGTTTCATTCTAAAAACCAAATGCAAACGAGAAAGTTTGAATCTTTTTTCTTTTCCAAACAAAATTAGCCGCAATGCAGCAGCAGCAAAAGCAATAGGTATGAATGACAGTCCATTATCGGAGGCCGATGTGAACAAATACAGTAGAATTCTATTATCAGATGTGGTGGTGAAGAGAAAAAGGAACATCTTCTTGGGGAGAAAGTGGAGTTCAATGGATATAGCAACAGCTGGTATTGTTTTAGCAATACACTTGCTTAGTTTATTTGCTCCTTTTCATTTCAATTGGAGTGCTTTTGGGATTGCATTTGGGCTATATGTGGTTACAGGACTTTTGGGTATTACTCTTTCATATCACAGAAATCTTTGCCACAGGAGTTTCAAGCTTCCAAAATGGCTTGAATACCTTTTCGCCTACTGTGGGGTGCATGCACTTCAGGTACCTTTGTTTTTTCAATATAAATTAATTAATTGTCATATGATTAGTTGCTTTTGAATTAAATTCTGGTTAATTTGGTGAATACATACAGGGGAGTCCCATTGATTGGGTTAGCACCCATAGGTATCACCATCTGTTCTGCGATTCAGAAAGAGACCCTCATAGTCCAACTGAAGGGTTTTGGTATAGTCATATGAGTTGGCTCTTTGATACAAATTCCATCATGGAAAGAGTAATTTTCATTCATATCCATGTCCTCTCTTTCTTTCTTTCTTTCTTTCTTGGTTATACACACATCATTTACTTATCTTTTGTTAATGAGATAATTGACAGTGTGGAGGGACAAACAATGTGGGGGATTTAGAGAAACAACCTTTCTACAAGTTTATGAAAAACACATACATTCTACATCCAATTGCACTTGGAATTTTGCTGTATGCACTTGGAGGACTTCCCTTCTTGGTTTGGGGAATGGTGAGAATTCAGAAACGTATGTTTGTTAACTTAAAACTTGAATAGGGGGTGGGGGCCTTCCCTTTTTGGCAAATACTAATAGAAATGTCATATTCAAAGTAGGACCATGGATTTTAAAAAGCCTTGCCTTATCTTGGGAATTTCAGTATCAAATCTTGTCCAAGTCTTTATGATTTTGGTGTCTGAGTTTTAACTTAAGTGATAAAGTTGAATGGTTGAAATGATTTCAGGGAGTGAGGATTACATGGGTATACCACATAACTTGGCTAGTAAATTCAGCTTGTCATGTATGGGGAAATCAGTCATGGAATACTGGTGACTTGTCCAGGAACAATTGGTATGATTCATTGTCTTTGTATGAATTTTGATAAGGAAATCTGAAAATGAAATGAAAAATGAAAGCAGGTGGGTGGCAGTTCTAGCATTTGGAGAGGGTTGGCACAATAATCACCATGCTTTTGAATACTCAGCTAGACATGGCCTAGAATGGTGGCAGATTGATATGACTTGGTATTTTGTCAGATTCCTTCAGGCTATTGGCTTGGCAACTGACGTTAAATTACCCAATGACGTTAAATTACCCAATGAATCACAAAAGCAAAGAATGGCTTTTCAACAATTGAAGCAGCAGGCATAGCCATAGGGCCCATAAAAAGCTAAGAACATGCAAAGATTACAACTTGGGCTTCATTTTGTTGGATTTTATATGTGGGTCATGTAATTAGATATAGAATAAACTAACTCCAACATAAATTATGTACACAAAATGTTTTTTTATTGGCTTAAAGCACTTTTTGGCCCTTGACGTATCCAAAATTTATGTATTTGGCCCCTGATCTATTATTTGGTCATATTTGGCCCCTAACCTATCAAATTAGATAAAATCCAACCCATATTGAATGAAAAATTAACTATGTTGGAAAATTAACGGCAATAACCAATACAAAAATGACACCTGACACATAAATAAAATTAATATTCACTCTATCGGAACCCTAGAAAAAGTTTTTAGGATTTTTTTTACTGTGTAAAATAGTTACTGTTGCCATCTCCAGTTGAAAATTAAGTTTATTTGTGTGTCATGTGTCGTTTTTGTATTGGTAACTGCTGTTAATTTTCCAACAAAGTTAATTTTCAATTCAATATGGGTTGAATTTTATCTAATTGGCAAAAAGCATATTTAAGCCCCTGAACTTTACCTGTTTTAAGGATCAAGCCCTTGATCAATTATTTTTCCACATTGAGCCCCTGATCATTAATTTTGTTATAGATTTGGCCCTTATTTAACTTTTCTGTCAAGTTTGGACTGGATACATCGTTAGGGCGATTCGGCTTGTTGACATGGACAAATAAAAAAAAGAATTCATTGACTAGGAGAGATAAAAGTTAAAAATTAAAACGAAATTATAGTAATTAATTTTCAGTATATTCTTTCCAAACTCGATTTTTTTCTCTCCCATTTTGTGATTTTCAATATTAAAATCGCCAAATAGATTTTCTCATCTCCTACACTCGACAAAAAAGTGAAATAAGGGCTAAAACCATAACAAAATCAATGTTCAGGGGCTCAATGTGGAAAAATAATTGATCAGGGGCTTGATCCTTAAAACAGATAAAGTTCAGGGGCTTAAATATGCTTTTTGCCAATCTAATTTGATAGGTCAAGGGCCAAATATGACCAAATAATAGGTCATGGGCCAAATGCTTAAATTTTGGATAGGTCAGAGACCAAAAAGTGCTTTAAGCCTTTTTTATTCTTATTTTTTTATCCTTTGATACTCCTATTTTGAAGGGTGTTTCAGCTAAGTTGTGCCAAAATAGAAACATAGGTAAATATTTTGCATTTATTTTTTAAGCGATGATATAGGATGAGATCAGTGAAACGAGCCTATGATAAATCAAGCTAAAAGGTTGTGGCATGTGTAATAATGTAAAGACTTCAAGTGAAAGCTAACTAGCTTAAGTAATTAGACACATGAACTAATGAAAGGTTCAAACCTTAAAGATACGCTCCCATTTCTTAGAGCAGATTGAAATGATGAAAAGGGAAAGGAGTATGAAGCCAATCAGTGTCCAACACATGTAAATGTGTATTACTAAACCCAATCAGAGACTTACTTGTGGAAAGTATACAAGACTTTAGGTACGTAAATATCTATATATAGCATCGGAAAGAGAGAACAAGGTACATCACTATTCATTCTCTCACTTATATACTGCTTTCAAGTTTACACTTTCTCCAAAACGATATAGAGGCGTTCGTCATGATTCCATTGAATCCTATATTTGTCGTTATGAGGCAAATCGGAAAACGCCAGAGGTTTCAAGATCTCTAGATCAAAGAAATCAAATGTCGAAGCCTAGACTGATGGTGTAGGAGGCAAGTTCCTTGAAAGCAGATGAAGGTTTAAGTCAAGGCTGCCAAAAAACATCGATGTGGATACTCCTCTTAGTGCTAAAATCATGAATCAACCTATGCCTAGAGGATTCAAATACCCACTCCTCAAAGACTATAACGGGGCGTTTGGTATTCTATTGGGATAGGGATAAAGATAAATGGTTGGGATAAGGATAAAAATATGATAGTCGAGAATTATTATCCAATGTTTGGTACGTGGGATAAGGATGGGGATAAAATAATACATTTTACTATTTTAACCTTATTTAAACTATATAACATTAATTTGAAGGATAAGATGGACTTTTCCATCCTATTAAAATCGCAGGAGCTTATTCCACCTCCTTATACCACCCCCTCCTGGGTATAGGATTTGAGGGATAAGAAGTTTATCCCTCATCCGTCTTACTTTTCTATCTCCCAAACAAACACGGGATAACTTATCTCGTGTTTTTTATCCCTATCCCACCTCCTATATCCCTTCTAACAAACAACCCGTAATGGTATGACTGGCCTTAATCTTTATGTTAAAAAAATTCTTAGGGCTCTTCAAACTACGACGGACTTCGATGCTCTCATGTATCAGTTATTTTCAACAACTCGGAAAGATTCACTTGAGTATTGGTATGACCGGTTGTTACTAGGCTCCATCATATCATTTAAACAAATGTCGAAAGAATGTGCTAATCATTTCATCACCTCCATCCCCGAGAGTAAAATGATGCAGGATTTGAATTATCTTGTATAAGAGCCAAACGAATCATTAAAAGAATGGGTGGAGAGATTCTAGCGCACGGCCATCCAGATCAAGCATTTGAATATGGAAGGAATAGTTGAGGCTATGGGAATTAATTGTCGAAGCAAAGATCTCTCAAAAGAGTTAACAATCCGAAGGCCGCGGAAATTTCTTGAATTAATGAGAATAACTCGTGATTTTGTAAAATGGGATAGCCATAAGCTAAATCCATTGTTGAAGGATTTCTTGAGTTCGGTTCATCAGCTGAAAGAATCCAAAAGCGACAGGAGCAGGCATGAGCATAAAAGATCCAAGGAGTAGGCATATCGAAATTATGCCCCCCTAAACAGTCCTCGAAAAGAAATTCTTTATTGGGTGGAGTCAAATAGACAACACATCCAGTATCTTCCAAAATTGGAGGAATTAGGTCGGAGGCACAATGGCCTATATTGTGAATTCCACAAAAATGAGGGGCATGACACTGAAGATTGTAGGCAGTTGGGAGCTGAGCTCAACAAGATGGCTGAGGCAGGAAAATTAGATAAATTCCTTAAAAACACTATCAAACCTAAGAGAAGATCATTCCGTAAAAAGAAAGAGAGTTCATAAGGATCGTGAGCGGATTGTCGATTCAAAGTTAAAATTCTCATTCGGTAGTTTTTCTCAACAGGCACATAAAGATGCGTTAGTTATTAAGATCTTACTTGAAGAGTACAAGGTACGGAGGGTATTTATTGATAATGTAAGTTCAATTAACATTATCACATGTAAGGCCTATGAAGCATTATGTCTTGATCTAGAAAAGTTGATTCCTACTTTGTCGCTATTAGTGGGGATATTAAGCCATTCAGTATTAAAAATAAGACGTGGGTTCTTGTACCCCGTCTTAAAAATGCTAATGTTATTCATAGTTGGTGGATTTTCAGGAGTAAAACCAAATCGGATGGATTATTTGAGCGTTACAAAGCACGTTTGGTTGGAAATGGCTCAAGTTAATTGGTTGGCGTTGATTGTGGCGAAACTTTTAGCCCAGTCATTAAACCGGCTACTATTCGGGTTATGCTTAGTATTGCTTTTTCTAAAAACTGGAGCATTCATCAACTATATGTTAAGAATGCTTTTCTTCATGGGGATCTCTATGAGACTGTTTATATGCACTAACCATTGGGTTTTCATGACCCGGTTCATCCCGACCATTCTGCTTACTTCAAAAATCTCTATATTGGGCTCAAATAAGCTCCGAGGGTCTGGTACCAACGATTTGCTTCCTTTGTCACTACTTTGGGTTCTCTCATAGTGTATCTAATCACTCTCTATTTGTCTATCATTGCGGTCCAGACACAGCTTACTTATTGCTTTATGTTGATGATATTGTTCTTGCTACTTCTTTTGATACCCTTTGGGATTCGATTATGTCAAAATTGAGCTCTGAATTTGCCATGAAGGACTTAGGTCCACTGTATTATTTTTTGGGAATCTCAGTTACGTATTCCTCTGGTGCTCTTTTTCTGTCTCAATGAAAATATGCATCTGAAATTATCGAAAAGGTTGGTCTTGGTTCTTATAATGTGGTCGTTACTCCTGTTGATACTAAACAAAAACTCAACATTTCTTCCGGCTCTTCTTATCATGATCCGACTAAATACAGAAGTTCAGCTCGTGCTCTTTAGTACTTGACTCTAACTCGATCGGATATTTCCTATGTTGTTCAGCAAATCTGTCTTTTTATGCATGACCCAAAGACACCACACATGGCTGCTCTCAAACGGATCCTTCGATACATTAAAGGGACCTTTGATCTCGGCCTCACCATCACTTCCTCGTCCTCCGGGGATCTAATTTCGTATACTGATGCTGACTTGGGGGGGTGTCTCGACACCTACCATGCGACATCTGGCTATTGTGTTTTTCTTGGGAAAAATTTAATTTCTTGGTCAGCTAAATGCCAGCCAACTTTGTCTCGCTCCAGTACTGAACCTGAATACCGTGGTGTTGCTAATGTGGTTTCTAGGACATGTTGGATTTGCAACCTTCTTCTTGAGCTTCGTTGTCCTATACAAAAATCTACACTTGTTTATTGTGATAATGTCAGTGCAGTTTATCTTTCTGGGAACATTGTTCAGCATCAACGCACCAAGCATATCGAAATGGACATTCACTTTGTTTGGGAAAAACTTGCTAAAGGTGAAGTTCGTGTTTTGCACGTTCCAGCTAGTTATCAGCTAGCCGATGTGTTCACCAAAGGTCCTCCAATACCCCTCTTCGAGGATTTTGGGTCTAGTCTCAACGTTCGCTCTCTTTCCGTTTCGACTACAGGAGTGTGTTAGATATGTATATGTTATTCGATTTCTCTGTATATTCAAAATAGCCATAAGATTATATTGTGCTTGATTCTAGCCTAAATTATAGGATTAGACTTCAATTATAATCTGTATATATATGTTTCACACATTAATAATAATTCATCAAGAGTTCAACTCTATTAATAACGATTACACTGAGTTCGATAACTTTTCAAAGTGGCTTAATGTTAGTCAGTGATACAATTTTTTGCATTTCAAATCCAGGACAAAAGATTTTGTTTCTTTTTTGTTTTGCTAGTAGCTATCTTGCTAATTTATCAATTCGAACATGATGATTTAGAATTTTAAAAGGTTTATTGTCTAAATATTTGTGGGTAAATTTCATCAATGGTATATAACTTTTGCCCAATTTCACACTTTGGTGTACAACCTTCATTTTGTCACACTAAAATGTACCATTTTATAGGTGGCCTCCTACTATGGTGTAGGACAGGTAAAAATGACCGGCCAACGCAAAGTCAACGTGCCACGTCAACAGTTTGACCAGTGAAAAAGTGAAAAGTTGACCACCTAATATAAAATTACTTTTCTACCCTCTTCTTCCTCCTTCCCCCATTTCCTTCTCTCTCTCTCACTCCTCTCTCTACCTTATTTCTTTTCATGCTTCTTCCTTATTTCTCTTCATGCTTCCTCCTTAAAAATAATTTAAACAAACTCCTTAAGAGTAATTTAAACAAAATCTAATATTATTATTTTGATATTTAAATTTATGAACTTGTAAATAGACAGAAAATCTGACCATATGAGTTGGCTTCTTAATGTTCCCATCACAGACTTTAGAGCATCATTAACGTTGTATCTTCCATGAAAAACCAATTTCTGAAACACATTTTGAAATGTAAACTAAATTTAATATAAAATATAACTAAACACTTATTGTCACGTAGAAGACCAAATCCCCACTTCAAAAATTTCAAAGCAAAAGTTGAGGAAATCTTCTGTGTGATCTTTTGTAAACTATAAGAAAGTTTCCAGAAACAACATCAGCAATTCGATTTTTAGGGAAAGAGGAAGTTCGATTTTTTATAGGCTAAAGCAAAGCATGCCATTAAGAAGAAGGTCGATTTTACATGCACTGAACCAAAATAATAATATTAGATTTTTTGTTTAGATTACTTTCAAGGAGGAAGCTTGAAGAAATAAGGTAGAGAGAGTGGAGTTAGATGAACCTTGAAGAGAAATAAGGTAGAAAGAGAGTAGTTAGAGAGAGAAGGAAATGGAAAAGGAAGAAGGAGAGGGTATAAAGGTAATTTTATATTAGAGTGGTCTACTTTTGACTTTTTGACCGGTCAAATTGCTGACGTGGTGCATTGACTTTGACTTTGTGTTAACCGGTCATTTTTACCTGCTGTACACCATAGTAGGAGGTCACCTATAAAGTGGTAACATTTTAGTGTGACAAAATGAAGGCTGTACACCAAAGTGTGAAATTGGGTAAATGTTGTACACCGTTGATGAAATTTACCCAAATATTTGCTTCCTATTGTTTGAAATTTGAATGGCGAGGTGTTCTTTTTTTTTTTTTTTGTTCCTGTAAACTCTCATTCATGTCATTTAGACTGCCCATGAGATTTTCATCTTGCACTGCTTTTTCTAAGTGATGAAAAAAATGAGAAAGAGAGATGAAGAGAGAGAAAGAAAGAAAGGGATGAAGAGGGAAATAAAGGATTGAGGGTAAAATGAGAATATAAAATTTTAGAAAGAGAGGAGAGAGAGAACCGGTTAAAAATGAGAGTCAAAGGTAAAAAGTGTTGGTCAACAGTGACAGTGGCCATCGGTATAACAAAGTGTAAAGTCCAATGATCATACCAGTAAGAATTGAAGTTCGGTGGCCATAATGTGAAAATGGATATAGTTCAGTGGCCATGGGTGTAATTTACTCCTTTAAAACTTTGCTTATATACCTAATATCAAGGGTAAATTACACCCATGACCACTGAATTTTACCAATTTTAACATTGTGGCTACTGAACTTCAATTCTTAGCGGTATAGCCATTAAAGTTTACACTTTTTAACACCCGTGGCCACTCAACTTTAACCAAGTCCTCAAAATGACCGTTAACGACTTCAAAATAAAAATAGTCAAGAATTAAAGTTGTTTAGAACAACATTTACCATGAAACCATATATTTTTATTTTCCAAAATCACATTTTTTGGAGCTTTCTCTCTCTAAAAATTCACTTTCTCTCTCTTGACCAAACAACATTCACAAAACGAAAATTTTCAAGAATTAAAGTTCATTAGAATATCATTAACTCTTCGAATTTTTTATTTTCAGGCCGTCAATGGTTGTTTTGAGGCGTTGAGTGGCCACTAGTGTTAAAAAGTATAAAGTTCAGTGACTATACTGTTAAAAATTGAAGTTCAGTGACCATAATGTTAAATGGGTAAAGATCAATGGCCATGGGTGTAATTTACCCTTAATATCAATATCAATATCAATACACATATTGTAGGATGAACTTGTTTTGTACCTGTTTCAAACACAATATGTATTTATATATAAAGATGTAACGTAGTAGTATATAATTCTTGAATGTTACCTATTGATTTAAGTTTTCTAAGACAAATGGATGTATCACAAGGATGAAAAGAAAATTGAAGAGGGGGAAGATGGATACAAACTTTAAAAAGAAATCCATATATATATTTTTTTTAGAAAAAATCAAATTGATAGGAGTTCTCATTACAACTTTATGAATTCATATGTAAGCACAAGGGTTATAGATGGATTAAGCAATGAATTAATCTACTGTATCATGATGAAGGCTTAAGTTAATTAACAACATTATCCAAATAATTAGCTAGGGAACTCAAGTGTTAGTAAAAAGAAAAGAAAATCTCGAGCCATTCTATATAATATCATAACTAAGAGTTCCATCTACTGTATATCCATTAAAAATTCAATTTAAAGCAATAATACTCACTTTCAAGCAACAAAGGAAACTCTCTCTCTTTCTGTCTCTTCCAACATTTGGAATTTCAAAGCCAAAAAATACTAAGAAACAACACATGACATGAAATGAAATGGGACAAAACAGAATGTCTTATTCTCAGTAAATAATAGTTAGTATATAAGCACGGGAGCACAAAACCACACAAAACCATGATTATCAAGTCTATGGTGAGGTATTAATAATTGCCTTCAAAAGTTAATAATAATAATAATAATAAAGCATTTTAAGGTTCATTACTCAATAATATGCTTACATCACTCCAAGGTCCCATGCCCTCTCTACTTTCTATTCACATCATGCCTAACTAATATATAATACTCCATGCAAGCATGTATGCCACAACTCAATTAAATATACAAAATTAAACCTTTTATTTTTTTTATAAAAAAAACTTATACTAAAAACAAATCCAAACAAAATTGCGAATAGCTTTTGAAATTTTATCAATAAGGAGAGAAGGCCATCGATATACAGAAAATGAGTGGATCAATGAGCTCATAATCACATAATCAATTAAAGCAAGACGTCCTGCCAGTGAAAGTAGCTTGCGCTTCCAATTCGAGAATTTAGCAATAATACGATCAGCTATTGGGCGTAGATATCTACTCCGAGGAGCTCCTATAAAAAGTGGCACCCCAAATAATTAAAAGGAAGGGTCCCAATACGGATACCGACAATATCAGCAAAAGTCCTAGCCCGATGTTGTCCAATCCGCGAGCTAAAGATCACCGCTCACTTGTCCCAATTAACCGCTTGACCCGAGATAAGGCCATAATAATTGAATATGTGAGAAATTATGAGCATATTCTTAACCGAAGCTTTATAAAAAAGAAGAATATCATCCGCATATAACAAATGAGAAGGAAACTGACAGTTTCGAGCATAAGAGATTTGATCTAATCTTCCATCAGAAGCAAGTTGGGAAATCCAACGGCTAAGAAAATCCTCCGCCAGACAGAAAAGAATAGGCGAAAGAGGATCCCCTTGTCTCACCCCACGAGAGCAACGAAAATAACCCTTAGCAGAGCCATTAATCATAATAGAAATCCTGGCAGAAATGAAAATATTTAGAAGCCAATCTCGAAATGGAAGAGAAAACCCATAAGCATCCAAAACCTCAAGAAAGAAATTCCAATCCATACAGTCAAAAACCTTTTTAATATCAATTTTGAGAGACATATTTCCCCCAAAGCTAGACCGATTCAACACATTGATCCCCCTCTGAGGCCATGGCTATACAATGATGAATGTTACGTTGTTTAATAAAGCCAAACTGATTATGCATAATAATTCTGGCTGCAACGGTTGACAGGAGGTCCGCTAATATTTTTGTTGTAATTTTGAAAATAAAATTACCAAGAATAATCGGGCGATATTGATCCATAGAACTGGCATCATATGTTTTGGGAATTAACACCATAAGATTGGAATTCAAACCGGGTAGCATAAACCCAGAGGTAAAGAAGTTGAGGATAGCTGCACAAACATCTGAACCCACAACACCCCAAAAATATTGGTAAAAACTCCCTCCAAAGCCATCAGGTCCCGGCGCACTCTGCCTATCCATGGAGAAAACAATTTTCTTAATATCCTCATGAGACGGACAAATCAACAAACTCGTGTTTTCTTCTTGAGTAACCATAGAAGGAACAACATTTTTTATTAAAGCTGAGGGAGAGGCATCAAGTCTAATGCCAGTCCCCGCGAACAATTCAGTATAAGATGCAATAATCTGTTGTTGAATTTCTGAAGGATCTGTTGAGATAAAACCATTGATGTGCATAGCAGAAATCCCCATTGTGACTTTTTTGCTGGCCGCATAATTGTGAAAAAATGCTGAATTCCTATCCCCTTCCTTAAGCCATTTAATCTGACACTTGTCTTTGAGAAAAATTTCTTTCTGAAGCAGACAGGCATCCAGTGACTGATGAGCCTGCAATTCTGTCTGATGAAGCTTCTCAGTAAATCCATCCGAATCCAGAGCATTCTGAGCAGCAATTAAGTTGTTTTCAGCAGCAGCAATATTGGAAAAATCACAGGTTCAAACCACATGTTTTGTTTTTGTACTTTTCCCATATAAATATGCATGGTTAATTATTATGGCATTAAAAGATGATTTATATTTGGAAAAATCACTTAAATACTAGAAAATTGAATTTTTATTCCAACAATACCAAAGTATATTATATTACGAATACCATAAAATTAAAATGAATATTCCTAAAATATTATTTTATGTACTTTGGTTCATCCTAAAATTTTTAAGAGCTTGTTCAGTACCAGAAATGCATCTCTTCGCTCTGGTTAGGAGCTAGTGAACACAGAGAAGGACTAGGTGAAGCATAGACATGAGTTTCAAAAGTGATTAATTCCTAATTTCACAAAGGTGAATCTTGGTAAAATCTCAGTGGAAGGCATGTCAACCCGATGTCAAGTTTCAAAAATTCTTTATGCATTTAAATTTAAATTAATAATTCACACGAGACTTCATTTTTTTTAATCAAGACTTCATTTTATTTTATTGTAGTTATTTATATGTTATATAAATATGCTATGTTTAAGAGATCATTTATATTTAGAAAAAATCACTTAAATACTAGTATACTTTATTTTTATTCCAAAAATACCAAAGTAGATTATATTACAAATACCACAAAATTAAAATCAATATTTATAAAATACTATTTTCGGCATTTTCTATAATATCAAGCTATATATAAACACTTCTTCAGCAAATCAATGTCGCATTCATTTCATAACAGAAATGGTGGAGGTTCTATATTTTAAAACTTTGCTTATATACATAATATTAAGACATATTGTAGGATGAACTTGCTATGTACATGTTTCAAACACAATATATATTTATATGTAAAGATGTAACGTAGCAGTGGTAGTGGTTGTAATAATAATAATAATAATAATAATAATAATAATAATTCTTGAATGTTACCTATCGGTTTAAGTTTCTAAGTCAAATGGATGTGTATTAGAGTATAATAGAGTTACTTTATATGTAAGGGTACTCTTGTAATTACTTGTAAATAATATACGGATCATTTGGTAATTATCTCACTCTCATGTAATAGTATAAATAGGTGTAAATGCTTATTAATAAATAAGAGAGTCTTATTTTTAACTTTGTTCATTCCACATGGTATCATAGCAAAATTTGTTTTACTGTCTCACTTCATTCAAAGATTTACTACTTTTTAGGGATTTCTATTGTAATTTTACACCTATAATCTAAGCAATTATTTTGCTTCTTTTTCCAGAGATCACGAGATGCATTGAGAGATGTCTTCTATCTTTAGCTTCTTCCCTATGCGTTTCTCTCTCAATTTTTTCTGTGTAAAAAATCTCATCTAATCTCTTTTGTTTTGATCAGCTTTTTTTCTGTTCTTCGATTGGCTGCATCTTTTTCTCCTGGTTTTTCTGCTCCGATTGATATCAGAATATCCCCGTCTCTCCGGTTATTCCTTTAAATCTTCTGTTAATTTTCTTTTCATTTCTCTGGTTCTTCCTATTTCGCACAGTCCAATTGATCTCTTTGGTCATTTCTCAAGTTCGGTCAATTTTTTGTGGTTTCATCTGGTCCGATTGATTCTTCCGATTTCATACAGTCCGATTGATTGTTCTTATTTCATCTGGTCCGATTAATTGTTCCTGTCCATTATTTTTGTTTAATCTGGTTGATTGTTTCTGTTCCATCTCCCTGGTTCTTGAATTTTTCTCTTTGTTTTATTTTACTTCGATTGAACCTTCATGGAAGATGCTGTGAACTCTAATTTGATTCAACCAGGCTTCATCGATTTTGAGGTTGACGAGCTCTCGTCGGATTCCTTACCTCAACCGTCTGAGATAGCGAAGTCATCTTCACAACTTTCGAAGTTATTAATGACGGAGTTTACTTTTCAACATCGATCCTCTCCTCCAAACCGTGGTTCATCTTCCTTACATCTACAATCTGAGAAATCTCGTTCTCATGGCTCTGAGAAATATGGTACTACTCTTGATCTGAAGGACAAAGATACATCATCTTTTCCTGCTCAGTATTTGCCTCAGATTGTCCTATTTGGATTATTGACACTGGCGCTACCTCTCATATGAGTAGTAATCTTACTCATTTTACTTCTTATGAATCTGTTCATTCCAATAATTCGGTCCATTTTCCTGATGGCTCTAAACGTACTATTGAACATATTGGTTCAATTAATATAGGACCTAAGTTTATACTTCAAAATGTTCTTCACATTCCTACGTTTACGCATAATTTGTTGTCTGTTGACAAATTAATATATGATTCTAAATTGGTGATTAAGTTTCTCTCTAATATCTGCTTATTCCAAGACTCGTGTTCTAATCACCTTGTTGCCATTGGTTTTTTCCATGGAGGGATTTACTATCTAATTAGGGAATCTCCTACAGTGATTCGGGCTGCCTTCGAGGATCCTCGCGGTTCTTGGTTCTCGTCTCTGCGCGGGGAGCGGTCCCTGTGAACACTCCGACGATCAAGACAGTTAGACGTTCGAGAAGATTACTAAAGGAAATAATCGAAAAGCTTAGGGGGTACCCGATTTAGTAGTGAGTGAGAGAATGCCTTTACCTTCCCTATGTTGGGGGTATTTATAGTGAGATGAGATGGCTCAATGGGCCTTGCTTCTTGGGCCTTTGGGCCCTGTTTGGGCCTTGTGATATTCCGAATCAAGTAGTCCCTCCTGCGAACAGGTATGGCGAGCATTTCATGTGAGTGGCAGAGGAAGTACCATAAATCAACGTGATCGACTAGAGAAATGGAAGCAGCGTAAAGTGGTCCGTTTTGAATTTGAAGAGATACCTCAATTTCCACGCTTGTGCTTTAAGGGCTATTGTTGTATCATTAAATGTAACATTTACTCCCTCTTGCACGCGCCACCAGATGTCTTGGAGGGAGTGCTTTGCCGGCTCCTTTACTTTTTGCCCTAGTATAAATATTGGTGGAGTGATTTCTTCTCATCTTCTGTTTGCGATTTTTCTTGGTGACTCGTCTCTTGGAACTGGAATCCCATCTCTGTGAAAGTTGGGCCGCCGCTCCGTGGAGTTCGACCATCTGTAAGTTGGGGTGTTCGATATTTTAGTGCTTCTCGTGCCATCTGGTGAAGCTTGTTCTGGCCGTTTCTCCTCCTGCTTTTCTCGAAGGTCAGTCATACCTTCCTTTTTCTATTTTTGCTTTTCTATTTTCTTTGGGGAGAGGGAGTATGTCAGAGGGTTCTTCCCGGGGAGCCTTCAAACGATTACTGCTTGTTACTCCAGGTGATTTCATGCTTCGTGATGCATTATGGACCCGCTCTTCGAAGCGGAAGAGGCGGATAGAATCGGAAGGGGAAAGTAGTTCCCCTATTGTAAAGGCGAAGAAGAAGAAGTCGGTCGTGCTGAGAGCTGTATCGAGTACGAAAAGACCTATTGGTGGCGTACGCCCTGGTGTTCTTGAGGTTGTGGTGGTTGTGCCGGACGATTTAATAACGCCGACTCGTCATTTGGGTACATTATACGAAGACATGAGGGCCAAGTTGTGGACGAGGCAAGCTGGTGTCGCAGGGACTGATGGTAGGCGCTTTGAGCGGGTGGATTGTCCGAGGAGGCCAGAGTCGTTCGCTGTAGAGGACGCCCACAGTATTATTGTGCCCGCAGACTTAGCCTCTATCTCCGCGGTTTATCGAATAGGTCAGCCGTACGAATTGGATGCACTAGACGAGGAGGATCGTGCTCATCATGCGGGTGGGGCCAATGAACTGATGGTTTACGAGGAACAGTTTGAATCGGGGATGCGAATCCCCCTTCTTCCTTTCTTCGTGGAGGTCCTGAAGGAATATGACCTTTGTCTTGGTCAAATTCACCCGAACGGATGGCGGATGATGGTCAGATTTTACTCCTTGTGTCGATCAACGGGATTTCGAGCAACTGGTCTTGTATCTCATCAGTTCTTCCGGCCGAATAAAGGACCACGATCACAATATGTTACCTTTTCTCATCAGAAATTTAAAGTGATAGGTGGTCTGAAAGATAAAGTAAATGAGTTTAGGCATCGCTTCCTGCTTGTCCGGAAGCTGGATGGGGAGTTTCCATTTTGAGTAGTCTGGAATGAGGATCCCATGGATTCTGGTCGGTGGTTGAGGCCTCGGGAGATGTTGGAATCGGAGACCCAGTTGGTGAAGTACCTGAAAGCCTTGCCTGCGGGAAAGGATCAGAAATAGGATGTGGACGAACTCGTCGGTCACTTCCTTGCCTCAGGTTATTACATCTGGAATCAGTGGCGGCTTGCTCAGCTGCGGGGTTGGGTGGCGTCAAATTTTGAGAAGTGGAAAAGAGGGTATAATTTCTCAGCCGGTGAGCTTGTCGAGTTAGAGTCGATAACCGTGAACGTTGCTGTCGTAGGTGAGATGTGTGGGTTTAGGTGTTATAGTGTTTTTTGTTTTTTTGTTTGGAAATGTGCTAAGTATTTGACTCTTTTGTTGTTATTTTGTACATGTGCTGGGAATCCTCGTGTGAGCATGGATTTTGATCCGGATGAGTTTGGTGTTGGTATCGAGAATACTGAGGAAGCTTTTGCTGGTGTTTTAGCTTTACTGGCATCCTTCTCGTTTCTCGAAGATGCCAATCAGGTGATCCAGAGTATGTGTGGGGTATTATCCGCTACTGATGATAGGGATATGGCTTTAGAGGTCCCCAAGGGGCTTCTGGTGCAAGAAATTGAGCCGAGTAAGGCCGGGGAGGAACCCGAGGTTGTGCCTGAAGAGAGCGTGGCTAGTGAGGGTCAGATTGAGGCAATGTCATCCCGAAAGCGAAAAATGAGCAAAGGGAAAGAAGTGATGGGGAGCGAGAAGGAAGGGCTGGTCACTGATGATGGTGTTGGTGGTGCTAGCGAGAGCTCGAAGCGAACACGTGCTGAGGAGGAGGCCCAGTTGATGGCGGACCTAGTTGACAGGGTAGGAGATCATCCAGAGATGGTGAAGAGGATGGATGTGAAGCTGGCGAAGTTTTGCGAGTTCATAATGGGGCTGTCAGTGCATGCAGATATGACGACGTCGGACTTAGCGCGGGCAATGGCGCGGGTCACCAGGGTCCTTGGAGAGTCATTTCGGATGGATGGGGTATCGAAGATGAACCTGGGGATAGAGACTTTGTCGGTGCTTGGTGTGGTAAGTTTTCCTTAATATGTTGTGATTTATTTAAAGGTTAGAGTCTCATTGTGTTGTTTGTTTCGCAGGCCACCGCGCATGCTAATATGGTGTTCGACATGTGTGTGAATGATGAGAAAGTGTTCCGGGAGATGGAGCAGGGTCTGCGAGGTGCCGTGGCCGAGCTGGAGATGTCGAATGTAAAATTGGCTAGTGCTGGCGAGTTTCTGGAGCGTCATGAAGCCAAGATTGCCAGCTTGTCCGATCAGCTGGTGGAGGAAAAGAAGAAAAATTCCGAGCTGCTGCAGGTGTTGTCGCGTGATGCCAAAGAGCTGCGCTGCCGTAAGATGCTGCTGAAGGTGGCCGTGCTCTAGACTCATCGCCTCAAAAAGAGCTTAGTAGATAAGACCCGTCAGCTTTCTGCGTTGGCCAAGGAGAAGTCGAGTGCTCAGACGGAGAACGAGAGACTTGGTCGGGACCTTGAGGCAGCTCGGAAAGAGGCTGCTGACCTTCGTGCTTTTGCCAGGTAGCGCGAAGAAAAACTTGTGAAGATGGACCAGATGATGCTGATCACTGCTACTCATATTGCCGGATATGCTATCCCTCTAGAGGTTGTATTCGCTCCAGATGTTTTCGACAAGGAGGCCCAGGCGAAAGCTGTCGAATTTTGTGGGTGTTTTAAGAAGAAGAAGAAGTAGGCGAAGACAGTTTATCCTTTATTTGTTCTCTTTTGCAATGATGTAATCGTACTTATCGGATTTTGGAAGATCTTTTGGAATGGTTCTCTGAATTTCATCATTATAATTCTGCAATTGATCTGATGTCTACTTTTACTGAACTGTCTTTCATGTCTTGTCTTCCTGGGCTATAAATAGGAGCTGCTTTTGTGTTTATTTATGGTTATTTTTCTTTGCTAGGATTCTTTCTTGGTAATTTCTCGACCATAACACAGCTGGGATGTGGTCGGGCCATGCTTGCCCTTTGTAAAAAAGGAACGCTTTTATTCCTCGCAGAATCGTTCAGTTGCTGACTTCAGTGAGTCCGTTACTCTGAGGGTGTGCAACCGATGTGTAGCGTCCCCTGATGCCCGATTCGGAACAGAAGTCGCGGAACTGAACGCAGTCAAACTGTCATCCGTTATATGTGATGAAAGAATGAGGGACTCTGAAGCGGTATATTATTGTTCGTTTGAGGAAGCTTATGACATAGTCGGCGGTTATCTTCGCGATGGCTTCTGCCTCAATCCATTTTGTGAAGTGATCGACCGCGACTACAACGAATCGCTTCTGTGCTAAAGCTAACGGAAAAGGGCCGAGCAGATCAACCCCCCACACGACGAAAGGCCAGGATGTGATGATGCCTCTGAAAGGAGCCGCCGGTGTATGATAGGTATTTACGTGCATCTGACATACCTGACACTTGCGCACTATTCGGACTGCATCTGAGTCCATGGTCTGCCAGTAAAGTCCCTGAAGCCTGGCCTTTTTCGCAATGGACCAAGCACCCTGATGTGAGCTGCAGACTCCCTAGTGTATTTCCTTTAGACAATGATCTCCCTCTTCCTCGGAAATGCAACGCAAACAAGGCTGGCTGGATGACTTTCGATACAGGATGCCGTCATACATTGCGTACCACTAGGATCGTCGAACCATGAGGGATGCTCGAGTCCTGTCTTCCGGTAGGGCTCTATCTTCTAGGTATCTGATTATTTGACTCCTCCACCCATTTGTTGCTGCGTCGGCCATGTCTATATGCAAGGAGCATTGTGTGGTAATTTCTAGGGCAGCGGCGGTTTCTATAAGGGTATGCGGATCACTAGACTGTTCCCCTACTGCGAGGGCGGCGATGCCATCTGCCTGTTCATTTTCTTCTCGTATCACGAGTTTTAGGGTAAAAGTAACTCCCTTGTTTTTGAGATCCTCGAATAGAGACTTGGCAAGCTCCAAGTATCGACACATCATTGGGTCTTTGGCTTTGTAAGTGCCACTGACGTGGCTGACGACGAGTTTGGAGTCTGAGTACATTGTCAGGTGCCCTGTTACCATGGTCTTGGCTAGTCGGAGGGCCGCGATCAGGGCCTCATACTCTGCTTGGTTGTTTGTGGTTGGAAAATCAAGTCGGACGGCGTATCGCAAGCGGAGGTCGTTGGGGCCCTAAATGGCGATACCCGCGTCTGCCCGTCCTGGGCCATAAGACCCGTCCACACTCATACTCCACTGGTTGTTGTTATGAGCTTTATCCTAGGAGAGGTCATCGGTTGATGACCCGGTGAATTTGACAAGGAAATCTGAGAGTACTTGAGCTTTGATCGTAGTGCGCGGTTCAAAGCGTACATCAAACTGCGACAGTCGGACCGACCAGTTGGTAATGCGACCGATAACCTCGGGTTTCTAAAGTGCCTTCTTGAGAGGGTAATTGGTCTTGACGACAACCGTATGTGCTTGGAAATATGGCCGTAGGCATTCGGACGCTTGTGTGATGGAGAACAGAGCCTTTTCAACCTCAGAGTATCGGATCTCTCCTCCCTTGAGCAACTTGCTCAAGAAATATATTGGATAGAGCTCCGTACCTTCAACTTGAGTGAGAACCACTGCCACGGTTTCGTCGGCTATGGTGAAGTACAGCTGGATGTCCCGGCCCTGTTTTGGCACTGATAGCAGGGGTGGCGTGGCGAGGAAGGTCTTAATAGCGTTGAACGCCGCCTGGCAGTCTGTAGACCATTTAAAGGGATGCTCCTTTTTTATTGCTTTGTAAAAAGGGAGGCAACGCTGTGCCGAGTAGGAGATAAACCTCCCCAAGGCGATGACCCTCCCGTTAAGTCTTTGAACGCCCTGTAGGTTGTGTGGGGCTTTCATTTCTAAGATTGCCTCAATTTTTGTGCGATTTGGCTCAATACCCTTTTCCGAAACCACACAGCCAAGGAACTTGCCATTACGAATTCCGAAGAAGCATTTCTCCGGGTTGATTTTGAGGTTGTAATCCCGAAAAATTTTGAACACCTCTGCCAAGTCGCGTGGGTGATCGCTTTCCTCCTTGCTCAGGACGACCATGTCGTCGATGTATACTTGTACCGTCTTGCCAATGAGGTGAGAAAACATCTTGTTTATCAGCTGCTGATAGGTGGCTCCTGCATTCTTTAGGCCGAAAGGCATTACGTTGTAGCAATATGTGCCCTCATGTGTTATGAAGGAGGTTTTCTCACCATCGACTGGGTCTAGGGGTATTTGCTGGAAACCGGCTATGGCATCAAACTGGGATAGGATTTTGCGACCTGCTGTTTGGTCGAAAAGTTGATCTATGTTAGGCAGCGAGTAAGAATCTTTGGGATATGCTTTATTAACATCGGTAAAGTCTACACATATGCGGTACTTTCCACTAGCTTTCTTTACAAGTACAACATTAGAAAGCCAATCCGGATAGTGAACCTCGGGAATAAATTTAACATCCAAAAGCTTCTCGATCTCTGCCTTGACAGCTGCCTGTTTGTCCCTTGCTTGTGCCCGCTTCTTCTGTTTTAGAGGCTCGACAGAAGGATCGATATTCAACCTGTGAGTTGCCTGCTCGGGTGAAACGCTCGTGATGTCTTCGGTGCACCAAGTGAACACGTCTGAGTGTTTGGTGAGGATGGCCTTTATTTCATCGGCCAGTTGAGGCTGTAGCTTAGTCCCGATCTTTAGTGTCTGGCTCTCCCCAACCGGGCAGTCTTCGACCGGCTCAATCGGTGTGGGGTTGTACCCCCTCATATCCATCAGACCGTCCTCAAGATAGAGTGCCGGCCGAGGTTGAATTGTCTCCCATTGCAGTTTCTTGGCCAAGATGTGGTCTCCATGGATGGTGATCTTGCCGCTTTGATGTGGTAGGGTCAGGCATAAGTCGGAGATGTCAATCATAGCCTTGAGGCTAGCCAGCAGGGGTCTTCCGATGATAGCGTTGTAGGCTAAGGGGATGTCCACCACTACCCATTCGGCGGTGCTTTTTGTCTCTTCACTACCCTCACCGAGGATCGTAGGGAGAGAGATGATCCCTTTGACGGGGACTTCTATCTCTGACAACCCTACCAGGGGAAAATTTCCTGTGCGGAGGGTAGTGTGGGTATTTTTCATGGCGCGCAGCGCTGTCCAGGTCAGCAAATTTACCGAGCTCCCCATGTCAACTAGCACCCGGTGCACCTTAAAGCTGGCGATGTTGACAGTGACAACGAGGGCCTCCGAGTGGCTGGTTCGGAGTGGTGGCTGTAGTGTCAGGGTCTGATCGGCTATTTTTCTCTTTCGGAAGGTCTCCGGATGGGGGCAGAACGCCGGTGTTCCCTCTCTTATGATATGAATCTCCCCGTGGAACCTTGGTCTCTTCGGTTCCTCCGCTCGGCCAGTGTCGCGCTGCTTTGGGCTTTGCTCTCTTTGCCTAATGGGTCTTGGCGGGGCACCTTGTTGTGTGATTCTTTCGACTTCCTTCTGCAGTTGATAATAGTTTTCCGTGGAGTGTCCGGAGGATTTGTGGTATTTGCAGTATTCCTTCTTGATGCGGGTCTTCCCTTTGTCCACTGGCGAGGTCAGGTGTGCGTATCGCCGAGCTAGGTTCTGAGTGACATAGTGCACCTCCTTTCCTCGGGACCTGTCACCCCTGCGCTCTGAGTTCACCGACTCTACACACGGGGAAAAAGGTAAAGGGGCCTCCCTGTGGGTCCGTCCTCCGTCTCGGGCCTCCCCGGTCAGCTTGCCCTTCTCTTCTCTCCGGGATTCTCCTCTGGCTTTGTCTTTTTCCGATTCCTCGTACCTTGCAGGTCGATCACAGTCATCGTACCGGATGAAGGTCTGTGCCATGGTCATGAGCTCTTCGAAGGATCAGGGCATCTTTTTGAAGCACTTTTGTTTAAGGGGCTCGCATAAGGTGCCCTTTGCGAGGGCATCGTGGGCCACTTCCTGATTGAGGCCTTTGACTTGGGAGGCCATGTGGTGGAACCTGGAGAGGAAATTTCACAGCGGCTCGGTCGTCTGCTATTTGAGTCCATTGAGGTCCGAGCTGATCTTCCTTACCTTTGCTGCCGCGGTGAACCTAGAAAGAAAAAGTCCTTTAAGAGGTCGAAGGAATCGATGGACTTGGGAGCCAGCCCTCGATACCACTCTTGCGCACTCGCAGAAAGTGTAGTGGGGAAAACCTTGCACATGATGTCCTCGTCCTTGGAGTAGAGGTTGATGGTGCTCATAAAAGAAGCCCCGCGTTTCATCCCTATCTTTTAGCGTGATTTACGGTTTAATTTGAGATGAAATAAATAAGTTTAATTGCAAAAATAGAGTGTTTCAATAAAATAACGAAATAAAAATAAATTTCGTACTTTCGGTTAATTTTCCTTATTTTTGATTAATTTAGAAAATAAAACGTCAAGCTAACTCGACTCTCGAGAATTGTATTTCAGGTACGAGCAAGGAGCAAAAATCCACCGATATACGTGGGGCGTATCACCCTTCACGCGGGGCGTAGAACACTTGGTCAGAAATAATTGTTCAATCCACAGGCACCACGTGGGATCTACTCACCGATACGTGGGGCGTATCAACCTCCACGCGAGGCGTGTGACATATGTCAGAAATGATAAGCCTAATCCTGAAAGTCAGACTGCATGGTCTCCCAGAGTCAACTGCTCCTACGCGGGGCGTCCCACCTTACACGCGGGGCGTGTAAGGAAGTTCTTCAATCCAAAAGACCAGAGACTTATTTACGCGAGGCGTGCTTCAGCAACGCGTGGCGTAAAAGACCCAATTCAAGCAATAAAATCTAAGAAACTCAACCACGCGAGGCGCACCCCAATCCACGTAGGGCGTGGTTGAGACAACAAGATCTGGATTTGGTCCACATGCAGAAGATTTCTGACGGAATAGGCTAATACGCGGGGCGTACTCCACCATACGCGAGGCGTGTCATGGGAAATCTGTAGAAAATTATGTTCCTCCATGCTTATATCTTGTGAAATTACAATTCTACCCCTAGCTTGATGTGTATAAATAGGAGTGACTAGCACTCATTTAAAAAAAGCTTAAGCTTGGATATACAATTCTTTCTATAGATTAAATTCTTGTTTTATAGCTTTAGATTTTTAGACTTTATATAGCAAAACTCTTTCACCTTAAGAGCTTGTTCGTTGATTCCGGCATTCCGTCAAAGTTCCGTTCCATCTCCGTTCACCAAGCTCGAAAGCTCCACCTCCATGTCCTAAGAGACGGCCTTGAGTCCGGTTAGCTAAGTCCAAGGGTGGATTCTTCCCTTTTCACTTGTTAATTAGCTTCTACTCTTCCTATGTACTAGGCTTGGTTGTATTTCATATTTACATTCTCCATATTTATAATTTATGATTCATAATCTCTTTTTCTATATATGTGTTAATGTTTGTTACTTGTTTTCATACTCGTAATTGATTATTGTGTAGGGGAACGCGATTTCCGACGCCATTCGGGCTATCTTTAGGGATTCATATAGGTGTTGCCTTACCGGAAGTGACGCTCCGAAAACCGTAGGAATTGACAAACCACGGAACTTACGGGCCCTAATTTCTGGTCCCAAGCATTAGACAAGCCTTGACTAGGAACCATGTAGTCTAAGTACTTCACGGGTCGGTCACACTACACGTAGTCGTCATTGCAAGAGTAGATCATTAACCGTATATATATTGGGAGTCATTGTGTATCGTATTTATAACTTATCATCATCCGTATCATTTCCTAGAGTTTTTGTTATATAAATTTGTCTCACCCGTAGCTAGGAGTAGTTTGTTGTTGTTCCCTGAATCAACTCAAAGTATTCACCGCTTAGATAGCGTATAAAACCGAGTCGTTTAAAACTTGTAGTTATAAATCCCGTGGATTCGATACCCGGTCTTAACCGGATTATTACTTGATACGGCGGGGTACACTTGCCCCTAAGTAGTACCGTCTAGTAGAGATAGAGCATTTAAGAAGATCACATCCATAGTCGTAACACACTTATCAATATATATATTTCGTCGTAGAACTCTAGTACGCTATGCGCTACACATCAAGTTTTTGGCGCCGTTGCCGGGGATTTATAATTTCTTGCAATATTAGACAAAAACGTTTTATTGTTAGTCTAGGCATTATTTTTGTATAAATTGTTTATATATACTTTTTATATATACTTTTTACTAACAACAATTTTTCTTATTTATAATTTATTTCATTCATTTATTTTATGCACACCCGATCTCGGAGTGATACTCTCGTTCCTATTGATCTTGAAATTGAACGTACTTTTTGTAGGATTCGGAGAGAGAAAATGGAAAACCTCAACAATGAAGCTAACCAGCCCGAGGTCAACCAAAGGCCGCCGGTGCAGCCCGTGAACAACAACCGCAATGGTGGAGGCAATGACATGCGCTCAATGATGGAGATTCTAGCTCCGCACCGTCCTCAAAACCACAACGGAATCGTTGCCCCCACCATCCCGGCCAACACATATGAAATCAAGACTAGCATGATCCAACTCATCCAACAACTTGGTCAATTCGGAGGGGAACCCCATGAAAACCCTAACAAACACCTCGATAAAAATTTTATGTGTGCCGAAACTTCTCGACAAAACGGTGTTCTGGTTGAGGCTGTCTGACTAAAGTTGTTTCCTTTCTCTTTGACAGGACAAGCGTTGGAGTGGTTGCACTCGTTGGAGGCAGGTTCGATTACATCATGGGTGGAACTTGAGAAGGAGTTCCTTTCTTACTACTTCCCGCCCTCCAAAACGGTTAAGTTGAGGAACGACATCACTACCTTTCGACAGCTCAAACACGAAGCCCTTCATGCGGCTTGGGCAAGATTCCGAAAGTTGCTTCGAAGCTGCCCGCACCACGATATCCCCAAGCACGATTTGGTAAGCACTTTCTATGACAGATTAACACCTACTAATCGTGCCACCATGGATTCCGCAGCAGGTGGGGACCTGTTTAGGAAGTCGGTCAGTGAAGCATATGAGCTCATCCACGAGCTCGCAAGGAAAAGTGTACAGTGGCAAGAAGATCGGCTTACCGGACCTTCGCGACATCAAACGTTCGTCGTGGAGAAAGAGGCTCCGAAAAGTTCCATGGCGGAAATGAATAAAAAACTTGACGCTTTGATAGCCCAGTTAAGCCTTAACAAAGTTGCACAGGTCCTGATGTGCAATCATTGTGGTGGAGATCATGACGGACTTAATTGCCAAGCCGGTAACCCTTTCGCCGGCGACACCGAAAATGTAAGTTATATAGGAGGCAATCAAAGGTACAATCCTAACCCGAACTCCTACTCGCACCACCACAATAATAATAACAGCGGATGGAGGCCTCGGTACCAACACCCTAACTTGTCGTATGGCAATAATAGTAATGTGTTGAGGCCCCCATCCGACTTTGATCAAGAATATCGAGAAAACGGGCTAGGGCAATCACAAACCATGCCCGGTAATCGGAACACTCCACCCCCCAATAATGTGCATGGCCAGTCAGTAACGTCCTTGTTAAAGGATATCTTAACCCGTCTTGCCGATAGTGAGGTGTTTTGCAGGGACCTTAGCCGCCAGGTAGCCCACTTCAATCGTCAGCAACAGGAGAGGCCATTAGGAACCCTCCCGGAAAACACCGAGCAGAACCCGCGGGGGAAAAATAGAGAGTCCGGACAGGCGATAATGCTCCTAAATAGTAGAAGTTCGGACCCATCGAGTTCCAACTCGGACAGCCTGCAGTAAGCCGCCGCATGAGAAAGTCGAGCTACTCCGACTCTAAACGTAGCATCGGTTTGAATTTCTCAAACCCCTTGTTTATATGTATCATAACTGTTCTTCAACTTATTTTTATTTATTTTTATTCATTTTTTCGTTTCTCTTTTATGTTATTTTTAGTTTTCTCCTTTTAGTTATTTTTATTTTTATTGTTATTTCTCATAAATCAAAAGAAAAACAAATCCCATGTTTATCCAAAAAAATAATCCACGCGGAGCGTACACCCCAGTACGCCCCGCGTACCTGCGTGTCTGTCCCCATTTTCGTAATTAAAGATGTGCTACGTGGGGCGTCTATCCTACCACGCCCCGCGTACCTTCAATCGTTGGGACTTCCGTTGAATAAAAGCCACGTGTTGGGACACACGGGGCGCCCACTAGGGCACGCCCCGCGTATCCTAGGGGAGTTGCGAATTGCAACTCCCCATGGCAACCTTTCCTCATCCCACCTTTCCCATCACTCTCTCCTCTTCCCCAAAAATCTTTCCCACTTCTCCACTCCACCTCTTCTTCCCTCCAATCACATCCCACCTTTTCAAATTCAAATTTCTTCAACCTCCCTCCATGATAAATTTTGTCTTAACCACCCTCTTAATGATAATTTAAAAACCATAAAAACATTAAAAAAAAATAAAAAAAAATCATAAAAACATTAAATAATCATTAAAAACCACGAAAATTCCGTTGATCTTTCTTTCCACGTGGGGCGTACCCCCATGTACGCCCCGCGTCCTCGCCTTTCTCCCACCAATTCATGGCTAGGAGGTGCGATACGTGAGGCATGCTTCCCCGCACGCCCCGCGTGCCATTCCGTTTTCGTGTCAAATAAAGACCAGGAGGTGGGATACGCGTGGCGTGGCCCCTTCATGCCCCACGTATCCCTCCTGGAATTCCGAGAATCCCTTGGAATTCCACTCCTCCCCTATATATAGTCCTCCTTTTTTTCCTTCTTCTTCCTCACAACTCACCCTTACTCCCCACACTCTTCCTACACTCTCTCAATCCCTCACTAACACCATGGCAAGACGCAAGTACGTCGCCGACATGCGCCCCCCGCGGTCCACTCGGGCACGTACCTCTCGTTCCCAACTATGCCAATCACCACCACCCCCCGAACGAGAGGAAATGCCACCACTCACCCGCCAATACCGGGCTCCTTTCCATCTTCTCACCGAAGAAGAAGCCCAATCTTACCAAACACTTTCCGCTGCCCGCATAATGGAACTTCCATACATCAACCGAAGCACCCTTGATCATTTCGGCTTTGGAGGTGCTTTTGAGGACCGCCTCCGCGCTCTAAATTGGTTCGATCACTATCGGGCACGCCACCACGTTTATTCTTCGTTGGTCATGGAGTTCTACACCACCTTCGAGTATAACGGGATTCGCGGAGCCGCCCTCTTCAACTTCCGCCTTCACAACCACCCTTTCTCCATTGACACACAATGGCTCCGCAACCATTTCACACATCAAGCGGGGGAGGGCATAGCACATTGGCCCGAGGGTGTCTCCCCTCGTGATTTTTGGACCTCCATCACCGGGTCCGATGATTACGATGTCTCCAACCTCCGCCCGGCCTGCATCCGCGATCCAATCCTCTAACTTCTCCACCGCTTCATCTCTTTCTACTTCTCGGGGAAGTCCGAGTCCACTAAGGTCAACAAGCATGAGCTTTTGGCCCTCTGTTGTTGTGCAAACGGCCTCACCTATGACCTTTCCTATCTCGTGGTCGTCCAACTCCACCATATGCCCACCCGAAAACGTGGCAAAATCGGGTTGGGCCATCTCATCACCATCTTCGCCACCTCCGCTCTTGGTGAAGCTGCCCTTGAACGCCTTCCCAGTTTGGAGCCGCGGCCCTTGGAAAAAAATGCCTTCAAATCACTCAAGCGCCCTACCTCCGGCCCGGGTGAGAGTTCGGGGGCAGCCCAACCCCAAGACAACGAGGACGAGGACTCGGACATGGGCCTCAACTTTAGTCCACCCCCCAACCACGACTTCAACTCCATCTACGCCCGGTTGGATATTTTGGCGGACAACCAAAGTTCCTTCAAAGTCCTTTAGGGCTTTTGAGCTTCTTCGCGCGCCGTCATGATGAACCGTATTAATTGCCATTGGGTTCGAGGCCATTCACGAAATGACAGGTGTCCCTTGCGTGTTGCTCGAGGTGGGAAGTGTGGTTGTCTTCAACCTCTCTCTTCCGATTCATTTCCCATTTCTCTCATTTTCGCTTTGAGTTTCCACGAAGCTTTTTCTAGAATCAAGAACTTTCAAAGCTTCCAGTTTTCATGTAAGTAAATCTTTCTGCCTTGTTTTATGGGTTTTATGAGTTCTTTGTCTGGGTCTACTACTGAACAGTTTAATTTGACCTCCCCTTCTTCTGAAACCCAAATTAGTTGGACCACTTCCTCTGAGAGTTCAAGTTCTTTCGAAAGTACGTCTAGCTGGGATTTGTGTGACTCGGTGTGGGAGAGTAGGAATCGTAGAACTCAAAACTTTCTTGCTGCCATGACTCGTACTGTTCCGGCGGTAGATTCCAGGAGGTTTTCTGGGATGGAAGCTTCTTCTTCAGCCCCGTTTAGGAAAAAGGCGCCACGTGCGGAGTCCACTCCGTCTCGTATGAGAGCCGCGGATCTAGCGAATCTGGCGGATCACTATCCATGTATTAAGAATTACGAGACTGAATTGGCGGCTGCTCACCAGCGACCCGCCTGTCCACCAAGGGGATATATGTCCGTGTACAATTGTCATGTAGAAAGAGGGTTCCTGCTTCCTCTTCCTAAGATGATGGCGGATATCCTAGCATACTTTGGAATCACTGTCTGCCAACTGCATCCGAATGGCTGGTTAGATCTGGCTCTGGATTGTTACTTAGCTTCGAACTTAGGGGTAGTCTGTAACCCTCGTGTCTTTCGGTCTCTTCACAAACCAACGAAGTGAAAGGCTGAGTCTTTTTTCACTTTCGCTAAATTCAAGACTTATTCATCCTTCTGCGGTAAGATGTCAAATGTCCATCTTTGGGACGAAAGATTTTTCTTTGTAAAGATAAAAGAGGGTGAATCTCTAGGATTTTCGTCGGTTTGGAATGCCAAACCTTTGCATATGGCTGGAGACTTGCGTATATTGACGGAAAATGATGAGAAAGTGGCGGATCTCATGAAAAGCATCAAGGCGGATGCCTGGACATACGCTGACGCCTTGGAATTCATGATGAATGACATTCCCCTGATCCGCCAAGAAGGGGACAAGATTACTTACGCGAAGTTTACAAAACTAGATGGAGGTAACCTTGTTTCTTCCTTGAACTTTGATTATTTTATTGTTCCCTTGTCAGGGGTTTGTCTGAGGCCAGTCGCGCCCTTATAGAGATACGCAAGAAACAGAAGGAGGAAGAGGCTCGTAAGGATGGGCAGGTATAGGATCCCCGTAAGGGTTCTCGGAAGCGTCCTGCCGGTGATATGGTTGATCCCCCTCTGCCAAAGAAGAAGAAATCTGTGTCTACCAGTAGGGGGAAATTACTGGCGGATGCCATGAGAGCCGAGAAACCAATGGCGAGGCTTGAAGAGGTGCGTTCATTCTATCATTTTCTTTTCTCTTACTGGGATCTTACCTTCTGCTTCTTAATCCCTGCACAGGTGGTGAAGCCGGACTTAGGAGGTTACTGGCTCGCCAAATATGGTGACAAAGGATCTTTAAGGAATGAATCTGTCATCAATGATCTGGATGAAGCTCTTGGTCAACTAGGCGAGGTACGGGAGAGAAAAAATAAGATCTCGGGATCAGCCCATGTCCAGATGGGAAAAACAGAGCTTCTCACAGTAGGTTTCTTCTATCCCTTTTTGCATTTTTGGATGAAAGAGTGATCTCCTTTAGGGAGAGTTTGTCGTTTTTATTCTTTTGTTTGAATTGGCTTTTATCTTGATAGGTATACACTCGCATGCGTGCTATGGAAGCGGATCTCCTTCAAGGAGTGGCGGACAAGGCAACCATAGAAAGGTTGGAGAAAGAGGTCGTTGTTGCCAACGCGAACGCTGCCTCCGCCGTTGCTCTTAATGAGAGTAAGGATGCTGAGATCCTTAGATTGAAGGAGAAGATAAATGCAGATGCTGAAGAGTATAAGGCTGCTTTATTGAACACGGAGATCCTGGCAGTGGAATGAGCTTACTATTATGGTGAGTGGATCATGGCGTATGTCAAGCTTGCTCATCCCGAGATTGATTTTGTGGATCCTGAGTACGTGGTCCCTGAGGTGGAGGATTGCCTTAAGTATCGAAAAATCCTGAACGTCAAGGACTTCATCCGCGATCATATTCACAAAGTGATGAATGGATCTGCCGAAGAGAGCAAGCCCCTTGTTGATCTCGAACCAGAGGTCCTCGATGGAGTATCCCAGAAGGCGAATGAGCTGATAATCGATTGTACTGTTCCTCAGGAAGGAACCATTTCTGTAGAGAAAGAAGCCCCACTAGAGGGCGCATCTGGTGTGAAAGATGCTAAGGAGGATGCTCCTATAGATGTTTAGTTCTTTGTAAAACTAAGTACAATTTTATTTTAATCCTTGTTATTGTTGAGCGATTTCCGCAAGTGCACGGTATACGCTTGTAGTAATAAAAGATATCGAACTCACAGGGAATGCTTTTTAACTAAAACCTTATTTAATTCAGTTTTATTCATGTGTTTAGGTTTAATAAAAGAAATTCGTTTAATTGATTGAATTGGTTCGGGTAAATTAGGATTAGATAAGAATATTATATTGAGTTTAGAGAACAATTCCGTCTTGAGATTTTGATTACAAGACAAATACTTCCGTAATTGGAATAAATAGAAGGTATAAAACTTATTTTCATTAAGCAAAGAAAACAACTTTAACTTTGGTAAGATTATGGACATGTAATAATATAGGAATTTATTCAATTAAATGGCTTTGAACCGTAGAAATCTCTCTGGATTGGAGCAGATTTCTACCTTAATCAAACTAGTATTTTATATCTGATAAGCCGCAATCAGCGATCATATCATCCATAAAAACTAAATCTGTCAAGTGTTCAACAAAGTTCTTATATGAATAAGATGGAATAGAACGTTTTAATAAAAACACCAATTTATCATTTTGAAAATTATTTTGTCAGAACAATATCAAAATAACAACAGAAAGAATGCATTGAATAAAATAAATATATCATTAATGAAATGTGAATCTTCACAAGTTAACAGAGAAGTAGAAACATGGAGAGCATTGCAACGAAAACTTTGAGATCCGGGTTGTCAATCTTTCCCTCAAACTCCGTAGGTTTGTCAGACCCCATACGCTTCAGCCGTTAATTCTTCTCGCTGAATCTTTGGAATAGAGACTGGTCAGTCCACTACCATAATGAAAACTTGTCTCTGATCTACCTTAGAAACTAAACTAATACTGTGTTTATAACTAATCTAATAACAACTTGTGTACATCAAGTTTGTTTACAGATATGAAATCTAACTTTCTGATTCTTTTCTGAATCAGAAACTCAACATAATAACTCTCTTCTCTAACTTTTCTAACTTAACCAACCACTTAAATTTCTAAAATGGATCACTTATTTATAGTTGTTGAAGGGTTGTAAATGATGGATCGTGTCCGTTGGTGAAGGGTCGCTTTTATCCAAACGAACAGACGCGTTTCTCGGATTAAAACATGTGAAATATGTTCAGAATGGTTCGCTGTCACGACTGAGATTCTGAAAATCTCAGTCGCGACAGGGGGTACAGGGGCGAGTTGAAATTGCATTTTTTTTCGTGACGCCTTTCGTAAGTCGTGACTGAGATTATGAAAATCTCAGTCGCGACAGGGACTTGTCTCCCTGTCTCTCGACTGCTTCTTGTCCTCCTTGAGCGTTCTTTTGACTGATATGCATTCTTGGTACGTTTTTTAGGTTTTTCCTCCATTTTAGCTCCGTTTTAGCTCCTATTTGGATTTAACCAAATAATTAAGTACCTTGCATCAAAGAAGTAAATAAAGATGTAAAAGTATTCCAAATGAATATAATTAGCACTATTTTAATGTAAATTTAACGTATTTATATATGATATTTTAGGTATATTTTGGGCTTAACAAACTCCCACACTTAAGCTTTTGCTAGTCCCGAGCAAAATTTTACTGAATTTATTCTTTAATCAATCTCTTTATAAATAGAACATATATCCATACATTCCTCTTTAAATTAGTTAAACCGAAAGATAAACTTTCATGGTAAATTTATAGGCAAAGTATCAAACTAGCTAGTGTAAATGAGATATATTACTCGTCTTGTATTTCAATTTTTATATTGAAGTATCCGGGACGGTGTAAGCACGCATGTTTTTGAATCTTTCGTCTCAAGGCATTTCTAAGCACAAAATTTCCTTTTCCAAACCTAAACTATCACAATAGATTTATTAAGGACTTAGGTTTAATATATTTGCTTAGTCACGCTCGTGATAAGGGTGGTCTCGTCCGTGACTTTATATGAATTAATTTTCTTTCGTGTTCGTTTAAGAGGTACCGACCATGCCATGGGTGGACGCAATCGTTACTTAAAACTTTAAACACGTTTAATTTTGCTTTAATTTCTAACGTTCCTTTCATACCTTGACCGTGATAAGGGTGGTCGCAATCGTGGCCAAAAGTAAACGGTACTTAATGTTCTTCTCTTTCATACCTCGATTGTGATAAGGTTGGTCTCAATTGTGGCCAAAAGTTAAGAATACGACTACTTGATTAAATTAACACGAGTTATAAAAAAAATGAAAAATTATAAATTGGGAAAAGAAAAATAGCACATTCATCCTATATTGACTTGAAATTCAACATGTATTATGGCTAAAGTTTCCTTAAAAACTTCAATTGGTTTTTAATGTAAGACGAAAAATAATATCGAGCTAAAAAGCTAAAGTTGTTAGTTCGATTTATGCCTATAAACCTAATTGAAAATTGAAAATAAGATTTATATTTATCATGAATTCATGATATAGGGTTGAGATTTGAAACTAAAGAAATTTTACTTATATACATTTACTCGAGACGTTTTTTATAAAATCGTATCGGAGATTTGTAAAAATATTTGTAAAAATATTGCCCGTATAGAAATATTATTTCTACCAATAATGATAACCTTAAAATATGTTTAACATTATTTTTGAAAGTTAAATTGTTTGAAACATATGAAATATATATACTTTAACAAAAATATATGTTTATGAAAAATTGCTATTATTTTTTAAAAGTGTTGCACTTTATATATAAAAAAAATGTTGCATATTTGTTTTTGAAAAATGTTACATATTATACTTTACTTAAACTTGAATAACAACATGCATTTATACTTAAATAAATAGCATTCATTCTCATTCGTTGCATTCATTCGTACTTAAAATTAAAACGAATATGAAATATCTCCTCCCACACTTAATTTGGACCATGTCCTCATTGGTGCAAAAAGCGATAAAGCACGAAAAATAGTACGAAATAAACCATACGAATTAGAATTGAAAAATATAGTACGATAACATTCAAACAGAAAAATAAAAATAAAAATAATTGTACCAAACAAAATTAAAAATATTGTACCAAACTTAACAAGACATAATAATAATAACGAAAATAAGTGAAAGATAGAAAGGATAAAACCTATCAAGGTGAAGGTGATGGCGAAGGCGTAGTCTCAACTCCTTGGCGTCGGAAGAAAGATAGCAACCGGCGATGAGTAGATTTGTGCTCACGTCTCAAAGTAGTGATAATGGCATCCACCGTGTTTATCCTCGAACTCATTTCGGTGTTGTTGGCAATGACTTCATCTAACCGCAAATTCATGTGATGGTTATGCTCGTTCATTTGTGTCAAAACACGTTGCCATCCAACTTGTTCATCAACATTAGGGTCTACATTTGCTTGTTCGGTGGTATTAACATCAACATGCTCCTCCTCCTCTTCTTCTTCATCAAATTCCTCCTCATCTTCCTCGTCATCATCTTGGGCACCCAAACCTTGAGAACTCGAAGCTTCACTACCCATGGTAGCAATAACACGTCTTGTACGAGCTTCATAAGAGATAAAGGCGGGCGGTCCCATTTTCTTCAATAAATTGGCCCTTTGAAGTGCCGTGAGATCCAATGAAGGTAAACCAACATGAGGCATATTTTGATAATCCACTAATTCACCCCGAGCACCCAAAACAATACCGGTAATTAAATTACCCATAGGCACTTGCTTATTGCGGGACTTGGAAGCTCGAACTAAATTCGTAAATATCATCTCAATACTATCAATGGTCAAACCCTTAAAAATACTATCCAACACAAACAAATCACGAACTTGCACCTTAGAACTTTCAACCCGACCAAATAAGGAAAATGATAAAAACTTGTGAAAGAAAAAGATACAATCGTCCTTAAGTAGCTTACTAGATGTATTCTTTGGATTAAAAACATCTAAACCGGTTAAAGATTGCCAAACCGTGTGTGAATTAAAAGGCTTTGGTTTGGAATAAAAATTTCGAGTAGGAAGTCCAAACCAACGGTTCATAGCCGCATACCCAACGTCATAACGAACTCCATTATTCCAAAAAGAGATAACTCATTTCTTCTTGTCAGAGGTTAAAGTAACCAAAAACTCAATAATATGCGATTTAATACTAGGAAAACGCATACTAGAAAATCGTTTCCAACTAAGAACGGATAGATATTCATCAATACGTTCGGTAAAAGAAAGTGTGTTTACCGTGTCGGTGTCAAGGAAAAGCATGTCGACGAACGGTGCTCCATATTGAACCCGTAATCGATTGACTTCGGTGGCCTTAGCTTTGTTAGCAACGGTCTTTTGTCTAGGCATTTTGTTTGTGAAATTTGGGTGAAAGAGATGAAGAAAATATGAAAGGATGAAACGAAGAGTAAAAGATAATGGTGGTGATTTAGGGAAGAAGAAGATGAATAGGGTAAAGATTTATGGGGAAGATGAGTGAATCTTGGTATTGGGAAGAGAAAAGATGATTGATTGGTGTAAAAATAGGTGATTTAAATAGGTGTAAGTAATAGGTATTGATTAGGATAGATGAATAGGTAAGTAATTAGAGTAGGAATAGGAAAAGATGCAAAATTTCGCCCAAATCCCGTGACTGAGATTTTCAAAATCTCAATCGCGATAGCAAGTATGTAAAGGGGTCGAAATTTTGCTGAAAAGTGGTCCTCTTGCTGTCTCAACTGAGAATTCAGAATCTCAATTGAGATTTTGGAAATTCTGGGTAAAATTGGGACTGTTTTTGATGATTTTAACACTTCTAAACCAATTCCTCTTATAATTAAGTGACATTAATGTGAATATTAATCCCTGAAACTGAGATAAACAAAACTGAAACATTAAATTGAAGGAAAACCAAGGGTTGTTCCTTAAACAAAAGAAATAAACTAAGGAATTAATTCACTTTTATTTATTATAATCAAAAATATAAACAATACCTTAATATATATTACATAAAAACATCTTACTCCTAAAAACACAAAATATAAACACTCATATGTATAATAAAACAAAACAGAAACTCAAATTATATCCCTAAGTAGTTGACAGACGACGTGCATTGACCCTGTTAATCTTCGTTTGAATGAAGACTTGCCTCTCTGGTGCAGAAAGGAATGTTGGACCAGAACGAAAAACTCGTTTAACAAGCCCCTCGTTCTCCAAGAACTCATAGTCTAGAATAGGGAATGGTTCTGTATCAGTCCAAGGGACGGAAATGGTTCCCTTGGCTCCTAATATGATTCCACAAATGATGTTGGCGAACCCAATCTTCCGGTTCTTCGAACGGGAAGCAGCAACTAACCCCTCCATTAGAATCTTCAAGGAGTTCACTGAGTTGCCTTGGAAAATGTCGCCCAACACATAGAGATCAGTATCTTTCACAACATTGCTACTGACTCGACCAAAAAGGCTATGACAGAGGAATTTGTGTAGATACAGCATGAAATTAGAATTGATGGATTTGTTGAAGGCAAGACGTGGATTGAATCGCCAAAATCCTGTTAACATCCACCATATATCTCTAGAAGTCATATCCCTTCCAGGATGGTGTTGAGTTGTGTCTCGGGGTGGAAATCCAAACCAATTATGAAGTTCTGGATATCCAAAAGTGAATACCTGCCCCTCACAACGAAAACTGAGACGAACACGTCTCTTATTGACAAATCGAACAGTAGATAAAAATTCCAGAACCCAATTCCCTATTATAGGAAATTTCATAGAAGCAAATTTGGTCCATCCCAAATTAGTAAGATAGCGATCTATGTCTTCGCTTATCCCGAGTTCCTCGTTCAGAAACTCGTCCATATACATCATGCCAAAGAATTGAGCATATCTGAACTGCAGAAAACGTTTCCCTTCGTCATGGTTATAAATTGGAAACCATGCACCATAACGATCAGAGATATCAACTTTCCCGCTTTGAGCAAAAGTGTGTTTTCGAACATTTTTCAAAGACTTAGTCATGTCTGTGAGAGAGAAGAAAATGATGTCTGTAGGATTGATAATTTGAGAAAGAAATTCAGAAAGATGAAATGAAATGGAAGAAGTCTGATCCTACAGGAATATATAAGACCTATAAGTGAAAGGTTGTGTCTGGTAAAAAGAAAAAGGTGCCAAAGTGATACCTCTTTGATTCAACTGACAGAAATTTTAAAGAAAAAAGACTGTAATCCCTTACAGTTATTTCAATTGCAAAAGACAGAAAATCTCAACTGAGATTTTCAGAATCTCAACTGAGATTTCCAAATCCTGAAACATGGAAAATCTCAACTGAGATTTTTTCATATTTAATTTCTCAATAACACTTAACACTGAATGAAATCATTTTTCAAAACATGACTGAATTAAAATTTTAATATCGACAAAACTCATTTGTACACAAAAAAAAATAAAAAAAATCAAAGTAAATAAAAATAAAAATAAAAATAAATAAATTAAAAAGAAAAAGAATAAAAATTATGAACATAAAATAAGAAAAACTATAAATTAAAAACATGAAAACTAAATAAATTAATTTTCATAGAATTTATCCACGGATTCAATTGCTTGAATTGGAGCTCCGTCGAAATAAATCTTGCAACGATTACCATTAACCTTAAATCGATCGCCATTGGACATTTCTAGCTCCAAAGTTCCGTAATTAAATGTTTTAACAACCAAAAATGGTCCAGTCCATCTAGATTTTAGTTTACCTGGAAATAACTTTAATCTCGAATTAAAAAGTAAGACTTTATCCCCAACATTAAAGTTTTTAATTTTCATTTTGGCATCATGCCACTTTTTTACTTTTTCCTTATAAATTCTTGCATTTTCGTAGGACAAATGGCGTAATTCATCCAACTCGTTTAAGTCGAACAAACGCTTTTTCCCTGCGCTTTGCAAATCATAATTAAGGGTTTTTATAGCCCAATATGCTTTATGTTCTAACTCAACCGGCAAATGACAAGCTTTACCATAGACTAATCTATAAGGTGTCATTCCGATAGGTGTTTTAAATGCAGTACGGTATGCCCATAATGCATCGTTAAGTTTATGTGCCCAGTCTCTTCTAGAAGACGAAACTGTTTTCTCAAGTATCCATTTGAGCTCTCTATTTGATATTTCCGCTTGACCATTCGTTTGAGGATGGTACGGCGTAGAGATACGGTGGTGTACTCCGTATTTTTTCATAAGTGACTCAAAACTTCTATTTACGAAATGAGTACCACCGTCGCTTACCATAACTCTAGGAACTCCAAATCGACAGAATATTGCATTTATAAACTTAACAACTACTTTAGAATCATTTGTCGGGGTTGCAATTGCTTCAACCCACTTTGAAACATAATCTACGGCTACTAATATATAATTTTTGCCAAAAGAAGTAGGAAAAGGACCCATAAAATCGATCCCCCATACGTCGAAGATTTCAACTTCCAATATGTTCGTGAGAGGCATCTCATCTTTCCTTCCTATATTCCCGGTTCTTTGACATTTATCATAGCGGACACTAAATGAACGGACATCTTTAAACAGAGTAGGCCAAAAGAATCCGCATTCAAGTATTCTAGTTGTTGTTTTGCTTACGCTATTATGACCTCCGTAAGCGCTAGCATGACATTCCAACATTATAGAGTCATATTCAAACTCACTAACACATCTCCTAAGTATTCCATCGCCGCATGTTTTGAACAGAAATGGATCTTCCCAAAAATATCTCTTAACTTCTGAAAAGAATTTCTTCTTTTGCTGAGAATTCAATCCATCTGGCACAACATGTGTAGCTAAGTAATTGGCTATATCCGCATACCATGGAGCTATGACACTTTGTACTTGCATGAGATGTTCATCGGGGAAATCATCTCGAATGCCTAATGTTTCACCGATGGGACCGTTTTCATCCTCAAGTCTTGATAGATGATCGGCGACAATGTTTTCAACTCCCTTTTTATCTTTAATCTCTATGTCAAATTCTTGCAATAATAAAACCCATCTAATAAGACGCGGTTTTGCATCTTTCTTAGCAAATAAATATCGTAAAGTTGCATGATCTGTATAAATGATGACTTTAGATCCTAACAAGTAAGATCGAAACTTATCACATGCAAAAACTACTGCTAACATTTCTTTTTCAGCTGTGGTGTAATTTAACTGTGCACCGGACAATGTGTGACTCGCATAATATATAACATGAAGTTTCTTATCCTTCCTTTGACCTAATACACATCCTACAGCTAAGTCACTCGCATCACACATAATTTCGAAAGGTAGATTCCAATCGGGTTTCGATATTATAGGTGTACTGACTAAAGCCGTTTTCAAAGTATTGAAAGCTTGTAAACAATCCTCATTAAAATCAAAAGTTGAATCTTTCATAAGCAAATTAGTAAGTGGTTTGGAGATTACAGAAAAGTTATTTATAAACCTTCTGTAAAAACCTGCATGACCTAAAAATGATCTTACTCCCTTAACAGTGGTTGGTGGGGGTAATTTTTCTATAACTGAAGTCTTTGCTCTGTCCACTTCTAAACCTTTTTCAGATATCTTATGACCTAAAACAATTCCTTCGTCTACCATGAAATGACATTTTTCCCAATTTAATACTAAATTCGTTTCTTCACATCTAGACAATACTTTATCTAAGTTCTGTAAACATGCATCGAAAGAATCTCCATAAACTGAAAAATCATCCATGAAAACTTCCATTATATCTTCAATGAAGTCATTAAATATTGCTGTCATACATCGTTGAAATGTTGCTGGTGCATTACATAGACCAAAAGGCATTCTCCTATATGCAAATGTTCCGTAAGGACACGTGAAGGTTGTTTTATCTTGGTCATCCGGGTAAATGTAAATTTGAAAGAATCTGGAATAACCGTCTAGGAAATAGTAAAATGCATGACCGGCTATCCTTTCGATCATTTGATCAATGAAAGGTAGAGGAAAATGATCTTTCCTACTTGCTTTGTTTAGGTTCCTATAGTCTATACAAACCCTCCAACCGCTGGTGGTTCGTGTAGGTATCAGTTCACCTTCATCATTTCTTACAACAGTTATGCCTCCTTTTTTAGGTACACAATGGATTGGACTAACCCATTCACTATCCGAGATCAGATAAATGATTCCATTGTCTAAAAGTTTAGTAATCTCATTTTTGACTACTTCTTTCATGTTCGGATTTAAGCGTCTTTGCCTATCCGCTTTAGGTGGCTTATCCTCTTCTAAGTGAATTCTATGCATTACGATACTAGGATAAATTCCTTTTAAGTCTGAAATTTGCCATCCCATACTTCCTATCCTATTTCTAACAACTTCTTTCAATTTTTCTTCTTGATCATTTGTTAATTTGTTAGAAATAATTATAGGTAGAGAATCGCCTTCGCCTAAGAAAGCGTACCTCAAATGACTAGGTAACTCTTCAAGTTCTAATTTAGGGGGTGTTACAATTGAAGGCGGAACTGGTCCATCTTCTCGAATCAAAGGCTATGGGTCCTTATCTTCTAATTCCTCACCTATTATAGGTTCAATTATTTCTTCACTCTGAATAACGTCATTGACACATTCCTCGACTAAATCAAGTTTCATACAAGCGAATTCCTCCATAGGGTATTTCATCGCTTTGTTCATATTAAACTCGATCTTATCTTCTCCTATCCTTAAAACTACCTTCCCTTCTGACACATCTACTAGAGCGCGTCCCGTGTTCATAAACGGTCTACCGAAAATTAAAGGGCAATTTACATCATATGCAAAGTCTAATATAACAAAATCGGTAGGAAAAATAAATTTATCGACTTTGACTAAAACATCTTCAATTATACCATATGGCCTCTTAGTGGTTTGATCCGCTAATTGCAAAACCATATTGGTACGTTTGATATCTTCTTCTAAACCTAACTTGTTAAAAATAGACAACGACATTAATTAAGTTTATACTTGCTCCTAAATCACAAAGACAACTTGGGAATTCAATATCTCCCAACTTACACGGAATAGTAAAACATCCGGGATCTTTGAGTTTAGTAAGCAAATTACTTGACACAATTGAACTACAGTCTTCAGTTAACGAAATGGATGAAATTCCTTCCCAACTGATTTTCTTTGAAATTAAATCTTTTAAAAACTTACCATAGTTAGGAATTTGTGTAATTGCATCCATAAACGTTAAATTGATGTGCAAATTTTTAAGTTTATGCAAAAACGTTAGAAGTTGTTTGTCATAGTCCTTATTTCAGACTTTGTGCGGAAAAGGTGGTTTGGGTACAAAAGTTTTGGTATTTGTGTCAAATGGTGAAGTATTTGTGTTTAAGATATCTTCTTTAGATTTTGATAAATCAGTTCCTAGTAATGTTGCATCTTTGGGCATTTCCGGCCCTTGATAATTTTTCCCCGAACGAAGAGTGATAGCTTTCACCTGCTCTTTTGGATTTTCTTCCGTATGGCTGGGAAGACTTCCCTCTTTTCAGGATGGAATTGATTTAGCAAGTTGACCAATTTGAACCTCCAAATTATGGATGCTAGATGAGTGGTTTTTAATAAGCTGATCGAATTTATTTTCGATCCGTTTAAAACCATCGTCGTGATTACTTATTTTTCCACTGATAGCATCTATAAACTTGTCGATTTTAGAAGATAAAGTGCTAATCATATCTCTTGAATGATTTTGATAATTAGTGGTACGATTTTGATTAGCACTTGCATTATTGTTATTGTTATCTTTCCAGTTAAAGTTAGGATGATTCCTCCATCCAGAATTATAAGTATTAGAATAAGGATTATTAGTTTGGTTTTGCACTTGGACAAAATTTACCTGTTCTACCTCACTCATGTTTTCGTAATCCACATCCGTTTGGATTGGATTACCATTGGTATTGCGTGGTGCCATAAACTTGTCAATTTTGTGCGATAAAGCAGAAAATTGGGCTTGTAGCATCGCGACTGGATCAAGTTCAACTATACCTTTAACTGATGGTGTGGTTGAGGATGATGGTTTTGCTACCGGAATATGTCGACGTTCCGCGGGCCACATACTGCTGTTGATTCCCATTTCCTCCAAAAGCTCTCTCGCTTGGGCTGATGTTTTCTTCATAAATAGCCCTCCCGACATAGCATCTAATGAACCCCTAGTTGTAGGATTTAGTCCATTGTAAAATGTTTGCATTAAAAGTTCAGCGGGTAATTAGTGGTGTGGGCATAAACGTTGAAGTTCTTTAAAACGTTCCCAAGTTTCATAAAGAGTCTCATTATCATTTTGAGAAAAAGATGTTAACTCTTTTATGACTCTTGCGGTTTTTGCTAAAGGAAAATATTTTGATAAAAATGCTTAGGCTAATTGTTCCCAAGTGGCAAAAGTTGCAGCTGGCATAGAAGTTAACCATTCTTTGGCTCTATCCTTCAAAGTGAAAGGAAAGAGGCGAAGTTTGATTGCTTCTGCAGTCACATCTAGGATTTTAAAAGTGTCACAAATTTCAAGGAAATTTGTTAAATGGGTGTTAGGATTTTCGTTAGGTAACCCGTAAAATGTTACATTATTTTGCAACATATTAAGCAAAGCTGGCTTAATTTCAAATTGGTTTACGGTGATTCTAGGTCTACCGATACTATTGGTCACACCGGCCACACCTGGCCTAGCGTAATCCATAAGTGTTGGTGGGTCTGCCATTTTTTCTAGCTCGGTATATGTTTTTACTGGGGTCTTATTTTTGTTTTTCTTGTTTTTCTTGTTCTTCCTAATGGTTTTCTCAATTTCTGGGTCTATAGGGTCTGGTACAATGCCTGAACTTCGAGAACTGCGCATGAACCTGAAATCTTGCACGAACCGAAACTACCTACAAAACAGAATTCGAAAAAAATAAATAAATTAGTAAATGAAAATTATTAAATTATAAAAGTTAAAATAAGTATGTTTAAACCTAGATTCGAAATAAAACACGAAAAATTTAAAATTTTGTCAAAAATTTTGGCGTTCCCCGGCAACGGCGCCAAAAACTTGTTGAGCGATTTCCGCAAGTGCACGGTATATGCTTGTAGTAATAAAAGATATTGAACCCACAGGGAACGCTTTTTAACTAAAACCTTATTTAATTCAGTTTTATTCACGTATTTAGGTTTAATAAAAGAAATTCGTTTAATTGATTGAATTGGTTCGGGTAAATTAGGATTAGATAAGAATATTATATTGAGTTTAGAGAACAATTTCGTCTTGAGATTTTGATTACAAGACAGATACTTCCGTAATTGGAATAAATAGAAGGTATAAAACTTATTTTCATTAAGCAAAGAAAACAACTTTAACTTTGGTAAGATTATGGACATGTAATAATATAGGAATTTATTCAATTAAATGGCTTTGAACCGTAGAAATCTCTCTGGATCGGAGCAGATTTCTACCTTAATCAAACTAGTATTTTATATCTGATAAGCCGCGATCAGCGATCATATCATCTATAAAAACTAAATCTGTCAAGTGTTCAACAAAGATTTTATATGAATAAAATGGAATATAACGTTTTAATAAAAACACCAATTTATCATTTTGAAAATCATTTTGTCAGAACAATATCAAAATAACAACAGAAAGAATGCATTGAATAAAATAAATATATCATTAATGAAATGTGAATCTTCACAAGTTAACAGAGAAGTAGAAACATGGAGAGCATTGCGACGAAAACTTTGAGATCCGGGTTGTCAATCTTTCCCTCAAACTCCGTAGGTTTGTTAGACCCCATACGCTTCAGCCGTTAATTCTTCTCGCTGAATCTTCGGAATAGAGACTGGTCAGTCCACTACCAGAATGAAAACTTGTCTCTGATCTACCTTAGAAACTAAACTAATACTGTGTTTATAACTAATCTAATAACAACTTGTGTACATCAAGTTTGTTTACAGAAATGAAATCTAACTTTCTGATTCTTTTCTGAATCAGAAACTCAACATAATAACTCTCTTCTCTAACTTTTCTAACTTAACCAACCACTTAAATTTCTGAAATGGATCACTTATTTATAGTTGTTGAAGGGTTGTAAATGATGGGTCGTGTCCGTTGGTGAAGGGTCGCTTTTATCCAAACGAACAGACGCATTTCTCGGATTAAAACATGTGAAATATGTGCAGAATGCTTCGCTGTCACGATTGAGATTCTGAAAATCTCAGTCGCGACAGGGGGTACATGGGCGAGTTGAAATTGCATTTTTTTTCCGTGACGCCTTTCGTAAGTCGCGACTGAGATTATGAAAATCTCAATCGCGACAGGGACTTGTCTCCCCGTCTCTCGACTGCTTCTTGTCCTCCTTGAGCGTTCTTCTGACTAATATGCATTCTTGGTACGTTTTTTAGGGTTTTCCTCCATTTTAGCTCCGTTTTAGCTCCATTTTAGCTCCTATTTGGATTTAACCAAATAATTAAGTAACTTGCATTAAAGAAGTAAATAAAGACGTAAAAGTATTTCAAATGAATATAATTAGCACGATTTCAATGTAAATTTAACGTATTTATATATGATATTTTAGGTATATTTTGGGTTTAACAGTTATAACCATTTATCTTTACTTTACGCTTTATATCTTTCAGCAAGTAAATCCATAGGTTTTAGGATTGATTTGAAGTAGGTGGCCGGTCATACCTCGAAGTGTGAGCCTTTGTGAAGGCTTGGAGCTTTTATTCCTTTAGAGGAAGTTAAGCTGCCTTTAGGCGATCGATTGGCTTCTTGTCTTTGAGGTGAATCGATCCGCCACTAGGACTTTGGACTCTTCTTTGGAAAGAATGTATGAGAGTGTAAAGATCTCACGTCTGATAAATGTTTTAACTCTATCTCTGACGGGGATCAATCTGTTTCCTATCTTTGAGGTAGATTGATCCGCCGCTGAGATTGTTGTCCTATCTTTGAGGACAGAGTAGTTATGCCATGGTAGCATTATTCTACTTGTGGGAATGCGTTTGTTGCCTCCCCCTTTTTTGAATCTGGAATATTTATATTGCTACAAGAAAATACTTAAAAGAGAAACGAAAAGATAAGAATTTCTTTTTATTGAACGGAGATGCGCCTTATTACAGCAAGTGGATCTTACATGTGAGCCTCATTAAAACCTTTAATAAGAAAAACCTCATGGGATAAAAACTTACTAAAGAAAAAAGAGTACTCAAGACCTTGATTACATTCTATGTTTCTGGCAAAATATTTGCGGAGGTTCTGGATGTTCCACGTACGTGGCAGTGTGTTCCCCTCCATGTCTTGAATTTTAAATGTGGCGGATCCAATCTTGGTGATTATCCTGTATGGGCATGTCCAGGTGATCCCCAGCTTTCCTCTTCCTTCCATAGATTGGATTTTATCCGCTTTTCGGAGCACGAGATCTCCCACATTCAGATTTACAAGCTTTGCATTTTTATCATGATAAGCTGCAATCCGCTACTTGTAGGCCGCCATGCGTACATACACCTTTTCCCTTTTCTCCTCCACTTGATCGAGACTTTCTTTTAACCTTTGGTTATTTTCATCTTCGCAATAGAATGCAACTCTGGCACTAGGGACCTGTATCTCAACAGGTATTACAGCTTCCACGCCATGAGAAAGGGCGAATGGTGTTTCGCCCGTGGCCGTTCGTGGAGTGGTTCGATACGCCCATAGGACGCTCATTAACTGATCAGCCCACTTTTTTTTATGCTCCCCCAACCTTTTCTTTATGCCTTTAACAATTGTCCGATTTGTAACCTCGGTCATCCCATTAGATTGAGGATAGTAAACAGAGGCGAACCTGTTTTGAATTCCCAACCCTTCACAGAAAGCTTTGAACTCTCCACAATTGAATTGCGTTCCATTGTCAGTGATAATCGTGTGGGGAACCCCGTACCTTCCAACGATATTATCATTGACGAACTCCACCATTCGTTCGGCATTTATAGAGGAGACAGCTTCGGCCTCTACCCATTTTGTAAAATGATCCACAGCCACCACTGTCACACCCGACCCAAAACGACCTCAATCGACATCGGACGTGAAATAAAATGATCACAATCAACACTTACTAGTCTCCAAATTATCCAAATATCATAAATATCACACTTTTCAAAAAAAAATTCTCTTAGATATATTATAAAATAACTCCACATTTTTACTACATTCAAGTCCCAAATTATTACCCAATACAATCAAATCTCCAAATAAGAGGCATTGTCCTAACTAAAGACAAAACCGATGACTTGATACTTCAACATTCTCTATCAACTAGTAACTTCTCTTATACCATGCTCTTTAACGCCTAAAACATTAAAACATTTAAAAAAACGTGAGACAGAAATCTCAGTAAGCAATTATCAACTATATAAAATACTTATACTCAAAATAACTATATATATACTTTAATTTCCAAAATGTATCATATAAATTTTATTTTCTTAAAAATAAACATTTTATGGATTAAACCATAATAAAATACTCAAAATAGTACCTTTAACCAAATATGCAATTTAAAATATCAAGCTTGCTATCATTTCTCAGAATACCACACGTAGTCAAAACGTAAATCACTGTATTAAAACACTTAATATAAAACTCATATCTAAAATAGCTATATATATTTTATTTGTTTAAAATCCCAACTGAACAAAGTCAATAGATTTGCAATTAACTATTTATTCAAATCAACCGTAAATCAACGGTTACTTCATAAACCATATATCAATAAATACTTCGCAAACCGTATATCAATAATAATTTCATAATGTTGTATCTCAATAAATGCTTCATAAACCATATATCAATAAATACCTCATAAATCGCATATCATTAAATACTTTATAGACCGTATCCATTCGAGAGATAATCCCCGTATGTATCAATCCCCATAATATAATAGAATCGAGATATCTCATAATTTGCCTATCCCACATGGTCTTACTCAACACTTCTTTGCCATACCCGATAAGTCTTTCAACTGTATACACAGACCGTATTTCTCACTAAATACAGACTTTAATAAAAACCACCTATCCGGATTACTCTTGATGGATACTAAAAATCTTATAATTTCATAATATAATTTAAAATCAGAAATATATATATATATATATATATATATATATATATATATATATATATATATACACACACACACACACACACACACATATATATATATATATATATATATATATATATATATATATATATAATAAATCAACATCATAAAGTTTTCTCAATATCTTTACTCAATCAATTTCCAAAATATTAAATCATACTTTATTATTGAACTAAAATCACCGATAAATAATTTCAAAATATATTTATCAATAATAACTTCAATTTCTTAAAACTAAAGACATAAAATCATCATATATATATATATATATATATATATTATTTCAATAAACCATAATTTCATCAAAGCTACTATTTTAACAATCTTTAATTAAAACTAAAATTTACTTTGAAATATAAATTTATTGAAAATCACTTAATATATAGACATATACTTTTATACATAAAGCAATTTCAATAAAGTTTCTCAAAACTCTTTTCTTTAAATTCTACTCTTCAAAATATCAAATCTTACACAAATATTAATCAAATGTACCAAGTTCATCAAAACAAAACCCAAATCATGTATACATTAATATATATTATAGGTTAAAATTAACATGCAAATACATATATAATTACTTTGAACTTAACTTTAAGCTCATGTTAAAAACTAATCCATAGAAACTCCAATTAATCAAATGCATGTCAAAAATCACCACAAAAATTAAATTTTCTGAAAAATATAGAGTTATATATACATAAAAACTCAAAAGGGTAGTTGATAATTACTTACTTTAGCCATAATTGAGAGAAATAATACATTAAACCTCAAATTTGTTCCTCTAATCTGCCTAGGTCGAACTCCATTTAGAAATCTCCAAATCAAAATCACACCGACCACAATGTGTATTAGGATGTCTAGAACCTACTGTAAAAAAATGAGCTCGATCCGACGGTTCAATCTCTAGATATCAAGTTATGCTTGAAACTAAGTGAATTTGGATGTATGAAGAAGAAAGATGTAGAAAAATGAAATTGAAAGTGTTGGGGAAGATCATGTAATTAGATGCACGAAAATACAAGTCTTTGAAGTGATGAATTTATGTTTCCAATGATAGAAAATATCTCTTTTGGTCCCTCTAAACTTTAACTTCTTTTAAAACTTACCCTAAATTTTTAATTTTACACTTAAAATATGAAATTGGCTCTCAAACTATATCCATAATATTCAATTAACTCTCCAATCAATAAATAACTATAATATAACATAATATTATGGTATAATAACTAAAATTAGGAACACGGATGTGACAACCACCACATACTTCCTCTGTCTTTTGGTAGGAGGAAAGGGACCAACGATATCAATCCCCCAAACTGCAAAGGGCCGACCTTCGATGATGGCCTTTGAAGGTGCTTAGCTGTGTGAGATTCATTTGCGTGAACCTAACAATTATGACAAGACTCTACTAACTTTTGGGCATCAAGTTCCGCCGTGGGCCAATAAAATACTGCTAACCTGGACTTCTTCAAAATGGAGGCAGATGCCTCATGGGCTCCACAACTGCCTTCATGCAACTCTTTGAGGACATGTTGTCCCTCTTCCGTCACGATGCATTTCAACCAGGGGTACCCAAAAGACTTTCTGTATAGGCAATCATTTATCATGGAGAAATAGGCTGCTTTCCTTACCGTCCGTCGAGCTTCTTCTTTGTCATGGGGCAAAGTTCCATCTATCAGGTACTGGCGGATCGGTGATCTCCAATCACTTTCAACGGATGCAAGTAAGGATACTGTTTCTGAGGCGAATGCTGGTGCTATCTTGACCTCGAACAGGCACTGTAGATCCGCCCAATGCTCCTTGCTTGAAGCCATTTTAGCTAGGTGATCGGCCTTTGTGTTAGATCCTCGAGGCACATGGATCAGCTCCCACTTGGTTTCTTTAACTTCGAGGTGGTTCAGCAATTTTTTAACCTCTTCAACATCTTTGGCTAGGATTTCATCTTTCACCTCAAAATTTTTTATTACCTGGTTGACCATTAACTTGGAATCACTAAAGATCATGATCCGCTCGGGGGTGATCTCCTTTAACAGGCGTAATCACAATATTAAGGCCTCATACTCCGCTGCATTGTTGGTTGCGAGGAAGTCCAATTTTGCAGCGTAATACAGTTTTATATATTGGGGCCCTTTGATCACGACGCCTATCCCTGCGCCTTCAGCCGAAGAAGCCTCATCTGTATACATCGTCCATTCTTCGACCTTAGATTTGGGGAGATTCATGCCTTCTTCAGTGAATTCATTCACAAAGTCTGCCAAGACTTGACTTTTTAGGGCGGATCGACTTTCGTAACGAGCATCAAATTCTCCTAAGCGGATTGCCCACTCCATCAATCTCCCTGAAGTTTCTGGCTTTTGCAATACTTTTCTCATGGGGTATGCCTGTGCGGACTATGACAGTATGAGCCTGAAAGTAGGGCCTGAGACGTATTGAGGTGGTGACAACGGCCAGCGCCATTTTATCCAATTTTGAATATCGGGTTTTGGCATCCTTTAACACTTTGCTCACGTAGTAGATTGGATACTGTTGTCCATCCTCTTCCCTTATCATTACTGTGCAAATGGCTTTATCCGTAACTGAGACGTACATGTAAAGATTCTCACCTTTCAAGGGCCGGCTCATCAGAGGTGGTTCCGTGAGAAATCACTTGATCCCTTTGAAAGCTTGCTCACAATCTTCATTCCATTCGAATGCCTTTTGCTTTCTGATCACCTCATAGAAGGGTTGACATCTACGAGCGGAACATGAGATGAACCTGCCCAAGGCCACAATACGCCCATTTAGACGTTGTACTTCTCTAATATTCTGTGGTGTTTTCATATCCAGGACAGCTTTAACTTTGTCTGGGTTTGGGCTCACCCCCTTCTGGCTGATCATGAATCCCAGGAATTTTCCGTATGTTGCCCCAAAGGTGCATTTCTCTGGATTCAGTTTAATGTTGTGATGTCAGAGTACGCCTAGGACCTCCTTTATATCATCCGCATGCTTTTCCACAGTGGAACTCTTGATGATCATATCATCCACGTAGATAGAAAAGTTATCACCTTTGCTTCCTTCGAATATTTTGTTCATCATCCGTTGATAGGTTGCCCCTGCATTTTTAAGCCCAAAGGACATGACCTTGAAGCAATAGGTTGCTTGGTGAGTCACGAACGAAGTCTTGATCCTGTCGGAAGGTTCCATCGGGATCTGGTGATAACTCAACTTCACTTTAGTGAAGGAATACATGGCGTGCCCCGCGGTTCCATCTACTAGAATACCGATACATGGCAGAAGGTAGTTGTCTTTGGGACAAGCTTTATTGAGATCTGTGAAGTCAATACACATGCGGTATGATCCACCTGTTTTTTGGACTAGTACCACATTTGCCAGCCACTATGTGTAAAGTACTTCTTCGATGGCGTCCGCCTTTTTGAGCTTAACAATCTCCTCTTCTATTACTTTCTGTCTCTCAGGACCATGATTTCTCCGCTTTTGTGCTATCGGGACCGCGTCCTTGGCGATATTGAGCTTATGAGTGATCACATCCGGATTAATCCCTGGGAGAATCTCATCCTTCCATGCAAAAACATCCTCTAACTCATGGAGAACCTTTGTAATAGCCTCCTTAATATTACCTCTTAGCCCTCTAGCAATCTGTACCTGCTTTTCATCCGCTATAAGGTACATCTCTGTTTCACCTAGAGCCATTGTGACAAGTTCCTCTTCTTCCTCATCTTTAGACTGCGGGCGAATCATCAGGGATGTCGAATATGTCTCTTGAGCAACCTTTTGGTTTCCTTTGACCATTACTCCTCCCTTGGCCGTGGGGATGTAAATGGTTAAATGGCGGATGGAGATGAGAGCCGCTGCTTTGGAGATGAAAGGTCGACCCATAATGATATTATAAGCCAATTGACCATATATAATGGAGAACTCTAGATCTCCCTTCCAGACTTGATCCTCGTCCAGTGTTACCTGTCCTTTCATTTGGATGGTGTGTCCTGTTACTTCTACAATGTTCACAATGGTGGTTTCTACTTAGACGGGATCGACCATAAGCTTGGCAAATGCACCTCTTGTAATGACATTGCACGAACTTCCAGTGTCAATCATTACTCTTTTCATTTCCCATCCTTCTACCATCATGGTAATGACCATAGCATCTGTGTGAGGGGGAACCTCTGGGCCTACGTCCGCAAAAGGGCGATTGAGTGATGCCCTATCCAGAGCGGTGGTCTTTGCCTTTTTCAGCACATGCTGATATCCTGGTCTGCCCGCTATGACATTGATGGTCCCCTTTGCCTTCTTTTTCCGATCATCCCTTGATTTATCACTATCTCCTTTCTTGTTATCATTTTGGACGAACCTGTCTAGCTTTCCCCTTTCTATAAGCCTTTCTATCTCCCTGGCCAGCTCCCAACACGCGTTTGTATCATGACCATTCCTCCTGTGGTATTTGCAATAATTTTTGGGATTTTCCATGTGTTGGTGTACTCCCCCCCCTTTTGGTTCGGGGTATGAAATGCTCCGTTTGTGCTGGCTATTTTCTATCCACATCAGCACTTCGCTTTTGGAGGCGTTTAATGGTGTAAACGACGGTGTGTATGCCGATTTATTCTTAAAGCCTCTACGCCTGCCCCTGGATGATGAATCAGGATGTTTGTCCTTCTCTTTATCCCGTCTACGAGATTCGCCCTTGTCCCTTTTAGGCAGAGATACTGACTCCCTGCGGATGTCATCCACTTCCATGAAGTCCTTGCATCTTTCTATCAACTCCGCCATATCTCTGGGTTTCTTTCTGATCAGATCTTCCTGCAAACTTTTACATGTGGTATTTTTTACCAGAGCTTCCACCGCCATGGAGACATCCACATCAACAATTCGTATACACAATTTGTTGAAATTATCCACATATTCCCGGAGGGGTTCGTTCGCTTTCTGCTACAATTCAAAGAGCTTTCGCGATTTGACCACTGGAGGGATGCAACCGGCGAATTTTGCACAAAATTCCCTACTTAACTGATCCCAGCTGTCTATTGATCCTGGAGGTAAAGATTGGAACCAATCATAAGCTGGTCCTCCTAGCGTGGTGATAAACATCCGGCATAACACCGCTTCGCTAGCTCGATTAAGGCTAAGCAACATGCGGTACTTTCTGGCGTGAGCTTCGGGGTTGTCCGCACCTGCATAGATTGGGATATTAGGAATTTTAAAGTGCCTTTCCGTTTCCTCGGCTTCAATTCACGCTGTAAAAGGTGAATCTCGATTGGTGAATGGATTATGCCTAACATTCTCTTCATTCTGGCGGTGCACCTCGTCTCTAATTAGATCCGCTATATTTCCGAGATTCTCCCTGGGACGTCCTCTACATGGAGATCTACTCGGAGAAGATGAAGAACTGGAATTAGATGAAGGATCTGACGGTGAATCACTTCCTCCACGTCCTCCTAGTGGAGCCTGCCCATTAGCTCCCTGATTCGGAGGCGGGTGTTGCCTATCTTGACGAGGTACCTCAACTGGCCGCTTACTCCTTCTTCATTCTGGGGGTGGAGGAGATCTACCTCGCTGGGAGGATCTAGGTTTTAGGCGAGATGGAGATTTAGATCGCCTTCTGCCATCCGTCTTCCTGTGCTTTTTATGTCTTCGACCCTCTAGTCCACCCTCTAGGGGATTCGGCCTCACGCCATTAAGAGCTCGAGACCCACCGATGTTAAGCCTTAGGTTTGCAGATTCCCCAAGAAAATTTTGATCATTCCTCCGACTCCCTTCCGCTCCATCAAAAAATAGTCGCCGATTTCATGGCGGGTCACTGGCTGCCACGAAAGTAATCACCGTGGAATCCGCAAGTTGAGAGTGAAAAAATGAAGAATCATGAGCGTTTGGTCCTATAGCTATATTTTGCCATTGGGGTGCCGTAGGAGTTGGTGCCGTACGTCGAAGCGGGGGAATTAACATGTACGACCTTAAGCGGCTCTCCATCTCTGGACCAAACTCTCTTCGTATGGATCCCGCACATACTTCAAGAAATGAATTAGGTGACATACTTCCCTCACCATGCACTGTAGGAGCTTCATAATCAACGCGGCTAGTGTTCGTAACAGGATTGGTTGATGGTGTTACCGATGGTGTTTCAATCCCTGTTGAGGGATTAGACCCTCCACTCGTCATGTCCTACAATGTGAACGAAACCCTTATTTGGTTAGGGTTCCACGTTCACCGCACCAATTGATGACTGTTGGAGAATTTCCGATTAGCTTCCGTCCTTGTGGGGGCGTCGTTGGGTTCGACGGGGGGAAGCTCCGATGCCAAAGTCAGTATAGTAAACAGAGGAATAAACTGAATTGATAAAATAGAGTTTCTGGGATTGTGTGAGTGTGTACCTTGATAGCTTGAGATGCAAGCTATATATAGTCATGTAGTTGTAACCCTCGGTAACTAGAAAGTCTCCATTAATGCCCCATTAATGGCGGTTACAGGTTTCCTTTAAGTATGGCCGTTAGCTCATTAATGGCTCATTTACTATCTTTATTGAAGAGTCGGCTCAGCTGCTTAGCTGGCGGATCGAAGGGTGATGGCGGATCTCACGTAGGTTTGACTACGGATCCCGTATGGCGGAGGCTTGGTGATCCGCCCCTCGGATGTCTTGTTTGATACGTCATTGCCTTCTTAGACCGTTTCAATACGTGGTCGTTTTGGTAAATATCTCATTTGATCCTTTGGATAATATCCCAATGTTATCAGCTTATTAATAAATAAGAGAGTATTGTTTTTAACTTTGTTGATTCCACAATGTATCATCACAAAGATGAAAAAGAAAATTGAAGAGGGGGAAGATGGATACAAACTTTAAAAAGAAATCCATACATATTTTTTTTAGAAAAAAACAATTTGATAGGAGTTGTCATTACAACTTTATGAATTCATATGCAAGCACAAGGGTTTTTTTTTTTTTTTTGACAACAAGCACAAGGGTTAATATATGGAATTAATGTAGCATATCATAGCATGATGAAGGCTTAAGTTAATTAACAACATTATCCAAATTATTAGCTAGGGAACTCAATATGTTAGTAAAAAGAAAAGAAAATCTGGAGCCATTCTATATATAATTAAGAGTTTCATGACATGACCTCATCTATATCCATTAAAAATTCAATTTAAAGCAATAATACTCACTTTCAAGCAAACAAAGGAAACTCTCTCTCTTTCTGTTTCTTCCAACATTTGGAATTTCAAAGCCAAAAAATACTAAGAAACAACACATGACATGAAATGAAATGGGACAAAACAGAATGTCTTATTCTCAGTAAATAATGGTTATAGTATATAAGCACGGGAGCACAAAACCACATAAAACCATGATTATCAACTCTATGGTGAGCTAAATATTTATTAATTAATTAATTAATTAGTGTTGTATTGCGCACTAGTAATTATAAGCTCCCCTAAGTTTAATCGACTTCAAAAGTTATAAATAATAATAATAAAGCATTTTAAGGTTCATTACTCAATAATATGCTTACATCACTCCAAGGTCCCTTTCTTCCTTTTCTCTCTACTTTCAATTCACATCATGCCTAACCTAACTCCATGCATGTATGTAGGGCTGTAAATTAACAGAGCCACTCATAAGCGGCTCGGTGATCGGCTCGATAAAAGCTCGGCTCGATTTGTAAACGAGCCGTCCGTGAACACGATTTACTGGCTCGGTTCGTAAACGAGCCAAGCTTGAGTAGGCCAAAGCTCGGCTCGAAAGCTCGCAAACAGGCTCGATTAGAACATTTATGAATAAATTTTAGTTTTGTAGAAAACTATATAGTTTTGTGGTAGTTCACAAATATCTAAACTTAATATTATTTCATTTGCTATTAGATGAGTTCGTTCACAAACATAATAAATGAGTAATAGACGAACTATTTGTAAGCATCTTGTTTATTTATTCACAAAATTTGCTTATAAGCTTGTTTATATACACAATTAAAGAGTTCTTTGCGAGCAAACTTCACAAATATAATTAATAATTTACTCACAAACAATTCATGGTTAGATAACTTTCTTAATGAACCAAGTCCAAAAGAGGATTTTGAGCTCGAAACAAGCTCGAAGCTCGACTCAAGCTCGTTGAGCAAGCCAAAGCTCGGCTCGTTAATTTTATATCAAGCTCGGCTCGGGCTCGAGCTCGTTAATTTTATAGCGAGCCGAGCTTGAACAGGCCAAAGCTCGGCTCGGCTCGATTACAGCCTTACATGTATGCCACAACTCCATTAAATATACAAAATTAAACCTTTATTTTTATTTATAAAAAAACTTATACTATTCGATTTGTTATACATTTTCAGTTATTCATTACAATTAGTTTGATTTTGTTAAGAATTAACTATCATTTTTTTTGGATTAAATACAAATAACTAACATGTGGTTTGACCGACTTATAAACCTTGTGGTTGCAAAATTTTACATGTTTTTTTACTCAAATTTGACCGATAATGAACTCAAAATGAAAATTTTCAAGAATTAAAGTTGGTTAATATAATATTTACTATGGAACCATATTTCTAATTTTTCAAAATCATTATTTTTGAATTTTTCTCTTTAAACTGTTAGAATTAATATAATAAATGTACAGGTGTCATGTATTGTTAGTGTGAGTAAAATTAGTTAGAAAGAAGAGAGAAAAAGCTCACACTATAAATACCCCTGTAACCATTCAATTTTTACAATCTGATTAATAATACAATTTGGATTCCGTTCTCACAAATCATTATGGTATCAGAGCGTTCATGGTGAGATCCATGGATGAAGATCGCTACTATGGTTATTAGCAAATGAAAACTAAAAGAAGATCATACGTTGAAGTCATGCAAGAAGAAGAAGGAATCACATACAGTGATTCAGAAGAAGAAGTAACTCCAGAGCAGAATCCAAACTCAAATCGCGACGATCGCAATTTCAACACCAACAAAATAACAAATTCAATTGAAGAAAGCATGGCTACAACTGGTACGCAAACTACAGTAATTAGCAATCCTGATAACCCTAGTCTCATACTTGTTCACACTGTCTTGAATGGAAACAATTTTATTCCATGGAAGAGGTCAATGTTGCTAGCGATTAGTGCCAAACGTAAAACAAATTTTCTTCTAAAGGATGAAGAACCTAAAGACAAGGAGTCAAATGAACATTTGAAATGGCAGGAGAATGACGATCTTATTTTTTCATGGATTATAAATTCATTAACTAAGGAACTAGCAGATGTCTTTTTATTTGCATCTTCATCTAGAATGTTGTGGAAAGAAATTGAACAGAGGCATGGAGAAAGTAATGGACCTCTTATCTTTCAATTGCGGAGGGAAATAAACAGCTTAAATCAAGGAGATTTGTCTCTTACTGATTTTTTTAATAAAATCAAGAGAAAGTGGGATGAATATGCCATTGTTAAGCCACTTCTGTCATGTACTTGTGGAGAATCTCGAAAAATGGCACAAGAGCAGATGGAAGAGGAGCAACTGATGCAATTACTTTCTGGATTGAATTCAGAATACAATCATGTTCGTGATCAGATCTTGCTAATTGAACCTCTACCACCAGTTAACAAAGCATTTTCTATGCTACAGCGCATAGAGAAACAACACAATTCTGATATAAATGTTGATAATCAATTTGCTAATTTCTCCAATGTGAGTAGGAGCACTGGTATCAATAGTTCAGGGAGTGGATCTAATTCTTCACAGAATAAGCATTTTAGCAATGTCAATAATACAAATACACCTCATACTAGAGGAAGAAACACATGCAACAAAAGTGACAAGTTCTGTAGTTACTGTAGAAAACAAGGTCATGAGAAGGCAGAATGCTTTAGGCTCAAGGGATATCCGGACTGGTTCAAAGGGAAGAGAGTAACGGGGCCAGGATCCAGCAACAAACATCAGGCTCACATGACCAAAGAACAGCAAACACCTCTAGATGACTCGGCGTCAGATTTTGATGAAGGAGAGAAAACTGAATCAGTTGAGACTTTAGTGCACAAGGAGATGCAAAGGCTTCTTAAAGGGAAGATGTTGGTTGATTCTAAGCCAGATTTTTCAGCATTTGCAGGAGCATGTGCAGGTATCTCAAATTCATCTTATACTTATGATAAATACAATGAAAATGAATGGATTGTAGACTCAGGAGCATCCACTCATATGACTTTTAATCTGAACAAAATGAGTAATGTAACCAAGTTAGCAGTGCCAAAAAGAATATATGTACCAACAGGAGATGTACAGTTGGTTACATATAAAGGTGATGTATTATTTCCACATGGCTTTAAGTTGATAAATGTCCTTTATGTTCCCAAATTTAAATACAACTTACTATCAGTAAGAAAATTGTTAAGGGATCAACATGTCACCGTGCAATTTTGGGCTGAATGCTATGTTTTGCAGGGCCAGGAATGTGAAAATACACTGGCTGTTGGAAGGATACAATGAGGATTATACTACTTATCTGATAGTTCATTTTCAGCTTCTATAATAGGCACTTATAACAATAAATTAGCTTTATCAGCTGCAGTAAACAATGTGGAATCTTCTAAGGGAATAGATGTAACCTTGTGGCATAGAAGGTTAGGTCATATGTCTCAAGAGAAGATGAAACATATGTTTGTTTTCCCTTTCTGTTCATCTATTAGTAATTGTGATGTATGCTTAAGAGCAAAACAGACAAGAGCATCTTTTTGTACTAGCAATATTAAGTCAATAAGAACTTTTGATTTGATACATATGGATTGTTGGGGTCCTTACAAACAGTAAAATCTATCTGGAGCACGATACATGCTAACTATTGTAGATGGTTTTTCCAGAAGTTTGTGGACAATTTTATTCAAAACTAAGGATCAAGTCCCTGGTTTAATTGAACAATTCATCAAAATGGCTCAGACAAAATTTGCTACAAACATTAAGAGCATACGAACAGACAATGGTACCGAATTTGTAAGTGCAGAAACACAAACAATTGTGCATAAATATGGCATTTTGCAGCAAAAATCTTGTGCATACACCCCTCAACAAAATGGAGTGGTGGAACGGAGACACAGAAGCCTCACAATAGTTGCAAGAGCATTGTTAAAACAAGGTGATATGCCTGCAAAATTTTGGGGAGAAGCTATGTTACATGCTACTTCTTTGATTAACGTCTCACTAACTAAAGTATTGAATTGGAAATCACCACATGAGGTACTTTATGGAGAAACAGCAGATTTAAGTATGTTCAGGGTTTTTGGTTGTCAAGGCTATGTGCTCAACACAACCCCAAACAAAGGAAAATTTGATGATAGATCTTTTAGGAGTGTGTATATGGGCAGTGCACCTGGACAAAAGGGATGGAAAATGTACACTTTATCTACACACAAAATGCGTGTTACAAGAGATGTACAATTCCATGAAAGTATATTCCCTTATGTTGTTAACAATTGTTCTAATGTTTTGATACATGAATTACCACTGCATTACCTTCTGTTGTGTCCTCTTGTGATAATATTGCAGATATCTACAACGATGATATGCAGTCGTCCACAGTCACTACTCCTACAAATTTAACATCACCTGCTAACTAGGGTGAAACTCAAGCAGTAGTCATGCCGGAAACAAGGTTGCCTACTATAAACAATCCATAAGTCAGAGACATTTCAACTACTCACATACCAGATGTCCCAACTCACAATGGTTCCACTACTATAGCTCCAACTCGAAGGTCAACTAGAGTGCAAAAGCAACCTAGCTGGTTAAATGATTTTGTAGCAAATCATGCTAGTCACTCCAATCAACCTTTCTCTTATAGCACAAACTACAGTGCTTGTTTGGCCAACACAGTCAAAATACATGAACCAACAAAGTATTATGAAGCTAAAGGAGATCCCAATTGGGAGGAAGCCATGAAAAAGGAAATTGAGGCTTTAGAGAAGAACCAAACATGGGATTTGGTTTGTTTACCAGAAGGAAAAACTTTCATCACCAGCAGATGGATATTCAAAGTTAAATATGCTTTAGATGGAACTGTAGATAGATACAAGGCCAGGCTGGTAGCAAGAGGATATGATCAGAAGGTAGGTGTGGATTATCACAATAGTTTCTCACCTGTAACCAAGGTGACAACAGTGAGAGTGTTTTTGGCAGTTGCAATCACAAAACAATGGCCTATACAATAGATAGACATCAACAATGCCTACCTTCATGGATCCATTGAAGAAGAGTTGTATATGGCTCCACCAGAAGGTTATGCTAAGGCAAAACCAGGCATGGTATGCAGATTGAAGAAGTCCTTATATGGTTTGAAACAAGCAGGGAGGCAATGGAACACAGCATTCACTGAGAAATTACTTACTTTGGGATTTATAAAATCCATCCATGATCATTGCTTGTTTACCAAAAGCACTGAAGATAAACATTTTCTGGCTTTGATAGTTTATGTTGATGATGTTCTTATAACAGGAACTTCATTAACACTAATTGAGGAAGTCAAAAGAGAATTGGATGCCGCCTTCACAATAAAGGATATGGGTGAAGCAAAATTCTTTTTGGGAATTGAACTAGCGAGATCACAGGAAGGGTTGTTGATATCTCAAAGTAAATACATCAGGGATTTGATTACTGACACATGATTGATGGATGCCAAAATTTCATTAAATCCTTTCCTTATTGGTGTTTATTTTGATGCTGATTCACCAGATTGTTCTAATCCAGAACAATATAGAAGGTTGGTGGGAAGATTATTATATTTGGGTTTCACAAGGCCAAATATTAGCTTTGTAACTCAACAACTCAGTCAGTATATGAGCAAACCAACACAGTTACAGATGGAAGCAGCACTTCATATAGTTCGCTATCTTAAAGGCACAGTGAATGTGGGTCTCTTTTACAGTTCACATAGTGACTTATCCAAGATGATGGGATTTTGTGATTCTGATTGGAGGAGATGTAAAGTGACAAGGAGATCAATTACAGGTTATTGTGTCTTCATTGGGGACTGTTTAGTGTCTTGGAAATCCAAGAAACAAGGAACTTGCAGCAAGAGTTCAGCCGAGGCAGAGTATAGAGCAATGGCAACAACCTCATGTGAATTAAAATGGTTAACTTACCTGGTAGCAGAATTTCAGATCACCCCACAGTTGCCAGTAGAGTTGCACTGTGACAATCAAGCTGCAATTTACATAGTAGCCAATCCGGCGTTCCATGAAAAGATGAAGCACGTGGAGATTGACTGTCATATTGTTCGAGAACATTTAGAAAGGGGTTTCATAAGAACTTATTATGTTGCTTCTGGAAATCAATTAGCAGATCTTCTTACAAAACCACTTACATAAGCACAAATGTCAAGTTCTTTAGGCAAGATGAAGTTATTCTCATGTACTTCATCTTGAGGGGTGGCTGTTAGAATCTATATATAATATAAAACAGTAACGATGGAACTGAGGTGTCACTTCCTCCTTTTTTAGTGATAAAAAATTTAATATATTAATTTTAATTTTATTATATATATTTATCTATAAAAATATTATTGTATCCGTACTATATCTAAGAGTTCTACAGAATTTAAATTAATCCCTAAAATCTCTCTAATTCTCTACACATCTATATCTATATATAATATAAAACAGTAACGATGGAACTGAGGTGCCACTTCCTCCTTTTTTAGTGATAAAAAATTTAATATATTAATTTTAATTTTATTATATATATTTATCTATAAAAAAGATTATTTTATCCATACTATATTTAAGAGTTCTACAGAATTTAAATTAATCCCTAAAATCTCTCTAATTCTCTACACATCTATCTATATATAATATAAAACAGTAACGATGGAACTGAGGTGTCACTTCCTCCTTTTTTAGTGATAAAAAATTTAATATATTAATTTTAATTTTATTATATATATTTATCTATAAAAAGATTATTTTATCCGTACTATATCTAAGAGTTCTACAGAATTTAAATTAATCCCTAAAATCTCTCGAATTCCCTACACATCTATATATCTATATATAATATAAAACAGTAATGATGGAACTGATGTGTCACTTCCTCCTTTTTTACTGATAAAAAATATAATATAATATATAATATATTAATTTTAATTCTATTATTATATTTATCTATAAAAAAGATTATTTTATCCATACTATATCTAAGAGTTCTACAGAATTTAAATTAATCCCTAAAATCTCTCTAATTCTCTACACATCTATATATAATATAAAACAGTAACGATGGAACTGAGGTGTCACTTCCTCCTTTTTTAGTGATAAAAAATTTAATATGTTAATTTTAATTTTATTATATATAAATATATAAATATTAATAAAAATACAATCTAATAATTACAATTAATGACATAAATGTGTTATATAAATTAAATATTATTATTTGATTTTCACATTTACTTTAAATAATATTTTTATAGATAAATATAATAATAAAATAAAAACTAATATATTATATATTATATTATATTTTTTATCAGTAAAAAAGGAGGAAGTGACACCTCAGTTCCATCGTTACTGTTTTATATTATATAGATTTATATATTAAGATGAATCCGTGCATCGCACGGGCCAAAAACTAGTTAATATAATAAATGTACAGGTGTCATGTATTGTTAGTGTGGGTGAAATTAGTTAGAAAGAAGAGAGAGAGAAAACACTTAAATGATCTTAAACTTAAAAAGTTGAAGAATTAAAGTTGCTTAAAATATTATTTAACTCTTGAATATTTTCATTTCGATGTCACTATCGATCAAATTATGACAAAGTGAACTAAAATGCAAAATTTGCAAACCACATAATTGCGTTTGCAAAATTTTACAAACCATAGGCTTGCGTTTGAAAAAAAAACCCATAGGTACCGGTCTGCAAATCGGCTAAACTATGGGTAGTTATTTGTAATTAACCCTTGTATTTTTAGAGAACTATAATTGGTTTTAGTTGCTCCAATAATAAAGTTTCATTTTCTATGAAAGTAGACACAAATTGGTCGAACCACGTAAATATTGTGTTTTGACATGGTATCAAAGTTCATTACACCAAGTGGTCGAGGAGGATCCGAATCATGGCAAACTCCTCTATTGATGGAATTTCAACATATAACAAAATGATGATGTATTGTACAAAATATAGACTAAAATGGAATTTTATAAAGGGAGTAAATATTCAAATTAGTGAGAGAAGAGGGAAAGAGAATGGAAAATCTTAGGAGAATGGGATTAGAGGAGTTAGGAGTAAACCCAAAATTAAAAGATGATTAAAGGAATGATTGAATTGATAAAACAAACACCCACAAAATAAAAGGAATGAAACCTCCTCTTTCCCTTACCTTTTCCTGAAACCCCCGAAACAAACGGTTCCTTATTAGTTAAACCTGATTAGATCCGACTGACATAGTCCATAAATAGGTCTATGTTAAACAATGAATGAGTAGTAAACTACCTAATTTTTTTTTCTAATTTATTCTGATAATGGGTTAATACACATATTTGCCCCTGTGTTTTCACGGAAAAACAAATTTACTCTTAAATCAAATAAACCCACAAAACTATCCGTGAATTTTCCATAAACCTGCAACTATACCCTAATCTGACGGAGCTGCTAAACGGCGATGACATCAAACCTTCTTGTCTCCAAAAAAATTGGATGACGACAATCAAAAATCATTTGATTTCTTATTGTTTTCTATTGGTATTGCTTTTGGATTAATTAGGAGGTTTAGATGCCATTTTATTAGGTTGATTGAGCTTTTATGAAAATGAATTTTGACCAATCTGTTCTTCTAACTTGGTTTTAATCGAAATTGAATGTGCATATTTTTTTTCTGTTTGTGATTGGTTGTTATTTTTTGAAGTTTTTCTGGAGATAAAAAGGTTTGATGTCATCGTCGTTTAGCAGTTCCGTCAGATTATGGTATAATTGCAGGTTTATGGAAAATTCAGGGATAGTTTTGTGGGTTTATTTGATTTAAGGGCAAATCTGTTTTTCCGAGAAAACACAAGGGCAAATATGTGTATTAACCCTTCTGATAATGGTAGTAAAAAAAAATTTAATGAGATAATTTAATTTTTAGCTTTCATTTGTTCCAAATTAACAAGGGAAATTAATTAGTAATTGAATTTAATTAATGGAAATCAAAATTTTAAATGGAATTGGTCCAAGAAAGGTGTAAGGCATAAATAGAGCATGGTTTTGAAGTGAGTATGTCGAGGATTATATAATTAATAAGCAAAAATTAACATATGCTTCACGGAATTTAAGTATGATTAATAATGTTAAGGTCCATCATGCATATAGGTTGTGGCTAGCTTTATTTATTTATTTTAAAATTGTAGTACGGTTTTAGAAGAAGAAGAAAGAAACCATGCTTGGACTCAAATGCAAGATACAATAATAATAATAATAATAATATCTACTTTCTCCTTTACTACATTTTGTTTTTATGAACCCTTTTCCAGTTCAACCTTAAGCAATACCTTTTCATTTCAATTTTACACATTTTCTCCATTATTACAAAGTTTTTGAGACTTGATTACCAATATTCTTGCTTTTTAATTTTCCTATATTTCTTTTCAAGCTTCCTTATATACTTTTTTTATTTATTTATTTTTACTATTTCCTTACAAACTTTATTCTCATTATCATGCCGTGCAGTTTCTGGACATGGGCATAAGGATCGTCTGTTCAGTGCTCAAGAGAGGAAGGGTCCAAAAATATAAAAATTAAAATATCAAAAAATGCAATGACAATAATTATAATATTTAGGTCTAAACAATCACAACACATAATTTTATGGTTACATTTATTTATAATAAGTGTTCACATTTTAATGCAGATGATGTTTTAAAAAAAATGAGAATGTTGTATGACTTTGCTCATATGTCCTTATGTCAGCATTTGAAATTTTTGAGTTTGTCAAATCAGTAGATTGTTATCTAAATATTTTAATTGTTTCTTGAATCCTTCTAAATATTCGAGTGACTGTTGTATCTGCTGATAAAGAAAATTAAAATTAAAATTATTGAAAAATTATTTGAGATCATCCACGCCATAAGAAAAATTGAATTGTTTAGCCATTTTATGCACCGAGAGAAATATGTTAATACATTTTGATATAGACAATATGATATTTTGTATGAACAACTAGGTACTTAAAGTGAAATAAAATATATTTTTTATATGAAATTTGATGTTTTTATTTGATCATTTGTTAAGTGTAATAAAAATGTGTCATTTTGAAGTAATTTTTCTTTTACATAATTGATTTTTCTACTTTATATTTTACATGTATTTATTTATTAGAATCCTTATTTGCTACTTCGCCTCAAGAACTCCAAAATCTCGAGGGCGACTCTGTTCTCATGGAATGAATAATCCGTCACATTTTTTTATGGGTAAAGAAACATCAGTAACTAATTAAGCTAATAATCATCAACTAGTGTGCTAGTCTCTAAAAAAACTAGTTGTAATTAGAACCGGTCCTCATAATTTAGGGGCCCTAGATAAAATAAGTAATAAGGATCCCTTTAATAATAAAAAATTTATACATAACAAAATATATCTTTTAATTTCTTTTTATCAATGAGATTTCGGAAAAAAAATAGACCTTCCTATATAATTTTATCACTATTTATATTAAAAAAAAATCATATATACATATAAAAGGCTAAAAAATTTTTTGAGGCCCCCTCCAGCCCTGGGCCCTAGGCTGACGCACCCCGGGCCAGCCCTGGTTGTAATAGAATGACATAGGGTTTGATCAAATTAGAAAGGCGTTTGATGAATGAGTTGAATGTGGTTTTCTAGCAGGACGAAATCTTTTGGTTATCGGATAAAAATCAAGCTAATTAGATTAAAAATCGTTAACTCCTCAGTTGGTTTTGGCAACATCAACAACCATCAGATTTCCTGCACCTTCTCGTTTGGCTAATCCATTGCTTCTACTTCTTTTTTATCCATCAAGGTCGCCGTGTAGGATTCTTGAGAAATCTTTTGATTCCCTTTAACCATTGTTATTCCATCACTCGTGAGAATCTACAAGGTCAGGTATCAAGTTGATATCACCACCTCTACTTTAGAGAGGAAAGGTCTTCTCATTATAACATTATAAGCCAAATGCGTATCCATAATAGTAAATTCGCATTCTCCTTTCCATATGTTCTCTCCATCCCCAAATAGGCACTCTAACATCACTTGGCCTATGACAGGTGTCATGTGTCCTGTAAGTTATATGAATGAAGAATGAGTTTGCTCGATGCTAACTAGGTTAGTTTTCAATTTATTGAAAGCACTATTAAGTTCATATAACTCCTCTTATCAATCCATATTCTTCTTACTTATATCCCCACTCGATCTCTACCTTCATAATTAAGGCATTTGTATATGGACCATGCACTAGATCAATAAAGAGAACGAATAGTTTAGAAGGTTGTGCTTCCTTATATTGAGCAGTCCATTTCTTTCCCATGCTTCCATTCCTTGTAAAGTGAAATTCGACCTTCTAGAAATCACATTAATGACTCTCTTTAGCTTTTTTGTTTCAATAGGGGCACCTTCTTTTATCAGACTATGATTCTGATTTGACTTTTGGACAAACCGATCCAACTCCCACTTTCAACGAGTCTTTTAATTTCTCTTCCCAAATGCAACTTCTGTATCGTACCGGTTGACCTTGTCAAACTTATAGTAAGCCTTGAGATTTTTTTATAGCTCCCACCTAGCTTCTACATAAGGTATTTTATATAACAATTCATATTTCTTTTTTCTACCCATAATAATATCTCTTTCTTGGACATGTTCAATAGTGTCCATTGTTGCGATTGTGATGGGGGCGTATCCTTCTCTGATTTCTTACTTTTCTTTCTCAAAGAATCACTTATGGATCTTTGATTATTGCTCTATTTTTTAGCATTTTCTCCTTCATCCATGTCAATTTCATTTAGCTCCATAAACGCCTTGGCTCTTTACATCAACGTTGTGAGATCTGTTTGCTTTCTCAAAATTAGTTCCTCCTCCCTTAGCCCTTGCAAGTGGAATTCCTCATCATAGACTCTTAATTCTATTACAAAATCCACTTTTTAAATATTCAAATATGTTTTGTTGAACCTGTCCAAATAATCTCTCAAGGACTCATCCTTCCATTGCCGAAAGTGGTATAGAGTTTTGCAAACGGTAATTAGTGGGATGGATGCCATAAACTTCGTGTGGAATTCCTTTTCGTATTCTCTTAAAGGTAGATAGATCATGTATCCATCACTTGGAACCAATACGATGTCCACTCTATTAGGGTAGTTAAGAAGATTCTACATAACGATGCTTCATTCACCCCACAAACATCCATTAACTCTTTGTAGTTCTTAACATGGACCATTGGGCCTGTGTCACCTTTATATTTTGGTAGGTTGGGTGGCTTGAACATTTTATCTCTTGGCCAATTCTGGATTTGGCCCACGAATGGTGAATCTTGGCTAGTTAATAGCGGCCAATTCATAGTCACTCCATATCTTCATAGGGTTGTAACAATGCAGTTTTCCCACTAGAACTCCAGGACTATTTGTATCAACATCAGAGTTTTTGTTATTATTCACGTCTTCCTAGCCTTTCGGTATGCTCTTCGGTTAGATCTAGATCTGCAGCATGGCTCTGGCTCAGTTTCCTCTTTGTACTCAACTCGTACTTCACCTTCTCGCTCGTTCTTCAGTCTATGCCTCACATCAGATCTATCTCTCCTTCTATCCTCAAGGCACTTTTCTACTTCACGCCCGCCAACAAGTTCTCTACATTCTTTGCTTCTTGTCTCATTGTTTTGTCTGGGTTTGCTCTTGGGTGTTTCCCCCTCCCCTATTTTGATTCTTGGTTTGTGCCATCGATCCTCTAACGGCCTAACACAATCTTCTACTCTTGCTTTGCTGTAGGATTTTTTGGAAATCCAACATCGATCTTGGGCCTATGATCCACATTGGGCCCAGATCCTATCTCAAATCGAAATCATCCTCCATATCTTTGTCCAACATGCATAGGAAAAGGAAAAAATGGGCTATAGACATAAAAAGGATTACTTGGGGGAAGCCATTAGATATCCTCCATGAGGGTAATACATGTATGGATTCATTTATGGGATCATTTGGGGGTTGATTCCTTGTATGCATTTCCACTCCATTCTCCCCCTGCCACGAGATGGCTTACTTTGGTCCGACGATTGCCTTTTCCGATTCACCTCCCATGACTCCCTTACCAATTCCTTCGCTCTATTTTGTTACCTTGATCATTAATGGAAAAGCATTGATTACTTGCCCCTCTCCAATATGACAGTGTTATTTATAAACTCTATGTCACACTCATCTATGACTCTAGATCTTTCATCTTCACGCTCCCATATTTCAGGAAACCATCTATATGGTAGAAGATTGACACTAAATTCGTCAAAATTTACGCGAGTTTGCATCAGCTATGGAAAATCACCATGGCCGCTAGAAAAGGTATTGGTGTCTTGAGGCCTCATTTCTGCTTACATTCTCCTAAAAACTGCTATGTGGATTCCCTAATCCCTTCTTTAGGTAAGGCACCAAAATCTTCCCGACTTATGATATCCTCCTCCACTACTCCCTTGATCGACAGTTTTTTTTTTTACGGGATCTTCATCCGGCATGTTCTCATTAGAGCCGATGTATCCATTTTCAATCTCGTTTCCAAGTTAACCACACCAATTGATGTATAATTGAAAATTCAAGAATGAGCTTGAATGAAATAGGCTCAACCCTTCCTCCGACCTCCGAGTAATCTGCAAAACATAGCAGTTGCCTTCTCACCAGCACTCTGACGCTTAAGTCAGTACAAACCTCGTATCTAAAGAGTAAAGTAAAAAGGTAGAGGCTAATGTTTTTGACATACATTTGTAATCCCCTAATGCTCCCTACTTTATAGGAATGTACTTTTTTTTTTAATTGTTTTCTATTAGCGCCCTTACAAATGTTAAATTGTTACTGGAACATATGTTCTTTCCCAAACAAACTTTTATATATTAGGGCGCCTTAATATTTTGAGTAAGGTATACTTGTCTATCTCGTGTTGAGTCTTTCCTAAATTATATTGTGTATTTATTTTCTAATTTTTTGGAAGCGCATTGGATTGGTTTTTATGTGATCTTCTTTATGGCGAATTAAGCTCAAACTAGTAATAATTTTTATCAAATTTGGATTGTTATTATAAATAAATAAAAATATGTTAGGTCTTTGTTGATAAATGATCTAATAATGAAAGATGAGTATTCAATCAAAGAAGATGGCCTCCAAAGTAACAGGAAAAGGAGTTAGCTAAGGAGAAATGAGTATATGGCTATATGAAAATCCAAACTTGTATGATGGTCCCTCCCGTTAATAATCTTTACTTTGAAAAGTTCCATCAGCAACATAACAAAAAATAAACCATTAACCCATTTTGCCACTGATTTTTAATTAATCCTTGTTTATCGGGCTCTCTTTATTTAATTAATAGTAATACACACAGCACAGCAGCATTTTTCTCGAAAATGAAAAAGAGAGTAAAAGAGAAAAAGGTTGAAGAGAAGAGAAGAGAAGATGCTTGCTACTGCCACCACATAAAAAAGAGAGTTTTTAATTTTCATGAAAAAGGTTATGTTTCGTGTTAAAGAATAAACCAGATTATGTTAAGGATGAGAAGGTAAGGTCACTGACAAGTAACCGGCTGCAGGCAGTTGTCGGCTGGGAGTGCGGGTTCAACGCCGCACTAGCCTGCTAAAACAGGCTGCACGCGAGCTGACCGGCTAATTGGACAGAAGGTCACCCCTCCCATTTTCTAACCTGATATGCTCCGGTCTATACCCCACATTCACCTTGATTACCCACACTCTCCCACTCTCCCCCATCTTGCGTCATTTTCACAAAAACCTATTGTATTACTATTATTTTTAATTACTATAACTAAACTTTACTATTGTCATAAAATGGTCCAAACTTATTTTTAATTGCATATAAATGATTTGAATAGCGGAATAAGTCTTTAATTATTTAGAATGAAAAAAAAAACCTATAAATTAGGTTTAAATGTTCTTTTTCTCTCTTTTACCATGCTAAAAAGTTGGCTGTAGAAAGAAGATGCCCAATGCTTAATTTGTTGAGAGTACAATCACATTCCATAAATGAAAATTGAAAGATGAACAGAAATAGTTTCTGGCAACTAGAGTATGCCAACACTTTCGTACCACTATTTACGCCCTTGAACCCATATACGTTTTGTTTTATTAATCCATTCATTCTCTTTTTATCGGTGTTACCTTTCATTAAAATTCAAATTTTAATATTACTCTAAGTTGAAAACATTAAAGATAAAATTTTACTCATTCTCTTTTTATCGGTGTTACGTTTCATTAAAATTCAAATTTTAGTTATTTGTTACTTTTATATTTGTGAGATTTACTTCTTCAACTCCATCCAAAGTACAATATAATAAACTAATTATAAATGCACTTAGTTTATTATACATAGAAAATTATCAAAATTTTAATTAGATTGATTCCGTTAAAATATTTTATTAATGAAAAAGAATAAAACAAGATTTCCATTTCCTATGTTGTAATTAATTAATGTATAATTGCAATAATGTTCACTAGAATTAATAAATTTATATTTTATTTAATTAGTTAACTCTATGTAGTTGTCACGGATAAGGTGAACATTAGTCTATATAAATTATAATATTAGTTGTTGTATGTATGAGGCTAAAAAAGTTAAGTTTATTTCATCAATTACCTATAAAAGTATAGTATTATTAATTTAATTGGAAGAGATTCCATATGTTGTTGGGATAATAGAATTATATATTAAAAATGGTTTATTTGAATACATATTAACTATTATAATTAATTATTATTATGATAAAAGAAAAAGGGTATGGAAATGGCGTGTGCACAACAGTAGTAGTGGTAAGTGTAAGAGCATGTATGGAATGGAATAGTTAATAGAAACAAAAATCCCTTTACAAAAAATATCTATAAACAGAAGAAACAGACACTATAAATACAGCTCAACTCAGATAGGTAGCTAAAACCTCTCATTCAAAGCAAACATATAAATTTGGAATTCGAATAAGGCAGGCAAAACGGGTCTACCTGTGTGGATGCTTGGGTTGGGTGCGGATCGGTTGCGAACCGATATGAATCGTTCACTTGCACTACTCTTTCACCAGGTCAGCTCAACATTAATTAATTAATTAATTAATTAATTCAATTTCAGTTTGATTTTGATTTTGTTTCCAATTAATAATCATGGTGAATTATACAGGGTGTGCTGGATGAACAATTCTTGCAGCTACAGCAGCTTCAAGATGAAAGTTCTCCCAACTTTGTAGCAGAAGTCGTTAATATTTACTTCCACGAGTCTGAAAAGCTCTTAAGGAGTCTTCGAGGATTATTGTAATCATCCTTTTCATCTTCACTTTTTTCTAATTATACACTCAATTCAAGTAGGTGAGGCGTGCATTTTCTAAATTATGACATGCAGGATGGATAGAGAGTTGTTAGATTACAAGAAAATGGGAATTCATTTGAATCAATTCATGGGAAGTAGCTCAAGTATTGGTGCCAAAAGAGTCAGAAATGTATGTGTTGCATTTCGAGCCGCTTCCGAGCAAAACAACCGTGCTGGGTGTTTGAGAGCTTTGGAAGTGTTAGAGCAAGAGTACTGTTACCTGGAGAGTAAGATGCATGAATTATTTCAGGTAAGGTACCTAGGCTAAGACATTCACTTTTTAGAATAGAGATTATTTTATATACAAACTAACTTTGATGTTTTTATGGTGTTGCTACAAAAACAGCTTCAGCAGCAGAGAGTGCTGGCAGCTGGAGTTAGATACCCAATGCACAACTAACATAACATAGGCCTGCCATAGAGAAGAAGATGCTGGATACTCTACTTAATGTAAACTTTTTACTCTCATGTTGGATTTCAAGCAGACATCAAATATAAATTCAATTTCGTCTTTTAATTTATGAGTCTGTAAAATCAGTTTAAAGATAAATATCAAAAAATCAGGTGAGAATCTTTAACTGTCTTAAATCAGTCATAGAGGAAGCATTTTCAACTTTCTAATTTGGTTTCCTAAAAGTTCACTTCAAACTTTATCCCCTCCAAATACTTCCATATTCTCTTCTTATCACCTCATCACTCTTCACTTTTCTCTTTCAACACTTGTTCAAAAAATATGGGTAAAAAAGATAACCATGTGCTCTTTTTTGTAAACTCGTACTTTAATGATGTGATTATTTACCTAAAAAAAGCCATTTAGAGTAACTAAAAAAAAATAACTTTACAAATTAATTAAATTTGAGTAAAAATATGACTTACCTATCATTTGACTGTAATCTACACAAACAAAAAATCAATATTTACAAGTTTTTAACTTATAAGACGAGTTTATAAATTTATAAATTGGGCAACCTACATTATACTTTAAGAAAAAATATAAATATAAATTGTAATGTGATTTTGTGGACGGCTCTGCTTTTGGCACTCCAGGCGAGGCAGGAGCGGGAGGTATTTTTCGTAACTATCGAGGATTTTCCAAAGGTTGTTTTGCTTTTTCTACCTCATTTCTTTTGCTTATATGGCTGAATTGAGAGCCGCTATTTTCGCAATTGAACTTGTTTGAGAGAAAAATTGGCACCAGCTTTGGGTTGAGTCAGACTCAATGTACGTTGTTTATCTACTTAGACATCGTTCCATGGATGTTCCTTGGAGTATTCGTCAAGAGTGGTTGCATTGTCTCAACATTTGCTCTAGGATGAACATTCTTTTTTCTCACATCTTTAGGGAAGGAAATAGAGTTGCTGATGCGCTGGCTAAGTTTGGAGTCAGTGATCAATTGGTGGCCTTCAGCTCTTGCTTTTTGCCACAGGTTTATCAATGATGACATTTGTAGTACTTCTCATTTGCGGTTTTTTTGACTTTCCTAAACTTTTCTCCTCCCCCCTTCTTTTGTTTGTTCTCCTTCTTATTCTCTTGTTCAAACACTTATTTTTTTTTCTTTTATTAATATATTACGGGTTTGTCAGTTCTTGGGGCGATGGAGGCACCCCGCCCAAGTTCTGTCTCGTCCCAATTTCTATCATACAAAAAAATGAATAACTCCTCCAAATTTCACATTTTACTGTTACAGTAAAACATCGATAAATTAATATTTGATAAATTATTAATCTCGATTAAATGATAATTTTCTCCAGTCTCAACTTAAGCTAATAGGATAAAATAATAACTTCACTAAATGCATAATAAGATAGTAATTTAAAAAATAAAAATCATTGAGGCTCACTAAAACTATAAAAAAAATTCATTAAATACGTATAAAAATTATATATATAATTCATAAAATAAGGTACTTTCTAAATAATTTTTATTTGAACTTTTATGTTTTCATAAAATATGTAAAAATAGAAATTGTTTTTTCTTTTCATGCAAACAAAAATTAATTTCATCTTTAACTGTATGGAGGATCTAAACTATGACATATACTTCTCATTTTGAAGCAAATAATTTGTAAACTCTATATTATGCACTTAAAACAACGCTTAATGTATAAGTTTTTTCCTATTGGCAACCTGGACTTTTAAAATAACTTATCACACACATATAACTGGTTTTAAAAACCTATCACGCACTTATAGCTGGCTTTAAAAACCTATCACATACTTATAGTTGGCTTATTCAGACCTCTTGCACACAAAATCGTTGATCAGCCATCTTTAACAGATGAGTGACATATAACACGAACTTACACGTTTTTCTTTTTTCTATAGCACGCACATGACATCTCATCTGTTAAAGATGGACGGTCAATGATTTTGTGTGCAAGAGGTCTGAATGAGTCAACTATAGGTGTTTGATAGGCTTTTAAAACCAATTATAGGTGTGTGATAGGTTATTTTAAAAGTTCAGGATGCCAATAGGCAAAACTTGCCAAGTTTAAGGGTATAAATATGCATTAAGCCCTTAAAACAATTTACAATACTTTATAACAGTGGCGGAGCCAGAACCTATAGGTTGGGGGGCTAAACCGTCGACAAAAAATGCTACTTCAACATATTTATAAAAATAAAAAACAATATAAAAGACAAATTATATCATAAAAATGAGAGTAAAAAGTATTTGTGTACCTATAGTAAGAAAATTAATACGTTTTTCCTAAATAAAATAAATAAACGAAATTAATCCCAACATAGTAAATAAATCATAATTTCAATTAAAGTAACTAGAAATATTAAATTATACTCTAAATTAGATATATTAAATTATACTCTAAATTTAAAATCTCTAAATTAATCAGAAATCCCAAAATTAGTTGTAATTACTAAACAATCTCTAAACAAACAACATATTAATAGTCTTCTAAATTAGAAATCTCAAAAAAAAAAAAAAATCCTCAATTTAACAATCCCTAATTTAGAAATCATGAAACTAAACCTATAATAAAATAAAGAATCAAAAAATAAAAAAACTTATTTGAAGTTGAAAATTGAGTGAGATAGAAATGAATTGATCAATTGAAATTTCCAAATAAAAATGGAGCAATTTGGAAAATTATCCAACCCCCTCAATATTTTTTTTTTAATTTGGGTTTTTAAAAAATAAAGAGATAGGAAGGGCATTTTGCCCTTTCCCATCTCTTTATTTTTTAACCCTGAACAGTCCAAAGCGATGTCGTTTTGGACTGTTTAAGGTTAAAAAAAATAGATGGGAAGGGTACGATTCTTCTTTTTCTTCAGTCGCTGTAACCATGACGGCTGCTGGTGGAATCAGGGTTTAAAACCCCTATATAGGGGGTTTCTGGCGGGACCGAAGGGTCGGCCGCCCCTCCCCGTCCCTGTCTCCACCTCTGCTTTGTATTCTAATATATATATATATATATATATATATATATATATATATATATATATATGCATTTTATTTTGAATCACTCTAACTCAAAATTAATTAAATTCTTTTTTGGCAATATTAATAAACTTAAATATACATCATTAATTAATTATTTATTTATTTCTTTTTTCTTAGTTACCGAAAAAATTAACTGTTTAATTTGAAATATATAATGTATAAAATAAAAATTATTCTATAAATTAATAAAATATTTATTTATTGATAAAATATAATTCATATAAGATAGATCATAAGAATACGTAGAGGTTTTACTATATTATTATTATTAAACTAATTAATTGTTATTTTTTTTTACAACCAAAGTAGCATATATTAATAATCAAGAAGAAATATATTACAAATAAAATCAGGGGTATAGAAAACCACTCACCCTGATGTAAAGGTAAAATACTACTTCTAGCTAACAAATGAGCAACAGAATTTGCGGAACGACAAACAAATCGAATAGAGCAGTTAGAAAACTCGTTCAATGAAAACTGACAATCATTGGCTAAGGCGTCAAAAGGAGATGAAGCCTCTAACGGGCGGGCCATAGACTGTACCACGATCAAAGAATCTGATTCAATGATTACATCCTTACATCCACGGTCTTTGATCCAACTGAGAGCTTCACGGACCGATAGCGCTTCAATGAACGATGCATCCTGATAATTCTGCAAGGTACCATTTTTAGCTGCAACAAACCGACCCAATTCGTCCCGAACGATACACCCAAACCCAGCCACATACTCTTCCGCAAACGAAGCACCATCCACATTCAGTTTTGGAAAACCTGCAGGAGGACGTTGCCACACCGTTGGGCTCGGCACAGCCGGACTGCCTGAAGGAGAAGCCGACGTCTGCGCTCTCTTCCAGGCCTGCAGAAAGGAACCGAACGAATGGTAGAGGAACGAGGCTTGTGAATCCTTCCGATTCCACACAATGTCGTTTCTATAACCCCAAATAATCCACCATAAAACCGCTACAAGCTCAACAAGCTCCACCGGTTTAGAGAAGATCCAACCCCAATAATCCAAAATGTTATGAAATTGAGTTCCCACATCCCCAATAGGCGAAAGAGTCCAAATAGCTCGAGCCATAGTACATTTGAGAAAAATATGATAAGAATCTTCCATCGCCCCATGATAAAGCTCATATAAATCTGAGATTGGAACCTTCCGAGCTTTCAGTGCAACTTTAGAGGGGAAACAGTTAGCAAGAACCCACCAAAGAAGGTTCTTAACCTTAGGAGATACTTTAAGATTCCAAATTCTATTCCATATTGGAGAATCAATGAACCAATTTGTTCCAAATTTAGACATAAGCTTTCGGTACCCGCTTTTAACTGTATAGTTGCCCCGTTGGTCATCCTTCCAGTACCACACATCATGATCAACCCGATTAGATAAGGGGATACGGAGAATAAGTTCTGCATCTCGAGGAACAAAAATGCCTGAAACTAACTTAACATCCCATGACCGTCGACCCTCTTCCGTAAGATCAGCCGCCACTTCCACCCCTAACCCATCTAATTTTTCACTTTCGATACACGGAAAATGATCATCAGGGAGCCACAGGTCTTCCCAAATCCGGACCTCACCACCCGCCCCTACAAACCTGCGTATACCTGACTTTAACAACTCATGAGCACCCATAATACTACGCCAGATAAAACTAGGCCCCTCAGATAACGATGCATCAAGAAAAGAGCTATCCGGATAATAAAGAGCCTTAAAAACTCGTGCCACAAGAGACTCAAGATTTGAGCTAAGTCGCCAACCTTGTTTAGCCAATAAAGCTAAGTTGAAATTATGGAACTTTCTGAACCCCATTCCACCAAAAATTTTAGGACAACATAGCTTATCCCACGATTTCCAGTGTAAACTATCTTTACCCGAACCATCTGAACCCCACCAAAAAGAATTCATCTACTTCTCTAGATCATCACAGATATTCACAGGGAATAGGAAAAGACTCATAGCATAAGTAGGAAGCACCTGCACTACCGATTTGATCATAATCTCCTTACCTGCTCTTGATAGAAATCTGGCTTTCCAACTCTTTAATCTAAACCGCACCATGTCCTCTGCAAAGCCAAAAACCTGTGACTTATTCCTTCCCACCACCGAAGGAAGACCCAGATACTTATCCGGGAGGGCTACAGTGGAAACCCCCAAAATATTACTAGTTTCTGCACACTCACCATCTGGGCAGTTTCGGCTGAAAGATATAGAAGATTTTGATAAATTTATTTTCTGTCCAGAAGCACGCTCATAATCATTTAGAGCTTGTTTAATTGCTGAAGCTTCTGATCGATTCGCTCCGAAGAATAAGTAACTATCATCAGCGAAGAACAGATGAGAGATTATTGGCGTTTGGTCCGCAACAACACAACCTCGGATCCGACCCTCTGACTCCAACCGAGACAAGTAGAGAGAAAGGCCCTCCGCACAGATAATAAAAAGATACGGTGACAGTGGATCCCCTTTACGGAGTCCCCTCTGTGGAACAATAGGGCCCACTGCATGTTTCCCATGGACAACCCTATATTTAACCTTTGTAACGCACTGCATTAATAGGTCAACAAAGCTCGATGGGAGTCCAAGGTTCAATAACATCTCCTGAAGAAATCTCCATTCCACCCTGTCATATGCTTTAGACATATCAAGCTTAAGAGCAGCCATACCACTTGAAACCCTTCTAGTCCTCTGGTGGAGATAGTGATTCACCTCAAATGCCAGCATAACACTATCAATGATTAGTCTGCCTGGGATAAAGGCACTCTGGGACGGAGATATGAGAACATGAAGGACTTTCTTTAACCGATTAGCTAAGACTTTAGAAATAATTTTGTAGATCACATTACAAAGAGCTATCGGTCTCAAGTCAGAAACCATCTCAGGTTTTGATTTTTTGGGGATTAATACAATATTAGTTTCATGAATCTCATCAGGCAACACTCCAGAATTTAACCATAACAAACAAGCTTCAGTAACTTGCCCTCCTACTACATCCCAAAATTTCTGATAAAAACCGGGGTTAAAACCATCAGGACCAGGGCTTTTGTCAGGGTGCATTTAAAACAAGGCTTCTTTAATTTCCACAACATTAAAATCACCACAGAGCATATCACAATTTTCCATAGACAACTTAGGCACCACATTTTCAATAATAGGACCCACAACACAACCATTCGAGGTAAAAAGCTGAGTAAAGTAAGAGAGAATAACAGAATCCAAACCTGCACCCCAGCTGCGCCACTCGCCATCTGCATCACGAAGCCTCTCAATACTATTCTTTTTCCTTCTATTATTAGCAGCTGCATGAAAAATTTTTGAATTCATATCACGGTCAGCCAGCCACAATTTTTTTGCTCTTTGCTTCCAATACAATTCCTGTTGGTACAGGATATTTTCCAAGTTTTTCCGAGCTTCTAATAGTAATGCATGACCTGCCCCGTCAACACATTTTTACAGCCTTTGAATCTCAGCTCGACAATCCACAAGTTTGGAAGAAAACCGACTGCACAACTTGGCTCCCCACTTATAAAGCGTCTGCCCGCACTGCTCCTGCCTAACCAGAATGTCAGTCGAGACATTCACATTCCAGGAGCTTGCAACCCGTTCTCGGCAATCAGGTTCTTGAGTCCAGGCAGCTTCGAATCGAAACTGGTGAACAAACACCCCTTCACTATGGGTCGGACACAGCACAAGAGCAGAATGGTCAGAGGCCGAAGCTTCCTCATTAATAACTTTGGCCGAAGGAAACAATTGAAACCAGCTGGACGACGCTAATCCCCAATCTAACTTCTCTTGAACAAAATTATGATATCCTCTACTCTTTTCCCAAGTAAACGCATGCCCAATCATAGGGACCTCTAATAGATTACACTGCTCAATCACATCTGAAAAACCTTTAATTAAATTAGGTGGATGTCTGCGACCGCCGCTCTTCTCACTCTGTAAAGACATGTCATTAAAATCTCCAATAATTACCCAAAGCAAAGAATGATTACTACACAGATCCCGAATCATCTCCCATGAAGCTGACCTTCTAGAACGCTCAGGAAAACCATAAAACCGGTTAATCGATAATCCGGCAAACCCAGTAAAGAGATTTTGACATCAATAAAATTTCTAGAAGCACGTAACAAACTGACTGAACCATTAATTTTTCAAAGTAAAGCCAAACCCCCACCTTGGTTAATAGGATCTATGAAAAAGAGACCAGAATAAGAAAGACTACGCTTTATTAAGTCAACTTTCTCGCGGTTACATTTCACCTCCATCAGAAAAATAAAATCAGGCTTGAACCTAGCAACTAAGTTCTTTAGCATACGAACTGTTCGAGGGTTTCCCATACCTCGATAGTTCTAGCTTTACATACTCATACTCCTCGGCGGGTCTGGTCTCCAGAGCCCGCCTGCTGCAAGTTTTTTGAATCAGTCACCATTGGTGTTGTATCCACCACCATATCAGAGGTTTTATTCTCAAGCACGTCCTCTTTTCTTCTCCTCTTTGACTCTATTACCACCAGGCTATCCTTCTTGTCTCCTTGCTTTGAGACATTCCCTTTATTATTTCAAACAAGGAAACAATATTCATCACTGTCTTTGTTCCATCTCCTTGTTTCATAATACCCGCAATAGGACTTCCCGGGGTCATAATATTTTCCATCGGACGAGCAGTTTCAGGCGGCTTTATCAACAGCCACTTTGACTTTGGTGGGTACTGCAACCGGCGGGGCAGAGCACACGATTCGACTGAGAATGGCCGTATGGCAGTAGCTGGATCAGGCTCATTAAGCAATTTCAGACAAAATCTCTCAGCATGCCCTAAACAACCACAGAAGAAACAGAATATAGGCAGACGTTCATATTTGAACATAATAGTTTGCGGAGTCTCACCCGCTCTGCCGATAGGCATGGAAGCACACAAAATTTTCCGAACATCAAGAGAAACCCTAACCCTCATATACGATCTGCCGATGCCTTTGAAGTTGTTCGGATCCGATTCAATGAAAATCCCTAAAGCATTGCCAATCAATACAGCTACCCTCTCCGACATAAAACCACTCAGCAAATTATGAACTTGAACCCACATATCCGTACGTGTTAGTCCTTCATCACCACGTACAATATCCCCTTCAAGTTTGTGCATGATTAAAAGGTGTTGGTCATAAGTCCAAGGACCTCTTTTTAAGATTCGTTCACGCTTTCATGGATGATATAGATCAAACCGAAACAGATTAGGACCTAATGGTTCAACCGTCAAACCTTTTGCCGGCTGCCTGATATTAGTAAAAACGCTCGGCATGTTTTGGGTCCTTATAACCCTCTCCGTCAAAAAACGCCCAAGAAAGCTCCAGCGTTGAATCAGCGCCGTTTGTACCACATCATCTGCTCCAAGCACAAGTCCCAACTGCAGATTTCTCTCTAACCCATCAATCGTATTATGATTATTAGAAGTCGCCATTGAAAGAAATACAAAGACTGGAACAGAAAACAGGAAGGGATCACTATGAAAAATTGGCTGGCAAGGTATTCAAACCCTAACCTTAAAACTCCTCATACGGGAGAGATTCTTAATTCTTATTGTTTGAAAATAAAAATTTTACAAATAAGATCTCTTCTTTTTTTTAATTCTTAATTTTTAATTCTTTTATTATATCATGATTAGGTACAGAACTTTCCCAGGAAAAATTTTATAGATCCGAACATAGCGGCGACAGGGCAGGTCTACAGCAAGCGACGGCGAGCGGTCCGACGACCTAACAGACCCGCGGCGGATGAAGGCAGAATGACGCTAGACGGAGGCGCGGACGGCGGAGATCCACGACTGGACGGACAGATCCGCGCAAAAGGGACAACAAATCCACAAAGGAGAGCAGATGCACGGAAAACGAACGGAACACATCAAAGAAACGGGATCCGCGGCGAAGAAAGGCACAGAGCGACGGCAAGGAGCGGCGGTGCGTCAAGGGAGGGGAGAGCGGCGGCAAGCCAGATCAATTGTTATTTTAACTATTAAATAAATGGTTAATTTTTTTTTTTGACATGAATTAATGGTTAATATTTACTATACATTATAAGGTAAATATTTTCTTGTTTTAAAGTATAAATTTAAATTAGGCTTGTTGGCACGTGATTTTTTTTACCTCGGTGATGAAAACTCCTATATAACTTAAGCATTGTAGATTGGTCCGAGTCGTTGTTTCAAATTCGAAAATCGATGAAAGTTTTCACAGCAGCAGTGACTAAGTAATAAATAAAGAGATAATGTGTAAAAAATATAACTAACATTTATAATCAGAAGCAATTTTATATTTAATCGTTGAAAATTATGCAATTTTAAATGTTAGGAGTAAAAATATTTCTGATGGTATACGTTAGTGGTATTTTTGCACTTTATTCCATAAATAAATCATAAGAGATCAATGAATGAAAATATGTTAGATTTTATAGATTAATCTATGATCAAGTATCCGTGAAAAATGATTCAATCGTAGACTTTGTCCAGATTTCAATCCATAACAACTTTTGGATAAAATAAAATTAAGAACGAAAATAATATGTTTTACAATGAAAATTTTCATCAGTGATCCTATTCTTTTTTGTATTTGTTTTGGTAGTTAGAGGTTGATGAATCTTGTGTGATCTTTTGTCCCTCCGCCTCTATTGATCGATTATTTTTCACTAAGTAACAATCAGTCAGCTGTTAACTCGACTTGGAGAATTTTAGTTTAGACTATTGTAGACACCGAGTCGGAGGACCTGTGACGAAAACCCGCGACAAACGGCTAAAGCGGTTGATTCCATTAATTAGAAAATTTAAAAATCAAAGGGAAACTCGGAGAGCCGACATGTGATAGCCCCGCTAACAAATTCAGCGTCTCCTGAGTGAGGTCGGACATGTTCATCGTCGTGTCGATGTATGAGAGGGCCCCGGAAGTCGGACGTTAGCCGACGAGTGACCAGTGTTGCTCCCGCCGATAATTGTCGTTACGTAAATAACGGCGCGCGACGCGTCGAATGCCCGCCCGACGGGCCGGGTGTTGAACGTCGCCCGTTGGACGACGAGGCGTCGCTCGTCGAGCGTTGGACGCAGCCCGAGGCACGTCGACGTCGCCCGACGTTCGATGGGCGGACGCCCCGCGGCGTCGGGCGGACGCCCAACGCTCGTTGGGCGGACGCCCAACATTCAATGGGCGAACGCCCGACGAGGTTGGGCGAACGCCCAACAGCTGTTGGGCGCGCGCGCCCAACCAAAGTTGGGCGTTCGCCCAACTATTTTGGGCGTACGCCCAATGTGGTTTGGGCGTCGCCCTATTCCCGTCGGGCGACGCCCAAACCGTTTTGGGATCCGTGCCTATAAAAGGCACGGATCCCCATGCATTAATGGAGGAGGAATTTCTTGGGAGCTTCTCACTCTAGACATTTTTAGAGAGAGAAAGTTAAATTTTTTGGAAGAAAATATTTTTTTTCCTAAAAAATCCCAAATTTTCTAAAAGTTAAATATTTTACCAAAACATCAAAAATACCGAAAATTCATAATTCGTGGAATCAACCGGCACCAGCTGTCAATACCGATCTTGAGGTTTTATCCGAGGACTATACTCGTTTTTATTTATTTTATTTATTCTATTCATTTATTTATTTTTAGGATATAGTTTTATTTGTTTATTTAGTTATTTATTTATCACGTTGTTGGGGGCTAATTTAATTTTTATATTTTTAGCATAGGTTATAGTTTTTACTCTATAGTTTTTTATTTGTTTTTCATCTCTCAACAAAAAAAAATGTGACAAAAAATAGAAAATAGTATCAAAAGATTATTATAAAAAACAGAAATAAAAAGAAAAAAAATAAATAATAAAAATCAGGGGCAAATTTGCACCATTTTTCAGCAACCCGTCTAGCAACTTCGACGATGAAAACGGACCCCGAAACAGCAAGATATCAAGCAGTTATATTTTTTTTAGAAAGTTCGGGATGTTAGCTTTCCGGAATGTCAAAAACGGAGCAAAACGGAGCTAAAACGAAGCCGGTAGAATTTTTCAAAGGGAAGTGGTGCTGAAAAACGGGTTTGAACATTTCCAACACATCCAGGACATATTCAACGCATTATCTCCATTCTTCCAACTCCCCACTCACCCACTTTCTTTCTTCAACTAATGGAAAGGTAGTGGGATCATGTTTGAGAAAAATAAGGCCACTAACTTGGAAATTATTACCCAAAATCCTATAAATAGAGCCTAATCTTTTCATTCCAAACCCCACTCAAAAATCAATCAAACTCAATCAAACACAGACAACTCAAATTTTTCTCTCAAATTCTCTGCCAAAATCGGCCTCTTTATCAATCCTTAGATTCGTAGAAATCGCTCTCTAGCATCTATTTAGTCTAAATAAGGTCTCAATTCCCAGAATTAGTTCTTTAATATTCAGTTCCTCAAAAAAGCTTTCAATTCTTAGAAACTTCAAATCCGAAATTCTCTTAGTTTAATCAACCAATTCTCAAATCGTTTTTTGCAATCTCTTAGTTAAGTCAGTAAAATCATTACCCAATCCTCGGTTCAAGCTTTTTTAGTCTAAACCAAATTTCGCCATTGTTAAGTTCTTCAAAGCTTCAAGCATTTTCCGTGAAACCAAGATCACCGAAACCCCATTTTCGAGTCATTCTTAGTTTACACACCTATTCCAAATCATATTTGGGAACTTTTTATTGATCTCAATCAATTAAAAAGACCCAGAAGCAAGCTTTTGAGTTTTTCATCATTGAAAAATTCATCAAACAACCTTTCTGGTGAGCCGCTTTCCAAATTTTATTTAGAGTTCGTTAGCTGTTCGTTTTAGCCCAAATTAATTTTAATCTCTTTATTGACATCAATTCTATAACTCTCAATTTTTATTTCGTAAGAAACGACATCCTATAGCCTTCTAAATCGCCCCTAAAGTACCCTCCACGAAACAGAATCAAGCTTTTGGTCTTTTCAACCATCAAACAATTATTCTGTCGCCCAATTTTTAATAATTTATTTCGACTCATTTACTCGATCTTTTTCTGAAATTCCAGCTCTAAACCCTTCCTTCGCACACTAACTTTAAATACTAGCCTTCGTCTCGCTATAATCCGACCTCTACAGCTCCCGAAAGTCCCACAAAAGCATCAATTTAGTCTCATTTTGCTGTTGACTTGGTGATAAATTTCTGCTCAAGTCCTTGAACTCTCCGAATTACTTCAAATTCTCCCAGCACTACCCGGACAACACAACAGCCCCCGAGCCGATTTTCTGGAGGTCCAATCCTCAATTTCACGCATCCCAACGACATCAAAGTGATCGGTTAATTTTATTTCATCCCGTACATATTTGTTTTTGTGACTTATTTACATTTCTAGCTTTAAAGTTATTATTTCTTTTTAAGTTAATTTTCATGCTTTATTATTATTTGTAATACAAAAAATATTGAAAAATATTTACAAAATCAATAAAAATATAAAAGAAAATTAAAAAATTTATATCTTTGTGTTGTTTTATTGTCTTTATTTTTAGTACTTATCTTAAAAATTGTTTTTCCGACCGACCTGTCCAGTAACGTCGGGGCCCAAGACCGTTGTTTTTATTTTCAGTCCTTGTAACGGTCGTCAATCGTTTTTCGTTTAGAATTCAAGTAATTTAGACGCATTTTATTTATTTACTTCATTCAATTACCATTTTACCCTTTGAGAACTAGCTTCTCTGGCACGCCCGCATTATTTTTACCATTTTTAATCCCCGCAAACGCGTATCAAGGTTGAAAATTGGGATATTTCGAAAATATCGCCAACACACGTTTATTTACTTTTCCGCGTTTATTTAATTCCCGTCTCGTATTAAACAAATGTTTTTGTTTTGAATAAAAAACCCTCTTCTTGACATCCCAACACGAACCGTGACCAGATTTGAGGGTAGTTCAGGATCAAAATGTTGTAATTATAAATTTTAAAAATATTTCCAAATAACGTTTTGAAATAAAACATCGTTTTAGGAGTCTCCGTTATAGACTATGATCCAATTTGGGTAGTTCGGAGGTCCAAAACGATAGAATAGATCTAATCTAAAGTGTTTGAATAAATCTGGAAAGTATAGAGACTGCTGTTGATATTCTGCCTTTTCTGTCACTAACAGTAGATTAGCGACGGATTTTCCGTCGGTAATCTGCTGGAATCCGAAAATTATCATTTTAAACCCATTTTCTCAACCTTTTGGCATTTGATTCTTGTATATATAAGTATATAATTATGTAATATATTTATGAAAATTATTTTAGGGTCCTATAACTATTAATTATGTATTATATAGCTATTTATTTCATGTTGAAATTTAATTCGTTTGGATTTAATTTTATAAAGTAATATATATATATATATATATATATATATATATAGTTTTTGGGTTATTTGGGTTATATTAGCTATTATTAGGTGAAACCATGTTGGGATAAATGATATTCTCTTATTTTGGAGTTTCGCCCATTATTTTTACATAGCTTTAACAAGGATAAAGAAGGTATTATATTTAATATTTCCTATTTTCATTATTATACCTATATTTAATAATGTAATATAGTATCTTTTATTTGTTTTTCTTTAAATATATAGATATATCATTATTTTTAGTTAAAAAATGTATATATATATATATGTATATATTCTTTTTCTTATTCTTTTGACATTTATGGGTATATATTTTAAATGGGTTTTACTTGGTGAATTTTGGTTTAATCGGTTCATTATTGTGATTATGTTTAAGTGATGAGTAAATTGAGTGAAAAAGGGGAAAATAAACTACAAAAAGAGATTTTAACTTAATTATTCAAGCTAATGGTTTTTAGAGGTTCCTAACGTAATTAAAAAGTTTCTTTCTAATTCTTTATCATTTTCAAACGACTCCCCAAATGTCATGTTTTAAAACCTTAATTCGTTCCAACGACGGATTAAGAGAACCTTGTAATTAAAATTGTTTTTTATTGTAAATAATGGAGTTTTGAATCGTTTTCTCAATTAAAAGGTTTTGTACAAAAATAAATGGACTTGTATGCTTAATCACGTTTTTGGTTAAAAATTTTCATTTCACATCTTCAAACACTCGAACCGTTCCAACGGCGATTCGAGTGGATATCATAACGGGGTTTTGAAATGTACCTAAATCGTTCAAACGGCGATGGGGGTACGAACCATGTAAATAAAAACTCATTTTTGGGAATGAGATTAGCGTAGAAATAACATATAAATCGAAGCATAAATCACACTGTAAATAAATCAATTCTTTCTTCTATCCCCCTCTCTCCTATACGCTTTAAATTCATGCAAAATGGGTGATTCTTTAATAAAATGGCTTTCAATAACATGCTCAAAACGGTTTTCAAAGCGAGAAAGAAAAGGTTACAGACGAATTTTAAACTTAAAGAAATATACGATTAGTCCGTTATCGCCTAACACGCTAAGTAGGAGGCCGGTGGTTCATAACCGGGCGATATCGGGGTGCCTAGTAGCCTTTCTCCTGAAAGGAGCTAGCCTTCTCGGCTCGTACCTAAGTTTCCCGAACCCTCACCGGTCTCCCGTAAGGGATCGGTGTTCATTTTCCCATTCATGGGTGGCGACTCTTCCATACTCCGAGCTCCGGCCCTGCCGAGCAGCTTGATTCCGCAATTGGTTGCTTTCGGCGCGAATCACAGCATCTGTCGTTAACGGTGTCCACCCCCCGATCTGCCCGAGCGAGGCCGCGGCACCTACAAGTGGCGACTCTGGTGGGGAAGCGAGAAATTTGATTCCAGAATGCGTGTATTAAGCCCTTAACGGGGACGGATCGTATTATTTCTTTTTCGTATGCATTCATAAGCATTATTGCAAACCTTTTGGATAATTTCCACGAAACCTCTATTGAGAGTCCATTCGTCGCTCGAAAGAGGCTAGTGTAAGTTCCCCCTTGCAGTAAGGCGCCAAAGGGTCCCCATCCATTCGTTAGGGGCGAATTTGTGCGGTCTTGTGAGGTCCCGCTATCAGCCGTGTCAGCATATAGTAGCCTTAGAAGTTGCCATAGGATTACCCGTTACTATTTTTGGTGTGATGAATGAATCAATTCGTGTTTTCAAATTGCCATGATACGCGTCTAATCCTAAAATATGTAAAGAAAATGAAACGATACGTTAATATATACTCTTAAACCGATATATAAACTACCCCAAAGCATCGAAACGATTTGAACTAAAGACGACTTAGTCATCTCGTATGAATGAACTTGTGCGACCCACCTGGTCCCTTTCCGTGTCCCGAAGAAGGCACATGTTCAGGAAATACGTTGTGACGTAAGCACGTATTAGTACAAATCGGTTTGGTATTAAGGATAGTTATATCTCGATTCAAAGGACTATATTGACGATAGCCGTTATTCACATTCTTTAAATACGTTGGGATAAAGCGAGATTATGACGAAACGAAAACGAAGAACATTTCTATTTTGAACGACCCAGTGGTAACGTAAAGAGTTTCATGAACTTGGCACGTCCCTTCCGAATAAAAAATGAGCTCTTACATTATACCTTGCGTTGTTCTAAGGAGAAATGGACGTATCCGCAAAAGTGACTAAGAAAATAAAAATAAAAATGACCAAAATCATTCTGTATCTACGATATATGTCAATCCCGAGAGTAGTTAAAGAAAATGAACCGATGCCGTTAAATACGTGCCTCGAACTGGTGTATACGCCGCTTAAAAATCACGAAGCCGAATTAAGCTAAAACCGCATGAATGCACCATATGGACGAGACTGTGGGTTTGACTAATGGCTCGATCATTTCGACCGTTACCAAAGCTACAAGAAATATGGTCCGATCTGCGTGTTTGCTTAACTCGTGCCTAAATGAAAAGAACGGTAATATCCCTGCTTCGAATAAGCATGTGATTCAACGAAACGTTGATTTTCTATAACCACGTTAGGATGGTATATCCCGTAAATTGGAAGAAATAAAAATTGTTAATAGCCGAAAGATTATCGTAAGCTTGAATAAGACTCGCCGTCTTTTCACGTAGCCAAAACGAGCAAACTGATTCTTGACGCTAAAAACAAACACGTTACGCAATGGGTCCGTTCCCTAAAATAAAATCCAAAAGTGATATTATCACTAAACAAACACGTGGTTACGTCTCTCGATAGATCCAAAAGATCCCGTTGTAATCCAAAAATCGAGACACGAACCTACGCGAATAAAGGGGAACGAGTCATTGTTAATAACGAACGATTGAACTGAAAAAAAATAACTCGTACCACGTCTAAATCCGAGATATGCTCAAAAGGGAGTCAAAACCCGAACTAATGCATCTCGTGAAATAACAAAAGACGAGTTATTCAAAGGGACAATCTAATTTGGTTGATATCTTAGTCACTAAACGCTGATGCGTTAAAACAAATTGTATTGTTTGATGAATGATTTATTTTTCTGCAATAATCGACGGCATCACGCGTCCCCTGGACTACAATGTGAGCCCCAAACCAAAATCCTAGGAAAGAGACTTGGACCATCGAGTGTGTGGAGGAATAAGGGTGGAAGAGAGATGTTGTGATACGTGTAATTAGACTAACGTTTGTTCTTCTTATCTTATATATTCGTAAATAAATAAACGCACACACCACGAATCATGCATATAAAATCATGCATACATACTAATGGATACCGTTTGTGCAGACTTCATCATTAAGCGGTTGTGGTTCCGTGAGAGTAGTCGGCTAGTCAGACAGTTCGACCAGTTACAGATCATCAGTTCCGAACCATCACAGTCGGCAGTTGTGGCTTCTGAATCATCTTCGTCCGAGTATACTCAGTCTTCGGTCAGTATGGCTGCGACCGATGAAAAGCTGGCCGAATTGGAGAATTTCGTGAACAACATTAACGATCAGTTGGCTGCAATCCTGGCCCCTCTAGCTGAGTTGGCCCTGAAGGATAACAAGAGCGGTAGTAAGCGTGCTGAGAATGAAGTGAACACTGGTCCCCGCTTCGGGAATGAGGATGACTATCAGGACTATATCCAGAAACATCTTGAGAAGGAGAAGGCTAAGGAGGAGGAATGGAAGCAACACATTACTCAAGAGGTGCAGGATCTGCGTGGGGGAAGCTCCGAAAGTCAGGACTTTTATAATTTGAAGAATTGTTTATCGGCAACTGCTTTGCCTTTGAAGTTCCGGCTCCCTGACATGAAGAAGTTTGATGGAACTAGGGATCCCACGGCTCACATGAACCAGTATGTCGCAGTGATGAAACACATGATCCTGACTGAGGAACAAGTTCTTGGACTGTTCAATACTTATCTGGAGGGGGCTGCCCTCGTGTGGTTTCATGCATTGCCGTTGGTAACAAAGAGGGATTGGAAGGAGTTGGCAAAGTCATTTGTCGCTCAGTATAGTTTCAACACTATGCTTGAGGTTACATTGAAAGAGCTAGAGAGCACTAAGCAGCAAGATGGGGAGTCTTTGTCCGATTTTTTAAGGAGGTGGAGAGCCAAGGCGGCGGTTATGAAGCAGAAGCCGCTTGAGCAGGACCAGATCCGAATGGTAATCGGCAACACTTTGCCGTATATTAAGAATGAGCTGCGGTATATGCCTTTTTCTGATTTCAATCAGATGTATAGTTGCACGTTGACAGTTGAGGGAGACGGTGAGCCGAAGAAAGCTTATACTAAGTGGACAAAGTCTGGGTATAGTGCCGGAGGGCCAAGCGCAAGTGCAGAACCTACCGTAGTGAAAATGCTTGAACTCAACGCTATCGAGAAAAGGCAGTTTGCCAAGTTTGATCAGACCTACGCAAAAGTTTTCGAACGATTGCAGAAAAAGGGATTGTTGAAAGCTCTTACTCCTTATAACAAGGCATAGCTGATGCGTCCTCGGTGAAGACTCACTAAGGGATAAGTGTACCCCGTCGTTATCAAGTAATAAATTTCTGGTTTAAGTCCAGGTTATCGTCCACAGGATTTATTTCTGCAAGTACCGAGCTACTCGATCTCGGATGTTATCTAGGCTTAGGGGGTTTTGAGTTGGTTTGTTTTAATTAATCTACTCCTAGGTTGATTTGTACTAATCCTAGCTAAGTTATCTAATTCTAACTAAGTTATTCTACGCCTAACTAAATTACTCTACCCCTAATTGATCTTTCATTAATGAAATTATCCGAAGGAATATGGTATGAACGATAATAATGAAGATAGGTTATCAAGTCTATTGAATAAAAACCTAATCCGAGTCACTTGTATTCAAGGCGATTAACCCTACTTACCCTCCTGAGGTTCCTAGCGCGTGATTCCCTAAGGCCGAAACTAGGTCTAAGGCTCAGTAAATTGGCGCTTAATCAACTAAGAGGTCGTCAATCTCCTAGGCTCTGACTAGGTCAGATTCAGCTCGCAATATGTGCCTACTAGATTTTGGGGCTTTTGAATGAGTTAAACCAATTGAATAAAGCGTAAGACAGAGATTAAACAAATAATCATAGAACAAAACAAGAGCTAAATTATTATTAAAGGCGAAGATAATTGTCACAAGATACAATAAGTCAAGTTTGGCAACTGTATCAAAGAGTACAAACAAGGAAAGATAAAAGGAGATACAAAAATCCCTTTCAGGGAACCTGTTTACTCTGCAGCCGGCGACTTAATCTTAAGGACGGACCTTGATAATTCCTCAAGGAAGAGCTTTGAAGGAGCTTCAATGGAGGTTGAAGAAGATATGGAGAAGATGGAGAGGAATTACAAGGGGAAAGCTAAAATAATTTACAAAAACGAAAGATATTGAATTACAATGGAAAAATCCTATTTATAGACGCGGCTCGGGCCTCGTTTTGACCTATTTTCGTGTCCTTGTTGGTGTAGGAAGACGTGGGGTCAAACGTGGCTTCGTGGGGGCGGAATTGGTCTTTTTGACCAATTCCCGCAGGGCTGCTCGCCGAGCAGGGCGAGCTGCTCGGCGAGCAGGGCTGCTCGCGCCGAGCAGGCGCCTGGCGGCCTGCTCGGCGAGCAGGCATAGCCTGCTCGGCGAGTAGGCCTTCAGGGGCCTGCTCGGCGAGCAGAAATGACCCACGGGGCCCTGCTCGTGGAGCGTTTTCGCCCGGAATGCTCTCGAAGCGTGCCGAACAACCTCGATTTCCTTTTTCGCCCGAACTTACACCTGCGCACGTATAAAAACTCCAGATAACATTAGTCCAAAAGCTAAATTGATCCGTCAATCGCTTATTTTGAGCAAACGCTTCGTTTGGTGCGACTTTTGACGGACCAATTAGCTCCAAAAGGTAACGGAATTATACTATGCATACTATTTTGGCCGTATTTGCCTAAATTGATCACAAAACGAGCCTAAACGACGAAAAGTAAATAGAACGTTTCCAATTTCTAACTAACTCACACAAAAGCATTTAAATGCGAGAATTGCTCGCTTATTAACTAAATAACGCTAAAACCCGTCCTAAAACCGTACCCAAAGATAGGGGTTTTTGACCCCTATCAAACCTCCTCGCACTTAAAACTTTACTTGTCCCCAAGTAAACTAAAAAACTAAACCCGTAATCACAAGCAAGCTAGAAAACCTCCCGGTTTTGACTAGGTGCTTGACACAATTTCGAGCATCTGTAATTACATGCATTCGGAAATACAAAGTAGAGACACGATATCCAAAAGCCGCATTTCAATTATCATAGGTCATAGTTTTAAGAAAAAGGACACATGTTCAATTAAACGAGCTTGAGGGGATCGCTAAGTAGAATACCTCACCATAGGTAGTTCACTCATTCACACAATTTTGGTGGCTAAAGTGTTTACTCTCGGCTTATGTTCTTGCTTAGGATTACGTTGATTTTGCACGTTCATCCGAGTTCCTCTACTATGCTATATGACTCTGATGATATCAAAAACAGCCTCTAATTGGGGTTGTAATGTGGTTAGAGGGTTAAAGGTACAACAAGGGTTAATAGTTCTAGCGCTAGAAAAACAAAGTTAAAATGGCTTTAGCGAGTATGAAGTGACTGAGCTTTTGATTTATTCACTATTCTCTTTTTGGGATGTTTTCTTGAGACGTTTTTTATTTTAAGAACTGGGGAATGAAGTTCTCCCCTTTTTGTTCGTCTCTTTTCTTAACCTTTTCCTTTTCCTTTTCTGTTTTTCTCTTTTTCCCTTTTCTCTTTTTTTTTCTTTTTGGGATAGTGATGCTCATTCACTTTTAGCCTTTTGGCTTGCTACTATAATGCCATAAACAAAGAAAAAGCGCTAGGAGAAAGCAAAGGCTCAATTTGAGCTTTGCAAAAACTTGGGTTAAGTAGCAAACCAAGTTGTGGTTTGCAAAAATAGGTTAGAATGAAAGAAAAATCTATCAACTACAAAAATATAGGCTCAAAGGGGCTTCCTAGAGTGGATGAAAAAGAGAAAATAAGGTAAAGAAAAATGGGTAATTCTAATGAGGCTGATTCATCGCTTATCATTTCAAATCATTGCATGTAGGTTCAACACAGTATTAGGTGCAAAATCTGTAATCTTTCCACAAGTCAAAGCATTCACACAAAAATGTCAAGAAAAAGAGCTTTTTGATGTTCGCTCTTAGGCTCAAACTCAACTCACAATTCTTTGGGTTTCAATTTTGTGTTTACTAGTTTTCCCCAAACTCAAGTTCAACATCACATGCCTTCAATTCTTAAGTTATCTACCTAAGTAATGATTTTAGCATTTCTTCAAAAGTAGGGTCTAAATGCAAACTTTAGCTCATGCTCTTATAGATACAAGGATTGTGTCCTACACCTAAACTAGTTGTCATGCAATCTTAGATTCGGTTCTCAGCCCTCAAGGGCAACTAACGAAGTTTAGATTCGAAGGAGGTTCACGGTTTTAGATCCTAAACATGCGAGAACATAAATAAAACCCGAAAACGCTAAACTAAACTAGACACGACGCAACAAAAATTTAAAAATTATACAATTTTTGTAAGTTTGTCTACCCCTCCTCCTCACACTAAAAATATGCAATAAGTTCCAACATTGCATCACAAACCATAAAGTACAAGTGAAAAAAGTTAGGGTGGAGAAGAAAACTTACGGATTTTATCGCAATCGCCAAAAATTTGATGATTTGCGGTGCAAATTTTTTTTTTATTTATTTATTATTATTATTTTTCGGCTCCATTCGGGAAAAAAAATCTCGAACAGTTTGCTTATCGCGGCCGAGCAGCAGTGCCCAGCGGCGGACTGCGCGCCAGCGCCCAACGGCGGGCTGCGCGCAGTGCCCAGCGGCAGGCTGCGCACCAGCGCCTAGCGGCGGGCTGGGCGCAGTGCCCAGCGGCAGCCTGCGCGCCAGCGGCCCAGCTCGCGGCGAGCAGGGCCCTGCTCGCCGAGCTGGGCGGCAGTGCCCAGCTCGGCGAGCTGGGCCTCCTGGGCCAAAAAATATATTTTTTTTAATTTTATTTTAAACCTGAAAACTTTAAAATAAAAATAAAAATAAAATAAAATAAAATAAAAGAAAAGAAAACTAAACAACTAAAAAAAATATTTATTTATTATTATTATTATTTTTAAACGAACATTTTTTTTAAAAAAAAACGTAAAAGAAAACTAAAAAGACTAAACTAAAAAAATCAATGTATAATCTAAATAAAATAAACCTGAAAAGTTTTATTAAAACTTGGGTTGCCTCCCAAGAAGAGCTACGTTATAGTCGGTGAGCTCGACATAGAATTCCCGCCTAGGTGTATGCTTCTACTCGCGTTAGGAACTCGAACTCCTTAACAAATAACCCGTACCTACAAAACGGATTAAGAGCCTCAAATAAGTTTAATGAAAGTAGGAGGCCGAATTTAAACATATTATGAAAAATTTTGGTTTGCTCCCTTTTGGATTCTCTTGGTAGGTCGAAGAGAATGAAAACTTCTGAACAAGGAGTAAATCCAAACTTTTCAAACTTTTGAGGAAAAGGTAGTTGATATACACAAGCTTTGATTTGATCATTTATTTCTATCACATGATTTAGAATTTCAGATTTTGAACCGGGGTTGCTTACCGCTTCCGGTTCTTCACTTACCTTGAGTGATGCATGTGACAGTGGATTTGGTTCTACCTTTTCGTCATTCCTCAAAGAGATGGTTTGAGCTGATTCCCTTTGTGGGATCTCTATGTTTTCCTTTATGCCTGGGAGAGCATTTCGGGATTGCTTTTGCATCTCTTGGTTTATTTGAGCCAATTGGTTGCTCAAGTCCTTGCAAACCTCCTCGTTGATTGTAAGTCGGGCTGATATTCCTTTCAAAAGGGACAGCACCTCATCTCGTGAGCTAGAGGGTTGTGGAGGAACTTGGCTTGCTTGTTCGTAAGGGAACATTCCCAATTCGTTTTCCCTGTGCTCATTAACAAACCTATTTGGAGGCCTCAACATGTTAGGGTTCCCGTAGGACAGATTTGAGTGTTGAGGTCTCCTCCAATCACTACCATAAAAGCTGTAAGAATTGGGGTTAGAATTATACCTTTGGTGATTACCCACAAAACTTACACTTTCATTGGTGTTGAGGCTCAGATTCGCCATCAAGATATCCATTTTCTCATTTAAGTCGGCCATGGAGGGATTGGGAGCCTCATTCTCCAGGGTATGAATGTATTGTCTTGATGGGATAGTAAACTTTTGAGCTTGCCACTCGACTTTTTCTTGCCAATTCATTGATCAGAGAATGCTGAGAAAAAGTGAAGTTCTAGCACAAAAGTTGATAAGTAACAGTATACAGATATGAACAAGTATAGAAAAGTATAAAGAAATCATATATCAACAAGTATAAACGATATAAACAAAGATATTCACAATGAATGCCTAAACTAACAAATCAACCTTTGGTTCGATATTGCAGAAGAAATAAATCCCCGGCAACGGCGCCAAAAACTTGATGCGTCCTCGGTGAAGACTCACTAAGGGATAAGTGTACCCCGTCGTTATCAAGTAATAAATTTCTGGTTTAAGTCCAGGTTATCGTCCACAGGATTTATTTCTGCAAGTACCGAGCTACTCGATCTCGGATGTTATCTAGGCTTAGGGGGTTTTGAGTTGGTTTGTTTTAATTAATCTACTCCTAGGTTGATTTGTACTAATCCTAGCTAAGTTATCTAATTCTAACTAAGTTATTCTACGCCTAACTAAATTACTCTACCCCTAATTGATCTTTCATTAATGAAATTATTCGAAGGAATATGGTATGAACGATAATAATGAAGATAGGTTATCAAGTCTATTGAATAAAAACCTAATCTGAGTCACTTGTATTCAAGGCGATTAACCCTACTTACCCTCCTGAGGTTCCTAGCGCGTGATTCCCTAAGGCCGAAACTAGGTCTAAGGCTCAGTAAATTGGCGCTTAATCAACTAAGAGGTCGTCAATCTCCTAGGCTCTGACTAGGTCAGATTCAGCTCGCAATATGTGCCTACTAGATTTTGGGGCTTTTGAATGAGTTAAACCAATTGAATAAAGCGTAAGACAGAGATTAAACAAATAATCATAGAACAAAACAAGAGCTAAATTATTATTAAAGGCGAAGATAATTGTCACAAGATACAATAAGTCAAGTTTGGCAACTGTATCAAAGAGTACAAACAAGGAAAGATAAAAGGAGATACAAAAATCCCTTTCAGGGAACCTGTTTACTCTGCAGCCGGCGACTTAATCTTAAGGACGGACCTTGATAATTCCTCGAGGAAGAGCTTTGAAGGAGCTTCAATGGAGGTTGAAGAAGATATGGAGAAGATGGAGAGGAATTACAAGGGGAAAGCTAAAATAATTTACGAAAACGAAAGAAATTGAATTACAATGGAAAAATCCTATTTATAGACGCGGCTCGGGCCTCTTTTTGACCTATTTTCGTGTCCTTGTTGGTGTAGGAAGACGTGGGGTCAAACATGGCTTCGTGGGGGCGGAATTGGTCTTTTTGACCAATTCTCGCAGGGCTGCTCGCGCCGAGCAGCCCCCTGCTCGCCGAGCAGGCGCCTGGTGGCCTGCTCGCCGAGCAGGCCTCTGGCGGCCTGCTCGGCGAGGAGGCCTCCAAGGGCCTGCTCGGCGAGCAGAAATGACCCACGGGGCCCTGCTCGTCGAGCGTTTTCGCCCGGAATGCTCCCGAAGCGTGCCGAACAACCTCGATTTCCTTTTTCGCCCGAACTTACACCTGCGCACGTATAAAAACTCCAGATAACATTAGTCCAAAAGCTAAATTGATCCGTCAATCGCTTATTTTGAGCAAACGCTTCGTTTGGTGCGACTTTTGACGGACCAATTAGCTCCAAAAGATAACGGAATTATACTATGCATACTATTTTGGCCGTATTTGCCTAAATTGATCACAAAACGAGCCTAAACGATGAAAAGTAAATAGAACGTTTCCAATTTCTAACTAACTCACACAAAAGCATTTAAATGCGAGAATTGCTCGCTTATTAACTAAATAACGCTAAAACCCGTCCTAAAACCGTACCCAAAGATAGGGTTTTTTGACCCCTATCAATAGCCTACCCCGTAGATACAAGCTAGGGGATACTGCGAGTTCCACAGTAATTATGGGCACAATATCGAGAACTGTGATAGATTGAAGCACGAGATCTAAGATTTGATTGAGGAGAAGAAGATAGCTGATCCTTCGTCAGCGAACCCTTCCACTAGGCGTAATCAATTGCCTAACCATAGGGTGAGTATGATCGGGTCTGGGCTTGAAGAGAGTTTGGTTATGCAATCCTTCAGGGAAAACGAAGAGGAGTTGTTGGACTCCGAAGAGAAGAGTAATATGGGAAATGGTTTATATGTGTCCTTTCTTGGCAAGGAGCAGGCGGACGAACCAATGGATGAAGGACTAGACGGCGGAGCACCGTATGATGAAGATAGTGCCGAAGAGACCGGGGAAGGGTCGTCTCGAACTATCGTGCCAGAGTTGAGTTTATTTAGTGGGGTGGAAAATCCCGATGTGCACTTGCGCGAGTATATGCATGATATGTTTGTTGAATCCTTTGGGGTGGACAAGGTTGCTCAGTGGTTCCACTCATTGCCCGACTCCTGCAAGCATGATTGGGAACAGTTGTCCGATCTATTCCTAGAGAAGTACAAGAAAGCTAAGGATAGGACCGCGGAGCGCTTTGCGCTGCAAATTAGACCTATTAAACGTCCGTTGCCAGCTGTCAGTAAGTATAACGACAACAAGGATCCAATGGAACACCTCCACTTCTACTTATCGGCCATGGGGCCTTTGGGTTTTAATGAAGAAGAGATCACCAGTCTGTTTTGAAATTCACTAATGGGGGAGCCGCTGATGTGGTATATGTCTCTTCCGATGCGTATCAAGTGTGATTGGGCCGCGATGACCAAGAGGTTCATTAAGGAATATACGGTATGGATGATTGCGAACCAAACACCGGACTCGCCCTCTTATGAGACGCCTGACGCGGTGTTAACCATGCCCAAGTATGGTGGATATCGGGATCCCGCTGAGCACGCGAAGTTATTCTGTAATCATATGTATGACGTCGGATTCCCTCAAAATGAGTTACACGAACACTTCCCGGAAACTCTCATAGGGGAAGCCTTTTTGTGGCACCAAGGGCTATCGGAAGAAGAAAGGGGTCATTGGAAACCTCTTCGGGATGCGTTTGTGTCGAGATATGAAATGTACATTCCATGGACGGGATCCCTAGAAGACCTGGATAGGATCAGGCAATTCCCCGAGGAACTGTTTGCGGATTACGCTAGGAGGTGGAGGTAGCACTACGAGCAATGTCAAAAAACGATGAGTGATAAGGTGCATCTCATGTGCATACAGAGAGGCGCTACTCCGATAGCGGAAAAAAGGATGAATAGAGTATTTCTCAGAAATTATGACGAATTGGTTGGCTGGGCTATCTATGGATCGGCAGATCCCTTCTATTTAAATCCGAACGTCCCTCACGTAATGGATCTGATGGTCGTGGACATTTGGGAAAGTTCCTCGGAGGAGGAGGATACCGATAAGAGAATTCCTATCAATATTTGGGATGAATCTGATGATGAGTCGGAGATTGCCGTTATGACAAGATCAGGTCGAGTGGCCGAGGGAAAGGCGCCGATGGTGGAAACTGAGGTGGGAGAAGTATCGGCCCCCAAGCCGGATGATCAAGTCCTCGAGCAGTTGAAGAAAACACAAGCTAAGTCTACAGTGTGGGAAGTCTTGTGCCATTCTAAGTACCACCGTGAGAATTTGATGAAAGAGTTGCAGAATTTGGTCATTTCTACCGATACTGAGCCGGCGGCATTAGTAGGGGCAATCATGGACCGGAAGAGAACTGAAATCACCTTCACCGATGAAGATCTCCCAGAAGAGGGGAAGGCTCACAACAAGCCTTTGTACATCCGAGCTGAGATAAATGGGAAGAGAACAAGTTGTGTGATGGTTGATGATGGATCGACCGTTAACGTGTGTCCGTTGAAGCTGTTATCCAAGTTGGGGATAGAGAAGGGAGATTTGATGGCCTCGGAGACTATAATTCTAGCTTACGATGATAGTCATCGCCACATCGAGGGAGTTTTCAAGGCTAAGCTGAAAGTGGGGCCGCATGAGGAGGAGACTGAGTTCACTGTGTTGGATATACCGGTGACTTTTGTTGTATTGTTGGGACGTCCATGGTTCCACAAGTTGGGAGGTGTGCCCTCCACGCTCCATCAAATGATCAAGTTCCCCTACGGGGAGGAGATAGTGACTATCCGAGCCGAGAAACTGAGTTCGGTGGCTGCATTGGGAATTGAGCCTCAGCTTTTCTCCGGATTCCAAGTTTTCGGGATCTACGAGTCCAGCATGACCATCGACGTGATAAAGATGATGAAAGGAGGTTTCATCCCCAAAATGGGCTTGGGAGCGCACCATCAAGGGTTGCCAGAATCTCCGAACTTCAAGAGTCAGAAAATCCGGAGGGGTTTGGGATATGAGCTGGGAGGTCCGTCCAACACAGGCAGTGAGGGAAAAGTGGGCCTAAAGAAGTATTTTGTGAATGAGGGCCACGGGAAGCTTTATTCGGGAACTTCCGAGTCATGGACTAGCACTGAGGGAAAGGTTCTGCCCGGCTTTTAAGATTTTCAACGATGTCACCAGCTGGGGCAAAGGAGAGGCAAGCTGCTTCATCGAGGAGATCATGATGTTAGATCTGAATGTCGAGGAGCAGGTCATCACAATGGAAGCCACTATGGGAGCGGTGGACGAGCCCGGTACCTCCAAGGCCTATGAGGAACCCGAGAACCCTGTTGATGACAATTGTATTACTGCTTTATTTGAATCTGATGATGTACTCGCCAATACTATCAATGAAATGAATTCTGATTTTGCTTACTTGCTTGATGTTGATTCTGATCATTCCATGCATTCTCATTCATATAATATGCCTACATTTGAAATCAATACAATAGAAATGTCAACTTTCAATCTTGGCACGGATGAAAATCCTAAACTTATACAAATTGCTCAAGGATTAACTACTGAAGAGAGGAAAGAATTTGAGAGAATAATTAAAAAATACGAAATAGTGTTTGCTTGGACGTACGAAGATATGCCATGAATCAATCAATCGTAACTCACCGTATTCCAACATACCCCGATGCTAGACCCGTGAAACAGAAACTCCGACGCATGAGGCCGGAATGGGCAGATAAGATCAGAGAAGAAGTAAAGAAACAGTTAGAGGCAGGTTTTATCGAAGTAATCGACTACCCTCCTTGGGTCGCCAATGTAGTGCCAATCGCGAAGAAGGACGATAAAGTGAGAATGTGTGTCGATTATAGAGATCTCAACAAGGCTTGCCCCAAAGATGAGTTTGCGTTGCCTCACATCGATGTATTGATTGACAGTGCAGCATCCAGCGTCTTACACACAAACGTGGATGGTTTCATGGGCTACATGCAAGTTCAGATGGCCGAGAAGCACAAAGCAAAGACCTCGTTCACAACTGAGTGGGGGACGTACTGCTATAGAGTAATGCCATTTGGTTTGAAAAATGCTGGGGCAACTTATCAACGGATGGCTACGGCACTGTTCCACGACATGATACACAAAGAGGTGGAAGTCTATGTGGACGACATGATGGTCAAATTGGAGACGAGAGAGGGGCATTTCCCCGCACTTGAGAAGTTTTTGGCCCGAATTGCAGAATTCAAGCTGAGATTGAACCCGAAGAAGTGCTTTTTTGGTGTTTCATCGGGGAAAATCTTAGGCTACATAATCAGTAACAAGGGGATTGAGGTGGATCCCGATAAACTGAAGGCCATACAGGAAATGCCAGCACCAAAGAATGAGAAAGAAGTAAGAGGATTCCTGGGGCAGGTTCAGTATATCAGTCGGTTCATAGCACGACTCACCAAGATCTGCGAGCCGATCTTTAAGCTGCTACGGAAAGATCAACCCACGGTTTGGAATGATAAGTGCCAGTAAGCATTAGAGAGTGTTTGGAACTATTTGACCAATCCACCAGTTTTGAGACCGCCTAAACTTGGAAAACCGCTTCTCCTATACGTAGCGATCGAGGAGCGATCAATTGGGGCAATGTTGGCCCAAGAAGGGGACACCGGTGTGGAGCATGCGGTGTATTATCTGAGTAAGAAGTTCTTGGAATACGAGCTTAAGTATAACATGATCGAAAAGACGTGCGTGGCAGTAGTATGGCTAACAAAGAAGCTGCGGTACTATTTTCAGTCGTACAAAGCGATCATTATTTCCAGGATGGATCCCGTGAAGTATCTGTACCGAACTCCGTCCCTGACAGGGAAGCTAGCCCGATGGTTGTTGTTATTGTCAGAATTCGACATCGAGTATGTAACGAAAAAGGTTATCAAAGGGAGAGCCGTAGCAGAGTTTCTGGCCAATCAGCCTCTAAATGCAGAAGAGGAGGAGATAAACTATGATTTCCCCGATGAGCACTTGAACGCAATAGAAGTTATACCGTGGAAAATGTTCTTTGATGGAGCGGTTAACTCGAATGGAGCCGGGGTAGGAGTGCTACTTATCTCACCAGAAGGGGAAAGGATTCCAATGGCGAAGAAGTTTTCGTTCCCTCTTACTAATAATATGGCCGAGTACGAAGCATGCATCTATGGGTTAGAGTCACTAGCGGCACTGGGAGCGTCATATGTTGAAGTCTGGGGTGACTCAAAGTTAATTATCGAGCAAGCCCAAGGAAATTAGGAAGTAAGAGAAGAGAGATTGCGCCCGTACCTAGATCAGCTAGGGAGGTTAGCACAGAGGTTCGGTGAGTGTCGCTTTTATCATATTCCACGAGCGCAGAACCAAGCGGCGGATGCTTTGGCCACATTAGTGTCAGTATGGGATAATCCTCGGAACCTTGCCTCGAAGCCTTTGGTGTGGAGGAGGTCCCACAAACCGTGCTATGAAGACGTAATATTGTTGGGAGCGGATGAAAAGCCTTGGTATTTTGATATCGTGAACTTCATGAAAAGTGGGACGTACCCGGCAGAATCAGAACTTAGGGATCAGGCTGTGATCAGAAGGTTAGCTCAACAATTTTTCATCCACAACGATCTGCTTTATAAAAGGCACACCGATGGGTTACAATTGAGATGTTTAGACGAGGGAGAAGCCCGTGAGGCGATGGAGTCAGTGCACTCGGGAATTTCCGGAGCCCATATGGGAGGAGCAGTGTTGGCAAAGAAAATCATAAGGCAAGGCTTCTATTGGCTCACCATGGAAAGAGACTGCAATGAATATGTGAAGAAATGCCATGATTGTCAAATCCATGGAGATTATAATCACTTGCCAACTATGGAACTGCACGTGTTGGCACTCATTTGGCCGTTTGCAGCTTGGGGCATTGATATCATCGGTGAGGTGAGGCCTAATGCGTCAAATGGACACAAATTCATTGCAGTCGCCATTGATTACTTCACCAAGTGGGTAGAGGCAGAATCGTTTGGCAAATTGGGATCTAAGCAGATGAGGAAGTTTATCGAAAAACACCTAATCACCAGGTTTGGGGTGCCTCACCATATGATCACGGACAACGGGGTTCAGTTTCAAGGAGAAGTGAAAAGTCTCTTCCAGGAATACGGTATTGAGCATCATAGATCCTCTCCATATCGCCCGCAAGCTAATGGTGTAGTGGAGGCGGCTAATAAGAACCTTAAGAGGATTCTCGTTAAGACAGTGGAGTCATACCGGAATTGGCACGAACAGCTTCCGCTTGCTTTGTGGGCCTATCGCACAACCGTTAGAACATCTACTGGGGCAACGCCGTTCTCCTTAGTGTATGGGGCAGAAGCAGTCCTGCCGATTGAGATCGAAAAGCGATCGTTGAGAATCGCGGTAGAAGCAGAAATTCCCGAAGCGGAATGGGTGAAGAAGCGGTATGAACAGTTGGCATTGGTCGACGAGAAAAGAATGGAGGCCTTTTACCATGTGCAGCTGTATCAAAGGAGGATGGCCCGAGCCTTCAACAAAAGAGTTAAGGTTAATCCTATCAAAGAAGGGGATATGGTGCTGAAACAGATCCGAATGACGCACACCGACCCTAGGGGCAAGTTTAGGCCAAACTGGGAAGGAACATTTTTCGTGAAGAAGATCCTAAGCAAAGGGGCGGTGAAGCTAACTACTATGGACGGTATGGAGTTCTCTGAACCTACCAATCTGGATAGGCTTAAGAAATACTTTTCGTAAATAAGAAAGAAATAAAAATTCCCGATAGGTTGAAAACCCGTAAAGGGCGACCTATGCAACAATAAGGGACATCCCAATGGGTGAAAACCCGAAAGGGCACTCATTTGAAAATTCCGGGATAATAAAAGGAGAGTTGAAAAAACGCTGTGATCTGAAAACCAAAAAAAGGCGGGTCCTGGTAACAGTAGTTATATCTTGAGAAATTATAAAAATAATGTATAAGCGGCTAAGTATTTCTGTTGTTTGTAAATAAATAAAGGCATGAATATATTTGAAGAGGATGATTGGAATCATTATAATCTACTGAATGCATTGTATTATGAATCATGAGTTATACATTCCCTACCTCTTTCACATAAAAAGCCTACATCCTATCCACCCCTCTCCCTATATACAAGCTATACATCGGGGTAATACTAATGAGAAAACTACGAATAATAGGCCTATCAAGGAGGAAAATCCTAGAAGTCCTCGAAGTCCATCAGATGTGAAGCCCGCTCCGTGGCTAAGGCCTCCTCGGCAACCCGACGACCCTCCTCAGCGGCAAGACGCCCCTCGGTCTCCACTCGCATCATCTCCGCCCAATAAGCATCTCTCTCTTGGTAGACGCGTCTGACCCTAGCATCGGCATCCCGCTGCGACTGGCTGAACCGCTGATCATTAGCATGAAGATCGCTCTGCAAATAAAAAGAAAAAAAGAAAAAAAAACACCAAAATAGACAACAATGGAAGTTATACATACATAGGCGCATCACATGCATACATTTCACTACACTATAACAAAATAAGAATACTTACCAGGTGGCTGGCGCAACGCAGGTTGAGCCGCTCTCAAAAATAATCGGATAATCCCACGAAGTCGGTGCACGTCTCCCTCGAGGTATGGAGGGAATCAGGGGGATCGAACGGCACCATCGAGGTGAAAACCGGAGGGGCTGTCTCGACGCCGGAGTAGGCCACGCCCGCCTTGCCATAACGAACCACCGAATACTCTAACGTTAGTGAGAGAGAGAGAAGAAGAGAGAGAAGGTGTGGGGTTGAAAATGAACCCCACCACCTTTTATAGGAAAAGGAAATGGCATATCCGTAATAATGAAAAAGGTACGACGTGAGATAAAGGTAAAAAGTAAATAATTAATTACCAGGTGCACAGACCTCCGATTTGCAGTCCGTTTCAGCCTACGTTTCAGCCAGGCGGTGACCAATACCCCAAGGAAGTGATTCCAAATGACAGCCAAAATTTACAGGACAGTGGCGCCAGTCAAAATACAGACAACAGTCAACAGAAAAATAATTTTTAGTCTAAAAAGTTCCAAACGAAAGGATAAGCACCTTCCTACCAACAACTCAAATACACGAGACAGTAGCTCCAGTAAAAAATGCAGACGTCAGTATCTTGAAATTCAGAATTGCTGGAGAGAGCCATTTTACCTACGGTCGATGACCGAGGTTGCTATAGAGAGCCATTTTACCTACGGCCGATGACCGAGGTTGCTATTGAGAGCCATTTTTACCACGGTCGATGACTGAGGTTGCTATTGAGAGCCATTTTACCACGGTCGATGACCGAGGTTGCTATAGAGAGCCATTTTACCTACGGTCGATGACCGAGGTTGCTATTGAGAGCCATTTTTACCACGGTCCATGACCGAGGTTGCTATTGAGAGCCATTTTACCACGGTCGATGACCGAGGTTGCTATAGAGAGCCATTTTACTTACGGTCGATGACCGAGGTTGCTATTGAGAGCCATTTGACCTACGGTCGATGACCGAGGTTGTTATAGAGAGCCATTTTACCACGGTCGATGAGTGAGGTTGCTATAGAGAGCCATTTTACCTACGGTCGATGACCGAGGTTTATATTGAGAGCCATTTTACCCGCGGTCGATGACCAGGGTTGCTAGAGAGAGCCATTTTACCTATGGTCGATGACCGAGGTTGCTAGAGAGAGCCATTTTACGTGCGGTCGATGACTAGGGTTGCTAGAAAGAGCCATTTACCTGCGGTCGACTTAGACTAGGGTCCCCAGGAGAAGCGTCCACCGGCCCCCGATTCAAAGGCAAGGATGGGACAGACAAGGCGAAAATCGAAGACAAGGCAGGAGCGTGCGGCGCGGAGATCAGGTATTCCTCCTCCTACTCTATATGTGTCTTTTACTTTGATATATTTCCATTGCATGTGCTGCGTTAGCAAAAAAACGTTTTCAAAACACACACATCACTGCCAAGATAGAAAAGTAGAGACAACTGTAGACACCGAGTCGAAGGACCTGAGATGAAAACCCGCGATAAACGGCTAAAGCGGTTGATTCCATTAATTAGGAAATTTAAAAATCAAAAGGAAACTCGGAGAGACGGCATGTGATAGCCCCGCTAACAAATTCAGCGTCTCCTGAGTGAGGTCGGGCATGTTCATCGTCATGTCGATGTATGAGAGGGCCCTGGAAGTCGGAGGTTAGCCGACGAGTGACTAGTGTCGCTCCCGGCGATAATCGTCGTTATGTAAATAACGGTGCGCGACGCGTCGAATGCCCGCCCGACGGGCCGGGTGTTGAACGTCGCCCGTTGGACGACGAGCGTCGCTCATCGAGCGTTGGGCGCAGCCCGAGGCACATCGACGTCGCCCGACGTTCGATGGACGGACGCCCCGCGTCGTCGGGCGGGCGCCCAACGCTCGTTGGGCGGACGCCCAACGACGTCGGGCGGACGCCCAACATTCGTTGGACGAATGCCCGACGAGGTTGGGCGAACGCCCAACGGCTGTTGGGTGCGCGCCCAACAACAATTGGGCGTCCGCCCAACAAAAGTTGGACGTTCGCCCAACTTAAGTTGGGCGTCCGCCCAACTATTTTGGGCGTACGCCCAATTCCCGTCGGGCGACGCCCAAACCGTTTTGGGATCCGTGCCTATAAAAGGCACGGATCCCCATGCATTAATGGAGGAGGAATTTCTTGGGAGCTTCTCACTCTAGACATTTTTAGAGAGAGAAAGTTAAATTTTTGGAGAAAATACTTTTTTTTCCTAAAAAATCCCAAATATTCTAAAAGTTAAATATTTTACCAAAACATCAAAAATACCGAAAATTCATAATACGTGGAATCAACCGGCACCAGCTGTCAATACCGATCTTGATGTATTATCCGAGGACTAGTCTCGTTTTTATTTATTTTATTTATTCTATTCATTTATTTATTTTTAGGATATAGTTTTATTTGTTTATTTAGTTATTTATTTATCACGTTTATTTACTTTTCCGCGTTTATTTAATTCCCGTCTCGTATTAAACAAATGTTTTTGTTTTGAATAAAAAACCCTCGTCTTGACATCCCAACACGAACCGTGACCCGATTTGAGGGTAGTTCGGGATCAAAACGTTGTAATTATAAATTTTAAAAATATTTCCAAATAACGTTTTGAAATAAAACATCTTTTTAGGAATCTCCATTATAGACTATGATCCAATTTGGGTAGTTCGGAGGTCCAAGACGATAGAATAGATCTAATCTAAAGTGTTTGAATAAATCTGAAAAGTATAGGGACTGCTGTTGATATTCTGCCTTTTCTGTCCGTAACAGCAGATTAGCGACGGATTTTCCGTCGGTAATCTGCAGGAATCCGAAAATTATCCTTTTAAACCCATTTTCTCAACCTTTTGACATTTGATTCTTGTATATATAAGTATATAATTATGTAATATATTTATAAAAATTATTTTTGGGTCCTATAACTATTAATTATGTATTATATAGCTATATATTTCATATTTGGAACCGAATTCATTTTGATTTGGTTTTGTAAAGTAATATATGTGTATATATATGTATAGTTTTTGGGTTATTTGGGTTATATTAGCTATTATTAGGTGAAACCATTTTGGGATAAATGATATTCTCTTATTTTGGAGTTTTGTCCATTATTTTTACATAGCTTTAACTAGGATAAAGAAGGTATTATATTTAGTATTTCCAATTTTCATTATTATACATATACTTAATAATGTAATATAGTATCTTTTATTTGTTTTTCTTTAAATCTATAGATATATCATTATTTTTAGTTAAAAAATGTATATATATATGTATATATTCTTTTTCTTATTCTTTTGACATTTATGGGTATATATTTTAAATGAGTTTTACTTGGTGAATTTTGGTTTAATTGGTTCATTATTGTGATTATGTTTAAGTGAGGAGTAAATTGAGTGAAAAAAGGGAAAATAAACCACAAAAAAGAGATTTTAACTTAATTATTCAAGCTAATGGTTTCTAGAGGTTCCTAACGTAATTAATAAGTTTCTTTCTAATTCTTTATCATTTTCAAACGACTCCTCAAATATCATGTTTTAAAACCTTAATTCGTTCCAACGACGGATTAAGCGAACCTTGTAATTAAAATTGTTTTTTATTGTAAATAATGGAGTTTTGAATCGTTTTCTCAATTAAAAGGTTTTGTACAAAAATAAATGGACTTGTATGCTTAATCACGTTTTTGGTTAAAATTTTTCATTTCACATCTTCAAACACTCGAACCGTTCCAACGGCGATTCGAGTGGATATCATAACGGGGTTTTGAAATGTACCTAAATCGTTCCAACGGCGATGGGGTACGAACCATATAAATAAAAACTCATTTTTGGGAATGAGATTAGCGTAGAAATAACATATAAATCGAAGCATAAATCACACCGTAAATAAATCAATTCTTTCTTCTATCCCCTCTCTCCTATACGCTTTAAATTCATGCAAAATGGGTGTTTCTTTAATAAAATGGCTTTCAATAACATGCTCAAAACGGTTTTCAAAGCGAGAAAGAAAAGGTTTCAAACGAATTTTAAACTTAAAGAAATATACGATTAGTCCGTTATCGCCTAACACGCTAAGTAGGAGGCCGGTGGTTCATAACCGGGCGATGTCGGGGTGCCTAGTAGCCTTTCTCTGGAAAGGAGCTAGCCTTCTCGGCTCGTACCTAAGTTTCCCGAACCCTCACCGGTCTCCCGCAAGGGATTGGTGTTCATTTTCCCATTCGTGGGTGGCGACTCTTCCATACTCCGAGCTCCGGCCCTACCGAGCAGCTTGATTCCGCGATTGGTTGCTTTCGGCGCCAATCACAACATCTGTCGTCAACGGTGTCCACCCCCGGTCCGCCCGGGCGAGGCCGCGACACCTACAACTATGAATTGTGAAAATGGTAAAAGTATTTATTACTTTTTGAAGAATACAATTATAGCTCATGTTCTTATATACATATAAAACTTCACACTGGTATATCATCATAACTTTATAACAACTTGAAATTAACTAACTGTTTTTTGCACCAATTATGTTATTGACAGTTAGCTTAACTAACTTCTTGCTTGTTAATTATGTTGATCACGTGTGAATCTTCCAACACTCCCTCCTCATATGTATTCTGATATATCTGTACAAGATGCACTGCTCCCATCTTCAACAAACAGAAGCCATTTAACTATAACTCAATGGTTTGGTAAATATATCAGCCAACTAATCATTTAAAGTAATAAAATGTGTATTCAATAAATAATTTTGTAAATGATCTCTCATTATGTGACCGTGAATATCCAAATGCTTCAATCCTCTCATGAAATACTAGATTTTTTTGCAATATGAATTGCATCTTTGTTATCACAATAAAGTGGGATGAGCTATTTTACTCATTAAGATCGGGGGCTGGATGTCGCGGTTTCCTAGTTACCTCCTTTCCAATCTGACTGTTTCTTACTCCAATCTGACTGTTTCTTACTCGGACCATTCTCCACTACTGCTTGAGGTTGATTTTCAATAAACTGTTCGTAAAAAACATCATTTCCGTTTTGAATTTGTGTGGTGCCTGGAGAATGGTTTCTCTGAAGCTGTGCAAATTTTTTGGGAGTCGACTAGGAGCGTTCCTGATTTGGCTAGGTTGGATGTGCGCAGGGCTATGATTAGCAAATGGGTGTGGATTTTAAGTGTTGTTTCACAAAAAAAAAAAAGCAGATATAAACATCAATTGGAGCAGCTTCGGGATAGAACGGAAGGGGTATTAGCGGCTCGTTTTTGTGCTTGTCAGAGATAAGCTGAATGTTGTTCTGGAACAGGAATCAATATATTGGAGGCAACGGGCAAAAGCGTTTTGGATTCGGGAGGGGGATCGTAATACGAGATTCTTCAATGCTTCTATTTCGGCACGAAGAAAAGCAAACCGCATTGATCAGCTAATTGATGAGAATAGGATTGAACATGTAGAAGAGGCGGGTAAGTGTTGTGTTGCGTTACATTATTTTGCTAATTTGTTTATTACTTCCCCGTTACCCGACCTGGCGGGAATTGATGTGGTTCCGTGTGTGGTCACAAATAAAGCAAATTGTCTTTTAACTGCCCCGTTCATATTTGAGGAATTTACATCAGCTATGGTTCAAATGCATCCGGATAAATCCCATGTACCGGATGGACTAAATCCGGGATTTTATCAATATTTTTGGCCTGTTATCGGCCAAGAGATTTTTCAAGCATGCTTGGGATGCTTAATCGTAATGAATTTTCTACCAATTTGAATCATACAGTTATCGCCTTAATTCCTAAATGTGACAACCTGGTACGTATGACTGAACTTCGGCCTATATCTTTATGTAATGTGCTGTACAAACTAGTTGCTAAGGTATTGGCAAATAGATTGAAAGGTACCCTCTCTGATATTATTTCTGAAAGTCAATCCGCTTTTGTACCTGGTAGATCCTTAATTGATAATGTACAAATTGCTTTTGAGTCCCTGCACTATATGAAATGTAAGCAAAGAGGTGGGAAGGGAGAGGTGGCGCTGAAAATTGATATTAGTAAAGCCTATGATAGGGTGGATTGGGGATTCTTGAAGGCGCTTTTAATTCGTATGGGTTATAATGGTCAATGGGTGGATTGGATGATGCTTTGTGTTAGTACTGTTAGCTATGAAATTGGTGTAAACTCGGATTTGATTGGGCATATGATCCCTGGGAGGCGGTTGCGTCAAGGGGATCACTATCTCTGTACTTATTTATTATTTGTGCTGAAGTTCTCTTTAGAATGATTTCACATGCTGAGGTTGATGGTTTACTTACTGGTTGTCGAATTTGTATAGGGCCCCCTAGTATTTCCTTTTTTTTTTGGATGATAGTTTTCTATTCTTCAGTGCAACTGAAACTGAAAGTAGACAAGTTGGGAACATTCTGCGGGTTTATGAGGTTTGTCGGGTCAGACAGTAAACTTGGCTAAATCTGGAATTTATTTTAGCCCTAATGTAATGGAGGAAACACGAGTTTAATCAAAAGTATTTTAGGGATGCAGGTGCCTCTGAGTACTAGCAGGTATCTCGGACTTCCCTCACTTATTGGTAGATCCAGAAAAGATATTTTTAGGTTTTTGAAAGACCAACTTCAAAGAAGATTTAGTAGTTGGACTTTCAGGTTCTTATCTAGTGAAGGGAATGGAGTTTTGCTTAAATTAGTAGCACAGTCCTTGCCCACTTTTTGTGTGAGCACCTTTTTATTACCCAAATCTACTTGTGAGGAACTGCAGAAAATGATGAACTCTTTTTAGTGGGGTTCGAAGAGTAATGGTGCTAGCAGGATCCATTGATGTAGTTGGGATCGACTTAGTATGAGAAATGAGAGAGGGGCCTGGGGCTTTAGAATTTTGTATGAATTTAATTTATCCATGTTGGGTAAGCAGGGATGGAAGTTAATTGAGAACCCTAATACACTTGTGAGTCGTATGTTCAAAGCTAAATATTATGCTCAAGGCTCATTTTTAACCTCTAAACTGGGCAATAATCCTAGTTTTGTTTGGAGGAGTGTATGGAGCTCAATTGATGTATTGAAGAACAAGATTAGATGGAGAGTTGGCGTGGTGATCAAATTTCTGTATGGATGGACCCTTAGCTGCAAACGGATTATCGTCTTGTGCGGGAATCAGTATGTTCAGAAGAAAATTGGGAAGCTTGTATAGCGAACCTATTTATTCCAGGTACTAGGATTTGGCATAGAGGGAAACTTGCTAGATGGTTTTCTCACGCATAATCTGAAATCATCAGTAATATGGTTGTGGTCCAAAAGGAGAGAGACGACTCAGTTTTGTGGCATTTCATTGCTAATGGTCGGTATTCTATAAAGTCTGGATATCACCGACTTGAGGAGATTCGGTATGGAGAGGCTACGCACCCGGGATGGAGACGGATTTTGAAATTGAAGGTATTGCCCAAAATTCGATTGTTCTTGTGGCGGTTGTGCGCAAAATTGCTTTCGTTTCATGTCAGATTATTACAAAGACATGTACCGACGAATCTGGCTTGCGTGAATTGTGAGGGAGACGCTGAACATGGATGGCATCTTTTCTCTGGGTGTGGCTTTGCTGATCGGTGCTGGCAGGTAGCTCGACTGTCTGCGTCGGGTTGTGAGTGGGAAGGAATTGAAGAATGGGTGTTGCATATATTGATTATAGACTCGCAGGAGATGGCAGGGAGGCGGGCAGTGGTTTTATGGGTGATATGGAATCAGCGGAATGCAAGGCTATGGTCGGGTTTGGTTGAAGGAGCGAGCGTTGTGATTCTTCGAGCTGATCTTTTTGCAGCTGGATGGCTAGTGGGTTAGTTATAGTCAAGTAACCAGACGGGGCAGGTGACTGCTGCGGATGGTGTTGGATGGCAAGCTTCAGAGTTTTGGAGATTTAAATGTAATGTCGATTCGACATTATTTTTTGGTTCGGGCGAGTATGGGGTAGAAGGAGTTGTACGGGGCAGTGCTGGTGTTTTTCAAGCGTGCTTTAACAGCTTCAGGGTCGAGAGAGTTACGATTTTACAGGCAGAGGCGTTAGCATTATTCAAGCAATGTATTAGTGTATTTCGTCCTCAATGTCAAAGATCATTTTTTATTCGGACTCTAAGAGTATCATTGACATGATCATGCTATCCACTGTGCATTGAAATGAGGTTGGTGGAGTTGTGGAGGATATTTGTAGAATTCTTTTAGATCGCCCTAATTTTTCTATGGCTTTTGTTCCTAGATTAGCGAACGAGGTGGCTCATCTTATGACCCGTTATGATCGTTCTAATGCTAGTTTTTACAATGATTCAAGTAAGTTTTTTTAGTTTCTGCACTCTGTATTGATTCAATTATTGATTAATAAGATCTTTGCATTTCTCTTAAAAAAAGCGTATATGTATGTGAGGCTACTTATACCATTAGGCAGGGGTGGAGCCAGCCTAAGGCTCGGGGGGCCGGAGCCCTCCCGTTACCATTATCAATTAATTTAAATGGACCCTTTATTTTGATAACACTTTTGAATTCATTTTTATTATGTTTTTACCATAAAAAAAGTAAACATATTTAATTTTCTATTAGTTCAATGCTAGTTTCTAAAAAAATGATAACATTTTTATAGTTTTAACGCGTTGGAGGTTAAAATTTTTTAAATTTTATCAACTCCCTCCAATCCCATTTTCTTTTAAAAAGTTTTTTATTTATTTTAACTTTATTTTTCAATAATTATAAAAACATGTTACCATTATTAATTAATTTAAATGGACTCTTTATTTTGATAACACTTTTGAATTCATTTTTATGTCTCTACCATTAAAAAAAAGAAAACATATTTAATTTTCCATTAGTTCAATATTTTCTAAAAATGATACTACCTCCGTTTCATATTACATGCCTTTTTAGAGAGTTGTATAGAAATTGAGAATATTACAAAAAAGACATTGTTGCCCCTTATTTACCGTGTTTTATAGTAGAAAAAAAAGATGACTTAACGTGTATTGATTATATAAAATGACATGTAATATGAAAACAAAAAGAATCTCTAAAAAGACATGTAATATGAAACAGAGGGAGTAACATTTTTATAGTTTTAACGCGTTGGAGGTTAAATTTTTTTTGTCCAACCCTTACGGACTGGACTTTGAAAATTTACCTCCAACCGCATGATTAAAATTAGCCCCCCAAATCTAAATTCCTGGCTTCAACACTGCGATTGGGCAATGACACGAACAGATCTAAAGAGAAGATAGGGATCTTGGACACCCACTACTAGACCTGTTCAAGGACCCGCTGGCCCATCCAGGCCCGCTGTATATGAGTTGGGTTTGGACATGCATAATTAGTTTTTGGTCCGGCCCGACCCAAATCCGAACAAACACGAATATAAGATGGGACGGGTTTGGGATTTATCTCAAAACCCATACTTAGCCCGGCCCGGCCCGACTTCTATAATTTGTACTTTAAATTTTATGTATCATTTTATAATTGTATACCATACAAGAAATCTGATCCATTGGATTTTTTACTTTCATATTCTAAGATTAGTTTTTATCAATTTTGTTTGGATTACTTTAAAATATTAAATATTATTAAAATGAAATTATATATTAGTGGTTGTGCTTTGTGAAAATATTAATTCGTGCTTTTGTTTGTATGAGTTTAACATTTTACACTAAATTTTATACAGTGAAAAAATTTAAAATTCAATATTAAATAAATTTCAGAAAAAAAATGGGTGGACAAGGCTGGACCTGAGATTTATAATTTTCTTTTTCGGGTTAAACCTGGCCCGGCCCGATATTTAAATAGTGTAGGTTGGGCTGTATATGGAAAGATGATTTTAGAGGTCAATCCGATTGAACCCGGCCCGGTCCAGCCTACTAGTCCGAAAATGTTTAAATCATACTAAAATAATTTATATGAATTTTTAATTTTTTTAATGCAAAAACACGCATAAAATATAAATTTAACACACAGAAATCACTAGATATGATCACAATCACTCATCGTTACAGAATTGGAATTGGTACAGAGAATATTTGGAGAGTCCGTCATCTTCCATGGGTTTGTAAATTCCTTGTTAAAGACAGACTGTGTTTATGCCTACGAATCCATTGTTTGGTTCTAAAGTTACTTTCGCATACAACACCATCATCAGAGCCCATGCTGCTTCCTCTCCTTCCCTTGCTCTCTCCCTCTTTTCTCGCATGCGCCGAGCTGGTGTCTCCCCTGATCACTTTACCTTTCCTTCTGTACTCAAGGCTTGTTCCCGACTCCAAAGTGGTCTACACCTCCATTCGCTCATAATTAAGCTCGCTTTCGATACTAATATATATGCACAAAACGCGTTGATCAATCTTTATGGCTGTTCTGGCCTGGTCAATGTCGCTTTCAAGGTGTTCGACGAAATGCTTGAAAGAGACTTCATCTCATGGTCTTCCATCATTGCTTGTTTTGCTAATAACGGTTTTAGCCAAGAAGCTTTGGCTTTATTTCAGCAAATGCAATTGGATGATAATGTTAAGCCTGATGAGGTGACAATGCTCAGCGTGGTTTCTGCTATTTCGAACTTGGGGGCATTGGAATTGGGCAGGTGGGTTGATGCTTATATTTCCAGAAATAATTTAGTGCTTACTGTGTCACTGGGTACTTCCCTGATTGATATGTATTCGAGATGCGGGTCTATTGAGGATTCTATCAGAGTGTTTGATGAAATGCCTCACAGAAATGTGTTAACTTGGACTGCGTTGATCAATGGTCTTGCAGTGCATGGACGAAGTAAGGAGGCAATTGGAGTGTTCAATGAGATGAAGGAAACATATTTACGGCCTGATCATGTTACATTTACTGGTGTTTTAGTAGCTTGCAGCCATGGTGGTCTTGTTGATGATGGCCGCCTAATTTTCAAAAGCATTAAAAGTAAATACGGTAGGGAACCAACACTTGAACATTATGGATGTATGGTTGATCTGTTAGGCCGGGCAGGGAAGCTTGAAGAGGCATTTGAATTTGTTGAAACAATGCCCTATAAACCAAATTCTGTCATTTGGAGGACATTGCTTGGTGCATGTGTAATCCATAAAAATCTTGTTTTTGCAGAGATTGTAAAGAAGAAGATCCACCAGCTAGACCCTTATCATGATGGTGACTTTGTACTTCTATCAAATGCTTATGGTGAAATTGGTAGATACAATGACAAGGCTGAGGTTAGAAGATCCATGCGTGAGAAGAAAATTGGTAAGAAACCCGGGTATAGTGTACTTCACATCGATGAGGAGATTCATGAGTTTGTATCGGGAGATCGCTCTCATCCCGAATCAGAGGAAATCAGGAACTTCTTGGTCTGTGTGATTGATAGTCTTAGAGATGAAGGTTATAATCCACATGTTTCCAATGTGTTTCATGACATTGAGGAGGAGGAGAAAGAGCATAGTCTTAACTACCACAGCGAAAAGTTAGCAGTTGCTTTCTCACTTCTTCGATTTAAGGACAGAAGAAGCATAAGAATCATGAAAAACATCCGAACTTGTCATGACTGTCATGGCTTCATGAAGCATGTCTCGAGCAAGTTTAATAAAGAAATTATTGTTCGGGACCGAAATAGGTTCCATCATTTTAGGAATGGAGCATGTTCTTGCCAGGATTTTTGGTAAAAGTAACACATGTTCATGTAATTTAGCCCTCTTTGATTTGGTCTAGTTGTATTAACTCCTGATGAGATGAGGCATAAGTTTCATATGAGCTTTATATAGATATGCATTCCATAATAGATGTCATGTTAGCCCTCTTCCGTTTTCGGTTGCAATTCTCCTGCTGTCTTTGTTCTTATTATCATTTTAATGGAGTTGTCACTGGAAATCTTTGTAACTTGTTAAATATAGGTTTTTCTTTCTTCCTCTTTGGTTCCTATAACTTTTTTGGTTTGGGATTTTTGTTCTCTTTCTGAATTTTTAACCCTGATATTGGATTGTGGATTATTTGAACGGTGTTCTCTGCCTTTTGGTTTATAATCAACTCTAATCTTATTCTCTTAATGCTAGGCATGCTTTATTTTTTCTTATGTTGTTTTTCTTTGAACTTCTTCTTGGCTGCATATTATTTTCCTTCTCTGCTTCTATTTAGTCCGATCGCCTCTCACTGTTGCGGTGTTTTTATATAGAATGCTCTCTTCTTTTAAATAGCTTTGATGTTTAACAACTAAGATTCGTTTCCTTAGATTTGTTTTTATGGTGTATTGAGTGCTAATACAACATCTTTCATTGTTGCATAATGAATTCAACATCCATTTAATGTCTCATGGCTGTAAATGATTTTTTTATGACTTGATTTTCTCTTCTCTCAGATTCATATGTCTTGTTTTGGTGGATAGTGTACGGTTCTTCAAGCGGCAGATGGTGAGTTCGGGATATAAGTTGGACGTTAGCAAATGCCTGTTGTTTCAATGGTTTGATCATTTCATTAGTGCTATTTTTACCATATGCTTTGGCTGATGGATTTTTGGTATACATTATGGTTCTCATTTAGCTTTTATTGAGCTTTAGTCACAACACAATGAATTCCTTGCCATATTGTCATTTTGGGACTGTCTCAAACTCAAATGTTTGGATCTGAACGTGATATTACGTGGCATCTAATTGTTTGAATTGAAATTTTCATTTCAGTGTTAAAATCGAGAACCTCACATGGATCTATTTGAGATATACCATTCAAAGAGTGTGTTTTGTGTCAAATTAGTGTGGCCATACATCTTATTTGTATACATTTTGATTAATTACTACTTCATTATAATGTTGTGTGGGTAATTTTTCTTAAATTCTTCAAGGGTTGACACTTTTAACTACAGCTCCTTATCCTTTTTGCAAGGCTTAGAAACTCATTAATCAGTTTGTTTTTGCATCTGCATTTTTTCAATGTTGTTAGGTAAATGATTTATTAGTTTTGTGTTCATTCCATGGCTTTATGAGTTATAAGTTGCTGATTATTATATGCAATGCAAGTATGCAAAAAAAACTTTTGTGATGTAAGTTTTACAAAATGCCTCTCTTGACGTCTGAAAACAGTGGAGCATTCATGCTTTGGGTGGAGCAGGTGGCTGTTATAAGGAGGTTCTTCTTTACAATCTCTCTCAAAGTCTCAGGAACATTCCAACTAGATTTGCATTTTGGTTTTGGTTTTTTTCCAAACAAAAGTTAAACTCTAACTACTGCCTCTTAAATCCTAAATATAAATCATTTATTTGGACTGAGATCTTAAACTTATTCTCAACCAGATAGTTCATCATTTCTTAATCTGTTCTGCATCTTACCAAATGAAGTTGGTAACAAATTAGATAACAAAGAGACTATCCTCTCTCTTATTTAAATATTTGGTTTCTTTTGGATGTTGTGAATAACGCACTGAGGTGCCTAATTGGTATTACACGCGCCAGACGCGGTGCGTTAGGCGCATGTGGTTGCATGATATGCAGCCTGCTTTTGCAGATGCTCAATGCATCTGTATTTAAAATGTTCTATTTACTTTTTTTTATATTTATATTTACTCTACTATTCTTCAAAATTGTACCCGTTGAGAAATTTTACGGTACTTCTAGAGCAATACTTTCAACTAATAAATTCACGACACATGCATATATAGTTTTTCTTTCTACCAATCATGTCCATATAGTGAGATTTAAAACGATTTTCATTGATTGAGTATTACTCCAAGAGTACGGTAAACATGAGTAAATATAAAAAAGTAAAAATTCACTATTAATTTTTGTCAAACCATAATATTACGGTTGAGCTATCTAAAACTTGCATCCAAACCTCTTTAATTTTTTTTTTTTTTTTTTACAATCAACAACCGTATATTTGAAATTAACATGAATCTTCATTTCTTCTTACCAAAGTTTTTCTATTATCTCTAATTTTTCATTATTTTATCTTAGTTTTCAACGGAGAACAATCATGATTATTTTAGCTAATATTATTCTCAAATTTCAAATACCAAAACTCCCAAAATGACTAACGATGTCAATCACAGTGTTTGTTTTGTAAAAAACCAAAAACACATGTACCGATTTGCAAATATATAAAATCGCAGGGTTTTATTTTGAAATTAACCTTATAAATTTTAATAGTAAAATATATATTTTTAGTTTTTAGTTTTTGTATTTAAGTTTCACTTAATAGATATAACACCAATAATTTTCTAGAGAAATTATATTTTATTGAGTATTGAAGTCACGAGTTCCTAACTCAACATGCTGTATAAAGATGTGACAATTGAACTATACGCAAATCTTTCTTCTAGCCGATATTTAAATACATTTTTGAATTCCTATTAATGATCCTTTAAATTTTGTAGATGGATCCCCATAACTGAGAAAGGTCCCTCCCTTGGACTTTATGTCACCACTTAATACAATATCAGCTGAATCAGCATCCGAAAGAGAAGAGAAGGAACTCAAGTAGAATCCAACTATTCTAATTCTAATTCTACAAATACAGTGTTGAAAGACAAGGTAAGGTACCCTGAGATAATTCAAGTGCATTATAAGAAGTGGTGAATAAGGCATTTTACATTTTCCATGAAAAGGGAGAAATCAGCACGGTTTTGGTATATATTTAAATCAATTATATTCAATTAAAATAATAAGATAAATACAATTTAATAGTAATTAATATGAACTCAATACATAGTACAACAAATTTATTTACTTTAACTTAATCCATATCATTTTTAACATAATATCCAATTTATAATTTAATCAATATATAACACAATAATTTAACTCTCTAAGTCAAATTCAATCTCTAACACAAATCTTAAAGCAGTTAGTTATCATTTTATTAATATAATGTTAAATGATCCAATTATTTATTTTATTAATGTAATGTTAAATGATCAAATTATTATTTCGATTCTATCAAATTTTCAATCAATTAAAATTATCAACATTATGCTTCTCAATTTTATTGTAAATAAACATTATAATTTGTATAAAAATTCAAAGATTATATCAAATTACAGATTTCATAAGAAAATAATATTAGTTTATAATTATAAAATATTTCAATCATAGAATAAAATTACTATGATATAATCATATATAATGAGAAATTCTAATATAGTCTCAATCCGGTGGATGTTACTAATAGCAATATGATAATTGTATACTTCTTTTTCTTTCATGATTCATTTCTTAATAAAGTATTATGCTTCTCAATTTTTTTTTATTGGTATGATCAATTGAACCTGTTTATTGTATAATTTCTCCTCATATAATTAGGAAAATAAGAAATCAGAATCCAAAATGCAAAAACTGAATTTTCTCTTTAGGCTACACGTATCTTAGAAACGTGGTGATATACAATTTCATCACTTGAACATGGATTGAAAGGATTTTAATCCCTTGAACAACCTCATTATTTCACTATATTTACCATGTCTCGTCCCAACAACATTAGTAAATCATACTCAGCAAGCTTATAAAATTAGGATATAAAGAAAGAGAGCAAGTAAACACTAAAATTGATAAAGTTAAATGTGATAACAACCACAAAAAAAATCAATAATTAACTATTAATATATATACATATTACAAAATAATAAAGTAAGGGAACATCTAGAACTAAATTATCCATCTCTACAACTTCCAAAGAATGAAAAAAAAAACGGTAATAACTGAAAATAGAGAGAAAGAAAAAGGTTGAGCTAATATCATTCCCAACTCTTACAAAATCTACGAACTTCAAATTGTTATCGATAAAATGGCAAGAGCAAATTAATTCACATAATCCAAATGTTACTTTTTAATTCTGAACGACTGAATCATTTGAAGTACAATAACCTCTCTTCTCATTTCCTTCTTCAACATTTCATTCCTTTCCTTTTGCTTTTCCAACACATCCCATCGGGTTTTACCATTCCATTTCTAATTTTGATGTCAAGCTTTATATAAACAACAATCACATAAGGAGTTGAGTGACTTGTTGCTTTTATAACTATATTGTTTGTGCATTGAATCAAGAAAATAACTAAACAAAAGCTTTTAAGAAAAACAGAACTAAAAACATATAAAAGAGAAAATGATAGGTCATACTCATAATGCCCGTTTAGTAAGATGTAAAGGCCTTTATAATGGAATGCCTATTACATTGAAGGTCAATTATCATGTTTGGTTGCATATTAAAATTTTATTATAATGGAATGAGATATCCATAGATTAAAATTTGTTCAACAATTCTTGTAGTCACTAAGGGTGTGCATCGATGCGGTTTAAACCACATACCGAACCGAACCGATTGAATTCTATTTTTCAGTTCGGTTTTTTAACACTTTGGTTCGGTGTCGGTTTTTTAGTGCGTTTCGGTATTTGGTTTTCGGTTTCATAAAAAATGTAAAAAAATCGAACCGCACCAAATTACACCTATTCTATATTATTTTATATATATACATACATATATTTGAATTTACAAGTTTAGTTTTTTTTTACTGTTGTTGATACAATAAGCTAATATGAATATATTTTGAAAGTATTTCAAGTTTTTTTTTTTATTGTTAAGGTAAATTTAACGATGAAATATAGTGATTTTTATTTATTGTTTTTATTTTTTAATGAAATTCGGTTTGTGCGGTTTAAAGACGCACTCGTCGAGCATGGACGAAAGTCGGCCTTAGTGATCCGACGGTACAGAGTGGAAGGGCCGTCGCTCAACGGATAAAAGTTACTTTAGGGATAACACCGAATATTTTGGTTTATATGTTATTCGGTTCAGTGTCGATGTGAATTATTTTGGTATTTTCGGTATTCGGTTTTTTCGGTTTGGTTTTGACTAATCTCTATTACAAAGAGTTTGAATTAAGGTGTAACGACCCGGTCCGGAGAGGGTGGCGCCGGGTTAGAAGGCATGAGCAAGGAGCGGCCCTAAGAGATGGCGATGGGGGTAGCAATGAACTGAATCCCACTTCGAAAATGGAGAGGAAGTGATTGGGGCTTATTAGTAAGATGTGAATCCAATACATGTAAACGCGTTTTAAAGCCGTGAGGCCCAATGTATTGGATTTGGGCCAGAGCGGACAATATCTACATGGTATTGGACCAGAGTGTTACAATTGGTATCAGAGCCGACTCTCCACGTACGATGTGTGGTTCGGGGACGAACCAGGTGGAAGCTGGTGGGCCTGTAACGACCCGGTCCGGAGAGGGTGGCGACGGGGTAGAAGGCCTGAGCAAGGAGCGGCCCTAAGAGATGGCGATGAGGGCAGGAATGAATTGAATCCCACATCGAGAATGGAGAGGATGTGATTGGGGCTTATTAGTAAGATGTGAATCCAATACATATAGACACGTTTTAAAGCCGTGAGGCCCAATGTGTTGGATTTGGGCCAGATTGGACAATATCTACATGGTATTGGATCAGAGTGTTACAAGCATAGTAGAGGGTAAGAGTTTTTTTGGGGTTTAGTTAAGGTGTTTAAATTTCAAACGTTTAGGGAGTATAGTATATAAAAAATTTATATGCAAATTCATTTTCAAATTTTTACACAAAAGTGGGGGAATAAATTTTTCTTTTTCTATGCAAATGAAGCATACGGTAAATTTTAATACAAAATAGTAAATTAAAAATAAGAAATAAGAAAACAAATAAAAGAATAATAAAAAAAAAAGGAAAAAATAGAAAAAATGGGAAGATAGTTGCTAATTTTTTTTTAGCAATAACATGTACCATTTTTCAATGATGTTCTCCGAGCATCAAACAATGGAATTCAGGTATGAATAAAAAGAAATCTGAAATCTGAAATCTCAAACAATGATTACTCAGGGAGCTAAAACAGATTTGTATCGAAAAAACATAAATTTTTGAAGTTGGACGAGAAAATATAAAATAAAAAGCGTGGACAATTATTTTCATAATACCTTAATTGTCATTTCCTTCAATCTACAATCACGTTTTTTTTGTCTCAAATATGCACATTGACGTAGTGAGATAGTGGAGAGTGAAAATAGAAAGTAGTGGAGCTAATGGAAGTTACAAATCTTGATTCGCAAGCCTTCAAAATATAAAAATAGAAAAGGAAAAATCAAAATCAGCACCAACCAACACACAAAAAAACTTAGCACAGAGCCAACTTCAACGCACACTTTCACCGACTTTCTGGCCTCCGTTTTGCTTAATTTCGATTCCTAAATACTCTTCAGCAATCAAACTCAAGCCTCCAATTTTTATTTCCAAATCCGACTCGAATACAAGTTTTTAATTACTCCGAAGTTCATTGAAATTTTGTTTTCTATCCTCAAAAATCATATTCAACCAGCTATCATTCATCATTTTTTCGGCCACCTCGAGTTCATTAATTCCAAAATGGTTTTTTCCATTTAAATACCTAATATACCAACTTCGGCCTAAAATTTTCATTTCGTCATAAACCTCGCTAACTATTCAACTTTTTAATCAAGTTCTGACCCCCAAAACACCAATTTTTACTAATTTTTCTACCTTAAAATATCATATTTGACAAGTCGTGTTCCAATATTTTTTTCGAGCCCCTTCGAGTTCATTAAATCCAAAAATTTAATCCTTGACATACCAACTTCAACCCGAACCTTAGTTTCACTGAAACTCTTACCAAAACCCCGACTTTTAAGCCCTTTCTGACCCCGAAACACAATTTTTTTCAAATTTGGTGCTGAAATTTCTTTACATTTTTTTGGCTTAATTAAATTCTATTTCAATTTTAATCTTCTTGCTTCGTACATATTTTTGTCATTATTTCCCTTATTTACGATATCCATTTCTCCGTGAGATTCACGTTGTAATTTTTTATTTTCCTTACCGAATTCTAATCAAAATATTATAAAAAGTTCAATAAAAAACTAAAAAATCTTTTATGTTGATTTTTTTTTTTTAACGTTTTTGCTTTTTCTTGGTAGCTATTGTGAGCTAGGTAAGCTTTTTTTTTTTAAATAGAGTTAGAAACCCAAGTAGGGCTGTAATCGAAGTGAGCTTTAGCCTGCTCAGGCTCGGTCTCGGCTCATTATAATGTTAACAAGCTGAAGCTGAGCTCGAGCTCGGTTCGAGCTAAAATTTGTGTTTGAGCCCGACTCGTTTAGACATCTGTTTGTTCACGAGTTACTCACGAGCTAACTCGTTTATCTTGTTCACGAGCTTAGCTCGCGCACTGTTCATTTATTTTGTTCATGAGCTTGCGTGCGAAAAACTTATTTCTTTTGTTCAAGAGCAACTCGTTTATTTTGTTTATGAATTTTGCTTACGAGCAACTCGTTAAACATGTTCATGAACAAGCTCGTTTATTATGTCCGTGGATGAAATAATATCAAATAAAATAATATATTTAACAAATGAAATAATATAATTTTACATGCATAAACATTAAACCTTTATTTTAGTCATTAAATAAAAAATAGTGTGAGGAGAATGGGGGTGTAAATGAAAAGAAGAATGAGAGGCGAGAAGTGGAGGGTAAATTACACTCATGGCCACTCAACTTTACATATTTCAACATTGTGGCCACTTAACTTCAATTATTAACGGTATAACCACTGAATTTTACACTTTTTAACACCGATTACCACTCAATTTTAACTAACTCCTCAAAGTGATCGTTAACGACCTCAAAATGAAAATATTCAAGAGTTAAAATTATTCAGAACGACATTTACCATGAAACCACATTTGTTATTTTCTAAAATCACAATTTTTGGAGCTTTATCTCTCTAAAAATTCACTCTCTCTCCTAACAAAACAACACCTAAATGACCTCAAAACGAAAATTTTCAACAATTAAAGTCTCTTAGAATATTATTAACGCTTTGGATTTTTTTATTTTTAGGTCGTCAACGGTTGTTTTGAGGCGTTGAGTGACCACCGGCGTTAAAAAGTGTAAAGTTCGATGGCCATAAAGTTAAGAATTGAAGTTCAGTGGCCATAAAGTTAAATGGGTAAAGTTCAGTGGCCATGAGTGTAATTTACCCGAGAAGTGGATGTGATGAAGATATGAAGTGATCTAAAGGTAAATTGCACCAATGGCCACTGAAATTTATCCATTTTTACATTATGGCCACTAAACTTCAGTTCTTCATGGTATAGCCATTGAACTTTACACTTTGTTACACTGGTGGCCACTGTAACCGTTGACCAGTGTTATTTTACCTTTGACTTTCCTTTTCACATGTTCTCTCTCCTTCCCTCCTTCACAGTGGCCACCGGTGTAACAAAGTGTAAAGTTCAATGGTCATACCATGAAGAATTGAAATTCAGTGGCCACAATGTTAAAATGGATAAAGTTCAATGGCCATGGGTGTAATTTACCTAGTGATCTAATGATGATTTAGGAAAAAAACGCTAGATCTTTATCCTCTTAACCTAATTTATATTTTACTATAATATCAAATAATTTTTTTTAGAATAAGCTATATATAAAATTATAATTATTAAATATAAATAATATTTGATATTATTCACGAGCTTGTTCACGAGCTTCTATCGAGACCCTTCGTGAACATTATAATCGAACTTGTAACGGATCATTCTCGCGACCTTTCAAGCCGCGCTTTGTCATGCTCAAACTTGACTCGTTTACAAATCGAGCCTCTAAATCGTGTTCACGAGCCGAGTTGACTATCGAACCGCTCATGAGCGATTCAACTCATTTATAGCCCTAAATCCAAGATATTTTTTTTCGATCCTAAATCCTTCATCAATCATTTCATTGTTAGAAGTTAAATTTTTAGGCGCAATTATTTTCTTAAAAATAACAAAAATAATTTGGAAATTAATTTATGTTGTAGACCCATCACGTCCACATGCGTTAAAGTTGGAACTAGAATATTTCAAAAATATTACTAACAATAGTATAAATCAAACTTGAGTTAGATTTTCTTAAAAAAAAACGTTGAAATTTTGACCTATAAAATCCGCTAAACTGTGATGAGTTTCTTATTTTAATAGTTCAATCAATCCGACGACAAATTTTAGCTAGATTTCAACAATATTATATTTTGAGACCGATTTATCTACCGAATCTAATTCAACTTAGTTAACTCGGGTAGGTCGGTACAGGTTTTACAACCTTGGTTACAAGTTTAAATCTAGTTTGATAAATTTAAGGGTGGTGAGTTTATGATTCTTTTATTGATTAAAATTGAAATATTGTGATTTTAATGACAAGGATTTTGACTTTATCGATAGGAATTTATATTCATGAACCATGACAAAACAATTTAATGAGTTGGATGACCGTGTGTTAACCTACCTTCATTGTCCATAGTCTACCAATCTATAGTCTTTTGAATTCCGAGTCAGCTCAGTAATAGTATGTCAATGAGAATAACATAATATTTAGCATTTTCTTTTACACTCACATAATACTTTTATATGTGACATATTAGAGTTTTTTTTTTTTTTTTTTTTTTTTTAAACAACATAATAGAGCTGTTGAATGTAGTAAGATAACAATAACAAGTTACTTACAAATTTAATGGTTGATAGCATATTGTATGAGTTCAAATCACATTTTTTTTATGTCTTCTTTAATATATGCGCTATGCGTAAATTTTTCTTTTTGAAAAAAAGTTAATGTAATTAGATAATAATACAGAGTTACTAAATACATGGTGGTTCTGGGTATAAGTTATCTAATATAATTGATAGAAATATAAAATTATTGAATGAAATTAAATAAATTTAGATGATTATGATACAGTTAATAAAAATAGAGGATGATTTTAGAAATTTAAAAGTTTTAGAAAAGAGTTAAATTTGTGTACCAATATAAAACGTATATCGCACTAAACTAAAGCTGTCCAAAGATTCCAGTCCTCGTAGATAGGGACAAGGCTCTCTATTACTATTGTAGATACCTATTTTGTCTGGGATAACTTTTTATTTTTATAATTTTTATTCTTGTAACGCACTCTTATTTTATAAATATTTACGTGATAGATATTTACTCAATATAGTGTAAATTGTAATTGATCATATTTTACAAAAGAAAAAAAATATTCTTAATAGTCATAAAATTGGTTAAATGTTTATGTTATAAGGGTTTAATCAATCAATTAATATATTAGTTATTAATTTAAAGAATGTTATTTTTAAGATAATATGTCTATAATGAAATTTAATTGGATAAAATTTGAATATTTAAAAGATAAAAGAAATCTAATATTTCTGATTAATGTTTATGTAATAAACATTTAATTTTTGAAATGAGAATGGAAGGAATATGAACAACATTTTATCATCCAAAATTATGAAGAACTGAAGCCCAAATCCATTCTAATAGGCTTAAAGGCCCAAACCCAATTTAAAAGGTCTTTTCCAATGTTTTAGCAATTCCATTACAATACCAAATACAATATCAATACATAAAACAAATATACTACTTACCCAATAAGTTCTTTTAGTTTTCTATAAATAGAGACCCAAATCACACAAAAAAAAAAAAAAAGGGAGAGACAAAAAATAAAAAGGGGAGAAAGAAGAAAAGAAGTGTGGAAGTGCTTCTTCCTCCTTAAAGCCCCCCTCAAGTAAGCTGTTATTTTTTTTTAGTTCTTTTTCTTCTACTCTCTTCATTACACTGTTATTTTTTAGTTCTTTTTCTTCTACTCTCTTCATTACACTACTGGTTCAGTTGTTCATTTACTTCTATCCTTAAAAAGAACATTTATTTTCTTATTTTAAACCTTTAAAGGCTAAGTTTTTTAAAACCAGTGTCCAGAGATCAAACCATCCTTATTATTTCAATCTTTTTCTTATTTAGTGTATCTCATTTTTCATCCCATTTTCCTTTCCTTAAAAATATAAAAAAAAATGCAAAGATTCACAGATCTGGAAAATAGGTTCTACTTTCCAGATCTGAAACCCCTAGCTTCTAAAAAACTATCCTTTTTTATTATTTCAATCTTTTTGTTATTCATCTTATCTCATTTTCTTAAAAAACCTTAAAGATGCAAAGGATCCCAAAAGATCTAGAAAATAGGTTCTATTTTCCAGATCTGGAAATCCCTAGCTTTTCAGAAAAAATCATACCATTTATTATTTCAATCCTTTTTATCCTTTTCTTATGCATTGTATCCGATCTTCTTTTTCTTTCATTCATTCTCTGTTATACTCTTTTGCTTCACATTAAAAATACATTTACAATACAACAAAACATGAGGTTATACTCTTCCTCAGATCCAGACCAAAAAAAAAATAAGAAAAAGGAACAAAATCTGCAACTAAACCAAAACCGAAAGAAAAAAAGGTCCTCTGAAAAGAGTAAAACACAGAATCATAAAAAGAAACCATCTCTGCTTCCAAATCAACAGCAAATCTAGGGAAACTAAACAGAAAACACAAATATCACAAAATCATCTCTGTTTTCATTAATCTGTAGCAAACCCCTGAGTCACCACGGATCTGTATTGCGGGTCCAACGAACAAAAAACACGGAAAACGCGTTTCACCTTAGGATAATCCCGAGTCCATAGCAAACACGAGATCTGCATTCCGAGTTCAAAGAACTCAGAAAAACGCAAAAACACGATTAGCTAACTTTACGTAAAAGAGAAAACACGAACGGATAAACATAAAAAACACAGATCGGACCTCGAAGGAGCCGCACGATGGCTGTCCGCTCTTCAGGGGCGTAAAACCGCCTATAAACCCCTTAAAAAGGACAGATCGGAAGCGTTTCGGCTCCGTTTCACCTGTAAAAACCAGTGAAAATGGGATCAACATCGCGCTAGAAATCGAGAAGAGAAGAGAGGGAACAGGAGGAAAAAGGCGAGAACTCACCGCAAATCCGCCGCATTTGGGAGGAATCGGACCGCTGACCAGAAGAGCACTGCCATTACACCATCCCCGTCGTCGACGATGATTCGAACGGTCATCTGCGGGATTCCCCTAGCTTGGGACTGGTTCCGTTTTTTAGAGAAAAGGAAAGGAAAACGGAGAAGGAGAGCAAGACGGCGGAGCAAAACGGCGTCGGAGCAAAGCCATCGCAGGGAATCGCGAGTTTTCTCTGAAAGAGAGAAGGGAAGGAGAAAAGGATGGGGGCTGCACACAATAAAGTGAGAAAAAACCCTAAATGCCTTAGATTCCAAAATTACCCCTGCGAAATCCCACATTGCTCCTTTCTAATTTTTATAATTTGTGAGTTCGGCCCCCATTATTATAGTTGTTAGATTGACTCCCTTCATATTTCAATTTGACCCCTTCTAATTACATTTCGCCCCTCCCTGTTTATTTAAGTCCATCAATTTGAATCCTTTCATTTTACTTGCTTCAATTTCACCCCTCCTAATTACATTTCGCCCCTCCCTGTTTATTTAGTTCATCAATTTGACTCCTTTCATTTTATTTGCTAATTTGGACTCTTCATTACTTAATTTCATATTACCCACTTAGTTCAACCAATTTATTTTCATGTGACATATACGTGTTATACCATTAGTAAAAATCATTTGTTTTCATATGGTTAAATTTAGTCTACATCTTTCTTTTACAAAAAAATTAAACGACTTGATTTATAACCCTATGTTATAGGGATATAAGTTAAACGTGCACGAAACTAACAAAGTTAATGTGAATCGATTTATATCTTTATGTCATAGAGGTATGAAAACGATAATAAAAATAAAACTTAATTAACGCGGAATGTTTCCATTTTATGTATGTGCTACAAGGGTATAAAAAACAAAAATGAAAAAGTAACGAGTTAATTCGTAGTTCTATGCTATAGAAATACGAATTAAACGGTACTAAATAAAGGAAACCTGAACGAGTTAATTCACAGTTCTATGTTATAGGAATATGAATTAACCGTCACCCAAATTATATAAAATTAAACGTGTTAATTCGTAAGTGTATGTTATATAAATGTGAATTAAATGTTGTCCAAATTATTAAAATTATAAGGATACAATTAATGATGTAACGTTACATAAATATTAAATACCTACGACATTAACCATGTAATTAAATTATATGCCGTTATCATATTATGAAAGTACAAATAAAATTGAGATAAATCAAATAAATTTAACACAAAAACCACATCTTTTAGTACCAATATTTGGGCGGGGTAGGGTGATTAATCAAGTTTTTTCTTCCCTACACGTAACCGACAAACGAACCAAAAATCTCTATTTCGCAGACCTCCCTATCCGTTAAAATTCAACCATTTTCGGTGTCCAATCACACATTAATTTTGATTGGTGGCGACTCAAAAATAGTTTTAATTGGGAAAAACTATTTACCGATTAAGCTTCCGGCGTTCGGGCTTGAAAAATCCGGGTAGCGACAACTATTTCCCAGAGAGAGAGAGATCAAAGATATTTGTTGATTAACGTATCCTTTCATCCGGACAAATCATATAATTTAAACTCACCTTATAGATTTTCAGTTTAGGAATTATATATTATCAAAGATATTTGTTAATAGATTACGGGCCCGTTTGTTTACCTACTGTTTGATATTATGGTTTGTTATTTGTTGTTGCTGTTTGTAATTACTGTTTGGTGTCGCTGTTACGGTTTGCTGTTTGTTGTTGGGAAAAGTTACTTTTCCAAAAAGCAGAGATTTTCTGCTTTTGTAAAAAGCTGATTTTCGGGTGGAAAAGGCAAACAGGAGATCACTAACCAAACATCTAATATTGCTTTTCAGATGTAAAAGGCAAGCAATATACACTAACCAAACACCTAAAACTATCCCTTTTGTAGTGAAAATGCAAACAGGAGTATGAAAATATGCAACCAAACACCCCTACGTTAACTATTAATTGATTATCTTTTTGGTTAATTAATTTGACTAACGGATTATGCATACTTGTCACATGATAAAGTATTTATTTGATATTAAAAGATATTAATTACGAGTAAAAATGTCTTTCAAATGAGATGAAACAATAAGGTAATTGAAAAATCTCGTAAAAACAACATTTTCAAATTAGCATTTTGGAAACAATAAGCTCTTTTAAACATTTATTCACCAAATAGAACTATTAGAGATTTGACTTGTCAAAATCTCTAAAGTTGCTCAAAACTCTAGTTTTACTTCAAAACGCTCTTTACAAAACAATGCCTATATTTTTACATGTTTAAATGGGTGCTTGTTTTATCTTTTTAGATGAGCGTTTAGCATTTTACTGCAAACCGCAGGAAATATAGCTTTTGGTTAGGTTTATACAATCGCATCGTTTAATATTTTATCTAGAAATTGCAGTGTTTTATGAACAGTTGTTTGTAGTTGTTTGTTATTTACACAATTATTCTCCTTATTTCCATAAAATATTTTTAAAACATGTATATTTTAAATACTAACAGTAACATTTTAATATAATATTACCAAACACTAACAATTAAACAAATAATAATAAATAGCTAACAACAATAACAAACAACTTACTGCAAAAGCAAATAGCTAACAACAATAGCTATTAAGTAACAGCTGAACTAAACAGACCTTTAAAAAATTGCTAATTCTTGTATAATATTACAATGTTTATGTGAAATTCGTCGAATTTGTAATTAGAGAAGGGAATTCCTTATTTTATAAAATGAAAAAATAAAATATTATATTTAATATTATAAATTAATAATATAAATAATTAATATTTTATATTAAAATATTGAAGACCAGCCGTAGGTAGAGTGCGACGGACTATGACCAAAGGGGTATAGAGGGCCCATTTTTTTAAAGTCTATATGAAGTAAGTTTTTTTTATATATATATTAATATTATTTAAGTTCTAAACGGTCCAAATAATTGATATTTTAGACTTCAAAATAACCGAACTGATTTTTTGAACATAGATTAAGAGTTAATTTAAAAAAAAATGTGAAACATTTTTTTTTACTTTGTATAAATAAAAGTATATTTGGCAAACGTAATAATACGTACTGAATAATTTTTAATTTATTAGAATATATTTTAAAATTTTATGTACAATTTTATCATTATTAAAGGGGCTCTAATGTCTTATTTCACCAAGAACTCATAAATTATCAAGACTGATCCTAAAAATATTAATTTGATTTCCCAATATCAAAACGAGGTCAATAGTACATCGATTTTATTTGAAGTTAAATGGAAATTATAGTGAAGTTAAAATAAAATTTGGCAAGTCTTATTAGATGCAGTTAAGGAATCAGTTCTTGTCATAAAACCATGCTTGATCTTGAGAATTATGAGTTTAGTAGGGTTAATAGATTATCAAGTTTCTACATCTTGATATAATTCTTCCTATCAACATGTGACCAATCTTGCTCCATAATCCATAACTGTTTTTATAACTCAACATCAATGTAAATAAAATAAGCTTATATCAAAATACATAAATTTAATAAAAATTTGCATTATAACTTTTTTTTTTTTTACTAATTATGATAATTGTAAGTCATTTTATAAATTGACTTAGTAATTCGATGCAGGTTCACTGACTTTTTTTTTTTATATTGCTTTTATATAATTACTTGTTGTGATGTAAAAATTAACTATATAATATAATAAAAAATATCCTAAGTTGAGAGAGTTGAAATTGAGAGGATGTAAAAAATTGTCCGACATATATAATACGCAACGCAAGTGTGTGAGATATATATATAGGAGAATTATGGCGTGTTATTAGATCTGGCATGTGAGTGAATAGCCATTCATTATTATTATATTTATTTATTATTTGTGATCGCGTCACTCTCTTCTTTTTCTATCTTCTTATATATCTCTTCCCTTTCAACGTTTCTTCCTGTAACGTTCTTATTTATTTGTCTGCCAATCTCCATTCGGGAACCTCTAAACTCCATATATTATTTCAGGCATCAACGCATCTAGAAATCAAAGGAAAGAATGAAGACTGGTTTGGTTGTAGATAATGAATATATTTACCAAGATGATAAGCATCTTACTGTCCTTAAAACCTCTTTGTTCTTTGCTAATGATGGCTTCACTGTCTATGACTGCAAAGGCGAGGTAGTTTTCCGAGTTGACTCTTACGGCCCTGATAGTCATGATGCCGGTGAGCTCGTTCTTATGGATGCCCATGGCCGCTGTCTCCTTACCGTCAGAAAAAAGGTACGCTTCCTTCATATAGAATAATAGATCCATCCATCGGAAATCAAAACCTTTACTTTCTGTGTTTATTTTTTTTCTTTGGATTTCTGCTTATATGGTGAGTTAACTCGGTGAGGTTGTTGTGTGATGCAGAGGCCGAGTCTACACCACAGGTGGGAAGGGTATTTGGGGGAAAGAACGGAGGGTCAGAAAGCAGTATTCAGTGTGAGAAGATCATCAATAATCGGAAGGTGTGACGTGGCAGTAGAGGTGTACGGGAATCCAGGGGAAGATTATCAGATAGAAGGATGCTTTGCGAATAGATCATGCACAATAACAAATGCAGAAAAGCAATCTGTGGCTGAGATTACACGCAAAGTGGATGCGTCTACTAACGTTGTACTTGGTAAGGATGCATTCTCTTTGTGGATAAAGCCTGGGTTTGATGCTGCTTTTGCAATGGGATTAGTTCTTGTTCTTGATCAGATCAACAGTGATGATTATGTCGACCAAGATCAGGTTGAGGTCTACCCGATTACAGAGGATTAATTCTTCCCTTCTTTTCTTTTCTTGTCCACTACATGTGACATTTGGTAGAATTAGGACTGTCAAATGAAATGAAATAAAATGATCTACTCACATACTTTTTAGGCATTTGCCTCCTAAACATTGCAAAATACTACTACTTTAAATTATCTATAACTGCTAATTGCCCCTTTCTTTATGTGATTTTGGTTTCCCTAACATTTGTGTGTGTGTGTGTGTGTGTGGGGCAGATACTTCATTATGAGGGTTGTGGGTTGTAGGCCCAAAACGGTCCAAATATAAATAGGGGAACATAGATCAACCGATTCAGCAGCTTTACTCAAACATGACTGGCTTTATTAACAAGATTAAAAACAAACACAAACAGAAAACAAAGTGCAATCATCTATAAATCATTATCACCCACTAAATTTAATTTTATAATCAGATATTCGGATCTCTTCCAAGGATTAAAATCAACACTAGATTATACAAGCCAAAACCAAATAATATATGTGGTTAAATGTACTTCCATATACAAAACTCTCATGATTGATAAAAACACACGGTTAACCTATAAAATAATGCATTTTTTATTGACATATATTATAACATTGACCCCTGCTTAATTAAAATATTTGTGTTTGCCCTATTGATTTATTATTATTATTATTTTATTACATTAACCTCCTCCTCATCTAAAATTACATTGTATCCAATTTAGACCGAAATTAATGAGTGTATAACTAAGGAGACTCATTAAATTAATGTTTACGTTTCATATGATTATTAATCACAACATAACTGTTATAATATTTAGGGTAATTAATTTATTAGTCCCTATATTTTGACAAAACACACTGTTTAGTCCCTGTATTTTAAAAAACACATGATAAAATCCTTAACCTTTTTCTAAATGAACTGATTACTCCTTAACGTTTTTCTCAGTGAACTGTTTAGTCCCTACCACTAGACTCTCACGAAGATTTTGTTAGTCAATTTGGATTTGCGTTCTTCTTTTCCTTCCCTTTAAACTCTAATGCATCTGAAATCAACTTTGAGTGTTCTTCTTCTTGATTTTCTTTTTAATCGTTCAAATTCGTAAGCATTGGGTCTTTTCTTTTTCTTGTTTTCCATACAAATAGCTTCTTCTTCTAAATTGGATTTCCTCTTCTAAAGTTTGAAGGTAAATAGTAAAGGGTAATTTAGTTATTTCTGAAGTCATAAACGGTAAAAAAATCTAACAAACAGACAGAAGGACTAAACAGTTCACTAAGAAAAAGGTTAGGGATTTTACTATGTGTTTTTGAAAATATAGGGACTAAACAGTGTGTTTTGTGGGACTAATAAATTAATTACCCTAATATTTTCCTAACATGTTTAGTTATCTTAATTTTCAAATATTATTTCACAGGACGAAACTATTAGTTGCTCCACTTTCAAAAAAAAAAACATCAATTTTGCTCTATCCTATTAGGAATCATGTCACGTGCTATTTATGTGTCCCATTGACCACGCGTTAATTTTTTTTTATCTAAATTGGACTAAATCTGATTGATGGTTATACGTTAGGGGACCAAATGTGAGTAATTACTATGCATCAAGGAGGGCCAAATAATACTTTAAACCATCAAAACATAACTTAATAAACAAATATGGATATTGTTAACCATACATAGGTTTATTATTAACCATAGGTTAGTAGTTAATGTTAAGTTAGCAGTTAATTAACTTGCTAGTCAGTTTTATTTAAATATATCCGTTAGACTCAAACGGTTATAAATAGGAGTAATATAGTCACTATGTACATAACTTCTTTTTCCTGTATTTTCTTCGTCTTCTTCAATAAAACTCCTTCTTTGCTTTCTTCTATATCATCTTGAGATGGTATCAGAGCATAATCAAAAGCTTCCGCAAGATTTTTGTTGATTTTCTTCATTTCTTTCTTCCTTTTTCTTCCATTCTCTGTTTCTATGTTCTTCTTTATCTATTCTTTTCTTTTGTGTTCCATTTATTCTTCTGTTTTGCAAAAGTTTGAGTAAATGGCACGAGTGGAAGAACAAATTTCAAGTCCATACTACGTTCATCCTGGAGAGAACCCATCTTTGGTTCTTGTTTCTCCTCCTCTCGTCGGCCCGGATTATCATGGGTGTAGGAACATGAAGATGGCATTGATATCTAAGAACAAATTGGAATTCATTGACGGATCGTTGCCAATGCTAGATCAAAGATCGAATTTGCTTGCTGCCTGGAAAAGGTGCAATAATCTGGTATTATCTTGGTTAACCAAATCCCTTTCTCCTTCAATTGCGAAAAGTCTGCTTTGGCAAGACAATGCTAAAGATGTTTGGGATAATCTTAAAGAAAGATTTGCTCAAGCCGATGTGTTTCGTATAACATATTTACAAGGGGAAATTTATACTATTAAACAAAACCAAAGGTCTGTAACAGATTACTTTAACTTTTATGGGATGAGTATGTGACTTTGAGAAATATCCCTAGTTGTGTATGTGATGGCGTGCAATATCACTAATGCAGTCAGAATCAACCAAGAAAAGGATGTGGTGATCTGTTTTTTAAAAGGTTTGAATGAAAAAATTTCTAATGTAAAATCCCAGATCATGATAATGGAACCTCTTCCTACAATAAACAAGGCATTTTCTATGGTTCCGCAACACGAAAGGCAGTTTAATGTGCTAAATGGTCAAGATATTTCGCAAGAACTCGTGGCTTTAGTTAATAATTCACATCAATTTCGCAAGCCTAATTTTCATTCAAAGCCAGTGGTTTGTTCATTTTGTGGAAAGAAAAGGCATACAATTGACACTTGTTATAAGAAGCATGGGTATCCCCCAGGATTTAAGTTCAACCACAAGTTTGCAAACGCTAATGTTGCAGAATCAAGTAGTGTTCTTGAGGATTTTTCAAGTCAAGAGTGTGCTGGTATTTTGGGGGCAATTCCAAAAAGTTCTTCAAGTTTTACATCAGAGCAAATGACACAAATATTATCAATATTTCAATCACAAGTTGTTGGGCAGAATCAAGATGTAAATTATGGTTCAACAGCTTGTGTCTCTGCTATTCAAGACCAGGTAAATCTTGCTAATGGTAAATATTCAGGTATTACGAATACTTATGCTTTTGTTACATCTGGTGAAACTAAATGTGGTAATTGGATTTTAGACACCGGAGCTAGTAATCATATTACTGAATCTTTGTCTTTGATGATTAATTCTAAACCAGTTAATAATTGGTTTGTTATTTTGTCTAATAATATGAAGTTGAAGGCAACTCGTATTGGATCAGTAAAGTTTACACAAGATTTTGTGTTACATGATGTTCTGTTTGTGCCTGATTTTTCGTACAATTTAATTTCTGTGTCCAGGCTAACAAGTCCATTGAATTATAGTTTAATTTTCTTATCTAAACAGTGTTTGATACAGGATTTGACGACCAAGAAAATGATTGGATTAGCTAATGTGAAAAATGGTTTATATCATCTTGATATATCAGATGCTGCATGCGCCGTTAATTTTCTTCATGTTGCTATTAATAATGTTGATATTTCTCCTATTAATGTTGTTGTTGTTTCTTCTGATAATAATGTTCAAAATCTTGGTGTAAATTGTAATCATAGACTTTGGCATTATCGTTTTGGACATATCTCTAATGATAGACTTGCTGTTTTGGGAAAGTATTTAAATAATTTTTGTATTGATGATTCTTTTGTCTATCACATTTGTCCTCAATCTAAGCAAAAGAAATAGGCATTTCCTGTTAGTACTACAGTTGTTACTGAACCTTTTGATATCATTCATATGGATATTTGGGGGCCAACAACAAGTTCAATAGAAGGTTATAAATATTTTCTAACTGTTGTAGATAGTTATTCAAGGTTTACATGGGCATTTCTTATTAGAGTCAAGTCTGAGGTTTCCAAGCTTGTTGAAAGGTTTGTTGAAATGATTTACACACAATTTAATAAGCGAGTGAAAGTTATTAGAACGGATAATGGTGCAAAGTTTTAGTTACTTGTTTTTTATGCATCAAAAGGCATTATACACCAGACAAGTTGTGTAGAAACGCCCCAACAAATTGGTTTGGTTGAGAGAAAACATCAACATATTCTTAATATAGCCAGAGCTTTAAAATTTCAAAGTCTTTTGCCAACTGTTTTTGGAATCATTTTGTGGCTCATTCTGTTTATTTGATTAATAGAATTCCTTCTAAGTTGATTGAGAATAGAACACCTTATGAACTTATATATGGAAACAAGCCTGATTTTAATGAACTTCGTTCCTTTGGGTGTTTATGTTATGTGAGTACTCTGTCTAGGAATAGAACTAAGTTTGATCCTAGAGCATAACATGGTATTTTCATAGGTTACCATTTAGGAAAGAAAGGGTATAAAGTTCTAAGCATGAGAACAGGAGATATAGTTATTTCCCGCAATGTGAAATTTCATGAAGATGTGTATCCTTATATTTCTAAACAACAAGTTTTTAATCCTTTTAGTGAGGACAAAGCTTGGGATGATAATACTGCTCTAAGTTCACAAAATATTCTCAATAGGCAAAATATCTTACATCCACCATCTCAAAATAATAATGTTGAATTAGGTACATCACAAAGTGTTCTACAAAATGTACAACATACACAAGTGGATACTAACACTAGAAAGTCTACAAGACAACAAAATCAGCATAGATATCTAAAGGATTATCACTGTGCACTTGCTGAAACTTCTCAGGTTTCTAATGTTCTTGAAAAATCTATTTATCATCCTTTGTCTTCTGTGCTTGCTTATGATTATTTATCTTCCAATCACAAAGCATTTTCCACAGCATTATCAATTCAGGCAGAGCCCACTAGTTACAAAATAGCATCGCAATATCCTCAATGGCAAGCCGCCACGGATGCTGAAATTAAGGCATTAAACGACAATAAAACATGGGAAATTTGCTTTTTGCCGAAAGGTAAAAAAGAAGTAAAGTGCATGTGGCTTTTCAAAATAAAGAGAAAAAGTGATGGTTCCATAGAGAGATTCAAAGCAAGGCTGGTTGCCAAAGGTTATACGCAGCGAGAAGGCATTGATTTTCTGGAAACTTTTTCACCTGTAGCCAAATTAACCACTGTAAGATTACTTTTAGCTCTTGCTGCTATAGACAATTGGAAACTAGAACAATTAGATATAAATAATGCATTCTTACATGGTGAGTTAGGGGAAGAAATTTATATGAAACTCCCCGAAGGCATTAAATCTGATATTCCTAATCCAGTTTGTAGGGTTAAAAAATCTTTATATAGCCTTAAGCAAGCTAGTAGAATGTGGAACTCCAAATTAACTAAAGCCCTTTTAACTCTTGGTTTTGATAAATCAAATGCAGATCATTCTCTTTTTGTTCGTCAAAAAGGTAACAATTTTATTGCATTAACGGTGTATGTTGATGATGTTATATTAGCTAGCAATAATGATTCTGATATTTCTGAAGTTAAAACTTTTTTGCATAAATGTTTCAGTATTAAGGATCTTGGTACTTTAAAATTTATCATTGGTTTAGAAATAGCAAGAACAAAAGAAGGAATACATGTTTATCAAAGAAAGTATACTTTAGATCTTTTAGTTGAAACAGGTTTTTTGGAGGCAAAGCCATGTTCTACACCTATGTCAGTTGATAATTTTGATTTTGCAAATTCGAAGTTGCTTGAAGATGTAACAGCTTACAGGAAATTGGTCGGCAAATTGTTATATCTCTGTAATACAAGACCAGATATAACGTTTGCTGTCCAACAACTTTCACAACATTTAGAAAAGCCCACGGAGCAGCATATGGTAGCAGTTCACCGAGTTCTACGATACTTGAAACAACATCCTGCCCAAGGAATTTTCTTTCCAGCGAAGTCTAAGATTCAACTTCAAGCATTTACAGACTCTAATTGGGCCAATTGTAAAGAAACAAGAAAGTCAGTTATAGGATTTTGTGTTTTTCTTGGTGACAGTTTAATTACCTGGAAATCGAAAAAACAAAGTACTGTTAGTCGATGATCTTCAGAGGCGGAGTATAGAGCGATGGCGTTAACAGCTTGTGAATGGTTGTTGTTTTTATTGAAAGATTTACGAGTTCAACACTCTTAGCCAACTTTGATGTTCTGTGATAATCTATCTGCAATACAAATAGCAAAGAACGAAGTGTTTCATGAATGGACGAAACATATCGAAATTGACTGTCATTTTATTCGAGATAAGGTACAATCTGGGAAGATTCACTTGCTGCCTGCCACAACAGAAAATCAACTTGCTGATTGCTTCACCAAACCCTTATATTCACCATTGTTAACATCGTTCCTTCGACGATTAGGAGTGTTAGATGTTCATCTTCCCAGCTTGAGGAGGGGTGTTAACCATACATAAGTTTATTATTAACCATATGTTAGTAGTTAATGTTAAGTTAGCAGTTAATTAACTTGCTAGTCAGTTTTATTTAAATATATCCGTTAGACTCAAACGACTATAAATAGGAGTAATATACTGAATATGTACATAACTTCTTTTTTCTGTATTCTTTTCTTCTTCTTCAATAGAACTCCTTTGCTTTCTTCTATATCATCTTGAGAGATATTCTTCATTTGGAAGGCAAGAAGAGCTTATAATACTCGATCAAATATATTAATTTTTTTTTGAAGCAATTAAATATATTATAATTTCATCGGTTACTAATTGGAATTTAATGAATAACAATTTTACTCGTGATATAATTGAAGGCACAATACTATCAAACTAACCCGGTTTCATGCATCATTAATAAAGAACTCACCTCAATCATATATCTCATTTTGACCGAATACTTATCACGTGTTATGCATAAAAAAAAAAAAATTTGAAAAGCCAAATATTATATCTGAGTATTACAGCATTGCATCCCAAAACTTATTTGAAATCGAAAAAAGCACAAAACGCTTGAAGCAACAGATAATAAAACTGATGTACACCACGTAATCAAAATGTATAAAACTTTTAATGATTTTTGAAATTGGTCAAAAGCTTGCTGGTGTTACAACTTTAATAATCAATAAAAATCAAAGTTCAGGGTACAAAGTTATAATTTTGCCCTTCAACAATTTTGGCAAGTTGAAGCGACAGGAATATTGTGACGGGGGAAAATAGAGAATAAATGTTTGTATTTGAATAATATTCAACATTCAAAGATGTCTCTACCATACTTATTGGCTAAGCTATTCGATTTCTTCCACAAATGTTTCATTCTTCCGGCTAGCCAAAGACTTCATCAAAATTGGATCCAACTTTTTATTTTCATTTTTTTAGGACCTGTGGTTTCAAGTTTTGGCAAATAAATACCCGTGGTTTGATTTCGAGCAAATAAATACCTGTGGTATGCTCTGTTTTTCAAAAACGCGGAAACAGTAAAGACGCCATCTATATGCTGACGTGGCCAAGGGTAATTTAGTCAATAAAAATTAATTTCAAATAAATTGTTGTGGTTTGTGTATTTTTTGCAAATATGTACTTGTGGATTGCATATTTTTGCAAATAGATACTCGTGGTTTGGATGTTTTTGCAAATAGGTACCCGTGGTATAACAAACCATAAACAAATGCTTAATTATTTGTCTAAATTATGCTTTTGTTTATGGTTTGTTATACCACGGGTACCTATTTGCAAAAACATTCAAACCATGGGTACCTATTTGTAAAAATATCCAAACCGCATGTACTTATTTGCAAAAAAACACGCAAACCACAACAATTTATTTGAAATTAACTCTTATTGACTAAATTACCCTCGGCCACGTCAGTATATAGACGGCATCATCATCCGTTTCCGCTTTTTTGAAAAACGGAGCATACCACGGGTATTTATTTGCTCGAAATCAAACCACGAATATTAATTTGTTAAAACTTGAAACCAAAGGGACTATATTTGAAATTAACCCTTCTTTTTTTATGGAAGACTTTCTATAAAATGATCGATGACGTGATTGTAAATGTACAAAATAATCATTTATGAAAACCATAATGTCCAATTGATAACATTTATTTTCTCATGTATTCATCAGCCTGAAAAATTTATTTATTTATATGGTTTGTTACTATATTTTTAAAATTAATTATATAATTTTTTCGTTAAATTTTTGTAAAAGTAAATAATAAAACTAGATTAAGGGGCGTTTGTTTAACCTTTAAAAAGCTGTTGTTTGTTGTTCGGCTGCAAAAAGTAATAAAATTGTGTTTGATAAAAAATTACAAACAACAATCAGTTGTTGTTTCGGAACCCAACAACTCCTGTTTCCACCAGCAGCAATTCCAAGCTTTTCAACCAAAGAAGCTAACCAAAAAAGCTGTTGTTTGATTTTTTTTTATTACAAATATACCATTACAAATCAATAAGTAATTGACTCATCATTAGCTATAATTTATTTATTTTGTTGATTGAATAGTGCGTGGTTTTCAATTCATGGTTTTTCTGTTGGACACTGTTAAATGGATAGAAAAAATTGGGATAGAATGGATAGGATGAGTTAAAATATTATAATTACCCTTCATAAAATAAAATTAGATTTTCGTTTATATATTTGTAGTCATGAGAATTTACAAACTAAAATAGTATTTAAATATAGGGAAAATTACACAGAAATTCATCTTTGAAAAACTATTTACAACTATATCAAGTCATAATTTTGAATTATATCAAACTAGTAAAATCAGTACTTTTAATATATTTTAAGGATTAGTATTTATAATTTAAAAGTCTAGAATAAATTTTCTAAGTTTTATGGTTTATGAATTGGAGTTTATAGTTCTTAAATTATGGTATAAAATAATAATATATAGAAAATAATGACATATTAAGAATTAAGTTTGGTGATATGACTTAGTTGTAATTTTGTATTTAATTATGATATATACTAGTAGCAGGGCCGGCCCTGGGCATAGGCCTGGGGTGCGCCGGCCTAGGGCCCAAGGCCGGAAAGGAGCCCAAAAAAAATTAGCTTTGTAAATAAATTGAATATGTTTGTTTTAAATAAATGGCATATGTTGTAAGTATTATACATAAATTCAAATTAGTATAATGGTAATGCATTGTCTTTCTATTAACAAGAGTATGGGTTTGATTCTCATGTTCATCATTTTTTTATGATATTTTTGATGTATTTTTAATATATAAATGTTATGGGTAATCAAGAGTAAGAAGGTAAGTTTCATTTTATTACCTCATTTTAGAATAACTATTTTTAATTTGATTAAATTTGAAAATTTAAAAAAAGTTTCATTTTATTACTTTTGATTAAATTTGAAATTTGAAAATTAATTCATATAATGATATGAATAAAAATCAACGGGTTAAGGTACAAAATTACTCATAACGTTTTGGTGAGGAGCAATTTTACCTCTAACATTTAAAATGAAGCAATTTTACCTCTAATATTTAAAATGGTGCAAATTTTACTTCTAATATTAAATCTTTAATGTAATCGAATTTTGTGAATAATATGAGTAAATGGAGAAGCATCTTTTCTTCTTATTCCTGTTGTACGCGTTTTTTGTTTTAGATAAATGAAGAAAAATATGATTATTTATGGCCAACAATACAATACAATACAGTACACTAGTTTGCAGGTTGTGACGTTCAAAAAGGTTCAACTACAATTACGTTTTAAATATATTAATAGGTCACCCAGATCCAGATCTGCTATTTTATTTATTTATTTTTTATGAAAATCCTTGTAATTTTGGTAGATGAAAACACAACAACAAGTACAATAAAAAACCGCATAAAAAATCAAATTTTACAAAATCTACAAATACACAATAAGTACAACGAGAAAACCATAAAAAATCATATCTTATAAGATCTACAAATAAGACTAAAACCACGACAGAAAGCAAAAAAACCATAAAATACATAAAAAAAATACAACAATAATGAAACATATAATTCACAGAAAAGTAGCTTTGAGTTTGTTTGGTTCAACTGTTAGCTAATAGCAGTTGCGGTTGCTGTTAGCTGTTTGCAATTGCAGTAAGCTGTTTCTTATTAGCTGTTTAATTACTAGTGTTTGATAAAATTATATTGAACTGTTGCTGTTCGGATTTAAAATGTCTAAAATGGACGTGTTTTAAATTAATCAACGATGAAATTATAAAAAGGAAAATGTGAAAAAATGCTCATAAAATTGTTTTTGATTGCTAACATTAGGGGTATAATTGTATCATTTTAGATACTAAGGGTAAAATTGCTCCTAGTTACAAATGTTAGGGATATTTTTACATCTTAGTATATTATAAAATAAAAAAATGTGTTACACAAATTAATAAAAACAATCTATATAAAAAATAAAAAATTTATTGCACGCAATAAAACATTGTTTTTTCCGATAATTATATTGTAGAAATATAAATAATGTTAAAAAATAAACATATTTTGTATGAATAAGAAGGATAATTTTGTCTAACTACAAACAATTGTTTATGAAATAGGAGCTTTTCGTGAAACACTCCAAAACGCTGCAGTTTTCAGAGAAAATGCTAAACGCTGCGGTTATATAAACCTAACAAAACGCTATATTTCTTACGGTTTGGAGTGAAACGCTAAACGTTGATCCGAAAAGCTGAAACAAACACCCTCTTTAATCCAATATTTAGCCATTCTAAACATCGGATAATCCCTTCACAGAGAAGATGGGTACAAGTTGTTATGATAAGCCTGTCTGTCTATCTAATAATGATATGGACAGGGCTGCTATTTTTTTTTTCAATGAATAATGAGGAAACCAACATGGTTCTTCCTTCCATAATTTCTCTTAGATTTCAGATTTATCTAATTCATAAATATTGCCTCGGATATATATATATATATATCAAATTAAGGTTTTTTAGATGAATTAGTTGAGCTTTAACTCATATATTTAATTGATAGGTTAGTTTTCATAAACAAGAAAAGAAAAATAGTTATCATAAATTATTTAAGGATTGTGACGCACACAAGGGTGGATTTACATGGTTGGTTTTAAAGGCCAGAAACGGGGTGAGCAAGTACGAATCGAATCCTTGTGTAATGATCCTAAACGAGGCATATGGACCCTCATCTCTATTATTATTATTATGGTTATCAAATTCCAAGACAACATACTTTTCCCTCTAAACATTTCATTATTACAGTTTTTTTCCACATTATTATTTTGATAGGTTGTGAATACACAGTACTATTACGTAGGTCCAATCCAATCCAACTTAAAAAATAATTATTTTTTACCACTGTTGTGCTTCAACAGTTTAGGTCTTGTCTATACGTTTGAAATCGATAATTCGCTTCCATTTTTTTTTGGATTAATCTCTTTTAGTATTTTTTGGCCTCTAAATTTTTTTTACCAGTGTGGTGGGCAAAAAAACTGACTAAACAGTTATCCAGAGCAAAAACTGAAAGTCGGAAACCCAAACCAAAAAAGCTGGTTAACCGAATCAATGGATGCGGTTTATGTTTGTACATGCTGATTTTAATGGTTAACGGTTTCGGTTTAAGTTTTATATTTGCAAAAACAAACAGTTTTGGTTAACTTAACCGTTAATATTATATACATTTTTGTGATTCGTTATATAAAATTTATGTTTCCTACTTTACTAAAAAGATATTTTTTTTTGAATGAATTTATCTTTTATGTATATTTAAGATAATGTTTACTGAGTAATTATTTTTATTTAAATATTTAGCTTTGGATAAAAGAATACGGTTACCATTGATTTGGTTAACTATTATATTAGGTTAAAAAAGTGGTTACCAATTGTTCTTTATTAACTATTAACCAAAAAATCTAGCAAAAAAAATTACCGTTAACCATTGAGATAATAGTTAAAAACCATTAACTAAAAACTAACCTAAAATTACAGTTAACCATTGATAGGTTAACCGATATATATTGTTGGAATTAATTGGATATGGATCTAATTAGGCCAGCCCGAAATGGAACGGCCCAAACCCAATTCTATTGGCGTGGTTGAAGGCTTGACCGGTGATACTAGATCGGGTGATTGATCCGAATCCTTCCGCTGCAAATCAAGAACGGGATCCGCGCTACAAGAGGTAACCCGTAAACCCGTTTACTTATTCGGATAAATATATATGTTGTGAATATATGCTTATCCCAACATTGGTATCAGAGCCATTGGATCTAGTATTCCGTTTTTACCGCGAATCCGTTTGCGTTTGAATCGTTTTTGAAAGATTATAAATAATCCATTGTTATTATTTTTTTATGATTATACACTGGAATTGATTGATCGCGTGATTAAATTGAATTAAGGTTCGATTTAAACGTTTTTTACTCAATTAAACCCGTTTTAGGTTTCTGTTACCTTCTGATTTTTCGTTCCGCACATCAAATCGAAAAACCGATCACACCATCGAGTCCAGAGACTCCGAAAACCCTAAGTTCCATATATTTTTCGTCATCGGAATCGGTCGGGAAGGCGGCTCGTGGCCTTCACGCGCCACTTGGGGGGGAGAAAATGTGTGTCTCCCCCCAGCCCGCCACGCGGCAGGCGCTGGTTGGCCAATCGATGCCGCGCTGGCGCCAGCTGGACCAACCAGCGCGCGGCACGTGGCAGAGGTCCCTCCACACGCGCCAAGCGCGTGTGGGTGCGTGGGACCTCTTCCCGTGATAAAATTTTTCCCGTTTTTTACAGAAACGTGTTTCTGAATGTTTCTGATTTTTTGGGTATTTTTTCAAAATTTTTGGATGAGCAGTTTATACAATCTCTTTTAATTAGGGTATATTAAATATTTTTAATGTGTTATAAATGTTTTATAAACTCTCTAAAAATATTTTATAAAATTGTTTATGTGTTATAAATGATTTTAAATCAGATTTAAGGAGGTCCCTACCACTATGACAATCGAGATATGTTTTGATTGGGAAAAGGTCTATGCATGTAGCACTAACCTTTTCTAGTGTTTCTTTGTTTTTTGGATAGTCATGGCAGTCATTAGATTCACCTCAGTGGAGCCTGTAACGGAAATCAAGTGGCTATCAGGGAGATATTTCACATTAGACTTTCGAAATGCAGAATGTCTAAGGAAGTGCGATGGGATGATGTAAATGCTATCATGCGTCACCTGATCGAGGTATAGGACCTTATGTAGTGCCTCATCCTTATGGGAGATTTTGACGGAGGTCATGATCAAATAATATTATTCTTTAGCCTTCTTGAAACCCTAAAGTCCTCTCCAAGACTCCATAGGCTATATTTGCATAGCTTTAACAGTTCTGGCTTGAATTATGAACATTCCATGTTATTGTTCTTAAATGAGCTAGATGAGCTGAATGTCATCTTACCTGTAAGTGACGATGGAGTGAGACTGAGGTCCGGGAGACAACTTAAGTCTGTCCAATACAGGAGGGTTTTCAGGGAGATGCCTAAAATGTTAAGGAGATCTGTGATTCGTTCCTTCCCTCGCCCGTTCCGTGTAGGAGAAATTCCCTACATGAAAGAGATGGAAGATTTTTATGTTAGTTAAATGAACCATTTTTGTTTTTGGTGTGGTTGTAGATTTAATTTTTGGAACAAATTTTTCTTTGGGGTTTATTATTCTAGTGTTATAATTTTTGTTAGGATTTCTATTGGAATTTTTATTTTCTAATGGATTTTTTTAATAAATTTTTTTTCAAATATATTTGGATAATTTTTTATTTATGGTGTGATTATTCAAATATGTTTGAATAACCATTGGGATCCTAATTTAATTATTATTCAATTTTGATTGGATAATTTGTGGTATGTTGGATTGAAATTGATGAGCTTGAATAATTTTATGTGAGCATTTAATTGCGATTTATTAAATCAGTGATTAGTTATTATTGATTTAATGATTATCTTCGACCTTAGTAGTTAAGATTAGTCAACATTAAGGTTGAAATAATAAATCAAAAGTCATCTTAATTCCTTACAACAACCATATTTTTGTAATAAATTGCAAAATCGTTACTTGTGAGTAACAAAATTCTCTAAGCATTAATGTATCTAATTAGTTGGATCTAATACTAAAGGGTAATTTGAGCCACTTCGATCTCATTTTCGAATCGAAATTTAGAATGAAAATTTGATTGATTAGATATAAGTTGTCTAGAGAATTAATGCGTGTATTGAACCTTTAATAACTTCTTACTAAGTCATGCAATACCATTGTAGATCAGTCATCAATGGCAGCAGCTAGAAAGTCTATAGTTGCCGAACTCAACAAAGACCTGAAATTAAATGGGGATAACTATGAGGTTTGGTCAATAAAAATAAAGTATGTGCTTGATGAGCAAGATGTGCTTGCTCACTTGGATAGGGTTATGGCCGAACCTGAGGATGGTGTAACTGCTCAGCTTCGCCGAGATTATATGGCATGGAAGAAAAAGGATTCCACTACTCGCATCGTCATGCTAAGTGCCATGGATGATGAGTTCACTAGGCAATTCTGTAAGATTGAGTCAGCCAAGGGCCTATGGGATGCCTTGAAGGAGAAATTCGGAGGTGTGTCTCTGACTAGGGTTCGCTCATTGACAATTAAGTTTGACACTTACAAGAAGAGGCCTGATCATATAATGAAAAAGAATTTAAGAGAAATGTCCAACATGATCAGTGAGCTGAATGAAGCAGGTCATCAGTTGACCAATGAGCAGAAAGTGCAAGCTGTTATCCGCTCTTTGCCAAACAGTTGGGAGCACATGAAGGTGCACCTAACCCACACCGAAGCAATTCAAACCTTCGATGCTGTTTATCGCCACCTTGAGCTAGAAGAGGATCACCTGGAATCGATTAATATCAATGCTGAAGCCCATTATATGGGAGCACACTCAAGTGGGAGGCATTCCAATCCTCCAAGGCAAAAGCGTAAATGCTTCTATGGCCAGGGCAAAGAGCAAGCCAAAGAGCATGTGAATACAGAAAATAGAAAGGGAAAGAGAACAAAGAACAGAAAGAAAACGAAGCTTTCACGTGTGAAATGTTTCAACTGCCAAGAAAAAGGACACTATGCAAATGATTGCAAAGTTCCTAAGGTACACTACACTAACTCATGTGTGAGTGAAATAAATGTATCTAGCACTGTTCTCATAGCTAAACATTATCCTTTGTGGGTTGTTGATTCAGGTGCAATGGACCATGTGACGAAGGAAAGAGAGACCTTTGTCGAGTTCCGATGAATTCCAGTCAGTTCAAGATGGATCTATGTGGGGGACAACTCGAGAGTTGCAGTCGAAGGGATTGGTACATATAGATTGAGTCTACATGGCGGTCAAACTCTCCTCCTACAAGATGTTCTCTATGCTCCGAATATTTGGAGAAACCTTATTTCTGTGAACTCTTTGTTAAGAATTGGATTTGCCGTTCTTTTTGCTAATAATAGTTTGCATTTAAGTTTGGATAATGAATTCTATGGTTCAGGATATGTATTGAATGGTTTGACTATTTTAGATGTTGAATTATATGAGTCCAATAATTTTTCTGTTACTACTTCTTCTTTTGTGGATAAAGACGTTAGTTTATGGCATGCTAGGTTAAATCACATTGGCCAAGATCGCATGAATCATTTAGCCAAAGAGGGCTTACTAGGTAGTTTAAGGAAAGTTGAATTACCTCCATGTGAACCATGTCTTAAAGGAAAAATGCATAGAAAACCATTCGGGAAGGGTACTAGGGCAGAATTTCCTCTGCAATTAATTCATTATGATGTCTGTGGTCCAATGAATATGAGGGCTAGGCATGGGGCCTACTACTTCATCACCTTCATAGATGACTATACAAGGTATGATCATATCTACTTGATGTCTCACAAGTCTGAAGCTTTGAGTAGTTTCAGAAAGTTTATGAACCTTGTTGAAAATCAACTAGATAAGAAGATCAAAGTTTTGAGAACTAACCAAGGTCGAGAATATCTTTCAGATGAATTCAAAGCTTTATGTGATAAGAAAAGGATAGAGCATGAGTTGTCTATCCCATACAGTACACAACAAAATGGTGTTACCGAGAGGAGAAATAGAACTCTCCTTAATATGGTTCGATCTATGGTGGCTGAAGCAAACTTGCCTATTTCCTATTGGAGAGATGCTTTGCTGACAGCTACATATGTTCTAAACCAAGTTCCCTCCAAGACTGTCACTTCCACTCCTTATAAGCTGCGGACTGGTAGAAAAACCGATTTGAGTATGCTCAGACCTTGGGGTTGTACTATTTTTACCCATGATACCTCTAGCAAATTTGGGAAATTAGGCCCAAGAGGTAGAAAGTGTGTCTTTATAAGATACCCTGACGTATCAAAGGGATATGTCCTAGTGGGAGAAAATAGTGAAGGCCGAGTGACAGAATTTGAATCATGAGACATCGTCTTCTTAGAGAATGAGTTTCCTAAGCTAGGAGAAGTTGACACTGATCTCACTCTATTTGAGGAAATAGATTGAAACGGACCTCTCCATTCGAGTGGGAGGAATTTTGAGGATCAAGGTAATGATACCGATCACTACCAGGAATAAGAACAAGGTCAAAGTTCCGAACCTCAAAACATTTCGAATGTGACAGATGCTTATTTAAGTGGGAGTTTGATTCCTGATTCTTGGGAGAATTTGGGACAAAGTATAAGAGATAGGATTCCGGGTTATGATGAATACATGAGAGAAGTTTATCAAAACTCGGAACCGCGCCGTACTAAAAGGCAAAGAGTTTATAGTCGACGATTTGGTATCAAAGGCACAGCTCTTTTAGTAACTCCAAATGATGACACGGAACCTAGAAATGCTAAAGAAGCTTTCACTTCTCCAGAAAAATACAAATAGACTATAGAAATGCAAGAGGAACTAGATTCTATAAGATCCAACCATTTTTTGGAACTGCTTGATCTGCCAAAGGGTAGAAAAGCTGTTGAGAGCAGATGGGTTCTCAAAGTGAAGCGAAGGGCTGACAATAGTATCAAAAGGTACAAAGCTCGCCTTGTCGCTAAAGGCTATACACAACAGGAAGGAATAGACTTCGAGGAGACATTCTCACCTGTTGTAAGGTTTACATCTATTAGACTAATCTTAGCTATTGTAGCAAGTTTAGACCTAGAGCTACATCAGATGGATGTTAAGACTACTTTTCTCAATGGAGAATTAAGCGAAGAGATCTATATGTCATATCCAGAGGGCTTCGTGGTAAAAAGCTCCGAGTATAAGGTCTGCAAATTGAAAAAGTCAATTTATGGCCTTAAACAGTCCTCTAGGCAATGGTACCTTTGTTTTTACAATCAAATAATTTCGAATGGCTTCAAGATGCTTGAAGAGGACCATTGTGTCTACACGAAACGGTCGGGTAGAAATTTTGTCATTTTATCTCTATATGTAGATGACATACTGATAGCAGGAATGACATAGAATTTGTAAACCAAATCAAAGCTTGGATAAACTAAAGTTTTGAAATGAAAGATATGGGCGAAGCCGCATACATACCTGGGGTTAATATTTCAAGGGATCGATCAAAGAAACTATTAGCACTGTCTCAAGAGACTTATGTTAACAAAGTCATTGATCATTTCGGTACACGTGGAAGTAGGCCTGTAGATAGCCCGATGACTAAGGACATCACCCTAAGTACCAAAATGTGTCCAAAGAATCCAAACGAAAAGAAAAGGATGGAAAAAGTTCCATATGCAAGTGTCGTAGGTAGTCTAACGTACGCCATGTTGTGTACAAGACCTGCTATCTGTCATGCCATTGGGATGGTGAGTAGATATCAGTCCGACCCAGGACTAGCACATTGGGCAGCTGTGAAAAGGATATTGAGGTACCTCAAAGGAACATCAGATTATTCTCTATGCTATTAAGGTAAAGACCTAAATCTGAGAGGATACACGGATGTTGTTGGGGTTTAGTGTCCTATAGACAATTGTTCCAGGATACAAACTTAATATAAATAAAGTGTTCTTTATATCATTTGTTTTAATGAGATATATGTTTTATAACTATATAAAGGCAATCCCTTTTAAGCACTAAATAAAGTCTAATAAAAGGAAATTCGTAAGTTTGTTTAAAGTGATCATAAAGTGTTCATACAAGCATGAAGTGAGACTAAACTTTATGATAAACTAATAAACTTAAAACCACCCCAAGCCAAGTGATATGCCCAGGATTGACATATCACTGTTGAGACTTTCTGTCTAACAGAAAGCTGATCTCACAAGCTTCATATATATAGACATCTGGATAGTTACGTGGATCCAATGAAAGGGAGTTCATTAGGATTGGGGATCCGATTTGAGATAACAGGATAGGTAGATTCATCCTTGTCACTTTTTCATCTCATTGCTATTAATAGGTATAATTAATCCTTAGACTCAAAGGAATATTAATTGGTATTTTGGATTACGGAATGTGACGCTTTGACTCTGGTGTAACACGATCCTTAACAGAGATGACTCTAGGGTGTGAACAGTAGACGTTGGGTATCACAGGAAGTGATTGCGGGATCATTATATATTGGATTGAGCATTTATCACTCTCGATAAATAGGAGATACATCTAAGGATCGGTTGTGGAAGACTCGACTCTAAATCCTCGCAAGGTGATAGCTTAAGACTTGAAATACAGATTTCACTTAACCTATCTATTTAAGTTGACTCGTCCTGTACAAGTAAAACGAACGTCTCACTATATGTGACTTGACATCATCCATAGTCATAAGATTCAGTTCAAGGATGTAGTTGATAAAGATCGAATTATACTGTAACTAATACGGAAAGGTTAACGACAGAATCAGCTTGTCTTCTTATGGCTCTGGGGGAATGATTACGAATTTGCTAATCACATACTCTGTACATCATTCCGTTATGCAAAGATTAAATATAATTCTTTGAGAATTAATTTAATAGTTGCATACGACCAGTAGTAATAGGAACCTAATGGGTCACACATAAGACTTGAAACCTAAAAGAGAGGTAGATGTTAATTAATTGATGAAAGCCCAATTGAGCCCAATGAGGCCCATGGACCATAGGGGGGTCGAAATTCATGTATGGTACATGAATAATTAATTTGATTTTAATCAATCCTAATTAGATTAGGATTATGAATTAAATTAATTAAGTGATAAATAAGTTAGGAGTTTTAATTAGATTATAATACTCATATTATTATCCAATAAGGTTATTAATATTATCCTTAACATGTTAGATATATAATTAGATAATAATTAGGAATTCTATTCCGAATTGAATTCCTATTTAGTAACCTAATTCTATCTAACTAGGGATTAGATACAAGAGATTATAAATACCCCCCACTATGTGATTTTCGGATCCTTCAACCCTAATCCAAGGCTAGTGATTTTCGAAACCTACCCTAAAGAAAGAAAGAGAATTTTCGACCCCTAGTTTGAGGACGAGATTTTCTACGGCTTCTTTCTGATCAATTGATTTCATCTATTTCTTTTATCCTTGATGTTGTGTTGATTAATTAAAAGCAATCCATTTTGGTTGCTATTCAACGGTTGATTCTAACTTGATCTTTCCGTGTTTTATTTCGTGCTTGGGAACTCGGAGAAGAGTTGTGGGCACTTCATTAACAACGGTAGATTGATCATCAAAAGGTAATTCTTCTTATCCCTCTTTATATGAAATAACGATTAACGGATCCTAGGGTTAATGGAAATAGGTTAAAATTTTTATATTTCCGCTGCTATACCTTAGCCTAATTTCCAACAGTGGTATCAGAGCCATCGTTAAATCCGTTATTTCATATATGAAAATTTAGAAGTTTTTCAATAGGATTGAATAAATATTTATAGTTAGGATTAATTAACAAATTGTTTTGATTAATTGATTCTAAAGATAAATAAATTTTAATTAATTGTTAATTAAAATAGATTATACGTATGTTCCTAATTATTTTGGTTGATAATCATCATAACAAAATCTATTAGTTTTATAGTTAGATTGATAAAATCAGTTTTAGTAATTCTAAAGATAAAACAGAAATGTATAGTAGTTTTTCCTATTTTCTGAAAATCGTTTTAAAACCATTTTAGAACTTATATATATATATATATAAATTGCGACAGCAGCTCGAGTCGCGCCTCGCGGCGCGACTGGACACTGTCGCGCGGCTGCTGCCTCGCGACAGCAGCCGCGTGCGGCGCCTGGCCGCCGCTATCGCAAGGCAGCGGTGGTTCAGCCGTCCTAGGGCTGCTGCCAATCGGCAGCAGCCCACCCTCGGGCCCAGTCCGGGACCCATTTGAATTTTAAATTGTTTAAAATCGGTTTTTATATATTTTTGAATATATATGTTTCAGAAATTGATAGTTTTCTGTTTTGATTATCGAATGAAAATTTGTTTAAAGGTTTGTTTTACCAATTTGTAAATCAAAATGGTAAATGAATTGAAATCAAAATAATTGGGACGTGCATAATTGACATTTTGTATAGTTATATTAATCAAAGGATTAATATAAAGATATGAAACTATTAGAAGTAAAATTGGATGAAAGTTAATTTAATAAGTTAATATGATTAACTTAAATATTACATAAAATAGTTACGTAATCAACCAATTAAATTTATTTAATTGAGTCTATGCATGTTTGGAGTTATGGACATATTTGGATCCTCTTTTAGTCTTTTTGTATTTTTGAAATAGGGCATGCGAGTCCTGCCTTTCTACTATCTATTGTAATTTCTCCTCTCATCTAATTTCCTTCAATTCAATTGAAGTTTTCGTTAGTAGTATAGAAATTAATATGTAATTTCAAGGCGCCATGGAGAAGACGGAGGACCTAAAGAGATAGTTAGTATTTCCTTAGGTTTGCCCTTTTATTCCGTCTCTGGCTCGACGGAATAATTTAGATGATATGTCCATAACGCCAATGTATGTGTCTGATGTATGCTAAAGCAAATCAAGACTAAGTTAGATTATGAGACCTAAAATAAAATTCCTCATTAAAAAGTTAAGTAAATAAACAAGTTATTAAAATCGGTTGCCCCTCCCTAATATTATAATTCAGTCAACAGTACTGGGGGCCTTTGGGTTGTTGAGCAAACTCAAGCTCGGGGTCTTACGGTAACACCTGAATTATCGAAAATTACTTTTCATGAATATGGGGTAATACTTAAATTAGATTATCATAATTGGATGAGAAAACTCATGTTGTCATAAACTACTGGACAATATGGTTGGGATTAATGTGAATAGCATATTAGTTACTAATGTGGTTAGTAACCCAATAACCTAGGAATCACATTAAAGATGTGATTGATTACATGAATCTACCTAACGAATGAGACTAGCTTGTTGAGCAAACTCAAGGCGAAATCTCAGGAGTTAGGATCCTAACTCTCTAAAGGATTTGTGAAATTCTTTGAATTAATATAGAGGGCTATTAATTTGGCAAAATAATGAGAGCAATCTAAAATAAACTAAAAGGCCTATAATTTTAGATTGATATACTTTAAGCAAATGAATGACATACCTTTACTCTTTCTCACTCTCGGGTTTAATTAAACACACTCTTAAAATCATGACTAAAACCAATCTGCAAAACATTCTTACCGATAACAAATTGAATGGTTCAAACTTCACCGACTGGTTTCGTAACCTCAAAATTGTTTTGAAGTTCGATAAAATAGGGTATGTACTTGATACATCGATACCCCCTCTTCCTACTGATGATGCTCCCATTGAGGAAATTTATGCTTACTAGAAGCACAAGGCTGGTGATGATCATGCCGGATGCATCATACTTGCATCGATGACACCGAAATTACAAAGGCAACATGAGGAAATGGATGTCTATTCCATCATCATACACCTAAAGGAATTGTTTGGGAAACAGACTAGGTGCGAACACTACGAGATATCCAAGTTGCTATATCGTTGCAGGATGCAAGAGGGCACATCTGTCATGACACATTGTGTCAAGATGATTGGCTACATTACCAAACTTTCTAGTATTGGATTTGCAATGGATAACGAATTAATCATAGACTTAATTCTTCAATCCCTCCCAGAGAGTTATTCACAGTTCATTATGAACTATCAGATGAATGACTTGCAAACCTCTCTTGAAGAGCTTGCAAATATGCTCAAGTCAGTTGAGCCCAATATGAAGAAAGACAAAGCCATACCGGCTCTTGTCATAGAGGGATCAAAGAAGAGGAAAGGGAATTCTCCCAATCCTAAACATCCCAAGAAAGGTAAGAAAGTCGTGCCCAACAAAACTAAGGGAAAGGAAGTGAAGAAGCCCAAAGGAGAGTGCCACTTCTGTGGTAAAGACGGGCATTGGAAGAGGAACTGCAAGGAGTACCTAGCCTCCCTCAAGAAGGGAAATAGCGGTACTTCAACATCTGTTATGTTTTATATTGAAATAAATACAGTTTCACAGTCTGAATCTTGGGTACTTGATACCGAATGTGGATCTCATATTTGTACAAATATGCAGGAGCTAAAATAGACTAAGGAACTAAAGAAAGAAAGCATAAACTTACGAGTAGGAAATGGAGCAAGAGTTGAATTTGCCCTCTGGGCTTGTAATAGAATTAAGGAACTGTTTGTATGTTCCACAAATATCTCGCAACATTATTTCTATTAGCCGTCTTGTTGATGACGGTTTTCATATTTCAATAAAAGACAAACATTGCGATTTTTATAAAGATTCGATCTTTTATTTTTCAGGAATATCACAAAATGGGATTTATGTGTTAGATGACAAAATTTCTGTTTTAGTAATTGATACCAAAAGACATAAGCTAGATAATTCAACTTACTTGTGGCATTGTCGTTTAGGCCATATAAACAAGAGACGCATGCTAAAGCTACATTTGGATGGGCTTATAGATCCAATTGATCCCGAATCATTGGAAACATGCGAATCATGTTTAAAAGGTAAAATTACAAAGACACCCTTTAGCAATAAAGGTGAGCATGTATCAGACACTCTAGGACTCATTCATTCAGATGTATGCGGTCCTATGTCAGTCCAAGCAAGAGGAGGATTCAGATTCTTCATAAGCTTCATAGATGACCATACCCAATATGGTTACATCTACTTGAAGAAGCACAAATCAGAAGCTTTTGAGAAATTCAAATGCTTCAAGAATGAAGTAGAAAATCAATTAGGAAAGAAAATAAAGACGCTTCGATCTGATCGAGGTGGCGAATATCTTTCATATGATTTTTTGAATTATCTAACTGAATGTGGGATATGCTCATAGTGGACACCTCCCTATACACCACAACACAATGGTGTATCCGAGAGGAGAAACCGTACCCTACTAGATATGGTACGATCCATGATGAGCATGGCCTTACTTCCAAAGACGTTCTGGGGCTATGCCTTAGAAACTACCCTCTTCACCCTAAACCGAGTACCAACTAAATCCGCTAGTTCCACACCATATGAATTGTTCGTTGGTAGGAAACCCATGTTTTCATTTATGAGAGTATGGGGTTGTTCAGCATTTGTCAAACGCATTGCGTCCGACAAACTAGATTCGAAATCTGATAAATGTTTCTTCATTGGATACCCTAAAGAAACTAAGGGATATTACTTCTATCATCTAGATGATCAGAAAGTAATAGTATCCAGGCACGCAACCTTCTTAGAGAAAGAGTTTCTCGAAGAAACACAAAAGGGAAGCATGATTGAACTTGACGAAGTTCAAGAAGAAGAAACACCGACTGAAACAACGGAAGCGGTTGAGGTACCCGAAGTAGTCCCATTAGATGAGACTCAAGTGCCATCTATTCGTAGATCACAAAGAGTTCGTGAATGATAGCTCCCATTTATATAGGATTTTTAGGATTAATTTAGTTTGTTTTCCCTTTATTTCTATTTAATTTCAGTATCGTTTTATTACTTTTTAGTTAACTTTAGTATTTTCCTTTATTTATGGAATTTTTGGTGTTTTTAGGGATTTTCAGGGACCTTTCGTGCATTTTCGAACCAGACCCAAGCCTATTGGAGCATTTCCGGATCATTCAGGGACCATCAGAGCACTTTTGGGATTCATCAGGGACCATTAGAGCACTTTTCGAAAGTCCATAGACCTAATCAGATAAAAGCCGGAGCCACAGTTCCTCAAATAGGACCTGTCTCGGCGAGACATCACCTGTCTCGTCGAGACAGGCCCTCGTCTCGTCGAGACAGGCCTTGTCCCGACGAGACGAGGCGCGCCTTCCCCTTTGCTGAAATTCGCAGACCAGGGCCCTAAAAGCCCATCTAACACTTTGTAAATGCCATTTTTATCCCTGAGGCATTAGGGTTTCCTTCCTAACTCTATAAATAGGGAGCTAATCCTAATCTTTCAGGGGGGATTAGCCATGGAATAAATCGGAGAGCCGCTAGGGCTTTCTCTCCTCCATAATGTAGTTTTATTTCTTTTTAGATTAGATTTTCCTGCTTTCTATGTTAGATTTATTTCCTGTTTTTATTTCTTTCAAGAACAATTGATGGGAGAAGTTCCTCATCTTCTATTTTTGTAATCGGAATCGGCAAAACGGGTTTTGGATTTCTATCTCTTTCCCTTTTATCTTTTGCGATTATATTTAATTGGAGCTTTTTCCATTGTTCATATATGCCTATTGCTATGATTAATTTGTCTATGAATTAATTCCCATCCAATTTGGGATGAGGATGAAATTGATTGTAAGAATATGTATGATTAGGGATCTAGGACCTTTGATTGATCAGTTTATGCATGCTTAATGCCTAGATATTGTTAGGAGCAGGATTTATGCTAGAATGAACATTGATAATGATCAACTAGCCTGTTTATGTATATAATGTGCCTAATGCCTGTTACCCTGACATTAAATAGGATTATAGATAGATGAGAACCTAACCACGGAATCGTCTATACCGAACTTGTGTAAATCTGACTTCGCTAGAGACCACTAGGAATGAGGCTTTGTGGCTGGGCTACAGCTTTAGCCTTAATTGTCAATAAACCTAATGCTTTGCATGACCTAGGGTATATGCCTAATCAAGCCGTCACCCGAATGCATGTGAATAGGAAGGACAATACTGATCATATTAGTCTTTCACTTAGGGCAATTACCTTCAATCATTGGTAAAACACAAATCTGAACTCCCTAAACCCATACATAGGATTTAATCAAATGATTCCTCAGCCTAGGTTGTGTCATCCATTAATTCACCTTCTACCCTGTCAATTGTTCCATTTATTTTGTTATCTTTATTGCTTTAATTAGTTATTCAAAAAACCCAACTTTTATCCAACCCTCTAAAAAATTAGATCATTCTAGGTAGATTTGCTAGTTGTAACGAATAGTCCTTGTGGTTCAATCTCGTGCTTAGCACTTTATTACTTGTTGCGATAGGATACACTTGTCCTATTAACTGCTATATACTTTGCGAGCATCAGTGAACTCCCAGTTAGATATGGTTTTCTAGTGGGAGATGATAATGAGGTTCCCGTGTTAGACGACGAACCCGAAAACTACGAAGAGGCTCTTACTAGTCCAGATTCTAAAGCATGGCTTGAGGCCATTGATGCTGAAATGGATTCCATGTATACTAACCAAGTGTGGACTTTGGTTGATCCACCCGAAGGGATAAAACCCATTGGGTGCATGTGGATCTTCAAAAGGAAGACTGATGTGGATGGAAAGGTTAGCACCTACAAAACTAGGTTAGTAGCGAAAGGATATCGTCAGAAGCAAGGAATTGATTATGACGAAACTTTCTCTCCTGTGGCTATGTCCAAATCAATCAGAATCATGCTTGCTATTGCCGCTCACTACAATTATGAGATTTGGCAAATGGATGTGAAAACAGCTTTCCTAAACGAAAACCTGCTTGAGGATGTATATATGATGCAACCTGAAGGTTTCATATCAAAGGATGCAAACAAAGTTTGCAAACTTCAGAGATCCATTTATGGACTCAAGCAAACATCGAGAAGCTAGAATAAGCGTTTTGACGAAACCATAAAACAATTTGGTTTCGAACAAAATTGTGAAGAAGCTTGCATTTACAAGAAAGCAAGTGGGAGCTCTATAGCATTTCTCATACTATATGTGGACGATATATTATTAATGGGAAATGACATTGCTCTACTACAGTCGGTAAAAGTATGGTTATCTGGTAACTTCTCAATGAAAGACCTTGGTGAAGCAACTTATATACTTGGTATAAAGATCTACAGAGATAGATCGAGAAGACTGCTTGGTTTGAAAAGGTGCTAAATCGGTTTAGCATGCTTGAATCGAAACGAGGTAACTTACCCATGCTACATGGAGTAAAGTTAAACAATCATCAATGTCCTAAAACCGATGATGACAAAAGACGCATGGCTGTAGTCCCATACGCCAGCACAATCGGTTCGATTATGTATGCTATGCTATGCACTAGACCTGACGTAGCGTTCGCGTTATCTGTAACGAGTCGTTACAAAGGAAATCCGGGAGACGAGCATTGGATTGCCGTCAAGAACATTCTTAAGTACTTGAGAAGAACTAAAGATATGTTCCTAGTGTACGGAGAAGGTGATCTGAAAATAGAAGGATTTTCAGACGTAAGTCATCTCGCAGATGAGAATGATTTTAAATCCCAATCAGGATACCTGTTTATCTTGAATGGGGGCGCGGACAGTTGGAAGAGTTCCAAGCAGGGAAGCGTAGCTTTCTCTACGATCGAGTCAGAGTATATCGCAGCTGCGGAAGCAACAAAGGAAGCGGTTTGGATAAGAAAGTTCATTACAGAACTTGGGGTGGTGCCTGACATTGTAAATCCCATCACACTGTATTCTGATAACAATGGAGCCATTGCGCAAGCAAAGGAACCACGGTCTCATAATGCATCCAAGCATTACCTTAAGCGATACCACATCATAAGAGAGATTGTAGCTAGAGGAGATGTGAGAATATAAAGAGTACCTACAGAGGACAACGTTGCAGATCCGTGGACAAAGCCCTTAACCCAGAGAGTACATGATCGTCATCTAACTTCTATTGGGATAAGTTTTAGAAACAATTGGCTTTAGTCCAAATGGGAGTATGTTGGGGTTTAGTGTCCTATAGACAATTATTCTAGGATACAAACTTAATGTAAATGAAGTGTTCTTTATATCCTTTGTTTTAATGAGATATATGTTTTATAACTATATAAAGGCAATCCCTTTTAAGCACTAAATAAAGTCTAATAAAAGGAAATTCGTAAGTTTGTTTAAAGTGATCATAAAGTCTTCATACAAGCATGAAGTGAGACTAAACTTTATGATAAACTAATAAACTTAAAACCACCCCAAGTCAAGTGATATGCCCAGGATTGACATATCAATGTTGAGTCTTGCATGTAACAATGTATTCTGTCCGACAGAAAGCTGATCTCACAAGCTTCATATATATAGATATCTGGACAGTTACGTGGATCCAATGAAAGGGAGTTTATTTGGATTGGGGATCCGATTTGAGATAACATGATGGGTAGATTCTGTTGGAAATTAAGGCTAAGGTATAGCAGCGGAAATATAAAAAATTTAGCCTGCTTCCTTTTAACCATATGATCCGTTAATCGTTATTTCATATAAAGAGGGATAAGAAGAAAAACCTTTCGATGATCAATCTACCGTTGCAAACGAAGTGCCCACAACTTTAAAGGAGATGTAAACTGTTTACCAATCTGCCCCTATCCGAAACAGACCTTCTAGACCTCCAAACCATAATCCCTTCGGTGGAAACGTGGAAGAATATGTCTAGAATCTACTGTTCAAAAATCGCGACGATCCGACGATTCAATCTCTGGAAATCCGCGAAATAGTGAACTGACCTGATGTAGGCGAAGAAAAACGAATTTCTCTCTTTTGATTGTTTTTCCTTCTTTCGTGAATACAGTGAGATTAATTTAGAATCAACCCTTTATCAACTACATCCTTGAACTGAATCTTATGACTATGGGTGATGTCAAGTCACATATAGCGAGACGTTCGTTTTACTTGTACAGGCCGAGTCAACTCAAATAGATAGGTTAAGTGAAATATGTATTTGTACTCTTAAGTTATCACCTTGCAAGGATTTAGAGTCGAGTCTTCCACAAGCGATCCTTGGATGTATCTCCCTTTAATTGGGAGTGATAAATGCTCAATCCAATGTATAACTACCCTGACATTACCTCCTGTGACACCCAACCTTTGCAGTTCACACCCCAGAGTCATCTCTGTTAAGGATCGTGGGACCACAGGATCAAAGTCTCACATTCAGTAATTCAGGATGACCAATTAACATTCCTTTGAGTCTGAGGATTAGTTATACCTATTAATACCAATGAGATGAACATGTGACAAGGAAGAATCTACCCATCCTGTTATCTCAAATCGGATCCTCAATCCTAATGAACGACGTTTCATCGGATCTATGTAAATGTCCAGATATCTATATATATGAAGCTTGTGAGATCAACTTTCTGTCGGACAGAAGACATTATTACATACAAGTCTCAACAGTGATATATCAATCCTAAACATATCACTTGACTTGGGGTGGTTTTAAGTTTATTAGTTTATTATAAAGTTTTGTCTCACTTCATGCTTGTATGAACACTTTATAATCACTTTAAACAAACTTACGGATTTCCTTTTATTAGACTTTATTTAGTGCTTAAAAAGGATTGCCTTTATATAGTTATAAAACATATATCTCATTAAAACAAATGATATAAAGAACAATTCATTTACATTAAGTTTGTATCCTGCAACAATTGTCTATAGGACACTAAACCCCAACATACTCCCACTTGGACTAAAGCCAATTGTTTCTAAAACTTATCCCAGTAGAAGTTAAATGACAATCATATACTTTCTGGGTTAAAGGCTTTGTCAACGGATCTGCAACGTTGTCCTCTGTAGGTACTCTTTCTATTCTCACATCTCCTCTAGCCACAATCTCTCTAATAATGTGGTATCGCTTTAGGTAGTGCTTGGATGCATTATGAGATGACTAGCGTCTGAAAATCCTTCAATTTTCAGATCTCCTTCTCCGTACACTAGGAACATATCTTTAGTCCTTCTTAAGTACTTAAGAATGTTCTTGATGGCAATCCAATGCTTGTCTCCCGGATTCCCTTGGTAACGACTCGTTACAGATAACACAAAAGCTACGTCAGGTCTAGTGCATAGCATAGCATACATAATCGAACCGATCGCGCTGGCGTACGGGACTATAGCCATGCGTCGTTTGTCATCATCAGTTTTAGGACATTGATGATTGTTTAACTTTACTCCATATACCATGGGTAAGTTACCTCGTTTCGATTCAAGCATGCTAAACCGATTTAGCACCTTTTAAGGTATGTAGCCTGTGAAAGACCAAGCAATCTACGCGATCTATCCCTGTAGATCTTTATACCAAGTATATAGGCTGCTTCACTAAGGTCTTTCATTTAGAAGTTACCAGATAACCATACTTTCACCGATTGTAATAGAGCAATGTCATTTCCCATTAACAGTATATCGTCCATATATAGTATGAGAAATGCTATAGAGCTCCCACTTGCTTTCTTGTAAATGCAAGCTTCTTCGCAATTTTGTTCGAAACCAAATTGTTTTATGGTTTCGTCAAAACGCTTATTCCAGCTTCTAGATGCTTGCTTGAGTCCATAAATGGAACTCTGAAGTTTGCAAATTTTATTTGCATCCTTTGATGTGAAACCTTCAGGCTGCATCATGTATACATCCTCAAGCAGATTTCCATTTAGAAAAGTTGTTTTCACATCCATTTGCCAAATCTCATAATCAAAATGAGCGGCAATTGCAAGCATGATTCTGATTGATTTGGACATAGCAACAGGAGAGAAGGTTTCTTCATAATCAACACCTTGTTTCTAACGATATCCTTTCGCTACCAACCTAGCCTTGTAGGTGCTAACCTTTCCATCCATGTCAGTCTTCTTTTTGAAGATCCACCTGCACCCAATGGGAATTATCCCTTCGGGTGGATCAACCAAAGTCCACACTTGGTTAGTATACATGGAATCCATTTCAGAATCCATGGCTTCAAGCCATGCTTTAGAATCTGGACTAGTAAGAGCCTCTTCGTAGTTTTCGGGTTCGTCGTCTAACACGGGAACCTCGTTATCATCTCCCACTAGAAAACCATATCTAATTGGGAGTTCACGAACTCTTCGTGATCTACGAATAGGTGCCACTAGAGTCTCATCTAATGGGACTTCTTCGGGTACCTCAACCGCTTCTGTTGTTTCAGTCGGTGTTTCTTCCTCTTGAACTTCGTCGAGTTCGATCACGCTTCCCTTTTGTGTTTCTTCGAGAAGGTTGCGTATCTGGATACTATTACTTTCTGATCATCTGGATGATAGAAGTAACCACATGGTTTCTTTGGGATATCCAATGAAGAAACATTTATCAGATTTAGAATCTAATTTGTCAGACGCAATGCGTTTGACAAAAGCTGAACAACCACATACTCTCATAAATAAGAACACGGGTTTCCTACCAACGAATAATTCATATGGTGTGGAACTAGCGGATTTAGTTGGTACTCGGTTCAGGGTGAAGAGGGTAGTTTCTAAGGCATAGCCCCAGAACGTCTTTGGAAGCAAGGCCATGCTCATCATGGGTCGTACCATATCTAATAGGGCACGATTTCTCCTCTCAGATACACCATTGTGTTGTGGTGTATAGGGAGGTGTCCATTATGAGCATATCCCACATTCAGTTAGATAATTCAGAAAATCATCTGAAAGATATTCGCCACCTCGATTGGATCGAAGTGTCTTTATTTTCTTTCCTAATTGATTTTCTACTTCATTCTTGAAGCATTTGAACTTGTCAAAGGCTTCTGATTTGTGCCTCATCAAGTAGATGTAACCATATCGAATATGGTCATTTATGAAGCTTATGAAGAATCTGAATCCTCCTCTTGCTTGGACTGACATAGGACCATATACATCTGAATGAATAAGTCCTAGAGTGTCTGATACACGCTCACCTTTATTGCTAAAGGGTGTCTTTGTCATTTTACCTTTTAAACATGATTCGCATGTTTCCAATGATTCAGGATCAATTGGATCTATAAGCCCATCTGAATGTAGCTTTAGCATGCATCTCTTGTTTATATGACAATGCCACAAGTAAGTTGAATTATCTAGCTTATGTCTTTTGGTATCAATTGCGAAGACAAAAATCAACACATAAATCCCATTTTGTGATATTCCTGAGAAATAGAAAATCGAATCTCTATAAAAATTGCAATGTTTGTTCTTTATAGAACATACCAGACGTTGGAGTACCGGCTTTTCCCTTCTGGAGGGTAGCTCGGTGCAAAGAACAATTTCTCTTCCAATTCCCCACGTCACCACAATAGTGGCACTTTCTTTTAGGCTTCTTCACTTCCTTTCCCTTAACTTTAGTGGGCATGGCTTTCTTACCTTTCTTAGGATGTTTAGGATTGGGAGAATTCCCTTTCCATTTCTTTGATCCCTCTATGAAAATAGCCAGTATTGCCTTGTCTTTCTTCATATTGGGCTCAACTGACTTGAGCATATTTGCAAGCTCTTCAAGAGAGGTTTGCAAGTCATTCATCTGATAGTTCATGATGAACTATGAATAACTCTTTGGGAGGGATTGAAGAATTAAGTCTACACTTAGTTTGTTATCCATCGCGAATCCAATACTAGAAAGTTTGGTAAATTAGCCAATCATCTTGACACAATGTGTCATTATAGATGTGCCCTCTTGCATCTTGCAACGATATAGCAACTTGGATACCTCGTAGCGTTCGCACCTGGTCTGTTATGATGGAACATGCATAGTTGCCTTTGTAATTCCGATGTCATCGATGCAAGTATGATGCATCCGACATGATCGTCACCAGCCTTGTGCTTCTGGTAAGCATCGATTGGGAGCATCATCCTTAGGGATAGGGGTATCGATGTATCAAATACATACCCTATTTTATCGAACTTCAAAATGATTTTGAGGTTATGAAACCAGTCGGTGAAGTTTGAACTATTCAACTTGTTATCGGTAGGTATATTTTGCAGATTGGTGTTAGTCATGATCTTAAGAGTGTTTAATTAAACAGGAGAGTGAGAAAGAGTAAACATATGTCATTCATTTGCTTTAAAGTATAACAATCTAAAATTATAGGCCTTTTAATTTATTTCAGATTGCTCCCACTATTTTGCCAAATTAATAACCCTCCATATTAATTCGAAGGATTTCACAAATCATTTAGTGAGCTAGGATCCTCACTCCTGAGATTTCGCCTTGACTTTAGCAAACAAGCTAGTCCCATTTGTTAGGTAGATTCATGCAATCAATCACATCTCGAATGTGATTCCTAGGTTATTGGGTTACTAACCACATTAGTAACTAATATGTCATTCATATCAATCCCAACCATCTTGCCCATTAGTTTATGACAACATGAGTTTGCCCATCCAATTATCATACTCTAATTTAAGTATTACCACATATTCATGAAAGAACGATTTTCAATAATCCAGGTGTTACCATAAGACCCCGAACTTGACTTTAGCCAACAACCCAAAGGCCCCCAGTACTGCCGGCTGAATTATAATATTAGGGAGGGGCAACCGATTTTAATAACTTGCTTATTTACTTAACTTTTTAATGAGGGATTTTTATTTAAGTCTCATAATCTAACTTAGTCTTGATTTGCTTTAGCATACATCAGACACACATATATACATTGGCATTATGGACATATTATCTAAATTATTCCGTCGAGCCAGAGATTGAATAAAAGGCCAAATCTAAGGAAATACTAACAATTACGTATTTCTCTTTAGGTCCTCCGTCTTCTCCATGGCGCCTTGAAATTACATATTAATTTCTATACTACTATAAGAAAACTTCAACTGAATTGAAGGGAATTAGATGAGAGAAGAAATTACAATAGATAGTAGAAAGGCAGGGCGCGCAGGCCCTATTTTAAAAATACCAAAAGACTAAAAGAGGGTCCAAATATGTCCATAACTCCAAACATGCAAAGACTCAATTAAATAAATTTAATTGGTTGATTACATAACCGTCTTATGTAATATTTAGGTTAATCACATTAACTCGTCAAATTAACTTTCATCCAATTTTACATCTTATCGTTTTATATCTTTATATTAACCCTTAAATTAATATAACCATATAAAACGTCGATTATGCATGTCCCAATTATTTTGATTTCAATTCATTTAACGCTTTGATTTACAACTTGGTAAAAACGAATTTTTCATTCGATAATCAAAACAGAAAACTATTGATTTCCGAAACATATATATATATATATATATATATATATATATATATATATATATATCATTTACAAGACGATTTTAACAAATAAATCAAGTGGGATTCGGGCTAGGGCCAGAAACTGGGCTGCGCACGCAGCTGCTGCCGCGCGACAATGGCTGGTCGCGCCATGAGGCGCGACCCGAGCCGTTGTCATATATTTTTTTTAAATATAAATATATATATCAGTTTTTAAAACGATTTTAAAAACGATTTTCAGAAATAAGAAAAACTACAATAGATTTCTGTTTTATCTTTTAGAATTAATAAAACTAATTTTATTAACCTAACTATAAAACAAATAGATTTTGTTATAATGATTATCAACCGAAATAATTAGGAACATACGCATAATCAATTTTAATTAACAATTAACTAAAATTTATTTATCTTTAGAATTAATTAATAAAACAATTTGTCAATCAATCCTAACCATAAATATTTATTCAATCCTATTGAAAACTTCTAAATTTTCATATATGAAATAACGGATTTAACGATGGCTCTGATACCACTGTTGGAAATTAAGGCTAAGGTATAGCAGCGGAAATATAAAAATTTTAGCCTACTTCCTTTTAACCATAGGATCCGTTAATCGTTATTTCATATAAAGAAGGATAAGAAGAAATACCTTTCGATGATCAATCTACCATTGCAAACGAAGTGCCCACAACTTCAAAGGAGATGTAAACTGTTTACCAATCTGCCCCTATCCGAAACAGACCTTCCAGACCTCCGAACAACAATCCCGTCGGTGGAAACGTGGAAGAATATGTCTAGAAGCTACTGTCCAAAACTCGCGATGATCCGACTGTTCAATCTCCGGGAATCCGCAAAATAGTGAACTAACCTGATGTAGGCGAAGAAAAATGAATTTCTCCCTTTTGATTGTTTTTCCTTCTTTTGTGAACACGGTGAGATTAAGTTAGAATCAACCCTTATGAGATGCAACCAAAATAGATTGCCTCTAATTAACCAACACAAGATCAAAGAGAAAAGGAGATGAATGAAAATTAATCAATCGACGGAAGCCGTATGAATTCTTGTCCACGAACTAGGGGATGCGAATTCACTGTCCCTCTCTAATGTAGGTTTCGAAAATCACATAGAGGGGAGTTAGGAGGCTTAGTCAAAATTCATATAAGGAGGGGGTATATATAGTCACTTGTATCTAAACCCTAGTTAGATATGAATAGGTTACTTAATAGGAATTCTATTCGGAATAGGATTCCTAATTATTATATTATAATATATCAAATACATTTAGGATAATATTAAATAACCTAATTGGATAATAATAGGAGTATATTAATCTAATTAAAACTCTGTTGAGCGATTTCCGCAAGTGCACGGTTTCGCTTGTAGTAATAAAAATATCGATCCCACAGGGATACGTTTTTTAACGAAAAACTTATTTTTGAATTATTAGTTTCGAACTTGATAGATTTATAAAATGTAAATGAAAAGTGAAAATTGGATTAGTTGAATTTAGGAAATTTATTTGAATGAATTTGTGAACTTTGAGTATTTGAAAATGCTGGAATAAGATTTTATATTTAGAATAAATCGATTGTTAGAAAGATCTTCTGATTTTAAGGATGAATTTTACAAAACATGAACATTTAGAACTTATTAGAAAAAGGAATGAATTTGTTCATTTGCATTAAGCAAAGAAAACAACTTAAACTTTGTATTATTATGATGATGAAATAAATGACGGAACCTCTAATTAATTGGCTTTGAACGCGACAAAACCCTTTCGGGATAGTTGCCCTTACTCAAATTAACACTCTTTCGAGACGATAATTTGCCTAAGTGTTCAACAAAGTTTCCTTGTAATGATTTTGAATTCAAGTGCATTTTAATGAAAACACCAGCCTCACTTATATTGGATTGGTTACCATAAGTGCTGCATTACGATTTGTCGAATAGAACAGACTTTATTAGATGAAAAATAAATTGATACAAGTTTACAGAGAATAAGGAGCATCGAGTTCTTCGAGGGCGTGCAAGTGAAGGGCTTGATCGGTTCCGCTTCCTTGGGTTTCCTTAGGAGGTTGTCAGGCTCGGGGGCGAACACTTTACTCAATCTTCTCGCTGTAACTTCGTAATAGGAATTCGGTCGGCCACTACCATGATGCAAACTAAAACTGGAACAATGTCTAAACGCTACTGAGTTGTAATTATACTATAAACAATATGTGTACCTCATCTTGTTTTTGTACAGAATCTAGTTTCTAACTCTCGAAATGTGTTTACTTAGAACTTCGACATAAGTTCTACGCTCTGATTTCTATATCTATATTATAACATTTCACATTACATTTTTCTCTTCAACATCAACTCTTTATTTATAGGTGATGAAGGGTTGAGTTTGAAGTGATGTGTCCGTTGGTTAAGAGTCGTGTCCGTTGTGAAAGGACGTCTTTATCCACTTGAATGGATGCGTTTCTTGGATTTTCAGCATGTGTTAAATGCTTTTGGTGATTTTCTGCACTTACCGAGGATAGTTATCCGCGGCCGTGAATGACGTAGCACTGAGCTGAGTGACGGACGAAGGGGAGAAAAGTTTATCCAACGCGTGTCGCAGCCGCGGGTCTGAGATCCTCTGTCGCGGCCCGGCAGGTTTCCTTTGTTCTTTGCTTTCGTTCGTGTCTTCGACTTGGCGCTTTCGATTTACGTCGTCTTTGACTCCTTTTGAAGGGTTTTTCTTCTGTTTTAGATCCTTTTTCGTTCCTATTTGGATTTTACCAAATATTTAGGTACCTTACAAGAAAGAAAGATATTTGAAAGTAAAAGTAATCTAAACAGATATAAATAACACGAATTTGTAATAAAAATGATATAAATATGTATGATATTTTAGGTGTATTTTGGGCTTAACAAATCTCCACACTTAATCTTTTGCTAGTCCCGAGCAAAATTTCACTGAATTTATTCCTTAACTAATCTCTTTATGAAAATAAAACATATACCTTTGTGTTTACCTTTTAAATTAGTTAAGCCGAAAAGACTAACTTCGCATGACAAATTTATACGCAAAATATCAAACTAACTTAGTATAAATACGATATATCATTCGTCTTGTATTTTCAATTTTTAAATTGAAGTATTCGGGACGATGTAAGCACGCATGTTATTGAGTTTTTCATCTCAAGACATTTCAAAAGCACCAAATTTCTTTTCCCAAACTTGAATTATTATATTAAGTTTAATTTATTTTGCTTAGTTACGCCCGTGATAAGGGTGGTCTCGATCGTAACTTTATATGCATTTGATTTGTGTTCGCTTAAGAGGTACCGACCATGCCATGGGTGGACGCAATCGTTACTTTAAACTTTAAACACGCTTAATAATTTTTTTTTGTTTAAACGTTCCTTTCATACCTCGATTGTGATAAGGGTGGTCGCAACCGTGGCCAAAAGTACGCTTTACTTATTTTATTTCTTCCCTTTCATACCTCGATTGTGATAAGGTTGGTCTCAATCGTGGCCAAAAGTTAAGAATACGATTTATTGTTTAATTAATATGAATTGGGAAAAAGAAAGTTAGCACATTCATCCTATATTGACTTAAAATTCAACATGTATTATGGCTATAGTTTCCTTAACAACTTCAATTGGTGTTAATGTAAGACAAAATCAAAACCGAGCTAAAAATTGTTAGTTCAAATTTAATGCCTATAAACCTAATTGAAAATTTAAAATAAGATTTATTGTATCATGAATTTCATGATATGAAATAGAGATTAAAAATAAAGAATTTTTACTTAAATACATTCACTCGAGACAATTTTACTTAAAATCGTGTCGAAGATTTGTGAAAAATTTTGAAAAATATTACCCGTATAGAAATATATTATTTCTATCGATAATGATGACCTAAAAATAATCATAAAAGAAAAGTTAAACTTATAATGTATAAAACAAATGTTAAGTTTTGAAAATTGTTGCAATATAGTTAAAAAGTGTTGCAATATGTGATATTGTTATATTTTGAAAAAAAAAGTGATGCATTCATTCATTCATTCATTCGTTTGCATAAAATGATATATGTATATATCTCCTCCCACACTTAAATTGGACCATGTCCTCATGGGTGCAAAAATGGAGATAAAACATGAAAGATAAAACAAACGGAAATAAACGAAAGATATAGCAAAAACATTCATCATAAAATTAAAGTGAAATTAGAAATTGTACGAAACATAATAAATATAAAAATGTACGAAACTGAAAAATAAGATAAAATAAAAGATAAAACCTAAACATGTGGCGGGGTATCCGGAGGTGTTGGTGAAGTTTCCACGTTGCGGCGTCGGAAAAATGAAAGCATCCGATGCCGAGTCGAACGATGCTCACGCCTCAAAGTATTGAGGTTGTCATTCATCACCATATTGTTTTCCACCAAATCATCAATTCTTAAATTCATTTGACGATTATTTGCATTGATTTGGTTCAAAATCCGCCTTAAATCTACCGGATCAGTGTCTCGGGTTGCTTGGGCTTGTGGGGCAGCTTCCCCACCTTCCTCCGCTCCTTCTTCAGCTTCGTTACCTGCATTATGAGAACTAGAAGCACCTCCACCCATAGTGCCACGAAGATGTGCAATACGGGTAGCATATGAAATAAAAACAGGAGGAGCCGCAGAAACCAACAAATGAGCCCGCTCAAGAGCCGCAATGTCCAAAACCGGGACATAGCCATGGTAGGTGGACATATCATAATCTGTCAATTCATCCCGTGCTCCTAAAACAATAGCGGTGATCAAATTACCGAGAGGGACTTGAGTGGTGTGAGCCTTCGAAGCACGGTACAGATTATCAAAAATCATGCCAATACTATCAACCCGCAAACCCTTGAACAAACAATCCCAAACAAACAAATCCCGGACTTGAATCTTGGAACTCTCAACACGACCAAAAAGTGAAAAACTCAAATACTTGTGAAAGAAGAACACACAATTGTCCTTAATCAACTTGCTTGATGTGTTTTTAGAATCAAAAGAAGTTTGGTCAGACAGAGTTTGCCAAAAAGAGTTATTGTCAAAATCCCGAGGTTTATCATAAAAATCACTAGTAGGGAAACCAAACATATTACCCATAGCCTCATAATCAACTGTATAGGTAATACCATTATTCCTAAAAGAAATTGATGTCCTCTTCTTGTTCATTGTCAAAGTAACCAAAAACTCAACCACATGCCCTTCAATTTGTGGAAAACGCATAGAAGCAAAAGTTGCCCAACCCAAAGTTTCAATAAAAGCAGTAATTTGTGTAGAGAAGTTCAACTTTCTTACCGAATCGAAGTCAAGAAACTGCATATCCACGAACTTACGATTGGGGTTTGAAAAATGCTTGAAACGGCTAACTTCTTCCTCAGAATGGATGTCGAAATAAGCTCCGCAACTTATCCTAAGGCGATTAGCCTCAGTGACAGCCGGCTTGTGTCCAACACGCTTAGCTCTAGGCATGGTTATGGTGTTTATGTGTTATGAATGTTAGGGTTTTAGAGATAAAGAAGAAAAGAGAGAAAAGCTTGAGGTTGAAGATGAAGTAGAATGGTTGTGAATTCTTGGAATTGAAAGGTGTAGGTGATTGAAAAGGGTAATGATGAAATTGGGAAAAGGAAAAGTAAGGTATTGGGAAGAGGTAAGAGTAGGGGATTGGTTAAATTTAGAGGTGGTGTAAGGTTTGTGTAAGTAATAGGTATATATAGGGTTTGAATAAGAAGTTAAATAGTTAGAGTAGGAATAGGAATTGGAATTGGAATTGGAATAGGTAGAGTTGAAATAGGAAGAGTAATTAGGTATAGGATGAATAGGAAGAAGAATAGGTATAGGTTAAATGGGAAGAAAGGGAAAAATAGGTCAAAAATCGGACCTGGAGTGTCTGAATCACGCGTGTCGCGGTCGAGGATATGTATCTGCGGTCGCGGATCGCGTTGCTCAACCAATATTTCCACTGAAATTTGTCGAAGAAATGTCTGAAGTTACCGAGAATCCAACATTCGCGGCCGCGAATCGCGGTGCGTAGCGAATTTTGTGCCTGAAATTTTTGAAGAATTTTGCTGAAGTTATCGAGGAAACGCCGCCGCGGTCGCGGATCGCGTGTTTCACCGAATTTGTCTTCGAATTGTGGAGGAATTTTGCTGATGTTACCGAGAATCAATAATTCTCGGCCGCGGATCACGTCGTGGCTACCCAAATTCAGCTTTTGAACTCCATTTTGTGTAATTTCTTGATAAATTATATCCTGAACTTCTTGAAAAATGAAATCTGTACTTAAAACATAAATGAAAATCATTAAATGATAAGGAAAACCAAAGGTTTATCCTTATTAATGGCAAAAATAAATAAAAATGCTTTAATTAATGAATGTGCAAATTAGACATATGAAAGGGTTGGAACTAAAATTAATTGAAACATTTATGTGCATTCATTAATTTAAGTTAAATGAATCATATTTAAGGAATTTGAAATTTAATTATTAACATTTAATGTGTAACGAATGGATTAAGTTTGCATTTAATTGATTCATTAGTTTAGAATTATGGAATTAAATGTAACCATATAACCAAAAGCGAAATATAATGCAAAAAGGAAATTTTATTTATTAGCATATAATTACATTTATTTACAAATAATATAAAACACAAACTATGCTAAAAATTCGTCCCTTTTAATCGGGATTTTCTTAGCCCTAAATCGATCAATTTTTAACTGCACGAAGGCTTGACGTTCTGGTGCAGAAAGAAAATTTGGTCCGGATCGAAAAACTCGCTTCACTAGACCTTCAAATTCTAAAAATTCATAATCTAGCATAGGGAAGGATTCAGCATCACTCCAAGGAACAGAAATATTGCCCTTGGTCCCTAGAATTATTCCGCATATAATATTCCCAAACCCAACCTTCTTAGCCTTGGATCGAGATGCGGCAACAAGACCCTCCATCAGAATTTTTGAAGAATCAACCACATTGCCTTGAAATATATCGCCAAGGACATAAAGATCAGATTCTTGGACGACACTACTGAACGTGCGACCAAATAGGCTGTGACTCAGAAACTTATGCAAATACAACATAGAGTTGGAATAGAAAGACTTATTATAGGCAAGGTTTGATTTGAAAGGCCAGATGCCGATGAGCATTCGCCAAATATCAGTGGACGTCATATCTCTTCCATGATGATGTTTGGTAGTATCCTTCAGGGAAAAAACCAAACCAAGCATGCAATTCAGATTAGCCAAATGTAAAAGTTTTGCCATCCCGACGAAAACTGAGACGCACACGATGCTTGTTAACAAAACGCACAGTGCAGAAAAACTCTAACACCCAGTCTCCAATTATAGGAAACTTCATATCGACAAATTTGGTCCATCCTAGTCGCTCCATGTAGCGACTCATATCTTCCTTAATTCCTAATTGATCATTAAGAAAGTCGTCCATGTACAGCATTCCGACAAAGAACGTGTATCGAAGCCTCAAGAAGCGCCTCCCCTCATCGTGATTGAAAATGGGAAAGTTACATCCATAACGCTCTGATATATCAACACGTTTATTGCGTGAAGCAATAACTTTCTTAGATGAAGTGTTTGAGGAAGCCATGATTTTTGGAAAGAGTAAGGAAGAAAAGTTCTGAACTTAGTGTCTCTATTTGTGAATGGTAAGAAAATCAGAGACAGTTCTGATAGAGATGAAAAGAGAGTGCCAGAAAACTGCACCTCTAGTACTTATTTATAAGATCCTAGGACGAAAAGAGGTGTTGTTTCGAAGTGAAAAGGCATGAAACAAACCTTTTAGAAATGAAGAAACTTAACGTTTCGTTTCTGAATAGTTACAACTGCTGAGAAAAGGTCAATTCTGGGCAAAATTTCCCCGTGTCGCGACCGAGGATGCTGACCCGCGGTCGCGACAAGCTGATTTTCCTGCGGAAATCAGTTGTCAAAAACCCTGAACTCCTGATCCTCTACCGAGAATTTCAATCCTCGGTAAGTTCAGAAATTTTTCCTTTCAAGTTTTATTCAGAATTCTCAACTGAGAATCTGAAATCCTCCATAAGTCCAGAAATTTTCCTGACTTCTAGACATGCCCAAATTCTCAACTGAGAATTTTACATTCTCTATAAGTTCAGAAATTTCTTACCTTCTTAAGAATTTTATATATGTGAATTCTCAACTGAGAATCTCAAATTCTCAACTGAGAATCACTGAATTTTCTAATTTTTATGAAATTCCTAAAAATTAATCATGACTTGAATATATATTTCTATATCTAAAATTCTAAAGTGATATAATCTAAAACAAAACAAAAATAAAAAAAATAAAAATAAAAATTATAAAAATTATAAAAATTAAAAATTAAAAATTATAAAAACTAATATTTAGAAAAATGAAATGATTTAAATGTCAGGAAATCTTGTTACGAAACTAGTTCCTATTTCGGAAATATTTTCGTAATAGATTTTACATCGATTACCGTTAACTTTGAAACGCTTACCATTAGTTTCCTCAAGTTCCAAAGAACCATAGTCAAACGTTTTGACGACTAAATACGGTCCGTCCCATCTAGACTTAAGTTTTCCCGGAAATATACGAAGCCGTGAATTGAATAACAGCACCTTATCTCCAACATTAAAGTGTTTGACTTTAATCTTGGCATCGTGCCATTTTTTCACTTTTTCTTTATAAATTCTCGCATTTTCATACGCTAGATGACGTAACTCATCTAACTCGTTCAAATCGAGCAAACGTTTCTTTCCTGCTTGTTGTAAATCGAAGTTAAGTTTTCTAATAGCCCAATAGGCTTTATGTTCTAATTCAACTGGTAAATGACATGCTTTTCCATACACCAAGCGGTACGGAGTCATTCCTATTGGTGATTTAAATGCAGTACGGTATGCCCATAGCGCATTATTGAGTTTTTGTGACCAATCTTTTCTTGATAACGAAACAGTTTTCTCTAGAATCCATTTGAGTTCTCTATTTGAGATCTTCGCCTGACCATTCGACTGAGGATGGTAGGGTGTTGACACGCGGTGGCGTACTCCATATTTTTTCATAAGCATATCGAAATTCCGATTTATGAAATGGGTACCGCCATCACTAACAACGTACCTAGGACAACCGAATCTACAAAATATATCGTCAAGAAAAGTAATAACTACTTTAGAATCATTCGTAGGGGTTGCAATTGCTTCAACCCACTTTGAAACATAATCAACGGCTACTAAAATGTAAGTTTTACCATTGGAAGGTGGAAAAGGTCCCATGAAATCAATTCCCCACATGTCGAAGATTTCGACTTCCAACACGTTTGTGAGGGGCACCTCATCTTTCCTTCCTAAGTTACCCGTTCTTTGGCATTTATCACAATGAGTAATAAAGGAACCAACGTCTTTAAACATTGTCGGCCAAAAGAAACCAGATTCCAAAATTTTAGCTACCGTTTTATTAACGCCATTATGTCCTCCATATGAGCTGGAATGACATTCTGTTATTATAGATTCATATTCATTTTCTCCAACACATCTCCTAATTATCCCGTCACCACATGCTTTGAATAGAAAGGGATCTTCCCAAAAATATTGTTTAATATCGAAGAAAAATTTCTTCCTCTGTTGGGGAGATAATCCCTCCGGAATAATATCGGTGGCAAGATAATTAGCAAAATCTGTATACCATGGTGACATGATACTTTCTACTTGATAGAGATGTTCATCGGGGAAATCATCTCGTATACCGATAGTTTCACCTATAGGACCGTTTTCATCTTCTAGTCTTGATAGATGATCGGCGACAAGGTTTTCTACTCCCTTTTTGTCTCTTATTTCTATATCAAATTCTTGTAACAACAAAACCCATCTAATCAGACGCGGTTTTGCATCTTTCTTAGCAAACAGATAACGTAAAGCTGCGTGATCTGTATAAATAATAACTTTAGATCCTAACAAGTATGACCTAAACTTATCACATGCAAATACTACGGCTAACATCTCTTTTTCTGTTGTTGTGTAATTTAACTGTGCACCGGACAATGTGTGACTCGCATAATAAATAACATGTAATCTTTTATCCTTTCTTTGACCTAAAACACATCCTACTGCTAGGTCACTTGCATCACACATGATTTCAAAAGGTAAATCCCAATCGGGTTTAGCAATTATGGGTGCACTGACTAAGGCTGTTTTCAATGTTTCGAAAGCTTTAATGCAATCTTCATTAAAGTCAAAGGTTGAATCCTTCATAAGCAAATTAGTAAGTGGTTTGGAAATCACAGAGAAGTTTTTTATAAATCTTCTGTAAAAACCTGCATGTCCTAGAAAAGATCTTACTCCCTTGACCGTTGTCGGTGGGGGCAATTTTTCTATTACAGAAGTTTTTTCTCTATCCACTTCTAACCCTTTTTCGGATATTTTATGACCTAAAACAATTCCTTCGTCAACCATGAAATGACATTTTTCCCAATTTAATACCAAATTCGTTTCTTCGCATCGAGAAAGAACTTTATCTAAGTTTTTTAAACATGCATCAAAAGAATCTCCATAAATACTTCCATGATATCTTCAATGAAATCATTAAAAATTGCAGTCAGGCAACGTTGAAAAGTTGCTGGTGCATTACATAAACCAAAAGGCATTCTTCTATATGCAAATGTTCCATAAGGACATGTGAAGGTTGTTTTATCTTGGTCATCCGGGTAAATATATATTTGAAAGAATCCGGAATAACCATCGAGAAAACAGTAAAATGCATGACCGGCTATCCTTTCGATCATTTGATCGATGAAAGGTAAAGGAAAATGATCTTTCCTAGTTGCCTTATTTAGGTTCCTATAATCTATACAAACCCTCCAACCGGTGGTGGTTCGTGTAGGTATTAATTCACCTTCATCATTCCTTATTACAGTTATACCTCCCTTTTTGGGTACACAATGGATTGGACTAACCCATTCACTATCCGAAATAGGATAAATGATTCCATTGTCTAAAAGTTTAGTAATCTCATTTTTTACTACTTCTTTCATGTTCGGATTTAAACGTCTTTGTCTATCCGCTTTAGGTGGCTTATCTTCTTCTAAGTGAATCCTATGCATTACAATACTAGGATTAATTCCTTTTAAATCTGAAATCTGCCATCCCATACTTCCTATTCTATTTCTAACAACTTCTTTCAATTTTTCTTCTTGACTTTCTGTTAATTTGTTAGAGATGATTATAGGTAGAGTATCACTTTCGCCTAGGAAAGTGTATCTCAAATGGTTTGGTAGTTCTTTAAGTTCTAATTTAGGTGGAACTATTACTGAAGGCGGAACTGGTCCATCTTCTCGAATCAAAGGCTCTGGGTCCTTATCTTCTAATTCTTCACCCATTATAGGTTCTATTATTTCTTCTCTTTGAACAATGTCATTAACACATTCTTCAATTAAATCAAGTTTCATGCAAGCAAAATCCTCCATAGGATATTTCATTGCTTGATTCATATCGAACTCGATCTTATAGTCACCTATTCTTAAAACTACTTTTCCTTCCGACACATCAACTAGAGCACGTCCCGTGTTCATGAACGGTCTACCAAAGATTAGCGGACAATTAGCATCATAAGCAAAATCTAAGATAACAAAGTCAGTAGGAAAAATAAATTTGTCAACTTTTACCAAAACGTCTTCAATTATACCATATGGTCTTTTAGTGGATTGATCCGCTAATTGTAAAACCATATTGGTACGCTTGATGTCTTCTTCTAAACCTAATTTTCAAAAATCGATAATGGCATCAAGTTTATACTAGCTCCTAAATCACAAAGACAACTTGGGAATTCCATATTTCCCAATGTACACGGAATGGTAAAGCATCCGGGATCTTTGAGTTTAGTAGGTAATTTGCTTGATACTATCGAACTACATTCTTCAGAAAGAGAAATGGATGAAATTCCTTCCCAACTAATCTTTTTTGAAATTAAATCTTTCAAGAATTTTCCATAGTTAGGGATTTGCGTAATTGCATCCATGAATGTTAAATTTATATGCAAATTTTTAAGTTTGTCCAAAAATGATAACAGTTGTTTATCATGGTCCTTATTTCGGACCTGGTGTGGAAAAGGTGGTTTTGGTACAAAAGGTTTCGGATTAGAGTCAATTGGTGAATCTTTTTGTTTTAACGTATCTTCTTTGGATTTTGATAAATCATTTCCAGGTAAAGTTGAATTTCCGGGCATTTTCGGACCTAAATAGTTTTCCCCCGAACGAAGAGTGATAGCCTTAACATGCTCTTTCGGATTTTCTTCCGTTTGGCTGGGAAGACTTCCCTCTTTGCGGGATGGAATTGATTTAGCAAGTTGTCCAATTTGAACCTCCAAATTATGAATGCTAGATGATTGGTTTTTGATAAGCTGATCGAATTTATTTTCGATCCGTTTAAAACCATCGTCTTGATTACTTACCTTTCCATTCATAGCATCAATAAATTTGTCGATTTTTGAAGATAAAGTGCTAATCGTATCTCTTGTTTGATTTTGATAATTATTTACACGATACTGATTAGCATTTGCATTATTATTATTATTACCATCTTTCCAGTTAAAGTTAGGATGATTTCTCCATCCAGGATTATAAGTATTAGAATAAGGATTAGTAGTTTGGTTTTGTCCTTGGACAAAATTTACCGGTTCTGTCTCATTCATACCTTCGTAGTCAATGTCTCTCTGGATCGGATCATTAGGATCGCATGGTGCCATAAATTTATCAATTTTGTGTGATAAGGCAGAAAATTGGGCTTGTAACATTGCTACAGGATCAAGATTCATTATACCTTTAACCGGTGATGTACCTGAGGATGATGGTTTCGCCGTTGGTATATGTCCACGCTCTGCGGGCCACATACTGGTGTTGATCGCCATTTCCTCCAAAAGTTCTCTTGCTTGGGCGGATGTCTTCTTCATAAATAATCCACCAGACATAGCATCTAATGAACCTCTAGTTGTAGGATTTAATCCATTATAGAATGTCTGCATTAAAAGTGCATCCGGCAATTGGTGGTGTGGGCATAAACGTTTAAGTTCTTTAAAACGTTCCCAAGCTTCATAAAGAGTTTCATTATCATTTTGTGTAAAAGATGTCAACTCTTTGATGACTCTAGCGGTTTTTGCTAAAGGAAAATATTTTTGTAAAAAAGCTTGGGCTAATTGGTCCCAAGTTTCAAATGTTGCAGCAGGCATAGAAGTTAACCAAATTTTTGCCTTATCCTTCAAAGTGAAAGGAAAGAGGCGAAGTTTGATTGCTTCGGCTGTTACATCAGTAATTTTAAAAGTGTCACAAATTTTTAAGAAATTTGTCAAATGTGCATTAGGGTTTTCGTTAGGCAATCCGTAAAACGTTACGTTGTTTTGCAACATATTAAGCAAAGCAGGCTTAATTTCAAATTGATTTGCGTTTATACGGGGTCTAACTACACTATTAGTTACACCGGCCATTCCTGGCCTAGCATAATCCATAAGTGTCGGTGGATCGGCCATAATTTCTGGCTGGTCTACTTTTGTTTTTAAGGGTGTTTTGTCTTTTTTGTTGTTTTTCTTGTTTTTCTTAAGTGTTCTCTCAATTTCTGGATCAAAAGGATCTGGTGGCGTGCCCGAATTTCGTGAACTGCGCATCAACTTGAAATTGTAACACGAGCCAAACTACCTTCAAAACAAAATTGAAAGCAAATGTGTTATAAAATTGAAAATAAATAAAATATAAAAGTTGTATAAAAATAATGTATAAACCTAGATTCGAAAATAAAATACGAAAAATAAAAATTTTGTCAAAAAAAATTTTGGCGTATCCCCGGCAACGGCGCTAAAAACTTATTGAGCGATTTTCGCAAGTGCACGGTTTCGCTTGTAGTAATAAAAATATCGATCCCACATGGATACGTTTTTTAACGAAAAACTTATTTTTGAATTATTAGTTTCGAACTTGATAGATTTATAAAATGTAAATGAAAAGTGAAAATTGGATTAGTTGAATTTAGGAAATTTATTTGAATGAATTTGTGAACTTTGAGTATTTGAAAATGCTGGAATAAGATTTTATATTTAGAATAAATCGATTGTTAGAAAGATCTTCTGATTTTAAGGATGAATTTTACAAAACAGGAACATTTAGAACTTATTAGAAAAAGGAATGAATTTGTTCATTTGCATTAAGCAAAGAAAACAACTTAAACTTTGTATTATTATGATGATGAAATAAATGACGGAACCTCTAATTAATTGGCTTTGAATGCGACAAAACCCTTTCGGGATAGTTGCCCTTACTCAAATTAACACTCTTTCGAGACGATAATTTGCCTAAGTGTTCAACAAAGTTTCCTTGTAATGATTTTGAATTCAAGTGCATTTTAATGAAAACACCAGCCTCACTTATATTGGATTGGTTACCATAAGTGCTGCATTACGATTTGTCGAATAGAACGGACTTTATTAGATGAAAAATAAATTGATACAAGTTTACAGAGAATAAGGAGCATCGAGTTCTTCGAGGGCGTGCAAGTGAAGGGCTTGATCGGTTCCGCTTCCTTGGGTTTCCTTAGGAGGTTGTCAGGCTCGGGGGCGAACACTTTACTCAATCTTCTCGCTGTAACTTCGTAATAGGGATTCGGTCGGCCACTACCATGATGCAAACTAAAACTGGAACAATGTCTAAACGCTACTGAGTTGTAATTATACTATAAACAATATGTGTACCTCATCTTGTTTTTGTACAGAATCTAGTTTCTAACTCTCGAAATGTGTTTACTTAGAACTTCGACATAAGTTCTACGCTCTGATTTCTATATCTATATTATAACATTTCACATTACATTTTTCTCTTCAACATCAACTTTTTATTTATAGGTGATGAAGGGTTGAGTTTGAAGTGATGTGTCCGTTGGTTAAGAGTCGTGTCCGTTGTGAAAGGACGTCTTTATCCACTTGAACGGATGCGTTTCTTGGATTTTCAGCATGTGTTAAATGCTTTTGGTGATTTTTTGCACTTACCGAGGATAGTTATCCGCGGCCGTGAATGACGTAGCACTGAGCTGAGTGACGGACGAAGGGGAGAAAGTTTATCCAACGCGTGTCGCGGCCGCGGGTCTGAGATCCTCTGTCGCGGCCCGGCAGGTTTCCTTTGTTCTTTGCTTTCGTTCGTGTCTTCGACTTGGCGCTTTCGATTTACGTCGTCTTTGACTCCTTTTGAAGGGTTTTTCTTCTGTTTTAGATCCTTTTTCGTTCCTATTTGGATTTTACCAAATATTTAGGTACCTTGCAAGAAAGAAAGATATTTGAAAGTAAAAGTAATCTAAATAGATATAAATAACACGAATTTGTAATAAAAATGATATAAATATGTATGATATTTTAGGTGTATTTTGGGCTTAACAAACTCCTAACTTAATTATCTCTTAATTAATTTAATTCACAAACCTAATCAAATTAGGATTAATGGAATTAAAATACTTTTCATATTTCTATATATAAATTTAAGCCCCCTCCATTTAATGGGCCTTACTGGGCTCAATTGGGCTTCCATCTATTAATGACATCCATCTCTCTTTTGGTTCCAAGTTTTATGTGTGATCCATTAGGTTCTTACTACTTCTGGCCGTATGCAACTATTAAATTAATTTCATCAAGAATTATATTTAATCCTTGCATAACGGAATGGTGTACTGAGTATGTTATTGGCAAGTCTGTAATCATTCCCCCAGAGTCCGTTAAAAAGACAGGTTGATTCTGTCGTTAACCCTTCTGTATTAGTTACAGTATAATTCGATCCTTTATCAACTACATCCTTGAACTGAATCTTATGACTATGGGTGATGTCAAGTCACATATAGCGAGACGTTCATTTTACTTGTACAGGCCGAGTCAACTCAAATAGATAGGTTAAGTGAAATATGTATTTCTACTCTTAAGCTATCACCTTGTAAGGATTTAGAGTCGAGTCTTCCACAAGCGATCCTTGGATGTATCTCCCATTAATCGGGAGTGATAAATGCTCAATCCAATGTATAACTACCCTGACATTACCTATTGTGACACCCAACCTTTGCAGTTCACACCCTAGAGTCATCTCTGTTAAGGATCGTGGGACCACGGGATCAAAGTCTCACATTCAGTAATTCAGGATGACCAATTAACATTCCTTTGAGTCTGAGGATTAGTTATACCTATTAATACCAATGAGATGAACATGTGACAAGGAAGAATCTACCCATCCTGTTATCTCAAATCGGATCCCCAATCCTAATGAACGACGTTTCATCGAATCTATGTAACTGTCCAGATATCTATATATATGAAGCTTGTGAGATCAGCTTTCTGTCGGACAGAAGACATTGTAACATACAAGTCTCAACAGTGATATATCAATCCTAAACATATCACTTGACTTGGGGTGGTTTTAAGTTTATTAGTTTATTATAAAGTTTTGTCTCACTTCATGCTTGTATGAACACTTTATAATCACTTTAAACAAACTTACGGATTTCCTTTTATTAGACTTTATTTAGTGCTTAAAAAGGATTGCCTTTATATAGTTATAAAAAATATATCTCATTAAAACAAATGATATAAAGAATAATTCATTTACATTAAGTTTGTATCCTGCAACAATTGTCTATAAGACACTAAACCCCAACAGATTCAAAGGAATATTAATTGGTATTCTGGATTACGGAATGTGACGCTTTGACTCTGGTGTAACACGATCCTTAACAGAGATGACACTGGGTGTGAACAGTAGACACTACACCATAGAATGCCTATTGCAACGATTTTGATTCATTACGTTAGACGCCAAAAATGGTTGCATTATGGCCAAAAATGGGGTAAGGCAACGATTTTGGTCCATTTATTTTCGTTGGTTAATTCACGGTTGCCTTTTCTCTCAAAGGTAACGAAAATATTCTCTAATGCAACAATGGCAACCTCGTTGCTTTATTTTCCAGCATGTGCAACGGTTGAAGGATACAACTTGAGGCAGCGAAACATGAACCCTAAAGCAACGAGTTTACATTTATTAGCCGTTGCCTTTACTAAGAAAAGGCAACACTATTCAAACTAAAGGCAACAGTTAAATCCTCATAGCAACACTATTTTAAGTCCATTTGCAACACCTATTGCTATAATGCAACGATTTTAGTCGTCTGAGGCAACACATATTTTTTAAATCAACAGTTTTTGGTTAGCTAAAGCAACACAATTTTTTAGCTAAAGCAACGGATTGAAATGTAATGGCAACAATTTTCTTTTACAGTTGCAACGACTTTTAGAAAATAAGGCAATGATGTTTTGTTTACAAGTGCAACGATGTTTAAAGTAGAAAGCAACAATGATATTTATAATCCAATATCAACAATAATCCAAAAGTGCCTAAATATCAACATCCAAGAATACCTAAATAAAACTCCTAAAGTATCATCACAAGCTTAAATAAATCAATTGTGGTGTTCATTGGAAGGAACTGTAGGAAGAATACCATCCACATTTAGATTGAGTGAACTTCGGTACAAGAAATTCAAGGTGAGTGGATAGTTCATTCTTCACTTCCTCTCTAATTTCATTCTTCACTTCGTCTCTGATTTCCTCTCTGATTCCCATTTTGAATTGCTCTTTTACATCTTCAGACAACGGGCTCTTACTCATAGAAGTTGAAGATTCGGTGCTCACATAACCTTTTGTTTTCTTCATGGGGCATTTCCTACCAACTAGATATTCACGACCATGAGATGACGAGCCTCCAAATATTTCTTCAATCTGCTCAATGTTTTCCCCGACAAACGACAAGTCTTCAATCCTTGACTGTAGAATTAAAACATGAAAACAAACAACAAGTATCATGGGAACAAGAAAACAAAAAAAAAAATTGATTTAAACAAAGTGTAGACAGTTAGAGAAGCATATGGGTTCTTATATGGATTCCAATTTCTACCATAAAGAAGATAACCAACAAATACATGGGCACAAGAAAACAACCAACAATTATCATGGGAACAAGAAAACAAAAAAAATTCTGATTTAAATAAAGTACAAACAGTTAGAGAAGCATCCGAGTTTTTATATGGATTCAATTTCTACCATAAACTTTAGAAGTTTATGGTCCTTGAGGCTACCAGGTCTAAAAAGATATAGTTGTTTACATGACTCATAAAGTAGCAAATATATGAACTTGCATTGCTGATTTGGTGGCTTAAGTAAGCAACTTCAAATATTAAAAAGAAAAAAAGAAAAAGTTTCAAGTAGCAGTGCTCTATTGACTGCTTTGAATGCATCAAAATCTAATCTCTTTCTGTAACCATTACCCCCATTCCTCGTTATTACACCACCACCCTCATTTTATGTTTTCTTCTAGAATCATAAACCCATAACTACAACTAGACATTTTCCATTTTTATTTTTAGCACTATCAATTCCATTTATTTCACTCTTAATATCTATTTATTTTTGGCCTAATGTTTCCCCAGCCCCCTTAACTTGTCCAAATTGGTCATTTTACCCTCTCAACTCATCAAATGTCCTATTTACCCTCTTAACTCCATAAAAATGGTATTTCTCACCCCCTCAACTTGTCCATATTTGTCCCCCCAACTTATAGAATGTTCTATTTACCCCCTTAACTCCATAAAAGTGGTATTTTTCACCCCTTACAATCTGTTATCGAAGCCTAAATTGATAACTTTTTTTACACATTAAACCTATATTTATGATATTTTGTAAGTGGAACCTAAATTGATACTTTCCTAAAAATCATAGGCCTATTTTGGTTACATATAATGTATTTAACTTGTTTATATTAATGTTCTTGTTATTTGTATTTTTTATTCGTTTTTTCTCTTTTCAACTTTTTTTACTACTATAAAGGGATAAGAGATACCATTTTTATGGAGTTAAAAGGGTAAATAAGATCATAAGTGGTGACAAATACCACTTTTATGGAGTCAAGGGGGTAAATAGGATATTCGATGAGTTGAGAAGGGGTAAAATGACAAATTTGTACAAGTTAAGAGGGTGAGAAATACCATTTTTTATGGAGTTAAGGGGTAAATAGGACATTCGATGAGTTTGAGGGGTGAAATGACCAATTTGAACAAATTAAGGGGGCTGGAGAAGCATTAAGCCTTTATTTTTCAATTAACTACAACTATGTATTCTAAAATAAATAACAGGGAATTACATTTCAATCTTTCAATTAGAGTAATAGTACATTTAATAACAGGGCTATTAAAGCTAATGTTTTGGGAATCAACCTTAACGTTCCACTGGACTAGTGCAGCAAAAGAATAACATGCTACTAAAAGCAAGTTTGTTCTATTTCAGCATTAACATCTATAAATTGACCATTTAAACCAGCTAAATTATCAAATGCAAAACTACCAGCTAAATTTAACCATTTAAACCAACAAAAATTTCATAAATGAATACAACAAAAACTAAGAGTGGAAGACCCACCTCATGAAAAACCATATTATTCCCACCTTGCAAGCTTTGATCATTAGGTTCAGGCTTTGGCGCAGCTAATGCACTAGTGGCATCATCTTCCTCCTCACAAAGCTGCAACAACCTACATATATCGGACGAGGACGAGCCTAGGCTTGCTCCCTATAATCCTAGAAAGACCAAGTTCACAATTAGGACAAGTAATATTTTAAAGCATCACAAAACAAAGCATTCTAATTAGAAGATGGATATTTGTACACATACAAACATAAAGATACAGTAATATACATGTGCTCAAAATGGGATTAAAATATTCAATGCTAACTTGTTGCAAATAAGAAGCAAGAGAGGGCTCATTGAGCTCTGATTTCCATTCCCGAAGCATCTGGTGAACTTGCTCCCCAAGGACAGCCGCATCAATACTGCGGCTCTCTTTCCTAGCAAACTGCAGATCCACGAACATTCCTTGAAGATCATCCACGCGGTTCTTGGCCTTATCCTTGAAGAGCTTATGAGATGCTAACTTGCAATTGATCTTTGAACCTCTTCAGCCCCCCAAACTCATTCATCACTTGCTTCCTTGATTCATGCCAATCACGGTAGATTCTTGGCTTTCCAGTATGTGTTTGCAAAGTACAATCTGGTAGATTCTTGGCCTTGCAGAGACCTGTAGTTAAACTCTGATCTGACTTATCATAATTCATGTAAAACAAAGTATGATCAACAATAAATAACGATGTACTGAATATGAAATAAGTAAAACCTGTCACTAAAAAAAAAAAAAGGGCGGCCCGGTCGCATTACGCGTCCCCGCTGAGCGAGGGTCCGGGGAGGGGTCCCACCACAAGGGTGTATTGGGGGCAAGCCTTCCCTTGCCAATTTAATTGGCAAGAGGCCGCTCCTAAGACTCGAACCCGTGACCTCAGGTCACACGGCAACAACGTTTTACCGTTGCGCCAAGGCTCGCCCTCTAAGTAAAACCTGTCACTATTTCTACAAAATCATAGCGCATGGTGACCTCATTCTACTTTCATGGATTGAAAATAAAACATGTCAAATGCCAATATTAAAGCAAGACTATAACCAGTTAAGCAAAAAAACAGGCTTTTCATAATCTTTTGGATTAAGAAACTCAATAACACCAATTTTCTACTCTATCAGACCAAAAAGAATTTGAACCATCATCAATTAAACGCAGTGGGAATCAATATCTTAAAAAAACCAAGTATTCTTATAGCTACAGTTTAATACAAATTTATGTTACCTTCTTCAATATCTTAAAAAAAAACCAAGTATTCTTATAGCTGTAGTTTAATACAAATTTATCTTACCTTCTTCAAATCGGCTAGGCATCAAATCCACACACCAATGCTCCCCAAAGCACTTGATATCCTGGCCCCTTCAATAGCCTGCAGATTTTAAATACAAACTATGAAGAATGAACTCAATGCAAGCTACATAAGTTGCTACAAAAATGTAAATGAATATGGGAGATGGAATTTCCAAGTTAGCTGTCGCTTAATTGTAATAAAAGTATGTGCAATCAAATATAATGGTTTTGTGCATGACATCAGTGTTGAAATTTTAGCTACTAATCCTGCAAAATAAACACTTTGCTGCACTAAACTTGAAATAGAATGTAGAGCTCTCCCTTATCAATCAAAACGTATTTATTTGGATCCAACTAGAGGTTGTTTTTAACACAATCAACATAACTCCTTAAAATTATCTCATTTTTAATAAATTCAAATGTGGAAGAAATGTACAACCTAATATGGAAGAATTGTAACTTTGCCGAACACTATAGGCAATAGTCCATAAAAAACTTATAGCTTAACACACCACATTAAAATGTATGAACTAATCATGTTCCACCATAGCCAAATGCTAACACAAGAAGGCTTACATGCTATGCTATCTGAATTCTTCCTAATTCAGCAACATTGTAATTAGATACAAGTTTCTAATTAGGCAATTTAAGACCCCTCCAAACTCTATCAATATTCTTTTGCCTAACTCTAGTTTCAACAATTCCTAACAGCACAAGTAATGAGTATATGGAACTCTCCCTTCTTCATGGGGTCATTTAGGCCCCTATTAGGGGTCTCCAGAAGCCGAAATATAACCATAAGGCGAGTTCAAAGTAAAAGAAACCACGCAAGTGACAACAGCTTGGTTAAAATATCAGTCACTTGGTCCTCTGTTAGAATGAAACAATTGTTAGCTTGCATTTTTAAGCTTTTATCAGTCACTATGTTAAGATACAGGTCTGTCTCTTCATCTTCAACCTTTTTCTTTACTTATGTTAATCAATTTACAAATATACTATGTTAAGATACATGTCTCTCTCTAATTTTGTTATCAAACCTCCCTTTTGGAGCTAACACATCCGTGAAGCATAGAGAGAAATACAGATGTCTCCTTTTACTATTTTCCAAAATGAATCTCCCATTTCCTGTTAAACATACTGAAACGGGAAAATACAATCAAACAGAAATGTTAAGGAAAACTTTAAAAGAACCTGTGAGGGAAAAAGTTGAAGCCACGCCACTTTGGAGGCGGATCTATCAACTCTTAGCAGCAGTGACAGAAGGAACATTGACATGAGATATCAGAAGCCTCCTTCTTCTCTCCTTCGCCTGCAAATGCAGCAACAACTCCATCCATTGCTGAAAACCCCTAGAAATCGAATCTACCAAACTGGAATTGAGAAACATGGAAATGGGAGAGATTGAAGATCTAGAAAATTAGGTACCAGAGGAAGAAGAAAAGTAGTCGAGAGATGGATTCATAAAGTTTCTCCCATTTAAGAATGAATTCGCACCTCTCTCTCTCTGCCCTAGTAAAGAAACAAGAAGTATTTCTATTTTGATGGATTAACACGTGTGTGGTTGAGAGATTTGGAGGGAGAATGAAAAAGTATTTGGAGGGAGAATGAAAAAAAGGGGGAAATTTTTCATTCCCCCTCTTTTTTCAATTATTATTTTTTAGTTATTTTTTATTGTTTTATTAATATTTATAACTAAAATTTTAATTGTTATAAGCAAGTATAATTTTAAAACTTAAAGATAACATTATTAATAAATAAATATTTATGATATATATACCATTATCACCATTAAATTAAGGGTTAGGCTATACTTACTTTGTCATTTTAAATTAATAGTAGGAAATGAAAAAATGTGATAAAAATTAAGGTGGGAAATAGAAAAATAGTAAGAATTTATAATGGGAAGTGAAAATATTATTTTTGTACTAAATTTTTAATTAATTGGACCAAATTCTTAATATATTAATTAATTGGAATGCAATTTATTTTTTTATTTGTTTTTTCTTATTACTATCTAAAAAATATTATGTTAGTCAATAAATACAATTGTTTAAAAACTATATATAGTATCATTAATTAACAAATATTGAAATTAAATTTATCACATTAATTAGGTATAGTGGGTTGTACTTTTATTAAATGCAACGTTGGAATTGTATTTTTACATGCTACATCGTTGCTTTATGTAATTATCAAGTTAAATAAGGCAACGACATGTCGTAAATGCCATATTACTGTTGCCTTAGATTAGCCATTAATAATAAATCAAAAGCAACACTTCATACATAATCGTTGCATTAGATTTATATAAACATGATCAACAAAAAAACATTAGATAATGCAAGATAATGCAACGATTTATGGTAACGATTTCTGAAAATTGGTTGCTATAGGCAATCTATGGTGTAGTGAGACGTTGGGTATCACAGGAAGTGATTGCGGGATCGTTATATATTGGATTGAGCATTTATCACTCCCGATAAATGGGAGATACATCCAAGGATTGCTTGTGGAAGACTCGACTCTAAATCCTTGCAAGGTGATAGCTTAAGACTTGAAATACAAATTTCACTTAACCTATCTATTTGAGTTGACTCGGCATGTACAAGTAAAACGAACGTCTTGCTATATGTGACTTGACATCATCCATAGTCATAAGATTCAGTTCAAGGATGTAGTTGATAAATGATCGAATTATACTGTAACTAATACGGAAAGGTTAACGATATAATCAACCTGTCTTCTTATGGCTCTGGGGGAATGATTACGGACTTGCTAATCACATACTCTGTACATCATTCCGTTATGCAAAGATTAAATATAATTCTTTGAAAATTAATTTAATAGTTGTATACGGCCAGTAGTAATAGGAACCTAATGGGTCACACATAAGACTTGGAACCTAAAAGAAAAATAAATGTTAATTAATTGATAGAAGCCCAATTGAGCCCAAAGAGGCCCATGGACCATAGGGGGGTTGAAATTCATGTATGGTACATGAATAATTAATTTGATTTTAATCAATCCTAATTAGATTAGGATTATGAATTAAATTAATTAAGAGATAAATAAGTTAGGAGTTTTAGATTATAATACTCATATTATTATCCAATAAGGTTATTATTATTATCCTTAACATGCTAGATATATAATGAGATAATAATTAGGAATTCTATTCCGAATTGAATTCCTATTCAGTAACCTAATTCTATCTAACTAGGGATTAGATACAAGAGATTATAAATACCCCCCTACTATGTGATTTTCGGATCCTTCAACCTTAATCCAAGGCTAGTGATTTTCGAAACCTACCCTAAAGAAAGAAAGAGAATTTTCGACCCGCAGTTCGAGGACGAGATTTTCTACGGCTTATTTCCGATCAATTGATTTCATCTATTTCTTTTATCCTTGATCTTGTGTTGATTAATTAGAGGCGATCTATTTTGGTTGCTATTCAACGGTTGATTCTAACTTAATCTTCCTGTGTTTTATTTCGTGCTTGGGAAATCGAAGAAGAGTTGTGGGCACTTCATTAACAACGGTAGATTGATCATAAAAAGGTAATTCTTCTTATCCCTTTTTATATGAAATAACGATTAACGGATCCTAGGGTTAATGGAAATAGGTTAAATTTTTTATATTTCCGCTGCTATACCTTAGCCTAATTTCCAACAGATTTTGATTGGGCAGGAGACTTGGACGAAAGGATGTCCACGTCAGGTTATGTGTTCTTGCTAGGAAATGGCGCGATTTCCTAGAGTAGCAAGAAACAAACTTGTATAGCCCTGTCCACCATGGAAGCTGAATACGTATCGTATTCATCAGCAGTTCAAGAGGCTGTTTGGCTGAATCGGTTCCTAAACAACTTGAATGTAACCAATTTTCAAACCCAAGTCATAGTTAACAGTAACAGTCAATGTCCTATAGCTTTTACTAAGGACCAGAGGTTCCACAGCAAATCAAAGCACATAGAGATTAAGTATCATTTTGTCAAGGACTTAATTGCACGCAAAGAAGTTAATGTGAAGTATATATCTACTCATGACATGGTGGCAGATCCCCTCACCAAACCAGTCAAGAGAGATGTTTACGTTAAACATGTTAGATTCCAAGGATTGTTTAGGATCTAAGTATACTTCTCATTCTTCATTGTTTTATTTGTAAGACATGAATTATTCATAAAGGTTTTATGAATTTTCATCAATACACGAGTGCGAGTATTTAATTGTAAATATTTGCTGTTATAAACTCAAAATGCATGTTTAGACATAATGTAGCTCACTCACATGAGCAGTTTCCCCCCATTTCGTCAATGTGATGATAAATGAAGGATGAGGATGTCTTTGAGCAATTTCGAGAGCTTGTTCAATGAAAGAATCCGTCTTGCTATAGACATGGAAAAGTGTTTCCATTACGGTGCAAGGTAACATGTGTTACAAATATATTGAAAAAAATTAACAAGTAATCTAAAAGCGCAAGTTTGCGATAACTTATAGCCTTTTGTCATAGCCAGAAGTGATCATCATAAGTGATGAACTAAAGTTAGATGTTTAGGCACATCTAGACCTACGCTTTTGTATGGTGTTAATAACATGCTCTTCTTCAGAAAAGAATTGAACACCACAACACATGACCCATACCATGTGTGCTTTAGCGACCACGAGATGGAAAAGTAGATTGATCTTGCCTTTTCCTAATGTGAGACTCACGTCATGAAGATGCACTTCTTGACTATTGTTTATCCTTATAGACCCTAGACTTATTCTAAGAAGTTTAGTCTGATGTAGCTACCTTGGAAAGGGATACCTCAAGGTTGATCAAATAATACCAACCAAAGAGACCCTGACTGGATAAGCGAATCAAATTATAATGGACAGAATAATGTTAAGAGGGAAAGACATCCATTTGAATCATATCCAAGTGTTTCTATTCTTCACCGTCCGGACACTTATGCATATGTGCATATTTGTGAAAAATAGATGTACTGTAGAGATCCGAAGACTATAGTGGATATGATATGGAGTCTAGGATAAAAGCATACACCACCGATGATCTGTGTTCAAATCTAAGATCTATATATCTCTAACGAGTACATTGTTCCAAGTTTGTTATATGAAAATCGAGCAGCTATATGTTCTAGCGAGTATATAGCACTAGAGATCTCGATAGTATACCGGTCGCATGAACAATTTGCAAGAGTATGATAGAGATCGAGATTGAGAAAGTTTGGAATAAGTTCCATTGCGTGCGAGTGGGAGATGTTGAAATTAATTGGATATGAATTAGGCCCGCCCGAAATGGAACGGGCCCAAACCCAATAAGAATTAGGGTTAGGTTATCTATTTATTCAGTATAAATAGAAACCCTAACCAACACTAATTCTAAGAGAATAAGGAATTAGGTTTTAGAGATACAGTATCTCAAAAACACAAAAAAGAGAATTTTTCTCTCCTGCTTCCTCCTTTTGGCCGCCACCCCCTCTCTCTCCTTAGGATTCATCATCGCTTTAGTTCGTGAACCAATTATCTTCCTCTCCCAATTCTATTGGTGTGGTTGAAGGCTTGACCGGTGATACTAGATCGGGTGATTGATCCGAATCCTTCTACTGCAAATGAAGAACGGGATCCGCGCTACAAGAGGTAACCCGTAGACCCGTTTACTTATTGAGATAAATATATATGTTATGAATATATGCTTATCCCAATATATATGGACAAATTTAGGGTTCAATGTCTTACAAACCGATGGATACTAATGGACCGGTTAGCCGATATATACGGACAAATTTAGGATTGAATGTCTTAAAAACCGATAGATATTAATGGACCGTTTAACCGAGTCGTGCCCACACCTAAATTTTTAACTGCCTGCACGCCACCTAGGCGCCACCTAAGCGATGATGAACAAAAGCGTTCTTTATTTTATTTTTTTTGCTTTATTGTAATTTACTTTTGAACATTATCGTATGGGTATTCTTGGATTGTGTTTATTATTTTTGAATATTTTGGTTTAATTGTGTTCTCTACTTGTTTTCATGATATGGTTTAAGACTTTTAGAATATTTATTAATAACTTTTAGTGAATTATATTTTTTATTGAAAGGTTGGGAATGGGGGAGGTTTGTCAAACATCCCAGCTATGATGGCACTCCTGAAAACCACCATGAGCCCAAGTATTATTAAATAAGAATAAAAAATAAGAGTACAACATAGTCTAAAGAATTAAGCAAATCTATACAAATCACGCCCCTAATGGCATTATCTCTAATAAGCCAAGCGCAAAAATCGGATGTCCCATCCCACCATTCTAAAACAGAAGCAGTCCTTCCATAAGATGCAAGCGAATCGGCGACCTGATTGCCTTCCCTGAAAATGTGCGTATAAACAACTGTCATTGAATCCATATTTGATAAGAAATTAATCCAATCAGCTCTAAGCGTCCAAGGCACGGTATGAACGCGAGTCCGGAAGAGATGAACAATAAAAGACGAGTCACTTTCCAGCCAAACTTTATTCCAACCCACTCAATTGTTGCTGAAATTGTGAAAATAGTAGTGTGCAGCTCTGCTATGTGCACTAAAGAGCAGTCCAGAGGATAGGTGATAGGGGCGTTTCGTCCCTATCTTTTAACGTGATTTACGGTTTAATTTTGGATTAGATAAATAAGTTTAATTGCAAAAATAGAATGTTTTAATAAAATAACGAAATAAAATAAAATTCGCACTTTCGGTTAATTATCTTTGTTTTTGATTAATTTAGAAAATAAAACGTCAAGCTAACTCGGCTCTCAAGAATTGTATTTCAGGTACGAGTAAGGAGCAAAAATCCACCGACATACGCGGGGCGTGGAACACCAAGTCAGAAATGATTGCTCAATCTGCAGGCACCACGTGGGATTTACCCACTGTCACACGGGGCGTCCTACCTTACATGCGTATAAGCAATGATAAGCTCAATCATAAATGTCAGACTGCATGGTCTTCCAACTGCTCTCACGCGCGGCGTCCCAACCTACACGCGGAACGTATATAGGAAGTTCTTCAATCTAAAGTTCTAGGGACTCATATACGCGAGGCATTCGCTAGGCCACGCGAGGTGTAAAAGACTCATTTCAAGCCATTAAATCTCAGGAGCTCAACCACGCGGAGCGTACCCCAGTCTAAGAGGGGCGTGGTTGAGACAACAAGATCTGAATTTGGTCCTCATGCAGGAGATTTCTGACAGAATGGGTCAATACGTGGGGCGTCCTCTACCATACGCAGGGCGTATCATGGGAATTCTGTAGTAATAATGTATCTCCATGCTTGTATCTTGTGAATTTACAATTCTACCCCTAGCTTGATGTGTATAAATAAGAGTGACTAACACTCATTTTGACAATCTAGAATTTTATATATTGAGCTCTTGCTACATAGTTTTAGATTTTATTTTTAGATTTTACGTAGCAAAACTCTATCACCTTGAGAGCTTGTTCGTTGATTCCAGCATTCCGTCAAAGTTCTGTTCCATCTCCGTTCACCAAGCTCGAGAGTTCCACCTCCAAGTCCTAAGAGACGGTCTTGAGTCCGGTTAGCTAGTTCTGAGAGTGGATTCTTCCCTTTTCACTTGCTAATTAGCTTGTACTCTTCCTATGTACTAGGCTTGGTTGTATTCCATATCTACATTTTCCATATTTATAACTTATGCTTCATAATCTCTTTTTCTATATATGTGTTGATGTTTGTTATTTGTTTTGATATTCGTAATTGATTATTGTGTAGGGGAACGCGATTTTCGACGCCATTCGGGCTATCTTTAGGGATTCATATAGGTGTTGCCTTACCGGAAGTGACGCTTCGAAAACCGTAGGAATTGACAAGCCACGAAACTTACGGGCCCTAATTTCTAATCCCAAGCATTAGACACGCCTTGACTAGGAACCACGTAGTCTAAGTACTTCACGGGTCAGTCACACTACACGTAGTCGTCATTGCAAGAGTAAATCATCAACCGTATATATTGGGAGTCATTGTTTATCGTATTTATAACTTATCACCATCCATACCACTTCGTAGAGTTTTTGTTATATAAATTTGTCTCACCCGTAGTTAGGAGTAGTTTGTAGTTGTTCCCCGAATCAACTCAAAGTATTCACCGCTTAGATAACGTATAAAACCGAGTCGTTTAATACTTGTAGTTATAAATCCCGTGGATTCGATACCCGATCTTAACCGGATTATTACTTGATACGACGGGGTACACTTGCCCCTAAGTAGTAGCTTCTAGTAGAGATAGAGCATTTAGGAAGATCATATCCATAGTCATAACGTCCTTAACATAATATATATTTCATAAGCTCTACCTAGGCGCCGCACGCATCAAGTTTTTGGCGCCGTTGCCGGGGATTTATAATTTCTTGCAATATTAGACAAAAACGTTTTATTGTTAGTCTAAGCATTATCTTTGTATAAATTGTTTATATATACTTTTTACTAACCATATTCTTTCTTGTTTATAATTTGTTCCATTTATTCATTTTCTGCACACCCGATCTCGGAGTGATACTCTCGTTCCTATTGATCTTGAAATTGAACAGACTCTTTGTAGGATTCGGAGAGGGAAAACGGCAAACCTCAACAATGAAGCTAACCAACCCGAGGTAAACCAAAGGCCGCCGGTGCAACCCATGAATAACAACCGCAATGGTGGAGGCAATGACATGCGCTCGATGATGGAGATTCTTGCTCCGCACCGCCCTCAAAACCGCGACGGAATCATTGCCCCCACCATTCCGGCTAACACATATGAAACCAAGACTAGCATGATCCAACTCATCCAACAACTTGGTCAATTCGGAGGGGAACCCCATGAAAACCCTAACGAACATCTCGATAAATTTCTTATGTATACCGAAACTTCTTGGCAAAACGGTGTTCCGGTTAAGGCCATCCGACTAAACCGACTAAAGTTGTTTTCTTTCTCTTTGACAGGACATGCGTTGGAGTGGTTGCACTCGTTGGAGGCGGGATCGATTACATCATGGGAGGAGCTTGAGAAGGAGTTCCTTTCTTACTACTTCCCGCCTTCCAAAACGGTTAAGTTAAGGAACGACATCACTACCTTTCGGCAGCTCGAGCACGAAGCCCTTCATGCGGCTTGGGCGAGATCCCAAAAGTTGCTTCGATGATGCCCGCACCATGATATCCCCAAGCACGATTTGGTAAGTACTTTTTTTTATCACGGATTAACACCTACTAATCGCGCACCGTGGATTCTGCAGCAGGTGGGGACCTGTTTAGGAAGTCGGCCAGTGAAGCATATGAGCTCTTCCACGAGCTCGCAAGAAAAAGCGTATAGTTGCAAGAAGATCGGCTTGCCGGACCCTCGCGACATCAAACATTCGCCGTGGAGAAAGAGGCTCGAAAAAGTTCCATGGCGGAAATGAATAAGAAACTTGACGCTTTGATAGCCCAGTTGAGCCTCAACAAAGTTGCATAGGTCCTGATGTGCAATCATTGTGGTGGAGATCATAACGGACTTAATTGCCAAGCCGGTAGCCCTTTCGCGGATGACACCGAAAATGTAAGTTACATAGGAGGCAATCAAAGGTACAACCCTAACCCGAACTCCTACTCACACCACCACAATAATAATGACAGCGGATGGAGGCCTCAGTACCAACACCCTAAGTTGTCGTACGACAATAATAATAATGTACTGAGGCCCCCACCCGACTTTCATCAAGAATATCGGGAAAATGGCATCGGGCAATCACAAACCATGCCTGGTGGTCAGAACACTCCGCCTCCCGACAATGTGCATGGCCAGTCGGTAACTTCCTTGTTAAAGGATATCTTAACCCGTCTTGCTGATAGTAAGGTGTTTTGCAGGGACCTTAGCCGCCAGGTAGCCCACTTGAATCGTCAGCAACAGGAGAGGCCATTAGGAACTCTCCCAACAAACACAAAGCAAAACCCGTCGGGCAAAAATAGAGAGTCCGGACAAGCAATAACTCTCCTTAACGGTAGAAGTTCGGACCCATCGAGTTCCAACTCGGATAGCCTGTAGTAAGTCGCCGTATGAGAAAGTCGAGCTACTCCGACTCTAAACGTAGCAACGACTTGAAATCCTCAAACCCCTTGTTTATATGTATCATAACCTTTATTCACCTTATTTTTATTCTTATTCCTCTCTTTTTATTTGTATGCATTGTCTTCTATTTTCATTTGTCTTCTTTTCCGGCTCATTTCATTTAAAAAAAATCAAAAGAAAAACAAATCCCATTAAACATCCAAAACCCTACGCGGGGCGCCATACCTTTCACGCTTCGCGCTTCTGCGTGTCTGTCCCCATTTTCATAGTCAAAGACACGTTACACGGGGCGTCTGCCCTACCACGCCCCGTGTACATTCGACCGTTGGGTCTTCTTCCTAATAAGCACCACGTGTACGGACACGCGGGGCGCCCCCTAGGGCACGCCCCGCGTATCCTAGGGGAGTTGCGAATTACAACTCCCCATAACAGCTTTTTCTCTTCCACCTCTCCCATCACTCTTTCCTCTTCCCCGAAAGTCTTTCACACTTCTCCACTACACCTCTTCAACCTCCCAATCACATCCCATCTTTTCAAATTCAAAACTTCTTCAACTTCTCTCCATCATCAATTTTGCTTTAACCACCCTCTTAATTACTCTTTAAAAACCATAAAACATTAAATATTAATTAAAAACCATAAAAATTCCGAATATCCTTGAAAAAAACGAAAAGAATATTTCCACGCGGGGCGTATCCCCATGTACGCCCTGCGTTCTCACCTCTCTCCCACATATTTTTGGCCAAGAGACGCGTTACGCGAGGCGTGCTCTAAGACATACCCCGCGTTCGGTGGCGTTTTTGCGTTAAATAAACTCAGGAGGTGAGATACACGTGGCGTGGTCCCATCACGCCCCGCGTACCCCTCCTAGAATTCCGAGAATCCCTTGGAATTCCACCCCTCTCCTATAAATTCTCACCCTTTTCCCCCAACTTCTTCCCTCACACTCACTCTAACCCCCCACACTCATTCACAACTCTTCCTTCCTCCTTCACTCCCACCATGACAAGAAGCAAGCGTGTAGCCGACATCCGCCCCCCGCGGTCCACTCGGGCCCGCTCTTCTTGTTCCCAATAACACCAATCACCACCACCCCCGAATGAGAAGAAACACCGCCACTCACCCGCCAATATCGGGCTCCTTTCCATCTCCTCACCGAAGAAGAGGCCCTGTCCTACCAAACACTCTCTGCTGCCTATATCATGGAACTCTCGTACATCAACCGAAGCACTCTCGATCGCTAAAACCTCGAAAGTGCTTTCGAGGATCGTCTCCTCACTCTCAATTGGCACGATCACTATCGTGCACGCCAACACGTTTACTCCTTGTTGGTCGTGGAGTTCTACACCACCTTTGAGTCTAATGGAGTTCCTGGTGCCGCCCTCTTCAACTTCCGCCTTCACAACCGCCCCTTTTCCATCGACACACAATGGCTCCTCAACCATTTTACTATGCAAGCGAATGCCGACATAGCATATTGGCCCGAGGGTGTCTCCCCTCATGACTTTTGCACCTCCATCACCGGGTCTGACGATTGTGAAATCTCCAATCTCCGTCCGGGATGCATCCGTGATCCCATCCTCCAACTTCTCCACCGCTTCATCAATTTTTCCTTTTTGGGGAAGTCCAAAGCCACCAAGGTCAATAAGCACGAGCTTCTGGCCCTCTATTGTTGTGCAAATGGTCTCGCTTACGACCTCTCCTACCTCGTGGCTTTCCACCTCCACCACATGCCCACCCGGAAACGTGCCAAACTCAGGTTGGGCCATCTCATCACAATCTTCGCCACCTCCGCTCTCGAAGAAGCTGCCCTTGACCGCCTTCCCAGCTTGGAGCCACGACCTTTGGACAAAAATGCCTTCAAATCGCTCAAATGCCCCACCTCCGGCCCGGGTGAAAGTTCGAGGGCGGCCCAACCCCAAGAGGATGAGGGATCGGACTCGGACATGGGCCTAAACTTTATCCCACCGCCCAACCATGATTTCAACTCCATATATGCTCGGTTGGACGCCTTGGAGGGCCACCAATGTCAAGATCGCACCCACTTAGATTCTCATTTCGCCAACCTCAACACCTGTTTTGACACCCTTGAGGCTAATCGCCTGATGGACCATTCCACCTTCATCACCCGCTTCAACTCCATTGAGGCCCAACGGCGTGAGGATCGAGCCCATCTCGACGCTCACTTCGACGCCCTCACCAACGCCTTATCCACCCACTTTAATGTTCATTGACATCCACCTCCACTTCTACCCTAGTTTCCATTTGTTTTTATGTTTTTCGTTGTTATATGTCTTTTTTTTCGCATTTCTGTGTTTCGTTCGAGTTTTTATGGTATTATCTTTTATGTTTTTCTTGTACTTTCGTTCTCTTTTACTTAATATATCTATCTCTTTTTCCCTTCTTATAATTTCTCTTTGTGTTTGTTTTTGTTTTCCGTGTTCATTTTTCTATTTATGCATGAGTAATAATGGACACGCGGGGCATGACTCATTCTACACCCCGTGTTCCCCGCCTTTTCCCATTATAACTAGCCCAGATCTCGGAACACTCGGGGTGCCCCTCTAAGTGCGCCCCGCGTATCTGAGTCTCTGGCCAAAATGAATTGAAAATACCTCTCCTACGCGGGGCACCACCCTGGGTACACCATGTTGGTCCCTAGTAATTAGTTCCAAAGGGGGGGGTAGGAACTAATGTAACTTTTTCGCTTTTAATATGCTGACTTAATGTTATTTTAAGAGTTTGATAACTCAACGTGTTGGTCAGCACAGGCGTTTGATTAGTTAGACAGTTTTAGTTCTATGATGACTAAGACTGCTTGACTTGAGAGTTGGTAATTGACACTTGAGGGGTCAGCTTCCAACTTAGCACTCAGAGTTACTCAGTTTCAGTTTTAACAATTTATAATCTGAGTAAATACTACAAGCAACACACGTACATATATGTATATATTGAGAGAGAGAGAGTTTAGAAGTTACACAGCACGACTTATCCTGGTTCGGCCTCTCTGCCTACGTCCAGTCCCCAGTTCCTCCTGATATTTTCAATCCAATACTGAGCTCTTTCAAGGTAGAGGACAAACCCTTTACAAGGCAATGAGTATGCAAGAGTACGTCCTCTATTCGTCTACTCAGCTCCTACTAAGTACTACAACTTAACACTTAGATTTTTCTACCACTGAATACTTACAACTAAGTACTCAGCTCAACACTCTCAATATTCCTATTGATCACACACTTGTTCTTTTTCAACTAAAGAACACCTTAGATGATTACAAAATAATCAATCTAGCATTTACACAGAGAATAGAAAAGTTGGTGTAAGATCTTTTTGTATTTGAGTGCTTTCAGAATTTTCTCTCTTGGATTTTTCTTTTCATGCTTAGGCAAATGATCCAAGAACTATCATTGTCCTTTTATAGATAAATTTCTAAAGATTGGATCATTTGAGATGATTTAGCCGTTAAGTCCAAAACGGCTCTTTTAGCGGACATCTTCTGGTCAGCTTCAGTCTGTTCCGCCATTCCCTTTCTCTGTTTTCTTCAGGCGTCAGGTTTTGTCTTCTTGCATCAGACTTGTCTTTTTGTGCCAGTTGTCTTTTACCAATAATCCATAGACCCATGATTCTTGGAAGTAGTCTCCTTTGCATTTTTGAGACTTCAATTATTAGTGCAGAAGATTGGCAGACTTTGTCCTTTAGTAAACGGATCCTTCATGCTATCCTGACTGTCATTCAGCTTCATTCGTTCTCTTCGAATGCTCAATTTTCATGCTGAGTTTCTACTTAGTCAGCTCCGTTCTGTTTGTATAATTCTGAAGGAGTCTTCTAGTTTAGTCAGCTTCGTTCTGGCAACTTAGAAGGAAGCTTCTGATGCTAAGTTCTACTCCACTCAGCTTCTTATTCTTTCATGCTGAGTTCCGTTTCACTCAGCTTTGGCTTATGCTGACTTTTAACCTATCTTACTTTATATATATTTTTGCACTCAATATTGAACAAACACATTAGTACAATTAAATCAAAGCATCTAAATTTAATTGCCTCTTAATCATGGATGATTTTCAAATCAAAATCTTGTGGAAAGGTGTTTCAACAAACTCCCCCATTTTGATGTTGGCAAAATACATAGTTATGGAACTCAGTTATAAGTTACCCCATGATTGATATATTTTTGAAATGACTCTCCCGTAAGGGTTGCACATATTGTCTGATCTTAATTCTAAACCTTCCAAGATTTAATTGAATTATCTTTAAGACATTATGGTTTAATGTTGGATTTTTCAAGATCTGAACTTTTCGAATTGTAAGTCAGCTTTCAAAAATATTAGAAGTATGTTGTTACTCAGTTTATTACCTGAGTGTTAATGTATACTGAGTATTTTTTACTTCTTAATTTGTTTGTTCAATTTTATCGACTATATTGAGAAAATAGTACTTGACATAGATTAAACAAGAAAATAAAGCAAACACATATATGAAGGTTTCTATGCTAAGTTCTAAACATTTACTAGACTATATCTAGTTCTTCTTCTTCTGAGCTTGGTGGTCAATTTTGGCTATTCCTTTGCCTTTGTCTTTACTTCCTGAGGCATTTCCTGCAAGCTGAGTTCCTCCTCGACTTGTCTCCCCCGTTTTGCCAGCATCGGGTTTATAAATGAATGTGTCAGTGCGAGCATGAGCGGAGAGGTGAGTTGAGTAAAGCTGGAGCCTCGTAGTACTTTCTCGTAAGCCATCAATTATAGGAACACTGTCATTTTGGACATGGCGAGGAACCCGAAGAGAACTGCTAATCATGCTGAGCATGCATTCATGAGATTTGCTAAGCCATGTGAGTGAGCTTGTGAGCTGACCAAAAGATTGGTGGTACATCATGAGCAAGGCAGAGTCATAAAATATACGCTGGGCATTGTTGATTCATTTCCTTCATAATTGCATGGGAAAAACTCAAGAGTTCACTGTTGGAGACTGGATCAACATCCATCTGTGCTTTGTTGAGGTTGAGTAGGCTGACGACTTCACTTAGTTGGTCAATTGTACACTGAGAGGAGGAAGATACTAAGTCACGCGTACTGGTCAGCTCAGCATTAAGCTTGGTAAAGCATTCTTGAACTTCAGCAGAGGTGGCAAACTCAACATTGCTAGATGCGCTTGATTTGGTTAGGTCTGCAGTTAACTTAGCAAAATATCCTTGAAGGTCAGCAGAAGTGGCATACCCTGGATTGACTTCTGATGGTTGTTGAATTTTACCTTCAAGCGAATTCAGATGGTTCACCATTGTGAGAACCAATTCAGTCAGCTTTGTGATTTGGTCTTGCCGCGGTTGCTGAGTTTGAATGGTGGTCATAACACTTACTAGATCCTTGAGTCCTTTTATTTCATTGAGAAGCTGAGTGATTCTGGGCAGTTGAGAGGACTCAGTATCAGAAGATCTAGCAGCATCAGCTTGAGGAGGGTTCAATTCTTGAAGCAAGGACTGAGCAGAGGCAATGATGCGTCGGCCTGACTCAGTGGCATTCAAGTAGGTAAATTGAGCCGCATTAGTCTCAGAGGATGGAATTGAGCTTGATGGTGGAGGAGTTTGCTCTTTGCCAGAATGATCACCTTGATTGATGACTAGACTTTGGTGCAGATTACCTTCTGGAACTGAGTTGTCAACATGCTGAGTTGGAGGTGGAGTTTGGTTAGTCATGTTGACCTGCTCATCCTGAGTGGGTGAAGTTGAGGCAGTATTTGTTCCTTCTTGAACAGTTGGATTTGGATCTTCAAGGGTTTTGGCTTGTTCCTCATCCTGAGTAATAGAGGCTTGTTTTTCCTTTGAGGGAGACTCAGGGGCGTTTGCAAAGTATGTGAACTATAGCTCAGACATGCCAGTGAATTGTTCTGGAAGAGGAGAAGCTGCAAGAAGATCAATGACTTGAGTTTTATGGGCTTTCTTCTTAAGCCGCTTGATCTTTTGTTCCTTGGGAGGAGAAGGGTCAGCATCAATGTTTTCCTCATCAGTATCAACGGTCTCCTCTACCATGGTTGGATGCTCATGCTGCTCAGCATGATCCTCAACAGCAACATTTTCTACTTCCTCAGCTCTTTGCTTCATACCATCCTGAGGTTGCTCAATATCAGCATGTTCTTTATGCTCAGTATGGACATTTTCCTCAATATGAGTTTCTTTCTCAGCTTCCGTTTCTAGGTCAGTTCCATGACCTTTGGACGATACAACCCAATCTAGGGGATTGGCTTCAACTGTTTTTAAGGAATTAACCTTCTTCCTTTTCATCAAGGGGGATTCTGGAGTATCCTCTTCTTCATCCTCGGGCTCTTCTAGCCTTTTTCTCTTCTCTGCGACTAAGCTTTTTCCTTAGCTTTGTCAGCTTTAACCTTTTCTTGAGACACTAGTCTCACTTTCTTTGGGACAGCATGTATGTCTTTGGCGCATGTTTCAATGGCCTTTCTCTTCTTCGTCTTCTTTTCCTTAGGTGACTCAGCAGGAACCTCCACTTCTTTCCCAGGCTCATTTTCATGCTCAATGTCTAGCTCGGCTTCATCATCAACAACTTCTTCATATACTTTCAACGGTTGATTGTACAACAGTCCCATCAGCAGAGCTGCTGTGATCTCATTTTCCAAAGTGTCAGTTTCATTGATTGTCTCAATCTGTTTGTCCTCAATGATCTTGGTGATCAAAGAACCCAACCTGAGCTTCTTTCCACTGCGTTGAAGATCCCCAACCAGAAAGACGGGCATGTTGAGTGGAGTGTAGGTCAACATGTGCCATATGAAGCACTGTTCAAAATTGGAGGCAGATGAGGCTGAGCTGAGTTTGGGGAAGATGAAGTTGGTCAGCATGTAGTGAGCCATCTTCTGGTCTTGCCACATACACGTGCTGGGTATTTCCCCTTTATGATCTTTGGGTTTGCAGAACCCCTTGATCTTGTCAAGTTTTTCTTTTGGTACTTTCTCTTTTGTTGTCCTAAATTCTATTCCTTCGTCTGGTAAATCAAGCAAAGTAGCTAGATAGGCAGGGGTTATGGTGATTTTCTGACCTTTGACTGTAGTCTCCAAATAGTCAGGATCATCCTCATCAACAAGCATGTTAGAGTAAAATTCTCTGACCAGACCGGGGTACGTTTTTCCGGCGAGTGAGAAGAGACCGGTCCATTTGTTCTTCTCGATCCAGTCACAAAAAGGTTTCTCTGAAGTGATGAAACCTGGAGAGAATCATCTACATTTCAATACTTCCAAGTTATTGACCTTTTTATGGACTTTGATCATATTCCTTTCGATTTGCCTTGAAGAACCAACAGGATCAGCTTGAGTGGGTTTGCCAAAGGTTTGGCCAGGCTGAGTGGTGAGGTTAGGGATTTCGTTCTTGTCGGAAGCCATTGTTATCGAGGAAGGTTTTTAAGATTTAGGGAGAGAGGAGAATTCGATTTCAGAAGATCGTAGGCGTAAAGAGTAATGAGTGGGGATCCTTCCACTACTTATAGAGATTTTATTCATTAACGAACTAGCCGTTTTCATCTTGGGACTTTAATCGACAAAGATTCTGCCATTTATGACAGGTTCGGCGCATGGGTATTCATCATTACTTGCGTTTTCCTAGGTATGATTTGTTACACGTGTCATTGCTTATCGGTGCAAGTGGGCATTTACTCAGTTTGCCAGAATATGAATCATTTATGATACTGAGTATTTAATTCTATGGAGATGGATTTCCTATCTCTTAGTGACTCAACATATGTTCATCACACACCATGTACATTCACTCAGCATAAGGTGATTACTCAATATGTCTATCTACTCAGCACATAATATTTACTCAGCATTTGTATCTACTCAGCATAGATTATTAAGCTCAATGTGCAGTAGTTACTAGATTGATATCAGTCAGCATGACAATCACTCAACATTTATTCAAATACTTAGAATTATTGAAGAGGATTAGACATACCGATGGCTTCCCTTAGTATGTTAAATTGTTCATGGGCCAAAGGCTTGGTGAAGATATCTGTGAACTGTTCATTTGTTGGTACATAAGTCAGTGTGATCTCACCCTTTAGTACATGATCTCTGATGAAGTGATGCCTTATGCTGACATGCTTCATTCTGCTGTGTTGAATAGGATTCTTGGATAGATCAATGGAACTTTTGTTGTCACATTTGATTTTATTGTCTCAGTTCTTACTCCATAATCCTCAAGCTGTTGTTTTATCCGTAGGACTTGAGCTACACAGCTTCCCGCAGCAACGTACTCAGCTTCAGTTGTAGACAGAGCAACTGATGACTGCTTCTTGCTGAACCATGATACTAGACAGCTTCCAAGGAAATGGCATCCTCCTGATGTTCTCTTACACTCTAGCTTATCCCGTCCATAGTCAGCATCAGTGTATCCTATGAGTGTGAAATCATTTGAGGCCGGATACCATAAACCTGCATCAACTAAGCTCTGCAAATATCTAAAAATTCTTTTTACAGCAATTAAGTGAGATTCCCTCGGGTCAGCTTGATATCTTGCACAATAACATACTGAGTACTGTATATCAGGTCTACTAGCAGTGAGATAAAGTAAGGAGCCTATCATACCTCGATAAAGTTTACTATCTATTGACTTACTCTTCTCATCTTTGCATAGGACAGTATCAGTGCCCATAGGGGTTGATATGGTCTTACAATCTTCCATATCAAATTTCTTTAACATCTATTTGGTGTACTTGGACTGACTAATGAAGATGCCATTCTTACCTTGCTTTATCTGAAGTTTAAGAAAGAAGCTGAGTTCTCCCATCATAGACATTTCGAACTCAGTCTACATCTGTTTGCTAAACTTTTGACACAAAAATTCGTCAGTAGCACCAAATATTATATCATCTACATAGATTTGTGCAAGTAGGGTATGTTTACCCTTTTTCTTAATGAACAAGGTTGTGTCAGCTTTTCCTCTGACATAATTCCTAGTCAGCAGAAAGTTGGTCAACCTTTCATACCAAGCTCTTGGAGCTTGCTTCAGGCCATATAAGGCCTTCTTAAGCTTATAAATGTGGTTTGGAAATTTTGGATCTTCAAAACCGGGAGGTTGATTAACATATACCTCTTCGTTTATAAAACCATTAAGAAATGCACTTTTAACATCCATTTGATACAATTTAAAGTTCATGAAGCTAGCATATGCACACAATATACGTATAGCTTCCAACCTAGCAACTGGTGCAAATGTTTCACCATAGTCAATGCCTTCTTGCTGACTATAGCCTTGTGCTACAAGCCGAGCTTTGTTCCTAATTACATTTCCATGCTCATCTAGTTTGTTTCTAAAAACCCACTTAGTTCCTATGGATTTTTGATTCCTAGGTTTAGGTACTAAATCCCATACCTCATTTCTCGTGAATTGATCAAGCTCTTCTTGCATAGCATTGATCCAATACTCATCATGCTCAGCATCAGCAAAGTTCTTTGGTTCATGAATTGATACGAAAGCAACGTTGCTAAGGAACTTCCTAAGCTGATCTCTAGTCATTACTCTGTTGTTTGCATCATCAAGGATGGACTTCTCTAAGTGTCCTCTTGGAATTTTTATCTCCTTGGGTAATGTTGAGTTGTTTGGAACAGGTGTTTCTATAATCTCTGTAGGGACAGATTGGTCAGCAAAGGTAATTTCAGTTTCGATTTTACCTTTGGTCAGTCCTTGTATTGATGACTCAGCATGTCCATTTTGGTCAGCAGGAGCTGAGTTGGGTTCTTCCTCTGTGTGTTGAGTTGTTCTTCCTGCATGGTCAGTTTCATCGAAATCTACATGGACTGACTCTTCTACAACCTGGGTCCTTTTATTATAAATTATATATGCTTTACTGTTGGTTGAGTATCCCAAAAAGATCGTTTCGTCAGCTTTAGCATCAAATTTTGCCAGATTATCCTTAGTGTTGAGTATAAAACATTTACACCCGAAGGCACGAAAGTATCCAATATTAGGCTTTCGTCCTTTCCAAAGTTCATAAGGGGTTTTCTTTAATATAGGTCTTACCAATGCCCTATTCAATATATGACATGCTGTATTGACAGCTTCTCCCCAAAAGTACTTTGGAAGCCTATTTTCACTCAGCATTGTCCTAGCAATTTCTACTATTGTCCTATTCTTCCTTTCAACAACTCCATTCTGTTGAGGAGTTCTAGGGGCAGAGAAATTATGGTCAATACCATTAGTTTCACAGAATTCATCAAACAATTGGTTTTTGAATTCTCCACCATTATCACTTCTAATGTGAGCTACTCTTAGGTCTTTGTCATTTTCAAGCCTTTTGACTAATGTGGTAAACACCTCAAATGTCTCATCTTTGCTACTTAGCAAGATGACCCAAGTATACCTAGAGACATCATCTACATAACTAAGGAAATTTTTTTACCTCACAAGCTGAGTGGTTGGATAGGTCCGAAAAGATCCAAATGTAGTAATTCCAATGGTCTTTTGGTTGAGACGACCTTTTTGCTATGAAATGACTTTTTGATTTGTTTACCTTTTTCTGACAAGCATTATAAAGTTGATCTTTTTCATACTTCATTTTTGGTAATCCCTCAACTAATTGCTTTCTAGCTAGTTTGGCAAGGAGGTCCATGCTGACATGCCCAAGTCTCATATGCCATAGCCAGGAGTTGTCCTCTTTTGACACCAAGCATATACTTTTTGAAAATTCCTTTTCCAAACTCAACATGTAAACATTCTCTACACGAGGGGCTGTTAAAATCAAATCATTTGTTTTTACCTCGAGTATTTGACACTTAGTATCATCAAATATAACCTTCTTTCCATTCTTGCAAAGCTGAGCTACGCTTAGAAGATTATACTTGAGACCTTTAACTAAGGAGACTAACTCAATTTTAGGGTTACCTCCGATAGTTCCTGAGCCGACTATCTTGCCCTTCTTGTTGTCTCCAAAGCTTACACTACCTCCTCGTTTAAGCTCTAATGTGATGAACTGAGTTTCATCACCTGTCATGTGTCTTGAGCATGCGCTGTCTATATACCAGAGTTTTGATTTCTCCACGCATGTCAAGCTGACCTCATTGTTGTTTTCCTCCTGCTCAGAATCTCCAGAGAGGTCGACTTGCTCAGATTGAGATTGGTCAGCTCCATCATCTGCCATGAAGCATATGTTGGCTGTTTTATTTTGCTCAGCTTCGGATGATGTTGACTCATCACTGTCACTCCACGTGGCCACCATTGCCTTTTTGCTTCCATTCTTATCTTTCTTCAGACTAGGACAGCTTGACTTAATATGCCCAGTTTGATGGCATTCATAACATGTGACAGCCTTGGAGCTGTCCTTTTTGTATCTGGTGTCACTAGACTCAGCTTTATATCTGTCTCCTCCCTTGTATGGCCGCTTACTATTTCTTTCATTTCTTCTGAACAGCTTTTTCATTTTTCTAGTAAACATGGCCATTTCCTCATCATCAGTTGACTCACCTTCTGTGGAGTCAGCTTTCATCACCAATGATTTCTGTTTCTTATCCTCAGATTTTTCTTTAGCTTCAAAGTTTTTCATAGAAATTTTATGAGTCACCAAGGAACCGATCAGCTCATCATATTTGTATGTGGTCAGGTCCTGAGCTTCCTCTACAGCTGTCTTCTTGGCTTGCCAGCTTTTGGGAAGACTTCGTAAGATCTTCTTCACTTGTTCTTCTTCAGTGAAATTCTTACCGAGTCTTTTAAGCTCATTTATTATGTTGGTGAACCTGGCATTCATTGCAGAGATGTCCTCATTGTCAGTCATCTCGAACAACTCATACAATCGCATGTGTTGGTTCACTTTGGATTCCTTGACCTTGCTGGTGCCTTCATAAGTTACTTCCAGCTTTTTCCAGATCTCCTGTGCTGACTCACAGCCTGAAATCTTATTGTATTCTGCAGCATCTAGAGCACAGTGAAGCATATTGATAGCCGAATCATTATTTTGTAATTTTCTGAGGTCATCCTCTATCCACTCAGTTTCACTCTTGATAACTTTCTCATTATCAACAGTTTTATAAGGTATATGTGGACATTGAACTATTGCAAGCCATGCACTCATATTTGTGGCTTGAATAAAGTTCTTCATCCTATTCTTCCAGAATGTATAATTAGACCCAAAGAATAGAGGAGGTCTAGTGATTGATAATCCCTCAGGGAGTATCTGTGTTGTTTGGTTTCCTGGGTGGAAACGAGTGCTATTCTCACCCATTTTTCGGGATCAGCTCAAGATTGTTAGATCTTTGAGTAGTGAGCTTAGGCTCTGATACCACTTGTTGGTTCCTAGTAATTAGTTCCAAAGGGGGGGGTTAGGAACTAATGTAACTTTTTCGCTTTTAATATGCTGACTTAATGTTATTTTAAGAGTTTGATAACTCAGCGTGTTGGTCAGCATGGGCATTTGATTAGTTAGACAGTTTTAGTTCTATGCTGACTAAGACTGCTTGACTTGAGAGTTGGGAATTGACACTTTGAGGGGTCAGCTTCCAACTTAGCACTTAGAGTTACTTAGTTTCAGTTTTAACAATTTATAATCTGAGTAAATACAACAAGCAACATGCGTACATATATGTATATATTGAGAGAGAGAGAGAGAGAGAGTTTAGAAGTTACTCATCACGACTTATCCTGGTTCGACTTCTCTGCCTACGTCTAGTCCCCAGTTCCTCCTGAGATTTTCAATCCAATACTGAGCTCTTTCAAGGTAGAGCACAAACCCTTTACAAGGCAGTGAGTATGCAGGAGTACGTCCTCTATTCGTCTACTCAGCTCCTACTAAGTACTATAATCCAGCACTTAGATTTTTCTACCATTGAATACTTACAACTAAGTACTCAGCTCAACACTCTCAATATTCCTATTGATCACACACTTGTTCTTTTTCAACTAAAGAACACCTTAGATGATTACAAAATAATCAATCTAGCATTTACACAGAGAATAGAAAAATTGGTGTAAGATCTTTTTGTATTTGAGTGCTTTCAGAATTTTCTCTCTTGGATTTTTCTTTTGATGCTTAGGCAAATGATCCAAGAACTATCATTGTCCTTTTATAGATAAATTTCTGAAGATTGGATCATTTGAGATGATTTAGCCGTTAAGTCCAAAACGGCTCTTTTAGCGGACATCTTCTGGTCAGCTTCAGTCTGTTCCGCCATTCTCTTTCTCTGTTTTCTTCAGGTGTCAGGTTTTGTCTTCTTGCATCAGACTTGTCTTTTTGTGCCAATTGTCTTTTACCAATAATTCATAGACCCATGATTCTTGGAATTAGTCTCCTTTGCATTTTCGAGACTTCAATTATTGGTGCAGAAGATTGGCAGACTTTGTCCTTTAGTAAACGGATCCTTCATGCTATCCTGACTGTCATTCAGCTTCATTCGTTCTCTTCGAATGCTCAATTTTCATGCTGATGTTCTTCTTAGTCAGCTCCGTTCTGTTTGTATAATTCTGAAGGAGTCTTCTAGTTTAGTCAGCTTCGTTCTGGCAACTTAGAAGGAAGCTTCTGATGCTAAGTTCTACTCCACTCAGCTTCTTATTCTTTCATGCTGAGTTCCGTTTCACTCAGCTTTGGCTTATGCTGACTTTTAACCTGTCTTACTTTATATATATTTTTGCACTCAATATTGAACAAACACATTAGTACAATTAAATCAAAGCATCTAAATTTAATTGCCTCTTAATCATGGATGATTTTGTCAAATCAAAATCTTGTGGAAAGGTGTTTCAACACACCACGCGTAGGACCTGACCTTCCGGGTCCTTTTTCCATTCTATCTTTATTTTTGTTTTTGTTTTTCTTTTCTTTTGCGACGTCCTTGGAATAGACGTCATTTTAATAACGCGGAGGGTCGTGCAACCCCGCACTCACCGTTTGTTTTGCACTAACAAAAACAAAAACAAAAATCAAATAAACAACAAAATGTTTAAACTAATTTATTGATTCTTAAATTTTTTCCGACACCCTACCCCCCTCAGAAATTAATTAAAAGTTTCGTTATTTGTTCTTAAATGAAAAGCCGTTAACACAAAGGATCAGTTTGATTAAGAAATTTTAGTCTTGATTCTGAAGTTATAGAATTTATGCAAAGCCTAGGTTCGTACTAAATAAAAACATTGAGTCCTATCCCACAGGTCATCTCTATAATGAAATTTAAAAAGGCAATAAAAACGGGATAGTTGAAAATTTGACGAGAACTTGAACGTACATAATTTAACTCAAAATTTCTATGAGGTATTTTTGAGCCTAAAAGAGTTCGCACGAGAACTCTATTTCTTTCACAATTTTTTGAGAGCTTTGATTCACTCGATTCATAGAGTTTGCACCTAATATCGGGTTAAGCATACTTATTTTGGTATAAATGGCAATAGATGATAAAACGAACCCACTTAGGCTAATTATTTTTCTTGTTTTCATTAACCTCTAGGAAACCCCCTCGAGCCTATTAACCGACTTTTTTGTTCAATACATTTTTAACATCTAACCCTTTTTCCTCGTGTTCAAATACCAACAAAATCAAATCACACCAAAATTACTCGAAATAAGCCAAGGCCTTGACAAGTAAGCACCATAAGCTTTCGAAATCGTTTTTGTGCTGCTCTCAAAACAAAAAGAAAAAAAAGAAAAAACACCATAAAGAGCAAAACGACATTCTCAAGCTCCACCCGAGCAATTTCGAGTTACATTTTACGAACTCGCCAAGGCCAAAATAAAAACACGGTGTGATCATCAAAATGGTGTTTGAACTCGAGTTTCTAAAAATTTACCACTAAAAAGCCACCCAAATTACAACCCCCACCGGGTTCATTTTTAATATTGCCTAGACCATAACATAGGAGGAAAAACCCGGATGAAAATGCAAACTCAAAGTGACTTCGAGTAAGTGCAAAGGAGAGTGCAAAAACACCGACCCACCAAAATTTGAGCGTCAGAGTGAAATCCCTTGGTGAGGTACTATCGGGTTCTCAAAAGATAATCGACCCCCGTTAATATTTCCTATTAAATTTGATCACGGAGGTTTCGAACAAGTTTTGGTCGCTCATTTGTTTACGTAGGTACTTACCGAAAACTTTGCATAAAACTTTAGCTTTGGGATCACGCACTTGGTAAAACTAACCGAAGGTTTGCTTCTTAATCATCTCAATCCTTTGTCTTTCGATTTCTTTTACTTGAGGACAAGTAAAACTTTAAAGTTCGAGGAGGTTTGATAGGGGCATTTCGTCCCTATCTTTTAGCATGATTTACGGTTTAATTGCAAAAATAGAATGTTTTAATAAAATAATGAAATAAAAATAAAATCTGTACTTTCGGTTAATTATCTTTATTTTTTATTAATTTAGAAAATAAAACGTCAAGCTAACTCGGCTCTCGAGAATTGTATTTCAGGTACAAGTAAGGAGCAAAAATCCACCGATATACGTGGGGCGTATCACCCTCCACGCGGGGCGTGGAACACCAAGTCAGAAATGATTGCTCAATCCGTAGGCACCACATGGGATTTACCCACTGTCACGCGAGGCGTCCTACCTTACACGCGGGGCGTATAAGCAATGATAAGCTCAATCATAAATGTCAGACTGCATGGTCTTCCAAGTCAACTGCTCTCATGCGGGGCGTCCCAACCTACACGCGTGGCGTATATGGGAAGTTCTTCAATCTAAAGTTCCAGGGACTCATATACACGAGGCATCAGCTAGGCCACGCGAGGCGTAAAAGACTCATTTCAAGCCATTAAATCTCAGGAGCTCAACCACGCGGAGCGTACCCCAGTCTACGCGGGGCGTGGTTGAGACAACAAGATCTGAATTTGGTCCACATGGAGGAGATTTCTTACGGAATGGGTCAATACGCGGGGCGTATCATTGGAATTCTACAGAAATAATGTATCTCCATGCTTGTATCTTGTGAATTTACAATTCTACCCCTAGCTTGATGTGTATAAATAAGAGTGATTAGCACTCATTTTGACAATCTAGAATTTTATATATTGAGCTCTTGCTACATAGTTTTAGATTTTATTTTTAGATTTTACATAGCAAAACTCTATCACCTTGAGAGCTTGTTCGTTGATTCCAGCATTCCGTCAAAGTTCCGTTCCATCTCCGTTCACCAAGCTCGAGAGTTCCACCTCCAAGTCCTAAGAGACGGCCTTTAGTCCGGTTAGCTAGTTCCGAGAGTGGATTCTTCCCTTTTCACTTGCTAATTAGCTTGTACTCTTCCTATGTACTAGGCTTGGTTGTATTCCATATCTACATTTTCCATATTTATAACTTATGGTTCATAATCTCTTTTTCTATATATGTGATGATGTTTGTTACTTGTTTTGATATTCGTAATTGATTATTGTGTAGGGGAACGCGATTTCCGACGCCATTCGGGCTATCTTTAGGGATTCATATAGGTGTTGCCTTACCGGAAGTGACGCTTCGGAAACCGTAGGAATTGATAAGCCACGAAACTTACGGGCCCTAATTTCTAATCCCAAGCATTAGACACACCTTGACTAGGAACCACGTAGTCTAAGTACTTCACGGGTCGGTCACACTACACGTAGTCGTCATTGCAAGAGTAAATCATTAACCGTATATATTGGGAGTCATTGTTTATCGTATTTATAACTTATCACTATCCATACCACTTCATAGAGTTTTTGTTATATAAATTTGTCTCACACGTAGTTAGGAGTAGCTTGTAGTTGTTCCCCGAATCAACTCAAAGTATTCACCGCTTAGATAACGTATAAAACCGAGTCGTTTAATACTTGTAGTTATAGATCCCGTGGATTCGATACCCGGTTTTAACCGGATTATTCCTTGATACGACGGGGTACACTTGCCCCTAAGTAGTAGCATCTAGTAGAGATAGAGCATTTAGGAAGATCACATCCATAGTCATATCATCCTTAACATAATATATATTTCATACGCTCTACCTAGGCGTCGCACGCATCAATAGGCAAACGCGGCCACTAAACGACCGTCATGTCCTCTAAAAAAACCACCGCAACCAAATTGACCAGAGACAATCGAAACATCGGTGTTAACTTTGATCCATTTTGAAGGAAAATAAGGCTAAGGTATAGCAGCGGAAATATAAAAATTTTAGCCTACTTCCTTTTTAACCATAGGATCCATTAATCGTTATTTCATATAAAGAGGGATAAGAAGAAATACCTTTTGAAGAACAATCTACTGTTGTGAAAGAAGCGCCCACAATTCTTCTCCGAGTTCCCAAGCACGAAGTATAACACGGTGAGGTTAAGTTAGAATCAACCGTATGAGATGCAACCAAAATAGATTGCCTCTAATTAACCAACACAAGATCAAAGAGAAAGAAAGATAGATGAAATTAATCGATCGATGGAAGCCGTATGAATTCTTGTCCACGAACTAGGGGTTGCGAATTCACTTTCTCTCTCTAAAGGAGTATTTCGAAAATCACCAAGAGGGGAGGGATAAGGCTTAGTCGAAATTCACATAAAGAGGGGGTATATATAATCATTTGTATCTAAACCCTAGTTAGATAGGAATAGGTTACTTAATAGGAATTCAATTCGGAATAGGATTCCCAATTATTATCTCATTATATATCTAATATATCTAGGATAATAATAAATAACCTAATTGGATAATAATAGGAGTATATTAATCTAATTAAAACTCCTAACTTAATTATCTCTTAATTAATTCAATTCATATTCCTAATCAAATTAGGATTAATGGAATTAAAATAATTCCTTACTAATTATATATAAATTTCAACCCCCGTAATTAAATGGGCCTTACTGGGCTCATTTGGGCTTCCATCTATTAATGACATCCATCTCTCTTTTGGTTCCAGTTCTTATGTGTGATCCATTAGGTTCTTACTACTTCTGGCCGTATGCAACTATTAAATTAATTTCTTCAAGAATTATATTTAATCATTGCATAACGGAATGATGTACTGAGTATGTTATTGGCAAGTCTGTAATCATTCCCCCAGAGTCCGTTAAGAAGACAAGTTGATTCTGTCGTTAACCCTTCCGTATTAGTTATGGTATAATTCGATCCTTTATCAACTACATCTTTGAACTGAATCTTATGACTATGGGTGATGTCAAGTCACATATAGCGAGACGTTCGTTTTACTTGTATAGGCTGAGTCAACTCAAATAGATAGGTTAAGTGAAATCTGTATTTGTTACTCTTAAGCTATCACCTTGCAAGGATTTAGAGTCGAGTCTTCCGTAAGCGATCCTTGGATGTATCTCCCATTAATCGGGAGTGGTAAATGCTCAATCCAATGTATAACAACCCTGAAATTACCTCTTGTGACACCCAACCTTTGCAGTTCACACCCCAGAGTCATCTCTGTTAAGGATCGTGGGACCGCAGGATCAAAGTCTCACATTCAGTAATTCATGATGACCAATTAACATTTCTTTGAGTCTGAGGATTAGTTATACCTATTAATACCAATGAGATGAACAAGTGACAAGGATGAATCTACCCATCCTGTTATCTCGAATCGGATCCCCAATCCTAATTAACGACGTTTCATTGGATCTATGTAACTGTCCAGATATCTATATATATGAAGCTTGTGAGATCAGCTTTCTGTCGGACAGAAGACATTGTTACATACAAGTCTCAACCATGATATATCAATCCTAAACATATCACTTGACTTGGGGTGGTTTTAAGTTTATTAGTTTATTATAAAGTTTTGTCTCACTTCATGCTTGTATGAACACTTTATAATCACTTTAAACAAACTTACGGATTTCCTTTTATTAGACTTTATTTAGTGCTTAAAAGGGATTGCCTTTATATAGTTATAAAACATACATCTCATTAAAACAAATGATATAAAGAACAATTCATTTACATTAAGTTTGTATCCTGCAACAGTTGTCTATAGGACACTAAACCCCAACATACTCCCACTTGGACTAAAGCCAATTGTTTCTAAATCTTATCCCAGTAGAAGTTAAATGAAGATCATGTACTTTCTGGGTTAAAGGCTTTGTCAACGGATCTGCAACGTTGTCCTCTGTAGGTACTCTTTCTATTCTCACATCTCCTCTAGCCACAATCTCTCTTATGATGTGGTATCGCTTTAGGTAGTGCTTGGATGCATTATGAGACCGTGGTTCCTTTGCTTGCGCAATGGCTCCATTGTCATCACAGTACAGAGTAATATGATTGACAATGTCAGGCACCACACCTAGTTCTGTAATGAACTTTCTAATCGAAACTGCTTCCTTTGCTGCTTCCGCAGCAGCGATGTACTCTGACCGTGCTTAGAACTTTTCCAACTGACCGTGCCCCCATTCAAGATAAACAGGTATCCTGATTGGGATTTAAAATCATTCTCATCTGTTAGATGACTAGCGTTTGAAAATCCTTCAATTTTCAGATCTCCTTCTTCGTACACTAGGAACATATCTTTAGTCCTTCTCAAGTACTTAAGAATTTTCTTGACGGCAATCCAATGCTCGTCTCCCGGATTCTCTTGGTAACGACTCGTTACAGATAACGCGAACACTACGTCAGGTCTAGTGCATAACATAGCATACATAATCGAATCGATCGCGCTGGCGTACGGGACTACAGTCATGCGTCGTTTGTCATCATCAGTTTTAGGACATTGATGATTGTTTAACTTTACTCCATGTAGCATGGGTAAGTTACCTAATTTCGATTCAAGCATGCTAAACCGATTTAGCACCTTTTCAATGTATGTAGCCTGTGAAAGACCAAACAGTCTTCTCGAACTGTCTCTATAGATCTTTATACCAAGTATATAAGCTGCTTCACCAAGGTCTTTCATTGAGAAGTTACCGGATAACCATACTTTTACCAACTGTAATAAAGCAATGTCATTTCCCCTTAACAGTATATCGTCCACATATAGTACGAGAAATGTTATAGAGCTCCCACTTGCTTTCTTGTAAATGCAAGCTTCTTCGCAGTTTTGTTCGAAACCAAATTGTTTTATGGTTTCGTCAAAACGCGTATTCCAGCTTCTAGATGCTTGCTTGAGTCCATAAATGGATCTCTGAAGTTTACAAACTTTATTTGCATCCTTTGATATGAAACCTTCAGGCTGCATCATGTATACATCCTCAATCAGGTTTCCATTTAGGAAAGCTGTTTTCACATCCATTTGCAAATCTCATAATCGTAGTGAGTGGAAATAGCAAGCATTATTCTGATTGATTTGGACATAGCAACAGGAGAGAAGGTTTCGTCATAATCAACACCTTGTTTCTGACGATATCCTTTCGCTACCAGTCTAGCCTTGTAGGTGCTAACCTTTCCATCCATGTCAGTCTTCTTTTTGAAGATCCACCTGCACCCAATGGGAATTATCCCTTCAGGTGGATCAACCAAAGTCCACACTTGGTTAGTATACATGGAATCCATTTCAGAATCCATGGCCTCAAGCCATGCTTTAGAATCTGAACTAGTAAGAGCCTCTTCGTAGTTTTCGGGTTCGTCGTCTAACACGCGAACCTCATCATCATCTCCCACTAGAAAACCATATCTAACTGGGAGTTCACGAACTCTTCGTGATCTACGAATAGGTGCCACTGGAGTCTCATCTAATGCGACTTCTTCGGGTACCTCAACCGCTTTGTTGTTTCAGTCGGTGTTTCTTCCTCTTGAACTTCGTCGAGTTCAATCACGCTTTCCTTTTGTGTTTCTTCGAGAAACTCTTTCTCTAAGAAGGTTGTGTGCTTGGATACTATTACTTTCTGATCATCTAGATGATAGAAGTAATACCCTATGGTTTCCCTGGGATATCCAACGAAGAAACATTTATCAGATTTAGAATCTAGTTTGTCGGATGCTATGTGTTTGACATACGGTGAACAACCCCATACTCTCATAAATGAGAACACATGTTTCCTACCAACGAACAATTCATATGGTGTGGAACTAGCGGATTTAGTTGGTACTCGGTTCAGGGCGAAGAGGGCAGTTTTTAAGGCATAGCCCCAGAACGTCTTTGGAAGAGAGGCCATGCTCATCATGGATTGTACCACATCTAATAGGGTACGGTTTCTCCTCTCGGATACACCATTGTGTTGTGGTGTATAGGGAGGTGTCCATTGTGAGCATATCCCACATTCAGTTAGATAATTCAGAAAATCATCTGAAAGATATTCGCCACCTCGATCGAATCGAAGCGTCTTTATTTTCTTTTCTAATTGATTTTCCACTTCATTCTTGAAGCATTTGAACTTGTCAAAAGCTTCTGATTTGTGCCTCATCAAGTAGATGTAACCATATCGAGTATGGTCATCTATGAAGCTTATGAAGTATCTGAATCCTCCTCTTGCTTGGACCGACTTAGGGCCGCATACATCTGAATGAATGAGTCCTAGAGTGTCTGATACACGCTCACCTTTATTGTTAAAGGGTGTCTTTGTCATTTTACCTTTTAAACATGATTCGCATGTTTCCAATGATTCGGAATTGATTGGATCTATAAGCCCATCTGAATGTAGCTTTAGCATGCGTCTCTTGTTGATATGGCATAAACGACAATGCCACAAGTAAGTTGAATTATCTAGCTTATGTCTTTTGGTATCAATTGCAAAAGCAGGAATTTTGTTATCTAACACATAAATCCTATTTTGTGAAATTCATGAAAAATAAAAGATCGAATCTTTATAAATATTGCAACTCTTGTCTTTTATTGAAATATGAAAACCGTCGTCAACAAGACAGCTAATAGAAATAATGTTACGAGACATCTCAGGAACGTATAAACAATTCTTTAATTCTATTACAAGCCCAAAGGGCAAAGCTAAAACATAATCTCCAATTGCGAGGGCGGCAAATCTTGCTCCATTTCCAACTCGCAAGTTTATGCTTCCTTTCTTTAGTTCCTTAGTCTGTTTTAGCTCTTGCATATTTGTACAAATATGAGATCCACATCCAGTATCAAGTACCCAAGATTCAGACAGTGAAACTGTATTTATTTCAATATAAAACATACCAGATGCAGAAGCACCGTTATTTGCCTTCTCGTGGAAGGTTAAATACTCCATGCAGTTCCTCCTCCAATGCCCCAAGTCACCACAATAGTGGCACTTTCCTTTGGGCTTCTTTGGTTCCTTTCCCTTAGTTTCGGTGAGCACAGCCCCCTTGCATTTATCAAGATGGTTTGGATTGGGAGAGACCCCTTTCCTTTATCTCGATCCTTCAATAGCAAGGGCCAGTATTTCCTCGTTTTCTTTTATAATGGGCTCGACTGACTCGAGCATATGTGCAAGATCTACAAGAGAGGTTTGCAAGCCACTCATTTTGTAGTTCATTATGAACTGTGAGTAACTCTCGGGGAGGGACTGAAGAAGTAAGTTTTCACTTAGTTCATGGTCCATCGCATCTCTAATACTAGAAAACTTGGTGATAAGGCTGATCATCTTTGCACAATGTGCCATTACAGATGTGCCCACCTGCATCTTGCTTTTATATAACTCCTTGGTTATTTCGAAGCGTTCGCACCGAGTTTCATTCACAAATAACTCTTTGAGGTTCTTGACCATGGAATAGGCATCCATATGTGAATGTAGTTGCCTTTTAACTTCCGGTGTCAGAGATGCAAGTATGATGTCCCCCGTTTGATCATCATCAGATTTATGCTACAAGTAAGCATAAAATTCTTGGTAGGGAGCATCATCAGTTGGGTAAGGGGGTATCGGTGTATCAAGTACATACCATTTCCTCTCGAACTTCAAAACAATTTTGAGGTTACGAAACCAGTCGGTGAAGTTTGAACCAGTCAATTTGTTATCGGTAATGATGTAACGCAGATCGGTGTTAGTCATGATTTTAAGAGTGTGTTTAAACAAAACCTGAGAGTGAGAAAGAGTAAACGTATGTCATTCATTTGCTTTGAAGTATAACAATCTAAAATTATAGGCCTTTTAATTTATTTCAGATTGCTCCCACTATTTTGCCAAATTAATAGTCCTCTATATTAATTCGAAGAATTTCACAAATCCTTTAGTGAGCTAGGATCCTAACTCCTGAGATTTCGCCTTGAGTTTGCTCAACAAGCTAGTCTCATTTGTTAGGTAGATTCATGTAATCAATCACATCTTGAATGTGACTCCTAGGTTATTGGGTTACTAACCACATTAGTAACTAATATGCTATTCACATTAATCCCAACCATATTTCCCATTAGTTTATGACAACATGAGTTTGCTCATCCAATTATCATAATCTAATTTAAATATTACCCCATATTCATGAAAGAATGACTTTCGATAATTCAGTTGTTACCATAAGACCTCGAGCTTGAGTTTGCTTAACAACCCAAAGGCCCCCAGTACTGCCGGCTGAATTATAATATTAGGGAGGGGCAACTGATTTTAATAACTTGCTTATTTACTTAATATTTTAACGAGGGATTTTATTTAGGTCTCATAATCTAACTTAGTCTTGATTTTCTTTAGCATACATCAGACATACATACATTCACATACATTGGCGTTATGGACATATCATCCAAATTATTCCGTCGAGCCAGAGACGGAATAAAATGGCAAACCTAAGAAAATACTAACTATTACATATTTCTCTTTAGGTCCTCCGTCTTCTCCATGGCGCCTTGAAATTACATATTAATTTCTATACTACTATAAGAAAACTTTAATTGAATTGGAGGGAATCAGATGAGAGGAGAAATTACAATAGATAGTGGAAAGGCAGGACGCGCAGGCCCTATTTCAAAAATACCAAAAGACTAAAAGAGGGTCCAAATATGTCCATAACTCCAAACATGCATAGACTCAATTAAATAAATTTAATTAGTTGATTACATAACCGGCTTATGTAATATTTAGGTTAATCACATTAACTCGTCAAATTAACTTTCATCTAATTTTACTTCTAATCGTTTTGTATCTTTATATTAATCCTTAGATTAATATAACCATATAAAACGTCGATTATGCATGTCCCAATTATTTTGATTTCAATTCATTTAACACTTTGATTTACAACTTGGTAAAAATAAATGTTTAAACGAATTTTTCATTCGATAATCAAAACAGAAAACTATTAATTTCCGAAACATATATTTATATATACAAATTATGTTCAAGCCGATTTTAACAATTAAAATCAAGTGGGATTCGGGCCGGGGGCCCGAAACTGGGCTGCTGCTGTTTGGAAAAACTACAATAGATTTCCGTTTTATCTTTTAGAATTAATAAAACTAATTTTATTAACCTAACTATAAAACTAAAAGATTTTGTTATAATGATTATCAACCGAAATAATTAGGAACATACGCATAATCTATTTTAATTAACAATTAACTAAAATTTATTTATCTTTAGAATTAATTAATCAAACTATTTGTTAATTAATCCTAACAATAAATATTTATTCAATCCTATTGAAAAACTTCTAAATTTTCATATATGAAATAACGGATTTAACGATGGCTCTGATACCACTGAAGGAAAATAAGGCTAAGGTATAGCAGCGGAAATATAAAAATTTTAGCCTACTTCCTTTTTAACCATAGGATCCGTTAATCGTTATTTCATATAAAGAGGGATAAAAAGAAATACCTTTTGAAGAACAATCTACCGTTGTTAAAGAAGCGCCCACAATTCTTCTCCGAGTTCTCAAGCACGAAGTATAACACAGTGAGGTTAAGTTAGAATCAACCGTATGAGATGTAACCAAAATAGATTGCCTCTAATTAACCAACACAAGATCAAAGAGAAAGAAAGATAGATGAAATTAATCGATCGATGGAAGCCGTATGAATTCTTGTCCACAAACTAGGGGATGCGAATTCACTTTCTCTCTCTAAAGGATTATTTTGAAAATCACCAAGAGGGGAGGGATAAGGCTTAGTCGAAATTCACATAAAGAGGGGGTATATATAATCACTTGTATCTAAACCCTAGTTAGATAGGAATAGGTTACTTAATAGGAATTCAATTCGGAATAGGATTCCCAATTATTATCTCATTATATATCTAATATATCTAGGATAATAATAAATAACCTAATTGGATAATAATAGGAGTATATTAATCTAATTAAAACTCCTAACTTAATTATCTCTTAATTAATTTAATTCATATTCCTAATCAAATTAGGATTAATGGAATTAAAATAATTCCTTACTAATTATATATAAATTTCGGCCCCCTTAATTAAATGGGCCTTATTGGGCTCATTTGGGCTTCCATCTATTAATGACATCAATCTCTCTTTTGGTTCCAAGTCTTATGTGTGATCCATTAGGTTCTTACTACTTCTGGCCGTATGCAACAATTAAATTAATTTCTTCAAGAATTATATTTAATCCTTGCATAACGGAATGATGTACTGAGTATGTTATTGGCAAGTCTGTAATCATTCCCCCAGAGTCCGTTACGAAGACAGGTTGATTCTATCGTTAACCCTTCCGTATTATTTATAGTATAACTCGATCCTTTATCAACTACATCCTTGAACTGAATCTTATGACTATGGGTGATGTCAAGTCACATATAGCGAGACGTTCGTTTTACTTGTATAGGCCGAGTCAACTCAAATAGATAAGTTAAGTGAAATCTGTATTTCTTGCTCTTAAGCTATCAGCTTGCAAGGATTTAGAGTCGAGTCTTCCACAAGCGATCCTTGGATGTATCTCCTATTAATCGGGAGTGATAAATGCTCAATCCAATGTATAACTACCCTGAAATTACCTCCTGTGACACCCAACCTTTGCACTTCACACCCCAGAGTCATCTCTGTTAAGGATCGTGGGACCGCATGATCAAAGTCTCATATTCAGTAATTCTGGATGACCAATTAACATTTCTTTGAGTCTGAGGATTAGTTTACCTATTAATACCAATGAGATGAACAGGTGACAAGGATGAATCTACCCATCCTGTTATCTCAAATCGGATCCCCAATCCCAATGAACGACGTTTCATCGGATCTATGTAACTGTCCAAATATCTATATATATGAAGCTTGTGAGATCAGCTTTCTGTCTGACAGAAGACATTGTTACATACAAGTCTCAACCGTGATATATCAATCCTAAACATATCACTTGACTTGGGGTGGTTTTAAGTTTATTAGTTTATTATAAAGTTTTGTCTCACTTCATGCTTGTATGAACACTTTATAATCACTTTAAACAAACTTACGGATTTCCTTTTATTAGACTTTATTTAGTTCTTAAAAGGGATTGCTTTTATATAGTTATAAAACATACATCTCATTAAAACAAATGATATAAAGAACAATTCATTTACATTAAGTTTGTATCCTGCAACAATTGTCTATATGACACTAAACCCCAACACATTTCGTAGGTGGTGGGCTCCATCGAATCGGAAGAACATAGGGTGCGGTCTGTAAGTATAAGGCAAGGGAGTCTAAAATCCGGTTTTCCACCGTCGAGTTCCAAGTATAACCAATCTGAAACTAATTGGCGTTTCTGGTCCTGGTCCATAAAAGGCGAAGAGAGACATGGATATTTGGATTGATGTTATTGAAAATGCAGTTGTTCCTGATATATGCCATATTACCAAACCACAGTTACCATCGCGTTGAGCCACAAGGTCGTCAATTGTTTCCTGAATTTTTGAGATAAGGCATATTCCATTAACATAGAAAAAGTTGAATCAAGAATCAAGCGTCTATCAAACAAAGATGAAAGTCCGAGCCAGATCTCCTTAGAAAAGGGACATTGGACCAAGAGATGATCAAGAGATTCAACATCCGAGCAGCAGAGGCAGCAGCGGGATACCAGCAGAATACCTCGGAGTCAGAGAGTATCATGACTTAAAAGAAAACCAGCAAAGGCTCTCCAGCAAACCATTGATCGAGAAGGTGGGATAAAAAGGTTTGAGTTAGGAGATAGGGTGATGAGGAAGTGGGCACCACATCCAATAATAAAAGAGTTAACAGCAAAAATGCCATTAGTTGCAGGTCGCCAATAAACTTCATCCGAATCAGAACCATTCGACTTAATGTTAAGAATACGTTGAGAAATATTAGCTGGTACCTCAGGGAGACCATGCCACATGCCATTGATAAAAAAAAGACAGAAACACGAGCCGTTAGCTTATGCTGAACCATCAACGACATACCAAGTTAATGAGAAATAGGAGGAAGGATCCATTCGGATGTCCAGAATGGTAAGTCCGAAGACGTTCCCAACATCGAAAAAGAGTGCTGTTTTAGCTTGAGAAAAGCAGCTCGGATGGATGACCAAACCGAAGACCTGTAAACCGCAATATGAGGAATTCCAAAAGGACCAATGAACCGAGTCCGGAGCAATAAAAAAACAAAGAGAATCACCCACAATCAGGCCCCACGCTAACTTCCCAGTAAGAGCAACATTCAGAGTAAGAAGATGTTTTAAGCCCAAACCTCCTTTACACAAGGGGCATAAACATATCTGCCAGGGTGGCGCCACTAATTTCCTGGTGCAGGTGGAGCCGGTCCAGATAAATTTCTTCATGTTTCTTGATAATTTTTGGGTTAAAGCAGCAGGCCATTTATAAATAATAAAGGAGTGAATCATATAGCTAGTGATTATCGAATTTACCAAGGTGAGTCGTCCCGCCATTGATAACGCACTCCCTTTCCATCTTGAGAATACCCCGATGATTTTATCATCAATGGGCCTGAGATAAGCCGCTCGAGGAGCTCCCTGGAAAAGAGGTACTCCGAGGTAAACGAAAGGGAGAGAGCCCGTCCTGATCCCAACAATGTCCGTCAACCTGATTCGACACCTAGCGGCAACCGAGTCCCCAAAAAAAGCCACGGATTTACTCCAATTAACCATTTGTCCCGACACAAACCCATAAGATGTGAAGATTTCATTAATCACTCGAACATTTGCCAAGGATGCTTGACAAAAAAACAAAACATCATCAGCATATAGAAGATACGAAGGCATGTTGCACTTACTAGCATATTCCAACGGCTTTAGAGCCCTGCTGTCAACATATGAAGAAATCAATCAACTCAGATAATCTTCCACCAATCTAAAGAGAATGGGTGAGAGAGGGTTGCCCTGACGAATACCCCTAGAGCACTGGAAATACCCAGTGATGCCATTACTGGTGATAATTAAAATACAGGTGGACGATAGGATGTTAAGAATCCAATCTCTGAATCTAAGGGAAAACTCGAATGCCTCTAAAACTTCCAATAGAAAACTCCAATCAAGTGTATCGAATGCTTTCCGAATGTCAATCTTCAGACTCATATTCCCCCCAAAAGATCTTTTGTTCAAGGAGTTAATGCCTTCTGAAGCAATAGCAATGCACTGATGAATCTGGCGCCCTTGGATGAATCCGAATTGATTAGGGGTAACAATTCTAGCAGCAATTAGGGCAAGTCTATCAGCAAGTATTTTAGAGATAATTTTGAAACTGAAGTTACTTATGAAAATAGGCATGTATTGTTCAATGAGGGAGGCACCATCCACCTTTGTTATAAGAACCATGAGATTTGAATTCAGCCTAGAAGAGATTAAGCCATGCATAAAGAACCACTTCACCATTCTACAGACATTAGAACCAACAACCGACCAACATGATTAAAAAAATTGACCAGAGAACCCATCAGGCTTGGGGGAGCTGCTGGGATCCATTGCAAATATCGTCTGTCTAATCAAAGAATCTGGAGGACATTGTAAAAGAGACTCATTTTCATCATTAGAAACTTGCTGAGGAATTATGTTCTTAATAGAGCCTAAGTTTCGGGGCTACTGTTCAGTATTAGCAAAAAGAATAGAGTAGAAGTCAGTGATATGATTTGAAAGTAATGTCGGATGAGTGCAAGGTGAACCATTAATGATTAATAAGCTGATACCAATGATCGCCTTGTTCGCCAAAGCTACTCAATGGAAGAAGTTGTTATTTCTGTCTCCCTCCACCATCCATCTGACATGGCTTTTTTCTTTCAGATACGTTTCTTTATCGGATAAAAGCGGTCAAGTAGTGAATTTGCTTCGAGTTCTTGTTCATGAAGAGCTTCCGACCATCAAGTTGATTCAATTTCCTGTTGAATTAGAGCCAGCTTCTCCTGCACCTTAGCAATGTTCAAATTAAAATCACTGAAGACTTTCTTATTCCAGCGACGAAGAACATGTTAATGAACCCAGAGTGATTTACCCACATTTTCTGAAACTAGAATCTAGGCGCCTTGCGAGCTCTAGAGGAGCAAGTGAACAATAGGGGATGATGGACTAAATGATGGTGAGGCAAACCAGAGCAAAAGAAATCCCAATGCTCAGTAAAGGAAGTGGAGACAATTGCACTATCAAGTCGAGAACTAACCCCCGCGCTCTCTTGCCCGTCGTTACACCAAGTGTAAAAGCAACCAGAAGTAGGAACATCCACCCAATCTCCATTGCCAATGTATTTTCTAAAATCCCGACAAGGCCACGATGCAGGGGCTCTTCCGGTTTTTTCATGCGCGCCAAACACGACATTAAAGTCCATAATATTTAACCAAATTCCATCATTCTCCACTTTCAGCTCAGATAGACGACTGAATAAATCCCTCCTACGATTAGCCCAGATGCTTCCATAAACAAAGCAGAGATGATGAGAGTTACCCTGGAGCAAGACCGAAAGCAAAACAAACTGATCATGCTGAACAGTGACCAAACAGACGCATTTAAATTGCTTGATTTCAGGATCCAAAGAGTGGGTTTCTCCCTCAAGTTGCAAGCAACCAAGTTCATTCCCAAGCCAAGCTAATAAATGGGATAAATTGAGTCAAAATCAACCATAGGCTCTGCTAAACAGAGAAAGTCATGCCTATGTTGTTTGTAGATAGTAACCGGATACCTCTGAGTGTTTTCAGAAAATTACATTCATTTGAACTGTAAAGGTGGTTTACTTACCCTTTTAGTTCGGGTTGCAACAGAGTACTTCTCTAGTGAAGAGGATTTAACGCCGTTTTTGCGAGAGTTAACCGTACCCCATTCTTCCTCTTCCATATTCATCTGATCCGCCCATGAAGCCGAGAACTCTTCGGTTGAGGGAAGAAGATTCGAATTCCCCGGTGACTCTTATCTCTCCAAACCATCACTCAACACCTCCCTATCCATAAGGCTCCCAGAAAAAAACAAGTCTGGGGGTTCAACTTCTAGGTGGTTCTTCAACAACTCCACCTCAGGAGCCTCACTTGATGGTTTATTCAGAGCAGTAAGGATTCTGCCAGTTACTTCAGTCACAGGAATGGTGTTCCGAGTTTCTTCAATCGACCTTTGAAGAATCCGATATTGACATTGTGGTGAAGTTGAACGCTTTCTGGAATTGTTTTTATCAATGGGCTTCTTATTCTTCCTACATTCATAAGCCATATGACTGATGCTAGAACAGACCTTGCAGAAGCTCAGAAGCTTTTCATATACAATATAAATCCAAATCTGTTTTCCCTCCCATTCAATGCCTAACTTAGTCGGTAACTCAGCTGCCATATCAACATCCAGAAGCATCCTCGCAAAATGACAAAGGTCACCATCAATTGTGGCTTTATCAAATCTAATTACACCCCCAATTCCCCTTGCAATGTCTGATAGAATTTGCATATCCCAGTACTCCCAAGGTAAAGAATAAAGATGGACCCATACCTGAGCATTTGTGGATTTCTCCGCAAAAGGATCGAAGTCCGGAATCCACGGCTAAAGTCAAAAAATTCTAGGTTTCATATTCAGGACACCCATACCAATTTCCCTATCCTTAGCCTCTTTGGATGGAAGAATCACCTGATAAAATCCCCTTCCAATTGTTATAAGCTTCCAAGCTTATACTTTCCAAGGGGAATCTCCTTTGGATGAGATGAGCCGACCGATTAGAGAGTGGAAACACATTGCTAACCTTCTGTCATAGGCCGCTTGTGAGATCCAAACTGTCTTCAAACCTTCCAAATTCGATATTATAGCGGTGGATGATGGAATCGTCGGAGTGCGATTGTTCAAAATAGAGGCAATAGAGGCAAAAGTGGGTTTAGGGGCAATCAGAGGTCCACCAAAAGCATCCGAGGCAACAACATACCTGAGGCTTGGATTAAAGAGAACCCCGATGCCGATGAAGTCCTCCAGAATTGCCATAATCGATGGCGAGCGAGCGGTCGGCTTTCTCTTTGTCTTCCAAAATTAATCTTAAAATTTCATGTTTCAGGAGAGGAGAAGCACCAACGCTGCGGTGATGATGGAAGAATCCCTACCCAAGAGGCCCTAAACTGCAAAACACAACCACTGCCTGCAAGATCACCAACGAATGAAGCCTCCAATTCTTAATCTACACGCACTAGTTTATCCGATGTAAATGGCAGCGACGGAATCGGCAAAGGCGAAGGCAAGGTCTGAAAGCACACCTAGGCAGCGATGTAAATGGCAGCGACGACGGAGTTGGCAAAGGCGAAGGCAAGGTCTCTAATTTGATCTGATTGCAATTGTTCTTCCGGCGGACGAAATTCAGAATCTGTGAACAAACGAGTGAAACCCTAGCGAGGGCTTAAGTTTTGTTAACTTTTGGTGAATTATATTACTTGTGAACATCATACTTTATTTGTTTTAGTTGTTTCAATGATTTTGTTGATGTTTACATATTTTTAAAGATATATGTTGTAAATATACATGTGTTTTAGATAATATAATATATATTTTAATTGAATTTATATAAAAAAAATTCTTGATTTATAAATAAAAAATAGAAGCATAAAAATATGAGTAATCCTCGACTAATTCCTGATATCCTCAAAGATCTTGTCTGTCCGACTAGCGCCTAACGTTTTTTACAACCTTATTTTTTAGTAATTTATTAATTATATTGGATTGGTCTTTAGTCAAATCAATACATTATTTCATATGGATCAAATAATTTAACCAGTTATCAAACCATCCAAATAAAACTCCTAAAAATGAAAAATGATGTATTTCGATGGATGGAGAAATTACTGAATAAACAATTCAGGTAACCCACAATTAAAACGAATTAAGGTCGAGATTTAATGACTTTGGAGCATAAATGGATCGACACGACTAGCCCGTACAATATATATGTTAGGGCACAGGTTAGTCCTGTCAACCCATTTAACTTTAAACGAAAAAATAAAAAATGAAAAAGAAAACAAGAAACGAGGGGCAATGCAAAAAAAAAATGTGGCCAATGTTTTTAGCAAAAGTGACGATTTATCGCCAAAAATGAAACACAATATTTATGAACCTAAAGCAACACTTTATAGTTTACAATGTTTTTTTTAAACATTAACATAATCTAAATTAAAATTACGTACATATAACCATATATTAATTTAATTTATACAAATTAAAATCCAATATTAATTTACTTAGATTATATGGGTCTTTAATTCAAATACCTTTAATCAAATCCAATTTGATTAATTATGTACTTGATTAGAAAATAATAATATTCTATATATCTAATTTAAAACTAAAGTATTATATTAAAATTATACATATAACATCTAATGTTATATTATAAAGTTCTTACTATAATAGTAATTGTTTGTATGTAAAACTACAAATATATATTATCCAATAATATATATATATATATATGTATATGTATATATATATATATATATATATATAGAGGTGAGATCAGGTGTGACAAGGCTTATTGTGTGACAACAGTGGCTTTTTAGTAATTGTGTAAAAAACGGAGGGGTATATTTATAATTTTACGCGCTTAGTATAAATAGTTATTAAGTTAGGGGTATATTTGTAATCTCCTATATTTTTCTCGTTCTTTCTTCTCCGGTGATTCTCTGATATTTCTCTTGTTTTTCCGATAGCGCCGTTTCATTTCCGATCATTTTTTTGTTGATTTTTTGGTTCGATTTCTTTGTTTCGTCTCTCATTTTGTGTTTTTTGGAAGATAACGGTGAGTTCCTGTATGTTTTCGTGTTTGTTTTCATCGTATTTATGTTTGTTGTTTGTTCATTTCCCTTCGTTTTTTTGTTGAATATTTTGTTCCATTTATGGCTCTGATTTCCTTTTTTTTACTTTATCAGTAGGTTCGGCTCTCTTTTTGTGTATTTTTGAAGATATCGGTTAGTTCCTCTATATTTTCTTTGTTCATTTTAGATATTGTGTTATGCGTGTTCTTAGTTTTTTTTTTGTTTATATGTTCTGTTTAGGTTTTGTATTTTGCTTTTGTTTTGTTTCTTATTTTTTAAGGTTTCAACGACATTTCATTTTGTTTTTTCATTATTTCCGTCTATCATTTGTTAGTTTTCTGACTTGTATATGTGTTTTTTTTGTTGTTTTTCAGTATATACCAGAATGTCTAAAGCTACTTCTAGTAGGAAAGATTGTTTGCGTGAGAATGTTATTGATCCTGCGTTGCTTGTTGCTATAAACTCTGATTATATGGGAGATGATGGCGACATGTACTATTTTGTTATGTTTTTATGGAACAATATATGGATTCTTTTGGAACAATATACGTATTCGTTTGGAACAATGTATGTTTTTGTATGGAACTATATATGTATTCATTTCGAACAATTTATGTATTCGTTTGGAACAATATATGTATTCGTTTGGAACAATTTATAAGTTTGTTTGTAACTATATATGTATTTTGTTGATCCAGTATTGTTGTTAATTTTGTTATTTGTTATGTTTCAAGGGTCTTTGAAAAGAATAGCGATGAAGGAAGTAAACGAGATTTGTGAAGAAATCTCATGCTTTGAAGAAAAATTCATCAAATATTGGTGTTCCTGTTGATGAAAGTTCTTCTGATGCTTTGAAGGATGTAAAAAGTTGTTCTGATGCCAATGAAAGTTCTTCTGATGCTCGTGATAATATGAATGATCCTGATTTTGTTATCAGTGCGAGTACACCATCTGAAGAACAAGCAGATGATGAATATGTTGTTTCTGGTTGTGTTGGAAAGAAAAGAAAAGTTGGAGTTAATTTGAAGGGAGATGGTTCTTCTAGGTTCAAGATGAAGAAGGTTGAGGTTGTGAAAGTATCTGATGGTTCTAGATTGAAGAGGAATAAGGTTGAGGTTGTGAAAGGAGTTGGTTCTTCTAGATCTGTGAACCGTGATTGTGAAAGAAGGATTGTGAAGAAGGATAGTTGCTATTCTGTTATGGAGCAAGATTTATCTGGTGTAGTATTGAATCAGAGGGTGCGTCCAACAGCATTTATTAAGTTTGTTAAAACTATGCCAGAGACACACAAAGCTTCGATTAGGAAGATAGGGTTTGGTTGTTTTTTGTGTCTGGATATTGGGAAGCTCAATGGAATGTTTTGTGGCAAGGTTGTGGCTTCTGTCGATCCTGACATATGCTGTTTTATTCTTCCTGGTAATGACCGAATTGATTTGAGTGAAGAGGATTTCCATTGTGTTTATGGCCCGCCATATGGAGGAAAGGAAATTAAGGAAGCAGATAGTAACAGTGGGGATAGTTGGTGTAATTTTTTAGAGACTTGGAGGAAGTCTTTTGGTCTAAGTACTGGCAGCCCTAAGGATAAAGATGTGCTTTATAGGCTGAAAAATCTGTTGGAATTAGATGTTTGTGATGAGTTCATTTGGAACTTCATTGTTATTGTTGTCAATTCTTGCATTCGTTCAACCAAGAATAGGGCGTTGTACAATAAGTTTTTATTCAGTTGCATGAATGTGACTGAAATTTCGAAGTTGGATTGGTGCCGGTTTAGTTTTAAGCATCTTATAGATTCTGTTCGTTCTTTCTAGAATGATTCTAAGCCATATTTTTTCACAGGCCCTCTTCCATTTATACTGGTAATTGTTTTAATATGTTGGAATTTATTTTGAATAATTTATGTATTTGCTTATAATTTTTTTTCTCATTTTTTTATTGTAAATATGTTATTTTGATCGTTTGCAACGTGGGATTGCTTTGAGGCCACGTTCCTTTCCACTAACTTCTGTGTGGAATAATGTTCTAATCTCTGAAAGAATTAAGTTGGAAAAAGCCAGTGGTTTTGGCAAGGGAATTGTATTGAAGAGATTAGTGAAATCTGAAACAGAGGTAGAATGTGAAGGCCCTAACATTGATGGTAAGAAGAGAGAAGAAGAGAAGAAGAAGAAGCATGTAGAAGAAGGAGAAGAAGATACTCAAGAAGGAGTTTTTGGCTGTCCCAGTTACTTCATGGTATGCATTTGTGTTTTTCTTTTATATAGAAGCTTGTGTTTCATTTTGATAAATTGGTAAATAGTGTTTTTATAAATGCAGGAATTCACTGTCAGGTTTAAATCAGTGGCTAGAAAGTTAGCTAATGCTGAGATGTTTATGTTGGTGGATGAAGCTAAAAATATGTTTGAGGAGAATGACTTACCTGTACGGATGAATACATTTGTTGAAAACATTTTTACTAAGTACAGAGTGAGTAAGGAAGAGAGGATGAGCCATCGTTCTGAGCGAATGCCAACAAGTGAGCATTCGGGAAGATTATTTAAAGAATCTGATCCGGATAATGATTTTTTTAATCTGCCTGGCTTTTGGGAAGAAAATAATGCTGTTAATGAAGAATATAACAAGCAGATACAGAGAAAGATAGCTGAAGGTTTAGAAAAAGAGAGAGGAGGGGTAGAGAAGGAGAAGAATAATAATAATAAGAAGAAGAAGAGAGGAGTAGTGAAGAAAGTTAGAGGGAAAGTAGGGTCATCTGAAGGTCTGAAGTTGAAAATAAAGATGAATTCTTCTCCTCAATTTGAGTTGTTAAGCCAGTCTTTAGCTGATAAACCTGTTTCATCTGAAATGTAATTTATTATGTTTGAATAATTCCTGTTTTTTGTTTTGGAATATCTCAATTAATATTTGTGGATTAATTGATGTTTTATTTTGTTTGTAGGGCTGCTGATATAGTTTCTGGGGCCGGTCCTTTAGTTTGTGTAAATCAAGATCAAGGGGATGAGGTTGTTGATTGTACTGATGAGATTATGTAAGTTATTATTTGTTGAACACATGGTTCAGTTTTTTGGAACATTTCTTGTATATGTGTGGAACAATTTTTTTTTTATATATTTGAGTTGTTTTATATTTTCACCAGTGATATCGATGATGAAATTGAGACAGAGATGTCTGATTCTGATGATGATGATATAGACTTGGAGTCTTTGACTGGAGATGTTCCATATGAATTTGCCGATATGTGTAGATGGGCTAACAATTATTTATGTCATGGGAGGACGTTTTTTACCACGTTTGAAGATTACATTTTTGGTCATCCGGTGAAAGCAGTTATATTGAGGAGTGATATTCGTGAATTGGCTGATCTAGCTCCAATAGGGTGTTGCCCAATTTTGTATTACATGAGGTATTTTTTTTATCTATAATTGCATGTTTGTATTAGTGATTATATTGTTTTATTTTTTTGAATGACATGTTTACTGTATATGTTTCGTGTGTGTTTTGCACATGCACCTTTATGATGTGATTGCGAATAATGATAGATTGGATACCACCTTCTCCATTGTTGATCCAAACATAACTAATCATTTTGAAAGAGTTAATATGATTAGGGAGAAGATCAAGTTTTTGACAGAGAGATATGAACAGTCCGACAACAAATGTTTGTATCTGATACCGTGAAACAAACAGTATGCATTATTTATCTATACTGATGATTTATTTTATTTGATTAATAATGTATTATAGTTTTACTAATGTGTTTGTTTTCTTCAGGTATCATTGGACTTTGACTGTCGTTGATCTTGAGCGGAAACATGTTTTTCTTTTGGATTCATGGAAATCTCGTTTGGGCTTGGAAAATGATCAATAAAGATATGTTGTTGATGAGTATGTTTAATAATCAAATGCTTTTTTATAATGTATTTTATTTTTTGAATGCAATAGTTTGACATTATATGAATTTGTTTTGCAGATCTATTATTTCTTTTTATCATGAGAAATTTTTGGTAAAATGGATTTTCCCTGTGGTACGTGTTTAATTTGTATGTATATTTGTGTATTTTTGTTTTATTGTTTTTAAGTTGTTTGTATTTTATTTTGCAGAATATTCCATCTCAGACAGATACCAAAAGCTGTGGTTATTATGTAATGAAATACATGGATGATATAGTGTCTGAGAAAGTGTTGAAGATTGATAATATTGTAAGTGTTTATTCTTTGAACAATTGGTGTTTCTTCTTTGAACAATTGGTGTTTGTTCTTGGAACAATTAGTTTTAATATATGACATGTTGAAGTTATAGTTTTGATGCATGATTTTAATTGTGATATGTTTTTTAGTGGAATAAGTATGCTAGGAGGTCATCTTACGATATAGATGTGATGAATGAATTACGTCGAGATTTGGGAGAAATTGTTTTGAGATATGGTATTGATAATGAAAATGGTGGAGGAGGCCGCGTAAGGAGGACTGTTAAGGAATCTAAGTACCTCCATTCTCCATTTATTTCTCGAAATCCAAAGTTGATGGAGAACATGGATAGTCGTAAAAGGAGGATTGTCGAATTTGCACAGAGTCCTGGTTTAAACAAGTAAGAAAATTGAAGTTATGTTTGTTATATGAATTTATATGTTATTTTGGCATATATTGATAATTTTTTCCTTGTTTTGAAGTGATGTATTTTTCAGTGATTGACAAACCTTTATTGATAAATAGGAGATTTTATCACTGTCTGGTCAATGATCATATTGCCAATAATATTGTGGATGCTTGGAGTTCAATTTTGAACACTGAAGAATTGAAGAAATATAATGGAAAACTGAAATTTTTTTTTCAGTACATATGATTTTGTATGTTTCTTAACTTTGTAAGTTTGTTTTTTGTGCTAAATGTTGTTTTTATTATTTTGTAAAATCTTCTGTTTTCTAGAGCTAGTATATCAAGAGAATATAATTTTAAGGAAAGACTTCAGAGTGAACTTTCTTTTTTCAATTTTAAAAACTTGACTGATGTTGAATTGGTAAGTTTTATGGTGGAACAGCAGCGGTTGAATACTGTAAAATGTATTGAGATACTAATGTATTTTGGTGTTTATTAGGTATTTTCCCTGTTATTTCTCATTCACATTTTTATCTGATTGTTGTCAACAATCTTTCAAAGACTGTTGAAATATTGGATAATAGTACACTCCCTCGAAGAATCAGTCGTGCTGATAAGTATGACGATTATCCAGAACAATCGGTATGTTGTAACATGATTTACTTCATTCTTTGGTTTTTTTTTGTATATGTGATAACATATTTTCTGATTTGTTTGTTGTAGTTAAAATCCTATGCTCATTTTGTTTTAAAAAATGATGCTTGTTCATTGAAACAAATGTATGCATACAAAGTGCAAATCCTAAGAATGAAGTGGAGAAGCAACAATAACCACAATGATTGTGGTATTTTTCTTTTGAAGCATATGGAAACATACGTGGGTCAGAGTGTGAAGGAGTGGAATATTGGATTGATAAAAAATTCTAAGGTATATGTTGTAAATTTTTTATGTAACAATTTGTATTATTATTATTCATTTTTTATATCATTTTTTTTACAGGGAAAAGATTTTAGAAAGCTTAGAATTCATTATTACTGGAGCATTCTTTTGAATCCAATAAATCAGTTTATTGAAAAAATTGATAAGAAGTCAAAAGAATGGGTTGTTGGAGCTGGACTAAATTTAGAATAGCATATTTGTATCTTAAATTTGTAAATATATTTTAGAATTTGTAAATATACTTTAGAATTTGTATATAAAATTTTATATTTAAAAAGATTTTTCAAATTATATTTGTTTATTCTTAACAGATGTCAATATATTCAATATTTAGCAGATATAATTTATTTGGAACAAACATTACATTTAATTGGAACAAATGGTACATTCATTCGGAACAAATTATATAATTACATGGAACAAGTGGTACAATTTGGTAGAATTCAGTCCACATCCTTTTTCAATACTCACAACCACTTAATGGTACATTAAGTTGGAACAAATGATATAGTTATATTAAACAATTTGTACAATTTATGTATACATTTGAATCAATATAAGAGCATATCCAATGGTTCATACTCACAACCACTTTATATACATCATCCATTTAATAAACATCATTTTATTAAACAAATTGTGTTGGAACATAGTACTAATTATGTTGGAATGGGAAATAAGTTTATATCACATTAAAGTAAATAAAAAGAATGTAACTATTTCTGATGGAACAATGTAATATTTATTCCGGAACAACATATGTATTCGGATTGAACAATACAGTTCATGGAATGGAACAAATGGTACATTCATTCGGAATAAATGATATAATTATATGGAAAAAGTGGTACAATTTGGTAGAATTTAGTCTACAACCTTTTTCAATACTCACAATCACTTAATGGTACATTAAGTTGGAACAAATGATATAGTTATATTAAACAATTTGTACAATTTATGTATACCTTTGGATCAATATAAGAGCATATCCAATGGTTCATACTCACAACCACTTTATATACATTATCCATTTAATAAACATAATTTTATTAAAAAAATTGTTTTGGAACATAGTATTAATTATGTTGGAATGGGAAATGAGTTTAGATCGCATTAAAGTAAATAAAAAGAATGTAACTATTTCTGATTGAACAATGTAATATTTATTCCGGAACAACATATGTATTCGGATGGAAAAATACAGTTCATGGAATGGAACATATTATGTATACCGTTGGAAGAATATAAGAGTATATCCAATTGATCAGTAAGTTTGCTTTTGAGGATTCATCTTGTAAAATAGAAAATGAAATGATATAGTTACATTTGTTTCGGTAATAAGGGATCAATAAGTAATCACTGTTTGTTTGAATATAAATAATACACGGTATATGTTTCATTAAAGTTTTAATTGTTAATCAAATGAATACATATTTATTTTAATCTGATTTTAATTCATCCCCTTTGCAATAATAAATAAATGAGGAAATAATTATTGATTCTGATATTTTATTAGTACTTAAATTTCAATTAATATAGGAAATAATATCAATAGTTTAAGAGACTGATTCACAGATTTATTTTAGTTTGCATTTAATAAAAAATTTCATATACGTAATAATCTTAATACTCTTGAGATTCCCAATATACATTTATTTTGAATGAAAAGCCGTGTTTCATTGCAGGAAAAGTGGAATTTGAAGAGTCTCAATAAATTAAAGCTGCTGAGTTTCCCAATAGATAATCATTTGAATGAAAGAAAGCGTGTTTGATAGTAGGAAGTTGAAGAGACTAAATAAAATTCTATAAATAGTATTTCTCTCTTTATTGATCGTATTTTTTTAGTAGAAGTTGAATTGAAGCAAAGATGTCAGGAAGCAGTTCGAGTTCGTCTAAGAGAATGAGGTCTTCTTCTCTTGTTGAACCTTTAGTACCTAAAGAACGGAGTGAAATTCCTGATGAGCTATTTAAAGTTATTGAAGATATGGAGGAAATTTTTATGGAAGGGGATATTGACGACATCATAAAGAAGCTGAAGGGCATGAAGGCTTTCATGTCTTTATTTTGTGACTCAATGATGTCTTTCATTGAGAAAGGAGTGGAGGAGAAAGTGGAGTTGAAGGAGGAGCTGGAGGAAGTGAAGATGAATTTGAAGGACCAGATTAAGAAATATAACAATGATGTTATGGGTCCTGATAATGATTTTTTTAATTGTGAACAATTGTTTTTATTTTTATGTTTGTATGTTTTTTATGTTTATGTTTGTATGTTTTTTTTAATTTAATGATATACTTTTTTGTTATGTTTTTTTATTATACTGCTATATGTTATTGATGTTCATATATTGTTAGTGTAAACATATGTTGTTTGAAATTAACACACAGGTTCAGTACGTAAAGCATGTAGTGATATTCCTAATGAACTTTTTAAGGTCATTGTTAATATGGAGGAAACGTTTATGGAAGGTGATGTTGATTCCATCATGGCGAAGCTGAAGGGATAAACGCTTTTATGTCTTTATTTTGTGAATCCGTGATGTGTTTCATTGTGAAACGAGAGGAGGAGAAAGTGGATTTGAAGGAGAAGCTGAAGGAAGTGAAGAATAATCTGAAACGCAAGACTGAGCAATATAACAATGATGTTTTAGGTCGCGATAATGATCTTATTTGATGTTTTTTAATTATATTTACTATGCTTTTTTATTTATTTATTATGAACGTTTGTTTTTATATTTTTGTTTATATGTTTATTTTTATTAAGTTTTTAATGATATAATTGGTTATGTTTTTTCTTATTCCTTCCAAAAGTTAATTTATATATTTGTATTACTTGATTAAACACGAGTTCTTGTAACAAATCATATATTATCTAGGAACAGATCATAAATTAACTCGGAACAAATGATATATTTATTTGGAACAAATCTTGAGTTGGAACAAATGTTATATTTATATGGAACATTTGTTCTATAACCTTTTTGAGTAATTATTCTAAGAAACGTACTATCAAGACATATAATAACAAGTTGTTCTAAAAAAAATCACAAGTTTCCAAGTGAAGTCAAATAACAAAATATACTGTTAGTGGAAAGAAAGTTTAGACATAGGGATTTTACCTTATCTCTTTGCTTTTTCTGGGCAGTTTCTAATGTCGTGGGTGCACAATTGATGACATCCTTTGCACACCCTTTGTTCCCTTTGTTTTTTCCGTGATTGTTCAATTACTTTCTCTTTTTCTCCCTTCAATCTTTTCTCGCTGTTTGTAAGCTGAATCCCAGTTCCTTTGTTTTTAGAAATTTTAGGTTCTTTGATTAGAACTTCAGAGGGCCGACTTGTTCCAACCAACATCTCTATGTCTTGAATTTTAGTAGAATTGTTGATGTTCTTTCTTTTCTTTGCTTCCAGCTCTCTCCTCAATGATTGAATGTTTCTTGTGAGATTATTTAGGTCCTCTTCATCCCCTTCAGCCAAACACACAGTCATGTGAATCTCACTCCATAAGTTATTCAACATTATTTTCTTTCCCATTGTTCTAGCACATTCTTCTATAAAATTATTTTGCAATGTTATCTCTAGTAATATTTTCCATCTGTTTAGCACATACTGGTCAGGAATTTTTTCCAGCATTCTATCCTTCCATATGAGCACCATATGTCTACAGGGAATTCCTGCTCTATTGAACATCTTGCACAAACATGTTGTGTCATTGTTGTCTGTTGTTGGGGTTTAGTGTCTATTTGGCTCTTTCGTGGGAAAATGCGAGGGTGCCAGAGAATTATAGTATTCTCGAACTATGGAGTGAAATTGAGTTGCGCTTAACTAACTTCTAATTATCAAACGATTGTACGGAATAAAGAGACCGAAAATTCCTAAAAGATTCGATTATCAAAACGATACCGACCTTACAGAAAATGATTAAGAACAAATAAAATAAAATTGTACTGGAAGCTTGAATGAAATTGAACTTGAATGAAAATTGAATCTAAGGGAATAAACTGAGAATTGTAAAAGTGCTGAAGTCTAGAGATAATTTGCTAGAGTTTTGGGTAATTGTTGTTGAGTTGATTGATCGGGCTTTTCTCATCGTGATTTCTTCCTTTTATAGACATTGGAGGTAACTTCTTGCCTCTTTCCACTAAGTCACGTTCTCCACATTCAGCTCACGTCTTGAGTAACTGCTCCATTTTGACTTTCACGATGGATTGCTTTTGACACTGATGCGGATTCTCGCGAATCCGATCTGAGGGATAAGTGTACCCCGTCGTTATCAAGTAATAAAATTCTGGTTTAAGTCCAGGTTATCGTCCACAGGATTTATTTCTGCAAGTATCGAGCTAGTCAGTCTCGGATGTTATCTAGGCTTAGGGGGTTTTGAGTTTGGTTGTTTTAATTAATCTACTCCTAGGTTGAATTATGCTAATCCTAGCTAAGTTATCTAATTCTAACTAAGTTATCTACTTCTAGCTAAGTTATTCTATTACTAACTAGGTTACTCTACCCCTAATTGATCTTTCATTAATGAAACTATTCGAAGGAACATGGAATGAACGATAATAATTAAGATAGATTATCAAGTCTATTGAATAAAAACCTAATCTGAGTCACTTGTATTCAAGGCGATTAACCCTACTTACCCTCCTGAGGTTCCTAGCGCGTGATTCTCTAAGGCCGAAACTAGGTCTAAGGCTCAGTAAATTGGCGCTTAATCAACTAAGAGGTCGTCAATCTCCTAGGCTCTGACTAGGTCAGATTCAGCTCGCAATATGTGCCTACTAGATTTTGGGGCTTTTGAATGAGTTAAACCAATTGAATAAAGCGTAAGACAGAGATTAGACAAATAATCATAGAACAAAACAATAGCTAAATTATTATTAAAGGCGAGATGATTGTCACAAGATACAATAAGACAAGTTCGGCAACTGTATCAAAGAGTACAAACATGGAAAGATAAAAGGAGATACAAAAATCCCTTTCAGGGAACCTGTTTACTCTGCAGCCGGCGACTTGATCTTAAGGACGGACCTTGATAATTCCTCGAGGAAAAGCTTTGAAGGAGCTTCAATGGAGGTTGAGGAAGATGGAGGAGATGGAGAGGAATTACAAGGGGAAAGCTAAAACAATTTACAAAAATGAAAGATATTGAATTACAATGGAAAAATCCTATTTATAGACGCGGCTCGGCCCACTTTTTGACCTATTTTCATGTCCTTGTTGGTGTAGGAAGTCGTGGGGTCCATCGTGGCTTCGTGGGGGTGGAATTGGTCTTTTTGACCAATTCCCGCAGGTCTGCTCGCCGAGCAGGGCGAGCTGCTCGGCGAGCAGGCACTGCTCGTCGCGAGCATGCACAGCCTGCTCGGCGAGCAGGCACAGTGCATGGGCGGTGCCTGGGCAGTGCTTGGGCGGTGCCTGGGCAGTGCCTGGGCTGCTCGCCGAGCAGCGCCCGGGCTGCGTGCCGATGCTCAATTCACCGAGCGGCTGCCGGGGGGCCCCCGAGACACGATTTGTGCCTGAAATTGATCATGTTTTATCCTGCTCACGCACATAAACTCCAAACAACATTAGTCCAAGGGCTAAATTGACCCGCCAATCGCTTATTTGAGCAAACGCTTCGTTTGGTGCGACTTTTGACGGATCAATTAGCTTCAAAAGATAACGGAATTATAATATGCATGCCATTTTGGCCGTATTTGCCTAAATTGATCATAAAACGAGCCTAAACAACGAAAAGTAAATAAAACGTTTCCAATTTCTAACTAACTCACACAAAAGCATTTAAATGCGAGAATTGCTCGCTTATTAACTAAATAACTCTAAAACCCGTCCTAAAACTGTACCCAAAGATAGGGGTTTTTGACCCCTATCAAACCTCCTCGCACTTAAAACTTTACTTGTCCCCAAGTAAACTAAAAACTAAACCCGCCATCACAAGCAAGCTAGAAAACCTCCCGGTTTGACTAGGTGCTTGACACAACTTCGAACATCTGTAATTACATGCATTTGGAAATACGAAGTAGAGACACGATATCCAAAAGCTGCATTTCAATTATCATGGGTCATAGTTTTAAGCAAATGGACACATGTTTAATTAAACGAGTTTAAGGAGATCGCTAAGTAAAACACCTCACCATAGGTAGTTCACTCATTCACACAATTTTGGTGGCTAAAGTGTTTACTCTCGGCTTATGTTCTTGTTTAGGATTACGTTGATTTTGCACGTTCATCCGAGTTCCTCTACTACGCTATATGACTCCGATGATATCAAAAACAGCCTCTAATTGGGGTTGTAATGTGGTTAGAGGGTTAAAGGTACAACAAGGGTTAAAAGTTCTAGCGCTACAAAAAAAAAGTTAAAATGACTTTAGCAAATACGAAGTGACTGAGCTTTTTATTCATCCCTTATTTTTTTTTTCTTTTTGAGATGTTTTCTTGAGACGTTTTTATTTTATTTTTAGGAACTGGGGAATGAAGTTCTTCCCTTTTGTTCGTCTCTTTTCTTTTCTTTTTTTTTTTTTTTCTGTTTTTCTCTTTTTTTTTCTTTTGGGATACTGATGCTCATTCACTTCTTAGCCTTTTGGCTTGCTACTGTAATGCCATAAACAAAGATAATGCGCTAGAAAACAAAGGCTCTAATTGAGCTTTGCAAAATAAATTGGGTTAAATAGCAAACCAAGTTGTGGTTTGCAAAAACAGGTTAGAACGAAAGAAAAATCTACAAACTACAAAAATATAGGCTCAAAGAGGCTTCCTAGAGTGGATGAAAAAGAGAAAACAATGTAAAGAAAAGGGTTAATTCTAATGAGGCTGATTCATCGTTTATCATCTCAAATCATTGCATGTAGGTTCAACACAGTATTAGGTGCAAAATCTGTAATTTTCCACAAGTCAAAGCATTCACACAAAAATGTCAAGAAAAAGAGCTTTTTGATGTTCGCTCTTAGGCTCAAATTCAACTCACAATTCTTTGGGTTTCAATTTTGTGTTTACTAGTTTTCCCCAAACTCAAGTTTAATATCACATGCCTTCAATTCTTAAGTTATCTACCTAAGTAATGATTTTAGCATTTCTTCAAAAGTAGGGTGTAAATGCAAACCTTAGCTCATGCTTTTACAGATACAAGAGTTGTGTCCTACACCTAAACTAGTTGTCATGTAATTTTAGATTCGGTTCTCAGCCCTCAAAGACAAATAACGAAGTTTAGATTCGAAGGAGGGTCACGGTTTTAGGTCCTAAACATGCAAAAACATAAACAAAACCCAAAAACGCTAAACTAAACTAGACACGACGCAACAAAAATTTAAAATTTATACAATTTTTGTAAGTTTGTCTACCCCTCCTCCTCACACTAAAATATGCAATAAGTTCCAACATTGCATCACAAATCATGAAGTACGAGTGCAAAAAGTTAGGGTGGAGAAGAAAACTTACGGATTTTATCGCAATCGCAAAAGCTTGACGATTTGCGGTGGCAATTATTTATTTATTTATTTATTTCAGCTTCTTTCGGGATTTTTAAAAAAATCTCGAAAAATTTTCTTATCGCGGCGGAGCACCGCCGCTGGGCGCAGTGCCCAGCGGCGGGCTGGGCCTCCTGGGCAAAAAAAAAATAATTTTTTTTTTAATTTTAAACCTGAAAACTTAAAAATAAAAAATAAAAATAAAAAAAAATAAAAAAAATAAAATAAAACTAAACAAAAAAAATATATTTATTTATTTTTGGGTTAATTACAAAAAACTACCCTGTGGTTTGGCCGATTTGCGATGTGGTACCTGTGGTATTTTTTGTTACAAAAAGGTACTTGTGGTTGTCGCCGTTACCAAAATCAAGGAAACGGTAGAAAATCTGTTAAAAATCTGACGTGGCACAAGGGCAATTTAGGAAATTCAATTTTTTAATTTTTTTTTCTCTCTCCTCCTCTCTCCTTCATCGTTGCTTCTCTTCTTCTTCTTCTTCTGCGTTTTCTTTTCTTCTTCTGCGTTTTCTTCTTCTTCTTCTTCTTCTTCCTCCTCCTCTCTTCTCTTCTTCTTCCTATTTTTTCTTTTTTTTTTTCTAATTTCTTCTAATTCTGGAATTTTCAAAAATCTGGAAATTCCAAAATCTGGAATTTTCAGATTCTGAAAATTCCAGAAATCTGGAATTTCCAGATTCTAGAAATTCCAGAAATCTGGAATTTCAATCTGGAAATTCCAGTCGTGAATCACGTCTGGAATTTCCAGAAATCTGGAATTTCCAGAATTAAAAAAAGAAAAAAAAAAGAAAACAAGAGGAAGATGAAGAGAAGAAAAACAGAGAGAAGAAGAAGAAGGAGAGAGAGAAGAAGAAGAAGAAGAAGAAGAAGAAGAAAAGAGAGAAGTGAACAAAAAAGTCAAAAAAAAGTCAAAAAAAATCTGTTTTCGAAAATACCCCTGTAATTTAACAGTCAATTTTCCGTTTCCTTGATTTTGATAACGGCGACAACCACAGGTACCTGTTTGTAACAAAAAATACCACAGGTACTACATCGCAAATCGGCCAAACCACAAGGTAGTTTTTTGTAATTAACCCTTTATTTTTTTATTTTTTTTAAACGAATACTTTAAAAAAAACGTAAAAGAAAACTAAAAAGACTAAACTAAAAGATCAATGTATAATTTAAATAAAACGAACCTGAAAAGTTTTATTGAAACTTGGGTTGCCTCCCAAAAAGCGCTACGTTATAGTCGGTGAGCGCGACATAAAATTCCCGCCTAAGTGTATGCTTCTACTCGGGTTAGGAACTCGAACTCCTTAACAAATAACCCGTACCTACAAAACGGATTAAGAGCCTCGAATAAGTTTAATGAAAGTAGGAGGCCGAATTTAAACATATTATGAAAAAGTTTGGTTTGCTCCCTTTTGGATTCTCTTGGTAGGTCGAAGAGAATGAAAACTTCTGAGCATGAAGCAAACCTAAACTTTTCTAATTTTTGAGAAAAGGTAGTTGAGATACACAAGTTTTGATTTGATCTTTTATCTCTATCACATGATTTAGAATTTCAGATTTTGAACTGGGGTTGCTTACCGCTTCCGGTTCCTCACTTACCTCGAGTGATGCATGTGATAGTGGACTTGGTTCTACCTTTTTGTCATTCCTCAAGGAGATGGCTTGAGCTGATTCCCTTTGTGGGATTTCTATGTTTTCCTTTATACCTGGGAGAACATCTCGGGATTGCTCTTGCATCTCATGGTTTATTTGAGCCAATTGGTTGCTCAAGTCCTTGCAAACCTCCTCATTGATTGTAAGTCGTGCTGATATTTCTTTCAAAAAGGGACAGCACCTCACCTTGTGAGCCAGAGGGTTGCGGGGGAACTTGGCTTGCTTGTTTGTAAGGAAACGTTCCTAATTCGTTTTCCCTGTGCTCATTAACAAACCTATTTGGAGGCCTCAACATGTTAGGATTCCCGTAGGACATATTTGAGTGTTGAGGTCTCTTCCAATTATCATAAAAGCTATAAGAATTGAGGTTAGAATTGTACCTTTGGTGATTACCCACAAAACTTACACTTTCATTGGTGTTGAGGCTCAGTTTCGCCATCAAGATATCCCTTTTCTTATTTAACTCGGCCATGGAGGGATTGGGAGCCTCATTCTCCAGGGCATGAATGTATCGTCTTGATGGGATGGTAAACTTTTGAGCTTGCCACTCGACTCTTTCTTGCCAATTCATTGATCAGAGAACGCTGAGAAAAAGTGAAGTTTTAGCACAAAAGTTGATAAGTAAAAGTATATAGAACAAATACAAAAGATATGAACAAGTATAGAAGTTATAAAGAATTATATATAAACAAGTATAAACGATATAAACAAAGGATATTCACAGGGAATGCCTAAACTAACAAATCGACCTTTGGTTCGATATTGCAGAAGAAATAAATCCTCGGCAACGGCGCCAAAAACTTAATGCGGATTCTCGCGAATCCGATCTGAGGGATAAGTGTACCCCGTCGTTATCAAGTAATAAAATTATGGTTTAAGTCCAGGTTATCGTCCACAGGATTTATTTCTGCAAGTATCGAGCTACTCGGTCTCAGATGTTATCTAGGCTTAGGGGGTTTTGAGTTTGGTTGTTTTAATTAATCTACTCCTAGGTTGAATTACGCTAATCCTAGCTAAGTTATCTAATTCTAACTAAGTTATCTATTTCTAGCTAAGTTATTCTATTCCTAACTAAGTTACTCTACCCCTAATTGATCTTTCATTAATGAAACTATTCGAAGGAACATGGAATGAACGATAATAATTAAGATAGATTATCAAGTCTATTGAATAAAAACCTAATCTGAGTTGCTTGTATTCAAGGCGATTAACCCTACTTACCCTCCTGAGCTTCCTAGCGCGTGATTCCTTAAGGCCGAAACTAGGTCTAAGGCTCAGTAAATTGGCGTTTAATCAACTAAGAGGTCATCAATCTCCTAGGCTCTGACTAGGTCAGATTCAGCTCGCAATATGTGCCTACTAGATTTTGGGGCTTTTGAATGAGTTAAACCAATTGAATAAAGCGTAAGACAGAGATTAGACAAATAATCATAGAACAAAACAAGAGCTAAATTATTATTAAAGGCGAGATGATTGTCACAAGATACAATAAGACAAGTTCGGCAATTGTATCAAAGAGTACAACCATGGAAAGATAAAAGGAGATACAAAAATCCCTTTCAGGGAACCTGTTTACTCTGCAGCCGGCGACTTGATCTTAAGGACGGACCTTGATAATTCCTCGAGGAAAAGCTTTGAAGGAGCTTCAATGGAGGTTGAGGAAGATGGAGGAGATGGAGAGGAATTACAAGGGGAAAGCTAAAATAATTTACAAAAATGAAAGATATTGAATTACAATGGAAAAATCCTATTTATAGACGCGGCTCGGCCCAATTTTTGACCTATTTTCGTGTCCTTGTTGGTGTAGGAAGTCGTGGGGTCCATCGTGGCTTCGTGGGGGTGGAATTGGTCTTTTTGACCAATTCCCGCAGGTCTGCTCGCCGAGCAGGGCGAGCTGCTCGGCGAGCAGGCACTGCTCGTCGCGAGCAGGCCCCTGGGTGCCTGCTCGGTGAGCAGGAACTGCCTGCTCGGCGAGCAGGCACAGTGCCTGGGCAATGCCTGGGCGGTGCCTGGGCTGCTCGCCGAGCAGCGCCCGGGCTGCGTGCCGATGCTCAATTCGCCGAGCGGCTGTCGGGGGGCCCCCGAGACACGATTTTTGCCTGAAATTGATCATGTTTTATCCTGCACACGCACATAAACTCCAAACAACATTAGTCCAAGGGCTAAATTGACCCGCCAATCGCTTATTTGAGCAAACACTTCGTTTGGTGCGACTTTTGACGGATCAATTAGCTTCAAAAGATAACAGAATTATAATATAAATGCCATTTTGGCCGTATTTGTCTAAATTGATCATAAAACGAGCCTAAACAACGAAAAGTAAATAAAACGTTTCCAATTTCTAACTAACTCACACAAAAGCATTTAAATTCGAGAATTGCTCGCTTATTAACTAAATAACTCTAAAACCCGTCCTAAAACCGTACCCAAAGATAGGGGTTTTTGACCCCTATCAGACACCTTCTAACTTTCCTGCTTTTTAATTGGCTCACAAAAACACGTTAAAATATTAATTGGCTCTTGGTTCCCTTTTGATTTTCCTTAAGTTTTCTCTGGGATTCACTATTGAAAAATCTACTTAGGCATAAGTTAGGCCAATTAATATATTACAAGTATATAAAAGCCAAAAAATTAAATTATGGTGCAAACAATTGCCCACCACAAACATGGATTTGAGAGACAAAAATTTATGTTTGAATTCGTCGACAAAGATCTTTTAGACTTCGGAAATATTCAAAAAATGCTACAACAAAAATAGAAATAAAAATAAAGCCTTTTTTTTTTAAATAAACAACTAGAATTTTAGTTGTCCTGGAAATAATTACCAAAATATAAATACAATAAACCATTAAAATAAATAAATAAAAATAAACTAATTATCACGTAAAATGATTTCAAATTCTGATCCAATCCTGAAAATCTGAAACAGAATGACTTTCAATGGAATTGAATCTTTTGAGATCAGGATTAATCCTAAAAAAATAAAAAAATAAAAAACTAATCTAAAATTAACAACCGAAACCAAACAAAAGATAAACTCAAATAATTAATTAAAAATAATATAAGACTAGGACACTTTAAGAATTAAATAAAACAAATTGAAGTGGAGTTAAAGACTTCAAGGAAGAGTTTTGATTAGAAAAGAATTGAATGTAAAACTAAAAGGGCGCTCCACTAAACAGACAATTGTCACGGGCCAAGGGAAGTCTAGCAAGAGACTGCCCGTTACAAGAGCATCATATGGGCGAGAAATGTCACCAAGGGCATTTTCGTTATTTTACTGTTCAACATGTCGTCGGCCATCCCGGAAGTCACATAGGCATCGTGGCATGCCAATTAGCCCTAAGCAGCCGGGCAACGGGCCCGTGCCTGCCGGGGAGGAATTTGGGCAAGAGACAGCCCCCTATAGTGTGTCTTATACCAAGTCGAGACGCACTGCCAGCGGACACTCACAAGCCCCACACACAACGGATTTTCCAAAGGTATGGTTAGAGGTTCCCATTGACCCTCATATTTTATACATGTCCATTATGGATTATATTGGGCCTATGGCCTTTGGATCGTGCGGGGAAACTTGCCCTATTTGGGAGAATTGGCGTGGACAAAGTCCACGGGCCCATGCTGAAGCCCAACGGGCTCGACAGCAAGACAGCCTGGGTGCCAGGCCCAGCGAACCTCAGGATGGGCGAGCGGAAGGCGAGGGAGCTAGCCAGAGTCTTCTAGAATCTTCGAGGAGCTGCGAGAGACATGGGCACTTAACCTCTGAATTGCGAGAGATTAGCCCAGTGCCTGCCAGAACGTGCCAGACAGCCCGAGAAGCGCCCAGAAACTTCTAGAAGCTGCCCCAACAGTTTGGGCAGCGCCTAAACTAGAATCTTCTAGGCTTGTAAATATAGCCACATGTTGTATATGATCTAGAATCTTCCTAGGTCGGTGCCAAGGCCTATAAATAGGTGCCAAGGCCATTCATTTGAGCATGTCTTGAAATCCCAAAGCTTTCAAGTGTGCATGAGAGAGTCCTAGTCTATTGCAACACTTCGTGAATCTGTTGCATTAGGTTATAAATCATATTTGCTTGTTAATACAAAGCATCATTCTCCCAATCCTCTCTATTTTCCCAAGTGCTTTCGGATATAGCTCCCACAACTCATCCAATAGGCTTACTTAGCCGACTTTGACAGCAAGCGACTAAGTGCCGCGTGGGTCCGAAATCTAGCCCCGTGACAGGTGGTATCAGAGCCTATCGATCCCACAAGCGAGCCAAGGTTAAGCCGAGACTCAGGGACATCCACATCCAGCTCTTCAACCACACGTAGGTGGTAATAGAGCCAATCGATTCCGAGGAGTTCGAACACGCAAAGGTGTATCAGAAGCCTACTACATCCATATGAAGGTGATATCGATGGTGAATCAGTTTCGCAACGATCATCCATAAAGCGTTACATTTGGTCCTTCCACAAAGCGAAGGTAATCAATCGTTGAATAGCCAAATTAACGAGGTATCGACGACAGTATCGATAAGGAGTTGTGAGCACAAGTATGGTGAACGAGGTGGAGAAACTTGCTGCCACAAGAGCGCAGCATGATGAAACAAGCAACCGTGGCGAGGATGCCACACACAAGGACCAGGCATGCGTATGTGGCGAGGAGGCTACACGCAAGAGTAAGCGCGACAAGTCCAAAAACCCAAACGATGGTGGTAGGATGGAAGCTCGTGTCTTAAGTCTGGAGAACGACATGTCGGACGCAAGGAAAACCATCGGTGACCTGTCCGACCAGTACGACAATCTCATGCAGGAACTAGGCGCAATCTCCGAAGTAGCCTCAGGCTTACACGAGAGACTTCAACAGTAGTTCATAGACAATCTCTCAACCTTAGAGGAAAAAATGGAGAGGGAACTAAGCGACATCCATGCAGAGTTGGAAGAACTTCAACGAAGATGGCGGACACATCGTTGCACCAATGGCAACGGTGCAAGCACGTCATGCGCAACGCTTTTGGCGGGGCAGAATGTCTAGAAGCCAAGTACATTCAATGGGGTTCGGAATGCCACGACGGTGGAGAACTTTCTGTTCGGGTTGGAACAGTTCTTCAAAGCCACAAGTATTTGCGACGATGATGCGAAGATCGTCAATGCATCAACTTTCCTTCGCGACACCGCACGGTTATGGTGGCGTAGGAAGTGGACAGACGTGGAGAGAGGCGAATGTACTCTCGACACATGGGATCAGTTCAAGGCTGAGCTACGGAAACAGTTCACACCTCACAATACGAGTGACGAGGCAAAAATGAGGCTCCGTAGACTCCGACAAGTGGGTAGTATCTCCGATTACGTAAATGAGTTTACTACTATAATGCTAGAAGTGGAAGATCTTTCTAGCAACGATGCCCTATTCTACTTCAAAGATGGATTGAAGGAGTGGGCAAAACTTGAAGTTAATCGTGGCAAAGCCCAAACGTTGGATGATGCCATAGCCATTGTGGAGAATCTCGACGACAAAGGCAAGGCCAAGTCAAGCAAGGGAGAAGCAGCATCTTCCTCCCAATCGTCAGCAGGAAAGGCCAAGAAGGAGCCGTAACGCCCGAAGGCAAGGAGCCAGGGACGGCCGACATCGGCAGCGAAGGAGCCAAGAAGTCCGCGTGTGACAGGAGAAGGCCAGCTGCCAACATCGAAGAACATGCGGGGCAAGCCAGCGGCGAGTCCCAAACAGACAGCAGCTACGACAGCAAACGTCCAGGAGGTGACCAAAGGTCCGCAGGCAGAATGCCAAGGACAGCTGCCATCGACAGCCAAAAGCGGCAGAGATCGTGGGCGCAAGCACAAAGCAAGCCCCAAGCAAGGAATAACAGCGGCAGCAAAGACCAAGCAGAAGTCAGAACGTCCACAGGCCAAGTGCCAGGACAAGCTGCCCATGAAGACCAAGATGCCAGCACGGCCAAGGTCGAAGAAGGTCAAGAATGACCACCGAAGCTCCGAGTCAGCTGGACAAGGGGCAAAGTCTGGGGAGAAATTGGCCAACAGGGACAAAACCAGCCGAAGGACATGCAACCGGAGGCAACCATCGAAGAACCTACCACAGACGGCTACGAGGATGTCGCCGAATCAAGTGGGGGAGGATGTCACGGGCCAAGGGAAGTCTAGCAAGAGACTGCCCGTGACAAGAGCATCATATGGGCGAGAAATTTCACCAAGGGCATTTTCGTCATTTTACTGTTCAACATGTCGTCGGCCATCCCGGAAGTCATATAGGCATCGTGGCATGCCAACTAGCCCTAAGCAGCCGGGCAACGGGCCTGTGCCTGCCGGGGAGGAATTTGGGCAAGAGACAGTCCCCCCCTATAGTGTGTCTTACACCAAGTCGAGACGCACTGCCAGCGGACACTCACAAGCCCCACACACCACGGATTTTCCAAAGGTATGGTTAGAGGTTCCCATTGACCCTCATATTTTATACAGGTCCATTATGGATTATATTGGGCCTATGGCCTTTGGATCGTGCGGGGAAACTTGCCCTATTTGGGAGAATTGGCGTGCACAAAGTCCACGGGCCCGACAGCAAGACAACCTGGGTGCCAGGCCCAGCGAACCTCAGGATGGGCGAGCGAAAGGCGAGGGAGCTAGCCAGAGTCTTCTAGAATCTTCGAGGAGCTGCGAGAGACATGGACACTTAACCTCTGAATTGTGAGAGATTAGCCCAGTGCCTGCCAGAACGTGCCAGACAGCCCGAGAAGCGCCCAGAAACTTCTAGAAGCTGCCTCAACAGCTTGGGCAGCGCCTAAACTAGAATCTTCTAGGCTTGTAAATATAGCCACATGTTGTATATGATCTAGAATCTTCCTAGGTCGGTGTTAAGGCCTATAAATAGGTGCGAAGGCCATTCATTTGAGCATGTCTTGAAATCCCAAAGCTTTTAAGTGTGTAGGAGAGAGTCCTAGTCTATTGCAACACTTCGTGAATCTGTTGCATTAGGTTGTAAATCATATTTGCTTGTTAATACAAAGCATCATTCTCCCAATCCTCTCTATTTTCCCAAGTGCTTTCGGATATAACTCCCACAACTCATCCAATAGGCTTACTTAGCCGACTTTGACAGCAAGAGACTAAGTGCCGCGCGGGTCCGAAATCTAGCCCCGTGACACAATGCTCTCTTTGTTTTCTATTATTCATTAGGCACTCATACGCAGACAGATTTTATTCAAAAAGTCAGAAGATCATCGAAACTTACTCTTTCAGTATATGTTCTTGGCGTCTCCAGTTTGCAGTTACTGGTCCTTCCATTATTTTCTTGTTTGCTGTGCAATCTCTCTCTAGACCAAGTATGTTTCTTCATCAACACATCTGTTTTGCGACCAAATTATCTTCCTATTCTGATAGACAATTGACAAGGCACTCAAGATGAATTTGTTCTTTATGTTTATGGAGCATCAGGAATGACGTGGACGTAACGCAAAGGTTGAACATATAATCTGCTCTTTTCTGCAGAGACTCTAATCTGATTTTGCCCAACACGTTAGAGACTGTTTTTCTTTTTGAGCGTAAATTCCTCTGTTGTTGTAGAAGGTTTTGGTGATTAAACTGAAACAACCGATTGATCTCAGTTTGGCTTGCCGTTTGAACATTCTGTCAATTTTACTGATCTCCCCAAACTTCATCAACTAGTTGATTTTTTTTATTGCAGATACTTCCCTCTCGGCGGACTCTTCTCAAACAAATCAGTTCCTCATGACGAAACGCTTACCGGTAGCAAAGATTAAAGGTCGGATCAATCATTGATCGGTTTCCTTTAATCACGGTTCTAACAAGTTATTCGTGATTGCACTACCAACTCTTTGCTCGCTTGTACCTTTGATTGAAGTCTCTGAGAATAAGTGCACAACCGATTCCTCTTTTGACGAAGGATTTGAAGGCCTCAAGGATTAAAGGCCGGATCAATCATTGATCGGTTTCCTTTAATCAAGGTGTTACCAAACTTGAGGTTGAGTCTAGCTAAAGTGCAACTAAGATGTCTTCCAAAGGTAAATTTACCATCAAACTTGTGAATAAAAGCTAATGGACTTCAAATGTGTTTGATGATTGATATTTGGTGAATGGATTACACTCTTGAAAGAACAATTTTTTGTTGACATGATTTTTGGGACTTTAAAATTTAAGGGGAAATGCTGCCGAAATTTTAAAAAATTTAATTTTTACCTTTAACTTGGCAGAAACCCCTTTTATCAAGAAACCAACTGCTCCACCTCTAAGAAAGTCACACCCAAATCCTCCTGGAAAAAGTGCTGGTGAACTCGGAAAAGCACATCAACCTGACACAATCAAAATGAATTTTAATGATGATGAATTGTATGCTTTTTTGCCGACTGGTCGAGACAAACCTCCTCAAGTGCCTTTTCCAATATCTCAAGAGGGAGAACTTCTTTTGATGAAATCTGGTCTTCTCACTGTCCGACATGTTAAATGCAAAAGTTGGCCCCGTCTTGCTAGTGAAAATGCCACAAAAGCATGGTCTACCTGGGTGAATCGGTTGAAGCCGATGTATGAGAGACAATGGTGCAATCTTGGAATCAATGAGTTGATTAAAATGTCCCAGATAGAGCTTCCAGTAAACAAGAATCTTTTGTATGCATCTTTGGGTTTCTGGTCACGTAACTATAATGCTTTTCTATTTCCACCTGTATCGATGACTGTTACCTTGAGGGATGTGCTTGCGCTAATAGGACTACCAGTGATTGGCCCTGAGATACCTTCCTTAGTTCGACATGAGCTTCCAGAATTCTTCAAGAATTACAAAACTGTGGATTGGGTGAGGCTGATCGAATATATGGCTAATCATCCTCCAAAGAGAAAGCGGGTTGATCATTTTCTCTTTTTGTGGACTCTTGTTTGCCGATATATTTTTTACAATGCATCTGGCAAAGTAACTGCATAATACAAGGAGATTGCATATGAGCTTGCAACTGGGAAAAAATTGGCTTTAGGATCCATGTTGTTGGGTGCAACTTATCATCACATTGCCCACGTGGTCTCTAATGAACCTTTCACCCGCCTTGGCGGAAACCTCTGGATCGTTCAATTGTGGCTCCTTGCTTACTTTCCTCAGCTTCAAAGTTCTGTTTTAGACACATGTATGCCCATTGGTCAGTCTCTGATGAGTTGTAGAACCAAAATGACCCAGACCAGGAAGTTCTTCAAGTTTTTCTCTTGTTTGAAAGATAAGCCTCCGTTGAGGTTCACTTATTGTTTCTCTAGACTGCCAGAATCTGGAAGAATAATGAAAGCTTCTACAATCAACCTGGATGAGACATATGAAATGTGGAAGTCGTTCTTATCAACTCGTTTCCTCCATGTCGGTGCCACCTTCAAGCCAACTATCACAGGGACGACGGCGTGTTTCGAGTTGTATTGGCCAGCATTGTGTGCTCGACAGTTTGGCCTTATTCAGGTCATTCCTTCTCCCCCTTTGCTCCCTTTGGAAGAACGTTACAAAGTTTCTGAATCTTGTGTACATCGGCTTCTCAATGATGGGTTTCACTTCAAATTGTCAAAAGTGGGCAAGGCCTCTTTAATTGTTACTAATGAGTTTGACTAGTGGTGGTCTTTACGTCTTCCTTACCTTCAACAAAAAGTAGGAGCATCAGGTAAATTTCTTAACTGACTTCTTTCTACTTCCTCTCATCTCTGATTTGAACCAGACCATTCACACATACTGCACATAGGGAAGGTGATCGATGAGGAAGATGCCAATGAAGATGAAGATAGTGATGTTGTTGTGGCCGATGTTGCTCCTAATGAATCTATCGACCTCAACGACTTCCCTGAAGCAGATTTTGCTTTCCTTGCCCAAGTTAACTATTATATATTTCTCTTTAGGTCCTCCGTCTTCTCCATGGCGCCTTGAAAATTACACATTAATTTTCTATACTACTAAAGAAAACTTCAATTGAAAATTGAAGGGAATAGATGAGAAGAGAAATTACAATAGATAGTAGAAAGGCAGGACACGCATGCCCTATTTCAAAAATACCAAAAGAATAAAAGAGGGTCCAAATATGTCCATAACTCCAAACATGCAAAGACTCAATTAAATAAATTTAATTGGTTGATTACATAACTGATTTATGTAATATTTATGTTAATCACATTAACTTATCAAATTAATTTCCATCTAATTTTACTTCTAACCGTTTTGTATCTTTATATTAATTCTTAGATTAATATAACCATACAAAACTTCAATCATGCATGTCCCAATTATTTTGATTTCAATTCATTTAACGCTTTGATTTACAACTTGGTAAAACAAACTTTTAAACGATTATTCATTCGATAATCAAAACAGAAAACTATTAATTTCTGAAAACATTCTAAAACAATTTTAAAGCGGTTTTCAGAAATAGGATAGTCTACAATAGATTTCCATTTTATCATTTAGAATTAATAAAACTAATTTTATCAACCTAACTATAAAACTAATAGATTTTGTTATAATGATTATCAACCGAAATAATTAGGAACATAAGCATAATCAAATTTAATTAACAATTAATCAAAACTTTATTTATCTTTAGAATTAATCAATCAACACTATTTGTCAATTAATCCTAACCATAAATATTTATTCAATCCTATTGAAAACTTCTATATTTTCATATATGAAATAACGGATTTAACGATGGCTCTGATACCACTGTTGGAAATAGGGCTAAGGTATAGCAGCGGAAATATAAAATTTTAGCCTACTTCCTTTTAACCATAGGATCCGTTAATCGTTATTTCATATAAAGAGGGATAAGAAGATATACCTTTCGATGATCAATCTACCGTTGCAAACGAAGTGCCCACAACTTTAAAGGAGATGTAAACTGTTTACCAATCTTCCCCTATTCGAAACAGACCTTCCAGACCTCCGAACGACAATCCCTTCGGTGGAAACGTGGAAGAATGTGTCTAGAAGCTACTTTCCAAAAATCGCGACGATCCGACGGTTCAATCTCTAGGAATCCTCGAAATAGTGAACTGACCTGATGTAGGCGAAGAAAAACGAATTTCTCCCTTTTGATTGTTTTTCCTTCTTTCGTGAACACGGTGAGATTAAGTTAGAATCAACCCTTATGAGATGCAACCAAAATAGATTGCCTCTAATAAACCAACACAAGATCAAAGAGAAAGAGGGATGAATAAGATTAATCAATCGATGGAAAGCCGTATGAATTCTTGTCCACGAACTTGGGGATGAGAATTCACTTTCTCTCTCTAAATGCAATTTTCGAAAAACTCAAGTAGGGGAGGAAGAAGCATCAATCGAAATTCACATGTAGGAGGGGTATATATATTTGCTTGTATCTAAACCCTAGTTAGATAGGAATATGTTACTTAATAGGAATCCAATTCGGAATAGGATTTCTAATTATTATCTTACTATATATCTAATATAATTAGGATAATAATAAATAACCTAGTTAGATAATAATAGGAGTATATTAATCTAATTAAAACTCCTAACTTGATTATCTCTTAATTAATTTAATTTCACAATCCTAATAAAATTAGGATGAATGGAATAAATTAATTCCTTACTCAAATACATATAAATTTCGGCCCCTCCATGTAATTGGGCCTTACTGGGCTTAATTTTGGGCTTCCATCTATTAATCATATCCATCTCTCTTTTGTTTCCAAGTCTTATGTGTGATCCATTAGGTTTTTACTACTTCTGGCCGTATGCAACTATTAAATTAATTTCTTCAAGAATTATATTTAATCATTGCATAACGGAATGATGAACAGAGCATGTTATCGGCATGTCCGTAATCATTCCCCCAGAGTCCGTTAAGAAGACAGGTTGATTCTGCCGTTAACCCTTCCGTATTAGTTACAGTATAATTCGATCCTTTATCAACTACATCCTTGAACTGAATCTTATGACTATGGATGATGTCAAGTCACATATAGCGAGACGTTCGTTTTACTTGTACAGGCCGAGTCAACTCAAATAGATAGGTTAAGTGAAATCTGTATTTCTTCTCTTAAGCTATCACCTTGCAAGGATTTAGAGTCGAGTCTTCCACAAGCGATCCTTGGACGTATCTCCCATTCGTCGAGAGTGATAAATGCTCAATCCAATGTATAACTACCCTGACATTACCTCATGTGACACCCAACCTTTGCAGTTCACACCCCAGAGTCATCTCTGTTAAGGATCGTGGGACCACGCGATCAAAGTCTCACATTCAGTAATTCAGGATGACCAATTAACATTCCTTTGAGTCTGAGGATTATTTATACCTATTAATACCAATGAGATGAACAGGTGACAAGGACGAATCTACCCATCCTGTTATCTCAAATCGGATCCCCGATCCTGATGAACGACGTTTCATCGGATCTATGTAACTGTCCAGATATCTATATATATGAAGCTTGTGAGATCAGCTTTCTGTCGGACAGAAGACATTGTTACATACAAGTCTCAACAGTGATATATCAATCCTAAACATATCACTTGACTTGGGGTGGTTTTAAGTTTATTAGTTTATTATAAAGTTTTGTCTCACTTCATGCTTGTATGAACACTTTATAATCACTTTAAACAAACTTACGGATTTCCTTTTATTAGACTTTATTTAGTGCTTTAAAAGGGATTGCCTTTATATAGTTATAAAACATATATCTTATTAAAATAAATGATATAAAGAACAATTCATTTACAATAAGTTTGTATCCTGCAACAATTGTCTATAGGACACTAAACCCTAACATACTCCCACTTGGACTAAAGCCAATTGTTTCTAAAACTTATCCCAGTAGAAGTTAAATGACGATTATGTACTTTCTGGGCTAATGGCTTTGTCAACGGATCTGCAACGTTGTCCTCGGTAGGTACTCTTTCTATTCTCACATCTCCTCTAGCCACAATCTCTCTGATGATGTGGTATCGCTTTAGGTAGTGCTTGGATGCATTATGAGACCGTGGTTCCTTTGCTTGCGTAATGGCTCCATTGTTATCACAGTACAGAGTAATGGGATTGACAATGTCAGGCACCACTCCTAGTTCTGTAATGAACTTTCTAATCCAAACTGCTTCCTTTGCTGCTTCCGCAGCAACGATGTACTCTGACTCGGTCGTAGAGAAAGCTACGCTTCCCTGCTTGGAACTCTTCCAACTGACCACGCCCCCATTCAAGATAAACATGTATCCTGATTGGGATTTAAAATCATTCTCATCTGTGAGATGACTAGCATCGGAAAATCCTTCAATTTTCAGATCTCCTTCTCCGTACACTAGGAACATATCTTTAGTCCTTCTCAAGTACTTAAGAATGTTCTTGACGGCAATCCGATGTTCGTCTCCCGGATTCCCTTGGTAGCGACTCGTTACAGATAACACAAACGCTACGTCAGGTCTAGTGCATAACATAGCATACATAATCGAACCGATCGCGCTGGCATACGGGACTACAGCCATACGTCGTTTGTCATCATCAGTTTTAGGACATTGATGATTGTTTAACTTCACTCCATGTACCATGGGTAAGTTACCTCGTTTCGATTCAAGCATGCTAAACCGATTTATGTTCTTGCTGAGGAATTATGTTCTTAATAGAGCCTAAGTTTCGGGGCTGCTGTTCAGTATTAGCAAAAAGAATAGAGTAGAAGTCAGTGATATGATTTGAAAGTAATGTCGGATGAGTGCAAGGTGAACCATTAATGATTAATAAGCTGATACCAATGATCGCCTTGTTCGCCAAAGCTACTCAATGGAAGAAGTTGTTATTTCTGTCTCCCTCCACCATCCATCTGATATGGCTTTTTTCTTTCAGATACGTTTCTTTATCGGATAAAAGCGGTCAAGTAGTGAATTTGCTTCGAGTTCTTGTTCATGAAGAGCTTCCGACCATCAAGTTGATTCAATTTCCTGTTGAATTAGAGCCAGCTTCTCCTGCACCTTAGCAATGTTCAAATTAAAATCACTGAAGACTTTCTTATTCCAGCGACGAAGAACATGTTAATGAACCCAGAGTGATTTACCCACATTTTCTGAAACTTGAATCTAGGCGCCTTGCGAGCTCCAGAGGAGCAAGTGAACAATAGGGGATGATGGACTAAATGATGGTGAGGCAAACCAGAGCAAGAGAAATCCCAATGCTCAGTAAAGGAAGTGGAGACAATTGCACTATCAAGTCGAGAACTAACCCCCGTGCTCTCTTGCCCGTCGTTACACCAAGTGTAAAAGCAACCAGAAGTAGGAACATCCACCCAATCTCCATTGCCAATGTATTTTCTAAAATCCCGACAAGGCCACGATGCAGGGGCTCTGCCGGTTTTTTCATGCGCGCCAAACACGACATTAAAGTCCATAATATTTAACCAAATTCCATCATTCTCCACTTTCAGCTCAGATAGACGACTGAATAAATCCCTCCTACGATTAGCCCAGATGCTTCCATAAACAAAGCAGAGATGATGAGAGTTACCCTGGAGCAAGACCGAAAGCAAAACAAACTGATCATGCTGAATAGTGACCAAACAGACGCATTTAAATTGCTTGATTTCAGGATCCAAAGAGTGGGTTTCTCCCTCAAGTTGCAAGCAAACAAGTTCATTCCCAAGCCAAGCTAATAAATGGGATAAATTGAGTCAAAATCAACCATAGGCTCTGCTAAACAGAGAAAGTCATGCCTATGTTGTTTGTAGATAGTAACCGGATACCTCTGAGTGTTTTCAGAAAATTACATTCATTTGAACTGTAAAGGTGGTTTACTTACCCTTTTAGTTCGGGTTGCAACAGAGTACTTCTCTAGTGAAGAGGATTTAACGCCGTTTTTGCGAGAGTTAACCGTACCCCATTCTTCCTCTTCCATATTCATCTGTCCGCCCATGAAGCCGAGAACTCTTCGGTTTAGGGAAGAAGATTCGCATTCCCCGGTGACTCTTATCTCTCCAAACCATCACTCAACACCTCCCTATCCATAAGGCTCCCAGAAAAAAACAAGTCTGGGGGTTCAACTTCTAGGTGGTTCTTCAACAACTCCACCTCAGAGGCCTCACTTGATGGTTTATTCAGAGCAGTAAGGATTCTGCCAGTTACTTCAGTCACAGGAATGGTGTTCCGAGTTTCTTCAATTGACCTTTGAAGAATCCGATATTGACATTGTGGTGAAGTTGAACGCTTTCTGGAATTGTTTTTGTCAATGGGCTTCTTATTCTTCCTACATTCATAAGCCATATGACTGATGCTAGAACAGACCTTGCAGAAGCTCAGAAGCTTTTCATATACAATATAAATCCAAATCTGTTTTCCCTCCCATTCAATGCCTAACTTAGTCGGTAACTCAGCTGCCATGTCAACATCCAGAAGCATCCTCGCAAAATGACAAAGGTCACCATCAATTGTGGCTTTATCAAATCTAATTACACCCCCAATTCCCCTTGCAATGTCTGATAGAATTTGCATATCCCAGTACTCCCAAGGTAAAGAATAAAGATGGACCCATACCTGAGCATTTGTGGATTTCTCCGCAAAAGGATCGAAGTCCGGAATCCACGGCTAAAGTCGAAAAATTCTAGGTTTCATATTCAGGACACACAATTTCCCTATCCTTAGCCTCTTTGGATGGAAGAATCACCTGATAAAATCCCCTTCCAATTGTTATAAGCTTCCAAGCTTATACTTTCCAAGGGGAATCTCCTTTGGATGAGATGAGCCGACCGATTAGAGAGTGGAAACACATTGCTAACCTTCTGTCATAAGCCGCTTGTGAGATCCAAACTGTCTTCAAACCTTCCAAATTCGATATTATAGCGGTGGATGATGGAATCGTCGGAGTGCGATTGTTCAAAATAGAGGCAATAGAGGCAAAAGTGGGTTTAGGGGCAATCAGAGGTCCACCAAAAGCATCCGAGGCAACAACATACCTGAGGCTTGGATTGAAGAGAACCCCAATGCCGATGAAGTCCTCCAGAATTGCCATAATCGATGGCGAGCGAGCGGTCGGCTTTCTCTTTGTCTTCCAAAATTAATCTTAAAATTTCATGTTTCAGGAGAGGAGAAGCACCAACGCTGCGGTGATGATGGAAGAATCCCTACCCAAGAGGCCCTAAACTGCAAAACACAACCACTGCCTGCAAGATCACCAACGAATGAAGCCTCCAATTCTTAATCTACACGCACCAGTTTATCCGATGTAAATGGCAGCGACGGAATCGGCAAAGGCGAAGGCAAGGTCTGAAAGCACACCTAGGCAGCGATGTAAATGGCAGCGACGACGGAGTTGGCAAAGGCGAAGGCAAGGTCTCTAATTTGATCTGATTGCAATTGTTCTTCCGGCGGACGAAATTCAAAATCTGTGAACAAACGAGTGAAACCCTAGCGAGGGCTTAAGTTTTGTTAACTTTTGGTGAATTATATTACTTGTGAACATCATACTTTATTTGTTTTAGTTGTTTCAATGATTTTGTTGATGTTTACATATTTTTAAAGATATATGTTGTAAATATACATGTGTTTTAGATAATATAATATATATTTTAATTGAATTTATATAAAAAAATTCTTGATTTATAAATAAAAAATAGAAGCATAAAAATATGAGTAATCCCCGACTAATTCCTGATATCCTCAAAGATCTTGTCTGTCCGACTAGCGCCTAACGTTTTTTACAACCTTATTTTTTAGTAATTTATTAATTATATTGGATTGGTCTTTAGTCAAATCAATACATTATTTCATATGGATCAAATAATTTAACCAGTTATCAAACCATCCAAATAAAACTCCTAAAAATGAAAAATGATGTATTTCGATGGATGGAGAAATTACTGAATAAACAATTCAGGTAACCCACAATTAAAACGAATTAAGGTCGAGATTTAATGACTTTGGAGCATAAATGGATCGACACGACTAGCCCGTACAATATATATGTTAGGGCACAGGTTAGTCCTGTCAACCCATTTAACTTTAAACGAAAAAATAAAAAACGAAAAAGAAAACAAGAAACGAGGGGCAATGCAAAAAAAAAATGTGGCCAATGTTTTTAGCAAAGGTGACGATTTATCGCCAAAAATGAAACACAATATTTATGAACCTAAAGCAACACTTTATAGTTTACAATGTTTTTTTTAAACATTAACATAATCTAAATTAAAATTACGTACATATAACCATATATTAATTTAATTTATACAAATTAAAATCCAATATTAATTTACTTAGATTATATGGGTCTTTAATTCAAATACCTTTAATCAAATCCAATTTGATTAATTATGTACTTGATTAGAAAATAATAATATTCTATATATCTAATTTAAAACTAAAGTATTATATTAAAATTATACATATAACATCTAATGTTATATTATAAAGTTCTTACTATAATAGTAATTGTTTGTATGTAAAACTACAAATATATATTATCCAATAATATATATATATATATATATATATATATATATATATATATATATATATATAGGTGAGATCAGGTGTGACAATGCTTATTGTGTGACAACAGTGGCTTTTTAGTAATTGTGTAAAAAACGGAGGGGTATATTTATAATTTTACGCGCTTAGTATAAATAGTTATTAAGTTAGGGGTATATTTGTAATCTCCTATATTTTTCTCGTTCTTTCTTCTCCGGTGATTCTCTGATATTTCTCTTGTTTTTCCGATAGCGCCGTTTCATTTCCGATCATTTTTTTGTTAATTTTTTGGTTCGATTTCTTTGTTTCGTCTCTCATTTTGTGTTTTTTGGAAGATAACGGTGAGTTCCTGTATGTTTTCGTGTTTGTTTTCATCGTATTTATGTTTGTTGTTTGTTCATTTCCCTTCGTTTTTTTGTTGAATATTTTGTTCCATTTATGGCTCTGATTTCCTTTTTTTTACTTTATCAGTAGGTTCGGCTCTCTTTTTGTGTATTTTTGAAGATATCGGTTAGTTCCTCTATATTTTCTTTGTTCATTTTAGATATTGTGTTATGCGTGTTCTTAGTTTTTTTTTGTTTATATGTTCTGTTTAGGTTTTGTATTTTGCTTTTGTTTTGTTTCTTATTTTTTAAGGTTTCAACGACATTTCATTTTGTTTTTTCATTATTTCCGTCTATCATTTGTTAGTTTTCTGACTTGTATATGTGTTTTTTTGTTGTTTTTCAGTATATACCAGAATGTCTAAAGCTACTTCTAGTAGGAAAGATTGTTTGCGTGAGAATGTTATTGATCCTGCGTTGCTTGTTGCTATAAACTCTGATTATATGGGAGATGATGACGACATGTACTATTTTGTTATGTTTTTATGGAACAATATATGGATTCTTTTGGAACAATATACGTATTCGTTTGGAACAATGTATGTTTTTGTATGGAACTATATATGTATTCATTTCGAACAATTTATGTATTCGTTTGGAACAATATATGTATTCGTTTGGAACAATTTATAAGTTTGTTTGTAACTATATATGTATTTTGTTGATCCAGTATTGTTGTTAATTTTGTTATTTGTTATGTTTCAAGGGTCTTTGAAAAGAATAGCGATGAAGGAAGTAAACGAGATTTGTGAAGAAATCTCATGCTTTGAAGAAAAATTCATCAAATATTGGTGTTCCTGTTGATGAAAGTTCTTCTGATGCTTTGAAGGATGTAAAAAGTTGTTCTGATGCCAATGAAAGTTCTTCTGATGCTCGTGATAATATGAATGATCCTGATTTTGTTATCAGTGCGAGTACACCATCTGAAGAACAAGCAGATGATGAATATGTTGTTTCTGGTTGTGTTGGAAAGAAAAGAAAAGTTGGAGTTAATTTGAAGGGAGATGGTTCTTCTAGGTTCAAGATGAAGAAGGTTGAGGTTGTGAAAGTATCTGATGGTTCTAGATTGAAGAGGAATAAGGTTGAGGTTGTGAAAGGAGTTAGTTCTTCTAGATCTGTGAACCGTGATTGTGAAAGAAGGATTGTGAAGAAGGATAGTTGCTATTCTGTTATGGAGCAAGATTTATCTGGTGTAGTATTGAATCAGAGGGTGCGTCCAACAGCATTTATTAAGTTTGTTAAAACTATGCCAGAGACACACAAAGCTTCGATTAGGAAGATAGGGTTTGGTTGTTTTTTGTGTCTAGATATTGGGAAGCTCAATGGAATGTTTTGTGGCAAGGTTGTGGCTTCTGTCGATCCTGACATATGCTGTTTTATTCTTCCTGGTAATGACCGAATTGATTTGAGTGAAGAGGATTTCCATTGTGTTTATGGCCTGCCATATGGAGGAAAGGAAATTAAGGAAGCGGATAGTAACAGTGGGGATAGTTGGTGTAATTTTTTAGAGACTTGAAGGAAGTCTTTTGGTCTAAGTACTGGCAGTCCTAAGGATAAAGATGTGCTTTATAGGCTGAAAAATCTGTTGGAATTAGATGTTTGTGATGAGTTCATTTGGAACTTCATTGTTATTGTTGTCAATTCTTGCATTCGTTCAACCAAGAATAGGGCGTTGTACAATAAGTTTTTATTCAGTTGCATGAATGTGACTGAAATTTCGAAGTTGGATTGGTGCCGGTTTAGTTTTAAGCATCTTATAGATTCTGTTCGTTCTTTCCAGAATGATTCTAAGCCATATTTTTTCACAGGCCCTCTTCCATTTATACTGGTAATTGTTTTAATATGTTGGAATTTATTTTGAATAATTTATGTATTTGCTTATAATTTTTTTTCTCATTTTTTTATTGTAAATATGTTATTTTGATCGTTTGCAACGTGGGATTGATTTGAGGCCACGTTCCTTTCCACTAACTTCTGTGTGGAATAATGTTCTAATCTCTGAAAGAATTAAGTTGGAAAAAGCCAGTGGTTTTGGCAAGGGAATTGTATTGAAGAGATTAGTGAAATCTGAAACAGAGGTAGAATGTGAAGGCCCTAACATTGATGGTAAGAAGAGAGAAGAAGAGAAGAAGAAGAAGCATGTAGAAGAAGGAGAAGAAGAAGATACTCAAGAAGGAGTTTTTGGCTGTCCCAGTTACTTCATGGTATGCATTTGTGTTTTTCTTTTATATAGAAGCTTGTGTTTCATTTTGATAAATTGGTAGATAGTGTTTTTATAAATGCAGGAATTCACTGTCAGGTTTAAATCAGTGGCTAGAAAGTTAGCTAATGCTGAGATGTTTATGTTGGTGGATGAAGCTAAAAATATGTTTGAGGAGAATGACTTACCTGTACGGATGAATACATTTGTTGAAAACATTTTTACTAAGTACAGAGTGAGTAAGGAAGAGAGGATGAGCCAGCGTTCTGAGCGAATGCCAACAAGTGAGCATTCGGGAAGATTATTTAAAGAATCTGATCCGGATAATGATTTTTTTAATCTGCCTGGCTTTTGGGAAGAATATAATGCTGTTAATGAAGAATATAACAAGCAGATACAGAGAAAGATAGCTGAAGGTTTAGAAAAAGAGAGAGGAGGGGTAGAGAAGGAGAAGAATAATAATAAGAAGAAGAAGAAGAGAGGAGTAGTGAAGAAAGTTAGAGGGAAAGTAGGGTCATCTGAAGGTCTGAAGTTGAAAATAAAGATGAATTCTTCTCCTCAATTTGAGTTGTTAAGCCAGTCTTTAGCTGATAAACCTGTTTCATCTGAAATGTAATTTATTATGTTTGAATAATTCCTGTTTTTTGTTTTGGAACATCTCAATTAATATTTGTGGATTAATTGATGTTTTATTTTGTTTGTAGGGCTGCTGATATAGTTTCTAGGGCCGGTCCTTTAGTTTGTGTAAATCAAGATCAAGGGGATGAGGTTGTTGATTGTACTGATGAGATTATGTAAGTTATTATTTGTTGAACACATGGTTCAGTTTTTTGGAACCTTTCTTGTATATGTGTGGAACAATTTTTTTTTTTATATATTTGAGTTGTTTTATATTTTCACCAGTGATATCGATGATGAAATTGAGACAGAGATGTCTGATTCTGATGATGATGATATAGACTTGGAGTCTTTGACTGGAGATGTTCCATATGAATTTGCCGATATGTGTAGATGGGCTAACAATTATTTATGTCATGGGAGGACGTTTTTTTTACCACGTTTGAAGATTACATTTTTGGTCATCCGGTGAAAGCAGTTATATTGAGGAGTGATATTCGTGAATTGGCTGATCTAGCTCCAATAGGGTGTTGCCCAATTTTGTATTACATGAGGTATTTTTTTTTATCTATAATTGCATGTTTGTATTAGTGATTATATTGTTTTATTTTTTTGAATGACATGTTTACTGTATATGTTTCGTGTGTGTTTTGCACATGCACCTTTATGATGTGATTGCGAATAATGATAGATTGGATACCACCTTCTCCATTGTTGATCCAAACATAACTAATCATTTTGAAAGAGTTAATATGATTAGGGAGAAGATCAAGTTTTTGACAGAGAGATATGAACAGTCCGACAACAAATGTTTGTATCTGATACCGTGAAACAAACAGTATGCATTATTTATCTATACTGATGATTTATTTTATTTGGTTAATAATGTATTATAGTTTTACTAATGTGTTTGTTTTCTTCAGGTATCATTGGACTTTGACTGTCGTTGATCTTGAGTGGAAACATGTTTTTCTTTTGGATTCATGGAAATCTCGTTTGGGCTTGGAAAATGATCAATAAAGATATGTTGTTGATGAGTATGTTTAATAATCAAATGCTTTTTTATAATGTATTTTATTTTTTGAATGCAATAGTTTGACATTATATGAATTTGTTTTGCAGATCTATTATTTCTTTTTATCATGAGAAATTTTTGGTAAAATGTATTTTCCCTGTGGTACGTGTTTAATTTGTATGTATATTTGTGTATTTTTGTTTTATTGTTTTTAAGTTGTTTGTATTTTATTTTGCAGAATATTCCATCTCAGACAGATACCAAAAGCTGTGGTTATTATGTAATGAAATACATGGATGATATAGTGTCTGAGAAAGTGTTGAAGATTGATAATATTGTAAGTGTTTATTCTTTGAACAATTGGTGTTTCTTCTTTGAACAATTGGTGTTTGTTCTTGGAACAATTAGTTTTAATATATGACATGTTGAAGTTATAGTTTTGATGCATGATTTTAATTGTGATATGTTTTTTAGTGGAATAAGTATGCTAGGAGGTCATCTTACGATATAGATGTGATGAATGAATTACGTCGAGATTTGGGAGAAATTGTTTTGAGATATGGTATTAATAATGAAAATGGTGGAGGAGGCCGCGTAAGGAGGACTGTTAAGGAATCTAAGTACATCCATTCTCCATTTATTTCTCGGCATCCAAAGTTGATGGAGAACATGGATAGTCGTAAAAGGAGGATTGTCGAATTTGCACAGAGTCCTGGTTTAAACAAGTAAGAAAATTGAAGTTATGTTTGTTATATGAATTTATATGTTATTTTGGCATATATTGATAATTTTTTCCTTGTTTTGAAGTGATGTATTTTTCAGTGATGGACAAACCTTTATTGATAAATAGGAGATTTTATCACTGTCTGGTCAATGATCATATTGCCAATAATATTGTGGATGCTTGGAGTTCAATTTTGAACACTGAAGAATTGAAGAAATATAATGGAAAACTGAAATTTTTTTTCAGTACATATTATTTTGTATGTTTCTTAACTTTGTAAGTTTGTTTTTTGTGCTAAATGTTGTTTTTATTAAGAGAATATAATTTTAAGGAAAGACTTCAGAGTGAACTTTCTTTTTTCAATTTTAAAAACTTGACTGATGTTGAATTGGTAAGTTTTATGGTGGAACAGCAGCAGTTGAATACTGTAAAATGTATTGAGATACTAATGTATTTTGGTGTTTATTAGGTATTTTCCCTGTTATTTCTCATGCACATTTTTATCTGATTGTTGTCAACAATCTTTCAAAGACTGTTGAAATATTGGATAATAGTACACTCCCTCGAAGAATCAGTCGTGCTGATAAGTATGACGATTATCCAGAACAATCGGTATGTTGTAACATGATTTACTTCATTCTTTGGTTTTTTTTGTATATGTGATAACATATTTTCTGATTTGTTTGTTGTAGTTAAAATCCTATGCTCATTTTGTTTTAAAAAATGATGCTTGTTCATTGAAACAAATGTATGCATACAAAGTGCAAATCCTAAGAATGAAGTGGAGAAGCAAAAATAACCACAATGATTGTGGTATTTTTCTTTTGAAGCATATGGAAACATACGTGGGTCAGAGTGTGAAGGAGTGGAATATTGGATTGACAAAAAATTCTAAGGTATATGTTGTAAATTTTTTATGTAACAATTTGTATTATTATTATTCATTTTTTATATCATTTTTTTTACAGGGAAAAGATTTTAGAAAGCTTAGAATTCATTATTACTGGAGCATTCTTTTGAATCCAATAAATCAGTTTATTGAAAAAATTGATAAGAAGTCAAAAGAATGGGTTGTTGGAGCTGGACTAAATTTAGAATAGCATATTTGTATCTTAAATTTGTAAATATATTTTAGAATTTGTAAATATACTTTAGAATTTGTATATAAAATTTTATATTTAAAAAGATTTTTCAAATTATATTTGTTTATTCTTAACAGATGTCAATATATTCAATATTTAGCAGATATAATTTATTTGGAACAGACGTTACATTTAATTGGAACAAATGGTACATTCATTCGGAACAAATTATATAATTACATGGAACAAGTGGTACAATTTGGTAGAATTCAGTCCACATCCTTTTTCAATACTCACAACCACTTAATGGTACATTAAGTTGGAACAAATGATATAGTTATATTAAACAATTTGTACAATTTATGTATACATTTGAATAAATATAAGAGCATATCCAATGGTTCATACTCACAACCACTTTATATACATCATCCATTTAATAAACATCATTTTATTAAACAAATTGTGTTGGAACATAGTACTAATTATGTTGGAATGGGAAATAAGTTTATATCACATTAAAGTAAATAAAAAGAATGTAACTATTTCTGATGGAACAATGTAATATTTATTCCGGATGGAACAATACAGTTCATGAAATGGAACAAATGGTACATTCATTCGGAATAAATGATATAATTATATGGAAAAAGTGGTACAATTTGGTAGAATTTAGTCTACAACCTTTTTCAATACTCACAACCACTTAATGGTACATTAAGTTGGAACAAATGATATAGTTATATTAAACAATTTGTACAATTTATGTATACCTTTGGATCAATATAAGAGCATATCCAATGGTTCATACTCACAACCACTTTATATACATTATCCATTTAATAAACATAATTTTATTAAAAAAATTGTTTTGGAACATAGTATTAATTATGTTGGAATGAGAAATGAGTTTAGATCACATTAAAGTAAATAAAAAGAATGTAACTATTTCTGATTGAAAAATGTAATATTTATTCCGGAACAACATATGTATTCGGATGGAACAATACAGTTCATGGAATGGAACATATTATGTATACCGTTGGAAGAATATAAGAGTATATCCAATTGATCAGTAAGTTTGCTTTTGAGGATTCATCTTGTAAAATAGAAAATGAAATGATATAGTTACATTTGTTTCGGTAATAAGGGATCAATAAGTAATCACTGTTTGTTTGAATATAAATAATACACGGTATATGTTTCATTAAAGTTTTAATTGTTAATAAAATGAATACATATTTATTTTAATCTGATTTTAATTCATCCCCTTTGCAATAATAAATAAATGAGGAAATAATTATTGATTCTGATATTTTATTAGTACTTAAATTTCAATTAATATAGGAAATAATATCAATAGTTTAAGAGACTGATTCACAGATTTATTTTAGTTTGCATTTAATAAAAAATTTCATATACGTAGTAATCTTAATACTCTTGAGATTCCCAATATACATTTATTTTGAATGAAAAGCCGTGTTTCATTGGAAAAGTGGAATTTGAAGAGTCTCAATAAATTAAAGCTGCTGAGTTTCCCAATAGATAATCATTTGAATGAAAGAAAGCGTGTTTGATAGTAGGAAGTTGAAGAGACTAAATAAAATTCTATAAATAGTATTTCTCTCTTTATTGATCGTATTTTTTTAGTAGAAGTTGAATTGAAGCAAAGATGTCAGGAAGCAGTTCGAGTTCGTCTAAGAGAACGAGGTCTTCTTCTCTTGTTGAACCTTTAGTACCTAAAGAACGGAGTGAAATTCCTGATGAGCTATTTAAAGTTATTGAAGATATGGAGGAAACTTTTATGGAAGGGGATATTGACGACATCATAAAGAAGCTGAAGGGCATGAAGGCTTTCATGTCTTTATTTTGTGACTCAATGATGTCTTTCATTGAGAAAGGAGTGGAGGAGAAAGTGGAGTTGAAGGAGGAGCTGGAGGAAGTGAAGATGAATTTGAAGGACCAGATTAAGAAATATAACAATGATGTTATGGGTCCTGATAATGATTTTTTTAATTGTGAACAATTGTTTTTATTTTTATGTTTGTATGTTTTTTATGTTTATGTTTGTATGTTTTTTTTAATTTAATGATATACTTTTTTGTTATGTTTTTTTTATACTGCTATATGTTATTGATGTTCATATATTGTTAGTGTAAACATATGTTGTTTGAAATTAACACACAGGTTCAGTACGTAAAGCATGTAGTGATATTCCTAATGAACTTTTTAAGGTCATTGTTGATATGGAGGAAACGTTTATGGAAGGGGATGTTGATTCCATCATGGCGAAGCTGAAGGGATAAACGCTTTTATGTCTTTATTTTGTGAATCCGTGATGTGTTTCATTGTGAAACGAGAGGAGGAGAAAGTGGATTTGAAGGAGAAGCTGAAGGAAGTGAAGAATAATCTGAAACGCAAGACTGAGCAATATAACAATGATGTTTTAGGTCGCGATAATGATCTTATTTGATGTTTTTTAATTATATTTACTATGCTTTTTTATTTATTTATTATGAACGTTTGTTTTTATATTTTTGTTTATATGTTTATTTTTATTAAGTTTTTAATGATATAATTGGTTATGTTTTTTCTTATTCCTTCCAAAAGTTAATTTATATATTTGTATTACTTGATTAAACACGAGTTCTTGTAACAAATCATATATTATCTAGGAACAGATCATAAATTAACTCGGAACAAATGATATATTTATTTGGAACAAATCTTGAGTTGGAACAAATGTTATATTTATATGGAACATTTGTTCTATAACCTTTTTGAGTAATTATTCTAAGAAACGTACTATCAAGACATATAATAACAAGTTGTTCTAAAAAAAATCACAAGTTTCCAAGTGAAGTCAAATAACAAAATATACTGTTAGTGGAAAGAAAGTTTAGACATAGGGATTTTACCTTATCTCTTTGCTTTTTCTGGGCAGTTTCTAATGTCGTGGGTGCACAATTGATGACATCCTTTGCACACCCTTTGTTCCCTTTGTTTTTTCCGTGATTGTTCAATTACTTTCTCTTTTTCTCCCTTCAATCTTTTCTCGCTGTTTGTAAGCTGAATCCCAGTTCCTTTGTTTTTAGAAATTTTAGGTTCTTTGATTAGAACTTCAGAGGGCCGACTTGTTCCAACCAACATCTCTATGTCTTGAATTTTAGTAGAATTGTTGATGTTCTTTCTTTTCTTTGCTTCCAGCTCTCTCCTCAATGATTGAATGTTTCTTGTGAGATTATTTAGGTCCTCTTCATCCCCTTCAGCCAAACACACAGTCATGTGAATCTCACTCCATAAGTTATTCAACATTATTTTCTTTCCCATTGTTCTAGCACATTCTTCTATAAAATTATTTTGCAATGTTATCTCTAGTAATATTTTCCATCTGTTTAGCACATACTGGTCAGGAATTTTTTCCAGCATTCTATCCTTCCATATGAGCACCATATATCTACAGGGAATTCCTGCTCTATTGAACATCTTGCACAAACATGTTGTGTCACTGTTGTCTGTTGTTGGGGTTTAGTGTCTGTTTGGCTCTTTCATGGGAAAATGCGAGCGTGCCAGAGAATTATAGTATTCTCGAACTATGGAGTGAAATTGAGTTGCGCTTAACTAACTTCTAATTATCAAACGATTGTACGGAATAAAGAGACCGAAAATTCCTAAAAGATTCGATTATCAAAACGATACCGACCTTACAGAAAATGATTAAGAACAAATAAAATAAAATTGTACTGGAAGCTTGAATGAAATTGAACTTGAATGAAAATTGAATCTAAGGGAATAAACTGAGAATTGTAAAAGTGCTGAAGTCTAGAGATAATTTGCTAGAGTTTTGGGTAATTGTTGTTGAGTTGATTGATCGGGCTTTTCTCATCGTGATTTCTTCCTTTTATAGACATTGGAGGTAACTTCTTGCCTCTTTCCACTAAGTCACGTTCTCCACATTCAGCTCACGTCTTGAGTAACTGCTCCATTTTGACTTTCACGATGGATTGCTTTTGACACTGATGCGGATTCTCGCGAATCCGATCTGAGGGATAAGTGTACCCCGTCGTTATCAAGTAATAAAATTCTGGTTTAAGTCCAGGTTATCGTCCACAGGATTTATTTCTGCAAGTATCGAGCTACTCAGTCTCGGATGTTATCTAGGCTTAGGGGGTTTTGAGTTTGGTTGTTTTAATTAATCTACTCCTAGGTTGAATTATGCTAATCCTAGCTAAGTTATCTAATTCTAACTAAGTTATCTACTTCTAGCTAAGTTATTCTATTACTAACTAAGTTACTCTACCCCTAATTGATCTTTCATTAATGAAACTATTCGAAGGAACATGGAATGAACGATAATAATTAAGATAGATTATCAAGTCTATTGAATAAAAACCTAATCTGAGTCACTTGTATTCAAGGCGATTAACCCTACTTACCCTCCTGAGGTTCCTAGCGCGTGATTCTCTAAGGCCGAAACTAGGTCTAAGGCTCAGTAAATTGGCGCTTAATCAACTAAGAGGTCGTCAATCTCCTAGGCTCTGACTAGGTCAGATTCAGCTCGCAATATGTGTCTACTAGATTTTGGGGCTTTTGAATGAGTTAAACCAATTGAATAAAGCGTAAGACAGAGATTAGACAAATAATCATAGAACAAAACAAGAGCTAAATTATTATTAAAGGCGAGATGATTGTCACAAGATACAATAAGACAAGTTCGGCAACTGTATCAAAGAGTACAAACATGGAAAGATAAAAGGAGATACAAAAATCCCTTTCAGGGAACCTGTTTACTCTGCAGCCGGCGACTTGATCTTAAGGACGGACCTTGATAATTCCTCGAGGAAAAGCTTTGAAGGAGCTTCAATGGAGGTTGAGGAAGATGGAGGAGATGGAGAGGAATTACAAGGGGAAAGCTAAAACAATTTACAAAAATGAAAGATATTGAATTACAATGGAAAAATCCTATTTATAGACGCGGCTCGGCCCACTTTTTGACCTATTTTCATGTCCTTGTTGGTGTAGGAAGTCGTGGGGTCCATCGTGGCTTCGTGGGGGTGGAATTGGTCTTTTTGACCAATTCCCGCAGGTCTGCTCGCCGAGCAGGGCGAGCTGCTCGGCGAGCAGGCACTGCTCGTCACGAGCAGGCACTGCTCGTCGCGAGCATGCACAGCCTGCTCGGCGAGCAGGCACAGTGTCTGGGCAGTGCCTGGGCGCTGCCTGGGTGGTGCCTGGGCAGTGCTTGGGCGGTGCCTGGGCAGTGCCTGGGCTGCTCGCCGAGCAGCGCCCGGGCTGCGTGCCGATGCTCAATTCATCGAGCGGCTGCCGGGGGGCCCCCGAGACACGATTTGTGCCTGAAATTGATCATGTTTTATCCTGCTCACGCACATAAACTCCAAACAACATTAGTCCAAGGGCTAAATTGACCCGCCAATCGCTTATTTGAGCAAACGCTTCGTTTGGTGCGACTTTTGACGGATCAATTAGCTTCAAAAGATAACGGAATTATAATATGCATGCCATTTTGGCCGTATTTGCCTAAATTGATCATAAAACGAGCCTAAACAACGAAAAGTAAATAAAACGTTTCCAATTTCTAACTAACTCACACAAAAGCATTTAAATGCGAGAATTGCTCGCTTATTAACTAAATAACTCTAAAACCCGTCCTAAAACTGTACCCAAAGATAGGGGTTTTTGACCCTGAAAAGTTTTATCTCTATCACATGATTTAGAATTTCAGATTTTGAACTGGGGTTGCTTACCGCTTCCGGTTCCTCACTTACCTCGAGTGATGCATGTGATAGTGGACTTGGTTCTACCTTTTTGTCATTCCTCAAGGAGATGGCTTGAGCTGATTCCCTTTGTGGGATTTCTATGTTTTCCTTTATACCTGGGAGAACATCTCGGGATTGCTCTTGCATCTCATGGTTTATTTGAGCCAATTGGTTGCTCAAGTCCTTGCAAACCTCCTCATTGATTGTAAGTCGTGCTGATATTTTTTTCAAAAAGGGACAGCACCTCACCTTGTGAGCCAGAGGGTTGCGGGGGAACTTGGCTTGCTTGTTTGTAAGGAAACGTTCCTAATTCGTTTTCCCTGTGCTCATTAACAAACCTATTTGGAGGCCTCAACATGTTAGGATTCCCATAGGACATATTTGAGTGTTGAGGTCTCTTCCAATTATCATAAAAGCTATAAGAATTGAGGTTAGAATTATACCTTTGGTGATTACCCACAAAACTTACACTTTCATTGCTGTTGAGGCTCAGTTTCGCCATCAAGATATCCCTTTTCTTATTTAACTCGGCCATGGAGGGATTGGGAGCCTCATTCTCCAGGGCATGAATGTATCGTCTTGATGGGATGGTAAACTTTTGAGCTTGCCACTCGACTCTTTCTTGCCAATTCATTGATCAGAGAACGCTGAGAAAAAGTGAAGTTCTAGCACAAAAGTTGATAAGTAAAAGTATATAGAACAAATACAAAAGATATGAACAAGTATAGAAGTTATAAAGAATTATATATAAACAAGTATAAACGATATAAACAAAGGATATTCACAGGGAATGCCTAAACTAACAAATCGACCTTTGGTTCGATATTGCAGAAGAAATAAATCCTCGGCAACGGCGCCAAAAACTTAATGCGGATTCTCGCGAATCCGATCTGAGGGATAAGTGTACCCCGTCGTTATCAAGTAATAAAATTCTGGTTTAAGTCCAGGTTATCGTCCACAGGATTTATTTCTGCAAGTATCGAGCTACTCGGTCTCAGATGTTATCTAGGCTTAGGGGGTTTTGAGTTTGGTTGTTTTAATTAATCTACTCCTAGGTTGAATTACGCTAATCCTAGCTAAGTTATCTAATTCTAACTAAGTTATCTACTTCTAGCTAAGTTATTCTATTCCTAACTAAGTTACTCTACCCCTAATTGATCTTTCATTAATGAAACTATTCGAAGGAACATGGAATGAACGATAATAATTAAGATAGATTATCAAGTCTATTGAATAAAAACCTAATCTGAGTTGCTTGTATTCAAGGCGATTAACCCTACTTACCCTCCTGAGCTTCCTAGCGCGTGATTCCCTAAGGCCGAAACTAGGTCTAAGGCTCAGTAAATTGGCGTTTAATCAACTAAGAGGTTATCAATCTCCTAGGCTCTGACTAGGTCAGATTCAGCTCGCAATATGTGCCTACTAGATTTTGGGGATTTTGAATGAGTTAAACCAATTGAATAAAGCGTAAGACAGAGATTAGACAAATAATCATAGAACAAAACAAGAGCTAAATTATTATTAAAGGCGAGATGATTGTCACAAGATACAATAAGACAAGTTCGGCAAATGTATCAAAGAGTACAACCATGGAAAGATAAAAGGAGATACAAAAATCCCTTTCAGGGAACCTGTTTACTCTGCAGCCGGCGACTTGATCTTAAGGACGGACCTTGATAATTCCTCGAGGAAAAGCTTTGAAGGAGCTTCAATGGAGGTTGAGGAAGATGGAGGAGATGGAGAGGAATTACAAGGGGAAAGCTAAAATAATTTACAAAAATGAAAGATATTGAATTACAATGGAAAAATCCTATTTATAGACGCGGCTCGGCCCAATTTTTGACCTATTTTCGTGTCCTTGTTGGTGTAGGAAGTTGTGGGGTCCATCGTGGCTTCGTGGGGGTGGAATTGGTCTTTTTGACCAATTCCCGCAGGTCTGCTCGCCGAGCAGGGCGAGCTGCTCTTCGTGGGGGTGGAATTGGTCTTTTTGACCAATTCCCGCAGGTCTGCTCGCCGAGCAGGGCGAGCTGCTCGGCGAGCAGGCACTGCTCGTCGCGAGCAGGCCCCTGGGTGCCTGCTCGGTGAGCAGGCACAGTGCCTGGGCAATGCCTGGGCGGTGCCTGGGCTGCTCGCCGAGCAGCGCCCGGGCTGCGTGCCGATGCTCAATTCGCCGAGCGGCTGTCGGGGGGCCCCCGAGATATGATTTTTGCCTGAAATTGATCATGTTTTATCCTGCACACGCACATAAACTCCGAACAACATTTGTCCAAGGGCTAAATTGACCCGCCAATCGCTTATTTGAGCAAACACTTCGTTTGGTGCGACTTTTGACGGATCAATTAGCTTCAAAAGATAACGGAATTATAATATAAATGCCATTTTGGCCGTATTTGTCTAAATTGATCATAAAACGAGCCTAAACAACGAAAAGTAAATAAAACGTTTCCAATTTCTAACTAACTCACACAAAAGCATTTAAATTCGAGAATTGCTCGCTTATTAACTAAATAACTCTAAAACCCGTCCTAAAACCGTACCCAAAGATAGGGGTTTTTGACCCCTATCAGACACCTTCTAACTTTCCTGCTTTTTAATTGGCTCACAAAAACACGTTAAAATATTAATTGGCTCTTGGTTCCCTTTTGATTTTCCTTAAGTTTTCTCTGGGATTCACTATTGAAAAATCTACTTAGGCATAAGTTAGGCCAATTAATATATTACAAGTATATAAAAGCCAAAAAATTAAATTATGGTGCAAACAATTGCCCACCACAAACATGGATTTGAGAGACAAAAATTTATGTTTGAATTCGTCGACAAAGATCTTTTAGACTTCGGAAATATTCAAAAAATGCTACAACAAAAATAGAAATAAAAATAAAGCCTTTTTTTTAAATAAACAACTAGAATTTTAGTTGTCCTGGAAATAATTACCAAAATATAAATACAATAAACCATTAAAATAAATAAATAAAAATAAACTAATTATCACGTAAAATGATTTCAAATTCTGATCCAATCCTGAAAATCTGAAACAGAATGACTTTCAATGGAATTGAATCTTTTGAGATCAGGATTAATCCTAAAAAAATAAAAAAATAAAAAACTAATCTAAAATTAACAACCGAAACCAAACAAAAGATAAACTCAAATAATTAATTAAAAATAATATAAGACTAGGACACTTTAAGAATTAAATAAAACAAATTGAAGTGGAGTTAAAGACTTCAAGGAAAAGTTTTGATTAGAAAAGAATTGAATGTAAAACTAAAAGGGCGCTCCACTAAACAGACAATTGTCACGGGCCAAGGGAAGTCTAGCAAGAGACTGCCCGTTACAAGAGCATCATATGGGCGAGAAATGTCACCAAGGGCATTTTCGTCATTTTACTGTTCAACATGTCGTCGGCCATCTCGGAAGTCACATAGGCATCGTGGCATGCCAATTAGCCCTAAGCAGCCGGGCAACGGGCCCGTGCCTGCCGGGGAGGAATTTGGGCAAGAGACAGCCCCCTATAGTGTGTCTTATACCAAGTCGAGACGCACTGCCAGCGGACACTCACAAGCCTCACACACCACGGATTTTCCAAAGGTATGGTTAGAGGTTCCCATTGACCCTCATATTTTATACAGGTCCATTATGGATTATATTGGGCCTATGGCCTTTGGATCGTGCGGGGAAACTTGCCCTATTTGGGAGAATTGGCGTGGACAAAGTCCACGGGCCCATACTGAAGCCCAACGGGCCCGACAGCAAGACAGCCTGGGTGCCAGGCCCAGCGAACCTCAAGATGGGCGAGCGGAAGGCGAGGGAGCTAGCCAGAGTCTTCTAGAATCTTCGAGGAGCTGCGAGAGACATGGGCACTTAACCTCTAAATTGCGAGAGATTAGCCCAGTGCCTGCCAGAACGTGCCAGACAGCCCGAAAAGCGCCCAGAAACTTCTAGAAGCTGCCCCAACAGTTTGGGCAGCGCCTAAACTAGAATCTTCTAGGCTTGTAAATATAGCCACATGTTGTATATGATCTAGAATCTTCCTAGGTCGGTGCCAAGGCCTATAAATAGGTGCCAAGGCCATTCATTTGAGCATGTCTTGAAATCCCAAAGCTTTCAAGTGTGCATGAGAGAGTCCTAGTCTATTGCAACACTTCGTGAATCTGTTGCATTAGGTTATAAATCATATTTGCTTGTTAATACAAAGCATCATTCTCCCAATCCTCTCTATTTTCCCAAGTGCTTTCGGATATAGCTCCCACAACTCATCCAATAGGCTTACTTAGCCGACTTTGACAGCAAGCGACTAAGTGCCGCGTGGGTCCGAAATCTAGCCCCGTGACAGGTGGTATCAGAGCCTATCGATCCCACAAGCGAGCCAAGGTTAAGCCGAGACTCAAGGACATCCACATCCAGCTCTTCAACCACACGTAGGTGGTAATAGAGCCAATCGATTCCGAGGAGTTCGAACACGCAAAGGTGTATCAGAAGCCTACTACAGCCATATGAAGGTGATATCGATGGTGAATCAGTTTCGCAACGATCATCCATAAAGCGTTACATTTGGTCCTTCCACAAAGCGAAGGTAATCAATCGTTGAATAGCCAAATTAACGAGGTATCGACGACGGTATCGATAAGGAGTTGTGAGCACAAGTATGGTGAACGAGGTGGAGAAACTTGCTGCCACAGGAGCGCAGCATGATGAAACAAGCAACCGTGGCGAGGATGCCACACACAAGGACCAGGCGTGCGTATGTGGCGAGGAGGCTACACGCAAGAGTAAGCGCGACAAGTCCAAAAACCCAAACGATGGTGGTAGGATGGAAGCTCGTGTCTTAAGTCTGGAGAACGACATGTCGGACGCAAGGAAAACCATCGGTGACCTATCCGACCAGTACGACAATCTCATGCAGGAACTAGGCGCAATCTCCGAAGTAGCCTGAGGCTTACACGAGAGACTTCAACAGTAGTTCGTAGACAATCTCTCAACCTTAGAGGAAAAAATGGAGAGGGAACTAAGCGACATCCGTGCAGAGTTGGAAGAACTTCAACGAAGATGGCGGACACATCGTTGCACCAATGGCAACGGTGCAAGCACGTCATGCGCAACGCTTTTGGCGGGGCAGAATGTCTAGAAGCCAAGTACATTCAATGGGGTTCGGAATGCCACGACGGTGGAGAACTTTCTGTTCGGGTTGGAACAGTTCTTCAAAGCCACAAGTATTTGCGACGATGATGCGAAGATCGTCAATGCATCAACTTTCCTTCGTGACACCGCACGATTATGGTGGCGTAGGAAGTGGACAGACGTGGAGAGAGGCGAATGTACTCTCGACACATGGGATCAGTTCAAGGCTGAGCTACGGAAATAGTTCACACCTCACAATACGAGTGACGAGGCAAAAACGAGGCTCCGTAGACTCCGACAAGTGGGTAGTATCTCCGATTACGTAAATGAGTTTACTACTATAATGCTAGAAGTGGAAGATCTTTCTAGCAACGATGCCCTATTCTACTTCAAAGATGGATTGAAGGAGTGGGCAAAACTTGAAGTTAATCGTGGCAAAGCCCAAACGTTGGATGATGCCATAACCATCGTGGAGAATCTCGTCGATATCTCCAAATCATCAAAGCCCGACTCAGAAAAGAGTGGGGGAGAAAGTTCAAGAAGTCTCCATGAGCGAGACGAAGAACTTTACGGCAAGCGGGACTACCAACGCGAGAAGCAGAATGGGAAGTCAAAGAGCGGCGATGCCCATCAGAATGGGAAGTTGAAGAGCGGCGCTGCCCATCAGAATGGGAAGTCGAGGAATGGCGATCCCCATCAAGGTAACTTCTCCAAGACGTTGAGACCTTGTTTTATATGTGATGAAACAGGTCATTACACCCGCGATTGCCCAACTAGGAGGGCCATCCTTAAGAATAAAGGCAATGGCTCAACGAGGTCCGAACAGATGGGCTCCATGCATCAGATAGGTGCGGTGGTACACGATGATGAGCCGAGCAAACCCTCTTCGTATGAGTACAAGTGCCTAGGAGCTTTGGTGTTCAGTGAGAGAACCAGCACGCAACCAGACAGAACGCTTCCGCAAAGCGACTCAGAAGTCCTCGACAAGCAAGAGGACGAGCAACCGAAGGCACAGTCAAAGTTGCCACCTAAGGAGGAGCAACGGGTGCCGAAGAAAACATCGAAGGCCAGCAAGCCCGACGACAAAGGCAAGGCCAAGTCAAGCAAGGGAGAAGCAGCATCTTCCTCCCAATCGTCGGCAGGAAAGGCCAAGAAGGAGCCGTAACGCCCGAAGGCAAGGAGCCAGGGACGGCCGACATCGGCAGCGAAGGAGCCAAGAAGTCTGCGTGTGACAGGAGAAGGCCAGCTGCCAACATCGAAGAACATGCGGGGCAAGCCAGCGGTGAGTCCCAAACAGACAGCAGCTACGACAGCAAACGTCCAGGAGGTGACCAAAGGTCCGCAGGCAGAATGCCGAGGACAGCTGCCATCGACAGCCAAAAGCGGCAGAGATCGTGGGCGCAAGCACAAAGCAAGCCCCAAGCAAGGAATAACAACGGCAGCAAAGACCGAGCAGAAGTCAGAACGTCCACAGGCCAAGTGCCAGGACAAGCTGCCCATGAAGACCAAGATGCCAGCACGGCCAAGGTCGAAGAAGGTCAAGAATGACCACCGAAGCTCCGAGTCAGCTGGACAAGGGGCAAAGTCTGGGGAGAAATTGGCCAACAGGGACAAAACCAGCCAAAGGACACGCAACCGGAGGCAACCATCGAAGAACCTACCACAGACGGCTACGAGGATGTCGCCGAATCAAGTGGGGGAGGATGTCACGGGCCAAGGGAAGTCTAGCAAGAGACTGCCCGTGACAAGAGCATCATATGGGCGAGAAATTTCACCAAGGGCATTTTCGTCATTTTACTGTTCAACATGTCGTCGGCCATCCCGGAAGTCACATAGGCATCGTGGCATGCCAACTAGCCCTAAGCAGCCGGGCAACGGGCCCGTGCCTGCCGGGGAGGAATTTGGGCAAGAGACAGTCCCCCCCTATAGTGTGTCTTACACCAAGTCGAGACGCACTGCCAGCGGACACTCACAAGCCCCACACACCACGGATTTTCCAAAGGTATGGTTAGAGGTTCCCATTGACCCTCATATTTTATACAGGTCCATTATGGATTATATTGGGCCTATGGCCTTTGGATCGTGCGGGGAAACTTGCCCTATTTGGGAGAATTGGCGTGCACAAAGTCCACGGGCCCGTGCTGAAGCCCAACGGGCCCGACAGCAAGACAACCTGGGTGCCAGGCCCAGCGAACCTCAGGATGGGCGAGCGGAAGGCGAGGGAGCTAGCCAGAGTCTTCTAGAATCTTCGAGGAGCTGCGAGAGACATGGACACTTAACCTCTGAATTGTGAGAGATTAGCCCAGTGCCTGCCAGAACGTGCCAGACAGCCCGAGAAGCGCCCAGAAACTTCTAGAAGCTGCCTCAACAGCTTGGGCAGCGCCTAAACTAGAATCTTCTAGGCTTGTAAATATAGCCACATGTTGTATATGATCTAGAATCTTCCTAGGTCGGTGCTAAGGCCTATAAATAGGTGCGAAGGCCATTCATTTGAGCATGTCTTGAAATCCCAAAGCTTTTAAGTGTGTAGGAGAGAGTCCTAGTCTATTGCAACACTTCGTGAATCTGTTGCATTTGGTTGTAAATCATATTTGCTTGTTAATACAAAGCATCATTCTCCCAATCCTCTCTATTTTCCCAAGTGCTTTCGGATATAACTCCCACAACTCATCCAATAGGCTTACTTAGCCGACTTTGATAGCAAGCGACTAAGTGCCACGCGGGTCCGAAATCTAGCCCCGTGACACAATGCTCTCTTTATTTTCTATTATTCATTAGGCACTCATACGCAGACAGATTTTATTCAAAAAGTCAGAAGATCATCGAAACTTACTCTTTCAGTATATGTTCTTGGCATCTCCAGTTTGCAGTTGCTGGTCCTTCCATTATTTTCTTGTTTGCTGTGCAATCTCTCTCTAGACCAAGTATGTTTCTTCATCAACACATCTGTTTTGCGACCAAATTATCTTCCTATTCTGATAGACAATTGACAAGGCACTCAAGATGAATTTGTTCTTTATGTTTATGGAGCATCAGGAATGACGTGGACGTAACGCAAAGGTTGAACATATAATCTGCTCTTTTCTGCAGAGACTCTAATCTGATTTTGCCCAACACGTTAGAGACTGTTTTTCTTTTTGAGCGTAAATTCCTCTGTTGTTGTAGAAGGTTTTGGTGATTAAACTGAAACAACCGATTGATCTCAGTTTGGCTTGCCGTTTGAACATTCTGTCAATTTTACTGATCTCCCCAAACTTCATCAACTAGTTGATTTTTTTTATTGCAGATACTTCCCTCTCGGCGGACTCTTCTCAAACAAATCAGTTCCTCATGACGAAACGCTTACCGGTAGCAAAGATTAAAGGTCGGATCAATCATTGATCGGTTTCCTTTAATCACGGTTCTAACAAGTTATTCGTGATTGCACTACCAACTCTTTGCTCGCTTGTACCTTTGATTGAAGTCTCTGAGAATAAGTGCACAACCGATTCCTCTTTTGACGAAGGATTTGAAGGCCTCAAGGATTAAAGGCCGGATCAATCATTGATCGGTTTCCTTTAATCAAGGTGTTACCAAACTTGAGGTTGAGTCTAGCTAAAGTGCAACTAAGATGTCTTCCAAAGGTAAATTTACCATCAAACTTGTGAATAAAAGCTAATGGACTTCAAATGTGTTTGATGATTGATATTTGGTGAATGGATTACACTCTTGAAAGAACAATTTTTTGTTGACATGATTTTTGGGACTTTAAAATTTAAGGGGAAATGCTGCCGAAATTTTAAAAAATTTAATTTTTACCTTTAACTTGGCAGAAACCCCTTTTATCAAGAAACCAACTGCTCCACCTCTAAGAAAGTCACACCCAAATCCTCCTGGAAAAAGTGCTGGTGAACTCGGAAAAGCACATCAACCTGACACAATCAAAATGAATTTTAATGATGATGAATTGTATGCTTTTTTGCCGACTGGTCGAGACAAACCTCCTCAAGTGCCTTTTCCAATATCTCAAGAGGGAGAACTTCTTTTGATGAAATCTGGTCTTCTCACTGTCCGACATGTTAAATGCAAAAGTTGGCCCCGTCTTGCTAGTGAAAATGCCACAAAAGCATGGTCTACCTGGGTGAATCGGTTGAAGCCGATGTATGAGAGACAATGGTGCAATCTTGGAATCAATGAGTTGATTAAAATGTCCCAGATAGAGCTTCCAGTAAACAAGAATCTTTTGTATGCATCTTTGGGTTTCTGGTCACGTAACTATAATGCTTTTCTATTTCCACCTGTATCGATGACTGTTACCTTGAGGGATGTGCTTGCGCTAATAGGACTACCAGTGATTGGCCCTGAGATACCTTCCTTAGTTCGACATGAGCTTCCAGAATTCTTCAAGAATTACAAAACTGTGGATTGGGTGAGGCTGATCGAATATATGGCTAATCATCCTCCAAAGAGAAAGCGGGTTGATCATTTTCTCTTTTTGTGGACTCTTGTTTGCCGATATATTTTTTACAATGCATCTGGCAAAGTAACTGCATAATACAAGGAGATTGCATATGAGCTTGCAACTGGGAAAAAATTGGCTTTAGGATCCATGTTGTTGGGTGCAACTTATCATCACATTGCCCACGTGGTCTCTAATGAACCTTTCACCCGCCTTGGCGGAAACCTCTGGATCGTTCAATTGTGGCTCCTTGCTTACTTTCCTCAGCTTCAAAGTTCTGTTTTAGACACATGTATGCCCATTGGTCAGTCTCTGATGAGTTGTAGAACCAAAATGACCCAGACCAGGAAGTTCTTCAAGTTTTTCTCTTGTTTGAAAGATAAGCCTCCGTTGAGGTTCACTTATTGTTTCTCTAGACTGCCAGAATCTGGAAGAATAATGAAAGCTTCTACAATCAACCTGGATGAGACATATGAAATGTGGAAGTCGTTCTTATCAACTCGTTTCCTCCATGTCGGTGCCACCTTCAAGCCAACTATCACAGGGACGACGGCGTGTTTCGAGTTGTATTGGCCAGCATTGTGTGCTCGACAGTTTGGCCTTATTCAGGTCATTCCTTCTCCCCCTTTGCTCCCTTTGGAAGAACGTTACAAAGTTTCTGAATCTTGTGTACATCGGCTTCTCAATGATGGGTTTCACTTCAAATTGTCAAAAGTGGGCAAGGCCTCTTTAATTGTTACTAATGAGTTTGACTAGTGGTGGTCTTTACGTCTTCCTTACCTTCAACAAAAAGTAGAAGCATCAGGTAAATTTCTTGACTGACTTCTTTCTGCTTCCTCTCATCTCTGATTTGAACCAGACCATTCACACATACTTCACACAGGGAAGGTGATCGATGAGGAAGATGCCAATGAAGATGAAGATAGTGATGTTGTTGTGGCCGATGTTGCTCCTGATGAATCTATCGACCTCAACGACTTCCCTGAAGCAGATTTTGCTTTCCTTGCCCAAGTTAACTATTATATATTTCTCTTTAGGTCCTCCGTCTTCTCCATGGCGCCTTGAAAATTACACATTAATTTTCTATACTACTAAAGAAAACTTCAATTGAAAATTGAAGGGAATAGATGAGAAGAGAAATTACAATAGATAGTAGAAAGGCAGGACGCGCAGGCCCTATTTCAAAAATACCAAAAGAATAAAAGAGGGTCCAAATATGTCCATAACTCCAAACATGCAAAGACTCAATTAAATAAATTTAATTTGTTGATTACATAACTGATTTATGTAATATTTATGTTAATCACATTAACTTATCAAATTAATTTCCATCTAATTTTACTTCTAACCGTTTTGTATCTTTATATTAATTCTTAGATTAATATAACCATACAAAACTTCAATCATGCATGTCCCAATTATTTTGATTTCAATTCATTTAACGCTTTGATTTACAACTTGGTAAAACAAACTTTTAAACGATTATTCATTCGATAATCAAAACAGAAAACTATTAATTTCTGAAAACATTCTAAAACAATTTTAAAGCGGTTTTCAGAAATAGGATAGTCTACAATAGATTTCCGTTTTATCATTTAGAATTAATAAAACTAATTTTATCAACCTAACTATAAAACTAATAGATTTTGTTATAATGATTATCAACCGAAATAATTAGGAACATAAGCATAATCAGATTTAATTAACAATTAATCAAAACTTTATTTATCTTTAGAATTAATCAATCAACACTATTTGTCAATTAATCCTAACCATAAATATTTATTCAATCCTATTGAAAACTTCTATATTTTCATATATGAAATAACGGATTTAACGATGGCTCTGATACCACTGTTGGAAATAGGGCTAAGGTATAGCAGCGGAAATATAAAATTTTAGCCTACTTCCTTTTAACCATAGGATCCGTTAATCGTTATTTCATATAAAGAGGGATAAGAAGATATACCTTTCGATGATCAATCTACCGTTGCAAACGAAGTGCCCACAACTTCAAAGGAGATGTAAACTGTTTACCAATCTGCCCCTATTCAAAACAGACCTTCCAGACCTCCGAACGACAATCTCTTCAGTGGAAACGTGGAAGAATGTGTCTAGAAGCTACTGTCCAAAAATCGCGACGATCCGACGGTTCAATCTCCGGGAATCCTCGAAATAGTGAACTGACCTGATGTAGGCGAAGAAAAACGAATTTCTCCCTTTTGATTGTTTTTCCTTCTTTCGTGAACACGGTGAGATTAACTTAGAATCAACCCTTATGAGATGCAACCAAAATAGATTGCCTCTAATAAACCAACACAAGATCAAAGAGAAAGAGGGATGAATAAGATTAATCAATCGATGGAAAGCCGTATGAATTCTTGTCCACGAACTTGGGGATGGGAATTCACATTCTCTCTCTAAATGCAATTTTCGAAAAACTCAAGTAGGGGAGGAAGAAGCATCAATCGAAATTCACATGTAGGAGGGGTATATATATTTGCTTGTATCTAAACCCTAGTTAGATAGGAATAGGTTACTTAATAGGAATCCAATTCGGAATAGGATTTCTAATTATTATCTTACTATATATCTAATATAATTAGGATAATAATAAATAACCTAGTTAGATAATAATAGGAGTATATTAATCTAATTAAAACTCCTAACTTGATTATCTCTTAATTAATTTAATTTCACAATCCTAATCAAATTAGGATGAATGGAATAAATTAATTCCTTACTCAAATACATATAAATTTCGGCCCCTCCATGTAATTGGGCCTTACTGGGCTTAATTTTGGGCTTCCATCTATTAATCATATCCATCTCTCTTTTGTTTCCAAGTCTTATGTGTGATCCATTAGGTTCTTACTACTTCTGGCCGTATGCAACTATTAAATTAATTTCTTCAAGAATTATATTTAATCATTGCATAACGGAATGATGAACAGAGCATGTTATCGGCATGTCCGTAATCATTCCCCCAGAGTCCGTTAAGAAGACAGGTTGATTCTGCCGTTAACCCTTCCGTATTAGTTACAGTATAATTCGATCCTTTATCAACTACATCCTTGAACTGAATCTTATGACTATGGATGATGTCAAGTCATATATAGCGAGACGTTCGTTTTACTTGTACAGACCGAGTCAACTCAAATAGATAGGTTAAGTGAAATCTGTATTTCTTCTCTTAAGCTATCACCTTGCAAGGATTTAGAGTCGAGTCTTCCACAAGCGATCCTTGGACGTATCTCCCATTCGTCGGGAGTGATAAATGCTCAATCCAATGTATAACTACCCTGACATTACCTCATGTGACACCCAACCTTTGCAGTTCACACCCCAGAGTCATCTCTGTTAAGGATCGTGGGACCACGCGATCAAAGTCTCACATTCAGTAATTCAGGATGACCAATTAACATTCCTTTGAGTCTGAGGATTATTTATACCTATTAATACCAATGAGATGAACAGGTGACAAGGACGAATCTACCCATCCTGTTATCTCAAATCGGATCCCCAATCCTGATGAACGACGTTTCATCGGATCTATGTAACTGTCCAGATATCTATATATATGAAGCTTGTGAGATCAGCTTTCTGTCGGACAGAAGACATTGTTACATACAAGTCTCAACAGTGATATATCAATCCTAAACATATCACTTGACTTGGGGTGGTTTTAAGTTTATTAGTTTATTATAAAGTTTTGTCTCACTTCATGCTTGTATGAACACTTTATAATCACTTTAAACAAACTTACGGATTTCCTTTTATTAGACTTTATTTAGTGCTTTAAAAGGGATTGCCTTTATATAGTTATAAAACATATATCTTATTAAAATAAATGATATAAAGAACAATTCATTTACAATAAGTTTGTATCCTGCAAAAATTGTCTATAGGACACTAAACCCCAACATACTCCCACTTGGACTAAAGCCAATTGTTTCTAAAACTTATCCCAGTAGAAGTTAAATGACGATCATGTACTTTCTGGGCTAATGGCTTTGTCAACGGATCTGCAACGTTGTCCTCGGTAGGTACTCTTTCTATTCTCACATCTCCTCTAGCCACAATCTCTCTGATGATGTGGTATCGCTTTAGGTAGTGCTTGGATGCATTATGAGACCGTGTTTCCTTTGCTTGCGCAATGGCTCCATTGTTATCACAGTACAGAGTAATGGGATTGACAATGTCAGGCACCACTCCTAGTTCTGTAATGAACTTTCTAATCCAAACTGCTTCCTTTGCTGCTTCCGCAGCAGTGATGTACTCTGACTCGGTCGTAGAGAAAGTTACGCTTCCCTGCTTGGAACTCTTCCAACTGACCGCGCCCCCATTCAAGATAAACAGGTATCCTGATTGGGATTTAAAATCATTCTCATCTGTGAGATGACTAGCATCGGAAAATCCTTCAATTTTCAGATCTCCTTCTCCGTACACTAGGAACATATCTTTAGTCCTTCTCAAGTACTTAAGAATGTTCTTGACAGCAATCCGATGTTCGTCTCCCGGATTCCCTTGGTAGCGACTCGTTACAGATAACGCGAACGCTACGTCAGGTCTAGTGCATAGCATAGCATACATAATCGAACCGATCACGCTGGCATACGGGACTACAGCCATACGTCATTTGTCATCATCAGTTTTAGGACATTGATGATTGTTTAACTTCACTCCATGTACCATGGGTAAGTTACCTCGTTTCGATTCAAGCATGCTAAACCGATTTAGCACCTTTTCAATGTATGTAGCCTGTGAAAGACCAAGCAGTCTACGCGATCTATCTCTATAGATCTTTATACCAAGTATATAGGCTGCTTCACCAAGGTCTTTCATTGAGAAGTTACCGGATAACCATACTTTCACCGATTTTAATAGAGCAATGTCATTTCCCATTAATAGTATATCGTCCACATATAGTATGAGAAATGCTATAGAGCTCCCACTTGCTTTCTTGTAAATGCAAGCTTCTTCGCAATTTTGTTCGAAACCAAATTGTTTAATGGTTTTGTGAAAACGCTTATTCCAGCTTCTAGATGCTTGCTTGAGTCCATAAATGGATCTCTGAAGTTTGCAAACTTTATTTGCATCCTTTGATATGAAACCTTCAGGTTGCATCATGTATACATCCTCAAGCAGGTTTCCGTTTAGGAAAGCTGTTTTCACATCCATTTGCCAAATCTCATAATCAAAATGAGCGGCAATTGCAAGCATGATTCTGATTGATTTGGACATAGCAACGGGAGAGAAGGTTTCGTCATAATCAATGCCTTGTTTTTGACGATATCCTTTCGCTACCAACCTAGCTTTGTAGGTGCTAACCTTTCCATCCATGTCAGTCTTCCTTTTGAAGATCCACCTGCACCCAATGGGTTTTATCCCCTCGGGTGGATCAACCAAAGTCCACACTTGGTTAGTATACATGGAATCCATTTCAGAATCCATGGGCTCAAGCCATGCTTTAGAATCTAGACTAGTAAGAGCCTCTTCGTAGTTTTCGGGTTCGTCGTCTAACATGGGAACCTCGTCATCATCTCCCACTAGAAAACCATATCTAACTGGGAGTTCACGAACTCTTCGTGATCTATGAATAGGTGCCACTAGAGTCTCATCTAATGGGACTTCTTCGGGTACTTCAACCGCTTCTGTTGTTTCAGCCGGCGTCTCTTCCTCTTGAACTTCGTCGAGTTCAATCACGCTTCCCTTTTGTGTTTCTTCGAGAAACTCTTTCTCTAAGAAGGTTGCGTATCTGGATACTATTACTTTCTGATCATCTGGATGATAGAAGTAATACCCTACGGTCTCTTTGGGATATCCAATGAAGAAACATTTATCAGATTTAGAATCTAATTTGTCGGACGCAATGCGTTTGACATATGCCGAACAACCCCATACTCTCATAAATGAGAACACAGGTTTCCTACCAACGAACAATTCATACGGTGTGGAACTAGCAGATTTAGTTGGTACTCGATTTAGGGTGAAGAGGGCGGTTTCTAAGGCATAGCCCCAGAACGTCTTTGGAAGTAAGGCCATGCTCATCATGGATCGTACCATATCTAATAGGGTACGGTTTCTCCTCTCGGATACACCATTGTGTTGTGGTGTATAGGGAGGTGTCCATTGCGAGCATATCCCACATTCAGTTAGATAATTCAGAAAATTATCAGAAAGATATTCGCCACCTCGATCGGATCGAAGCGTCTTTATTTTCTTTCCTAATTGATTTTCTACTTCATTCTTGAAGCATTTGAACTTGTCAAAAGCTTCTGACTTGTGCTTCATCAAGTAGACATAACCATATCGAGTATGGTCATCTATGAAGCTAATGAAGTATCTGAATCCTCCTCTTGCTTGGACTGACATAGGACCACATACATCCGAATGAATGAGTCCTAGAGTGTCTGATACACGCTCACCTTTATTGCTAAAGGGTGTCTTTGTCATTTTACCTTTTAAACACGATTCGCATGTTTCCAATGATTCAGAATCGATTGGATCTATAAGCCCATCTGAATGTAGCTTTTAGTATGCGTCTCTTGTTTATATGACAATCCCACAAGCAAGTTGAATTATCTAGCTTATGTCTTTTGGTATCAATTGTGAAAACAGAAATCTAACACATAAATCCCATTTTGTGATATTCCTGAAAAATAGAAAATCCCATCTCTATAAAATCACAATGTTTGTTCTTTATCGAACATACCAGATGTTGGAGTACCGGCTTTTCCCTTCTGGAGGGTAGCTCGGTACAAAGAACAATTTCTCTTCCAATGCCCCACGTCACCATAATAGTGGCACTTTCTTTTAGGCTTCTTCACTTCCTTTCCCTTAACTTTAGTGGGCATGGCTCCTTTACCTTTCTTGGGATATTTAGGATTGGGAGAATTCCCTTTCCTGTTCTTTGATCCCTCTATGACAATAGCCGGTATTGCCTTGTCTTTCTTTATATCGGGCTCAACTGACTTGAGCATAGTTGCAAGCTCTTTAAGAGAGGTTTGCAAGTCATTCATCTAATAGTTCATGATGAACTATGAATAACTCTTTGGGAGGGATTGAAGAATTAAGTCTACACTTAGTTCGTTATCCATCGCGAATTCAATACTAGAAAGTTTGGTAATATAGCCAATCATCTTGACACAATGTGTCATGATTGATGTGCCCTCTTGCATCCTGCAACGATATAACCATTTGGATATCTCGTAGCGTTTGCACCTGGTTTGTTTCCCAAACAGTTCCTTTAGGTGCATGATGACGGAATAGGCATCCATCTCCTCATGTTGCCTTTGTAATTCCGACGTCATCGATGCAAGTATGATGCAACCGGCATGATCATCATCAGCCTTGTGCTTCTGGTAAGCATCAATTTCCTCGATGGGAGTATCATCCTCAGGGATAGGGGGTATCAATGTATCAAATACATACCCTATTTTATCGAACTTCAAAACAATTTTGATGTTGCGATACCAGTCGGTGAAGTTTGAACTATTCAATTTGTTATCAGTGAATGTATTTTGCAGATTGGTGTTAGTCATGATTTTAAGAGTGTTTAATTAAACTGAGAGTGAGAAAGAGTAAACGTATGTTATTCATTTGTTTTAAAGTGTAACAATCTAAAATTATAGGCCTTTTAATTTATTTCAGATTGCTCCCACTATTTTGCCAAATTAATAACCCTCCATATTAATTCGAAGAATTTCACAAATCCTTTAGTGAGCTAGGATCCTAACTCCTGAGATTTCGCCTTAACTTTAGCCAACAAACTAGTCTCATTCGTTAGGTAGATTCATTCAATCAATCACATCTCGAATGTGACTCCTAGGTTATTGGGTTACTAACCACATTAGTAACTAATATGTCATTCATATTAATCCCAACCACTTTGCCCATTAGTGTATGACAACATGACTTTTGCCAACCAATTGTCATACTCTAATTTAAGTATTACCCCATATTCATGAAAGAACTATTTTCGATAATCCAGGTGTTACCATAAGACCCCGAGCTTGACTTTTGCCAACAACCCAAAGGCCCCCAGTACTGCCGGCTGAATTATAATATTAGGAAGGGGCAACCGATTTTAATAACTTATTTATTTACTTAACTTTTTAATGAGGGATTTTTATTTAAAGTCTCATAATCTAACTTAGTCTTGATTTTCTTTAGCATACATCAGACATACATTCACACATACATTGGCGTTATGGACATATCATCTAAATTATTCCGCCGAGCCAGAGACGGAATAAAAGGGCAAACCTAAGGAAATACTAACTATTATATATTTCTCTTTAGGTCCTCCGTCTTCTCCATGGCGCCTTGAAAATTACACATTAATTTTCTATACTACTAAAGAAAACTTCAATTGAAAATTGAAGGGAATAGATGAGAAGAGAAATTACAATAGATAGTAGAAAGGCAGGACGCGCAGGCCCTATTTCAAAAATACCAAAAGAATAAAAGAGGGTCCAAATATGTCCATAACTCCAAACATGCAAAGACTCAATTAAATAAATTTAATTGGTTGATTACATAACTGATTTATGTAATATTTATGTTAATCACATTAACTTATCAAATTAATTTCCATCTAATTTTACTTCTAATCGTTTTGTATCTTTATATTAATTCTTAGATTAATATAACCATACAAAACTTCAATCATGCATGTCCCAATTATTTTGATTTCAATTCATTTAACGCTTTGATTTACAACTTGGTAAAACAAACTTTTAAACGATTATTCATTCGATAATCAAAACAGAAAACTATTAATTTCTGAAAACATTCTAAAACAATTTTAAAGCGGTTTTCAGAAATAGGATAGTCTACAATAGATTTCCGTTTTATCATTTAGAATTAATAAAACTAATTTTATCAACCTAACTATAAAACTAATAGATTTTGTTATAATGATTATCAACCGAAATAATTAGGAACATAAGCATAATCAGATTTAATTAATAATTAATCAAAACTTTATTTATCTTTAGAATTAATCAATCAACACTATTTGTCAATTAATCCTAACCATAAATATTTATTCAATCCTATTGAAAACTTCTATATTTTCATATATGAAATAACGGATTTAACGATGGCTCTGATACCACTGTTGGAAATAGGGCTAAGGTATAGCAGCGGAAATATAAAATTTTAGCATACTTCCTTTTAACCATAGGATCCGTTAATCGTTATTTCATATAAAGAGGGATAAGAAGATATACCTTTCGATGATCAATCTACCGTTGCAAACGAAGTGCCCACAACTTCAAAGGAGATGTAAACTGTTTACCAATCTGCCCCTATTCGAAACAGACCTTCCAGACCACCGAACGACAATCCCTTCGGTGGAAACGTGGAAGAATATGTCTAGAAGCTACTGTCCAAAAATCGCGACGATCCGACGGTTCAATCTCCGGGAATCCTCGAAATAGTGAACTGACCTGATGTAGGCGAAGAAAAACGAATTTCTCCCTTTTGATTGTTTTTCCTTCTTTCGTGAACACGGTGAGATTAACTTAGAATCAACCCTTATGAGATGCAACCAAAATAGATTGCCTCTAATAAACCAACACAAGATCAAAGAGAAAGAGGGATGAATAAGATTAATCAATCGATGGAAAGCCGTATGAATTCTTGTCCACGAACTTGGGGATGGGAATTCACATTCTCTCTCTAAATGCAATTTTCGAAAAACTCAAGTAGGGGAGGAAGAAGCATCAATCGAAATTCACATGTAGGAGGGGTATATATATTTGCTTGTATCTAAACCCTAGTTAGATAGGAATAGGTTACTTAATAGGAATCCAATTCGGAATAGGATTTCTAATTATTATCTTACTATATATCTAATATAATTAGGATAATAATAAATAACCTAGTTAGATAATAATAGGAGTATATTAATCTAATTAAAACTCCTAACTTGATTATCTCTTAATTAATTTAATTTCACAATCCTAATCAAATTAGGATGAATGGAATAAATTAATTCCTTACTCAAATACATATAAATTTCGGCCCCTCCATGTAATTGGGCCTTACTGGGCTTAATTTTGGGCTTCCATCTATTAATCATATCCATCTCTCTTTTGTTTCCAAGTCTTATGTGTGATCCATTAGGTTCTTACTACTTCTGGCCGTATGCAACTATTAAATTAATTTCTTCAAGAATTATATTTAATCATTGCATAACGGAATGATGAACAGAGCATGTTATCGGCATGTCCGTAATCATTCCCCCAGAGTCCGTTAAGAAGACAGGTTGATTCTGCCGTTAACCCTTCCGTATTAGTTACAGTATAATTCGATCCTTTATCAACTACATCCTTGAACTGAATCTTATGACTATGGATGATGTCAAGTCACATATAGCGAGACGTTCGTTTTACTTGTACAGGCCGAGTCAACTCAAATAGATAGGTTAAGTGAAATCTGTATTTCTTCTCTTAAGCTATCACCTTGCAAGGATTTAGAGTCGAGTCTTCCACAAGCGATCCTTGGACGTATCTCCCATTCGTCGGGAGTGATAAATGCTCAATCCAATGTATAACTACCCTAACATTACCTCCTGTGACACCCAACCTTTGCAGTTCACACCCCAGAGTCATCTCTGTTAAGGATCGTGGGACCACGCGATCAAAGTCTCACATTCAGTAATTCAGGATGACCAATTAACATTCCTTTGAGTCTGAGGATTATTTATACCTATTAATACCAATGAGATGAACAGGTGACAAGGACGAATCTACCCATCCTGTTATCTCAAATCGGATCCCCAATCCTGATGAACGACGTTTCATCGGATCTATGTAACTGTCCAGATATCTATATATATGAAGCTTGTGAGATCAGCTTTCTGTCGGACAAAAGACATTGTTACATACAAGTCTCAACAGTGATATATCAATCCTAAACATATCACTTGACTTGGGGTGGTTTTAAGTTTATTAGTTTATTATAAAGTTTTGTCTCACTTCATGCTTGTATGAACACTTTATAATCACTTTAAACAAACTTACGGATTTCCTTTTATTAGACTTTATTTAGTGCTTTAAAAGGGATTGCCTTTATATAGTTATAAAACATATATCTTATTAAAACAAATGATATAAAGAACAATTCATTTACAATAAGTTTGTATCCTGCAACAATTGTCTATAGGACACTAAACCCCAACAGATACCCCTCCTTTAAAAAGGCAAAAAATGGATAAGTCCTCTCATATTCCGGCTGATACCATTGATGAAGGTGATGAAGGCAACCAGGCAGGGCATGATGGTGTACTTTCTGTAGCACAAGTTGATTGTACTTCGCCATCAGTAGGTGAGATCCCTGCTTCAGGCGTGGTCAATATCCCTCAACCTCCATCTTCTTCTGAACTAGCCATCATAGACCATGTAGGGGAACTTCCATCAAAGAATGACACTCCCATTGTTTCTGGATCTGAGGTAAATGAAACCTACTTCCAACTTTAGGTTTTTTTTATTAATAGATTTCTTTACTTTTGATCAAGCACTCCTAGATAGAATTGCTGGGGTAAAAGATTTTCCTCTTGAGGATCCTTCTTCTAACATCGACTTCTCCTTTCTTGAGAATGACACTCATAGTGATGCACCTGATAAAGACCATACTTCTGCCTCTAAGAATATGATACGATCGATACTTGATCTTGATATATCCTCAATTTGTACTCAACATTTGACGATGCTCTTTTCGACTATTGATGATCTTATTCACCGCTCCTCTTCTGCTGAGTTTAAGAAACGCTTGACTAACTTCAAGACTCAAGTTCACTCATGGCATTCTGATTCTTCTGCTGTGAAACCTCAGTTGGCCCTCTTAAGTGACAAGTTAGATTCATGTGCCTCTGATCACCTCCTTTACCAGAAGTTGTGTGAAAGTAACTCTATTGCTGACCAAGAAGTTGAGTCTTCCATTGAATTGATCGACCAAAGGTATAAAAAGATGGAAGAAGTCAAGAAACTATTGAAGACAGTTGAAGATGAACTGATGAGCTCGATAGTCCAAGGTGAAAAGTTGCGCCACCTCTAGAAAGATAGGTGGGAGAAGAAGAGACTTATGGAAAACTCTTTGAGATCAAACTATGACCAACCTAAAGCATGGGTTGCCGAACGTCAAAAACTTCGATCTGCTTCTCGGGCTTGTTGGGAAGATCTGAAGACCATAGATTTAGAGGATGTTTGATTTGATTCCCTTCTAGATAGATTTTTTTGTTAAACATATTTGATAGACATTGAATGATGAATAAATTGCGGCCTTGTGGTCTGCTATTATTTTATTGCAAACAGAATACGGCTATAAGCCAGCTTTACAATTTTCAAAGTGAAATTGCTTTGCATTACATCAAATACATATTGCCTATATCCTATGGCTGATGCTCCCTCAGTTCCTAAAGGGTGGGATAGAATTTCTTGAGGTACTTTCCATTGATGAACCTCTTATGTGGCTCCCCTTGCAAGCTGACTAACCAATAAGAGTTTCCTTTTAGAACTTGGAAGACTTTGAATGGTCCTTGCCAATTTGATGACCATTTTCCATATGCTCTATCTTTAGTCCCAACTGGTAAGATGAGTTTCCAAACCATGTCTCCTTCTTCAAAGGTATTTTTCTTCACTCTCTTATTGTATGCTTTGGTTACTTTCTTTTTCCGGGCGATCATTCGATCAAATGCTTGCATTCTAGCTTCATCAGATCCTTCAAGTTCCATCGTCATAGCTTCTGTGTATTCTGCTGGAGTGAGTTCATTTTGTCTGGCTACTCTCAGGGATGGCACTACTACCTTCATAGGAAGCACGCAATCATGTCCATATGTTAATGAGAAAGGACTGACGCCTGTGGCACTCCTTTTTGATGTTCTGTATGCCCATAAAGTTTCTCAAAGTAAGATGTGCCATTCCCTGGGATTATCTTCGATCATCTTTTCAAGGATGTTGATGAGAACTTTGTTGGAGGCCTCAGCTTAACCATTAGCTTGTGGATAATGAGGAGTAGAGTGCAACAACTTGATTCCATAATCTTCCATGAAGTCCTTCATGTCATCTCCGGTGAACATAATTCCTTGGTCTGTGATAATTGACTGGGGGATCCCGTACCTGTGAATGATGTTCTCCTTAATGAACTTCACAACATCTCTCTGGTCCACTTTCTTCATTGGTAAGGCCTCCACCCATTTTGTGAAGTAGTCTGTTGCCACGATCATAAAGTTGTGCCCTTTTGATGATGGAGGATAAATTTTCCCTATCAAATAAATTGCCCATCCTCTAAAGGGCCATGGCTTGACGACTGCGTACATCTCATCCGCAGGAACTCTTTGAATCTGCCCATATCTTCGGCATCGGTGGCATCCTTTTGCATAAGACATACAATCCTTCAGCATAGATGGCCAGAAGTATCCATGTCTCCTGATGAGCCACTTCATCTTGATGCCTGCCTGATGAGCTCCACATACTCCTTCATGGACTTATTTCATAACTTCCATGATGTCTGGAAATCCTAAGCATTTTAGCAAAAGTCCATCTACATTTTTGCGGTACAAGTCACCTTCCATCAACAAGAAGTTCAATGCTCTAATCTTGAGGGAATAAGGTACTCATCTTCCTAGGTTCGACAAATACTCCTTGATGGGACTCCTCCAGTCACTAGCTAGATTGACATCTGTATTGAATGTCTCCACATGAATTCCCCTCTCCATGATGGAAGGATGTCTGAGCTTCTTGATCATTATCAACTTATGGCTGAGTTATTCCGACATTTTCAAACCAGAGGCTATTTGAGCTAGCTCATTAGCCTCCCAGTATCTCTCTTGGAACATGAAGAAAGGAAAAGTCATTGAATTCCTGCAGTAGTTGAACAGCGGCTATATAATATGGAGCCAAGCTGAGACTAGTGCATTTGTATTCTCCTTATAGTTGCCTCAGCACGAGTTGGGAATCCCCTTGGATCAAGACTTCATCTGCTCCTAACTCCCTCAAGATCTCTAGGCCAATGACCGCATCTTTATATTCGGCCTGATTGTTCGTACATTTGAAATCCAGGTTGAAAGACATTGTTGTTTTGGTTCCCACGGGGGATATAATGACTACTCCTGCTCCTACAGATCTCTCGGTGCTAGATCCATCAAATTTCAAAATCCAGCGGGATTTTTCAACACTGAAGATTGGTAGATCTTGATCTATTTCATCCTTCACATCAAGACATGGGTGATCTGCAAGGAAATCTGCAAGTGCTTGCCCCTTCACTGATTTTTGAGGATAGTACACCAGAGTAAACTCTGCCAAAGCCAGTGACCACTTTCCAATCCTCCCAGTTATGAGTGGCTTATTCAACATGTACTTGATCAAGGCAGTCAGAGATACCACCAACACCCCAATCATATAATGCCGCAGTTTGGTACAAGCAAAATACAATGTAAGGCATAGTTTCTCAATTGGTGAATATTTTACCTTAATTGCATTCAAGAATCTACTCAAATAATATATTGCCTGCTCATATCCTTTGGAATTATTTTGTGCTAACAAGCATCCAATGGAATCATGAGCGGCAGATAGATAAAGTTTCAGAGGTACACCTGGCCTTGGCGGCATAAGTACATGAGGTTTTCATAGATACTCTTTGATACTCTGGAAGGCTTCCTGATGGTGTTCCTCCCATTTGAATTCATCTTCTTTCTTTAACCGCAGCAAATAAAAAAATGTCTTAGATTTTCCAGCCAAGTTGGAGATGAACCTCCTGAGATAATTCACTTGCCCCAAGAACCGCTGAAGCTCCTTTTTTGTTTGAGGGGATTTGAACTCCATGATCGCCTTGGCTTTGTTCTGATCTATTTCCACGCCTCTTTGGTGCACCAGGAACCCAAGGAAGTTTCCAGCTTTCACCCCAAAAGCACACTTAAGGGGATTGAGTTTTAATTGATTCTCCCTCATCCTTTGAAAACCACATCTCAAGTGATCTATGTGCTCCAATTTTTTTTTGGACTTTATGACGATGTCATCAATGTAAACTTCAAGATTTTTTCCAATCATATCATGGAAAATGGCATTCATGGCTCTTTGGTAGGTAGCACCTGCATTCTTCAAGCCAAAAGGCATTACCAGCCACTCAAATGTCCCAATAGCACATGGACATCGAAAGGCGGTCTTTGAAGTATCTTCTTCAGCAATGGCGATTTGATTGTATCCTGCCACACAATCTAAAAAAGATAAAAGCTCATTGTTAGCTACTGCATCCACCAACATGTTTGCCATGGGCATCACATACACATCCTTCGGAGTTGCTGTGTTAAGGTCTCTGAAGTCCACACAAACTCGTAGCTTGCCATTCTTCTTTGCCACCGGTACAACATTAGATAATCATTGAGCATACCTGATGGGTCCTATGAATCCAGCTTTCAGAAACTTTTCAATTTCTTTATTTACCTTCAATTCTACCTCTTTGGACATTCTTCTGGGAGGTTGTTTATAAGGTTTGAATTCTGGCTTCATTGGCAGACGATGCTCCACCAACTTTCTACTAAGTCCAGGCATCTCATGATACTCCCATGCAAAGCAATCCTTGTACTCTTGCAACAATGCAATGAGTTTCTCTTTGATGTGTGGATCCAAAAGACTACTGATGTATGTACATCTTGGGTTCTCAGAAGTTCCCAAGTTCACTTCCTCCAATGGATCTCTAGCCAATGATCTGTCATCCTCCAGTGGTGAAGGAGCTGGTTTCAATTCATCTATCTGGATGACGTTTTCACTTTCTTCTTCATAGAGTACTTCAGCACCTAGAGCCTCCATACCTTCTTCCTTCTGCAATTCCTCCAACACCTGCTGTACTTGGGATTTTTGTATGGCAGCGGCAGCTACTGCCATTTCTTTCTCATTATGCTTATTAATCATCGGTTTCTTCGATGATCGGTTCTCCCAACGCTCCCCAAGCTTTGGATGGAACGATGGCTGATGGTTGGAGGATAGCTTTCCCTTTGTTCTGACATTGCTTCTTCCAGGTGATACTTTTGGGTCCCCCTCTCTTGCTTTCACCTCTGAACTCTATTGGACCCACAACTCCATCATAGTACCTTGCCTCCACGAAATCAGCTTGAGTTGTAATTGGTTTCCCATCTGCCTAGACAACTTCCACTTTATTTCCTTTCCAAAAAAGCAAGAATTGATGGAGTGAAGACGACACACACCAATTGGCATGAATCCAGTCTCTCCCTAGCAAGATTTGATAGCTTGCTGTTGAATCAACAACGAAGAATGCTGCCATAGATGTGTTGCTTCCCACAGTAATATCTACTGGAAGAACTCCTAAGGTTTTGCTGGTTTCCCCTATGAAAGCTGACACCATAACCTCTGTGGAAATTAGATCTTCTATTGACTTCCCCAAGGTCTTCATCATCCTAAATGGCATGATATTCACTACAGAGCCATTATCGATCAACACCTTTGATACTGGCTTGCCATTTAGATGTGCCTTGATATAAAGAGGCCTGATATGTTTGGTCATGCTATCTGCAGGTTTCTCAAAAACCACTCTTTTTGGTTCTCCTGGGCCACTCGATTGAATTGTGACCCTACTGGTGAATGAATCTCTCTTCTCGGGAATAGGTGAACTATTCTCCTTTTTAGCAAGATGATCCCTTGAACTTCCTAGGAAGTCAGCTGGCAATGTCACTGATGTTGTTGCACACCTGATAGGTATCACCATGTCACCTATTCGCACATTTTGAATGATTTCCTCTGGTTCCTCCTCTGAAACTATTGGTTCTGGCTCACCAGCTTTCACTTCTTCTTTCTGTGCTGGTTCCCCTACTTCCTCTTTCTCATCATGGTGTCTTTCAACAGCTGCCCTCTTACGTTGCATCCTTCTCTTCTGTGTTCTTGTAAGAGGTTGGGGGAACTTTTTATGGCGCACCACGTGCCACTTACCAGAAGTTTCTACTTGAGGCACCACAAAATGAGGTCTCCTCTGATTGGCAGTTGGGGAATACTTCTCTCGGTGAAATTCACTTTTTAGAGGTTTTTGATTCCTCTCGGTCTGAACCCTTCTTTCATAGTGATTCTCTCCGATGCTCTTCACTTCTAATCGAATTTTTGACTTCTGCCCCCCTTGCTCCCTGATGTTAGCTTGAAGTTCATCAGGACCTCTGAGATACTTCTTAGGGATCCAAGTATGGTAACTTCTGCCTTTCTCCTTCTTGGACTCTGTAAGTCTCAAACGAAGGTCTTCTTTCTTCCTATTGAGGACATCTTGCATATCTACTGCCACCATGTTCATAGTCACCACCAGTGGAAAAGGATCTTCATCAACCAACATTACTTCTTTCTTCTCTGGGAACTTAAGAATTCCCTTGTTGATTCTTTCCTGAACTGCATTCTTGAAGCCCTAACAATTGTTGGTTGCATGATTCCAGGAATCATGATACTTGCAATATGTCTTCCCTTTGATTTCCTCTTTTGTTGGCAATTTATGACCTGCAGGCAAAGTAATAAACTTCTCCTTTAAGAGAAAGTCAAACAGAGCATCACTCTTGGACATATCAAAGCTCAATTGCGGAGGTTTATCATTGAAAGATTTCTTTGCTACATCATATCCTCCGGTGGAGTGGAGTAAAGGGCAAACATGAGTCCCTGTACTTTTAAGATCTGCCACTGCAACCTCATGGTATATTTCTTGGCAATACGTTCCCATGGCACTCTTCTTTCTGTGACTCTCTTCCCGCAACAGATCTTCGTACTCTGTCACCTTGGCAGCTAACTCATAAAAGTCTCTGAACTCCATCCCTTGGAACTTCTTCCTCAGCTCAATGTCAAGTACCCTTTGGGCCATCTTTACGTACTCCACCTCAGGGAGATAGACATTGCATCTGTTCCTCATCTTTTTGAAACGAGCAATGAACTGGTCTGCTCTTTCACCTCCCTTCTAAGTAAGCCTAGAAAGTTCCGCAACACACACTTCTGGATCTGCTCTGAAGAATTGAGTGTGAAATTGCCTCTCCATATCTTGTCAACCATGGATGGAGTCTCTAGGGATAGTAGCATACCAAGTGAAGGCTAGTCCCGTCAGAGAATTTGGGAAGAGCCTCAACTTGAGATGGTTGAAGTTAGGGTAATTGGCAAGTTCTCCACACTGGATTGTGAACCTTGCTACGTGCTCCAAAGTTGACAAGCCATCTTCCCCAGAAAATAGGGAGAAGTCAGGTACTCTGTATCCCCTTAGGTAAGGATTCTCCATATCAATCGCATGAGGGTAAGGCTTATGGAACTCAGGACGGCCAACTTGACGAAGGCCAGGCCCATACAACTCTTGGACAACTTCTCTCACAGCCTCCATATTGAATGCTGGAACTTGTTGAGGTATGCCATTCTGATGGCATATGAAGAAATCCAGTGTTCCTTCCATTGCCTCTATAGTTGCCCCCCATGTCCCTAGTGATATGGTGGCCTCCTGCCTCCTCATGATATGAAGCTGTGTGGGAGGTAGGATTAGTGTTTCCAAAATATTGAGAAACAGGTGACTTACCACTATTTTCTCGGCCTGCTGAACTAGCGGCCTTTTGCAAGACAACATTGTCCCTCAAGGGTGGAATTTGATACTTCTCAGCGCCGGACAACCCACGTCCCCCATTGGAATCTGGGGAACCTTGAGGACCATGGTTTTCTCCATTCTTGATTACCCCTGGTTCTGACAGCTTCTGGAGTATTTTATCCATCTTCAGATCTATGTCACTCCGCAGAGCTTCCATATTCTTCTCGATGGAACTGAAACGCCTCTCCAAGAATGGTGAATTTTGGATCTCTGTAGAGATCCATGATTCTCTTCTGGGGCTAGTAACCTTTTCCCCTTCGATTCGTCCCACCATCTGTGGAACATTGCCTGTTACCATGACCTCCTCTTCTTCAGAACTTGCATCTACAGGATCTTTGTTGCTCTTATCACTTTTCTTCAGCGGTATTGTTATTGTGTCCCACTGGGCGTGCCAATTTTTGTTTGGCTCTTTCGTGGGAAAATGCGGGCGTGCCAGAGAATTATAGTATTCTCGAACTATGGAGTGAAATTGAGTTGCGCTTAACTAACTTCTAATTATCAAACGATTGTAAGGAATAAAGAGACCGAAAATTCCTAAAAGATTCGATTATCAAAATGATACCGACCTTACAGAAAATGATTAAGAACAAATAAAATAAAATTGTACTGGAAGCTTGAATGAAATTGAACTTGAATGAAAATTGAATCTAAGGGAATAAACTGAGAATTGTAAAAGTGCTGAAGTCTAGAGATAATTTGCTAGAGTTTTGGGTAGTTGTTGTTGAGTTGATTGATCGGGCTTTTCTCATCGTGATTTCTTCCTTTTATAGACGTTGGAGGTAACTTCCTGCCTCTTTCCACTGAGTCACGTTCTCCACATTCAGCTCATGTATGAGTAACTGCTCCATTTTGACTTTCACGATGGATTGCTTTTGACACCTTCTAACTTTCCTGCTTTTTAATTGGCTCACAAAAACACGTTAAAAAATTAATTGGCTCTTGGTTCCCTTTTGATTTTCCTTAAATTTTCTCTGGGATTCACCTTAGAAAATTGGTTTTCTCTGATATTCACTATTGAAAAATCTACTTAGGCATAAGTTAGGCCAATTAATATATTAAAAGTATATAAAAGCCAAAAAATTAAATTATGGTGCAAACAGTGTCCTATAGACAATTGTTCTAGGATATAAACCGGCTGTAAATGAATTGTTCTTTATATCATTTATTTTAATAAGATATGGTTTCATAACTATATAAAGGGAACCTCTTTTAAAGAACTAAATAAGTCTAATAAAAGGAAATTCCTAAGTTTGTTTAAAGTGATTATAAAGTGTTCATACAAGCATGAAGTGAGACGAAACTTTATAATAAACTAATAAACTTTATAATTTTAAGGAAATCCCCAAGTCAAGTAATATGTTTACAAATAGGATTGACATATCACTCCTGAGACTTGCATGTAACAGTGTCTTCTGTCAAGACAGAGAGCTGATCTCAAAAGCTTCAGATATGCAGATATTTGGACAGTTACATGGATTCGATGAAAGGGAGTTAATTAGGATTGGGGACCCGACTTGAGATAATAGGATGGGTAGACTCAAAGGAATGTTAATTAGTGATTCTGGATTATGGAATGTGATGCTTTGATCCTGTTGTAACACGATCCATAATAGAGATGACTCTATGGTGTGAACGGCAGACGTTGTGTATCATATGAAGTAATTGCAGGATAGTTATATATTGGATTGAGCATTTGTCACTCCTGATAAATGTGAGATACGTCTAGGATCGCTTGTGGAAGACTTAACTCTAAATCCTTGCAAGGTGATAGCTTAAGACTTGAAATGCAGATTTCACTTAACCTATCTAATTGGAGTTAAGTCGGCCTGTTCAAGTAAAATGAACGTATCGCTATATATGACTTGACATTGCCCATAGTCATAAGATTCCGTTCAAGGATGTAGTTGATGAAAGATCGAATTATACTGTAACTGATACGGAAAGGTCAACGACAGAATCAATATGTATTCTTATAGCTCTGGGGGAATGTTTCGGATCTGCCAATCACAGTTCGCGTACTCATTCCGTTATATAAAGATTAAATATAATTCTGAGAAAATTAATTTAAGAGTTGTATACGGCTAGAAGCAATAAGAACCTAATGGGTCACATATAAGACTTGGAACCCAAAAGAGAAACGGATGTCAATTAATTGATGGAAGCCCAACTGAGTCCATTAAGTCCCAATAACATGAGGGGGGCGAATTTATGTATTAAATACATAAAGGAATTAATTTATTTTTAAACAATTATAATCAGATTATGATTGCGAATTAAATTAATTATAGGATAAATAAGTGAGGAGGTTTAATGAGATTAAATTGCTTATATTATTATCCTATCAATAAGTTATTATTATCTTTATATTTTGATATAATTATAGATAATAATAACAAGAGTATTATTCCAAATATAACTCTTATTAAGTAACCTAATTCTATCTAACTAGGGTTTAGATACAAGAGGTTATTTATACCACTCCTATTAGCAAATTTCGGCTAACCCTAGTCTCTCCCGCAGACTGAGAATTTCGACCCACACAGTAGAGGATGGAATTCCACTGATTGCTTCCGAATCAATTGATTTCATGTCTTTCTTTTTCTGCTTGATCTTGTGTTGATTAATTAGAGGCAATCTATCTTGATTGCTATTACTTGGTTGAGTTCTAATCGTTTACTTATATGTTTTGTTATGTTCATGAATGTAGAAAAGACATACAAAAGGAGAAATTCGTTTTGCTTCTCCTACATCAGGTCAGTTCATGATTTCCCGGATTTTCGAAGATTGAACCGTCGGATCGTCTCGATTTTTGGACAGCAGCTTCTAGACATATTCTTCCACGTTTCTACCGTTGGGATTGTCGTTCGGAGGTCTGGAAGGTCTGTTCGGATAGGGACAGATTGATAGACAGTTTCCATCTCTTTTGAAGTTGTGGGCACTTCGTTTGCAACAGTAGATTGATCGTCATAAAAGTATTGATTGTTAGGTTAATTAATCAATTTGATTCGATTAATTAATCTAAAGATAAATGGTTAAGATGAGATTAAGATATACGTGTTTTGTGGATTAAGGGTTTAACCGTTTGAATCGTTAAAAGAGTTAATTCGATAAAACTTTGAAAAAAATTGATTTTATTAATGATTTAAACGAAACGGTTAGAATTGATTAATTAGATATATGTTTGAAAAAGGTTATATAAATATAAACTGAGTTTTATATATATATATATATATATTCGAAATTAAAATTTAAGTTTTTAATTAAAAGAGTTTTGATTTGAAACAGAGTTTTAGTTTATATAAAACAAAATCTATCAAAAGTTTTGATATTTATTTGATTTGAAAAATTAAATAAAGTTTTTAAAAAAAATGGATATATGTAATTCGTACATAGTGCGAATTACATATATCAGAGTTGGACTCCAACTTTTTAAAAGAGTTGGACTCCAACTCTTAATGGTTGGACGGCTATTGCTGCCCTTTTGGCAGCAATGCCGTCCAACGTTGCGGATATGATCCACAACGGGGACGAACCAGTCTTCGTCCCCGTAATGTGTATTTTCTGTTTTGATTTTTTTAATTGTTTTGGTTTTTCAGAAAACTAAAATTAATATATATATAGAATTAATTGATCCACATGATTTAATCGTTGTCTATTTTAAATTGTATATATTGAATTCAGTTATCTAATTAAGATGTTTTAATACGGTTAATTAAATAAACTATTTCATTGATACAAAATTAAAATTTAGAAACCACGAATCAGCCCATATAAATTTGTTAATCGTTATAATTAATAAAATGATATGGTAATGGTATGTGTTTAATTTGATTTTGCAAACCGTAAATATACTTGATATATTAGTTAATCACTTTAAACGGTTTTGGTAAAATGATTAAACACAGATGTATAATCTCTCGTCTTAAAAGTTTTGTGTTCTGGAATTGATTTTACAAAGTTTAATTATTTGTATTTGATACGGTTGAATTAAACACGTTAAATAATCTTAGTAAAATAATTGAACACAAATAATTAATAAAGTTTTGTATAGTTGTATTAATCTAATAGGTTAATTTAGAAGATACGAAACTGATAGAATTAAAATTGGATGAAAGTTAAGTTGATGAGTTAATGTGATTAACCTAAATATTACATAAGTATTTTATGTAATCAACCAATTAAATTATTTAATTGAGTCTATGTATGTTTGGAGTTATGGACATATTTGGACCCTCTATTTAGTCTTTTGGTATTTTTGAAATAGGGCCTGCGAGTCCTGCCTATCTACTATCTATTGTAATTTCTCCTCGCATCTAAATTGAAGTTTTCTTTAGTAGTATAGAAATTAATATGTAATTTCAAGGCGTCATGGAGAAGACGGAGGACCTAAATAGAAATATGTAATAGTTAGTATTTCCCTAGGTTTGGCCTTTTATTCCGTCTCTGGCTCGACAGAATAATTTAGATAATATATCCATAAAACCAATGTATGTGTCTGATGTATGCTAAAGCAAATCAAGACTAAGTTAGATTATGAGACTTAAAATAAAAATCCCTCACTAATTAAAAGTTAAGTAAATAAGCAAGTTATTAAAATCGGTTGGCCCTCCCTAATATTATAATTCAGCCGGCAGTACTGGGGGCCTTTGGGTTTGTTGAGAAAACTCAAGCTTGGGGTCTTATGGTAACACCTGAATTATCGAAAATCGTTCTTTCATGGATATGGGGTAATACTTAAATTAGATTATGATAATTGGATGGGCAAACTCATGTTGTCATAAACTAAGGGGCAAGATGGTTGAGATTAATATGAATAGCATATTAGTTACTAATGTGGTTAGTAACCCAATAACCTAGGAATCACATTAAAGATGTGATTAGTTACATGAAAATCTACCTAACGAATGAGACTAGCTTGTTGAGCAAACTCAAGGTGAAATCTCAAGAGTTAGGATCCTAGCTCACTAAAGGATTTGTGAAATTCTTTGAATTAATATGGAGGGCTATTAATTTGGAAAAATAGTGGGAGCAATTTAAAATGAATTAAAATACCTATAATTTTAAATTGATATACTTTAAAGCAAATGAATAAACATACGTCACTCTATCTCACTCTCAAGTTAAAGTAAATACTCTGAATCATCATATCTAAAATGGATCTACATAATATTTTAACCGATAACAAATTGAATAGTTCAAAATTCACCGACTACTTTGGGAAACTCAAAATTGTTTTGAAGTTCGAAAAGATTGGACATGCCGATGCCCAATGCCTTAGTAAATGATGCTCCTGCCAAAAGGATTGATGTTTGGTGGAAGCACCAATCAGATGACGAACGTACATGATGTATCACACTTGCAGCTATGGCACTTTGTGTCAAGATGATTGACTACATCACTGAAACTTTCTAGTATTAGATTTGAATTAAGTGTTGACTTAGTTCTGCAGATTTATTCATAAGCTCATCATTAATAAACTCAAAGACCTTTATAGAAGAGCTCTTGAATATGCTCAAGTCATTTGAGCCCAAAACTTAAGAAAGTGATGTCAACACTTGGTATTGTGGGATCTCACGAGAGAAAATGGAAGTTTCCCAATTCTAAAGAACCCAAGTCAATAAAAGCAAGTAGGGAATGCCACCAACATTGTAAGGAAATGGAAGAAGAACTGTAAGAAGTACTTATAATCTCTCTAGAAGACGGGTCAGGATGGTGGTTTTACATTTGGAATTCAACCTACTTGTGGGAATGTCACCTAGGCCTTATAAATGAAAAACACATGTTCAAGCTTCATCAAGAATGAGCTTATAAACTTAGTTGATTTTTGAATCAATGGACACATGTAAGTCTTGTTTAAAGGCAAAGATGACAAAGACACCCTTTAGCAATAAAGGAGAATGTGTATCAGACACTCTAGGACTAGTACATTCAGATGTAGTTAGTCATATGTCAACACAAGCAAAGAGAAAGGTTCAGTCACTTCATTAGTTTCATAAGATTATCATACCAGATATTGATACATCTTCTTGATGAAGCATAAGTCAGAAGCTTTTGAGAAAGTTCAAATGATTCAAACAAGAAAGACTATTTCGATTAGATCGAGGCAGAGAATATTTTTCAAATGTTTTCCTGAATTATCTAAATGAATATAAATTCATTAACAATATGGACTCCTCCGTATACACCACAATGTATCTGAAAGGAGAAATTATACTCTTTTAGATATAGTACAATCCATGATGAGCATAACCTCTCTTCCAAAGATGTTATAGGGCTACACCTTGGAAACCGCCTTATGTACCTTAAACCGAGTATCCACAAAATCCACCAGTTCTATTCCATTTGAATTGTTCATGGAAAAAGAAACCCATTTTCTCTTTTATGAGAGTTTAGGGGTGGTCAGCATATGTTAAACACATAACATCAGATAAGTTCGATTCTAAATCTAACAAATACTTCTTCATTAGATATCCAAAACAAAAGTGGGATATTAATTCTATCATCCAGATGATCGAAAGTAATAGTATCCAAAGACGCTATACTTTTAAAAACACAAATAGAAAGCGTAATTGAACTTGATGAAGTTCAAAAGGAATGATAGGCTGAAATAGCGGAAGCGGTGGTGGAACACGAATCTGTCTCACAAGATGAGACACTGGTGACATTATTAACTCATAGGTCTGGTCAAGTTCATCAAAATCCCTGAGAGATTTTGGATTTCTAGTGGGAGCCGATGAAATCCCAAAGAGATTTGGATTTCTAGTGGGAGACAACGAAGAGGTTCAAGTATTAGATGATGAACCTACAGCTTATGAGGAGACTCTTGCAAACCTATACATGTAAACTAGTGGGAGCTCATATGAGCCTTTACATGTAAACTAGTGGGAGCTTGGTCATTTACTTAGTATGACATTTCGATGATATTTTACTAATGGGAACGACATAGCTACACTGTAATTGGTGAAAATTTTGGTTATCGGATAACATTCTCCATAATAGACTTAGGAGAAGCAACTTACATCTTAAAGATTAAAGATCTAAGATTAAAAGGCTGTTTGACCCCTCCCAGTCTAAATGAATTGACAAAGTGCTCAAAGAGTTTTCGCACTAGACCTAACTTCATTGTTACTTTAGCATGACAAAGTCGATTATAGGTCAATCCAAGTCATGATCACTGGATTGTTGTCAAGGACAATCTTAAGTACTTAAGATAAACTATGGACATGTTCCAAGTATATATGGAGATGATAAATTGAAAGTTGGAGACTTTCGGATATAAGTCATCAAACAGATGAAGATGATTTCACAGAATACAAGTTTATTCTGAAAGAGGTACGGTTAGCTGGAATAGTTCCAAGCAGGAAACCGTAGCTGAGCCAAAGGTCAAAATCAGAGTATGTAGCAGCTTTGGAAGCATCTGATAGGAAGTTTGGAAAGGTAGTTCATTAATGAACTAGGTGGGGTACCTAACATTGTTAATGAGATTAACAATAGAGTTGTTGCTCTTGCCAAGGACCTGCAGTCTTATAATACATCCAAACACTACCTCAGTCTTTACTATCTCTACCGAGAGATAACAACAAGAGTAGATGTGAGAATAAAAAACGGAGTGCCTATAAAAGGACAAACTTATAGATCCATTTAAAGAATGCCTTACCCTAAAAGGTTCACGGTGGTCATGCGAACGCTTTTGGGAATGTTCTTAGAAACAATTGGCTTTAGTCCAAGTGGGAGTATGTTGGGGTTTAGTGTCCTATAGACAATTCTTCTAGGATATAAACCGGCTGTAAATGAATTTTTCTTTTATATCATTTGTTTTAATCAGATATGGTTTCATAACTGTATAAAGGCAACCTCTTTTAAAGAACTAAATAAGTCTCATAAAAGGAAATCCCTAAGTTTGTTTAAAGTGATTATAAAGTGTTCATACAAGCATGAAGTGAGACGAAACTTTATAATAAACTAATAAACTTAAAACCACCCCAAGTCAAGTAATATGTTTAGAAATAGGATTGACATATCACTGCTGAGACTTGAATGTAACAATGTCTTCTGTCACGACAAAGAGATGATCTCACAAACTTCAGATATGCAGATATCTAGACAGTTACATGGATCCGATGAAAGGGAGTTCATTAGGATTGGGGACCCGACTTGACATAACAGGATGGGTAGATTTATCCTTGTCACATGTTCATCTCATTGGTATTAATAGGTATAAGTAATCCTAAGACTCAAAGGAATGTTAATTAGTGATTCTGGATTATGGAATGTGATGATTTGATCCTGTTGTAACACGATCCATAACAGAGATGACTCTGGGGAGTGAACGTCAGACGTTGGGTATCACAAGAAGTAATTGCAGGATAGTTATACATTGGATTAAACATTTGTCACTCCTGATAAATGGGAGATATGTCCAAGGATCGCTTGTGGAAGACTTAACTCTAAATCCTTGCAAGGTGATAGCTTAAGACTTGAAATGTAGATTTCATTTAACCTATCTAATTGGAGTTAACTCGGCCTGTACAAGTAAAATGAACGTCTCGCTATATATGACTTGACATTGCCCATAGTCATAAGATTCTGTTCAAGGATGTAGTTGATGAAAGATCAAATTATACTGTAACTAATACGGAAAGGTCAACGACAGAATCAACCTGTCTTCTTATAGCTCTGGGGGAATGTTTCAGATCTGCCAATCACAGTTCGCGTACTCATTCCGTTATACAAAGATTAAATATAATTCTGACAAAATTAATTTAATAGTTGTATACGGCTAGAAGCAATGAGAACCTCATGGGTCACACATAAGACTTGGAACCCAAAAGAGAAACAGATGTCAATTAATTGATGGAAGCCCAACCGAGTCCACTAAGTCCCAGTAACATGAGGGGGGCGAATTTATGTATTAAATACATAAAGGGATTAATTTATTTTTAAACAATTATAATTAGATTATGATTGCGAATTAAATTAATTATAGGATAAATAAGTTAGGAGGTTTAATGAGATTAAATTGCTTCTATTATTATCCTATCAATGAGTTATTATTATCTTTATATTTTGATATAATTAGAGATAATAATAACAAGAGTATTATTCCAAATATAACTCTTATTAAGTAACATAATTCTATCTAACTAGGGTTTAGATACAAGAGGTTATTTATACCACTCCTATTAGCAAATTTCAGCTAACCCTAGTCTCTCCCGCAGACTGAGAATTTCGACCACCACAGTAGAGGATGGAATTCCACTGATTGCTTCCGAATCAATTGATTTCATCTCTTTATTTTTCTCCTTGATCTTGTGTTGATTAATTAGAGGCAATCTATCTTGATTGCTATTACTTGGTTGAGTTCTAATCGTTTACTTATATGTTTTATTATGTTCATGAATGTAGAAAAGACATACAAAAGGAGAAATTCGTTTTGCTTCTCCTACATCAGGTCAGTTCATGATTTCGTGCATTTCCGAAGATTGAACCGTCAGATCATCTCGATTTTTGGACAGAATATTCTAGACATATTCTTCCACGTTTCTACCGTTGGGATTGTCGTTCGGAGGTCTGGAAAGTCTGTTCGGGTAGGGACAAATTGGTAGACAGTTTCCATCTCTTTTGAAGTTGTGGGAACTTCGTTTGCAACGGTAGATTGATCGTCATAAAGGTATTTATTTCAATCTCTCCTTATATGAAATACCAATTAACGGATCTTAGGAAAAGGAAATAGGTAAAAATTTTATATTTCCGCTGCCAAACGTTTTCCTATTTTCCTTCATCTGTATTATAAACAACCTGATATGTTGTTTTTTTTACCTTTTTTCCTTACAGTGATTCTGCATTTGTCTGTGTGTTTCTATATATCATCAACGCCACATTTAAATGAAGCATATATCACTTGTTTTTGAAATTCATAAAAGATTGTTCTTGTAAAGACTTCTGATCCATGCTTTTCGATAGGAATTGGTGTTTGAGTCATAGGTATTGAGTGTTTAGAATCATTGTCATTTTTTCCTTGTGCATGTTTTTATGCTTCCATTGCACCCTCAAACCGGAGGAGGAATTCAATGAGAGTTAAATGACTTTTTATGAAAGAAGTAAAGAAGTGATTTTCACTTTCTGACCTTGAGGTTGTTCTCATTAAGCCCGCTAGGAATGAGTCTCTGAAATAACAGGAATCCATGTTGATCTTATATCATACATGTGTTTCAGCCATCCATGTTCTTGTAAATTAAATTCCAAAATAATTTCCATCCATTTTTGTTCAAACTCTTCTGGTTCCAATTCTACACTCCACATGCAAGAATTTATCTTTGTGATAAAATCTGTTTTTTGCATTATTTGTCTTCCTGTATTAGTAAGAAAAGAGTTTAGAATAAAATGAATGTATGCGTATTGAACAACACATATATCCTGTTGGAACATTTTATGTATTCGTATGGAACAACACATGTATTCTGTTGGAACATTGTATTTATTGCATGGGATAATAGAAAATAAATAGCATAGAATGATTTTTCGTACCTATTTTGTCTGACATCTTCTTCATAATGTGCCACATGTAAAATCTGTGTTATGTTTTTTTTAACATTTTTTATTGCAACTATCATTGCTAGATCTTGGTCTGTTATCAAGCAAGTCGGCTCATTGTTTCCATTGCTTTGAGAAATGTTTTAAAAACCCACTCAAATGATGCAATATCTTCGTTAGCCACGAAACAAGATGCAAATGTAATACATTTTTTGTGGTTGTCAACCCTAGTAAATGGTCCAAATATCATATTATACATGTTCATTGTAACATAAAAATAAGTTTTCTGTTTGAAGAACATGACACAATTTTTGTGTTTCAAAATCAGTATATGAATGGCAGAAATCAATAATTTTATGTCAAAGATTATTATGTAGTACCTGTTTGTGCTATATGTGGTGTCAAATGACACCATATCACCATAAAGAGCGTAGTTCTTGATACATACAGGGTCTGCCCATAAAGCTCTATAGAGTCTACCTTCATGATCTACTTCAAATTCGAAAAATAATGCACTCCGTAATTCCTTTTTTTCTAAAAATTATCTACAAACATTTGTGCATCTGAATCCTTAATATATGCTTTCAAGTCTCTCTGAAAGTTCTTAAAATCTATCTTCGATGCACCAATATTTTTATATCCTCCATAAAGTTCCTTTGCTTGTCTATAAGTTCTTAGAGGACCAACATTCATCTGTTCAACCAAATCAGAATTTTTTTATTTTTAGATGAAATGAGCAAAATTCTATAAGTAAACAGTTTAGTATTTATAATGCACTATTATGAAGAAGATGTTTTACCTTTGCATTATTAACTACCATCTTTTTTAGTAGAAGGTTCATGTTCCTGCCCTCTTTTTGATATTGTACACATCCTGAAGTGTATAGAAGATGATTATGTTCTTCTTTAAACTGTGTCACTTCATAGTTTCCATTGTCGGAAAGTTTGATAATCATTTTAGCACTGCATCCTACGCGACTGAGTGTCCTTTTTATGGTTTTTATATCACTGGATGTTGCTTTTCTTTTGTGATATTTGTAACCTTCAATATTGCATACAAAAAATTGTTCTTTTATAACACATTGTTTCTTTCTTAAAGTTGAAATCCTACTATTAAATCCATCAGCACATGCATATGATTTGTAGAATTCCTGAGCTTTATTATAATTCTCAAATATCATTCCAAGAGCAGGTTTTAACTCATTTGAACAATTAAGAATCCATAATTTTGTTCCATTAGGGCTGAGTCTTGTAATTACTTCTGGTGTGTAAGGTACAATTGCAGTAGAAGAGTAACTAGGTGAAAGCAAATCTACAAAACAGGTAAGAGAATCGATATTAGGACAAATATGTACTTGGAACAAATGGTACATTAGTTTGAAACAAATTGTACATTAGTTCGGAACAAATTGTATATCTAGTTGGAACAAATAATATATTAATTTGGAACAAATGATATAATCACATGGAACAAGAAGTACAATTTGTAAGAATTCACAGTACAGTTTTTGTTAATAATTAGTGTAAGAAAGCTATTATCAAGTCGGAGAATAAGTTTAGAACAAGTAGTATCAAGAAATCCATATATATCAGATAAATTTCAGATAAATCTTTTATCAACAAATCAATATATATCAGATAAATGTAAAGTTTCAGATATAAGCAAAATACCTAGAGATGATATTGTGGTTTGTGCCATATTGCAATGATTGTGGTCTTCAGATTCCATATTTTGGTGTTCGTAGGAATATTCAGATTGAATTATATGAATACAGATGAGAAATCGATCGATAATGTTGATGTCAAGAGAATCGATCAGTAATGTTGAGAGTAGAAAATCTATCGATAATTCAACGGAGAAGAAAATCAGAGTTTAATCTCAATATAGATTCGAAATCGATCGATGATTGTGAGAGAAGAAAATCGATCAAGAATGTTGAAGAATGATCTTTGATTCGCGCATTTTTCCTATGAGGAACAGAGGCGAATTGACGCGTGTTTTTTGTTTGAATTTTATTGCCAAAACGACGTAGTTTTGTTATGTCACACAATAAGCTTATTGTCACAACTTAAGCCATTGTCACGCTGGATCTCACCCCTATATATATATATATATACATATGTATATATATATATATATATATATATATATATATATATATATTCTGAACTTGCATTTCTAATTTAATCTAATTAAATTGAAAACTAAACGTGAGAATGAACTTGTCCCCATTATTTCTCCCATTTGGACCAGACCGAAAATGAATTCAATCTAATTGGATTCCTTTGTTCATTTGGGTCCAATAACTCTATTCTATCCATTTTAAGCAAAATCTTAATTTCATAGTAGTTCCATTTTGCGAGCGATCCAAATATGTATATCTCGAGGTGGTGGTTAGACCGAACTTCTGCTTCGTCTAATATAGTCATTAGTAGGTTTTAGCTGACCTCTATGATTATCCAACTTAGATATTAATCTATTGTTAAAAGACTGAGAATCTAATAGTAACCTTGTAGTAATCCTTTACTATATGGTATCATGTTGAACATAAGGCATGGTATAGTCATCCTTATATAGTGTTTAGACATTTTGTGATCTCTTAGTGAAATAAGTTCAAACAAACAATATCCACTGCTTCATTCGGGTTTGGCCACACTCTTCTTAGTTCCACCAATCATGTGGTCGGTGATATTTTCTCTCCCTAAAGTGAGTAGAAATCCCCACACTTGACTCATAGTCCCTCATCATGATTCGGTAGTTACTTGGCTAACCTATACTTGGCACCAAGTTACTGCCCCGTTATGCAATAACAAAAGTATGCAGTGTCTTATCCAGGTCCTAAAGTGAATTTGGATGTAAGGATTCATCTATGACCGTTACATGAGAACCACGTGTGACATTTGATAACCATGTGGTTTTCTCATAGCAAATCAATCCAGATTTTACTTCCATAAACCCTAATGCCCTTGGAATGACACTTAATGTCTGTAACCAGTGAAACACCGTCATAACCAAAGAACACACTATTCTTTAGTTAATTTTTGTTCCTACGATAATAACAGACCATGCATATTTATATTAGTATCTTATTTCCGTACAACTTCACTTGACCAGATCCTCAACCCCTCAAACGTGTGCGGATCACTAATCTTAGATACTCATTCAATCATCTTGCATAAGTAAGTATAACTTAACACATTATTTCCTTATTTAACGATACCGTTAAATATAATGTCTTAGGACTAGGGCATAGCCCAACAATTTTAATGGGCACTGATTGCCACTTCTTGCTCCATACCCATTGCTCAGTAACCTACACTAATACAACCTATTCGAAAGGATTTGGAAGTTTGGTTGATGTAACTGATGTGATCAGGATAGCTCCTTCCAATGAGATCAAAGCAAGGGTAGAGATAATCGAAGAGGTGTTCTGGGCAACCAATTGCGAAACACATTATTGGAACCACTCATTTAACCCTAGACCCATCTAGCCTATTGAACAACTTTTTATGTATGATATAAGAGAGGTTGGATGTCTAAAATAGAACTAGAAGAGGAAGACAGAAAAGAAGACACTACAATTACAATAGGAGTATTACTAGTAGAGGGAGGTGTTGTTTGAGGAACTGAGTCCCCATGTCTTTCAGAGCAGGAGGTCGGCCTAGAATGACCCAAATGATGGATGGTTAGACTCGAGTCACGAGAGGAAATTTCAGGATTCCCTCCAACAGTAGCTAAAGATGAAGAAATGTTAGGATTCATCGATCCCGAGGAGTCAGACTTCACTGCAGCAACTCGAGCTAACATGGTTTTTTTACATAGAAGACATGTTAGTACTTGCACAAACAAGAAATGAGATAAATCAATAAAGACCACATAAAAAATAAAGGTACCTTTAAACAATTCAACCTATTCAGTCGAGCCTTCGAAGTGCACATTCCCTTTGGTCCCTAACGAAGAAGGGGATGTCTTTATGAAGGTGCTTCAAGAAGTCCTGATGGGGGGAAGATAAATCAACAAAAAGAAGGAAGTTATTAATCATATTTTGATCGGCATAAGCCCCCTTTCTGGTTTCCACGATCCTTTCTTAATGGGAAGGGAGTTCCACGAGGTCTGAAAGTGGAACCCATCTAGATATATCGCACCTTCAAGGGCTTTCCCATCCTTATCTTGCATAATCTAGATCAAGAACCAACATGGTTTAAAGTCTTTTATGTTGGTGGACTTATTTCAGATGAAGGGACTTCTCTCTAAAGGATATTTGTTGAACCATACGATGTCATCAGTTATTGGCCAAAGAGCGGGAGTCCAACTAGTTCGAGTGAGGCGATCAATCATGATAACGGCTAAATAATCGCAAATCTTGACTATAGAAAAGAGATCGAGCCAACCATTCAATGTAATTTGGCTAGGAGAAAGATCAATTCATTTAGGACATTCACAACGATGTCAGGTAGGGGAAACCTCACCCATTTTTCTAGCAAAATCTTATAAGACCCCAAGTGACCTTCTAGGGCACGAGTGGTAACTTGATTATCATGAGGGAGCACCGCCTCTAGATGGGTGAACTCAGGGTACTTAATAGTAAGGTTAGACAATGAAATATTGTTTATGAAGGAAACTTACTCATCTTTTTAGGTTTATGCTTCCAGGGTTATCGAGGCTTGTTGTTACCATCTTAATTAGACATATTAGAGGTTTTAGGGGCCATATTAGAAGGAAGTTAAAATAAGAAAGAGTAATTTGGGTAGACTTACTTGATCAAAGGAAACCGAGGTTGCTGGAAAAGAGAGAGCACAAGCAAATCACAGAAAATATCAGAAGAGTAGTAACACATGTAAAACGTACACATATTTTGAAGGCGAGTATCTATAGTAAGTTCTAGGAAATTGAATTGGCGACAATGCTATAATAAACTTAATTAAATGAGATTAATGATGTGGTTCAAGGTCGAATAGCTTTAGCCAATCCCAAAAGGAGAGAGAAAAATATTAACTAACACTTGTCATCGCGTGTGCAAGTTGAAGAAGCGTGATTCCCTGTGGTCAACTACCCCACACAAGAATTAGAAAGTGATTTCATGCACGTTGATGCGGATTCTCGCGAATCCGATCTGAAGGATAAGTGTACCCCGTCGTTATCAAGTAATAAATTTCTGGTTTAGTCCAGGTTATCGTCCACAGGATTTATTTCTGTAAGTATCAAGCTACTCGATCTCGGATGTTATCTAGGCTTAGGGGTTTTTTGTTGGAAATAGGGCTAAGGTATAGCAGCGGAAATATAAAATTTTAGCCTACTTCCTTTTAACCATAGGATCCGTTAATCGTTATTTCATATAAAGAGGGATAAGAAGATATACCTTTCGATGATCAATCTACCGTTGCAAACGAAGTGCCCACAACTTCAAAGGAGATGTAAACTGTTTACCAATCTGCCCCTATTCGAAACAGACCTTCCAGACCTCCGAACGACAATCCCTTCGGTGGAAACGTGGAAGAATGTGTCTAGAAGCTACTGTCCAAAAATCGTGACGATCCGACGGTTCAATCTCCGGGAATCCTCGAAATAGTGAACTGACCTGATGTAGGCGAAGAAAAACGATTTTCTCCCTTTTGATTGTTTTTCCTTCTTTCGTGAACACGGTGAGATTAAGTTAGAATCAACCCTTATGAGATGCAACCAAAATAGATTGCCTCTAATAAACCAACACAAGATCAAAGAGAAAGAGGGATGAATAAGATTAATCAATCGATGGAAAGCCGTATGAATTCTTGTCCACGAACTTGGGGATGGGAATTCACTTTCTCTCTCTTAATGCCAATTTCGAAAATCACATAGAGAGGTAGAGGAGGCATTAGGTCGAAATTCCAAGGGTAGGGGATATATATATATTAGCTTGTCTCTCAACCCTAGTTAGATAGGAATATGTTACTTAATAGGAATCCAATTCGGAATAGGATTTCTAATTATTATCTTACTATATATCCAATATAATTAGGATAATAACAAATAACCTAGTTGGATAATAATAGGAGTATATTAATCTAATTAAAACTCCTAATTTGATTATCTCTTAATTAATTTAATTTCACAATCCTAATCCAATTAGGAAGAGTAAAATAAATTAATTCTCTCCCTTTTAATTTGCAAATTTCGACCACCCTATCCAAGTGGGCCTTACTGGGCTCAATTGGGCTTCCATCTATTAATCAGATCCATCTCTCTTTTGTTTCCAAGTCTTATGTGTGATCCATTAGGTCCTTACTACTTCTGGCCGTATGCAACTATTAAATTAATTTCTTCAAGAATTATATTTAATCCTTGCATAACGGAATGATGAACAGAGCATGTTATCGGCATGTCCGTAATCATTCCCCCAGAGTCCGTTAAGAAGACAGGTTGATTCTGCCATTAACCCTTCCGTATTAGTTACAGTATAATTCGATCCTTTATCAACTACATCCTTGAACTGAATCTTATGACTATGGATGATGTCAAGTCACATATAGCGAGACGTTCATTTTACTTGTACAGGCCGAGTAAACTCAAATAGATAGGTTAAGTGAAATCTGTATTTCTACTCTTAAGCTATCACCTTGCAAGGATTTAGAGTCGAGTCTTCCACAAGCGATCCTTGGACGTATCTCCCATTCGTCGGGAGTGATAAATGCTCAATCCAATGTATAACTACCCTGACATTACCTCATGTGACACCCAACCTTTGCAGTTCACACTCCAGAGTCATCTCTGTTAAGGATCGTGGGACCACGCGATCAAAGTCTCACATTCAGTAATTCAGGATGACCAATTAACATTCCTTTGAGTCTGAGGATTATTTATACCTATTAATACCAATGAGATGAACAGGTGACAAGGACGAATCTACCCATCCTGTTATCTCAAATCGGATCCCCAATCCTGATGAACGACGTTTCATCGGATCTATGTAACTGTCCAGATATCTATATATATGAAGCTTGCGAGATCAGCTTTCTGTCGGACAGAAGACATTGTTACATACAAGTCTCAACAGTGATATATCAATCCTAAACATATCACTTGACTTGGGGTGGTTTTAAGTTTATTAGTTTATTATAAAGTTTTGTCTCACTTCATGCTTGTATGAACACTTTATAATCACTTTAAACAAACTTACGGATTTCCTTTTATTAGACTTTATTTAGTGCTTTAAAAGGGATTGCCTTTATATAGTTATAAAACATATATCTTATTAAAACAAATGATATAAAGAACAATTCATTTACAATAAGTTTGTATCCTGCAACAATTGTCTATAGGACACTAAACCCCAACATACTCCCACTTGGACTAAAGCCAATTGTTTCTAAAACTTATCCCAGTAGAAGTTAAATGACGATCATGTACTTTCTGGGCTAATGGCTTTGTCAACGGATCTGCAACGTTGTCCTCGGTAGGTACTCTTTCTATTCTCACATCTCCTCTAGCCACAATCTCTCTGATGATGCGGTATCGCTTTAGGTAGTGCTTGGATGCATTATGAGACCGTGGTTCCTTTGCTTGCGCAATGGCTCCATTGTTATCACAGTACAGAGTAATGGGATTGACAATGTCAGGCACCACTCCTAGTTCTGTAATGAACTTTCTAATCCAAACTGCTTCCTTTGCTGCTTCTGCAGCAGTGATGTACTCTGACTCGGTCGTAGAGAAAGCTACGCTTCCCTGCTTGGAACTCTTCCAACTGACCGCGCCCCCATTCAAGATAAACAGGTATCCTAATTGGGATTTAAAATCATTCTCATCTGTGAGATGACTAGCGTCTGAAAATCCTTCAATTTTCAGATTTCCTTCTCCGTACACTAGGAACATATCTTTAGTCCTTCTCAAGTACTTAAGAATGTTCTTGACGGCAATCCAATGCTCGTCTCCCGGATTCCCTTGGTAACGACTCGTTACTGATAACGCGAACGCTACGTCAGGTCTAGTGCATAGCATAGCATACATAATCGAACCGATCGCGCTGGCATACGGGACTACAGCCATGCGTCGTTTGTCATCATCAGTTTTAGGACATTGATGATTGTTTAACTTCACTCCATGTACCATGGGTAAGTTACCTCGTTTCGATTCAAGCATGCTAAACCGATTTAGCACCTTTTCAATGTATGTAGCCTGTGAAAGACCAAGCAGTCTACGCGATCTATCTCTATAGATCATTATACCAAGTATATAGGCTCCTTCACCAAGGTCTTTCATTGAGAAGTTACCGGATAACCATACTTTCACCGATTGTAATAGAGCAATGTCATTTCCCATCAATAGTATATCGTCCACATATAGTATGAGAAATGCTATAGAGCTCCCACTTGCTTTCTTGTAAATGCAAGCTTCCTCGCAATTTTGTTCGAAACCAAATTATTTTATGGTTTCGTCAAAACGCTTATTCCAGCTTCTAGATGCTTGCTTGAGTCCATAAATGGATCTCTGAAGTTTGCAAACTTTATTTGCATCCTTTGATATGAAACCTTCAGGTTGCATCATGTATACATCCTCAAGCAGGTTTCCGTTTAGGAAAGCTGTTTTCACATCCATTTGCCAAATCTCATAATCAAAATGAGCGGCAATTGCAAGCATGATTCTGATTGATTTGGACATAGCAACGGGAGAGAAGGTTTCGTCATAATCAACACCTTGTTTTTGACGATATCCTTTCGCTACCAACCTAGCTTTGTAGGTGCTAACCTTTCCATCCATGTCAGTCTTCCTTTTGAAGATCCACCTGCACCCAATGGGTTTTATCCCCTCGGGTGGATCAACCAAAGTCCACACTTGGTTAGTATACATGAAATCCATTTCAGAATCCATGGCCTCAAGCCATGCTTTAGAATCTGGACTAGTAAGAGCCTCTTCGTAGTTTTCAGGTTCGTCGTCTAACACGGGAACCTCGTCATCATCTCCCACTAGAAAACCATATCTAACTGGGAGTTCACGAACTCTTCGTGATCTACGAATAGGTGCCACTGGAGTCTCATCTAATGGAACTTCTTCGGGTACTTCAACCGCTTCTGTTGTTTCAGCCGGCGTCTCTTCCTCTTGAACTTCGTCGAGTTCAATCACGCTTCCCTTTTGTGTTTCTTCGAGAAACTCTTTCTCTAAGAAGGTTGCATATTTGGATACTATTACTTTCTGATCATCTGGATGATAGAAGAAATACCCTACAGTCTCTTTGGGATATCCAATGAAGAAACATTTATCAGATTTAGAATCTAATTTGTCGGACGCAATGCGTGTGACATATGCCGAACAACCCCATACTCTCATAAATGAGAACACAGGTTTCCTACCAACGAACAATTCATACGGTGTGGAACTAGCGGATTTAGTTGGTACTCGATTTAGGGTGAAGAGGGCGGTTTCTAAGGCATAGCCCCAGAACGTCTTTGAAAGTAAGGCCATGCTCATCATGGATCGTACCATATCTAATAGGGTACGGTTTCTCCTCTCGGATACACCATTGTGTTGTGGTGTATAGGGAGGTGTCCATTGCGAGCATATCCCACATTCAGTTAGATAATTCAGAAAATTATCAGAAAGATATTCGCCACCTCGATCGGATCGAAGCGTCTTTATTTTCTTTCCTAATTGATTTTCTACCTCATTCTTGAAGCATTTGAACTTGTCAAAAGCTTCTGACTTGTGCTTCATCAAGTAGATATAACCATATCGAGTATGGTCATCTGTGAAGCTAATGAAGTACCTGAATCCTCCTCTTGCTTGGACTGGCATAGGACCACATACATCCGAATGAATGAGTCCTAGATTGTCTGATACACGCTCACCTTTATTACTAAAGGGTGTCTTTGTCATTTTACCTTTTAAACATGATTCGCATGTTTCCAATGATTCCGAATCAATTGAATCTATAAGCCCATCTGAATGAAGCTTTAGCATGCGTCTCTTGTTTATATGGCCTAAACGACAATGCCACAAGTGGGTTGAATTATCTAGTTTATGTCTTTTGGTATCAATTGCAAAAATAGGAGTTTTATCATCTAACACATAAATCCCATTTTGTGATATTCCTGAAAAATAAAAGATCGAATCTTTATAAAAATTGCAACTATTGTTCTTTATTGAAATATGAAAACCGTCGTCAACAAGACGGCTAATAGAAATAATGTTATGCTTCCTTTCTTAAGTTCCCTAGTCTGTTTTAGCTCCTGCATATTTGTACAAATATGAGATCCACATCCGGTATCAAGTACCCAAGATTCAGACAATGAAACTGTATTTATTTCAATATAGAACATACCAGATGTAGAAGCATCGCCCTTTCCCTTCTTGAGGGTGGCTAGATACTCCTTGCAGTTTCTCTTCTAATGCCCATCTTTACCACAGAAGTGGCACTCTCCTTTGGGCTTCTTCACTTCCTTTCCCTTGGACACAGCTTTCTTACCTTTCTTGGGATGTTTAGGATTGGGAAAATTCCCTTTCCTCTTCTTTGATCCCTCAATTACAAGAGCCGGTATGGCCTTGTCTTTCTTCATATTGGGCTCAACTGACTTGAGCATGTTTGCAAGCTCTTCAAGAGAAGTTTGCAAGTCATTCATCTGATAGTTCATGATGAACTGTGAATAACTCTCTGGGAGGGATTGAAGAATCAAGTCTATACTTAATTCGTTGTCCATCACAAATCCAATACTAGAAAGTTTGGTAATGTAGCCAATCATCTTGACACAATGTGTCATGACTGATGTGCCCTCTTGCATCCGGCAACGATATAGCAATTTGGATATCTCGTAGCGTTCGCACCTGGTCTGTTTCCCAAACAGTTCCTCTAGGTGCATGATGACGGAATAGGCATCCATCTCCTCATGTTGCCTTTGTAATTCCGACGTCATCGATGCAAGTATGATGCAACCGGCATGATCATCATCAGCCTTGTGCTTCTGCTAAGCATCAATTTCCTCGATAGGAGCATCATCTTCCGGGATAGGGGGTATCGGTGTATCAAGTACATACCCAATTTTCTCGAACTTCAAAACAATTTTGAGGTTACGAAACCAGTCGGTGAAGTTTGAACCATTCAACTTGTTATCGGTAAGAATGTTTTGCAGATTGGTTTTAGTCATGATTTTCAAGAGTGAGTGTTTACACAAAACCTGAGAGTGAGAAAGAGTAAACGTATGTTATTCATTTGTTTTAAAGTGTAACAATCTAAAATTATAGGCCTTTTAATTTATTTCAGATTGCTCCCACTATTTTGCCAAATTAATAACCCTCCATATTAATTCGAAGAATTTCACAAATCCTTTAGTGAGCTAGGATCCTAACTCCTGAGATTTCGCCTTAACTTTAGCCAACAAACTAGTCTCATTCGTTAGGTAGATTCATTCAATCAATCACATCTCGAATGTGACTCCTAGGTTATTGGGTTACTAACCACATTAGTAACTAATATGTCATTCATATTAATCCCAACCATTTTGCCCATTAGTGTATGACAACATGACTTTTGCCAACCAATTGTCATACTCTAATTTAAGTATTACCCTATATTAATGAAAGAACTATTTTCGATAATCCAGATGTTACCATAAGACCCCGAGCTTGACTTTTGCCAACAACCCAAAGGCCCCCAGTACTGCCGGCTGAATTATAATATTAGGGAGGGGCAACCGATTTTAATAACTTATTTATTTACTTAACTTTTTAATGAGAGATTTTTTTTATTTAAAGTCTCATAATCTAACTTAGTCTTGATTTGCTTTAGCATACATCAGACATACATTCACACATACATTGGCGTTATGGACATATCATCTAAATTATTCTGTCGAGCCAGAGACGGAATAAAAGGGCAAACCTAAGGAAATACTAACTATTACATATTTCTCTTTAGGTCCTCCGTCTTCTCCATGGCGCCTTGAAAATTACACATTAATTTTCTATACTACTAAAGAAAACTTCAATTGAAAATTGAAGGGAATAGATGAGAAGAGAAATTACAATAGATAGTAGAAAGGCAGGACGCGCATGCCCTATTTCAAAAATACCAAAAGAATAAAAGAGGGTCCAAATATGTCCATAACTCCAAACATGCAAAGACTCAATTAAATAAATTTAATTGGTTGATTACATAACTGATTTATGTAATATTTATGTTAATCACATTAACTTATCAAATTAATTTCCATCTAATTTTACTTCTAATCGTTTTGTATCTTTATATTAATTCTTAGATTAATATAACCATACAAAACTTCAATCATGCATGTCCCAATTATTTTGATTTCAATTCATTTAACGCTTTGATTTACAACTTGGTAAAACAAACTTTTAAACGATTATTCATTCGATAATCAAAACAGAAAACTATTAATTTCTGAAAACATTCTAAAACAATTTTAAAACGGTTTTCAGAAATAGGATAGTCTACAATAGATTTTCGTTTTATCATTTAGAATTAATAAAACTAATTTTATCAACCTAACTATAAAACTAATAGATTTTGTTATAATGATTATCAACCGAAATAATTAGGAACATAAGCATAATCAGTTTTAATTAACAATTAATCAAAACTTTATTTATCTTTAGAATTAATCAATCAACACTATTTGTCAATTAATCCTAACCATAAATATTTATTCAATCCTATTGAAAACTTCTATATTTTCATATATGAAATAACGGATTTAACGATGGCTCTGATACCACTGTTGGAAATAGGGCTAAGGTATATCAGCGAAAATATAAAAATTTTAGCCTACTTCCTTTTAACCATAGGATCCGTTAATCGTTATTTCATATAAAGAGGGATAAGAAGATATACCTTTCGATGATCAATCTACCGTTGCAAACGAAGTGCCCACAACTTCAAAGGAGATGTAAACTGTTTACCAATCTGCCCCTATTCGAAACAGACCTTCCAGACCTCCGAACGACAATCCCTTCGGTGGAAACGTGGAAGAATGTGTCTAGAAGCTACTGTCCAAAAATCGCGACGATCCGACGGTTCAATCTCCGGGAATCCTCGAAATAGTGAACTGACCTGATGTAGGCGAAGAAAAACGAATTTCTCCCTTTTGATTGTTTTTCCTTCTTTCGTGAACACGGTGAGATTAACTTAGAATCAACCCTTATGAGATGCAACCAAAATAGATTGCCTCTAATAAACCAACACAAGATCAAAGAGAAAGATGGATGAATAAGATTAATCAATCGATGGAAAGCCGTATGAATTCTTGTCCACGAACTTGGGGATGGGAATTCACTTTCTCTCTCTTAATGCCAATTTTGAAAATCACATAGAGAGGTAGAGGAGGCATTAGGTCGAAATTCCAAGGGTTGGGGATATATATATATATTAGCTTGTCTCTCAACCCTAGTTAGATAGGAATAGGTTACTTAATAGGAATCCAATTCGGAATAGGATTTCTAATTATTATCTTACTATATATCCAATATAATTAGGATAATAACAAATAACCTAGTTGGATAATAATAGGAGTATATTAATCTAATTAAAACTCCTAATTTGATTATCTCTTAATTAATTTAATTTCACAATCCTAATCCAATTAGGAAGAGTAAAATAAATTAATTCTCTCCCTTTTAATTTGCAAATTTCGACCACCCTATCCAAGTGGGCCTTACTGGGCTCAATTGGGCTTCCATCTATTAATCAGATCCATCTCTCTTTTGTTTCCAAGTCTTATGTGTGATCCATTAGGTCCTTACTACTTCTGGCCGTATGCAACTATTAAATTAATTTCTTCAAGAATTATATTTAATCCTTGCATAACGGAATGATGAACAGAGCATGTTATCGGCATGTCCGTAATCATTCCCCCAGAGTCCGTTAAGAAGACAGGTTGATTCTGCCGTTAACCCTTCCGTATTAGTTACAGTATAATTCGATCCTTTATCAACTACATCCTTGAACTGAATCTTATGACTATGGATGATGTCAAGTCACATATAGCGAGACGTTCATTTTACTTGTACAGGCCGAGTCAACTCAAATAGATAGGTTAAGTGAAATCTGCATTTCTACTCTTAAGCTATCACCTTGCAAGGATTTAGAGTCGAGTCTTCCACAAGCGATCCTTGGACGTATCTCCCATTCGTCGGGAGTGATAAATGCTCAATCCAATGTATAACTACCCTGACATTACCTCCTGTGACACCCAACCTTTGCAGTTCATACCCCAGAGTCATCTCTGTTAAGGATCGTGGGACCACGCGATCAAAGTCTCACATTCAGTAATTCATGATGACCAATTAACATTCCTTTGAGTCTGAGGATTATTTATACCTATTAATACCAATGAGATGAACAGGTGACAAGGACGAATCTACCCATCCTGTTATCTCAAATCGGATCCCCAATCCTGATGAACGACGTTTCATCGGATCTATGTAACTGTCCAGATATCTATATATATGAAGCTTGTGAGATCAGCTTTCTGTCGGACAGAAGACATTGTTACATACAAGTCTCAACAGTGATATATCAATCCTAAACATATCACTTGACTTGGGGTGGTTTTAAGTTTATTAGTTTATTATAAAGTTTTGTCTCACTTCATGCTTGTATGAACACTTTATAATCACTTTAAACAAACTTACGGATTTCCTTTTATTAGACTTTATTTAGTGCTTTAAAAGGGATTGCCTTTATATAGTTATAAAACATATATCTTATTAAAACAAATGATATAAAGAACAATTCATTTACAATAAGTTTGTATCCTGCAACAATTGTCTATAGGACACTAAACCCCAACATTTTCGCCCGAAGCGTGCTCGAACCAAGCTCGATGAGTTCCGCGCCCTTTTTCGTCCGACTTCACACCTGCACACGCATAAAAACTCCGAAAAACATTAGTCCAAAGGCCAAATTGATCTGTCAATCGCTTATTTTGAGCAAACGCTCCGTTTGGTGCGACTTTTGACGGACCAATTGGCTTCACAAGATAACGGAATTCTAATATGCATGCTATTTCGGCCGTATTTGCCTAAATTGATTACAAAACAAGCCTAAACGATGAAAAGTGAATAGAACGCTTCCAATTTCTAACTAGCTCACACAAAAGCACTTAAATGCGAGAATTGCTCGCTTATTACGCAAATTATCCTAAAAACCGTCCTAAAACCGTACCCAAAGATAGGGGTTTTTGACCCCTATCAAACCTCCTCGCACTTAAAACTTTACTTGTCCCCAAGTAAACTAAAAAACTAAACCTGCCATCATAAGCAAGCTAGAAAACCTCCCGGTTTGACTAGGTGCTTGACACAACTTCGAACATCTGTAGTTACATGCATTCGGAAATACAAAGTAGAGACACGATATCCAAAAGCCGCATTTCAATTATCGTGGGTTATAGTTTTAAGCAAATGGACACATGTTCAATTAAACGAGTTTAAGGGGATTGCTAAGTAAAACACCTCACCATTGGTAGTTCACTCATTCACACAATTTTTGGTGGCTAAGGTGTTTACTCTCGGCTTGTGTTCTTGCTTAGGATTACGCTGATTTTGCACGTTCATCCGAGTTCCTCTACTATGCTATATGACTCCGATGATATCAAAAACAGCCTCTAATTGGGGTTGTAATGTGGTTAGAGGGTTAAAGGTACAACAAATGTTAAAAGCTCTGGCGCTACAAATACAAGGTTTAAAATGGCTTTAGCAAATACGAAGTGACTGAGCTCTTTATTCATCCCTTATTTCTGATCTCTTTTTGAGATATTTTCTTGAGACGTTTTTATTTTTAGGAACTGGGTAATGAAGTTCTTCCCTTTTTGTTCGTCTCTTTTCTTTTCTTTTCTCTTTTTTTTTTCTTTTCTCTTGGGATAGTGATGCTCATTCACTTCTTAGCCTTTTGGCTTGCTACTATAATGCCATAAACAAAGATAAGCGCTAGAGAAGAACAAATGCTCGATTTGAGCTTTGCAAAAATAAGGGTTAAGTAGCGAACCAAGTTATGGTTCGCAAAAATGGGTTAGAATGAAAGAAAATCTACAAGCTACAAAAGAATGTTGGCTCAAAGGGGCTTCCTAGAGTGAATGAAAAAGAAAAAATAAGGTAAAGAAAAGGTTAATTCTAAGGAGGCTGTTTCATTGTTTATCATCTCAAATCATTGCATGAAGGTTCAACACAGTATTAGGTGCAAAATCTGTAATCTTCCACAAGTCAAAGCATTCACACAAAAATATCAAGAAAAAGAGCTTTTTGATGTTCGCTCTTAGGCTCAAATTCAGCTCACAATTCTTTGGGTTTCAATTTTGTGTTCACTAGTTTTCCCCAAACTCAAGTTTAATATCACATGCCTTCAATTCTTAAGTTATCTACCCAAGTAATGATTTTAGCATTTCTTCAAAAGTAGGGTCTAAATGCAAACTGTAGGTCATGCTTTTATAGATATAGGGGTTGTGTCCTACACCTAAACTAGTTGTCATGCAATTTTAGATTCGGTTTTCAGCCCTTAAAGACAAATAACGAAGTTTAGATTCGAAGGAGGTTCACGGTTTTAGGTCCTACACATGCAAAAACGTAAACAAAACCTACAAACACTAAACTAAACTAGACACGACGCAGCAAAAATTTTAAAAATTATACAATTTTTGTAAGTTTGTCTACCCCTCCTCCTCACACAAAAACTTGCAATAAGTTCCAACATTGCATTATAAATCATGAAGTGCAAATGTAAAAAGTTAGGGTGGAGAAGACAACTTACTGATCGGCCGGGGGGTATGGCCAAGGCATGTTGTAGCGCTCACAGTAGTCTGCCGCTACGTATTCGAGACCCGAAAGCCTTCGGTCCATGTTCTGCTCAAAGTTGGTGAACCGTTGGTCCATCTGCTGAACAATGTTAAAGGTCCGAAGGTTGAGATCTCGCATTTCTGCCATCATAGTGTTGATGGCTTGGAACTGGGCCTCCGTCCCCGGCGCTTGGTGTTCCCTTTGATCTCCTGCTGTTGCAGGTTCTTCCTCCTCGGGTTCTTCATCCCTTTGCTGTCGTGGTACCCGTGCTCTTTTTCTTCCTCCTCCGCTAGAGCTTGCTCCTCCAGTTGGGTTCCTGTTTAAGACTTCTTGAAAAGTATATTTCCCCAAAAACTTGGAGTTGAGCAAAGTAGGGTAAATAGCAACTTCGGAAATATCTAAATTTTTGAATTGACTCTCAAGTAAGTTGGTAACTAAGTGCCCAAGACCTAGGGAACCGCGTTTCCGACTTGTTTGGCTCGAGAAGCCTTCAAAAATGGTCTTAACATTGTCCACATGTTTGTGGTTGGCCACGCACCACAGTATGAGCAATTCCGTCTTTGAGACTTTATTGCTCTCGTTTTTGCCCAATAAGTTGTGGGCCACAAATTTGTGGACAAGATTAAGAAGTGGGTCTAGAAGAGCGACTGGACTAGCAGTCTGGGAGTTAAATTCTGATATGCCTGTCAGTTGTTCCCAGGCAATATCTTTTTTCATAGGCCTCTCAAAGTCTGAGATTGCCTCTGGGTCATTATATACTCCCATTAGGGCTGCCAGTGTGGTGCCATCGAGGCGGTAGGGTTTACCGTTTAGCCTAAAAGAGTGTTTCCCACCGCCCAATGGTAGCTCTTTTTTCCAAGTAGTTAAGAACTCTATGGTGAAGTTGTGATAAACTGGGGTATGTGTGGTGGCTAGCCTATACCAGCCGTGGAATTTGAGGATTTCATTGAAATCCTTCTTCAACCCTATACTTGACAAGTAAGTTTGATCGACAACTACGTGTGTGGCAAGGTCTTGCTTGGAAAACCTATCGTATAATACCCCCTCATGCTCATTAACAAGACCAAAGGGTGGATCATACTTATCTTAGAGGCTTTCGTCGAATTCAACCTCAGAATCGGCTTCGTTTTCGACGATGATCTTAGCTTTGCCCTTCCGACCCATATTTCCTGAGGAATAGACCAAAAATGGGGGAGTTAGAATATATGTACAAGTTTCAACATAAACCCCCAAATAAACCATTCATAGGCAAAAATTATAGTTTTAGGCACTTAGGGACTAAACCATAAGTGTTCGGTCCATAAGTGTTTTACCCAAAATTCACAAATTCATGCAAAATTGGAGATACCCAATGACTAAAACATAACAAAAATGCAATTCACAACTCCATTGATAAGTTTCTAACTATAATTTGAATAGTTTGAACCTTGAGCTAAAATGGGGATTTTTGCCCAAATTGAGCAATTTCTCCAAATATTCACAAATTAAGAGTGGAAATCATACCCAAACTATAAATTAGTCATCATGTCAACACAAATTGCAAAGAACTCAAGAATTTAAGAACAAATAAGAGATTAATTCAAGAAAAGAGAGAGAAACCTAAAACTTAGGTTTTTCCAAAAACTCAAAAATTATCACCCTAAACTAGAATCAAAGCCTAGAAACATGTTAGAAATCAAAAATAAGTAAAGAATCATACCTTAAATCTTGAATTCGGGTTAGAATGGTGGATTTGGGGGGGTTAGGTTTTGGAGAAGGAAAAGGAGAAGGAGAAGGGAAGAATGGAAGAAAATGGGATAAAAGAAAGAAAGAAGAGAAAAAGGGAAGAAGAAGGTGGGGAAGGGGATGATGAGTCATCCCCCACCTTTTTCTTATCTTATTCTTTTCTTTTCTTTTCTTTTTTTTCCTTTAATCCATTTTTTTTTTCTTTTTCTTTTTCTTCTCTTTTTTTTTAGTCCGGGATTTAAAAATCCCGAACAACCCGTGTCGGCCGACCAGCCCGGCGAGCTGGGCAGTGCCTAGCTCGCCTGGGTTGGGCGAATTTTTTTTTTTTTCATTAAGAGTGCGGGGAACAAAGTTGACAGTGCAAATAGTCGAACGAGACTGAAATTTAATATTCACCGAAGGGAAATAAAAGCAAAATAAAATAAAGGGAAACATAAGAAAAATGAATTGCAAAATCAAATTGTTCAACTTTGAAAAGAAACCGAGGAGAACTCGATTTCTCCCCCTTACTCAATCCTTTCTCAGGATCTTTGAGTTCTTCTCCGTTGTGCTCGAGAGAGAACCCTATGGCCTTTCCTGCATGTCCCTATTGATCTGAGCCACCTGATTGCTCAAATCCTTGCAGAAGGCTTCGTTGTTGGCAAGCCTAGCTGAGATCTCCTTCAGAAGAGTGATCACTTCGTCAGGTTCCTTAGGGTGTTGCATTGGCCCTTAGTTTTGCTGTTGGTATGGGGGCATGCCAAGCCCCTGCTCTCTATGCTCTTGAACAAATCTGCTAGGAGGTCGGAGCACATTCTGATTGGAGTTCCCGTAAGAGAGGTTCGGGTGCTGAGGCCTCCTGTAGTTGCCATTGTTGTTGTTGTTGTTGTAGGAGTTGTAGTTATTGGGGTTGTTGTTATTATAGTTCTGATTGTACCTCAGCTGTCCCCCAACATAATTGACCATCTCCACCCCATCTCCAGCGAAAGGGCTACCTGCCTGACAATCCTTTCCGTTGTGGTCGCCGCCACAGTGCACGCAGGTGGGAGGTCGGCTCAGTGTAGCCAGCAGTACATCCATCTTCCTACTCAAATCCGCAACAATTGGATTCTGTTCCTGTTCTTCTACAGCAAATACCCGCTGCCTACTGGGGCCGGTGAGCTTCTGTTCTTGCCACTGTACACTCTTTCTGGCCAGCTCGTTAATCATGTCATATGCCTCTGTTGCTGTCTTCCTAAACAAATCTCCACCCGCTGCGGAGTCCACAATGGCTCTGTTGGTGGGTGTCAGTCCGTGATAGAAGACGCTTACTAACTGATGCTTAGGTATGTCATGATGAGGGCACATGCGTAGCATTTTCCTAAATCGAGTCCAAGATGTGTGGAGCGCCTCATGCTCGGGTTGGTGGAAGGATGTGATCTCACCCTTGAGCATTGCTATTTTCGAGGGAGGGAAGTAGTAGGATAGGAATTCCTTCTCTAGCCCTGCCCATGTTGTGATTGAACCAGGCTCCAGTGTCCTCAGCCATTCCAAAGCTTTCCCCGTCAGAGAGAACGGAAACAGTTTCAGTCTGGCAGCATCTTGGGGGACCCCATTGGTCCTTGCAGTGTCTGCGCACATTAGGAATCGATCCAGATGATCATTCAGGCTTTCATGTGCTTCTCCTCCAAATAGCCCGGTCTATTGGATCAAGTGAATTATACCAGACTTGATCTCATATGTGTTCGCCGGAATGTTTGGAGCGGCAATGCCTGACAGATGCTGATGTCGGTGCGGTGCCAGGATCTCACTCATCAGACGAGTGTCGGTCTCTGGTCCGATGTTCTCAGGGTTCCGCTCATTGTCAGTCATCTTGATAGGCTTGATAGGCTCGGTGATCTCGTCTTGCTTCAGCTTTCCAATCTGTTTGCTCCTATGAAGAGTACGTTCAAGTTCAAGGTTAAGAGGGACAACCGGTATTTTTGCTGATCTTGTAGGCATACGCTGAGAAAAGATAAATACATAAATAAATGAAAGCTGAAGGGAAATAATACAAATCATACAGTTGTGTACAAGTACAAGAACAGTATAGATACACACATACAGACATGTACAAGTGAGTTGATAACTATAAGCTCGTGCAAATAAATACAGACAAACGCAAATATAAACGAGGATGTTTATCATAAATAAGTATATATAAATATGTGTATATAAACAAGTATAATTGATGTAGATACATAAATAAAAGAATCATGATTATGAACAAGTATATATGATATTAACAAAGAATATATTCACAAAGAATGCCTAAACTAACAAGTTGACCTTTGGTTCGATATTACAGAAGAAATAAATCCCCGGCAACGGCGCCAAAAACTTGATGCGGATTCTCGCGAATCCGATCTGAGGGATAAGTGTACCCCGTCGTTATCAAGTAATAAATTTCTGGTTTAGTCCAGGTTATCGTCCACAGGATTTATTTCTGTAAGTATCAAGCTACTCGATCTCGGATGTTATCTAGGCTTAGGGGGTTTTGAGTTTGGTTTTGTTATATTTATCTACTCCTAGGTTAAATTATCCTAATCCTAGCTAAGTTATCTAATTCTAACTAAATTATCTAAATCTATCTAAGTTACTCTACCCCTAGTTGATCTTTTACTAATGTAATTAACCGAATGAATATGAAGGGATACGGTGATAGTAATGATAGAATGTTTAAGCAATTGGATTGAAACTAAGTCGCTTGTGTCCAAGGCGATTAACCCGACCTATCCTCCTAAAGTCCCTAGTTCGTGATTCCCTTTTAAGGCCGAAACTAGCTCTAAGGCTCAGTAATTTAGGCTTAATCTTCTATAGGGTTGTCAATCCTATAGGCACTGACTAGGTCAGATTCAGCTCGCAATATGTGCCAACCTAATTTTGGGATTATCAAATAAGTTAAACCAATCAGACAAAGCGTAAGACAAAGATTGCAATATCAAAACAATTGAATGAACAAAATCTATATTATAAATCAAAGATGAATGTATTGTCACGAAGTTACATTAAACCTAGAATTCATAGCATGAATCAAAGGCTAGACAGAATATAAAAGAAGAAAAATCCCTTTCAGGGAACCTGTCTACCAATGCAGGCGTCTTTCTAAGATTTAAAGATGGAGCTTGAGTAATCCTCGGTGAATGGAGCTTCGGAGGCGTCTTCAATGGAGTTTGGAAGGATATGGAGAAGGTGGAGAGGATTTCTCAAGGTGAAGGTTAAGAAAATTACACAAATAAAAGATATCTAATTTACAATTAGAAATTCCTATTTATAGACGCGTCTCGGGCCTCGTTTTGACCTAATTTCGTGTCCAAGTTGGTGTAGGAAGACGTGGGGCCGAGTGTGGCTTCGTGGGGGCGGAATTGGTCTTTTTGACCAATACCCGCAGGTCTGCTCGCCGAGCAGGCAGGGCTGCTCGCGTCGAGCAGCCCCCTGCTCGCCGAGCAGGCGCCTGGTGGCCTGCTCGGCGAGCGGGCCACCAGGGGCCTGCTCGGCGAGTAGAAATGGCCCGTGGGGCCCTGCTCGCCGAGCATTTTCGCCCGAAGCGTGCTCGAACCAAGCTCGATGAGTTCCGTGCCCTTTTTCGTCCGACTTCACACCTGCACGCACATAAAAACTCCGGAAAACATTAGTCCAAAGGCCAAATTGATCCGTCAATCGCTTATTTTGAGCAAACGCTCCGTTTGGTGCGACTTTTGATGGACCAATTGTCTTCACAAGATAACGGAATTCTAATATGCATGCTATTTCGGTCGTATTTGCCTAAATTGATCACAAAACGAGCCTAAACGATGAAAAGTGAATAGAACGCTTCCAATTTCTAACTAACTCACACAAAAGCACTTAAATGCGAGAATTGTTCGCTTATTACCCAAATTATCCTAAAAACCGTCCTAAAACCGTACCCAAAGATAGGGGTTTTTGATCCCTATCACACGTCACCAAACTTTTGAAGAGGGATAGAAATGACAATGTTCACCTTTTTAATTATTCAATAGTTCCTTTTTACCGAGTTCAAAGTTCAGGATATTCCAAGCCTTAGAAGAAGTAAATTTTGAAGCCTAAAGGACTTAGATGCGTACCTAGAGAAGGGAGGAACATCTGATACCCCAAGGAATATTCTTTAGCATATTCTTAGAGAGATTTCAACCATGCAGATCGACACCCTCCTTACGATCCGGATAACTCACAGGGAACTTCCGGTCATCGCCTTGAAGATACTTAGAGTATCATCCGACCATATGGATCAATATTCATTGTTCGGTCTAGAATCAGTACAATGGAGGAATGAGAGCTTTTGGATCTTGTGAGGCAGTTACACAAAGGACAATTGCTATATGGTAGAGCACGCCGCCCTACGTCATGACGGTTTAGGGACCTTACCAATCAGAGGATGACATCTATCTGATGAGTCACTAGGCACACATTTTTCAACCATTGATTCTACTATATATATATATATATATATATAAGCTGAGACACCTTAAAGAGGTATGCAATATCAGTCTACTAATATTCTAATGGTTTCCAACCCTCTTAAGTACCGGAACGGGTTCATCGGACTCTAACCCCTCTTTGGCTTGATATTTCTCTCTTTTCGATCCCCTGATATTTCTCTCTTTCCGATCACCCAAGAGGTTAATAGAAACGACACTTATTGATTTACATCTATAACAGATATATGGATGCCATTTATGTTAACTAAGGAGAACTGAAAAATGCAATTATGAAGGACTTGGTGTCCAAATATTTGGAGACAGAGGTAGGAGAATTGGCAATAACACTTGGTTGAACCATTTTGAAGCACTTGGTGATGAGTTAGATAAAACTTTTTGAATGTTGTCCCCCTAATGAAAATTTTCTTTAATGAATTGTAGAATATCCAGATCCTTAATTGACCACAAATCAAGGGCCAAAGTCGATGTTGCTGGCATGCAATTGCAACAGGATTATAATTATATTCACAATAAAGCTATTAATTAATAAAGCTATAACTAATCTTGTATCATGGAGGTTGACCCTCCTCTTACCAATCATCCTCTTAATCCCCCAATAATGTGTGAGATCTTGAGCAAACTAGACAAGGAAGATATCATGTCCTTCACATGATAGAGACAATTAGATAGATAGATCATTATTGTCTCTTAAGAGACGTACGCACTACGTATCTTAAAAATATCTTTAAAAGTCTCTTAATCATCTCTTTAAAAATAATATAAACAATTAGTTTTTATCCACTAAAAATATTAAAATATATGTCATCTCCGATAATACTATGCATACTTACTCCTATTTAGTTTTTTATCATTAAATTATTCTCTATTATTATATTTACTAATAGTGGAAGGACAAAAACTCTTCAATAATAATTTATCAATAAAAAATAAATAAAGATGAAGGGAAACTCCTACCAATAATGAGGAAATTTAAACTCTTAGTGATTTGAAGAGAAATTAAGAGACGCTTGTAGTTAGATTTTGCCATATACTCCTCAAAATTTAACTTAAAAGCCTAATAAACGAGTGTCTTGCAGATACTCTTAGCATGTTTTTTTTTTCTTAATACTTCAAATGCAAGTTTATAAAGGACACATATATTAGAGAAGAATCTATTTGCTTTTAAGATGAACAACTGGTTATATTTTTCATATCTCAATGATTACATCTTAAGCTATATATATACAGAATTGAAAGAGTACAAAGGAAGCCAAATCCAATTTGATATCTAACAGACCCATAACAGAAATTGGCTCCACTTTCTAACTGTTGCAATTAATAACAACAACTTCTTAATACGCTGTCGTTCCATCATCACGTGCCACTAATTAAAAGTCACGAGCTGCTTTTTCATCACGCCCCCCTCACGTGATGCATCTCTCTCTGTTTAATTCAAAACACAACTCACAACGGTCAAAAGCTCTGTTCCTTCTTCAACCTTCAATTCTTCTTCTTTTCTTCGAACACTTCCTGTATTCCTGGAAGTTTAACCACTCCCATTTCTTCTAAAACCGGTATCATCTGAGGAAAAGTTAAGGGCTTGGTCAAAATGTCAGGCAATTGTTTGTTTGAGTGAACAAAAGGCGTAATCAACAAACCACTCTGTATATGCTCTCGAACCACATGGCAGTCGATGTCGAAATGTTTCGTCCGTTCGTGAAAGACCGGATTTTCAGCGATGTTGATTGCTGCTTTGTTATCACAGTACAGAGGAATTGGTTTCTGAACTTCAATACCGAACTCAGCCAAAAGGTATGTAAGCCATTTAACTTCACACGAAGCACTGGCCATTGCCCTGTATTCCGCCTCAGTCGACGATTTGCTAACTGTTGCCTGTTTTTTCGATTTCCATGAGATGAGTGCCTGTCCTAGGAAAACACAGTACCCACCAACCGATCTTCTCGTTTCTGGGCATCTTGCCCAATCTGCATCGCTGTAAGCATGCATTTGTGTATCAAAATCATTGTTGCAGAAAGCTGATAATTTTAGTTCTGATTGACATGGGTAGAGTAAACCCATTGTAGATGTTTTCCTCAAATACTTTAGAACATGAGTAGCTGCTTGCATATGAATCTCTGTAGGTCGTTGAAGAAACTGACTAAGCTGTTGTGTGATGTAGCCTAAATCAGGTCTTGTGAAACCTAGATAGAGCAACCTTCCAACAATGCGCCTGTACCCTTCTACATCATTAGAATCTGGACTAGGCATATGTAGATCCAAACTACTCTGAAAAGGACTATTGGCAACATCTGCTTCTGTAATTCCTACCTCTTGTAACATATCCTGTATGTACTTGGTTTGAGACAGGATAAATCCTTCATTAGTTCTAGCAATCTCAATTCCCAGAAAATACTTAGCAACACCCAAATCTTTAATTGTGAATGCTTTGTGTAGAGCCTCCTTGACATCAATTATCATTGATGTGGAAGTCCCCGTAATTAATATGTCATCCACATATACTATGAGAGCAAGAAACTCTCCCTGCACCTTCTTTGTGAAAAGGCAGTAGTCATGCTGAGATTTTACAAATCCCAGATTTGTTAAAGTTCTTGTGAGCATTTTGTTCCATTGTCGACCGGCTTGCTTTAAGCCATATATAGACTTAATCAACCTGCAAACTTGCCCAGGTTTTGCTGTCTTGTATCCCTCCGGTGGTTGCATATATAACTCCTCTTCAATATACCCATGTAGGTAAGCATTATTTACATCACATTGGTGTATATCCCAGCCAAACTTGGCAGCAATAGCTATAAACAAACGAACTGTGACTATCTTAGCCACTAGGGAAAAGCTGTCTTGATAATCTATGCCTAGCTGTTGGTTGTACCCTCTTGCAACTAACCTCGCCTTATACTTGTCTAGGCTGCCATCAGCTTTGTACTTTACTTTAAACAACCACCTTGATGAGATAGCCTTCTTTCCTTCTGGTAACTCAGTCACCTCCCAAGTTCCATTTGTTTCTAATGCATTTAGCTCTTGTTGCATCGCCTGTTGCCAATTAGAATCTTGACTAGCTACTGAATAACTTTTGGGTTCTGGGATCTTACTCATGTTGCAGAGGAAACTATAATGATCTGATGTATGTCGAATTGTTTTTGTTTCTGTTAATGACAAACAATTGACATTGTTGGTGATGAAATCGTTTTGCCACGCAGGAGGATGAATTGCTCTTGTGGATCTTCTTGTGGCAATGACTGGTTCAACAATTGGATCAGGTGCTGAAAGTTGATGAGATTGTGTTTCTGGATCAGCAACCATCTCAATGTTGATGTCTTCACACTCACAATCATCTAGTGGAACAGCTTCATCTTCTGAAAACTGCAAATTAGACACAATAGAAGAATCTGTTTGTAAGTAATGAAAATCACATTCATTGAAAACTACATCCCTGGATACATGTAGTTTATGTGTTTTAGGATCATATAACTTCCATCCTTTTTGCCCTGGTGATTGACCAACATAAATGCATTTGATTGATCTGTCATCAAACTTGCCCTTGTCAACTGCTGTATTTATCATGTAAGCTGTGCAGCCAAACACCTTGATGCTGTCATACTTAGGCAACTTCCCAAATAGCTTCTCATAGGGTGTTTTCCAATTCAAAACTTTTGTCGGGGACATATTAAGTATAATTGTGGCCTGCAACATTGCTTCACCCCAAAATTGTATTGGCAAGTTAGCTTCCTTCATCAAAGCTCTTGCCACTGTAGGCAAACTTCTGTGCCTTCTTTCCACTACACCATTTTGCTGAGGTGTGTGAATACATGTTCTTTGATGCAATATCCCATGTTGTTTAAGACACTTTTGAGTCTGAGCACTTGTAAACTCAGTCCCATTGTCACTTCTAACACATTTAATTGTCACCCCAAATTGTGTTTGTATCATGACAATAAAATTGCCAATGATTTCAGGGACTTGATCTTTTCTTTTAAATAGCACTGTCCATAGAGCTCTCGAGTAGTCATCTACTATCGTTAAGATGTATCTGTTCCCTGAGATGGAACTATGTCTGTACGGTCCCCAAACATCCATATGAATCAAATCAAATCTGTTTATTGACTTATGTGAACTGTTACAAAAAGCCAATCTACTTTGTTTACTCCTAAGACAAACATCACAATGAGAAAATGACTGTTTGGTACTTAATTTGGACATGCTATCAATGCCAATTACATGGTGTAATTTCTCTACAGACATATGGCCTAGTCTCCTATGCCATAACTGCACATTATCTACAGAATCATGCTGAACATAAAGGACTCTATCACTTCTTCTGTGTTGTATTTCTGCTGCATCAAAAGAATTCTCTGTCAAATAGTATAAGCCTCCCCTTTGCTGTCCCACAGCTATAGTGTTTTTACCACTCCAGTCCTGCAAAACACATTTCTCAGCCAAGAAAGATACTCTGATACATTGTTCTATCAGTAATTGGCTTACATATAAAAGGTTGTGGGTGAACTTAGGCAAGTACAATACATGTTGTAATTTCAGTTGAGGATGTATCTGCACATCACCATATTTATATACTAGCTGTACTTCACCTGTAGGCAGGTATACTTGCCTAGGACATACCAGGTCTCTTACATTGTGTAAAATTGCATAATTATAAGTCATATGAACTGTAGCCCCTGAGTCTATAATCCAGGTTTCAAGTTTCAAAGTTTTAGAAATACCTGCTGCACATACTCCAGTAAAAGCATTTGATGTACTACCTCCTTTGCCTTCTGTGACTGCTTTGTTTCTCATCATTTTCTGGATTTCTTTTTGCACTTCCTGTTGAATTAACAGTTGCATATTTGATGATTCTCCTTTCTCTTCATCATCTGATTCTGAGTCATCAATTGGTGATGCTGCTGTAGTTCTAGTCATGTTGACTTGAAACTTGTTGTTCCCTCCTTTCTTGCCTTTAAACCAGTCCGGATAACCGATTAATTTGAAGCAGCCACTCTTCTCGTGCCCTCCTTTCTTACAATGTGTGCAGTACTTGTCTTCTTTTGCTACAAAGTTAGATCCACCAGTATTATTAGCATACTGTCCCTGATATCTGTTGCCACTATGCTTGCTGTTGTTTCTTCCTTGATTCTTTTGGTTGTTTGTGTAATTGACAAACTCGATTTGAGATGCCTGACTTGTGTTCCTCTGAGTTTCAATACTCATCAGCATTGCAAACGCCTGATTCATGTTAGGTATAGGATCTTTCAGTAGTATTTGATCACGAACATGATCGAAATCTGGATGTAATCCTGAAAGAAACTGCATCAGCTGTTCTTCTTCCAACTGAGCTTGTGCTTTGGCAGTTGATTCTCCACAAGTACAAGTCATTGCTGGCTTTAGTAACACATATTCATCCCATTTGCGCTTGATATTGTTAAAGAATTCAACCAAGGAGGCTGAACTTTGATTCAAACTGCTGATCTCTCCTCAATCGAAAAATCAAGGGACCATTACTCTGTCCATACCGTTCCTTCAGATTCTCCCATAACATCTTAGATGAAGTCGCATACATGAATACGCTTCCTAATTCTTTGGACAGAGCATTCAGTATCCATGAGAACACTAAATCGTCCTTCTCTTTCCAGATTCTATACTCATCTGAATTCTCATTTGCAGGTTTTTCATCTCTCAAAATGAAACTAGTCTTATGTTTGGCATTTATGGCCAATAACATCGATCGGCACCATGGAAGGTAATTAGAACCATCTAACACTGTATTTACCAAAGTAAGACTAGGATTATCATGATGAAGATGATTGTTGTTCATACTTACTTCTGCAGATTCCGATTCTGATCTGGTTACAGTATTTGTTGATCGATCCTTTTCCGGATTGATCTCCTCTCCTTCGTAATTGTTGTTGCTTGTTTCAGATTCAGCAGCGGACTGATCTCCTTCTTCTGATCTCAAGACCTCCACATAAGATCTCTGATCTCCTTTCTTCTTCTTAGATCGCATCTGATTCTAGCGATTTTGGATTTTTCTTTCTTTTCTGCTCTGATACCATATTTGCTTTTAAGATGAACAACTGGTTATATTTTTCATATCTCAATGATTACATCTTAAGCTATATATATACAGAATTGAAAGAGTACAAAGGAAGCCAAATCCAATTTGATATCTAACAGACCCATAACAGAAATTGGCTCCACTTTCTAACTGTTGCAATTAATAACAACAGCTTCTTAATACGCTGTCGTTCCATCATCACGTGCCACTAATTAAAAGTCACGAGCTGCTTTTTCATCAGAATCAATATACATTAATAGACTTACGAGATAACTAATCACATAAAGTCAATAACTACAAGATAAAAATTCAAATTTAAATAACTCAAAATCTAATCTTATCTCCTTCCAACCAACTCAAAAATATATTTTACACACTTTTAATCAAAGCTCAACACTACCTCTTAATTCAAAATCTTCAAAAGAAAATTATTAAAATTCATGGAGTACCATCTTCATATTATCATCTGTACTTTTTTCTCTTCATATTCACTATATGATGCACTTCTCATCGTAATCAATAGTTGTCATGCACTTCCTCAATAACTTATTTCAAAAAAAAAAAAAAAAATTGTCATCCATATTTTGTTTCATTTCTAATTCTTCAAATAGCTACATGCACCAATTTCTTCCATTTGAACCATCAAGGCTTGCATTTGTGTCAACAATTTTTCTCACTCAAACATTTGTTTAATCTCATAATATTTATATTTGTAGTTCATATTCACAAATCTTCAAGACTCTGAGTACTTTAATACCAATTGTTGTAGTTTTGACTGTGTTGAGGTCAAGGTTGTAAAAGACGTTAGACGCTAGTCAGACAGACATGGCCCTTGGGAATGAATCGGGGATTAATCGGATTCGTATTTTATGTATATTTTTATTAAATAAAGTATATAAATACAATTAAAATAGGAATTATACTATATAAAAATAATGATACAAAATATTTAGGATAGAAATATATATATATATATATATATTAATATTATTTACATTAATGTTCTTAAAAAAAATAAAAAAATGGATCAATAAAATAACATTAATAACAAAATGTGTCAAAATAAAATTAATATTCTTAAAAATACATTTGATAGTTTAAGGGTTTTTTTAGTTTTTTATTTAATATTTTATTTAAAATTAAAAAAATTGACATAAAATTTAAGGGCCAACTTTTTTCAAAAGGGCCGTCTGGGGCTCGGTCTTGTTCGTTTAGCTTCCCGCCTATGAAACTAAGTATTTCATACTACCTAAATTGAGGACTTACCTTGAACAGGCCAAAAGCCTATAACTCGTGATCAAATCTCTTTCTCGCTGGACAGAGACAGAGAGTCGCTTCGGACTATCTAGGAGCCATCTGGGGCTGCTTGAGACCGCCTAAGAGGTCAAAAATCGGTCATCTGATTTATGTCGTCCGACTAGTGGAAATCGAGACAGTGTTCTAAATAGGCGACTGCCTCAACCGATTTTTAGAATACAGATTGAGGTTGAGGACTTTAACCATGGAATTTGAGTTGTTTTTTTAGTTATAAGTACAAAAGGGACGAGACCCTATGGTGAAAACCTATACAAATCAAACTGTGAAGTTTATGATATTGTTATTAAAAGAAAAGTTCTAAAGGTTTAAAAAAGGCAAAAAGCATTAATGTATCCCTGATCTTTCATTTTTTGGTTCATTAAACTCTTGATCTATTATTTGGATATATTAAGCCCCTGATTATTTATTTCTGATCTCATTAAGCCATTTATGACCAAATTAGTAAGTTATGAAAATCTAATTCTATAAAAAATACGTTATTAACTTCATCTGTATTTGAAATTATTAAAAAAAATATTTTTACAGTTTGAATTAGATTTTGTACAGTTTTCCTACAGCCACATTACACATCCAAAACTGCTTTCAAACAGTGAAAAAAAATACAAATTTCGAATGCAGGTGCAATGAATAACAGTTTGTTAACCAAATTTTATGTTCAAAATTAATTTTTTTGGTCATCAAGGGCTTAATGAGACCAAACATAAATGATCAGAGGCTTAATGTATCCAAATAAAAAGACCAAGGGCTCAATGAACCCAATAATAAAAGATCAGGGACCTAATGATGCTTTTTGCCTTTAAAAAACTGCTCAACTACGCTCGATCAGAAAGTTGTAACTTTTGACTAGGTCTAAATTAGGCTTTAGAATATCCATGAGATACGTAATATTCATCGAGAGCATCCTAATATACTTGATATGCCTAGTTCAAGATTATAACGAAAAAGTTATACTTCATGGAAGTTTTAGTCATATAAATTGTACTAAAAATTGACTTTTGACCGAGATCGAGTCAAGTCTCAAGTAGCTACCAGATGTGTAGTACTCATCGAGAGAATTTCAATGCAATTGATTAATCTTGAATTGGAGCTATAACGAGCAAGTTATGCTTCGTGGAGGTTCAAGTCAAACTTGAGCTTCGTCTAAAGCTGAATGTACCTACGGTTTTAAAGCTACCATAACCGCTTGTGATCATGAATTGTTTTGACCTCTATGATATATTCATGTTGAGCTCTAGTTGTAGGTTTTATTTGATGAATTTTGGTTTTGGACGCCAAAATCAAAGCTTAAGAAAACAAAATTCAAACTTCAAGGTTGTCAAAGAAGGTCGATCAGTTTTTCCCATAAAATAAAAAAGAACTATAATTAGCTCGTGATAGGCACGTGACACATCATTAATTTCACCTTGTATAGTAAAGCCAATGGCTTTGTCATTAGTCAAACTAAACTTGATCGGCTTTCTTTTGCAGAAATGGTCTTTCTATTAAACCATATTGTGGGGCCTATTGAGGTTCACATCCAAGCCATGCGTAAATTCCATTCGGGGTTGCAGAGTTGGGGAGGTGGTCATTCTAAAATTTCATAAAAATTAAGGTTAGAGATCGCAAATCCTTGAAATTTTTTGAGAGATAAAGAGAGAAAATAGAGTTTGAAGGCTTTGATCGCCCAAAACACCACCAAATCAGTCATAAAACACCATCTAACACCATGAGAAACTTATTAAGCTTCTTTAGCTCATCAAGTTGATGCACAATCTATTGAAATATAAAAAATTCTCTTAGTTTGTTCAATTTCAGTTTCAAAGGATTTGCCTACGAGTTTGGACACGAAAAAATACCAATTCAGACTCTACATACATTTTGGATACACTAAAAGAAAGGTAACAAATAGAAGGCCACAAATCTCATGTTTTTTTTATCTTAATGGAGGGGACGAAATCCCGAAGCACAACAAATAAGATATCCAGGATGCCTGCAGGGGGCACCTCACACTCGTGAAGACCCAGGGGTAAACTTCCTGTGTAATTCGCTATCCATTCCGCAGCACGGTTACCTTCACGGAGAACATGAATCAACCTAACCTCTTTCCAATCTTGTCTTAACAATCTTTGACACTCATCAATCAGCCAAAAGAACCTATGTCTATGATCCTTACCATTCTTCACCAAATCCACAACCGCAAGCGAGTCCATTTCGAATACAACTCTACGGAAATGTCTATCCCAAGCAAACTTCAACCCGAAGTAAAGACCCCAAAGCTCCGCAAGCACAACACTGCAAATACCTAAGTTAACAACGAACCCTCCTACCCAAACTCCATTGTCATTCCGAGAAACGCCCCCTGCAACCGCCGGACCCGGGGCTCCATTGTCATGTTTTGTTTTTTTGAACTACTCAGTTTTTTGAGTTTTCTAGTAAACAAAGATGATCGCCTTTGGCAAGGCTCCTAACATAGCCGATTAACCTTGTTTCTAGTAAAAGTTGGTTCTCTTAAGTAAGGCCAATTAGCTTATCATTGTAAAAAAATATGAAGCTGAGCAGCCTTGCACACATAGAATCAATTTTTTTTTTCTCATGAGATGTCTATTATCTTTAAAATAAATATTTAAATAAAGTTTATCTACCTTATCTATGATTTAAAGGATAGTTCTATGTTGTTTTTGTGATTTGAATGTTAGATTAAATCTATGGTAATTGATCTTTAAAAATGATGTTTTTGTGAGTTTTGAACAAAGTGTTTCTTTTTGGTTATTTGGGAATAAAAGTTGATTTTCTTTTTATGTTGGTATATAAAAAATGTTACATGTAAAAATGATAGTTGTGCAGTTTTCATAGAAAAGGTGATATCATGTTTATATTTATAAAAAAAAAATTTCATGTTAATTCAAAAAGTGATTTTCTTTCAAAAAGTGATTTTCTGTTAAAATTTGATGGTTTGTCTTTTTCAAAAGAAAACATCAAGGAAAAAAAAATTTACTTTAAGATTTAAAAGGATCTTATAGATCTTTGGACGCAAGGTTTCTCGTTGAGAGAAAATTTACTATACGCCAGGCGTAGAAGATGATGTGGTATGCCAACCATTCAAATTAAGACAAGTGTTAAATTAATAAAAAAAAATTAAATAATAAAATTTAGAAGATAAAAACTTATTTCAATCATGTCCCACCACTTCTCCTTCACGTCTCTTTCTTCCTTTCTTTTTCATCTGCATATCTCTTCCAAAACTGAAATCACTCTTTTCAGAACACTACCACCAGAATTACTCAACAGATTTACAGTTAGTTATCCTTCGGTCATCACCACTTCTCTCTTGATTCTCCTTCGACACCAACTTCCTTCTTCCTTTTCTGTCCACCTCATGGACCTTGTACCCCCAGCGAGGCAAGAAGAAGAATCAAGTTCCATCGGCTACTACTCTTATCTCCAAAGTTAAGATTTCAGATAGATTGAGCCAAGTTGCACTTTGATTGTTATTTACCCAGACTAGAGGAAGATTACAAAGTCTGCCAATGTTTTGTTTACAAAGGATAATTTTTCTCTTATCCCCAACTTAATTCTTACCTTTTTTTATAAACATTTACAAATTGAATTGTGGAGATTAATTATATGAGATCTTGAAATTTGGTTGGAAATCAGATGCATTGATTTCATGTTCTGTGATGTAATTTGTGTTGAAAAAACTCAATAAAAAATAATCTTTGAAAGAGGCGGCATATTGGGATTACTAGGTTAGTGATGATAATTCCATAATTAATTTTTTATTATTAATTTGAACACTTGTCTTAATTTGAATGGTTGGCATACCACATCATCCTATACGCCTGGTGTATAGTAAATTTTCTCCAAGGTTGATTGGCCTTATTTGTGTAGACCAAAGCCGATTAGCCTTGTAGTTCAAAGGAAGATAATATCTTTAAGTCTTTTTTTTTTTCAAAAGTCTAGTTAGTTGTCTTTCTTCAGATTTTTGTTAGTTTATAAATTTATTTAAACTGCGAAACGTTATACATATATGTCAGAGTAGATACATATACTGGTGTCTTTTAGGTTTAATAAAAAGGTTTAAAAAAATAAAACATGAAAGAGAAAGATTTTCATAAAAATATAAGAAAATCTCATCCAAATTTGGAATAAATTTATCCTATCATTTAATAGATAATTTATTATTATGTTATAATTTGGTTAACTATTATGGCATTTATTATTATTTTGAGTATCTTTAATCAAAATAATTGATAAACATTCATAATATAAAAAGTAAATCTTATATTATAATTAATATTTTATTAAATATCTTTGGTGAATAATTTAATTGTTGAATTAGTTATTGATTAATAATACTCTCTCCATTCTGAAGTATATGTCGTTTAAATGAAAGAGGAAAATTCTGAATTATAAGTCATTTGTACTAAATTTCATTCATTTTCTCAATTCTACCATTGCTAAAAAAATCTCCCTTTGATAAGGCATCTTTCCAAGAATATGGAAAATTTACGAGAGAATATTGGATGGGAATAGAGAAAAAAATTGCCACTTTATAAATCTACATATCCTAATTGTATTGTAATTAATGAGAAAAATTTGAACATTGTATGAAAATTAGTCATTAAATAAGATATCATATGGTATTATATATAGCCTATATACCTTTTTACATGCTCTTACCTTTGAACATAAAATTAGTCATTAAATAGATATTCAATACTTTATTCACTGGTATCATGAGGTTTCCACCATTAAGATTATTTGTTTGTTTGTTTGTAAGGTATTCAAAAAAGCATCTTTGATGTTTTGTTTTGACATGAATAAGTATGAACCGATTGACATGCTCTTATACTTTAGATGTTCATTGAGTATGTGTATGAATATCAACATGTGATTTATATTCGTTGATTTTCTTGCTAAATGATCTTACTATGGAGCATAAATAACAAATTCAGATGTTTTATAACAATGTTTCTCTAACTTATTATTATTATTAATAAATGTTCAATACTTTATTGATTATTGTTTTGACTTGAATAGGTATGAACTGATTAGCATGCTCTTATACTTTAGATGTTCAGTGAGTATGTGTATGAATATAAATGCTACTGCATGTAGGCTTAGATTGTTATCTTATTCGAGAAAAAGTGCAGTAAGGGGTTGTGAAGTTGCATCATGTTCCTTTAGAAAGTCAATTAGCAGGCTTCTTTACAAAACCTCTACATCAACATGCTTTGAAATCTTTTCTTGCTTATGTCCTAGATATATGTCATTCAGATTGCGAAAGGTGTTGAATTAATAATATAGTATAAGGATCAGTCTGTAATTATCTTGTCTCTAATTAGTTAGGTAATTATGCGCGTTAGGCGTATGGTTGCCTATATAAGCAATTTTTAGAGATCTTATTTAACTTACTTGTTCTATTCTTCTATTCTAATTCTTTATCAAGACATACCTAAAAATTACTGAATTGTTAGAGATCTTGTTTGTTTGTAAGGTATCATTTCGACAATTTGATGTTCTGTTTTGACTTGAATAGGTATAAACTGATTGACATGCTCTTATACTTTAGATGTTCATTGAGTATGTGCCCTGAATATAAATGCTACAACATTATGTAAGTTATATGGGTTGATTTTCTTGCTAAATGATCTTAATGTGCAATATAAACAACAAATTCATATATTTTATGACAATGTTTCTACAATGCATATAGCTAAAAATAATACCTTCCATGAAAAGATGAAGCATGTAGATTTAGATTGGTATTTTATTCGAGGAAAAGTGCAGTAAGGGATTGTGAAGTTGCTTCATATTCCCTTAGAAAGTCAATTAGCAGGCTTCTTTGAAAAGTCTCTACATCAACCTGCTTTCAATTAAGTAGTTATGCGTGTTAGGTGTATAAGCCTATATAAGAAATTGTTAGAGATCTTGTTTTTATCTTTGATGTTCTGTTTTGACTTAAATAGGTATGAACTGATTGGTATGCTCTTATACTCTAGATGTTCATTGAGTATGTGCCCAAAATGTTGCAACATGTGAGTTATATTGGTTGATTTTCTTGCTAAATGATCTTACTGTGGAGCATAAACAACAAATTTAGATGTTTTGTGACAATATTTCAGCAATGCATATAGCTAAAAACAATACCTTCCATTAAAAGATGAAGCATGTATATTTAGATTGTTATTTTATTCGTTGGTGTTAAGAGGTTTCTACTATTAAACTTGTTTATTTGTTTGTAAGGTCAAATTTACTATTAAGGTATCTTTGATGTTCTATTTTGACTTGAATAGGTATGAACTGATTGACATGCTCTTATACTTTAGATGTTCATTAAGTTGTGCATTACAAAAAACCTACAAAAACCTATATCCACAAGTTAAACAAAAAAAATTAGGCCTCACACACTTGAAAACTAAGGAGAACTTAATCTTCGAGTTGTGCAACTACTTAGCCTCTCCCTCTTGCATATTATGCCTCCATTACATGCTCTTGCCTCCATCTCCTGGCAATTGTATCAAATTCTGTCATGTTGCTATTGTATAGCTCATCAACTTGTTCATGTCTTGGAAATAGACCCTCAATGTGGTGCTCTATCAGTAGTGCATATATATGCCACAGTAACTAACAAATGCATAGATAAATTAGATGGAAACATGGATAATTGTGTAGCAAAAAATAGTTAAAAACTAGTGGCAAATCTAACTGTGGCAGTGGGATAGGAAGGGCATGCAACAACATGTGGAAGTTCGATCATCCCCCTAGGACTAACATTAGGATGCTAAATCATATCCTAAACCAAATCTGAGAATAGGGTTAATTTGATCAGTGTATATGCATGTATTATATGTAGTATTAATATCTTAATGAGCTTTGTGTTATTATTATTGGATGTCTGTATGGGAATTGAATTAGAAAATGGATATGCAGTTCATATACATCTCCTTCATATAGGGTGTATTGGAGACCTTTCATATGCAGTTCATATACAAATTAATTTATTTTTTTAAATTAACTGAAACTAAAACTGAAGTCGGTAGAACATCAACCGGTTTCAGTTATAAAATACTTTTTTCTACCTGTTTCAGTTATAAATACTTTTTAAAAAGTACGAGCTCTGTAAACATCTGGCTTTTGAATGTTTTTGAAAATTTTAAAAGAAAATTTTTAAAACTAGTGCCTCAATGATTTTTAAAATTTTAATTTAACTTCAACCCTTTATCTATTTATTTTTGGACTTATTAATTAAGCTTTTTCTTACCAAATTAATTAGTAGTGAACATTTAATTCGGTTAAAAAAAATTATCCTTTTAAATGTGAGTTTGAAATTATAGTTTTTTATAGTTTAAATTAGGTTTTTACAGTTTCTTTAAAGTCATATTACAGTTTGAATTATGGTTTCTACAGTTTGAAATTATAAACTTAACCATAATATTTTCAAGCAAGATCAATTTTAGCTTTACGTTACTGAAAATTGAAAAAATTGGGTTCACTATTATTTAACCGTCACGTCGAACCTTTCAAACGAGTTTGTTGATAAAGTCAAATAATTTTATACAGTTTTTGTTGATTATTTGTAATTATATTAGTCACACAGTAAAAATGTTAGACATAACTTGAATTTTAGAAGGTCTGAAGTGACAGTTAAAGAACAGTCAAAACAATCATTTCGAATTTTTGGTAGCGTTAGCTAAAATTGATTTCCTTAAAAATTTTGGTTTAAATTTATACTATTTCGTATGTTAGAACTAAATAACTACTTTTCAAAATTAAATAGTAAAATTTAAAGATTAATGGTTTAAAGTTAAATTAAAATTTTCAAGAACTAGTTTTGAATTTTTCCTTATCATAACATTAAGTCTACGGATTTCATACTTTTATTAAAGTATATATAACTGAAATAGGTAGCTAATCTACCAAAACTAAAAAAATATTTTTTTTATTATGAAATTATGAGCTAATCTACTGATTTCTGGATAGTATCGGTCAATGAATTTATATGATTGTCTTGAAATGATCATTTAATTTCAGTTTGTTTCAATAAAATCATTGAATTTTGAGTTTTGTCTTAATTAGGTTACTTTGTCGATTTCAGTTATTAAAAGGCATCGAAATGGTTATATGAATGACAAGTCAGCATGAGTCAATTCAGATTTTTGACCGAAACGACACATGATATCCACGTATCTCCCACCTAGCTATCACAAGTCAATTATTTTCATAAAAATAACCGACACGTGGCTATCACAAGTCGTTTCGGTCAGAAATCTTAGTTGACTCATGCTGACGTGTTTGTCATGACATCATTTCGGTGTCTTTTAACCACTAAAATTGACGGAGTGATCTAATTGAGACAAAATTTAAAGTTTAGTAATTTTATTAAAACAAATTAAATTGAGCGGCTATTTTAAAACAATCATATAAGTTTAATATACATTTCACTCGTTGGTTTCTTTACAATCCTGATTATCAGAACCCAATGTGAAAATAATATTTAATTAGGATACTTATAAAAATTTATTTCTCACAGGAGCTCTATTTTTAGAGGCAAAATGCAAAATAATAATACTTGTCGTCTCCTTTGAATATAGAAATAATTCACAGAAATACATAGAAAAATTGGTAAAATAAAATTGCAATTTGCTTTCTACAAACTAAATTTATTTAATCAATACTCAATAGGATTTATTTTCTTTTAATTCAGAAGTTTACTCATTTAACTTAATAATTTGGCATAATTCAATAAAAGTAAATGTGAATGATTTATTTGATTATAGAAATTAATTCAGACGAATGAATTTGTCTCCGTGTATATATGGAATAACGGATCCAAAAGTCATACAAAAAAATAAAAACAATGGTAGGATTTTTTTTTTAAAAATTCAACTTAACTGACAAGATTTTATTAGAGAATTTAGAACTTTGTATGCTCGAAAACATCAAATGAAGTGCTCACAAGAGCAAATTGGCAATATTCCAAAAAAGAATCAGTTACTAAAAAGAGAAACTTAGCAATAGCACATGCTTAACTTTAATAATAATAAAAAAGGCGATACATATTAATAATTTTGATTAACAAAATAAAATAAGGAAAGTTGGATAAACATGTCGGTACGCAAAACTTAACTGTTTTTTGTTTTTGGTTGAATTGCTAGCATAGCCCGCGTTTTGGTTGAAAAATCAATTCCAATAAAAGCGAATCCAAATAAATAATAATAATAAATAGATTTATAAAAAAAGAATATTAAACTGAATTGCATTTTGATTTGGTTTTTTAACCTCAATTACATTTCTACTCTGTATAAATCGAGAAAAATATTTTTTTTTTATCAGAAATAATGAATTAAATAAATGAATCAATTTCTACCAAAAAAAAAAAAAAAAAAAAATGAATCAACGGTGTTCTGAAAATAGAATCAAGCTAAACTGGTACATCAAAAAAACTAGTTAGTATAGGAAAGAGCATTTATCACTACCATGTGAACTGCTATATTCGCTAGACGATGGACAAAACCCACTGTAAATACTTTAGCTAGCATTAACTGTCTACAATCCTCAATCAAGTCACCAAAAATTGAAATATCCACACTATTAGAGTTGATTCTATCTGCAATTGATTTCACATCCGTTTCAAATGCGACTGTTTCCATGTCGTATTTGATAGACCAAATAATGCTACTTCTCAATGCATACGCTTCTATCATCCTGGCCTCTTGAATTCCTTCGATAGTGCCAAACGGCCCGGCCATAAAATCTCCTTCTTCATTACGTATAACGGCTCCCCACCCGCTTCGGTTTTCTTACTGAAAAATAGCCCCATCAACGTTGCACTTCAGCCAGTCCATTCCTGGTCGGACCCATCGATGTCGATGCTGAACGAAGGAGGTTACTGATCTGAATCCCTGCATGTCGCCCTGCTGAACTGGTCGAATCTGTTCATGTATTGCCGAGTTAATATGGACGATATTTTCGTGACGGACATGCTGTCCCGTGAATTCTGCAGCAGCAACATCAGCGTCCCTTCATCCCTCCGACTTCCCGCAACTATGGCAGACGCAGGACATCTGCATCTTGACGATTTTCAGCAATCAGGTTCTGATCAGGCCGCCCTTCATTACTTTGCTCAACACATCACCTGCCTCCTTTCTTGCAGTTTGCCACTCTCACAAATTCGGACACATTCCTGTAACCGATAACCGCCGGTTGTGGCTTGTTCTTCCACTAGGTGTCATTACAATGCTTCCACACTGCAAACAATACACAGATGACCTTGATCAACCAAGTATCCTTTTTATCCCTGCACACAGCTGAGAACCACGCCCCAACATTATCATAATCACTCTCCGGTACCTGCAAACCAGCCTTCTGCCAATAACTAACTGCATATGGGCAACCACAAAATAGGTGCCAATAATATTCCACATCAATGTCACAAACAATACAATTATTAGGAATTAGAAGGTGACGAGCTCGTAGTGCCGATCTTAAAGGCAAACAATTTGAGCATAACTTCCTTATAAACATTTGGATCTGAGGAAGGATCCTAACATCCCAAATTTTGACGCATTCCACTTCTGGTATATTCACTCATTCTCTCTCCTCCAAGGCCTTATATCTTGACTTGGCCTAATACATCACATTCTTAGTACCCTGCTAAATCAATCTATTAGAAATATTTCGGTTAGATATGGTCTTACTGATATCCCTAACTTCCTGATCATTAAATAGCTCCTCTAATTTTTCTCTATCCCACATTCTCGACCCATCAACAAAAAGTCCTTCACTTTTATCCTATTGATCCCCCTCTGAACCCTATTCTCCACACTTAACAGTTCTCTCCCTTTCGCCCATGGGTCCTCCCTAACTCTAATTCTCTCCTATTCCCCACCTTCCTTCTAAGGCCCAATTTCAACACCTCAATTGATTTCCACATTCCTCTCCAAATGAAACAAGGATTAGTACCCAACTTTGAAGAATGAAAATCCCCATTAGGAAAGTATTTAGTTTTGAACATCCTAATAACTAGAGGCTATTGATTATCAATTAATTTTCAACCCTGCTTACTCAAAAGTGATAAATTAAACATCTGCAGATCCCTATAATCCAACCCCTCATACTCTTAGATTACAGAGTTTCTCATACTCAAACCAATGAATCTTCATTCTCCCTTCCTCCTTTTTACTCAACCAAAAAATAGTTCATCATTTTTTTTTTGCAGATAAATAGACTTAGGTAACAAAAAGGTACTCATGCAAAAAGTAAAATTGTCTTAAAATTTTCTAATATAATGTTAATAATGATGCATTTATTTAATTTCAAACATATTACCTAGTATTAATGTTAATTTCATATTACAATTACAATAATACTTAATATTATTAAATATAGAATACTTTTTTCTATACTATTTTCGCAATTGTAATTAATTTGGTAAAAAAAAATGCGATAACAAATAATAATATTTATTATTATATAGAAATAAATTCGTGATATAATAAGTAGAATTAATTTGATGACACATTATCAAGAGGTCTAATGCCGTATATACCAAGATAAATTATATTATACACCTAGTGAATTATGTTATTCGTGTAGTAAATGAATAATTTGATGCCACATCATCAAATCTATACACATGAGATAGTCAACATTTTATAAGGTCCAATTAAAAGTAACAACAAGATGGAAAATATCTAAAATTCGTGGTAATCCAAGTCGATTGGAAAAGAATGCCCAAAGCATTCGGGGATGTGGATATGGTGGTGAGATCAACTCTAGAGGATCTCTATCCGGTGGTGAGGTACTGTGCCTTTGAAGCCAAAAACATCTTCGGTTAGAGCAGGGTAATATCATATTCCATGGGATGCCTGCTTCATCCCCAAATAAATCCTTGTAGGATTTCCCAATATATCATTGATAACTGGTGAAGAAATCATTGATCGGAGCACTTCCCTGTGAGGTGCCGTTGGGATCGGCAGGGACACTCCGATACCAAAGTTAGTAATTTATCTGAGAATAAACTATAAACACGAAGTAGGATTTTTTTAGAAAGTGTGTACCTCAATAGCTTGGGGTGTAAGCTATTTATACTCATGTAGTTGTAACTCTTGGTAACTAGAAAGTCTTCATTAATGCCTCATTAATGGCGGTTACTAATCTTATTCAAGTATGACCGTTAGCTCATTAATGGGTTATTATTTGCCTTTATTAACGTCAATTTCCTCATTGGGCGTCAGCCCTGACGCTCTGTGGGCGTACCGATGCTTGATGGCGGATCTCCCAAGGTATTTGACCATCTGGGGCGTGTTGAGGAATCTATAGATCCACCGCATCTATGTCTTGCTTCATACGCCATCTCTTTGGCGGACCTCCTATCCGCAGTCGTTTGGTTAATTACTCTTTTGATCCCGTGAATAATATCTGGATGTTATCAATCATATATTTTAATATATTTGTTGTCTTATGTGCTTGGACTAAAACTTTAACTGCTCCATAACTTTTCAAAATTTTCAAATAAAACTATATTCTTGTCTAATTGTATTTACTAACATCTTATTTCTCAATAGAATTGGTTGGATGCAGAAAATAAAAGACACATTCTGCCACATATTAAATTGTTCGGAACGTGTCAAAAAGAAAATGCGAAATAGGTAAATAATAAAGAACTTTTGAAAGTTCATGGGGCCGTTGAAGTTTTGGTGCTATTGAAATTGAATACAAGTAGACAAAAATAAGAGGTTATTGAATACAATTAGATAAAATAAGAGGTTATTAAATGCAATAGATAATAATAGAGGGTCGTTTAGAACTTTAAAAATTCAAGTACGTTTTGGGCCAAATACAAAATACAAGGGGCGACATCTATCTATACTATATATAATTACGGAAGCAGAGAGAAATGAGAAGAAGTATTTTAGAGGTCTTTTTGATGAGTTGTCAACGTAGTAAAAAATCAGATTAAAAATATTTAATTAATTAAAAATAAATATTTAATTAACTAAAAGTAACAAATTTATATTTATAATATATTAAATAATTACTAGCCTATTAATTAAAATAATAAAAGAAAGCAAGAGTTACGGGAAGATGAAAAAACACAAAGCAAAGGAAATCCAAAAGTCACAAATAAACTTCTATATAAAGCATGATAGATAGTATTCCACCATTATATTCATTGGTCACGATAGATAGTATTATATTTCTGAAGGTAAATATTCGATTTTTTTCATATGTTGTAGTTATTTTGTTCTCAATTATGTTGTTGTTTTATTTTTATTAAACAATAGTTGTTATAGTTTCATCTTTCAGATTCATTTCTGTTGTTACCCAGGTTCTATACCTCTCGCTATCTTATCCATGTTTTCTTTTTTATTTGTCTTTTTTTTTCAAACTGATAGCTTCAATTGAAGAAATCCGACAGAAATAGAAGATGCATGAATAACTAAAATCGGAAAACATAAAAGTGTCAAAAATTACAAGAAATTCTTATGTTTCTTAAGGTAATTATTCGATTTTTTTTCTTCATATGTTGTAGTTATTTTTGTTCTCAATTGTGTTGTTGTTTTCTTTTTATTAAACAATAGTTGTTATAGTTTCATTTTTCAGAGATGAAATTCCATTTCTGTCGTTACCCAGGTTCCATACCTCTCGCTACCTTATCCATGTTTTCTTTTTTATTTGTCTTTTTTTTTCAAAATGACTAAAATAAAGATTTTGTAAATTTGTATTCTTTTTTAGTATATGTTGCTAGGTGTTATCATTTCGATTGCTAACTGTTAACTAAAATTTAGATTTTCGGCTTTATATGAACTCAATTTTTAGCTTTCTCAATTGTGCTGTTGTTTTATTTTTATTAAACAATTGTTGTTATAGTTTCATCTTTTAGAGATGAAATTCAATTTCTGTCGTTATCCAGATTCCATACCTCTCGCTACCTTATCCATGTTTTCTTTTTTATTTATTTATTTTTCAAAATGACTAAAATAAAGATTTTGTATATTTGCATTCTTTTTTAATATATGTTGTTATCGTTTTGATTGTTAACTCTAACTAAAATTTAGATTTTCGGCTTTTTATGAACTCAATTTTTAGTTTTAATTGAAGTTAGATTAATTTTTCTAATTGGGAACATGTTGAAATCCACTCATTTTTTTAGTTTGAGTTTAGCTAATTGATATGGATTGTATTTTTTATTTTTATGCATTTTGGTACAAATAGATATAAAGTTTCACACGATAGTTGTTCATTGAAGTTTGAGACATATTAAATAAATATTAAAGAGATATTGGAATATTATACTTACAATGAAGTTTATTTCAATATAAATTATGTTATATTATTATTATTATTATCAAGAAGTTATTTTTTCTTAATTTTCTAGACAAGGAAATTGTAAGCGTCTAATACGCTTGATAAGATGTTTATTCTTGAAGAATGTGAATTATGCTAGATACGAATTCAAAATCAAGGTAAATAAAAATAAATTTTAATGCTCAAAATCCTAAAAATGTACATTAATTATGGATATTGAGATAATTGATTTTGCAATATTGGCTTATATAATTTTTAACTATTATATTATGGTTCGTACAAAATTGTTAGTATTTCAAGAGTTTTTAACAGATGAAAATGAAATATGATCATAAGACAAATTATTGAAAAATATTAATTAGGAAAATATTATTATTTGAATCTCTTCAAATTCTCAAATGTTGAGCATAATGATTCTAATTAATATAATTAATTTCACATATTAATTATAAAACGTTTTTTTTTGTACTGAGTGGTTACAATTGCGATTTAATTCTATTTAACTAAAATTAATTTATGGACTTAATACTTCATTAAGAAAAAATAAAATGTTTAATTAATGGACAAAAAATATTTTCACTCTTCTTTTTATATGCTTATATCTCGACATTCTCTCTTATTTTCAAAAAAAAAAAAAAAACCTAAGAGGAAGATGGTTCTCTCCTAATTATCTTTTTCGTCCCTTCATTTTTTTTTCAATTCTTTTGTTTGTTTTTCTTACTTACAAAATTCAAAAATATATAATTATTAGAAAATATTAATGAAATCAAATAAGTGATATCTGCGAGTATGGCTGATATTCTATATAGTGAAAGAATGAAGAACAAATTGATCGAATGTCTTGATGAGATATTACGAGATGAAAATATGAGAAATCATCATCTTAAACTGATTCAATTAGATATATTGAGTTATTGTAGCAGAATGAATAATTGAATTCGAATACTTGGTGATCATGAAATTCCATCAACCAAAATAATTATCATCAAGATGAATTTGTGACTAATTCTTACGAATTTTATTTTTTTTATATGTACATATTAAATTGATAAAGTTTCTTCATATGCAACATTAGAAAAGTATTGATTGTAATAGTTTATAGAATAATATATTGATGTTGCTTCCATTTTAACATAGATTGTAATTCTTTTGTATCGTAAATATAATATTTAATTTTAATTATAGTTTAATTCAATTTTTGGGTTTTGATTATATTCTAATATATTTCTTAATTAATCTGCTATTTTATTATTATTGTTTCACAAAATATTTGGAATATGAAAATGTATTAAAATTCCTAAAAAGTACAAATCATTGAATTTTGTAAAAATAAATAAATCATTCATCTTTAGTTAAAATTCTATAAAAAAAGTAGTCAATTATTTTTAAAATTAATTTAATTTGAATTATCATTAAAAATATATATATTAATTTCAAATATACATAATATAAAATTTTTTCATAGCATGATATAAAATTATTTAAAAGTAAATATGTCAATTTATTTATTTATTTAAATTATATAAAAGTTTCATACCCCGTGCATCGCATGGGTTTTCGACTAGTATGTATTAAATCTAAAAGCAATATAATATTATTATTTATTATGGAGAGTGGGATTTGTCTAAATTTGATCTTTTTTTCAGCCTTGAAACTCTCTTGAGAATCCGAGGAGTTAAAGTTAGCTGCATGGAGTAGGATGGCGATACTCGCTGTTGGTCGTTTACTAATAATGGTGCTTACTCTTGTAAATCTGCTTTTGAGGCCTTTAATCAGGATATGGATATTCCTCCTTCAAACCTTTGGAAGGTTATTTGGTCCTTGAAGGTTCCTTATCATATTAGGAGTTTTCTTCGGCTCTATGCTAAAATTAGGCTCCTGACGAATGTTGAAAGGAAAAGACGACATTTGGTAGATTCTGATGCTTGTAGTAGATGTAAAGCTCATGCGGAAACCATCTGTCATGTTCTTAGAGATTGTGCTGGAAGTAAGGCCTTGCGGATAAAAGTTTTGCTTGAACAGTGTCTTTCTGCCTTCTTTTCCTATTCGGAACAAGACTGGTTTAGGGAGGGTGTTGGAGGGAAGATTTTGGCTGAGTTCGAGCATGGAGCAATTCTGTTTGCTATGGTCTTCCACCAAATTTGGCATTGGAGGAATGTAGAGGTGGTGGGAGAAGGAGCGGTTGTCATTCCTAATTTGCTGGAGTTCTTCTTGAGGAAAGTTAAATCAATTGTTGAGAGTTTTACAGTTGATAGTTTAGCAGGTTCTATCCAAAGGACATCTGTTCATCTGTTAGGCTGGGATAGACCTGGTGAGGGGGTGGTGAAGTTGAATGCCGATGGGTCGTGTAAAGAGAATGGAAGAATTGTTGTCGGTGGTGTTTTAAGAGATGCTGGAGGTGCTTGGTTGTCTAGTTTTGCTCAGAATCTGGGCTTGGACTCTTCGTTTATTGCTGAGCTCTGGGGTATCTTTTCTGGGCTTAGGATGGCAGATGGTCTGGGGATTAGGAAGCTGCTCGTGGAGTCAGACAATCTCAAAACAGTCAATTTAATTTCTGTTAAAAGGGCTCTGTGCTTAGAGAGCCAAAATGTAGTCAAGACAATTAGAAGGATTTGCTCCTCTTTCGATAGTATCAACTTCTGCCATGTTTATAGAGAGCGGAATCGGGTGGCAGATCGGCTTGCTATAGAAGGCCGTGAGAGGGCTTTGGGCATCTCGATTTTCTCGTCTCCCCCTAATTTCCTTTTGTCTTTGCTTTCGGAAGATAATGTGGGAGTTAGCTTTCCTAGGCTAATCCCGGGCTAACTTGTTGTTGTGTTTTGTTTTTTCCTTCTTTTCCCTACCTGATAACTGGTGATGAACTTTCGACCGGATTCCTTCCCTGCAGGGGGCGTCGTTGGGTTCGATGGGGGGAAGCTCTGATGCCAAAGTCAGTATATAGTAAGAGAATAAACTGTATTGACAAAGTAGGGTTTAGGAGAGCGAGAATGTGTGTACCTCAATAGCTTGGGATGCAATCTATTTATAGTCATGTAGTCGTAACTCCTAGTAACTAGAGAGTCTCCATTTATGCCTCATTAATGGCGGTTACTGACCTCATTTAAGTATGGCCGTTAGCTCATTAATGGGTCATTAGTTGCCTTTATTGAGAATCGGCTTAACCATTCGACGGGCGGATCGAGGCATGATGGCGGGTCTCCCGTAGGTTTGACTACGGATGGCGTGTGGCGGAATCTAGGTGATCCGCCACTCGGATGGCTTACTTGATACGCCATTGGTTCCCGGATAGTCTAAGTATGCAGTCGTTTTGGTAAATATCCTCTTTGATCCCGTAGATAATATCTCGATGTTATCAGAAGCCCCCCCTAAAGTTTCATTAAAGTCCTTTAGGGCTTTTGCACTTCCTGGTGCGCCGTCATGATGAGTCATATTAATTACCGCTCTGTTCCAGGCCATTTACTGTGCGACAGGTGTCCTGGATGCACAGCTCGAGGTAAGTGGCTGTACCTTCTTCAATCTCTCTCTTTCTCTTTCTACCTCATTTGCTAATTTCCTTTCGATTTGGCTTGCGTTTTTTCAGAGCTTTTCCGGCGCCAAGAATCTTCAAAGCTTCCGATTTTCCATGTAAGTGAACCTTCTCGTCCTGTTCTTGTTGCCATCTGGGTTTTTATGAGTTCTTCCTCTGGCTCTACCATTGAACTCTTTGATTTGACCACTTCCTCCGAGCCTTTGTTTAGCTGGACCTCTTCCGAGAGTTCTAATTCCTCTGAAAGTACGCCTAGTTGTGATTTATCCGAGTTGCATATTACGGTGAGGGAGAGTAGGAATCGTCGCCCTTGTTTAATTAGAATCCAGAACCCTTCAGCCGTTGTAGCTCATATTGCTCCGGTGATAGATCCTAGGACCCTTTCGGGGATGGAAGCTTCCCCTTCAACTCCGATTAGGAAAAAGAAGCCTCATGCAGAGATTACTTCGTCTCGTATGAGCGTCGCGGATCTTGCGGATTTGGTGGATCGCTATCCGTGGATCAAAAATTACGAGATCGAGTTGGCGGCTACCCATCAGCGACCCGTTTGTCCCCCTAAGGGATTCCTATCCGTGTATAGTAGTCATGCGGAGAGAGGATGTTGGAAATTAGGCTAAGTTATAGCAGCGGAAATATAAATTTTTTAACCTATTTCCATTTAACCACAAGATCCGTTAACTGTTATTTCATATAAAGAAGGATAAGAAGAAATACCTTTTAGAAGTTCTATCTACCGTTGCAAACGAAGTGCCCACAACTTCAAAAGAGATAGAAACTGTCTACCAATCTTCCCCTATCCGAAACAGACCTTCCAGACCTCCGAACGACAATCCCTTCGGTGGAAACGTGGAAGAATATGTCTAGAAGCTCCTTTCCAAAAATCGCGACGATCCGACGGTTCAATCTCCGAGAATCCGCGAAATCGTGAACTAACCTGATGTAGGAGTAGTAAAACGAATTTCTCCCTTTTGTTTGTTTTTCTTCTTCGAGTTCCCAAACACGAAATAAAACACGGAAAGATTAATTTGGAATCAACCGTTGAATAGAAACCAAAGTAGATTTCCTCTAATTAATCAACACAAGATCAAGGATAAAAGAAATAGATGAAATCAATTGATCGGAAGGAAGCCGTAGAGAAATCTCGTCCTCGAACTAGGGGTGTCGAGTTTTTCTCTCTCTCTCACTATAGGGATTTCGAAAATCTCAGTTAGGGGAATGGCTTCTTAGATTTCGAAAATCTCAAGGGAAGGGGTATTTATAATCTCTTGTATCTAATCCCTAGTTAGATAGAATTAGGTTACTGAATAGGAATTCCATTGGGAATAGAATTCCTAATTATTATCTCACTATATATCTAATACATTAAGGATAATAATAATAACCTTATTGGATAATAATAGGAGTATATTAATCTAATTAAAACTCCTAACTTAATTATCGCTTAATTAATTTAATTCATATTCCTAATCTAATTAGGATTAACAAAATCAAATTAATTATTCATGTATATTACTACATGAATTTCGACCCCCTTATGTCCATGGGCCTTATTGGGCTCAATTGGGCTTCTATCAATTAATTAACATCTATCTCTCTTTTAGGTTCTAAGTCTTATGTGTGATCCATTAGGTTCTTATTGCTTCTAGCCATATGCAACGTTATTAAATTAATTTTCAAAGAATTATATTTAATCTTTGCATAACGAAATGATGTACAGAGTATGTGATTAGCAAGTCCGTAATCATTCCCCCAGAGCTATAAGAAGACAGGTTGATTCTGTCGTTAACCTTTCCGTATTAGTTACAGTATAATTCGATCCTTTATCAACTACATCCTTGAACTGAATCTTATGACTATGGGTGATGTCAAGTCACATATAGCGAGACGTTCGTTTTACTTGTTTACTTGTACATGCCGAGTCAACTCAAAAAGATAGGTTAAGTGAAATCTGTATTTCTTACTCTTAAGCTATCACCTTGCAAGGATTTAGAGTCGAGTCTTCCATAAGCGATCCATGGATGTATCTCCCATTTATCGGGAGTGATAAATGCTCAATCCAATATATAACGACTCCGTAATCACTTCCTGTGATACCCAACGTCTACTGTTCACACCCCAGAGCCATCTCTGTTAAGGATCGTGTTACACCAGAGTCAAAGCATCACATTCCGTAATCCAGAATACCAATTAATATTCCTTTGAGTCTGAGGATTAGTTATACCTATTAATACCAATGAGATGAACAGGTGATAAGGATGAATCTACCCATCCTGTTATCTCAAATCGGATCCCCAATCCTAATGAACAACGTTTCATCGGATCTATGTAACTGTCCAGATATCTGTTATATATGAAGCTTGTGAGATCATCTTTCTGTCGGACAGAAGACATTGTTACATACAAGTCTCAACAGTGATATATCAATCCTAAACATATCACTTGACTTGGGGTGGTTTTAAGTTTATTAGTTTATTATAAAGTTTTGTCTCACTTCATGATTGTATGAACACTTTATAATAACTTTAAATAAACTTACGGATTTTCTTTTATTAGACTTTATTTAGTGCTTAAAAGGGATTGCCTTTATATAGTTATAAAACATATATCTCATTAAACAAATGATATAAAGAACAATTTATTTACATTAAGTTTGTATCCTAGAACAATTATCTATAGGACACTAAACCCCAACATACTCCCACTTGGACTAAAGCCAATTGTTTCTAAAACTTATCCCAATAGAAGTAAATGATGATCATGTATTCTCTGGGTTAAAGGCTTTGTCAACGGATCTGCAACGTTGTCCTCTGTAGGTACTCTTTCTATTCTCACATCTCCTCTAGCCACAATCTCTCTAATGATGTGGTATCGCTTAAGGTAATGCTTGGATGCATTATGAGACCGTGGTTCCTTTGCTTGCGCAATGGCTCCATTGTTATCACAGTATAGTGTAATGGGATTGACAATGTCAGGCACCACACCTAGTTCTGTAATAAACTTTCTAATCCAAACCGCTTCCTTTGCTGCTTCCGCAGCTGCGATATACTCTGACTCGGTCGTAGAGAAAGCTACGCTTCCCTGCTTGGAACTCTTCCAACTGACCGCGCCCCCATTCAAGATAAACAGGTATCCTGATTGGGATTTATAATCATTCTCATCTGTGAGATGACTTGCGTCTGAAAATCCTTCTATTTTCAGATCACCTTCTCCGTACACTAGGAACATTTCTTTAGTCCTTCTCAAGTACTTAAGAATTTTCTTGACGGTAATCCAATGCTCGTCTCCCGGATTTCCTTGGTAACGACTCGTTACAGATAACGCGAACGCTACGTCAGGTCTAGTGCATAGCATAGCATACATAATCGAACCGATTGCGCTGGCGTACGGGACTACAGCCATGCGTCGTTTATCATCATCAGTTTTAGGACATTGATGATTGTTTAACTTTACTCCATGTAACATGGGTAAGTTACCTCATTTCGATTCAAGCATGCTAAACCGATTTAGCACCTTTTCAATGTATGTAGCCTGTGAAAGACCAAGCAGTCTTCTCGATCTATCTCTATAGATCTTTATACCAAGTATATAAGCTGCTTCATCAAGGTCTTTCATTGAGAAGTTACCAGATAACCATACTTTCACTGACTGTAAGAGAGCAACGTCATTTCCCATTAATAATATATCGTCCACATATAGTATGAGAAATGCTATAGAGCTCCCACTTGCTTTCTTGTAAATGCAAGCTTCTTCGCAATTTTGTTCGAAACCAAATTGTTTTATGGTTTCGTCAAAACGCTTATTCCAGCTTCTAGATGCTTGCTTGAGTCCATAAATGGATCTCTGAAGTTTGCAAACTTTATTTGCATCCTTTGATATGAAACCTTCAGGCTGCATCATATATACATCCTCAAGCAGGTTTCCGTTTAGGAAAGCTGTTTTCACATCCATTTGCCAAATCTCATAATCGTAGTGAGCGGCAATTGCAAGCATGATTCTGATTGATTTGGGCATAGCCACAGGAGAGAAAGTTTCGTCATAATCAATTCCTTGCTTCTGACGATATCCTTTCGCTACTAACCTAGCTTTGTAGGTGCTAACCTTTCCATCCATGTCTGTCTTCTTTTTGAAGATCCACCTGCACCCAATGGGTATTATCCCTTCGGGTGGATCAACCAAAGTCCACACTTGGTTAGTATACATGGAATCCATTTCAGAATCCATGGCCTCAAGCCATGCTTTAGAATCTGGACTAGTAAGAGCCTCTTCGTAGTTTTCGGGTTCATCGTCTAACACGGGAACCTCATTATCATCTCCCACTAGAAAACCATATCTAACTGGGAGTTCACGAACTCTTTGTGATTTACGAATAGGTGGCACTGGAGTCTCATCTAATGGGACTCCTTCGGGTACCTCAACCGCCTCTGTTGTTTCAGTCGGTGTTTCTTCTTCTTGAACTTCGTCAAGTTCAAGCATGCTTCCCTTTTGTGTTTCTTCGAGAAACTCTTTCTCTAAGAAGGTTGCGTGCTTGGATACGATTACTTTCTGATCATCTGGATGATAGAAGTAATATCCCATAGTTTCCTTAGGGTATCCAATGAAGAAACATTTATCAGATTTCGAATCTAGATTGTGGGACGCAATGCATTTGACAAAGGCTGAACAACCCCATACTCTCATAAATGAAAACACGGGTTTCCTACCAACGAACAATTCATATGGTGTGGAACTAGCGGATTTAGTTGGTACTCGATTTAGGGTGAAGAGGGCAGTTTCTAAGGCATAGCCCCAGAACGTCTTTCGAAGTAAGGCCATGCACATCATGGATCGTACCATATCTAATAGGGTACGATTTCTTCTCTCGGACACACCATTGTGTTGTGGTGTATAGGGAGGTGTCCATTGTGAGCATATCCCACATTCAGTTAGATAATTCAGAAAATCATCTGAAAGATATTCGCCACCTCGATCAGATCGAAGCGTCTTTATTTTCTTTCCTAATTGATTTTCTACTTCATTCTTGAAGCATTTGAATTTCTCAAAAGCTTCTGATTTGTGCTTCATCAAGTAGATGTAACCATATCGGGTATGGTCATCTATGAAGCTTATGAAGAATCTGAATCCTCCTCTTGCTTGGACTGACATAGGACCGCATACATCTGAATGAATAAGTCCTAGAGTGTCTGATACACGCTCACCTTTATTGCTAAAGGGTGTCTTTGTCATTTTACCTTTTAAACATGATTCGCATGTTTCCAATGATTCAGGATCAATTGAATTTATAAGCCCATCTTGATGTAGCTTAAGCATGCGTCTTTTGTTTATATGGCCTAAACGACAATGCCACAAGTAAGTTGAATTATCTAGCTTATATCTTTTGGTATCAATTGCAAAAACAGAAATTTTTGTCATCTAACACATAAATCCCATTTTGTGATATTCCTGAAAAATAGAAGATCGAATCTCTATAAAAATCGCAACGTTTGTCTTTTATTGAAATATGAAAAGCCGTCGTCAACAAGGCGGCTAATAGAAATAATATTTCTAGATATTCCTGGAATATCCTCAGACTGCATCCGGTATCAAGTACCAAAAGATTTAGACTGTGAAATTTCAATATAAAACATACCAGATGTTGAAGTCCCAGCTTCTTCCCCTTTTGAGGAAGGCTAGGTACACCAACAGTTTCTTTTCCAATGCCCATCTTTACCATAGAAGTGGCACTCTCCTTTGGGCTTCTTCACTTCCTTTCCCTTAGTTTTGTTGGGCACGACTTTATTACCTTTCTTGGGATATTTAGGATTGGGAGAATTCCCTCTCCTCTTCTTTGATCCCTCTATGACAAGAGCCGGTATGGCTTTGTCTTTCTTCATATTGGGCTCAACTGACTTGAGCATATTAGCAAGCTCTTCAAGAGAGGTTTGCAAGTCATTCATCTGATAGTTCATGATGAACTGTGAATAACTCTCTGGGAGGGATTGAAGAATTAAGTCTACGCTTAATTCGTTATCCATCACAAATCCAATACTAGAAAGTTTGGTAATGTAGCCAATCATCTTGACACAATGTGTCATAACAGATGTGCCCTCTTGCATCCTACAACGATATAGCAACTTAGATATCTCGTAGCGTTCGCACCTGGTCTGTTTCCCAAACAATTCCTTTAGGTGCATGATGATGGAATAGGCATCCATTTTCTCATGTTGCCTTTGTAATTCCGGTGTCATCGATGCAAGTATGATGCATTCGGCATGATCATCACCAGCCTTGTGCTTCTGGTAAGCATCAATTTCCTCAATGGGAGCATCATCAGCAGGGACAGGGGGTATCGATGTATCAAGTACATACCCTATTTTATCGAACTTCAAAACAATTTTGAGGTTACGAAACCAGTCGGTGAAGTTTGAACCATTCAATTTGTTATCGGTAAGAATGTTTTACAGATTGGTGTTAGTCATGTTAAGAGTGTTTTACTTTAAAACTTGAGATGTGAGAAAGAGTAACGTATGTTATTCATTTTCTTAAAGTATATCAATCTAAAATTATAGGCCTTTTAGTTTATTTTAGATTGCTCCCACTATTTTGCCAAATTAATAGCCTTCCATATTAATTCAAAGAATTTCACAAATCCTTTAGTGAGCTAGGATCCTAACTCCTGAGATTTCGCATTGAGTTTACTCAACAAGCTAGTCTCATTCATTAGGTAGATTCATGTAATCAATCACATCTTTAATGTGATTCCTAGGTTATTGGGTTACTAACCACATTAGTAACTAATATGATATTCATATTAATCCCAACCGTCTCGCCCATTAGTTTATGACAACATGAGTTTACTCATCCAATTATCATAATCTAATTTAAGTATTACCCCATATTCATGAAAAATGATTTTCGATAATTCAGGTGTTACCGAAAGGACCCCGAGCTTGAGTTTACTCAACAACCCAAAGGCCCTCAGCACTGCCGGCTGAATTATAATATTAGGGAGGGGCAGCCGATTTTAATAACTTGTTTATTTACTTAACTTTTTAATGAGGGATTTTGTTTTAGGTCTCATAATCTAACTTAGTCTTGATTTGCTTTAGCATACATCAGACACATACATTCACATACATTGGTGTTATGGACATATCATCTAAATTATTCCGTCGAGCCAGAGACGGAATAAAAGGGCAAACCTAAGGAAATACTAACTATTACATATTTCTCTTTAGGTCCTCCGTCTTCTCCATGGCGCCTTGAAATTACATATTAATTTCTATACTACTAAAGAAAACTTCAATTGAATTGAAGGGAATAAGATGAGAGGAGAAATTACAATAGATAGTAGAAAGGCAGGACTCGCATGCCCTATTTCAAAATACCAAAAGACTAAAGAGGGTCCAAATATGTCCATAACTCCAAACATGCATAGACTCAATTAAATAAATTTAATTGGTTGATTACATAACTATCTTATGTAATATTTATGTTAATCACATTAGCTTATCAAATTAACTTCCATCCAATTTTACTTCTAATAGTTTCGTATCTTTTATATTAATTTTTAGATTAATATAACTATACAAAACTTTAATTATGCACGTCCCAATTATTTTGATTTTAATTCATTTAACATTTTGATTTACAAATTGGTAAAACAAACTTTTAAATAAATTTTCATTCGATAATCAAAACAGAAAACTATCAATTTCTGAAACATATATATTTAAATATAAAAACGATTTTAAATATATATATATATATATATATATATCAGTTCTAAAACGGTTTTAAAACGATTTTCAGAAAATAGGAAAAACTACTATAAAACTGATTTTATCAATCTAACTATAAAACTAATAGATTTTGTTATGATGATTATCAACTAAAATAATTAGGAACATACGCACAATCTATTTTAATTAACAATTAATTAAAACTTATTTATCTTTAGAATTAATTAATCAAAACAATTTGTTAATTAATCCTAACTATAAATATTTATTCAATCCTATTGAAAACTTCTAAATTTTCATATATGAAATAACGGATTTAACGATGGCTCAGATACCACTGTTGGAAATTAGGCTAAGGTATAGCAGCGGAAATATAAATTTTTTAACCTATTTCCATTTAACCACAAGATCCGTTAACCGTTATTTCATATAAAGAACGGTAAGAAGAAATACCTTTTAGAAGTTCTATCTACCGTTGCAAACGAAGTGCCCACAACTTCAAAAGAGATAGAAACTGTCTACCAATCTGCCCATATCCGAAACATACCTTCCAGACCTCCGAACGACAAACCCTTTGGTGGAAACGTGGAAGAATATGTCTAGAAGCTCCTGTCCAAAAATCGCGATGATCCGACGGTTCAATCTCCGGAAATCCGCGAAATCGTGAACTGACCTGATGTAGGAGTAGTAAAACGAATTTCTCCCTTTTGTTTGTTTTTCTTCTTCGAGTTCCCAAACACGAAATAAAACACGGGAAGATTAATTTAGAATCAACCATTGAATAGCAACCAAAGTAGATTGCCTCTAATTAATCAACACAAGATCAATGATAAAAGAAATAGATGAAATCAATTGATCGGAATGAAGCCATAGAGAAATCTCATCCTCGAACTAGGGGTGTCGAGTTTTTCTCTCTCTCTCACTATAGGGATTTTGAAAATCTCAGTTAGGGGAATGGCTTCTTAGATTTCGAAAATCTCAAGGAAGGGGTATTTATAATCTCTTGTATCTAATCCCTAGTTAGATAGAATTAGGTTACTGAATAGGAATTCCATTCGGAATAGAATTCCCAATTATTATCTCACTATATATCTAATATATTAAGGATAATAATAATAACCTTATTGGATAATAATAGGAGTATATTAATCTAATTAAAACTCCTAACTTAATTATCTCTTAATTAATTTAATTCATATTCCTAATCTAATTAGGATTAACAAAATCAAATTAATTATTCATGTATATTACTACATGAATTTCGACCCCCTTATGTCCATGGGCCTTATTGGGCTCAATTGGGCTTCTATCAATTAATTAACATCTATCTCTCTTTTAGGTTCCAAGTCTTATGTGTGATCCATTAGGTTCTTATTGCTTCTAGCCGTATGCAACGTTATTAAATTAATTTTCAAAGAATTATATTTAATCTTTGCATAACGAAATGATGTACAGAGTATGTGATTAGCAAGTCCGTAATCATTCCCCCAGAGCTATAAGAAGACAGATTGATTCTGTCGTTAACCTTTCCGTATTAGTTACAGTATAATTCGATCCTTTATCAACTACATCCTTGAACTGAATCTTATGACTATGGTTATTGTCAAGTCACATATAGCGAGACGTTTGTTTTACTTGTACAGGCCGAGTCAACTCAAAAAGATAGGTTAAGTGAAATCTGTATTTCTTACTCTTAAGCTATCACCTTGCAAGGATTTAGAGTCGAGTCTTCCACAAGCGATCCATGGATGTATCTCCCATTTATCGGGAGTGATAAATGCTCAATCCAATATATAACGACTCCGCAATCACTTCCTATGATACCCAACTGTTAGACGAGGTGCCGCGGCCTAATCTCCAGGGGGCACCGGGGGGTGGACAACCTCATGGCGACGTAAGCGGTGATTGGCGCCGAAAGCAACCAATCATGGAATCAAGCTGCTCGACAGGACCGGAGCTCGGAGATATGGAAGAGTCACCACCCACGAATGGGAAAATGAACACCGATCCCTTGCGGGAGACCGGTGTGGGTTCGGGAAACTTAGGTACGAGCCGAGAAGGCTAGCTCCTTTCCGGAGAAAGGCTACTAGGCACCCCGACATCGCCCGGTTATGAACCACCGGCCTCCTACTCAGCATGTTAGGCGATAACGGACTAATCGTATACTTCTTTAAGTTTAAAATTCATTTGAAACCCTTTTCTTTCTTTTTTTCAGAAACCGTTTTGAGCATATATTATTGGAAAGCCATACTAGTAAAGAATCACCCATTTATGTTATACATGCACAGAGAAGGGGGAGAAAGAAGTGATTTATTTACAACTTCATTTACATGTCACGCTGTGTGTTTATTCTACACTAACTTATTTTCCCCAAAACGAGTTTATTTACATGGTTCGCACCTTAATCACCGTTGGAACGATTTAGGTGCGTTTTAAAACCCCGTTTGATGAATTTTTTTACCCGAATCGCCGTTGGAACGACTCGAGTGTTTGAAAACGTTAGGATAAGAACCTTTTAGTGAGAAAACGTGGTTAAACATACAAGTCAATATCATGTTGTACAAATCCTTTTAAGAAAATGATTCTAAAACTCTATTATTCACAAAGAAAATGATTTTAATTATAATGTTCGCTTAATCCGCCGTTGGAACGGACTAAGGTTTTAAGACGTGGTGTTTTGAGAAATGATTTGAAATGTTAACAAAAACAACTCTATTTACTTACATTAGGAAACTCTAAAAATTCATTAGTTTAAATAATTATATTGAAAGCTCTCTTTTTGTGATTTATTTTCCTCTCTTATTTAATGGACTCTCTACCTATTATACTTGTAATAATAAACCCATTTAAACCAAGACTCATACTCAAATAAAGCCCATTTGAAGCATGGACCCATGAATGGTCCAAAGGAATAAAGAAAGTAATTCTAGCATATATATATATATATTTAAATCAAAAAAATAGAATAGGAAAATAAAAGTTTATACAAAAGAAACTATATGTATATAAAAATAGTAGGTACAATATATCTATACTTTAAAAATGTGAAAATAGTACGTAAATCCTATAACTAAGAAAATAATATTCATCCAAAAATAATTTCCTTTAATAACCACTAAAATAATCAAAATATCCCAAAACTACATATATACATATCTATTATAGTTTTAAATATCAAAAATAACATATAGTAATATATATTAATTGTTTTCCAAAATACCCAAGTAAATAATCTTCAAAATAGAATCTAATAGAGCCCAAATGAATAAAAAGAAGGACATATATATACATATACTTGTATTGTAAAATAGAATAATAATAAAAAAGCATACAAATATTCTAAAATAATTACATATACTAAAGGTCTAAAATAATTTGAAAAGCATATATTACATAACTATACATATATATATATTAAGGATTAAAAGCTTAAAAGTTAAGAAAAAGGGACTGAAATGGCATCTTTTATGTTTTGGCAGATTTACCGACGGAAAATCCGTCGGTAAACAGCATTTAGTGACAGAAATGACAAATTACAGCAGCACTCCAATATTCTCCAGATTTATTCGAAAGCTTTAAATTAAATCTAATTCAATCGTTTTGGATTTCCGAACTACCAAAAATGGATCATAGTCGAAAACGGAAGTTCCTAAACGACGTTTTTTTATTTCAAATCATTATTTTTAAATTAAAAACTTGTAATTACAACGTTTTCGATACTCGAACTAACTTTTTATCGGATCACGGTTCGTATTGGGATATCAAAACGAGGTTTTTTATTTTAAAACAAAACCGAATTTTATTCAACACGAAATGGAAATTAAATAAATACGCTAATTAAATAAAATGTGACAACATAAATAAATAACTAAATAAATAAAAACTATAACATAAAAATAAATAGGAGAAGAAGATAAATAAAATAAAATAAAAGAGAGTCTAGTCCTCGGATAATACCTTAAATTCGGTATCTAACAGTCGAAGCCGATTGATTCCACGAACCACGATCTTCCGTTTTTAATGAAAATTTAGTAAATATTGAACTTTAGGAAATTTGGAATTTTTGAGAAAAAAAAATATTTTTCTCAAAAACATTCACTCTCTCTCTAAAAATGTTTAGAGTGAGAAAGCTCTCTCCAAAAAATCATCCTCGCTTGCATTGGGATCCGTGCCCTTATATAGGGAAACGGATCCCGAAACTTTGGGCGACGCCCAAGTAAAATTGGGCGTCGCCCAAAGTCGTTGGGCGGCCGCCCAAGGCTTGTTGGGCGGCCGCCCAACATTTGTTGGGCGATCGCCCAACAATTGTTGGGCGATCGCCCAACGGTCTAGGGCGAGCGCCCAACGCAAGGTTGGGCGCCCGCGCCCAACCAACGTTGGGCGTTTGCCCGACGCGGTTGGGCGCCCGCCTGACGACCCCCGAGGCGTGCCTCGCGCTGTCGGGCGAGCGCGTTCGGCGCCATCGGACGCTCACACGTTGCGGCCGCCGAATGCACGCTCCGTGCTACCGGGCGCGCATGCTCAGTGGTCAACGAGAGCGTGCCCCACGCTATCAGACTCGGGCGTTGCTCGGACGTCGAGAACGTGCCACTCGTGGTTGGATGCGTGCGTCCGACGGACGCCGAGCGCACGTCCTGTGCCGTCGAGCGGGCGTTCGACCATTGTCGACCGCACGTCGGATGCCGCTAAGCATCCGCGCCATGCCGCTAAGCATACGCGAGCCACCTTACCGGCAACAGCGACCCGCAGTAATTTTCTTTCCTTATTATACGCTTATTATTCTTTATATTTTTTTTGTTTTTCAAAACCTCCGGAATCAATCGCTTCAACCATCTTGTTGTCAGGTTTTCATCACAGGTCCTCCGACTCAGTGTCTACAGTTTCCCCTACTTTTCTATTTTGACAGTGATGTGTGTGTTTCGAAAACGTTTTTTGCTAACATAACACATGCAATGTAAAACATATAAAAGTAAAAGACACGTAAAGAGTAGGAGGGAGCATACCTGACCTTCACGCTGCGCGTTCTGGTGTCATCCTCTGATTCCTTCCATCGTCACCTTTGGAGTGGCCATCGATGGATGTTCTTTTCTTGGAATCTAGCGTACGTTGGTTATGGGTAAGAATGGCTCAACAGCAATTTCGGTGTACGACCATTAATGGGATGGCTCAAAAGCAACTCAGGTCTGCGACCGCAAGTAAGATGGCTCAAAAGCGACCCTGGTCCATGACCGCGGATAAAATGGCTCAAAAGCAACTCAGGTCTGCGACCTTGAGTAAGATGGCTCAAAAGCAACTCTGGTCTACGACCGAGAGTAAGATGGCTCAAAAGCGACCCTGGTCCACGACCGCGGGTAAAATGGTTCAAAAGCAACTCCGGTCTGCGACCGTGAGTCAGATGGCTCAAAAGCAACTCCGGTCTGCGACCGAGAGTCAGATGGCTCAAAAGCAACTCCGGTCTGCGACCGTGAGTCAGATGGCTCAAAAGCAACTCCGGTCTGCGACCGTGAGTCAGATGGCTCAAAAGCAACTCCGGTCTGCGACCGTGAGTCAGATGGCTCAAAAGCAACTCCGGTCTGCGACCGTGAGTCAGATGGCTCAAAAGCAACTCCGGTCTGCGACCGTGAGTCAGATGGCTCAAAAGCAACTCCGGTCTGCGACCGTGAGTCAGATGGCTCAAAAGCAACTCCGGTCTGCGACCGTGAGTCAGATGGCTCAAAAGCAACTCCGGTCTACGACCGTGAGTCAGATGGCTCAAAAGCAACTCCGGTCTGCGACCGTGAGTAAGATGGCTCAAAAGCGGGGATTGTCTCTGGATTCTTCTACAACACTGTTGTTTGTATTTTCTTACTGGAGCTAGCATCTCGGAGGTTTAATGGGGACGTATTTTAGTCTGGAATGATATAGACTAACGATTATTTTTCTATTGACTGTTGTCTGTATTTTGACTGGTGTCACTGTTCTGTAAAAATTGACTGTTGTCTGGAGTTCATATCTTGACAATGTTGGTCGCTGTCTGGGAGAAATGCAGGCTGAAACGGACTGCCAATCGGAGGTCTGTGCACCTAGTAATTAATTATTTACTTTTTACCTTTATGTCAAATCGTACCTTTTTCATTATTTACGGGAATGTCATTCCCTCTTCCTATATAAGGTGGTGGGGTTTCATTTCAACCCCACCCCTTCTCTCTCTTCTTTCTCTCACTAGACTTCGATTTGGATTATTCTCGGGATGGATTTGGATGAATGGGATGACACTAGAGGCATGGACGAGGTTTACGTAAACCTGGATAGAGTGGATACCTTTCACGACCCTACGACGCATTTGAGCAGGACACGCTGCAACGAGGTAAGTAATTTCTCACTTTTATTTGATTCGAACTCTAGGCTTTAGCATTCCTATCCGAACATGATTTGCATGCTAACCCTTAGACTGCCTTAGAGGACTTTAGCTAGAAAACGTGAATTCCTCTATTCACAAGTAACACCTGTTTATTTTTGTAAGAATGCGCGCTATATGCATGTGAATAGTGACACTACAAATTTATGTATGCTAACGGTACAAACAACGTGAATAGTGAAGACGTGAATAGTGCACGTGAATAGTAAAAACGTGAATAGTAAAAACTTGGCTAATGCACGTGAATAGTGCACGTGAATAGTAAAAACTTAACTAATGCACATGAACAGTAAAAACGTGAATAGTGCACGTGAATAGTAAAAACTTAACTAATGCACGTGAATAGTAAAAACTTAGCTAATGCACGTGAATAGTAAAAACTTAACTAATGCACGTAAATAGTAAAACCTAATCTATGCTCCTCGTCCCCGCAGACGAGGGTGGATTAAAGAATTGACTAAACCCTATGTGAATGACCCTATAGGAGAGATTTTTACAGAAAATTGGTCCTAACTGACCGGATGTCTCTATGAAAGAATACCTAGTCTTAACGCGTTCTTATTAATTGCATGCTTTAGGAGCTGTATTTAAATTTTCTTGTCTTGTTCTTTTTAGTTCATTGAGATTTCGGGGACCACCGCCGAGATTCACTCGTGGTACGATAGGCTAGGTGTCGCGGCGAGAGCCCGCGTGCACGAGTTGGGCTTCGAGCCTTTTATTACAGCGTTGCCCCGCACCAACGGGGTATGCAATCGTTTCGACCTACGGGCCTTATGTGAGCGGTGGGTTGACTCGACCCACACCTTCCACCTTTCTTTTGGGGAGATGACCATCTCGCCTAGAGATTTCTCACTGCTGACAGGGTTGCGAGGGAGCAACACTCCCGTTCCTTTCCATTTCGATATGATGCGACCACGGGTCGACCTTGCTAGGCTCGCTGCCTTGATTGGACCGGGAGTTCGTCTTTGCGCCAAATCTACTCCAGCGAAGTTTATTTCCACCGCGAGCCTCTTGAGTCGGCGAGATTTCTGCGAGACAGACGATACCGACTTGGCGGTTCGCAGCTTCTTAGTGTATACTCTGAGTGAGACGATTTTCCGCACGAAGGGTGGAAAGGTACATGCGGGTCTCATTCAGGCACTCAGCGATTTGGATGCAGCGGCTTCCTACGATTGGGCGGGGGCAGGCTTAGCCTTTCTCTACAAGTTTTTGTATCTGACTTGCCGGAAGCGCAAGGATTTCGGTGGTTACACCTTTGCTCTGCTGGTACGTGACGCCTTCTTGACTTGCCCGTCTTATCTTCTTCGCATTTTTCACACTCCTAGTCCTTGTTTTTACCGCAGGGGTGGGCGTATGAGAGGCACATCCTTCCCAGCCGGTCTCGATCTCGACCGAGAGTACCGAGGCCGCCTTTCATGACTCGATGGAGGGATTTTGACTTGAGCGCCGAAAGGAGTCGGACGGTGCCACGGCTCCTAGATTGGATCGACTCGCTGACCCTCACACAGGTAGATTTTGCCTAATCATGCTCGGTTTTTGTTTGAGTCTTTCTGACTTTCTCTTTGTGCATTTTTTAGATTAAGTTCAGGTGGGACGACCTCGACTTCGGCCCCGATTATACATATGTATCGATGATCCAGCAGCAGCAGTGTGTGCTCACCGGCCCCTGCGTGCGGGCATGGTATTTAGGGGATCGAGGCATCACTGGAGTTAGGGACGCTCACTGGACACCGGGTGAGATTCCCATCTCTATGTTCGCGGTGCGGACCATGCCCTTATCGACCGTTCGTCGGGACTTGACCCGTCGGTTTGTTGGTAGAGCGGTGTGGATTCACGTCGGGGGCCGTGAGCCTTACTTATCTACTCTGCTGAGCGCGAGGGATGCCCCGGCGGCAGCGATGGAGGTGGATCCGGTGGCAGATGTATTTTCGAGGGAGGCTGTCGCGGCAGTCTTCGGTCAGGAGGAGGTCCCGGTAAGTGGTTCCACCCCCTTCTTATTTTACCTTTCATTCATGAGATGTTTAGGGGTTTTTATTGTGTGTTTTTTTTACAGGAGGGGTCCTAGAGGAGTGCCCATTTATCTGATTTCTTTGACGGTACTCGAGCTCAGACGCCTGTGTGCGAGCAGCCCTACTACGTCGGCGAGTCCTCCAGCACTGCCCGACCGGAGAGGTCTTCCCTAGGCGTGCCCCTACCAGACTACGGGAGAGATTATGCCACGATTTGCTATGACGAGTCCGGGGCAGCTTATGCGGGATTCGAGGCGGCTCCTTCTATCTTCTCCTCGAGGGTCCCATTTGATCCCTCAGACGCTTCTCTGACCACGAGGGAGACTTGTACGGATTACGTGGGGCTGTCTGGTTACCTACGAGATCGCCTCAGCTTGCGCTGCACCGATCACCTGGTATGTATCATTACTTTACTTTAGTGTAGTGGAATGTATGCATGTATGTATGATTTATGTTTTTGGCCTATGCTGCTTTTTATTTGTTCTTTTTTTTCTTTTTCTGTAGAGTGATCTGCATGCCCACGAGCGGAGGCAGAGCGAGTTGGTGCGGGAGGCCGACGCCCGGGTTGGTCAGGTGTATCAGGAGAGAAATGATCACTGGCCAGGGATGATGCGATGGGAGACTGAGGGTCGCCTTACCGTCGAGGAGAGGGCGCGTGATGAGTCGATCAGGCGCCTTGCTGCAGAGGAGAGAGCACGAGCTGCTGATGAGAGAGCACGCGCCTCTGATGAGAGAGCGCGAGTTTCTGATGAGAGAGCGCGTGCTGCCGAGGAGGCACTATCTGCGGAGCGGGCATCACCTGAGAGATTTTGAGGACTATTGGGACTTCCCTCCATATTAGGCTCGTTATGTATTGCTTTGTTTATAGCTTTCATTATTGCTTTGTAGCTTTTATTAGAGTTTCCCCGATGCATAGCTGATGTATAAGGAGTGGGGTGGATAGTAGGTAGGCTTTTTGTGAAAAGTAGGATAGGAAATGTATAACTCGTGATTCATATTACCATGCATTCAGTAGATTATGATGATTCCAATCATTCTCGTCAAATATATTCATGCCTTTATTTATTTACAAACAACAGAAATACTTAGTCTCTTATACATTGTTTTTGTAATTGCTCAAGTCATAACTATTGTTACCAGGACCCGCCTTTCGGTTTTCGGATCCCAGCGATTTTTCTCCTCTCCTTTTACTATCCCAGAATTTTTAAATGAGTGCCCTTTCGGGTTTTCACCCATTGGGATTTCCCTTATTGTTGCATAGGTCGCCCTTTGCGGGTTTTCAACCTATCGGGAATTTTTCTTTATTTTTCTTTTTTTTTTTTTTACGAAAAGTATTTCTTAAGCCTATCCAGGTTGGTAGGTTCGGAGAATTCCATGCCGTCCATTGTGGTTAACTTCACCGCTCCTTTGCTTAGTATCTTCTTCACGACGAATGGTCCTTCCCAGTTAGGCCTGAACTTCCCCCTCGGGTCGGTGTGCGTCACACTGATCTATTTCAGCACCAAATCTCCTTCTTTGATAGGACTGGTCTTGACCTTTTTATTGAAAGCCCGAGCCATCCTTCTTTGATATAACTGTACATGGTAAAGCACTTCCATCCTTTTTTCGTCAACTAGAGCCAACTGCTCACATCGCTTCTTCGCCCATTCCGCCTCGGGAATTTCTGCCTCCACTGCGATTCTCAACGATCGCTTTTCGATCTCAATCGGCAAGACTGCTTCTGTTCCATACACCAAAGAGAATGGAGTTGCCCCAGTTGAGGTTCTAATTGTCGTGCGATAAGCCCATAATGCGAGTGGGAGCTGCTCATGCCAATTCCGATGTGATTCCACCGTTTTTACGAGAATCCTCTTAAGGTTCTTATTAGCTGCTTCTACTGCTCCATTAGCCTGTGGACGGTATGGAGAAGACCTGTGATGTTCAATGCCATATTCTCGGAAAAGATTTCTTACTTCCTGCTGAAACTGGACCCCATTATCCGTAATCATGTGATGAGGCACTCCGAACCTGGTGATCAAGTGTTTTTCAATGAACTTTCTCATCTGCTTGGATCCCAGTTTGCTAAACGACTCTGCTTCTACCCACTTGGTGAAATAATCGATGGCGACAGCAATAAACTTATGTCCATTTGAAGCGTTAGGCCTTACTTCGCCGATGATGTCAATGCCCCAAGCAGCGAATGGCCAAATAGGTGCTAGCACATGTAGTTCCATGGCCGGAAGATGACTGCAATCGCCGTGGATTTGACAATCATGGCATTTCTTTGCATACTCGTTACAATCTCTTTCCATGGTGAGCCAGTAGAAGCCTTGCCTTATGATTTTCTTTGCTAACACCGCTCCTCCCATATGGGCCCCGCAAATTCCTGAATGCACCGATTCCATCGCCTCGCGGGCTTCTCCCGCATCTAAACACCTTAGCTGTAACCCATTGATGTGCCTTTTGTAAAGTAAGTCGTCATGGATGACGAACTGCCGAGCTAACCTTCTAATCACTGCTTGATCCCTCGGTTTTGACTCTGCCGGATATGTTCCATTTTTCATGAAGTTCACGATATCGAAATACCACGGTTTTTCATCTGTCCCTAATAGCATTACGTCCTCGTAGCATGGTTTGTGAGATCTTCTCAATACCAACGGTTTCGAAGCAAGGTTCCGGGGATTGTCCCAAACTGACACCAAAGTGGCCAAAGCATCCGCCGCCTGGTTCTGTGCTCGAGGAATATGATAGAAACGGCATTCTTTGAATCTTTGTGCCAACCCTTCTAGCTGATCGAGGTACGGACGTAGTCTTTCTTCTCTTACCTCCCAGTTTCCTTGTGCCTGTTCGATGATCAACTTTGAGTCACCCCAAATTTCGACATATGACGCTCCCAGTGCCTCTAATGACTCTAAACCATAAATGCACGCTTCATATTCAGCCATATTATTGGTGAGAGGGAAGGACAACTTCTTGGCCATCGGGATCATTTCTCCTTCCGGTGAGGTAAGTAGTACTCCTACTCCGGCTCCATTCGAATTAACTACTCCATCGAAGAACATTTTCCACGGTATAACTTCGATTGCGTTCAAGTGCTCATCGGGGAAATCATAGCTTACTTCTTCCTCTTCTGCATTCAGGGGTTGGTTAGCCAGAAACTCTGCCACGGACCTTCCTTTGATAACCTTCTTCGTCACATATTCAATGTCAAACTCGGACAGAAGCAACAACCATCGGGCTAACTTCCCCATCAAGGATGGAGTTCGGTACAGATACTTCACGGGGTCCATCCGAGAAATAATGATCACTTTATACGATTGGAAATAGTGCCGCAGTTTCTTTGTCAACCATACTACTGCCACGCATGTCTTTTCGATCATGTTGTACTTGAGCTCGTACTCTAGGAATTTCTTACTCAAATAATACACCGCGTGCTCCACACCGGTGTCTCCCTCTTGAGCCAACATTGCCCCAATAGATCGCTCCTCAATTGCTACGTAGAGGAGAAGCAGCTTTCCCAGTTTAGGGGGTCTCAGCACTGACGGATTAGACAAATAGTTCCGGACGCTCTCCAAAGCTTGCTGACACTTATCATTCCAAATAGCGGGTTGGTCTTTCCTTAACAACTTAAAGATTGGCTCGCAGATTGCGGTGAGTCTCGCTATGAACCGACTGATATATTGAACCTGCCCCAGAAACCCTCTCACTTCTTTCTCATTTTTCGGCGCCGGCATCTCCTGTATAGCCTTCACTTTATCAGGATCCACCTCGATTCCCTTATTTCCGATTACATAGCCTAAGATTTTCCCCGATGAAACGCCGAAAAAGCACTTCTTCGGGTTTAACCTTAGCTTGAATTCTGCAATTCGGGCCAAAAACTTCTCGAGCGCGGCAAAATGCCCTTCTCTTGTCTCTGATTTGACCATCATATCGCCCACGTAGACTTCTACCTCCTTGTGTATCATATCATGGAACAGTGCTGTGGCCATTCTCTGATAAGTTGCCCCGACATTTTTCAACCCAAACGGCATTACTCTGTAACAGTATGTCCCCCACTCAGTTGTGAACGAGGTTTTTGCTTTGTGCTTTTTGGCCATCTGAACTTGCATGTAGCCCATGAAACCATCCACATTCGTGTGTAATACACTTGACGCTGCACTGTCGATCAATACGTCGATATGAGGCAATGCGAACTCATCTTTGGGGCATGCCTTGTTAAGATCTCTGTAATCGACGCACATCCTCACTTTGCCGTCCTTCTTCGCAATTGGTACCACATTTGCGACCCAAGGGGGATAGTCGATCACTTCGATGAATCCTGCTTCTAACTGCTTCTTCACCTCCTCCCTGATCTTATCTGCCCATTCGGGTCTCATACGTCGGAGCTTCTGCTTTACGGGCTTTGCTTCGGGATAAGTTGGAATGCGGTGAGTTACGATAGATTGATCAATTCCAGGCATGTCTTCGTATGTCCAAGCGAATACAATTTCGTATTTTTTAATTATTCTCTCAAATTCTTTTCTCTCTTCAATAGTTAATGCTTGAGCAATTTGTATAAGTTTAGGATTTTCATCCGTACCAAGATTGAAAGTTGACATTTCTATCGTATTGATTTCAAATGTAGGCATGTTATATGAATGAGAATGCATGGAATGATCATGATCGACATCAAGCAAGTAAGCAAAATCAGAATTCATTTCATTGATAGCATGGGTGATTACATCATCTGATTCAAACAAAGCAGTAATACAATTTTCATCATCAGGGTTCTCGGGTTTTTCATGAACTTTGGAGGTACTAGGCTCGTCCACTGCTCCCGCAGTTGCTTCAATGGTGATGACTTGCTCCTCGGCATTCAAGTCTAGCACCATAATCTCCTCGACAAAGCAGCTCGCCTTTCCTTTGCCCCAGTCGGCAACATCATTGAAGATTTCGAACCCCGGCAGAATCTTCCCTTCTGTGCTAGTCCATGCCTCGGGGGTCCCTGAATACGCCTTTCCATGCCCCTCGTTCACGAAGTACTTCCTTAGGCCCACTTTTCCTTCACCACTCACATTGGGCAGACCTCCCTGCTCATATCCCAAACCCCTCCGGGTTTTCTGACTCTTAAAGTCCAGAAATTCTGGCAACCCCTGATGGTGTGCTCCTAAACCCATTCCTGGGATGAAACCTCCCTTCATCATCTTCACCACATCGGTGGTCATGCTGGACTCATAAATCCCGGAGACTTGGAATCCGGAGAAAAGTTGTGGCTCAATTCCCAATGCTGCCACCGAGCTTAATTTCTCAGCTCTGATCGTCACTATCTCCTCCCCGAAGGGGAATTTAATCATTTGGTGGAGCGTGGAGGGCACACCTCCCAGCTTATGGAACCAAGGGCGTCCCAACAGTACAACAAAGGTTACCGGTATATCCAGCACGGTGAACTCAGTTTCTTCTTCATGTGGCCCTACTTTCAACTTGGCCTTGAAGACTCCCTCAATATGCCTACGGCTGTCATCATATGCTCTAATCACAGTTTCAGAGGCTGTCAGGTCTCTTCTCTCCACTCCCAACTTTGACAAGAGTTTCAAAGGACAAACATTAATGGCCGATCCATCATCGACCATCACGCAACTAGTCTTCTTTCCGTTAATTTACGCTCGGATATACAAAGGCTTATTGTGAGCCTTCCCCTCTTCTGGGAGATCCTCGTCAGTAAATGTGATCTCAGTCTTCTTTCGGGCCATAATTGCCCCTACTAGCGCTGTCGGCTCAGTATCGGTGGAAATAACCAGATTCTGCAATTCTTTCATCAAGTTCTCACGATGGTACTTAGAATGGCATAGAACTTCCCAGACTGTAGACTTAGCTTGTGTCTTCTCCAACTGCTCCAGAGCTTGGTCATCGAGCTTAGGAGCCGACCCTTCTCCAATCTCAGTTTCTATCATAGGTGCCTTTCCCTCGGCCACACGACCTGATCTCGTCATTACCGCGATTTCCGGCTCATCATCCGATTCGTCCCAAATGTTAATAGGAATCCTCTGATTGGCATCTTCCTCGTCCGAAGAACTCTCCCAAATGTCCACGACCATTAAATCCATGACGTGAGGAACATTCAGATTCAAGTAAAAGGGATCCGCCGATCCATACAAAGCCCAACCTATCAACTCATCATAGTCACAGAGGGACACTCTGCTCATCCTTCTTGCGGCCAACGGAATAGCACCTCGTTGTATGCACATAAGCTGCACCTTATTGCTCATTGTTTCGTTACACTGTTCATACCGGTGCCTCCACCTCCTAGCATAATCCACGAATGGTTCCTCGGGGAATTTCCTGATCCTATCCAGATCTTCCAGGGATCCCGTCCATGGAACATACATCTCATATCTCGCCACAAAAGCATTCCTAAGAGGTATCCAATGACCCATTTCTTCTTCTGATAGGCCCTGGTGCCACAACAAGGCTTCTCCCATTAAAGTTTCCGGGAAATGTTCATGTAATTCACATTTCGGGAATCCGGTGTCGTACATATGGTTGCGGAATAACCTCGCATGCTCAACAGGATCCTGGTATCCACCATACCTAGGCATTGCCAACACTGCCTCGGGCGTTTCATAAGAGGGGGAGTCCGGGATTTGATTCGCCAACATCCATACCATATACTCTTTGATAAACCTCTTCGTCATTGTCGCCCAATCGGTCTTAACATACATCGGAAGTGACATATACCACATCAATGGTTCACCCATCAACGAATTACAAAACAAGCTAGTGATCTCTTCTTCTTTAAAACCCAAGGGCGACATGGCCGATAAGTAGAAGTGAAGGTGCTCCATAGGTTCCTTATTGCCGTTATACTTACTAACCCTCGGTAACGGACGCTTGATAGGTCCAATCTGCATCGCAAAGCGCTCCGCAGTTCTGTCTTCAGCTCTTTGGTACTTTTCTAAAAACAAATCCGACAACCGATCCCAATCGTGCTTGCAAGAATCGAGTAATGAGTGGAACCATTCCAAAGGTTCGCCTACCAGCGAGTGGTGGAACCATTGAGCAATTTCATCTACTCCGAAGGATTCAATAAACATGTCGTGCATATATTCACGCAAGTGCACCTCGGGATCTCTTCCTCCACTAAACAAACCCAAATCTGGCACAATAGTCCGAGACGACCCTTCTCCGGTCTCTTCAGCACTATCCTCATCATACGGTGCTCCACCATCCGAGCCTTCCCCCATCGGTTCATCCTCTTGTTCTTCACCAAGGAAGAACACATACAGACCATTTCCTACATTGCTCTTTTCATCGGAGTCCAACAACTCCTCTACATTTTCCTCGAAGGATTCCATCACTACAGTTTCTGTCAAACCAACTCCGATCGTACTCACTCTATGATTAGGCAATGGATTACGCCTAATGGAAGGGTTTGCTGACGAAGGATCAGCTATCTTCTTCTCTTCGATTAAATCTTGGATTTCGTGTTTCAACCTCTCGCAATTCTCAATTGTATGCCCATAACTGCTATGGAATTCACAATACCCTCTAGCCTGTATCTGCGGAGTAGGTTGAGCTTTGTTATACGGGGTAAGGGCTTTCAACAATCCCTTTTTTTTGCAGACGCTCGAAAACTTTCGCGTAGGTCTGATCGAACTTGGCGAACCGCCTCTTTTCAATAGAATTAAGATCAACCACTTTCACTGCTGCGGATTCCGTACTCGCACTAGGCCCTCCGGCACTATATCCCGACTTCTTTCACTTGGTATAAGCTTTCTTTGGCTCCCCATCCCCTTCAACAGTCAAGGCACAACTATACATCTGATTGAAATCAGTAAATGGCATATACCGCAACTCATTCTTGATATACGACAACGTGTTGCCAACCACCATTCGGATCTGATCCTGCTCGAGCGGCTTTTGTTTCATCACTGCGGCCTTAGCCCTCCATCTTTTCACAAAATCGGAAAAGGATTCCCCAGCCTGTTGCTTAGTTCTCTCTAGCTCTTTCAAAGTGACCTCCAGCATGGTGTTAAAGCTATACTGAGCGATGAATGACTTCGCTAACTCCTTCCAATCCCTCTTTGTCACCATCGGCAATGAATGGAACCATGTGAGGGCAGCCCCCTCTAGGTAGGTGTTAAATAGCCCTAGGACTTGATCCTCAGTCAGGATCGTGTGCTTCATCACAGCAACATACTGATTCATGTGAGCGGTGGGATCCCCCGTTCCATCGAACTTTTTCATGTCAGGGAGCCGGAATTTCAAAGGCAAAGCTGTTGCCGATAAACAATTCTTCAAGTTATAAAAGTCCTGACTCCCGAAACTTCCTCCACGCAAGTCCTGCACTTCCTGTGTGATGTGTTGCTTCCACTCCTCTTCCTTAGCTTTCTCTTTCTCTAACTGTTTTCGGATATAATCCTGATAATCCTCCTCATTCCCAAAGTGAGGACCATCGTTCACCTCATTCTCAGCACGCTTACTACCACTCTTGTTGTCTTTCAGTGCTAACTCCGCTAGCTGGGCCAAGATCGCGGCCAGCTGATCATTGATATTGTTCACAGAATTCTCCAATTCAGCCACTTTCTCGTCGGTCGCAGACATACTGACGGAAGACTGAGTATACCCAGACGAAGATGATTCAGAAGCCAAAACTGCTGATTCTGAACTGTCTACTCGTAGCTGATCCAACTGTCTGACAAGCCGATTACTCTCGCGAAACCACAACCGCTTAATGATGACGTCTGCGCGAACGGTATCCATTAGTATGTATGCATGATTTTATATGCATGATTCGTGGTGTGTGCGTTTATTTATTTACGATTATAAGATAAGAAGAACAAATGTTAGTCTAATTACACGTATCACAACATCTCTCTTCCACCCTTATTCCTCCACACACTCGTTGGTCCAGGTCTCTTTCCAAGGATTTTGGTTTGGGGCTCACATTGCAGTCCAGGGGACGCGTGATGCCGTCGATTATTGTGGAAAAATAAATCATTCACCATACAACACAGTTCGTTTTCGACGCATCAGCGTTCAGTGACTAAGAAATCGACCAAGTTGGATTGTCCTTTCGGAATAACTCGTCTTTTGTCCTTTCGCGAGATGCATTAATTCGGGTTTTGACTCCTTTTGAGCGCATCTCAGTTTTTAGACGTGGTACGAGTTATTCTTCTAGTCCAATCGTTCGTTATTGTCAATGATTCGTTCCCTTTTGTTCGCGTGGGTTCGCGTCTCGATTTTGGATTACAACGGGATCTTTTGGATCTATCGAGAGACGTAACCACGTGTTTATTTAGTGATGGAATCACTTTTGGATTTTATTTTAGGGAACGGACTCATCGCGTAACGCGTTTGTTCTTAGCGTCGAGGATCTGTTTGCTCATTTTAGCTACGTGAAAAGACGGCGAGTCTTATTTTGAGCGCACGGTAACCTTTCGACTAGCAACAGTTCGTTGTTCTTCTCAATCCTACGGGATATATCATCTTAGTGTGGTTATAGAAAACCAACCTTTCGTTAAATCGCGTGTTTGTTCGAAGCGAGGATATCACCGTTTTCTTTCCTTTAGGCGCGAATTTAAGCAAACACGTATATCGGGCCATATTTCTTGCAGTTTTGGTAACGGTCGAAATGATCGAGTCGTTAGTCAAAACCCGCAGTCTCGTCCATATGACGCAATTATATGGTTTGGCTTAATTCGGCTTCGAGATTTTAAACGGGGTATACACTCGTCCGAGGCACGTATTCAACGACATTGGTTTATTTTCTTTAACTACCCTCGGGATTGATATATATCGTAGTCTCGGAATGATTTTGGTCGATTAGTTCATTTTTCTTTTCTTTTATTTTCTTAGTCACCTTTACGGACACATCCATTTCTCTTAAGAACGATACGAGGCATAACGTAAAAGCTCGTCTTTCATTCGGAAGGGACGGGCTACTTGTGCGAAACTTTTCACGTTATGACAGGGTCGTTCAGGACAGAAATGTTCTTCGTTTTCGTTTCGTCTTGATCTCGTTTTATCCCAATTTATTTAAAGAATGTGAATAACGGCTACTGTTAATATAGTCTTTTGTATCGAGATGTAATTATCCTTAATACCAAACCGATTCATACTACTACGTGCTTACGTCATAACGCATTTCCTGAACACGTGCCTTCGTCGGGACACCGAAAGGGACAAGGCGGGTCACACATGTTCATTCATACGAGATAACTAAGTCGTCTTTAGTTCAAATCGTTTCGATGTTTTAGGGTAATTAGTATGTCGATTCATGAGTATATGCATCGTCTCATTTTCTTTACATACTTTAGGATTAGACACGTATCATGGCGGTTTGAAAACACGAACTGATTCATTTATCACATCAAAAATAGTAACAGGTGATCCTATGGAAACTTCTAAGGCTACTATATGCTGACACGGCTGACCACGGGACCTCACAGGACCGCACAAATTCGCCCCTAATGAATGGATGGGGACCCTTTGGCGCCTTACTGTAAGGGGGAACTTACACTAGCCTCTTTCGAGCAACGAATGGACTCTCGCTAGAGGTTTCGCGGAAATTACCCAAAGGGTTTGCAATAATGCACATGAATGCATATGAAAAGAAGTAAAACGATCCGTCCCCGTTAAGGGCTTAATACACGCCTTCCGGAATCAAATTTCTCGCTTCCCCAGCAGAGTCGCCACTTGTTAGACGAGGTGCCGGGCCTAATCTCCCGGGCGGACCAGGGGGTGGACAACCTCATGGCGACGTAAGCGGTGATTGGCGCCGAAAGCAACCAATCATGGAATCAAGCTGCTCGGCAGGACCGGAGCTCGGAGATATGGAAGAGTCGCCACCCACGAATGGGAAAATGAACACCGATCCCTTGCGGGAGACCGGTGTGGGTTCGGGAAACTTAGGTACGAGCCGAGAAGGCTAGCTCCTTTCCGGAGAAAGGCTACTAGGCACCCCGACATCGACCGGTTATGAACCACCGGCCTCCTACTCAGCATGTTAGGTGATAACGGACTAATCGTATACTTCTTTAAGTTTAAAATTCATTTGGAACCCTTTTCTTTCTTTTTTCAGAAACCTTTTTGAGCATATATTATTGGAAAGCCATACTAGTAAAGAATCACCCATTTATGTTATACATGCACAGAGAAGGGGGAGAAAGAAGTGATTTATTTACAACTTCATTTACATGTCACGCTGTGTGTTTATTCTACACTAACTTATTTTCCCCAAAACGAGTTTATTTACATGGTTCGCACCTTAATCACCGTTGGAACGATTTAGGTGCGTTTTAAAACCCCGTTTGATGAATTTTTTTACCCGAATCGCCGTTGGAACGACTCGAGTGTTTGAAAACGTTAGGATAAGAACCTTTTAGTGAAAAAACGTGGTTAAACATACAAGTCAATATCATGTTGTACAAATCCTTTAAGAAAATGATTCTAAAACTCTATTATTCACAAAGAAAACGATTTTAATTATAATGTTCGCTTAATCCGCCGTTGGAACGGACTAAGGTTTTAAGACGTGGTGTTTTGAGAAATGATTTGAAATGTTAACAAAAACAACTCTATTTACTTACATTAGGAAACTCTAAAAATTCATTAGTTTAAATAATTATATTGAAAGCTCTCTTTTTGTGATTTATTTTCCTCTCTCATTTAATGGACTCTCTACCTATTATACTTGTAATAATAAACCCATTTAAACCAAGACTCATACTCAAATAAAGCCCATTTGAAGCATGGACCCATGAATGGTCCAAAGGAATAAAGAAAGTAATTCTAGCATATATATATACATTTAAATCAAAAAAATAGAATAAGAAAATAAAAGTTTATACAAAAGAAACTATATGTATATAAAAATAGTAGGTACAATATATCTATACTTTAAAAATGTGAAAATAGTACGTAAATCCTATAACTAAGAAAATAATATTCATCGAAAAATAATTTCCTTTAATAACCACTAAAATAATCCAAATATCCCAAAACTACATATATATATATCTATTATAGTTTTAAATATCAAAAATAACATATAGTAATATATATTAATTGTTTTCCAAAATACCCAAGTAAATAATCTTCAAAATAGAATCTAATAGAGCCCAAATGAATAAAAAGAAGGACATATATATACATATACTTGTATTGTAAAATAGAATAATAATAAAAAAGCATACAAATATTCTAAAATAATTACATATACTAAAGGTCTAAAATAATTTAAAAAGCATATATTACATAACTATACATCTATATATTAAGGATTAAAAGCTTAAAAGTTAAGAAAAAGGAACTGAAATGGCATCTTTTACGTTTTGGCAGATTTACCGACGGAAAATCCGTCGGTAAACAGCATTTAGTGACAGAAATGACAAATTATAGCAGCACTCCAATATTCTCCAGATTTATTCGAAAGCTTTAAATTAAATCTAATTCAACCGTTTTGGATTTCCGAACTACCAAAAATGGATCATAGTCGAAAACGGAAGTTCCTAAACGACGTTTTTTATTTCAAATCATTATTTGGGAATTTCTTTTAAATTAAAAACTTGTAATTACAACGTTTTCGATACCCGAACTAACTTTTTATCGGATCACGGTTCGTATTGGGATATCAAAACGAGGTTTTTTATTTTAAAACAAAACCGAATTTTATTCAACACGAAATGGAAATTAAATAAATACGCTAATTAAATAAAATGTGACAACATAAATAAATAACTAAATAAATAAAAACTATAACATAAAAATAAATAGGAGAAGAAGATAAATAAAATAAAATAAAAGAGAGTCTAGTCCTCGGATAATACCTTAAATTCGGTATCTGACAGTCGAAGCCGATTGATTCCATGAACCACGATCTTCCGTTTTTAATGAAAATTTAGTAAAAATTGAACTTTAGGAAATTTGGAATTTTTGAGAAAAAAAATATTTTTCTCAAAAAAATTCACACACTCTCTCTAAAAATGTTTAGAGTGAGAAAGCTCTCTCCAAAAAATCCTCCTCCTTTGCATTAGGATACGTGCCCTTATATAGGGAAATGGATCCCGGAACTTTGGACGGCCGCCCAAGGCTTGTTGGGCGGCCGCCCAACACTAAGTTGGGCTACCGCCCAACATTTGTTGGGCGGCCGCCCAACGCAAGGTTGGGCGCCCGCGTCCAACCAACGCTCGTTGGGCGTTTGCCCGACGCGGTTGGGCGCCCGCCCGACGACCCCCGAGGCGTGCCTCGCGCTGCCGGGCGCGCGCACCCTGCGGCCGCCGATCGCGCGTTCCGCGCCGTCGGACGCTCACACGTTGCGGCCGCCGAATGCACGCTCCGTGCTACCGGGCGCGCACGCTCAGTGATCAACGAGAGCGTGCCCCGCGCTATCAGACTCGGGCGTTGCTCGGACGTCGAGAACGTGCCACTCGTGGTTGGACGCGTGCGTCCGACGGACGCCGAGCGCACGTCCTGTGCCGTCGAGCGGGCGTTCGACCATTGTCGACCGCGCGCCGGATGCCGCTAAGCACCCGCGCCATGCCGCTAAGCATACGCGAGCCACCTTACCGGCAACAGCGACCCACCATAATTTTCTTTCCTTATTATACGCTTATTATTCTTTATATTTTTTTTGTTTTTCAAAACTTCCGGAATCAATCGCTTCAACCGTCTTGTTGTCAGGTTTTCGTCACAGGTCCTCCGACTCAGTGTCTACACCAACGTCTACTGTTCACACCCCAGAGTCATCTCTGTTAAGGATCGTGTTACACCAGAGTCAAAGCATCACATTCCGTAATCCAGAATACCAATTAATATTCCTTTGAGTCTGAGGATTAGTTATACCTATTAATACCAATGAGATGAACAAGTGACAAGGATGAATCTACCCATCCTGTTATCTCAAATCGGATCCCCAATCCTAATGAACAACGTTTCATCAGATCTATGTAACTGTCCAGATATCTGTTATATATGAAGCTTGTGAGATCAGCTTTCTGTCGGACAGAAGACATTGTTACATACAAGTCTCAACAGTGATATATCAATCCTAAACATATCACTTTACTTGGGGTGGTTTTATATTTATTAGTTTATTATAAAGTTTTGTCTCACTTCATGCTTGTATGAACACTTTATAATCACTTTAAATAAACTTACGGATTTCCTTTTATTAGACTTTATTTAGTGCTTAAAAGGGATTGCCTTTATATAGTTATAAAACATATATCTCATTAAACAAATGATATAAAGAACAATTCATTTACATTAAGTTTGTATCCTAGAACAATTGTCTATAGGACACTAAACCCCAACAGAGGATTCCGCCTTCCTCTGAAGGAAAATAGGCTAACGTTTGGCAGCGGAAATATAAAATTTTAACCTATTTCCATTAACCCAAGATCTGTTAATCATTATTTCATATAAAGAGGAATAGAAAGAAATACCTTTTAGAAGTTCTATCTACCGTTGCAAACGAAGTGCCCACAACTCTTACTTCGAGTTCCCAAGCACAAAACAAACAATTGAAGATCAAGTTAGAATTCAACCGTATATAACAACCAAAATAGATTGTCTCTAATTAATCAACACAAGATCAAGGATAAAGAGAAAATAGATGTAATCAATTGAACGGAAGGAAACGGTGGATAATCTCGTCCTTATGGTGTGGGTCGAAATTCTCTCTCACGGCTTAGTATGTGTATTTCGAAATTCACATATAGGGGGTATTTATATTCTCTTGTATCTTAACCCGAGTTAGATAGAATTAGGTTACTGAATAAGAATTTAATTCGGAATATAATTCTTATTTATTATCTATAATTATATCTTAAATATAAAGATAATAATAGTAACCTTATAGGATAATAATAGGTGCAATTTAATCTCATTAAAACTCCTAACTTATTTATCCTTTAATTAATTTAATTCACAATTATAATCTAATTAGAATTGTTTAAAATCAAATTAAATGTTTAGGTATTATATATACATAAAATCGCCCCACCCCATGTACTGGGCCTTAGCGGACTCAGTTGGGCTTCCATCAATTAATTAACATCCGTTTCTCTTTTGGGTTCCAAGTCTTATGTGTGACCCATTAGGTTCTTATTGCTTCTAGCCGTACGCAACTATTAAATTAATTTTCACAGAATTATATTTAATCTTTGCATAACGGAATGAGTACGCAAAATATGATTAGCAAATCCGAAACATTCCCCCAGAGCTATAAGAAGACAGGTTGATTCTGTCGTTGACCTTTTTGTATTAGTTACAGTATAATTCGATCCTTTATCAACTACATCCTTGAACTGAATCTTATGACTATGGATAATGTCAAGTCACATATAGCGAGACGTTCGTTTTACTTGTACAGGCCGAGTCAACTCCAATTAGATAGGTTAAGTGAAATCTGTATTTCAAGTCTTAAGCTATCACCTTGCAAGGATTTAGAGTCAAGTCTTCCACAAGCGATCCATGGACGTATCTCCCATTTATCGGGAGTGATAAATGCTCAATCTAATGTATAACTACCCTGCAATTACTTCCTATGATACCCAACGTCTGCCGTTCACACCCCAGAGTCATCTCTGTTATGGATCGTGTTACAACAGGATCAAAGCGTCACATTCTGTAATCTAGAATTACTAATTAACATTCCTTTGAGTCAGAGGATTACTTACACCTATTAATACCAATGAGATGAATATATTGACAAGGATGAATCTACCCATCCTGTTATCTCAAGTCGGGTCCCCAATCCTAATGAACTCCTTTTCATTGGATCCACGTAACTGTCCATATATATATATATATATATATATATATATATATATATATATATATATATATATATATATATATATAAAGCTTGTGAGATCAGCTTTCTGTCTCGACAGAAGACATTGTTACATGCAAGTCTCAGCAGTGATATGTCAACCCTAAACATATTACTTGACTTGGGGTGGTTTTAAGTTTATTATAAAGTTTTGTCTCACTTCATGCTTGTATGAACACTTTATAATCACTTTAAACAAACTTATGGATTTCCTTTTATTAGACTTTATTTAGTTCTTAAAAGGGATTGCCTTTATATAGTTATGAAAACATATCTCATTAAAACAAATGATATAAAGAACACTTCATTTACATTAAGTTTGTATCCTAGAACAATTGTCTATAGGACACTAAACCCCAACATCCTCTTCCTCGGATGATGGGGGATATTTTGGAGTTCTTTGGGATCACTGTCTGCCAGCTGCATCCAAATGGCTGGTTGGACATAGCTCTAGATTGTTAGTTAGCTTCGAATCTGGGGGTAGTCTGTAATCCTCGTGTCTTCCGATCTCTTCACAAACCTTCGAAGCGTCAAACCGAATCTTTCTACACTTTTGCCAAATTCAAGAATTATTCGCTTTTTTGCGACAAGATGTCAAACGTCCATCTCTGGGACGAAAATTTTTTCTTTGTTAAAGTGAAAGAGGGCGAATCTCTGGGATTCCCATTGAATTGGAACGCTAATCCTCAACACATGGATGGGGACTTGCGTATACTGACAGACAATGATGAGAAAGTGGCGGATCTCATGAAGAGCATCAAGACGGATGCTTTGACGTACGCCGATGCTCTGGAATTCATGATGAATGACATTCCTTTGGTCCGTCGTGTGGGGGGTGTGATTACTTACACAAAGTTTACCCAACTTGATGAAGGTAACTTTGTTTCTTCTTTGAACCTTGATTATTATTTTTTGTTCCCTTGTCAGGGGTTTGTTTGAGGCCAGTCGCGCCCTTGTAGAGAAGCGTAAAAAACAGAAGGAGTTGGAGGCCCAGAAAGATACGCAGGTGGCGGATCCCAGTAGGAGCTCCGGGAAACGCCCTTTGAAGGGTGCCGTGGATCCCCCTATTAAGAAGAAGAGATCAGCCGCTGCTGGTGGAGAGAAATTACTGGCGGATTCCATGAGAGCTGGGAAGCCTAGGATGGATCAGGAGCAGGTATGTTTACTTTACCGTTTTTCTCCCTTCTACTATGGATCCTGATTTTGGCCTTCTAATTCTTGCATAGGTGGTTAAGCCCGATTTGGGAGGATATTGGCTCGCCAAGTATGGTGATAAAGGGTCCCTGGGGAACGAGTCGGTTATCAATGACCTTGATGAAGCCCTCGGTCAACTCAGCGAAGTGCAGGAGAGTCAAAACAAGTTCTCCGGATCAGCCCATGCCAAGATAGGGAAAAGGGATCTCCTTTCGGTAAGCTTTATTTTCCTTATTTTACATTTTCATATGAAAGAGTGATCTCCTTTGGGGAGATTTTGTTTTTAAATCGTCCTTTGCTTTTCCAGGCGTATACACACATGCGTGCTATGGAGGCGGATCTACTTCAAGGGGTGGCAGATAAAGCCACCATAAAAAGGCTGGAGAAAGAAGTTGCCGTTGCCAGTGCAAATGCTGCTTCCGCCATTGCCCTTAATGAAAGTAAGGACGCGGAGATCCGCAGCCTGAAGGAGAAGATGGAGGAGGATGCTAAGAACCATAAAGCTGCCCTATCAAACTCGAAGATTATGGCGGGTAACCGCGCTTATTACTACCGCGAGCGGATCATGGCCTATGTTAAGCTTACCTACCCCGAAATTGATTTTGTGGATCCGGAATATGTGGTTCCTGAGGTTGAGGATTGCATTAAGTATGACAGGATACCGAACGTTAAGGATTTCATCCGCGATCAAATTCGGAAGGAGCTGAATGGGTCATGCGAGTAGAGCAAGCCTGTTGTCGACCTTGAATCGGATGATCTCAGCGAAGCATCCAAAGAGGCGGGTGACAAATCCAATGACGCGGTGATTGATGCCGCTGTAAACGTTTAGTTTATTTGTGAATGTAACTAAGTACAATTGTTATTTTTTTATCAATCCTTTTTCAACCATTAACTCTACCTTATGATTTATATCTTTCAGCAAGTAAATTTCTAGGTTTTAGGATTTTGCTGGTTCAAGGTAGGTGGCCAGCTGTACCTTGGAATGTGAGCCTTTTTGAAGGCTTTGAAGCGTTTATTCCTTTTGAGGAAGTTAAGCTGCCTTAGGCGATCGATTTGCTTCCTATCTTTGAGGTGAATCGATCCGCCGCCAGGTCTTGAGACTCTTCTTTGGGAAGAGTATTTGAGAGTGTAAAGATCTCACATCTGAGAAATGTTTTAACTCTGTCTCTGACGGTGATCAATTATTTCCTATCTTTGAGGTAAATTGATCCGCCGCTGAGAGTATTGTTCTCCTATCTTTGAGAAGAAGGTAGTTATGCCATGATGGCATTATTCTACCATGGGAATGCGTTTGTTGCCTCCCCCTTTCTGAATCTGGAATATTTATATTGCTGCAAGAAAATGCTTAAGATAGAATTTGCAAGATGAAAAATTTCTCTTTATTAAATGGCGGTTCGCCTTATTACAGCAAATTGGTCTTATGTGTGAGCCTCATTAAAACCTTTAATAAGAAAAACCACATGGGATAAAACCTTACTAAAGGAAAAAGAGTACTCAAGACCTTGGTTACATTTTATTCTTTGGCGAAATATTTGCGGAGGTTCTAAATATTCCACTTCCGTGGCAATGTGTTCCCCTCCATATCCTGGATTTTAAAAGTGGCAGGCCCAATTTTGGTGACTATCTTGTATGGCCCTGTCCAGGTGATTCCCAACTTTCCTTTGCCCTCCATGGATTGAATTTTGTCCGCCTTCCGGAGCACTAGATCTCCCGGGTTCAAATCCACGAGCTTGGCATGTCTGTCATGATAGGCTGCGATCCTCTGTTTGTATGCGGCCATTCGTACATACGCTTTCTCCCTTTTTGCTTCCAGTTGGTCAAGACTTTCCCTCAACCTTTGGTCATTCTTGTCTTCTCAATAGAATAAGACTCTGTCGCTAGGGACCTGAATCTCAATGGGGATCACAGCTTCTACGCCATAGGAGAGGGCGAACGGTGATTCACCTGTTGCTGTCCCGAGGAATGGTTATGTATGCCCATAGGACATTCATTAGCTGATCCGCCCACTTTTTGTTATGCTCCCCCCGTCTCTTTTTTATGCCTTTAACGATTGTTCGATTTGTGACTTCAGTCATCCCGTTGGATTGGGGGTAGTAGACAGAGGCGAATATGTTCTGAATGCCTTGACTTTCGCAGAATATTCTAAACTCTCCACAATTGAACTGCATCCCATTGTCAGTGATAATCGTGTGGGGGACCCTGAATCTTCCGACGATATTGTCTCTGACAAACTCGACCATCCGCTCTGCGTTTATGGAGGAGACAGCTTCGGCCTCTACCCACTTCGTAAAGTGGTCCACAGCTACTACCACATATTTCCTTTGTCTCTTGGTAGAAGGAAAAGGACCGACAATGTCGATTCCCTAGACAGCAAAAGGTCATCCTTCGATAATGGGCTTTTGTAGGTGCTTAGCCGTGTGGGATTCGTTTGCATGGACTTGGCAATTATGACACGTCTCTACCAGCTTCTGTGCATCGAGTTCCGCCGTAGGCCAATAAAATCCGGATAACCTGGACTTTTTCAGAATAGAGGCGGATGCTTCATGGGATCCGCAAGCACCTTCATGTAATTCTTTGAGGATCTCTTGTCCTTCTTCCATCGTAACACATTTCAACCAGGGGTGCCTAAAAGATTTCCTCTACAGCTGGTCATTTATTATGGAGAAGTATGCCGCTTTTCTTACCGTCCATCTGGCTTCTTCTTTGTCTTAAGGCAAAGTCCCATTTGTGAGATATTGCTGGATCGGCGATCTCTAATCTCCCTCGGAGGGCGTAAGAAGAGCTATGACTTCTGGGCGAATGCCGGTCTGACTTTCACCTCGAATGGGCACTGTAGGCCCGCCCACTGATCTTTGCTTGAAGCCAGCTTAGCCAAGTGATCCGCTTCTGCGTTTGATCCTCGCAGTACATGAACTAGCTCTCACTTGGTTTCTTTGATTTCCAGATGGTTTAACAGCTTTTTGACCTCCTCTACATATTTGACCAGAGTTCCGTCTTTTACATCAAAGTTTTTGATCACGTGATTGACCATTAGCTTAGAGTCGATGTAAATCACAACTCGCTCTGGCGTGATCTCCTTCAGCAGGTGTAGCCCCAATATCAAGGCTTCATATTATGCGACATTATTCGTTGCAGGGAACTCTAACTTCGCAGTATAATGTAACTTGATGTAGTGAGGTCCCTTGATTACTACGCCTATTCATGTGCCTTCTGATGAAGAAGCGCCATCCGTATACATTGTCCATTCCTCCGCTTTTGGTTTGGGAAGGTTTATGCCCTCTTCGATGAATTCGTTCACAAATTCTGCCAAGACTTGGCTTTTCAAGGCGGATCTGCCTTCATAATGAACATCAAACTCGCCTAGGCGGATCTCCCACTCCATCAACCTCCCTGAAGTTTCTGGCTTTTTTAATACCTTCCTCATGGGTATGTTGGTGCGAACGATGACCGTGTGTGCTTGAAAATAAGGTCTCAGGTGAATCGAAGTTGTGACCACAGCTAAAGCCATCTTATCCAACCTTGAATACCAAGTTTCGGCATCTTTTAGGACTTTGCTCACATAGTAGATCGGATATTGTTGGCCGTCTTCTTCCCTTATCATGACTGTGCAAACTGCTTTATTAGTAATAGAAACATACATGTACAGATCCTCACCTTCCAAAGGTCTGCTCATTAGAGGCGGTTCTGAGAGGAAGCGTTTGATCCCTTCGAAGGCCTGCTTGCAATCTTCATTCCACTCGAATGCTTTCTATTTTTTTATCACTTCATAAAAAGGTTGGCATCTACGAGCAGAGCATAAGATGAATCGACCAAGTGCTATGATCCGCCCATTAAGGCATTGCACCTCTCTGACATTTTATGGCGCCTTCATATCCAGTACAACTTTGATTTTATCTGGATTGGGACTTACACCTTTCTAGCTGATCATGTATCCCAGGAATTTTCCATAAGTTGCCCCAAAAGTACACTTCTCAGGATTTAACTTGATATTGTGATGGCGAAGGACTCCTAAGACTTCTCTTATGTCCTCTGCATGCATCTCCATGGTGGGGCTCTTAATGATCATGTCATCCACATAAACTGAGAAGTTGTCACCCTTTCTTCCTTCAAATATTTTGTTCATCATCCGCTGATAATTAGCTCTGACATTCTTTAGCCCAAAAGGCATGACCTTGAAGCAATAAGTCGCCTGGTGAGTTACAAAGGAAGTTTTGATCCTGTCTGATGGCTCCATGAGGATCTGGTGATAACTCGACCTCATATCTGTGAAGGGATATGCTGCATGTCTTGCGGTTCCGTCAACTAGGATGTCAATACAAGGCAAAGGGTAGTTGTCTTTGGGATAAGCCTTATTAAGGTATGTGAAATCGATACATATGCGGTATGATCCGCGTGCCTTTTTAACTAGGACCACATTCGCCAGCCATTGCGTGTAAATAACTTCCTCGATGGCGTCCGCCTTTTTCAGTTTAGATATCTCTTCCTCTATTACTTTCTGTCTCCCTGGCCCATGATTCCTTCTCTTCTGAGCCATTGGGACCGCGTCTTCGGCGATATTGAGCTTATGAGTGATCACATCTGGACTAACCCCTGTGAGGATCTCATCCTTCCATGCAAACACGTCTTCCGATTTGCGAAGAACTTTTGTAACATCCTCCTTAATCTCAACTCTTAGCCCTTTGGCGATCCGCACCTGCTTACCATCTGCAATGAAGAACATTTCTGTATCTCCAAGGGCCATCGTAACAAGCTCATCTTCTTCATCATCCTTGGAATGGGGGCGAATTGATAAGGACGCAGAGTATGTCTCCCGAGCAACCTTCTGGTTCCCCTTGATCATCACGCCTCCCTTGGCAGTAGGGATGTACATTGTTAAATGGCATATCGATATGAGAGCCGCCACCTCTAAAATAAAAGGCCACCCTAAGATGATGTTGTATGCCAATTGACCATCCATGATGGAGAACTCCAGATCTCTCATCCATTCCTGATCTTCATCTGCTAATTCGCATTCTAGTGTCACTTGTCCCTTTGTCTGGATTGTGTGACCTGTTACTCCCAGGATGTCTACGATGGTGGTCTCAATTTGAATAGGATCAACCTTGAGCTTAGCGAATGCTCCCCTAGTAATGACATTACAAGAACTGCCAGTGTCTATCATCACTCTCTTCATCTCCCATCCTTCCACCATCATCGTGATGACGAGAGCGTCTGCATGTGGGGGGATGGCTGGACCAATATCTGTAAAGGGGTGGTTGAGTGATGCTCTATCTAGAGCAATGGTTTTTGCCTTCTTTACCGTAGGCTGGTATCCTGGTTCGCCAGCGATAACATTAATGACCCCTTTAGCTTTCTTTTTCGGCTCATCTCTTGGTTTATCGCCATCTCCTTTCTTGTCGTTTTGGATGAACCTGTCCAGCTTTCCTCTCTCGATAAGCCTTTCAATCTCCCTAGCCAGCTCCCAACATGCATCTGTTTCATGGTCGTTCCTCCTGTGGTACTTGCAATAATTCTTGGGGGGTTTCCCCATATTGGTGTACTCTCCCCCTTTTTGGTTCGGGGTATGAAATGCTCCGCTTATGATGGCTGTTCTCTGTCCATATTAGCACTTCACATTTGGAGGCGTTTAACGGCGTAAATGATGGTGTATATGCTGATTTGTTCCTAGAGCCTCTTCGCCTATTTCGGGAGGATGAGTTAGGGAGTTTTTCTTTTTCCTTATCCCGCCTTCGGGATTCACCTTTTCCTCTCTTGGGTGGAGACGCCGACTCTCTGCGGATATCATCGACCTCCATGAAATCCTTACACCTTTCCATCAGCTCCGCCATATTTTTTTGGTTTGTTTTTTTATTAGATCCACCTGTAAGCTCTTGCATGTTGTATTTTTTACTACTGCTTCTACTGCCATGGAGAGATCCACATCAACAATGCAAATACAAAATTTATTGAAGTTATCGACATATTCGCGGAGAGACTCATTTTCTTTTTGCTTTAGCTCGAAGAGCTTTCGCAATTTAACCACTGGCGGAATGCATCCTGCGAATTTTGCACAAAATTCCCTACTTAACTGATCCCAGCTGTCTATCGATCCTCGGGGGGAGGGATTGGAACCAATCGTACGTTGGACCTTTTAGCGTGGTGATAAACATCCGACACAACACTGCTTCTTTTGCACGGTTAAGTCCAAGCAAGATGTGATACTTCCTTGCATGAGCTTCAGGATTATCCTCGCCGGAGTAGGCTGGTATGTTTGGAATCTTAAAATGCCTATCTGTTTCCTCGGCTTCAATCCACGCAGTGAAGGGCGATTCTCGATTGGCGAACGGATTGTGCCTAGCATTATCTTCGTTCTGTCTGCGTATCTCTGCCCTGATCTGATCCGCTATAGAACCATGATCCCTTCTTGGACGTCTCCTACTATAAGACCTGCTCCGCTGTAAGGAAGAGGAGCTGGATCCTGATAAAGGCTCTGATGGTGACCTTCTTCCACCGTCGCCACATCCCCTTGGTGGAGATCGTCCGTCGTCACCTCGATTTGGTGGCGGGTGTTGCATGACCTAGTGAGGTGATCCAGCTCGGCGTTCGTTATCCCTTCGCTCGGGAGGTGGGGGCAACCTTTCACGTCGGGGAGATCTAGTTCTGCGTCTGTGGTGAGAACGGGTTTTGGATTGCCCATTCTTATGTGATCTGGTTCGTCTCCTATGCCTATGTTCATCACGTCCGCCTTCTGGTTGATCCATCCCTGCGTTATGTTGATCCGCCAACGTTCCGGTTTGTACTGGAGGAGCTCGAGATCCGCCAATAGTGATCCCTGGGTTTGTTGTGTTCCTTGGGGGAGATTGATCGTTCCTACAACTTCCCTCTGGTATATCGGAAAATAACCTTCGGTTTATCGGCAGGCTACTAGCGAGCTCCGGATTAACAACTGTTGAATCCACGGGTTGAGAGAGAAAAAATGACGAATCACGGCGAGCATTGGGTCCCACATAGGCGTTTTGCCATTGTGATAGGGTCGGTCTTAGCGGTTGACGACGATTCAGTGTGGGAATAGTTCCTATCGTGGGTCCATGTTCTCTCCCTATGGTACCTGCGCAAATCTCCCAAAAGGATTCTGGCGACATGCCCCTTTCGTCATGGACGATTGGTGCATTAGGATCAACACGACCAACGTTTGTAGTGGGATTAATTGATGGTGGTATGGGTGGTATTGTAGTTCCGGTTGAGGGGTTAGACCCCCACTTACCATATTTGGGTTGTGAACTGAGTCCTTTTTTTATTGGAACTTCCACGATCACCACACCGATTGATAACTGGTGATGAACTTTCGACCGGATTCCTTCCCTACGGGGGGCATCGTTGGGTTCGACGGGGGGAAGCTCCGATGCCAAAGTCAGTATATAGTAAGAGAATAAACTGTATTGACAAAGTAGGGTTTAGGAGAGCGAGAATATGTGTACCTTAATAGCTTGGGATGCAAGCTATTTATAGTCATGTAGTCGTAACTCCTAGTAACTAGAGAGTCTCCATTAATGCCTCATTAATGGCGATTACTGACCTCATTTAAGTATGACCGTTAGCTCATTAATGAGTTATTAGTTGCCTTTATTGAGAATCGGCTTAACCGTTCGACGGGCGGATCAAGGCATGATGGCAGGTCTCCCGTAAGTTTGACTACGGATGGCGTGTGGCGGAATCTAAGTGATCCGACATTGCTTCCCGGATCGTCCGAGTACGCAGTCGTTTTGGTAAATATCCTCTTTGATCCCGTAGATAATATCTCGATGTTATCACTACCAAAAAAAAAAAGTGAATGACTAGCTAATTATGTAAACATTTTTAGTAAAACTTAATTGATTGCTAATAATTGTTTTTGTAAAATGAAAATATAAGGTCTTTTTATAACTGTATTTTTCTTTAATAATTCATTTTAAATAGTGGGTTGCTAATTGATAAGTATAATTTTGTGTAAATGGATTATGTTTATCAATAGACGGTGGTTTTCACCTGGTCAATCACAGACCAGGTGAATTTGGTCAGTCACTGTTAGATTTAGAAGGTGTATATCTAAGCCGTATGATTGTTTGAATCTCCACCATATGATTGTAATAAGCATAAATCTAACGGTGACTGACCAGGTGAAAATTACTGTATCAATAGGATTATAAACAAATTTCTTATAATAAATTAGTGTTTAATATGTCACATTCTTAATCACATTCTAAAAGAAAAACCATATACATATGTTGTAGATTTGGTCTTTCTTAATACAATTTAAAGAAAAATAGTAATTTAATATAAATGCCGACTATATTCAAATGAATAAAATAATACTTGAAAAGTAAGTAAAAGGAAAATTATAAAATATTATTGAATTGATACAATCTATTCGAATTAAATCTCTAAAAAATGTTTGAAAAACTCATAGTTGGTAGAACTCAATTTAATTGATTTAAATTCATTCAAATTTTTAAATTATAATAATAATAAAAGAAATAAATTTTTACATATTTAATTGGAAATTAGGGATAATAACTAATATCAAAATATCTTCTAACGTTGAAATACGGACTTCTGGTAACCTAAAGGAAAAAACCCTCTGACAGGAGGCCGGAGACCGATGAATCCTCTCTGATACCTAAATTAGTATGTGAAATACGTAATTTAGAAAGGAAGTAGTAATGTAGTAGTTGAGAGAATTGTGTACTTGTCTTCCTGATTTCCGTGCTATTTATAGACATTTGTGCTTATTACATGTGTCACCTTTTGATTGGACCGGAAGCTATATTTTCGCAATAAAGTGTACTGAGCGTGTAACTTAGAATCTGAAGCCCTTTACTGGTTGTTCCTTCCAGAAAGGCCCCTCATAACTGGATGGACTGACCAAATACATGAAATAATGGGTATGGACTTGCATGCCTAAACCATATGTATCAATAAGTAACGACAACAAAATTTATTTAATATAAAAGTTTTAATTCTCTAATTGAAAAGGCTCAAAAGAAACTAGCTTTTTTTTTTTCTAAATTAGTGTTTTGAGTTCAATTTACTATTTCAAATCGTGTTTGACCAAACAATACTCTTAAAGGTTTTTACTAATCAAATCATTGGTTCAACATTCTAATTTTACTTCAAAACTCTATTTATTAAATAGGGCCTTAGTTGTTGTTGTTGTTTTTTTTTTTTTTGTTCTATTACTTTAAGTTCTTTTTATAACCGAAATAATAATAATAATGAAAACATATGAACCAATTAAGTTAGAAATTTTGAGTATTCGAATTTTAGTGTATACCAAAAATAAATAAATAGAAGAGAACCATACTTAAAAATTATATTTAACAAGTTTCAAATCCAATAATTAAATAAATTATAAAAAATGGAATCAAATTAATATTTATTTCAGTTTTTTTTTTCCTACTTTTGGTCTGTCTACATAAATTAAACCTTAAAGTTAGTTAATGAATTGTTGCTTTAGTTAGTGTTGTTCTTTAATTGGTATAATTTATTTGGATAAATAATACATCGATTTATAGCCACCAAACTTTACTTCCTACGGAATACGCATTTCATAAAAATAAAAAATAACAATATTTCCTTCTTTCTAATTATTCTCATATTTAAACCTAAATTTATCAAAAGAAACAAAAGGCTATTAGCTACTATACTTTTATTTTTCTATCTTTAATTTTCCAAATTTTACATAATTTTATATCGTGGAATGATAGTGGGAACTTGCGGGCATCTTCACCAAATTGTTTTATGCGTTTTAAACAGAAAATAAATGTTTAAAGTAAACAAATATTCGACAAGATAATAATATTCAAGTGCATGGCTACCAAAAACTTCAAATAGTTAATCATATGATATATGATCATTAAAGTTTAAAGCCACTTTCAAATAAGTTATTAAACTTCATTTTATTTTTTAAAAATCATTTAACTTTTTTTTATTACAATAGAGTCGACCATTTCAGATAAAATTTTTTTATTGGAATAGTATGGTTATGTGAAAATATGGTAGGAGTGATATGAGGAGGGTGATCGAGAGTGGTATGAGTTTACTAGGAATTGAGGAAAATATGGTAGTGGATAGGACGGAGTGGAGGGAGCGAATTTGTATCGCTGACACGACTTGATTTCACGGTTTTATATGATGGTTCATGTTAGCCGACCCCGAATCATTTCGGGACTAAGGCTTTGTTGTAGCATGGTTATGTGAAAATAATTGATTCTTAGGGTTTTTTGATACGGTAGCCACATAATAGCAAAAAAAAAATAAAAATTTAATTTTTTTTTTTATTTTCTTACTTAAACTGTTTGAAATGATCACGTGTCATCTAATATATGTCATGTGACTTTCATCTAAACTATATATAATATTAGGAGTAGAGAGAAAAGAATAACAATGATTCAAGTCTCTAGAAGTGTTTTTGATGAGTTGGCATCTTCGGAAATAAAATAAAAAGAAAATAAGAATATTGAAGCATTGCATAAAACTATAAAAATCCATATTTTTTTCCTACCAATTTTATTTTCTCAAGTTATCTATGAGTGTATTTATTAAAAAAAAAAGTAATTTTTGCCCTTGTGGTCCCTCTTTTCCTTCCTCTGCTAGGGCTGGCGGTATGAAGGTTTTTTTGCCGTACTTTGGTCGGTTCTCCTCCTTTATTTTCTGGTTTGGATCTCTGTTTTTTTGGATCGGATCTCTGTTTTCTTCAAATTCTTTGAGTATTTTGTTCTATTAATGGCGGATCAGTTAGAACAGATGGTGAAGAATATTTGATTGTCTGTGGTGGAAGGTGATGTCCTGGATCTTGATTCGGTTCAGGAGCAACGATCGGAGGAAGCGACGGAGTTTAGGGTTATTGGAAAGGTTTTATCTCATAAGCCAATTAATCTCAAAGGTATGGCTCAGGCCTTTCGTATTGGATGGAGAATTAATTCTTTTGAGTTAAAAGAATTTGGTGATCGATTGTTTTTGTGTGAATTCCAGAATAAACGGGATAGAGATAGAGTGTTATTTGAGGGCCCTTGGTATTTTGAACTTCAGCTTGTTATTTTTCAGAAGGTTATGGGACATGAACAACCTGATGATATTTTGATGAATTCATGTGATTTTTGGGTTCGGATTATTAATTTGCCTCTGAATAGAAGGGATTTGGGGTCAATTAAGGCTGTAGGGCAACGTATTGGTAAGATTGTTGCTGTGGATGAAGATGGTGTGGGATCCTAGAGCAGTTGTGTGAGGATTAGGGTGGATGTTGACATTAGTTTGCCGCTTACGAGATGTGTTATGGTTAAAAATAGTAAAGGTGAGCAGGTATGGGTATCTTTTCGGTATGAAAGGCTTCCTAATTTCTGCTACTGGTGTGGTATTTTAGGACATGGTTATGAGAATTGTGTGGATGGTCCTGAAGAGTTTGTTGGGAGTGAATGGCCGTTTCCTCAAAATCTGCGTGCTTCTCTGCTTAAGGTTAGAGCTGTTAAAGTTTGTGTCTCTTCGGATAAGCCAATAATTGATATGAATAGCAGTAGGAATAAGATTTCTCGTAAGTTATTGGTTGAAAATGTTGTGTTGGGGCCAAGTAATAAGGATGTGAATCAAGATGAGTCTCAAAGTTCAGGTTCTGTTGATTTAGTCCAGAGTAAAGGTAGAAGTGTTGTTGGGAAGGAAAATATCTGTCAGGTGCTACCTACTATTGATGATTTGCCTGTTATTGGAGCTAAGGATGCTCATGCTTTGAATGATAAAACAAATGCTGGAAAAGGGGCTATTTGTATGTCAGGGGATAAGGATCATGAGGGGTTTATAATAGGCAATAATGTTGTGGATTGTGTGGTTTCTAATAAAGCTTACATGGCTAGTGGAAATGGGAGAGTTAAATTGAAGAAGCTGGCTAGAGGTCGCCAAAGCCCTGCTAGAACTATGTCTATTGGGTTGGGTAATGTTGTGGCTTCGGACGGTGGTGGTGCTAAGAGGAAATTTTCTACTGAGGATAGGGAGGGTTGGCTAGAGTTTGGGCGTGAGGGTTGTAATGAGAGGATTAGGAATGATTCTATGTGTGTGGATGCGGTTGATTTTCTGGCGGAGGCTGTTGAGCAACCTCGCCCTTCATTATGAAAACATTAAGTTGGAACGTTCAGGGGTTGGACAACCCTAGGACGGTCCATGCGCTTGCGTGACTGATTAGTCGTTTCTTCCCGGAATTGGTGTTTTTGATGGAGACGAGGTTAGGTATGACGGAAGTATCTTTTTTGAAGCGTAGGTTTTCTACTTTTAACTTCTTTGTTGTTCTGGCGGTTGGTAGGTCTGGTGGTTTGGTTTTGTGCTGGAATAAAGGTTTGGGTGTACAGATTTTGGGATATTCGGATCACTGCATTCATTTTGGGGTCATGAATGATCAGGGTGTGCTGACCTGGAGAGGTATGGGTGTTTATGGGTGGCCTGAGAGGACTAATAAATATCGTACTTGGGGTATGATGAGGGATTTATTTGCTAGGGAACAACTTCTTTGGCTGTGTTTTAGGGATTTTAATGAAATTTTGTTTTCATTTGAGAAAGAGGGGGCGGTGTGCTAGTGTGCAAAAGCAACAGGCTTTCCGAGATTGTATTGAGGAGTGCGAATTATTTGATTTGGGTTATAAGGGATCGACTTTTACATGGTCAAATGGAAAGAGAAATGAGGGCCGTATTAGAGAAAGACTTGATCGGTTTTTGAGATCGGTTGATTGGGATATTATGTTTCCAAATTCTTGTGTTTTTCATTTAGCCCGTTTGTGTTCTGACCATGCCCCTATTCTTATGGATTCGATGGGGAAGTTAAATTCGGGAAGGCGGATTTTTCGGTTTGAGAAATTTTGGGTTAAAGAAGATGGTTGTAGATCTATTGTGGAGGTGGTTTGGAATGGGATTGAGGTTTTTCAAGTTGGTGGTGTTATGGATAAAATTGATAAGTGTGGAAAGAAGTTGAGTGTGTGGAATAGGGATATAATTGGGGAAACAGATTGTTAATCTGACTGAGCAGTTGAATTCGTTGCAAACTCGTAGAAGGTCAGTTGAAGTGGATGAGGAAATTAGGAGAGTTTTGGTTAAATTGGGGGGTTTATTAGACAAGGAAGAGGAGATGTGGAGAGAAAGGTCAATGATTGAATGGCTTGCTGAAGGTGATCGTAATACTCGTTTTTTTCATAATAAGGCTAATTCTAGGAGGAAAGTGAATTCGTTGCATAAGCTACAAGATGAAAACAGGGTTTGGTGTGAATCGGTTGAGGGGATTGAGGAGATTATTACTTCCTATTATCAAGAGCTATTTTCTTCATCGAATCCTTGTTGTTCTGACTTTGTACGGAACGCTATTGAGCATACAGTTATTCAGGTTGATGCTGAGCTGCTGATTGCGCCTTTTTGCACGGATGAAGTCAAGTTGGCACTTGATCATATGCATCCGATGAAGGCTCCTAGTCCTAACGGAATGTCAACTCTTTTCTATGTCACTTATTGGGATTTAATTGGTGAAGAGGTGACTAGGGCGGTACTGAATTGCCTCAACGGTATGGAGTTTCCTTTGAACCTTAATCATACCTTTATTACGCTGATTCCTAAGGTGCATTCTCCTTCTACTATGAAAGATTTACGACCCATTAGTTTATGTAATGTGATTTACAAGTTGGTTTCTAAGGTGTTGGCAAATCAAGTGAATGGTTTTTTGGATATGATTATTTGCCCCATGCAATGTGCGTTTGTTCCGAGAAGGCTTATTACCGATAATGCACTTATTGCTTTTGAAATGTTTCGTGCCATGAAGTATAAGTGTCATGGTAGGAGGGGGTTTTGTGCTCTTAAGCTCGATATGAGCAAAGCATATGACCGGGTTGAGTGGTCTTTTGTGGATATGGTTATGAGAAGAATGGGTTTTCCTAGCCAGTTTGTTGATTTGGTGTTAAGATGTGTTTCTTCAGCTTCGTTCTCTTTTCTTATAAATGGGGTGCCTAAAGGTTTTGTTAAACCGAGTAGGGGTCTGCGTCAAGGGGATCCGATTTCACCCTATTTGTTTCTCATCTGTGCGGAGGGCTTTTCGTCATTGATTAAGAGGGCTGAAGTTGATAGATGTTTACACGAAATCATTCCTGGCAGTGGGGGTCCTATGATTTCTCATTTATTTTTTGCAGATGACTCTCTTATTTTTTTTTCGTTTGAGGAGATGGCTGTTATTAAAGATATTTTGTCTCAGTATGGGAGAGCTTCTGGACAATGTGTGAATTTCGATAAGTCGGAGATTAGTTTTATTTCTAATCTTTCGGCTGATTTTAAGGAATGCCTTAGGGCTTTCATGAATGTCCGAGCTGTGAATGCTTTCCCCAAATATTTGGGGTTGCCGGCTATTCTTGGGAGGTCAAAGAAGCTTATTTTTAATTTTCTAAAGGATCGGCTTCGTAAACGTGTGGGTGGTTGGAATGAGAGGTTTTTGTCTAAAGGGGGTAAAGAAGTTTTGATTAAAGCTCTTGCCTTTGCTATTCCTCAATATATAATGAGTTGTTTTTTGGTCCCTAAAACTCTTTGTGAGGAAATGCAAAGGATTATTGCGGGATATTAGTGGGGGGATTCAGAGGATAAGCGGACTATTCATTGGGCTCGTTGGAATTTGTTGCGTCCTAACAAGGAAAATGGGGGTTTGGGGTTTAAACATTTATTTTCGGTTAATCAGGCTTTACTTGTTAAACAATTATGGCGAATTATTGATCAACCTCTGTCTTTGTGTGCGCGTGTATTTCGAAGTAAATATTTGAGAAACTCTAATTGGTGGGATGTTTTTGGTAGAGCGTTTGATAGTTTTGTGTGGAGGAGTCTGATTAGTGTTCGATCGGTTCTGCTTCAGGGTGGCTCATGGAGGGTGGGTAATGGTTTTAATGTTAAAATCTTAGTTGATAGATGGGTTCCTTCTCTACCATGTGGGCATCCTCTTGGGCTTAAATGCGAGCCGCCTACGGAGTATGTTAGTTCTCTTATCATTGCAGGTATGAGTTTATGGAATTCGGCGGCTGTTAAGGCTTGTTGCTTTGATGAGGATACGGAGGCGATTCTGAACCTTCCTTTAAAAGCTTTTACGACGGATAGATTTTTTTGGCCTTTATCTCGGGATGGTTAGTATGAGGTTAAAACGGGTTATCTTGTTGCGCTTGAGTAAAATGAGGTGGTGAATAATGTTCCGGAGGCTTCGGTTGGACCAAGACGTTTTTGGAAACATTTGTGGAAGCTTAGGCTGCCGCCGAAAGTCTTGCATTTCCTTTGGGCCTATTGTAAGTCTTTTTTGCCTTGTGCTAATATTTTAAATCGTAGAAATATCTCGGCTGCTTTAATGTGCCCGTTTTGTGGTTGTAGCGGGATTTCTCTTATTCATTTGTTGAAATTTTGTGCTCGGTTAAGGTTGAGATGGAAATGTGTTAGTTTGTCTATTAAGGTGTATTATTTACCGGGATTTTGCTGTTTTGATTGGATTGAGGCGATAATGGAGGCTGTTTCGAGGGATGAATTTTTGGTCTTTTGTTCATGTTTATGGATGTTGTGGTTTGACCATAATAGGGTGAATAATGGGGAGCATTGTCTTGATGATAGAGAGTTTTGTACGGGTGTTTATAATGCAGTTAATGGGGCTGCTGTGCAGCCAAGACCTGCTGCTGGTATTTCTGTGGACCGCAGATGGGTGCCGCCTGATTTTGGGCTGGTGAAATTAAATTGTGATGCGTCTTTTAACTCTTCGAATTGTGTTGGTGCTGTGGGTTTTATTGCTCGTGAATCTAATAGAGAGGTTGTTATAAGTAGGGCGTGCCCGTTGGGTCGGTGTTGGTCTGCTTTTCATGCGGAACTGTTGGCGATTCTGAATGGTTTGGTTTTTGCAAAACAGTATGGTGTGGAGAAGGTTGTGGTGTCATTAGATTGTAAATATACTATTGAGGCAATTATTGTGGATAGGGATTTGAGCTATGTGGATGTTATAATCAAGTCAATTTGTGGGGCAGTTGGGTCTTTTGTTGAAGCGTGTTTCATTTATGAGGGACGTTTGCGGAATGGCGCTGCTCATGAACTTGCTAAATGGGGTTCCAGTTTAGTTGGTCCTCAAATTTTAGTTTCTAATTTTCCTACTTTTCTGTCTTCTTGTATTGATTCTGATCGTATTCGTTAATACAAGTTGATATATATTTTTTGAAAAGTAAACATTGATATTAGAACAAAACCATCAAAACACACCAGTACATGAAATCAGTACATGAACAAAGCTTTGCAGCTTTATAACCCAACAAAACAAAAACCCAGAAACAATACCAACTAGACTAAATCCACCCCTCAAAACCATAAACCCTATACATTATTACCAGTATTCTTTTCCGACCAAAGCCGACTCCTAACAGTATACAAAATATTCCTGATCAAACCTCCATATTGTGGCTGAATTTGTTGAAAACATAGCATATTACGAGCTTTCCATATCTCATAAACTGCAACAGCAAAAGCCAAACATCTCACATGAGCCAGGAGAGTCTTACCTGCAGCCTTCTTGCATAACCATGCCACACATCGAAACCAAGAAACATTAGCAAGTGTAGCACGACATCTAACAGCAATCTCCCTCCAAACTGGTTGAATTGCTGGACAAGAGAAAAATAAATGTGGAACAGTCTCATCTGCTAAACCACAGAAACAACAAGATTTATCAGCAACAATTCCAAAACGAAAAAGTCTACTTTTAACCTTCAATCTTTGCTTAATTGCAAGCCACAGAGTAAAACTGATCCTAGGAATATGATGAGTTCCCCACACCAAACGACACCAAGACACCTTATTTTGTTTAACTCGCAGAGCTTGATAAGGAGACCTTACAGAAAAAACACCAGAAATTTCCTCAGTCCAAAACACTTTATCCTTCATTGCAGTCACTCGAAATTGTTGAATATATTCCCTAGCAGCCTCTATTACATTATCTACAGGATCAGACAAAACCCACCTATTATTCCTCCAACAATCCACCACTTTTGCTCCTTTGGCCACATCAGTATCCTTCATATTTAGATGAGGAAATAAATCAACAATACTAGAACCATTAGCCCAAGGATCATGCCAAAAAGAAAAGAAGCTACCATCACCAAGAATATACTTGTAAAACTGCTTAAAATCAGTCCTTATCTTCACAATATTCCTCCAACACCAACTAGCATCCAAAGGCTTAGTAATTACTAAGTGTAATTACTCACAACTCTTAAAATATAATTAATTACTGCCTTGTCTCAAGTTTTATCTTCTCTTCAATTTCTAAATGTTTATTTTCGTTTTATCTTCCAACCCACATCAAGAGTCATTTCTTCTCTATATATATTATTGTCTATAATTTTGTTCTACCAATTCCTTCTAATTCGATTTGAGTTATTTTAATTTCAGTAGGATCATATACATGGCGTTGAAATTATATGATTTCAGTAGCATTGTTTTCTACCATTAAAATCAAATCCACCTTCTATTAATTATATGATTTAGTACAAAACTCATTTGCATCACTTGCTTTATCCCAATTTATGATAGCCTTTTTGTAAATTATTCCCTACCAATTTTTTATTTAAATTCAAGTTCACTAATATTTAGAAATTTATTGGTCCTTTATGTAAATTATTCCCTTTTTGTGTGTTTTGATTTGATAAGATGGATAGGTTATTTGGACCAGCAACTAATTTTTTTAAACATTTCTTAATTTAGGCATTGAAGGTTGTCTATGGACATAGAAAAAATTGCAGTAAGTAACAGTAAATTGTCTGAGCCATGTAATGTAATTAGGAATTTTAGATGCTTCGAATTTATATATCTTGCTTTCGGAGGATAATGTGGGGGTTAGCTTTCCTAGGCTAATTTCGGGCTAGTTTTTGTTGTGGTGTGTTGTTTTTTTTTTCTTCTTTTTCCTACCAAAAAAAAATTACTTATTCAGTATTATTAATTTAATTTTTTAAGTCTAACTTCAGTTTTGACACATGTCATCTTTGTAGTTACTCTAATTTGTATTTTGATAGTTAATTTTAATGGTGTGTCAAAAATAAGAATTATCTTTTTTGGTAAAATATTGTATATGTTTTACTTATTTTAATTTATACTACCATCAATCATATATCTTAATTGTTATCTTTATTTTTAAATAAAATATAGACTTAATACATCATTTCCCCCCCTAAACTTGTCGAACAAGTTTGATTGGCCCTCTGAACTTTCAACGTGTCCCGATAGCCCCCTCAACTTGCATAAAATGTTTACTTAGCCTCTTAAACTTGCACAAAATGTAATCAATTGATCACTCGATTGCAAAAAAAAAGTAAGTTAAATACGGAATATGTATTACACGTGTCTTAAAAAAAAGTAAAACGACCAAGACAGGGGTATGTGGTTCTGATATTAGTAATAACGTCATTTTTAATCTATTTTTGAATTATGTAATAACATTCTAAGATGCGTGGAATACATTTTCCGCACTTAACTTACTTTTTTTGCAACCGAGTGATCAATTGATTACATTTTATGCAAGTTCAAGGGGCTAACTAAACATTTTATGCAAGTTGAATGGACTATCGGGACACTTTGAAAGTTCAGTGGATCAATCAATTTTTTTGGACAAGTTCAGGGAGCAAATGATGTAAATGATGTATTAAGCCTAAAATATATAAATTTTTTTCAAACATATACTAATATATCAAATTTACCTAATTTTAATAAATTCTAATTAATACCATAAAATGATCCTAATTTATCATCTTCTACATATATAATTGGTAAATCTATGGTTAATTTGTTTTTTTTAGAAATTAACAAAGTAACTTTGTGTGTTTCTACCATTAGATGGTTGGTATGAAATTAATCTAATGCAGTTTATATATTTCTTCTCAAACTTATGTCAAATTAAATTAGATGGTTAGTCGAAATGGGTTATCTAGCATCGAAAACTCCCTCCCCCCACCTCATTCCAAAGGTTGGCACCATGATAGAGGCAGATCGAATATAATTGTCATAATAAGAATATAAAAAAATTATCTATTACCATGAAATAATATTATGTTTTGTTAAAAAAAACAAAAAATAGTTAGTTAAACAATATTGTATTCTCGTGGAACGCGCAAGTTTTCAACTAGTATTATTAATAAGGGTAATTTTTTTTTTTGTAATATGGATGTCATTTAACTATTCCAGTACGTCTTTTAGGCAAATTGGTTGGAATAATTATATTAAAACAAATAAAAGAATTTGTTAAATGATTATAATAAAATTAACCAATCAAACTATTGTCAAAGGAATAAAAAATAGATTGGGAGACCAAAAAAAGAACTGGGCGAATGAATTAGTCAATATCATATGGGCTTATTAGACCTCCCCAAGAACCGCAACGGGAGAAACTCCATTTGCCCTCATTTACGGAGTTGAAGCTGTCATCCAAATGGAAATCGGATCCCATAGTGATTGAATCATGTACTAATGTGAATGTCAAAATGAAATGAACCTACGACAAGGGCTGGATAACTTAGAGAAAAGGCGATATAGAGCCTACATCCGCATGGGCATTTACAAACAGCAAATCACTACGTATCACGATAAGCATGCCAAGCAAGTTGATCTAGAGGAAGGAGACCTAGTACTGGGAAAAGCTAATAAAACACAGTCAGCGGGGGAAAAAAGGCAAGTTAGGGGTAACATGGATGGGTCATTATCATATGCGCATGAAAGTTGGATCTGCCACCTTTAAACTAGCTAACTTGGAGGGTCATTATTATATCAATAAAGGTCTTCTTATTATCCTTCATTTTTTTTGTATTAAAGGCATCATTTACAAAAAAATATGAATATTTTTAACCCTTGAAAAGGGGGAAAGAAGTGTACAAAAACACAAAGCATAAATATGGATCCATAAAAAAGAAATGCATCTAAGAAAGCATAGAATTCCTTCCTTGGAGATAAGAAGAAGGACAGAAAGCCTTTATTGGCGAATGAATTTCTTCGTCAAAGATAGGGAGAAAATATGCAAAGCCATCATTGGCGAATGGATTTCTTCCTCAAAGATATGAAGGAAATATGCAAAGCCTTCATTGGTGAATGAATTTCTTCCTCAAAGATAGGAAGAAAAACGTAGCAAGAATATTAGGCTGGCCACATGTACACATATCCACTATAAAGAAATAAAGCTTTTCAAAAGCAAAATACATTGAGCAGAATAAAAAGTAAACATGGAACTAATCAAAGTAAAATTGTTTACAAAAAAAATACAAGTAAATGTTCACAAAAACTCTTATTTGACAAGAGTCACATCCGTAAAATCCAAAGGAGGAATGTCCTGACCTGGTGAAGCATCAGAGGTGGATATATCCCTGGAGGTAGTTGCATTAGCATCCGCATCTGGGATCCATTCATCATCCACCAACGAATCCTCGACCAAAGCATTCTCACCTGAAGGCATCTTTGTATCGAAGATCTCTTTGTGAATGAATCCCAAGGAATCCTCCAAAGAAGAATAATAGAGAGCCTCCTCCCCAGAAGGAACTTCAGATTCTGGCTTAGAAAGATCTACCCCATGATGGTCTTTCTTACATGTCGCGTGAAGTCTCTCGCCAAACCAAAGAAGGCGGAGCCTACAGACATGCTCCATCTTTTCATAATCCGCCTTCCTCCCTTTCCTTTCTTTATCCGTTATATTTTCAGCAGCCACCAACTTGGCATTGAGATCTTCAATCTCCTTGGAGGAAGCTTGGAGGAGAGCATTAACAACATTATTGCTTGCCTTTTCTTTAGAGAGATCTGCCTCGAGTTCCTCATTGCGTGCGTCAATAGCTACGCCATCCGCCAATACATTTTGCATTGTTGAAATATGATCAAAGACCTGAGAATAAATAACGATGTCAAAAGAAAACGGATATATATTAAAAGAATAAGAAATAAAATAGAATTATCATCATGGTCTTTTTTAGGGCGTATGCAACATGAGCCATAGGGGTATATTTGACCCTATTATCCACCACTATTGGAATCTGACGGATAGCCTCATCCATGTCCTTAATAATCTTTTTGTTTCCCAGTGCACAATTATTGCCATACGCCGGATGGCAGTATTCGCCCAGTAATGGCTCCATCGGCTATTAAACGAAAAAACTTCAGAAAAGATACATGTCATAAGGAGTAAAAATAAAAATAAATAGACATATTACCATCATAACATCTATGGGCGTAAGAATGGAGACATTTAGAGGTTGGAGGCATCCCAAACCCCTCCAGAAGATCCTCAGATCTAGCGGAAGGACCATATCCTTCAAATACCTGACCACCTACAGATAACGAGCTGGATCTAGGTCTTTTTTGGGGAACCGTCTCATCCTCCATATTTGCAGTACATTAGCTTTCAAGGCATTTCTTTGCTTGCATAGACATAAGCCATATTAATCTTCTCCATGCCAAGGGATAGAAACAGACCTCACTAGAAATCGAATGAAATGCAATGGTCTTCAAGAAGAGATTTATAGCTATGATAGAGCACAATCCCTCCATCTATATCCACCAAAGGCACATCCGCCTTAATAAACTCCAAAACCTCCCTAAACAACCATAAACCTTTCTCAACTGACCTAAGCAACTCCATAGCTTTCTCTTCTTCAACATTAAGCGTATAAGATAAAAGGTAGTTTGGATTTTGGATTCTAGTTCCCCGATTTGGGGAATCTCAAAGGTACGCCTTTCACTTCCTTAACGAAAAAAAATGTACTCACTCAATCTTGGATGTTAGACGCATTAGAGTGGAAGGGACCGTATCCCATTTTCCACTGAAAGGTAACGTGATCCTCAACCTTTCATCGAGTCATTGAATGTAATGCCCGAAAGATCCGAAGCCCAAAAGGAATCCCCAAGTGACTCACCAGATAAGAGTCACAAAGGAGATCTATCCAACCATTAGGATGGAGCTGACTCACTAGGATTTCAAATGATTAAAAATATCTCCTATCATCTCGGATGCCAGATATTGGAACCCTCTATCTATATGGTTAATATAGATCTTGAAACATCCGCTAGGCGGCTGTGTAGGACGGTGTTGGGGTCTAGGAACAACGCATTTAAGGTCTCTCATCCAAGGGTAAATACCTTTCACGATGTTAATGGCTCATTGAGAAACCGAAGAACTAGTAGTCAATTGTTGCTCAAACTGGGTACACTCAGAATAGTCTCCAGATAATTCTTGAGTGTGCTCTTGACTCGTGCTAAAAAGCATAGAACCATGAATATGGGAAAAGAAAGATTGAAACTACAAAATTAACTACAAAGTTAATAGAGAGACTTACATGTCAATGCATGAGACAAAGATATTGAAGAGAAACTTTGAAGACGAAGAGGATGAACTCCGATGAGAAGACCACTAGAAGTCACCAGAAAGAAAAAGAGTGCAACAAAAAGACATGAAAAGTTTATTTGGGGACAAGTGACCTTTTAAAAGAAAGGGAACACAATGCTTCGTGAAACGGGACAATTTGATGACGTGTTCACACGTGAGAGGTGAGGAAAACTACGCGTGATAGATGACCATTAAATGCCTAGCACACGTTACGTAGCTGAACAGTCCTAAAGGACTTTTTGGTCCTTTAAGGAGGGTTTCTGATAAGATCAGAATATTATCCTTGGAGCAAATGTATGATAATAAAAGAAAGGAAGGAGTCCCCAACATTATGTCATGTCACGTGGACCATGACGAGACATGCATAACAAGATACGCATGATGAGATTGAGTGAAAGAGACACGCTATTGTCCTCAAGGAAAGCATACATATGCCTTGACAGTTCCAAGAATATCAAAGGGCGTCTTTACATAAATGAAAATAAATACATTTAAATGACTATTATTAGCCATTAAAAGTAGTAATAACATGACCGTTCGAATAGTACATCATTAATGTCAAAAGGTTACAAAAATCTATATAAAGACCGTAACTCCGAAATATTTATGCTTACTAACTCACTTAAAACTGTTGCCAGTTATTCATATTATTTTCTAACAATATACTAATTTTAACATTCGAGTGTCTCCTGCCGGTCCGAATAGTACCTCAGAAGGAAGAGATTCTGACTAGAAAAATTTACACGATTATAAAAAATAGTTGAGTAAACTTTTATGAAATTATTAATTTATTAGTATAATTTAGGCGTTAGTGATACGGTGGTCCCTTTGATGTTAGTTTAAATGAATGTTGATAATATATAAAAATGAAAGTGATGGTTTAGGTATAGAATCAAATCACTTAGGAAGAGGATAAAGTAGTAAGGGGTTGACCAACTGATTGACAGCCACAATTGTATTATATGATATGATGAGAGCAGCCATGCACCCTGCACAGCACTGCACGTTATTTTTATTTTCTCTCCATATATATACAGTGTTTAATTACCATGTCAACAAAATTCGTGGTTTTTATTATATTATATGCTCTTGGCTTTTTATTCACCATTGTCCATGTACATGATTATTCTATTCAAATTGACAAATGTGAAAACAATTAAGCATCTTCTTTTTTTTTTTTTTTTTTTTTTTAAATGAAATTGAATAAGCAGTTTGTTTTAATTCTCAACTTTCCAATACTCTTTATTTGGCACAAATCTTTAGACCTTAATTAAGATTAAGGTTCCAATCTTTTGAATAATAAATAAATCTGCCCCACTCCACCTCAATTTTCTACGTACTGAAACAAGTTGATCAAAGTTGAATATTCTTTTTAATAGTCTAAGAATATATGCCTTCTATTTGCTTTCTACTATACAATAGGGCTAGGTTGAACCTCTTAGGTGACGTTTAGTTTATTCAATGGAATCAAATAAGTATTATTAAGAAATATAATGATAAAATAATATACTGTTTTTATAATTAGTTTTTTTTTATAGAAATTGGGACGAGACAGATCTTGAGCGGGGAGAGCACCCATGGTCCAAGAACTGTCAAACCCATCATATATTAAAAAAAGAAAATGTGAATGTTTGAACAAGAGAAGAGGAAGGAGAACAAACAAAAAGAAGAGGAAGGAGAAAAGTTGAGGAAAGGTCAACAAAAACGCAAATGAAAAATATTACAGATGTCATCATTGATAAACCTGTGACAAAAAGCAGGAGCTGAAGGCCACCAATTGATCACTGAGGAAGAGACTCCAAACTTTGCCAAAGCATCAGCAACGCGATTTCCTTCCCTAAAGATGTGTGTAAAAATAATATTCATCCTAGAGCAAATGCTGAGACAATGCAACCATTCTTGTCGAATGCTCCAAGGAACATCCATGGAACGAAGTCGAAGCAAATTAACTACGTACATGGAGTCTGACTCAATCCAAAATTGATGCCAATTTTTCTCCCAAGCAAGTTCAATTGCGAAAATAGCGGCTCTCAATTCAGCCATATAAGCAAAAGAAGGAGTGGTAGAAAAAGCAAAACAACCTTTGGGAAAGCCGCGATAGTTATGAAAGATACCGCCCGCTCCCGCCTCGCCAGGAGTACCAAAAGCAGAGCCATCCACATTCACTTTAACCCAGCCCGGAGGAGGTTTAAGCTAATGGACCGGAATAATGTTGGGAGCAGGAGGCGGCCTTGGAGAAGCCAGAAGATGGGATAAGATATCAGCATCTCTCCTCGAAGAGCAAAAACCTTTAGAAGAGGCAAAGGACTCTCGAATCATTCGAAAAAGGGTGATCTTAGAGTGGTGAATAGAAGGAGAAACCTCCTTAAAGGTTGCTTCATTCCTGTAATGCCAGATTAACCAGATGCAAGAGACAGTGGCAACACGCCAGATCATCGACACCTGTGAGCCAAAATGAATGCTACGAAGAGTGCTGAAGAAGTGGATGAATTGGGAATGACGAGGTAAACCGCAGTCAAAATGAATCTCAAGGGCTCTCCACAGAGAATCTGCAAAAGAACAGCTAATGAACAAGTGGTTAATGGACTCAGCATCCCTACCACAAAGAACGCAATGAGAGGCAAAAGATAAGCCTAGACGCTGCAGGAGGTCGTTAGTCGGAACCCTTCCATACAAAACTCTCCAGGATGTGAAGGAGCGAGAAGGGGGAGTGTGAGCATTCCAAACAAATTTATACCAGTCCACCGAGTGGTAGCGAGGACTGATAATCGAATAGTACTCTTTGGCAGAGAAAATACCCTTCATAGAGGGCTACCAAGCGCATAAATCTAAATCATCTCTACCCCCGTGAATAGATCGAATACTGTCCTGAACAACCGAAGGCAGAGTGCCTAAGCCAAGCCATTCCGAATTGACCAAAAAATCATCAACAAAATTAAAGCGTGAACGCTTATCATTATGATCAAGACCCAATCTGTCCGCCACTGATGGAATGATCCACCTATCAGTCCAGAAATTGAGCGTTGAAGACTGGCCAATCCACCAAAAGGTCTGGTCCCAAATGGATGAATAAACAAACTTACAGAAAGACCAAATCAAGGAAGGAGCAAGGCACACCAGAGACAGCCATAAATCTAGACTTCATCAGAGAAATAGCAAGACTGTTGCCTTGAATTAAATCCCAACACATCTTACCCAAGAGAGCCTGATTAAAGATCCTAAAATCCTTAATACCCAAGCCACCACCCTCCAAACTTTTGCAATAAGTTTGCTAGGGAACCGTGATTAACTTCCTCTGAACAATACAACCCGTCCAAAGGAAATTCCTAACACTTCTATTGAACTTTTTCAACAAACCCACTGGCCATTTATAGATCAAGAATGAATGAACCAGAGAGCCAGTAATAGCAGACTTAATTAGAGCTAAACATCCTGCAAATGAGAGAGAGCTACTTTCCATTTGCTAAATTGAGATAGAAATTTGTCTGCAAGGCAGCTGAGGTGACGGGCCCTAGGAGCACCTTTAAATAGAGGGACTCCTAAGTAACTAAAGGGCAGAGACTCCAAACGGATGTCAAGACAATTAGCAAGTCGAACCCTCCTCAGAGGACTCATTTGAGAACCAAAAAAGATAGCAGATTTATCCCAACTAACCTGCTGACCGGATAACTGTCCATAGAGCAGGAAAAAATCCTTGATAGCATGCACATTGCTCAAAGATGCCATTCCAAAAATGAGCATGTCATCAGGAAAAAGAAGATGAGAGGAAAGGAATTTCCACCAGAATAATACATAGGAGAATAAGTACCCTCCCTTACCATTTTAGTAAGCCAACGAGAGAAAAAATCCTCAGCAATGTCAAACAGCAGAGGAGAAAGGGGGTCCCCTTGTCTAACCCCTCTAGAACAAGAAAAGTAACCCTTTGGAGAACCATTAATCACCACAGAAATACGAGTAGATGCCAGAATGTTTAGGATCCAATCCTTGAAAGTAAGAGAAAAACCAAAGGAATCCAACTCTGCCAATAGGAAGTTCCAATCTAAAGTATCAAAAGTCTTACGAATATCAATTTTTAAGGCCATGTGACCACCAAAACGTTTTCTGTCAAGCATATTAACTCCCTCAGAAGCTAAGGCAATGCATTGATGAATGCTTCTACCTTTAAGGAAACCATACTGGTTGGGAGAGACAATCCTTGCAGCAATAACTACAAGGCAATCCGCAAGAATTTTTGAGATGATTTTGAAACCAAAGTTACTCATCACAATTGGACGAAAATTCTCAATTCTGTCAGCTTCAGCCACTTTAGGAATAAGGGCCATAATACTAGAGTTTAAACCAGGCAGGATGCAACCATGATGAAAGAAAGCCTGAACCATATTGCAAACATCCTTCCCAACAATATCCCAAAAGGAGCGATAAAAGGTTCCCCCAAAACCATCAGGGTCAGGTGCACTGTCAGGATCCAAGGAAAAGACCGTTTCTTTAATATCTTCGATGGAAGGTTTAGAAATTAATTCCTCATTTTCCAAAGAAGTTACTAAGTTGGGAATTACCTCATTAATTGGAGAAAGATCGATATGGTCCCTAGAACTACGGAAGAGATTAGAGAAATATTCAATTACATGATCAGAAAATAATTACATACAGAAGAGATTAGTTATTTTTATATTTGATTGATGAAATGAGATACAGTAAAACCTCGATAAATGCATATCTTTGGGACCGAAAAAGAATATTCATTAAGCGAGATTATTTATTTATCGATAAATGAATAAATTATTCATTTATCGATAAATCAATATTTATTATTTTATAGATAATTTTTCATTGTAAAATGCATACAGGCGAATAAATTATCAAGTCAATAATGAACAATAATGATGGAAATTATCCAGAGCTAGATTATCGTTGTCGCAAATGTATCGTCAAAAGAAGCCTTTTAAGCAATGGTCACCTTAAACAACTACTTGCTACAACATGAGCAAAATATACCAGAAGTTGTGTTTGCACTACAAAAAGTTAAGGATGTTGTTCATTTTGGTTTTGGTGGAAAGAAAAAACAATCAACAATAGATGCATTTTTTCAGAAGAAATGACTTCTAGTTGATTGATTGAATGGTTTTGGTATATATATATATATATATATATATATATATATATATATATATATATATATATATATATATATATATATTGTATGTAATTCAATAATTATTAATTTATATTTTCATTGGCCCTTAAGGATTTAAATATTTTTATTACTTAATACATTTAACGAGGTTATTACTTTAGTCCATTAGCCCAAGTCGGGACCGAAAGAATTTATCATATAAACGAGGTTATTACTTTATGAAACATTCATTTATCGAGGTTTAACTGTAAATTAGAATAGGTAGTCGAGTATAATTTTTATTTATTTTAAAATTTTAAATATTACTGTCAATTATTTAAATATTTAATATATATTGTTTAAGAAAACATATGAAAAACCATAAATATTGAAAAATACGAAAAAAAATATAAAAAAATGGTAAAAACGTAAAAAAAAAAACAACAATCAGTTAAAACGTGAACTAAAACAAAGGTAAAAACATAAAAAAAATGGAAATAACGATAAAAATAGAAAACGATTTATGCCTAAATTTTGTTATCGAACATATCTGAATATTTTAGGGTACTTTGGCAGTAATATACTCAACAAATCAATTAATGCAACATGTATACGTTTTTTTACATTAATCATCTCATATATAGTGATATGCAAAACGAATTTTATTGGCCGTGTACATTATTTCCGGAATACTGTAAAATTTCTCTTTATTTATGTTTGTGACTTTTTATGATGCTTGTTAATCTCTATCTCGTACGCATGTCTGAAAAAGTCCCAAACTTAAGTATTGAATATAATTTTTTTATATAATTAAAAAAAATTACTATTTTCTGTTACTATGAAGGAAGAAAATTACATTTAGTTTTTAAAAAATCATTCAAGATATTTTTTCCCTTCCTCCTTCCATTTATTATATATATTAGTCTACTTTTAATTTTTTTGTTTTTTAAATTCAGCCATCTATTTACTTCCAAAAAATGTTAACAAGTTTTCTACTCCTAGAACGTTATTAATAGAATAACGTCTATTAAAATACCTAAATATTGTTTTTCATTTTATTTTACGTTTTTCATGTTTTACCGTTTTAGCTAATCATCTTAAATTTATTTGTTTTCTGAGAGTCAATCTCCTTTTTGTTTCGGGTCGTTCTATTATTAGTAATGTATTGGTTGCTTTTGAATCTCTCATTTCATAAAGCATCAAAATAGGAGTATATATAGTATTGTGGCTCTTAAAATTGAAATCAGTAAAGCTTATGACAGATTAGATTGGGGTTTTCTTTAAAGCTGTTATGATTCGATTAAGTTTTCATGAAAACTGGGCCTATTGGATTATGTTGTGTTTGACAATTGTATCTTACTTTGTTGGTTGAATGGTAAGTTGGTTGGCCCTTTCAATTCGGGAAGAGGCATGAGACGTGGAGATCCTCTTTCTATCTATCTCTTTATTCTGTGTACTGAAGTTTTTTCTAAACTTCTTTATGGGGCTGAGAGAGATGGCTTACTTAATGGTTGTCGAATTCATTTTAGAGCTCATTCTGTTACACATTTGTTGTCTGCTGATGGTTCTTTTTCTTTCTCTCTAAGGTTTCTTTAGAGGAACGTAAAGTGGTCCTTAATATTATGCATAGCTATGAGAAAGCCTTGGGGCAAGCTATTAATTTGCAAAAGTCTCGAATTTTTTTAGTCCAAATGTTCATGAGGATGTCAAAATCGCTATTTAGGCTTTAATGGAAGTGAGTTTGCCCTTAGACACATGAAGATATTTGAGTTTGTCTTCATTGATTGGAAAGACAAATTTTTTTTTTATCTTTAGCCTTCAAAGACCGTTTAAGAAAAAGATTTAATAACTAGTATGTCAAATTTCTTTCAGTGCATGAAAGGTTATTCTTCTAAAGTTTGTGGCTCAAGCTCTTCTTACATACTGTATGAGTGGTTTCCTTTTTTTCTCGATGTTTGTGTGACGAGTTACAACGAATGATGACTTCTTTCTGATATGGTATGAAGGGTGAAGGTCAAAGAGGAATTCACTGGTTTGATTGGAGTCGTCTATGTGACACCCGTAGCAGTGGATGCCTCGGTTATAAACATTTACACTCTTTTAATCTTTCCTTACTTGGAAAGCAAGGTTGGAATTTTATCAATAATCCCAATGCTTTAGTTAGTTGTATATTCAAAGTTAAATATTTTTTTTTGGGATAAATTTCTTTCTTCCAAAATGGATAATAATCCTAGTTATGTTTGAAGGAGCATTTGAATTTTCAGGTGATGTTCTTCATTTGGGATGAGATAGCATATTGACTATGGTAATTATGTGCACATATGGAAAGATCTATAGCTTGATAGGAATAAAAATTCCCTCTTACTCTGGATCATATATTAGATATAGCTTTATACATATGTGAAGTTTTATTTCTTACTAATACTATATTTGCATTTTTCTTATTTAATGAAATATAAATATTTTCATTTAAAAAAAAAATAGCACTCTCAAATTTCAGTCAAAAGTGAGGGAGTGAATGTAGTAGGGGGAGAAGAAGGAATGATTGTATTTCCGCCAAAATCCACCATTCGATGAAATGTATTATTATATCTCTTCTTCTTTTTCTAAAAATATAGAGATTAGAAAAGGATAAAAGCAGTGTTGTTTGATCTCTGTTTAGTGTTAATCAAGGAACTCCTTTTTCTTTTTTAATTTTAGTTTTTCAGTAAATAGTTGAGAAGTTAGAAGGATAACAGAAAAGTGAGTTAAAAATAGCAAACCTTGGTTTCCAAACTAAGGGTCCGTTTGTTTTATCTACGGTTTGTTGTTGTTGTTTGCTGTTTGTTGTTACGATTTGCTGTTGCTGTTTGTTGTTACTGTTACGGTTTGCTGTTCGCTGTTGGCAGTGATTCTCTGTTTTTGTAAAAGTCTGCTTTTCGGGTGTAAAAGGCAAACAAGAGATCACTAACCAAACAACTAATCCTGTTTTTCAGATGTAAAAGGCAAACATGAGGTCACTAACTAAATACCTAAAACTCTCCCTTTTGAAGTGAAAAGGCAAAAAGGAGCATGAAAATGAGCAACCAAACACCCCTAATACCAGAAAAGTGAGCTTAATCTCATTGGCACCCACATACAAAACACATTCAGAAAAATCCCAAATTAGGACTATACAGGGGAACCCAGCCTAGTAGATCTAATTAGGCCCAATTCAATTTTCTTTCTTTTACTTATAACTATTTCACAATCATTTTATCAATTTATAATCCCTATATGAGATTATGTTATATATAATTATAAATTTGATGTTATGTGTAAAAATATCATTGTATATTGATAAATACGATAAGATTTTTTAAAATTTTCAATATTTAATTCTCTAAATATGATTATGTATAATTTATACAGTTATTAAATTGAGATTATCAATAAAATAAGATATATTTTCTACATTGATATAATAACAAATTTAATTAGCGAAATTATACGTTTTGCTCAATATTGTTCTTTTCACCAAACGGGACATTTTACGAATGTAAAGGTTAGTTCTAATCATGTATATATTAGGCCTTTAGTGAATATTTAGATCAATTTTTCAACTTCTGTCATTTCTTTTTTTCTTTTCTCTGTAATTGTTCTATTTTCTTTATCAATTTGGTGGAAGTTCAATTCATCATTCTGTTATAGTATCATAGCACGCTTAGCATGAATATTTTTATTCTCCAATTTTTTTCATCTGGATTTCTATCTTTCACGAAGAAAATCTTCATTTTTATTGTGATTTTATATCTTCCTTTCAAGCATAATATGTCCTTATCTTTCGTTAACAATCAGTCAATCTTCAACTTCTTAAAAAGAATCTTCCTATCATTCTACCAGCAAGAAGTCTTATGAACATCAGATTTCATCTTCTCAATCATCTAGTCGTCAGATCACACCTCCTCAACCAAGGAAGAATGAGAATTCAACTCGTTTTTGATTCATCGCATAATCCTTACAATACTAATACATCTAGGATAAAATCCAAGATAAGTTCTAGTCAATTGTTGAATGGATCCAACTATCATTCCTGGAGTAGAGAATTTCAACGTGCATTAAGAGCTAAGAATAAATTAGCATTTATCAATGGATTTTTACCTTTTCCGCCTTCAAATGATCCTAATCGACCTGCTTGGGAAAAATGCAGTACAATGATCTTCTCCTAGATAACAAGGTTAATTGTTTCTTCTATCACTCATAATGTTCACTCGTTTAATACTTTATATGAAGTTTGGGAGAATTTGCGTAAATGTTTTTCCCTAGGAGATTCTTTAAAGATTTCTAAGCTACAAAAAGAATTATTTTCTTTTACTCATGGATCTTTATCAATTACTGACTATTATACAAAACAAATGACTCTATGGAAGGATTTGCTTAATTGTCAACCTTTTGATGTTTGTCACTGTACACCTAAATGCAAACGTGCTAAGTTGCTCAAGAATAGGACTATGCGATATGATTTCTAAAAGGATTAAGGAATTTGTTGGGGCTACATCATAGATTTTTATGATGAACCTATGCTAGAATATTTGATAACTTGCTTGATCCGCTTTGATATTCTTTGCCGGAGTTACCTGCAAAACAAAACCGGAGACAAGATCTCCGGGAAAACTCTCCGACGATCAAGTCAGTTTTTGTAAAAATGAGTCTATAATTTAGCAATAGCTTTGTGGGAAAAAATGTGAACGTACCTCCCCCCTTATTCTTAAGGCCTTTTATAGGTGTTTTTTGGGTAACCGCCGAGGGCGGTTACTCCTTAGTGGGCCACGTTCTGAGGGCGGTTACCCCTTTTTAGGCCATGTCCCTTTCGTGGCTTTCATGGCAACGAACGTGGTTCTGAGTGGGAGTCTTGACGCTCCGTTTAGGAATTCGGGGCGGTTTACTCGCTGCGCCCGCTTCCTTCATTCGGGTCCCGTCCAATCTTAGCCCATGGGGCTTTAATATGGGCTGGGCTTGCGAAATGAATATAACCCGTTTTGGGCTTCGCGGGTTATCACATGCCTCCCCCTTGGTCTAGCAAGAGCCCTTTTAGGGTCTTTTTATAGGGGACGCTTCGTCTTTGTCCGATTATTTCAAAGTTTTGAATTTGTGCATTTCCCCTCTTTCGTTTTCTCCGGCGTCGACCTTTTAATTCCGTTACTTCTTTTCCGGCGATGACCTCTTAATCCCGTCACTTCACTGTGTTGTCTTTTTCATGTAAGTTTTTTTTTTCACATTTGTTCCTTGTTCGGCTTTTTGCTTCTGTTTTCCTTTTATCGATCATGTCAGACCTCGACTTCGCGCCGTTTGACGACGATTATGTCCGCGAGGTCTCTAACGAGGTCGAAGAGATGGTTGAGGAAGCTTCAACCAGCTCTCCTGGGTGTAATTCTCATCCCGCCGACTTCCTTCATCTGGCGAATACAACCGACGAGGGTTTAGGTTTTGACCCCAAAAAGTTGATTCCGCCACCTTTCCCAACCCCTCGTTTGTTACCAAAGAAGGACAGGTCGGGAAGTCTGGTTTGTCAAGAGACAATCGATGATTTGCGGGAGCATTATCCCTGGCTCCGAGGTCTCGAGACTATCATTCCTGGGGAGGATAGGGGACCGGGCGATTACCCAAAGGGGTACTTCACTATTTTCGTGGCCCAGATTATCTGCGGCTTCACTTATCCGCTGGCGGATGAGATTGCTTCCGTCCTAGGCGGTTACGGAATCGCGCCCGGGCAATTGCATCCTAACGGCTGGGCCGATTTGACTCTGGACAAATTCTTGGCGGATTGTTTGGAGGTTCCCTTTTCGCCCAAAATCTTCTCCAAGCTCCACCATTTCAAAAGCTCGGCGGGGTATTTCACTTTCATCCGCCAGAGCGGATACTATGGTTTTGACGAGAAGCTGAACAAGATCCGCGAGTGGGATCGATCTTACTTTTTTATCAAGTTTAATGAGGAAAACCTGAACTTCCTTCGTTGCTGGAGCCGACCCAACGTAAAGAGTTTGAACTTCGGGTATCACAGCAAGGAAGAATCCGCCGTTATCAAGTTCTTGAAGAGCACTCCTCCTTTTGTATGGACATACGATCAGGCCTTTCATATGCTAAGGAGCCGAGTAGCGATTGCGTACCGCGAGGGGGATCGCGTTGTCTATATTCCTTATCGCGTTTTTGTGCAAGGTACTTTTTATTTCCAAGTTGATGGTTTCTTTTAACCCTTTGCAGGGGTGATCCTTTATCTCAAATCGCTGCAGATCGGGAGGCTAAAGCCCTGGCGAGAAGAAAGAAGCGAATGACGAAAACCGCTTCCGTTGTAGGGGCGGATCCTTCTGGAGGGACGATTCCTTCTATTGGGCCGGCTTCCCCGGTTAGGGCTTCCGCTTCACAAGGTCCCGCTTCTGCCTCCGAGGATCTTCCTTTAACCAGGAAGCGGAAGATAAGTGCGGATACAGAGTCTTCTCGTTCTAAAAAGAAGAACACTTCTGTGTCCCTTACTGTTGGCGGCGCACCTGTATCCGCCTCGTCTAAAGGAAAGAGCAGTACCCCCATTCACGAGGTATCTTGATCTGCTCCCTCTCGTATTGCTACTTTTTCCTCATGAGCTATCTGCCGTTCTCTTGATATTTTTCTTTATGCTTTTGCAGCCAATCCCCGATATTAGCGGATGGTGGACTAGGACTTTCGGCCTGGCCGTGAACTTCTTTTGCAAGGATATTGTATCTTCCATATGCAATGTCCTCGGGTGACTTCCCTCTGCCTCCCGTGTGCGCGAGCAAGTACCGCTCCCTGCTGCTGTGGAAGGGATCGAGAAGCGTTCTGTAGAGGTATATTATTGCTTTGTCCTTCGCTTTCAAATATCTTGTGTTCATCGTAACCGCATATTTCTATTCGCCCATTTTTATTTGTGAGACGTGTTATATGCAGATTATCAATTTCGCTGAGGGCATTCTCCGAAGGGATGCAGAGCGAGCCAAGGAGTTGGAAAGTCTTGGTACGGAATTGGCGACTCAAAAGTCGCTTTATGATGATGTCCAAGGGAAGGTGAAGGTCCTAGAGGGCACCTGTCAGAAGGCCGTGGGCGAGAAGGAGGAGGCCCTTAAATCCCTTCAGGCCAAGTCCGATGAACTGCAAAAAGCCCTCGACGACCTAGCTGCTTTCAAGGAGGCCCAAAAGAAGAGGGTTGAGGAGATTTTGGCTGAAGATGGCGCCCGCATCTACTGGTATGGGGAGCGGATTCATGCGGCTTATGAGCACGGGCATCAGGGTCTAGTACTTAACCGCCCCAAAGTTCCCATCCCTGAAAAGGATTTAACTGGGGAGTGGGATAAGCTGGAAGCCGAGGATGCTGATATGGATGAGGTACTCTTCTTAGATTGGAAGAGTCTTCAGGATCCTCCGATTAGCTGCGAGATCCCTATTCAGCCCGCGGAAGGAGAGGCACCCCAAGCCGTTTCTCAACCTGTGCAAGAGGTACCTCTCACCGAAGAGGTTACTGAAGCGGTTACCGATTCAAGGGTTGAGGATTCGCTTGATGTAGATCCTCCTATCGGAGGAGATGAGGGAGTCACCGCAGTCCAGGAGGGCATTAGGGGCGAAGGAGAGGAAGCTGTAGCATAGCTTAACTTATATTTGGACTTTTGTATGTAACAAACCGCTCTGATATATATATTTTCTTTCGGTTGTTGCTGTTCATATGTGTGTGCTTGTCACTTTTTTGCCCTTTATATGTGCCCTTTGTCCTTTTGCCGACTCCATATTTGTGTTTCTTCATAGCTAGGGTGGCCAGACCCTTTTTGCAATTTTGAGTACTCGTTTATTCGCTTAATTTTATGCCTTAACTTATAATTCTTCTTTCGAAAATAATCATAAGTTTTGATCATAAGGTTTTGCAAGTGATGCGTAATCATGCATCCGCCTTTCTTTAACAGGCAACACATTTATGTGTTTTTGATTTTAACCCTAAGGTTTTTTGCGAGTGATACGTAATCAAGCATCCGCCTTTCTTTAACAGGCAACACATTTATGTGTTTTTGATTTTAACCCTAAGGTTTTTTGCGAGTGATGCGTAATCATGCATCCGCCTTTCTTTAAGAGGCAACACATTTATGTGTTTTTGTAAAGAATCCGCATTTTGTTGTAACATACTGAGTGAATGTAATAACTTTTATTGATGACGAGAAAAAGTTTATTACATATGTACACCAATTGTGCGGGATCGAAGCCTCATTAAAACCTTTTATCAGAAAACCCAGTGGGAAAAACTCATAAAAGGAAAAAGAGTACTCGTCATTTCCTCGAACTACTCGGCCTTTCTATGTAGGCGTAGATTCTCTAGATTCCAGGTGCGCGGGAGCTTCTTTCCACTCATTTCTTCTATTTCGAAAGTGGTCGGTCCCATCTTCCTGGATACTTTGTATGGCCCGATCCAGTTGACGCCTAGCTTGCCTTTGCCATCTCTAGACTGGATTTTATCTGCTTTTTTCAAGACCAAGTCGTTTTCGTTGATCATTACTTTTCACACTCTTCTGTCATGGTATTTCTTGATTCTATTGCGGTACATTGCCATTCGCATGTAAGCTTTTTCTCTTCGTTCCTCCATAGAATCCAAAGCATCTCTGATGTTGATAGGATTTTGTGTGTCGCAATAATAAATTGTCCGATCTGTGGGCGACTTGATTTCAACAGGTAGGACTGCTTCGGCTCCATAAACTAGCGAGAAAGGTGTTTCGCCTGTTGCTGCCTTTACAGAGGTTCTGTATGCCCACAACATATGGGGTATCTCATCCGCCCAACTTGTTTTTTTGTCACCTAGCCGCTTCTTGATGTCTTGAACCATGGCCCTGTTGGTAACCTCCATCATACCATTTGATTGGGGATGGTTTACAGAAGAAAAATTATTCTTGATTCCCATGCTTTCGTAGTATGTTTTGAACTTGGCACAGTTGAACTGGGTGCCATTGTCGGTTATAAGCTTCTGCGGGATCCCAAATCGCATGATAATGTTCTCTCGTAAGAACTCGATCATTCGCTCAGGTGTTTGTGCGGTTACTGCCTCCGCTTCTACCCATTTGCTGAAGTGGTCCACTGCGACTATCAAATACTTCCTTTTCTTTGTTGTTTCTGGGAATGGACCCACTATATCAATTCCCCATGTTGCGAATGGCCACGCCGTCATTATAGTGATTTGTTCAGCTCCGGGAACATACTTTTCATTCGCATGGATTTGACAGTTGTGACATTCCGCAACCATCTTCTGGGAATCTTCCACCACCTTGGGCCAGTAGTATCCCATCAGTTTGACCTTTCTTGCCAATGCCGCCGAAGCTTCGTGCGCGCCACAAATTCCTTCGTGTAGTTCTCGCAGCACATAGTCTCCTTCATTGCGACTAACGCATTTCAACCATGGACATGTGTACGATTTCCGATACAAAGTTCCATCCCGCATTGAATATCGTGCCGACTGCCCAATTATTTTTCTGGCTAAGCTCTTATCAACCGGCAAATCTCCCTGCTCCAGATATTGACGGATTGGCATCCGCCAATCTTCATCGTCTTCCAGTTCCTCGATGATCATAATCTGATCAACCTCGAATGCTGGTGCCGATTTTATTTCCAAGCTGCATGCTTTTTGACTCCATGGTTCTCTACTTGCCGCTACTTTTGCCAATTCGTCAGCTTTTGCATTTTGGCCTCGTGGAACATGCACCATCTCCCGAACGACTCCCTTGTGCGTTAACTCTTGTGTCAATCGGCTGACCACCTGATGGTATTTTACTAGCTCCTCCTGTTTCACCAGATAATTTTTTGTGATCTGGTTTATCCTGAGTTTGGAATCGCTGTAGATTACCACTCTTTCTGGGGTGAGTTCATTGAGCAACCTCAATCCACATATCATAGCCTCGTATTCTGCGGCATTATTGGTAGTTTTGAAAGTTAATTTTGCTGCATAGTACAGGCGGATAACCTCCGGACCTTTGATGACGATTCCTAGCCCAGCTCCGTCTGCAGATAAGGCCCCATCTGTGTACATGCTCCACTCTTCTTTTTGTGCCTTTGGACATCCATCATCATCCCAGGTGAATTCGTTCACGAAGTCGGCGAGCACTTGGCTCTCTAGCGCTGGTCTTCCTTCATAGCGGATATCGTATTCGCCCAGGCGAATTGACCATTCCATCAACCGGCCGGATGCATCAGGTTTCTGCAATACCTTTCGCATTGGGATGCCAGTTCTCACAATGACAGTATGCGCCTGAAAATATGGTTTCAATCTAGTCGCCGTGGTTATCACCGCGAGGGCCATTTTGTCCAACTTCGAATACCGGAGTTCTGCGTCCTTCAAGACTTTGCTCACGTAGTATACTGGATATTGTTGCCCTTCTTCTTCTCGCACCATCACAGTGCATATCGCCATGCTGGTGACGGATACATAAAGAAACAAATCTTCTCCGTCTTCCGGCCTACTCATTAAGGGCGGATAACATAGTAATCGCTTTATCCCCTCAAATGCTTCTTGACAATCCGGCGTCCATTCAAAGGACTTGGATTTTTTGATGGCATTGTAGAAAGGTAGACATCGCCTAGCTGAGCATGATATGAATCGCCCTAATGCCACCAACCGCCCGTTCAGTCTCTGTACTTCCCTTATGTTCCTTGGCGTCTTCATCTCCATTACTGCTTTAACCTTCTCAGGATTCGCCTCAACCCCTTTGCCGCTAACAATGAAACCCAGGAACTTTTCCGCTCTTGCTCCGAATGTGCATTTCTCTGGGTTCAATTTGAGGCCATATTTGATCAACACTTCTAGGATTTCTTTGATATCCCGCGGGTGGTCTTGCATTTTCTTGCTTTTGATGATCATGTCATCAACATAGATCGAGAAGTTCTCGCCGGATTTGTCTGAAAATATCTTGTTCATCATCCTCTGGTATGTTGCTCCCGCGTTTTTCAATCCAAAGGGCATCACCTTGAAGCAATAAGTCGCCTGGTGAGTTATGAATGATGTTTTGATTTCATCCGCCTTCTCCATGGGTATCTGATGGTAACTGGATTTCACGTCGGTGAATGATAAAGCTTCATATCCTGCAGTTCCATCTACCAATATATCAATGTTAGGAAGTGGATACATATCTTTCGGACATGCCTTGTTCAAGTCTTTGAAGTCGACGCACATTCTGTACGTTCCATTCGGCTTTTTGACTAGCACCACATTGGCTAGCCATTCCGGATAGGTGACTTCTCGAATCGCATCCGACCTTAGCAAGTCCGCCACTGCTTTTTCAATCGCCTTTTGCCGCTCAGGAGCATGTCCCCTCTTCTTTTGCCGCACTGGGGTTGCCCCTTTGTCTACATTCAACCGATGGGTTGCTACGTCTGGGCTTATTAATTTTAGCACTTCATTTGGGGCGGCAAATGCCGACTCACATTGGATCAATACCTCGGTAATGGCTTTCTTTGTTTCTTCTGAGAGTCCAGCCGCTATTCGCAGGTTCTTATCATTCGAGATGGCGAATAGTCCCGTTTCTCCCAATGCTTCCGCCGGCAGCTTCTCTTCGACTTTATCCTCCTCTTCCGGTTTTGGTTCAAGTGATAATGTATAGGCCTGTTGAGATACAAGTTGATCACCTTCAACTATGACTCGCCCTTGGTGTGTTGGCAAATGTAACGTTAAATGCTTCATTGAGATGAGCGACTCCATCTCCGACAGGAATGGCCGTCCCAGAATTATGTTGTAGGCCAGTGGGAGATCAACAATTGCGAATTCTAAATCACCTCACCATTTTAGATTCTTATCGCCCATTTCTGCCTCCAACACCACCTGCCCACTTGTTTGGGAGGATTGACCCCCAAAACCAGTTACATCCATGAAGGTGTGTTCCACCCGCTCGTCGTTGATTCCCAACTTGTTGAATGCTGTCCGGGTAATGACGTTGCAAGAACTGCCTGTGTCAATAAGGACCCGCTTGACGTCCCATCCTTCAACGACCATCGTGATCACCAGGGCATCCGCATGTGGCTCCGTGATTCTCGCAAATGAGTAATTGAGGGCATCCCCCCTATGTGTGTTGCTCTTTCGCCGTTCACGACGAGTTCTTTTTGTTGGAGGCTCGTAGATTCCGCCTGCTATCACGTTTATCACCCCTTTCTTCTGCTTCTTTTCTGGCCGTGTTTCTCCCTCATGCGGGAGCGTTGTTTTTTCATCAGCTGTTTCTTTTCTTACAAATTGACTCAGCTTGCCTCTCTCGACCAGTTTTTCTATTTCCTTCTTCAGTTCGTAGCAATCATCTGTGTCATGGCCATTCAACCTGTGGAACCTGCAATACTTACTGGGATAGCGCCCCAAACTGGTTCGGCTTTTCACCTCGGGGAACCGCACATCCTTCTTCAAGGGGCTCTTTTCGATCCAAAGTAACACCTCTTGGCGAGTCGTGTTTAGTGGCGTGTGATATCCTCCACCTTGAAAGGGACGATCGCCTCTTCGAACAAAACTACTTTTGGACTGGGTCTGACGCCGACTGTCCGAAGTGGTTCTAGCGGCCTCTCTTTCTCGCCGAGTTTGGGCACTATGTTCCCTGTTGACATCATCCACTTCCATGAATTCCTTTGCTATCTTCATGAGCTCGGCTACAGTGCGTGGTTTGTTACGGATGATTTCTTCCCGTATGCTCCAATCTGTGGTTCCATCCGCCATGATGTTGCGAATACTCACGATATCTGGGTTCTGCAATCGCACCAGGATATCGTTAAAGGCGACAACAAATTCCCTTAGGGAATTATAGTTTCTCTGTTTGATCTCCTTCAGCTGCCTATCTGTCACATCTGCCGCTTTATAGCCCACGAACTTCGCACAGAAATCCCGACTATATTGTTGCCAATTGTGAATAGATTCTGCCGGTAAAGATCGAAACCAATCAGATGCCGCACCGCCCAAAGTTGTCGAGAATAACCTGCAAATTATGCTTTCGCTTGCCCCTGCAACATCCATTAACTCTCTGTAGTTCCTGACATGAGCCTCAGGGTCAGAATTTGGATCCCCATAGTATTTTGGTATGGCAGGTGCTTTGATTCTATGATCTGGAATGAATTCCCGCAACGAAGGGGCAAAAGGTGAATCGCTCTGGACCTCTGCTCTCGGCCGAGGTGAGTACCCCATTCGCTCCATCATGCTCCGTAATTGATCTTCTAAGTCAATATCGGGTACTCGCCGGACCTCTTCCATCCGCTGCTAGTGAATTCTGGATGGCATCCACTCGCCCATCGGTGTTGAGACGGGTGCCTGTTGGTGGACCAATCATCGTCCCGTTATAGGATCAAAGTTCCATGTGTGCTCACGCCCAGACATAGTTGTGTTAGGCGTCATCAATTCCGAACGTCTGTGAGGAAAAAGGTCCAGTTGTTGTAGCGGAAGAGTGCCTTGCATTCCTGGCAACGGTTGGGATGGTTGCCAGGTTGGATGTGTCGTCGTAATGAGATCTGGGTGCGAGTAGTTGCTCGGGTGACTGTGTGGATTCGTGCGACTACTCTGGCCCACTTGATTTGGCACCTGAGATGGCTGCGGAAGGACAGGTATGATAGGAATAGTCGGTGATTGTGTTGCGATAACCACAGGTTCCTGAGGGGCAGGCGCCATGGCGGTATCGCGTTCGGCGAGGGCGGTTAATAAATTAATCATTCGATCGCTAGCCGCCTAGCTCATATTCGAAGCCAAGACATGTCCTGCCATCTGCACGAAATCGCTATTGGACATCTCCATTTCATTTTGCACCTGCACTTCCAATAAGGGACCCAATTGTCCCGAGGGGCCTGACGAGCTAGGCACCACAGGCTGAGTACCTGCAGGCTGCGAATTTGCAATCCGTGAAACTCGTGAGTTCATGCTAGTGGATCTGGTCGTAACACCGGTCGTTCGTGATGGTTCTGACATGTTCTTCGTGTACCTTTAACCAAGTGTTGGTAAAAAAGGTCCACGTTCACCGCACCAATGATAACTTGCTGGATCCGCTTTGATATTCTTTGCCGGAGTTACCTGCAAAACAAAACCGGAGACAGGATCTCCGGGAAAACTCTCCGACGATCAAGTCAGTTTTTGTAAAAATGAGTCTATAATTTAGCAATAGCTTTGTGGGAAAAAATGTGAACGTACCTCCCCCCTTATTCTTAAGGCCTTTTATAGGTGTTTTTTGGATAACCGCCGAGGGCGGTTACTCCTTAGTGGGCCACGTTCTGAGGGCGGTTACCCCTTTTTAGGCCATGTCCCTTTCGTGGCTTTCATGGCAATGAACGTGGTTCTGAGTGGGAGTCTTGACGCTCCGTTTAGGAATTCGGGGCGGTTTACTCGCTGCGCCCGCTTCCTTCATTCGGGTCCCGTCCAATCTTAGCCCATGGGGCTTTAATATGGGCTGGGCTTGCAAAATGAATATAACCCGTTTTGGGCTTCGCGGGTTATCAATATTACAACTACTTTTTCTTTGGTTGTTCAACCAGAGCATCAGAATGTGTGGCAGGATATGGTGGACTCATCAATCAATTTAACGAAAGGATAGTTTCAAGATAAAAAGAAAGAAGGGGCAAACTGCATTTATTGTGACAAGTCAGGGCACACAATAGAAGCATGGTTTCCAACCAACTTCAAGTTCACTAAGAGGAAACAATATAGTTCTAATGTTGGAGGACATTTGTCTTATGTTGCACATTTTAAAGGAGTTGATATGGATGTCAAGGAAGGATTTAGTTTTGTTGTTTTCACACATGACGATAGCAGCTCTGAAATTACTCTTACTAAGTCGCAGTACAGTAAGCTTTTGAATATTCCGGTTGATAAGTCACTTGGTGTTATGCCTATGATAGCCAATGTTTAAGCAATATTAGTATTGATGGCTCTCTTCACCACCTTCATTTTCTCGACCGTGTACTTTAGTTGGAGGTCATCCATAAAATTGTGTATTTTAATATATAAAAATGAAAATTGTATACCGAAATGTAAAATAGGGTAAATGTTATAAGTCTGGTATGTAATTTACCCAAGAATTATGTAAAATGACCCTTTTATCGCATTTTACATAAATTCCCTTTCAATTAATATTAATTTTTATTGCATTGTTGGGGCTTGAATTTTATATATTTCTTATGTATAACGTTAGAATGATTTACATCTCCGCAGTCTTTTGTAAGTCATTTTCTCGAATTGCAATAATATTACTTCCTTTTTTAAATAAATAAATAAATAAGAATAATAGTGCAATTTTTTTTTTAGTTTCCACTTTTTTTGGAAGAAGTTCCCACCTTTCTAAGTAAAGGTAATGTTTAGTTTCTTTTGTCATAAACAACTTTTTGATCATTTTGTCAATGTTTTTTTACCAAACATATCTTAGTTTTTAGGATAATCATAGTGTATACAAAATGGTCATGTTACTTTGTTATTTTTTGTATGTCTGTTTATGCTGAATATAACGGTTAAAAAAGATAGAATGACTAAAAGGTTAACAGTGACAAATAATATGGACCTGATAATGTGTTTTTCAAAATAAAAAAAAAACTAAAGAGTGTGTTAGATAAAAAAAATATGATTAATAAATTATTTACCCAAAATAATAATGTCATGGGCATTTCTCTTTTTTTTTTATTGTATCAACAATAACATATATCCTCGAAAAATAGAAAAGAAAAAAAAAATCAAAAAAAAAAAATCACACACATGTATATGTAACACTCACAAGAATTAGAAATAGAAATAATTAATCAAAGTAGAAAAGATATAATGAGAATGAGCGTAGACAGATAAATCCCAGCTGTTATGATAGAAGATGAAGAATTGGGTGGAGAAGGCATCATTGACCCCGTTGGAGAATTCTTGGTTGTCGGAGGGTCAGATGTTGGGCAATCAGCGGACGGAGCGATGGGAGTGGTGGGAGGTCTAGGGGTGGTAGATGGTGGTGATGCACCTAGAGTAGTTGAGACTGAGATAGCTAGTTTTTGGCCAAACTGACAATGTTGTGAAAATGTGCAAATGTAGTAGTGCTCGCCTGCACCTTCTAGAGTGATGTTCACTGGCCCTGTCGTTATTACATCTCCGATTGCGTTAGATGCAGTGCATGCATCGAATGATGTCTTTTCAACTCTAAGAACATCGTGCTCAGTGCTCACAAAGTTGAACGCTGAAATCAAAAACAACATTTACTTATCAATTTCTGTATTTAATTAGAAATCTTACGTCAAAATTAATTGAGTGTAGTAGAAGACTTACAGAGGACATCTCCGACGACAAAATTCTTGCCATTGGCCCAATTAACATACGCCACAGCACCATTGGATGGAACAGTCCAACCAATGTTATCACCGACCACATGCACAGTTTGAGCGGCGGTGCATGGGAACAGAACCACCATTAGGAACCCAAAAGACACACCCATAATAGAAATAAACCTTGCCATTTCCTTTATTTGCAAAATCCTAAAACCCTTTTGTATGTTTTTGCAATTGATGGATGGGAATGGTGATATTGATCTAGTGTTTATATAGAGAATGGAACCAACAAGGTAACCGGCGTAGACGATAAGCAAGAGTGGCGGTCTTCTTGGGTACATGCAAAGTTGAAGTGGAAAATTCAAATGCAATATGACTTTCCCTTTACTTTTCTTGCTTAACCTCACTTCAAAAAAAAAAAAAAACATTACTAAATGGTAGTCATTATTTTAGTAAACCTCAAAATATAGGAGTCATAATGTGCAGCTTTAAAAGTTGAATGATCATAATGAAAATAAAATAAAATTGAGGAGCCATGGGTGTTTTTTTTTTTTTTTTGTTATATTTTGATAAATTTACGTCAGCATTTCAAAAAAAAAAAAAAAAAACTGTATATGCAATTTAATGTAGTAATATGCACCTTAATTATTTTTATTTCAAAAATAACCCATTTTACAGTTTTGACTTTCTTATTTATAAAATGGCAAACAACCATAAAGTCATATATACATGGCCATAAAAAATCGGCTAAATAATTTTTTTTGAAACCAAAATGATATTCATTCCCTAAACTGAATCAGCAATAATAGTCTCCTACAACCAAACCGGAGCAGAGAAAGAAACAAACTCGCTAGTATTGGACAGGGCATGTCGTGCAACAACATGAGCACCCCTGTTCGCTAGGCGTGGAGAGAAAGACGCTTTATAATCGTGTCGACTACTTAACAAAAACTTACAATCCTGAATAACAGACCCATAAACAGACAAGTCTGGATCAACCGAATTGACACTATTAACCACAATCAGCGAGTCACTTTCAAACAACACATTAATACAATTAAGGTAAGCACACCAAAGCAATGCCTCACGTAGATCTAATGCTTCAGCTTCCCTGGTATCATCGATAAATGGGACTTGGCGACTACGACAAGCTATAAAGGATCCATCAGAGGATCTAGGTAAAGCTCCCACCCCACTCCGAGACTCAGCTTTAAAGGAAGCCGCATCACAATTGCATTTGACAAAGCCTAAAGGGGGGCGAGACCAACTAGTATGTCGTACCTGTGTCATTGTCAACCGCATCATGTGCTCGTGGCGATGGGCAACAATACCATCAATTGCATTTGCGTCGACGGTAATGGCGGCGGGCGGCCGACGCTACACAGCAGGGCGGGTAGGGCTCGCGGCATCCGCCTGAGGTGCTGTGATCGGACGATTCTGTGCGGTGACGGCATCGGTGTGGGATGTTGTGGACGTGGATGGATGACGGGCAGCAACAGGAAGGATCTTCAACTGGGATTGGCGCCAAGTAGCAAGGTAGTTATTCGCAAGAGAGACTGCCATTTCTGGTAATTGGACTTTGCTCTCCCAGACTATTTGATTGCTTTGGTTCCAAATAGCCCAAAGTGTCATTGCCACCTTGGTTATGGTGTCTTGATCATTGGACAAGAGTACCTGCAAAATAGAACCCGTTAGATAATCAGGTTGGAATACATCCGTATTGATCTCGGATAGGTTCCAACATTCTTGGGCGTATACACAATCCACAAAGAGGTGATGGTCATGCTCAGTATCAGAATGATAGAAGGGACACTGCGTTGGAATTGACAGCCCCCTCCCTGCCAATCTATGCCTAGTGGCCACACAACCCGAGGCCAACTTCCAAACAAACATTCTAACTTTTGGAGGAACGTGTATCTTCCAAATTCTACTCCACCCATCCTTCTGATTCTCTCCACCATAACCATCACAAAGCGCTCTATACCTTGATTTACTTGTGTACATGCCGTTTTTGGTAAAATTCCACATTGGTCCATCTTCAACTTCTCTGATAGGCAACATCATCCTACACACAATTTTGGCATCTGCCTCAGTCAACAAATCCTCCACCTTCCCTCTGTCCCAGATTTTCCTGCCTTGAATAAACAGGTCAGCCACTTTTGTATCATCCTGCTGCATAACAGCATCATCCTGGACCATAAATGGGGCCACAGTATTTACCCATGGATCTTTCCACACTTGTATTGACTTACCATCCCCAATTCTCCAACGAACTCCTAATCTCAATTTCTCTATGGCTCTCCAAACACTCCCCCAAACAAAACTAGGATTATTGCCTAATTTGGAGGAAAGAAATGGGTCTCTAGGGAAGTATTTAGCTTTGAACATTCTACCCACTAAATAATTTGGAGTGACCATCAACTTCCAGGCCTGTTTGCCTAGTAAGGCAAGATTGAATTTCTGGAGGCTCCTAAAGCCCAAACATCCCTCTCTCTTATCCCTGCAAAGCCTATCCCAGCTCTGCCAATGAATCGATCTCCTACCCCCTGGTTTCATACCCCACCAAACGAATTCATTATCTTCTCTAAATCCAGACAAAGGGATTTGGGCAGTTTAAAGACACTCATACAAAAAGTTGGCAGAGCCTGGGCAACCGCCTTAATTAGCACTTCCTTACCCACAGCAGAAAGAAATCTAAAAGACCATGCACTCAACCTCTTCCTGGGTCTATCTTTAAGGAAACTAAAAATTGCCACTTTGGACTTCCCAATTAGTGAGGGGAGACCCAAGTAGCGACCAGTATCCAGAGGATGAAAAACCTGAAGAGAATTACATACCTCATTTCGCAGTTCCAGGCCAACATTCGGACTAAAGAAAATCCCAGATTTTTGCAGGTTGATAGCCTGACCAGATGCTGCCTCATACTCAGATAGAATCATCCCAACTTTATTACACTCATCCATAGAGGCCCTGAAAAACAAGAAGTTATCATCTGCAAAAAAAAAAACAAGTGTGTAATGGTTGGCGCACCCCTGGCGATGAGGCACCCGTGAAGGGAACCCTCATCCGCCGCCCTTATAATCAGTTTAGATAAGACTTCAGCACACAGTATAAATAAGTACGGCGACAGTGGATCGCCTTGTCTCAGGCCCCTACCAGGGGTAATCGGACCCACAAAAGTACCATTCAGCGACACAGAATATTCCACAGTCGAAATGCACAACATAATCCAATCAATCCACAACCCAAGAAAGCCTAATTTTTGCATAACAAGTTTCAGGAAGGTCCAATCAACCCTATCATAGGCCTTGCTAATATCTAATTTCAAAGCCACCTCACCAATTCTACCCCTGTTCTTTCTTTTCATAAAGTTTAATGACTCAAAGGCCACCATAATGCTGTCAGAGATAGACCTGCCAGGGACAAAAGCAGATTGGGTCTCAGATACCAAGAAAGGTAACACAAGCTTTAGGCTATTAGCTAGGACCTTGGCAATCAATTTATAAAGCACATTGCACAGGGAGATAGGGCGAAAATCCTTCATACACTCAGGCCTATCAATTTTGGGGATAAGAACAATTATTGTGTCATTTAGGTGCGGGGGGAATTCCTTGCAGGCCAAATAACCCTTACATGCATTAACAATCTCGGGACCAATGAGGTCCCAAAAGTGTTGGAAGAAGCCCGGATTTAACCCATCAGGACCAGGGGATTTATCAGGCTGCATTTGAAACATGGTGATGCGCCTTCCGTAAGAAGACTCACTAAGGGATAAGTGTACCCCGTCGTTATCAAGGGGATAGCTAAGTAAAACACCTCACCATAGGTAGTTCACTCAATTCACACAGTTTTGGTGGCTAAAGTGTTTTACTCTCGGCTTATGTTCTTGCTTAGGATTACGTTGATTTTGTACGTTCATCCGAGTTCCTCTACTATGCCATATGACTCCGATGATATCAAAAACAGCCTCGAATTAGGGTTGTAATGTGGTTAGGGGGTTAAATGTACAACAAGGGTTAGGAGTTCTAGCGCTAGAAAAACGAAGTTTAAAATGGCTTTAGCAAATTGTGAAGTGATTGAGCTCTTTATTCATTATTATAGTTTTTTTTCTGAGACGTTCTAATTTTAGAACCTGGGAATAGAGTTCTCCCTCTTTTGTTCGTCTCTTTTTCTTTTCCTTTTCTGTTTTTTCTCTTTTTTTTGGGTAGTGATGCTCAGTCACTTTTTAGCCTTTTGGCTTGCTACTATGGTGCCATAAACAAGGATAAAGCGCTAGAAGAAAACAAAGGCTCAATGCGAGCTTTGCAAAAACTCCGGTTAAGCAACAAACCAAGTGATGGTTTGCAAAAATTTGGGTTAGGACAAAAGAAAAATCTACAAACTACAAAATACAGGCTCAAAGGGGCTTCCTAGAGTAGATGAAAAAGATAAAATAAGGTAAAGAAAAGGGTTAATTCTAATGAGGCTGATTCATCGTTTAACATCTCAAATCATCGCATGTAGGTTCAACTCAGTATTAGGTGCAAAATCTGTAATCTTTCCACAAGTCAAAGCATTCACACAAAAAATGTCAAGAAAAAGAGCTTTTTGATGTTCGCTCTTAGGCTCAAATTCAACTCACAATTCTTTGGGTTTCAATTTGTGCTTACTAGTTCTCCCCAAACTCAAGTTTAATATCACATGCCTTTAATTCTTAAGTTATCTACCTAAGTAATGATTTTAGCATTTCTTCAAAAGTAGGGTCTAAATGCAAACTTTAGCTCATGTTTTTACAGATACAAGGATTGTGTCCTACACCTAAACTAGTTGTCATGCAATTTTAGATTCGGTTCTCAGCCCTTAAGGAAAAGTAACAAAGTTTAGATTCGAAGGAGGTTCACGGTTTTAGGTCCTAAACATGCAAAAACATAAATAAAACCCGAAAACGCTAAACTAAACTAGACACGACGCAACAAAAATTTAAAAATTATACAAATTTTTGTAAGTTTGTCTACCCCTCCTCCTCACACTTAAATCATGCAACAAGTTCCAACATTGCATACAAAACCATCAAGCGCATGTGCAAAAAGTTAGGGTGGAGAAGACAACTTACTGATTTTATCGCAATCGCCAAAAACTTGATGATTTGCGGTGCCAATTTTATTTATTTATTTATTTATTTAGCTCCGTTCAGAAAAAATCCCGAAATGTTGCTTATCTTGGCCGAGCAGGGGTGCCCGGTAGTGCCCAACGGGCTGGGCGGCAGTGCCCAGCGGGCTGCTGGGTGTTAGTTATCAAGCTGGGCTACTGGGCTTTAATAAATCTGGAAAGCCCAGGTATCAAATCCACAAGACTTATTTACCACAAGCATCGAGCTACTTAACTCTGCCTGTGAGGGTCACTTGGTGGCCTTTAGAGCCGGTCCCAAGCCCGGACAAAGGAGGAGGGTTGCGGTAGGTTTGTGGCGGCTAGCGTAAAACTTAGCCACATCTTATGACATGAACCATAATATAAATATCGTTGGGGCGTTCCCTACTCAACGACGCGCTGCACTTCCTAGACCCGGGTGTAGTGATAAATGTGCAAGGGTTGCTAGGTCGTCGCCCCGAAGCGGTGCGCCACCCCAGGACCCGGGAGTGGTGTCAAATATGCAAGGGTTGCGGGTAAATAAGCTAGTCCACGGTAATGGTAGGGGTAGGGGTAAGGGTAGTAGGTTACGCTTTGGGACATGGAACATAGGTTCTTTGACAGGAAGATTAGCTGAAGTTGTAGATGTTATGAAGAGGAGGAGAATAAATATACTGTGCCTACAAGAAACCAAGTGGGTTGGAGCCAAGGCTAGAGAGATAGCTCCTTGGGGTTATAAGCTTTGGTACTCAGGAAAGGATAAGGGTAGAAATGGAGTAGGTATTCTTATTGATAGGGAGTCTATTGATGATGTAGTAGCGGTGTCTAGGAAGAGCGATAGAATTATGAGTGTTAAGCTAGTGATAGGGGATGAAGTTATGAATGTCATTAGTGCATATGCGCCACAAATAGGATTAGATGTGTCTATAAGACAAGCTTTTTGGGATGACTTAGAGGAAGTGGTGCAACAGGTTCCTAGGGATGAAAAAATGGTACTAGGGGGTGATCTCAATGGACACGTGGGTTCTAGGCGAGATGGGTTTGAGAGTGTTCATGGTGGGTATGGTTTTGGAGATAAGAATGAAGCATGAAATGATATTTTGGAATTCGCATCAGCCTATGACTTGAGTATCATGAACACATGGTTTATGAAGAGAACATCCCACTTAGTGACTTATCGGAGTGGCGGTAATGCGAGCCAAATTGACTTCTTCTTAGTAAGGAGTGCTTGGAGAAAGAGTTATATTGATTGTAAGGTGATCCCTGGTGAGAGTACGACAACCCAACATAGAGTAGTAGTGCTAGATTTTCGAAGTAGGAAATGTATAAGAAAACAAACACCACAAGTAGAGACTAAGATTAAGTGGTGGAAATTGCAAGGGGAGAATCAACAAAAATTTGTGGAGGAGATGACCAAAAAAGATATTTGGACTTGCAATATGGATTTAGATATAGATTCGATATGGAATAAGATGGAGCATAGTATAAGGGAAGTAGCGAAGGAAGTTCTAGGGGAATCTAAAGGTAGCATGCCACCGGGTAAGGACACATCTTAGTGGACAAAAGAAGTAAGACAAGCAGTAAAGAGTAAAAGAGAATCCTATAAACTATTGGGGAAATGTAGGAGTGACGAGAACTACGAAAAATACAAAGAGGCTAAAAGGGAAGTAAAGAAGGTCATACCAGATGCTAGAGCAAAGGTGAATCGGGATCTGTATACAAGATTGGATACGAAAGAAGGGGAAATAGACATATATAGAATTGCTCGGATGAGAGATAGGAAGACACGAGATCTCGGAAAAGATAAATGTGTGAAAGATGTGGACCAGAAAGTCCTAGTTGGAGATAAGGATATCAAGGAACGATGGAGGTCCTATTTTGATGACTTATTTAATGGAGATCGCCAACAAGATGTTGGAGATATAAGTATCCATCACGATATGATAAATCATGAATGCCTGCGGAGAATTCAAAAGGGTGAAGTCAAAATGGCATTAAGCAAGATGAAATTGAAGAAAGCAGTAGGACCTGATGGCATTCCTATTGAGATTTGGAGATGTTTGGGAGAAAGAGGAATCGAATGGTTGACGACGTTCTTCAACAAAATTTGGAGAAACAATAAGATGTCATCAGAATGGAGGAAAAGTATCTTAATCCCTTTGTATAAGAACAAAGGCGATGTCCAAGATTGTGCCAACTATCGGGGAATCAAATTAATGAGTCACACTATGAAACTTTGGGAGCGAGTGATCGAACAAAGGCTAAGGAGGACGGTGAAGATCTCGGAAAACCAGTTTGGCTTTATGCCGAGAAGATCAACTATGGAAGCCATCCATCTAATGAGACAATTAATGGAGCACTATCGAAATAAGAAGAAAGACTTGCATATGGTTTTCACTGACTTAGAGAAAGCATATGATAAGGTACCAAGGGAAGTACTTTGGTGGGCCTTGATAAGGAAAGGCATTTCGCGGAAATATATTGACATCATAAAGGACATGTAGGAGGGAGTATGCACGAGTGTACGTACTAGTGTTGGGAAGACTGAAGAGTTTCCTATTACGATTGGAGTGCATCAAGGTTCCGCACTAAGCCCATTTCTTTTTGCCATCGTTATGGATGAACTAACAAGTTCACTTCAAGATGGTATACCATGGTGCATGCTGTTTGCAGATGATATTGTGTTGGTTGATGAGACGAAAGAGGGAGTGGAGAGGAAGTTGGAACTATGGAGACAAACTCTAGAATCTAGAGGCTTTAAGTTGAGTCGAAGTAAGACAAAATATTTGGAGTGTAAGTTTAGCGGCCATAGGAGTAGGGAGGCAGGGACAATCACCCTGGATGGGAGAGTTGTCCAGGCCTCGGATTGCTTCCGGTATTTAGGATCTATTATCCAAACGGATGGAGAAGTAGATGGAGATGTTGCTCATAGGATTAAAGTTGGTTGGTCGAAGTGGAAGAGTGCTACGGGTTTCCTTTGTGATCCCGGCATGCCTAATAGATTGAAGCGAAAGTTCTACCAGACGGCAATTAGACCAGCATTGTTATATGGTACGGAGTGTTGGGCAGTGAAACACTGCCACATCCATAAGATGTCCGTGGCGGAGATGCGTGAGATGGATGTGTGGTCATACGAGAAAGGACTGGGTGCATAATGAAATAATTAGGACAAAAGTAGGGGTCACATCTATTGAGAATAAAATAAGAGAAAACCGACTAAGGTGGTTTGGCCATATGAGACATAGAGCGCTAGATGCGCCGGTTAGAAGAACCGAAGAGTGGCAAAGGGATGTAGTGGTGAGGGGTAGGGGAAGACCTAAGCAAACTTGGAGGAGGGTGATCGAGAGTGATATGATTTTACTGGGAATTGAGGAAAATATGGTAGTGGATAGGACGGAGTGGAGGGAGCGAATTTGTGTCGCTGACACGACTTGATTTCACGGTTTTATATGATGGTTCATGTTAGCCGACCCCGAATCATTTCGGGACTAAGGCTTTGTTGTTGTTGTTGTTGTGTTGTTTTATCGACCTACTTGGTCTCAGGTGTTATCTAGACTTTGGGGGTTTTGAGTTTGGTTTTGCTTAAGTTAATCTACTCCTAGGTTGAATTATACTACTCCTAGCTAAGTTATCTAATTCTAACTAAGTTATTCTACGCCTAATTAAGTTACTCTACCCCTAATTAAGTTAAACTACTCCTAGGTGATCTTTTACCAATGTAATTATCCGAAGGAACATGAAGGGATACTATGATAATGAAAATAGATTGTTTAGACAACGGAATTAAAACCTAATCTAAGTCACTTGTGTCCGAGGCGATTAACCCTACCTATCCTCCTGAGGTCCCTAGTTCGTGATTCCCTTGTAAGGCCGAAACTAGCTCTAAGGCTCAGCAATTTGGGCTTAATCTTCTATAGGGTCGTCAATCCTATAGGCACTGACTAGGTGTTAGGCATGAAATTGACTTAGTTTAACATAGTATTTATGAGGGAATTCGGGTGTTTTATTATGTCATTTGGTAAGAAATAAGGACTAATTAATGTCCTTGTGCAGATAAGCAAAGAGAAATGCTAAACTCGCTGGAAACAGCTTGTTTTGCTAAAGCCAAGAGGAGTGGAGCTTTACTTGTATCCAGCGGTCAAACGCCGGATTTTTCCAATGACGGACAGCGACAGATCATGGTGACAGTGGCAGGGAAAGCGGCAGAGCGGCAGGTGAAAGTGTGTGGCGATGGGATTGCCTAAAGAAGCAAGATGACTTGAAGTTTCACCCCCTTGAGTGTTCAAGGGTTAATCGAAAGTTAATCATTTTACTTTATTTTAATTGTAGTTGGTAGTTGACTTATTTTGTAGAAAGGGTACGAAATGTTGTACCTATTTTGGCTCTGTCTTTCCCTTTAAATAGGTGAAGCAGAGATTAGTTTAAAGACTTCAGATTTTTAGTATTTTTAAGTAAGATAGAATAGAAGAAAGAAAGAAAATGCCATGGAGTCTCAAGCTGTATCAAGAATCCTCTTCTGCTCACTGCTCGATATGAGTGAGTAGTCCTTTTGAACGGGCACGGCATAGCCGGCCCGATGATGTAAGTGTTACAATGTTTTTATGAATACTTAGTATTTTGCCAATGTTGTGGTCAATGAGGATTTAACTTTCTTACTTAAGCATGTATGTATGTGTTAGATGAATGATAGGACACTGCTTTCATCTTCACCGATATCTCTATTGATCTCCCAACTTCGAAGCTGACAAGTTAGAAGGTTGTGTCAAGGGTTTTCTCATCTAGAAATGCAGTTTTGTTCTTAATGCTAGAAAGAATGTATCTTTAGGACGCTAAAGGTGTTAGTAAATCTTAGGAGTTTGAGAACACACGAAAGTTGACTCAAACTCACTTCAAAACTGAAACTTTGACCTCATTGGCATTGTCTTGTATTCATGGAACGTTGTAAGACGTAGCACACCGTGTTCGATTATGTCGAGCCTGTTCTATTCTCTAAAATCTTTAAAAGTTATTTCATTTGCTTGTTTCATCAATCTGCCTAAATTATTAAGTATCCAACATCAAACAATCAACGATAAAGGAAGACACTATTGTGACACACACTGTTTAGCAACGATTTCTAATATAGATTTGAATCACAATCCCTATGGAGACGATACTAACTTATCACTTTATTACTTGTATCTAGTGCACTTGCTAGAGTCTAATCTGAAGACAACAAGTTTTTGGCGCCGTTGCCGGGGATTGAGAGCAACAAATTTATAGCTGAAATTTCTGTAAAATAGGGTGTTTTTAATCTGTGTGTTAAGGCGTGCAGGAACAAAGAAGTTAATTACATGTTTATGCGTAGAGCTGCACCTCCTATTTTTCCTATCGATCTCGAATTAGAGAGAACGTGTAGACAAAACAGAGCGGGAGCTCGACGTGCTAGACAGAGAGAAAGGCAAAAGGAAAGAAGAATGGCTGGAAGGGAAGGCCCAGAACAGCCAGTTCCACCCCCTAACCAAGAAAAAGAAGAAGAAAAAAATAACCCTCCTGTTATGAGAATCAGAGACTACTCTAGACCAACTACCGAGGGACACTTATCGTGTATCGTGTTGCCCAACGAGGGGAACAACATGTTCGAAGTGAAAGGGTCCATGATACAGATGATCCAGGCCTCAGTGCAATTTAATGGGTTTCAATCTGAAGATCCAAATGGGCATCTTCAAGAATTCATCACATTGTGCAACACATTCAGGTCGAACAGGGGTGTCTCTGACGACGTTATCAGATTGAAGCTGTTTCCTTTTTCCCTAAGGTATAAAGCGAAAACCTGGCTGCAAAATTTGCAGCCGTGAACGATCATGAGTTGGGAAGAGATGGCAAGAGCTTTTCTGATGAAGTATTTTCCACCTCGACAAGCCATCAAGCTACGAAATGAAGTGTCACGCTTCATACAAGACGAAGATGAGTCGTTGGCTGAAGCATGGGAAAGGTACAAGGAGCTGCTCAGAAGGGTGCCAAATCATGGTATCCCTATGTGGATGCAAATGCAGAACTTTTACAATGGCGCGACCAACGTTTACAAAATCCAGATTGAATCTATCGCGAATGGTAACCCCGAAGATCTAGAGCCACAAGCTTTATATGACCTAATAGAGAAAGTGGTCAGAACGAGTTACAACTGGCACTCATCCAGAAGTGAAGGGAAACGGACAGGAAACGAGGATGTCGTGTCAAAATTGACAAGCCAAGTAGAACATCTCACTCGACAGCTGGGAAAGATAAATGTCTCGTCCATTCACAATGAACCGCCATTCAATGAACAGCCATTTAATGACAGTTGTGGTTTTTGCGGAGGAGCTCATTTCAATATCAACTGTCCCAGAGTTAAGCAAGGAAAAGGCACACGGGATGAATGCGACTACGCAGGGTACAATCAGAGGAACCAACCTAACCGTTATTCTAACACGTACAACTCTGAAACCAGGAACCATCCAAATTTTGGATGGATAGGCCAACCGGACCAGCTGGGACCACCACAGTATCAGGATCAGCCTAGGTATCAACAACAGCAAGGAGAACATTACCAAAGACAACCTCAGCAGCACTATAAACAACCTGCGCGACAAAAGGAAGATGTCGAACCAGATATGAAAACAATGATGATGAGTTCATGAAACAGACGTAGGCATCAATCAAGAGTCTGGAAACACAAGTTCACCAGATAGCTGCGTCCACATCAAAAGGAAATGGGATAATGCCAAGTAATACCGAGCCAAATCCTAAAGGCGACGTTATGGCAATCACACTAAGGTCTGGTAAGGAAACTCAACCTGTGGTTTTATCTGATAAGAACGCTGAGTGTGCAGGAACGTCCAAAGAAGCTGAAGGAGAACAGGAACAGGCTGTTCCTAGAAATGAAGAAACAAGGAAGGCAGACCAAGCAAGTAAGCTAGATCAAGAGGAGGGGGAAAGAACGTATAAACCACCACCACCGTATGTTCCACCTGTGCCATATCCAACGCGTCTAATCAACAAGAAGTTGGAAGAGCAGAATTCGAAGGTGCTGGATACCTTAAGGAAGTTACATATAAACATTCCTTTCGTGGAAGCACTGGAACAGATGCCGACATATGCCAAGTTCCTCAAGGACATCTTATCGAACAAGAAGAAGCTGAAAAATATTTCCATGATACAACTCAACAGAGATTGTTCGTCAATACTCCAAAACAAGCAGCAGCTGCCCAAGAAGCTAAAGGATCCAGGGAGTTTCTCGATACCTTGTTCTATTGGAAAACTGAATATTGAAAATGCACTGTGTGATTTAGGGGCTAGCATAAATCTCATGCCATATTCTGTGTATGAAAAACTTGGACTAGGAGAACCCCAATCCACTCGTATGTCTATTCAGTTAGCTGATCGATCCGTATGCTACCCTAGGGGGATTATGGAAGACGTGCTAGTAAAAGTAGGAAAATTCATTTTGCCCGTTGATTTCATTATAATGGACATAGATGAAGACTTGCATGTTCCTATCATCCTAGGAAGACCATTCTTAGCAACAGGGAAGGCATTAATAGACGTAGGTGAGGGGCGTTTATTTTTAAGAATTAATGGGGAAGAAGTTATCTTTAAGATGAACGAGGCTATGAGGCGTGTGAATAATAATGATGACACATGCTGTTTCTTAGATGATTTTCAAAGTCTTTCTACTTTGTAGGAACAGGACACATTAGAAACTTTACTGGGAGAAGAGGTGAACATATGCGCGGGGACAGGCTGTTCCATTGAGTCCAACCTTCCGGCACCTCCGTTCGACCCTACTGTTCCAACCCATCAAGAACCACCAGAGGTACCAACTGTGCCTGTGTCTAAACCAGAATTGAAGCCACTGCCTGATCATCTCGAGTACGCATTCCTTGAACCACCCAGCAGGCGTCCTGTCATAATATCCTCAAAGTTGACTCCAGATCAAAAGGCGCAACTCTTGGCGGTTTTGCGAAGAAACAAGGCTGCAATCGCATGGAAAATTGATGACATAAAAGGAATTAGCCCGGCAGTATGTGTTCACTGAATCTTGATGCAGAAGGAGCATAGACCAACAGTCCAACCGCAACGCAGATTAAATCCCCATATGAAGGAGGTTGTACGAAAAGAAGTAATCAAGCTTCTCGATGCTGGAATTATCTACCCAATATCTGATAGCGTTTGGACAAGCCCTGTTCATGTTGTGCCAAAGAAGGGAGGAACGACAGTAGTCCTCAATGAGAAAGATGAGTTAGTGGCCACAAGAACAATCACAGGATGGAGAGTTTTTGTTGATTACAGGAAGCTCAATGAGGCGACAAGGAAGGATCATTTTCCGCTGCCCTTCATTGATCAGATGCTAGAGCGTTTAGCGGGCTATGCATTCTACTGTTTTCTTGACGGATATTCAGGATACAACCAAATCGCAATTCATTGTGAGGACCAGGAGAAAACAACATTCACGTGTCCATATGGGACTTATGCTTACAGAAGAATGTCGTTCGGCTTGTGCAATGCTCCTGCCACTTTTCAGCGATGCATGATGTCCATTTTTCATGACATGGTGGAGCAAACAGTAGAAATATTCATGGACGACTTCTCAGTGTATGGAAACTACTTTGACAGCTGTTTGAACAACCTCGAAGCGGTGCTCATGCGATGCAAGGAAACTAACTTGGTCTTAAATTGGGAGAAATGCCACTTCATGGTCACAGGAGGAATTGTCCTTGGGCATAAAATTTCAGAAAAAGGGATAGAAGTGGACAAAGCTAAAGTAGAGGTGATAGAAAAGCTGGCTGTGCCCACCAATGTAAAGGATGTGCGAAGTTTTCTGGGGCATGCAGGGTTCTATCGCCGGTTTATCAAAGATTTTTCAAAGATTGCGCTACCCTTGTCTGCCCTACTTCATAAGGAAGCTGAATTTGTATTCACCGCAAGCTGTGAACAGACATTTGAACTCTTGAAGAGCAAACTGATTAATTCACCAATACTAGCTGGACCTGACTGGGAGAAACCGTTTGAAATAATGTGCGACGCAAGCGATAATTGTGTGGGAGCTGTTCTTGGACAGAGGATTGAAAAGAAGTTTCGGCCCATCTACTATGCAAGCAAGACATTAAACGAGTCCCAAGGTTGATCCGATGGTTGTTATTACTCCAGGAGTTTGATCTGGAAATTAAGGATAAAAAGGGAACGGAGAATGTTGCAGCAGATCATTTGTCAAGGATAGATCACAAGGGCAGCTTCGAACAAGCAGAAATCGTTGAAAGGTTTCCTGACGATCATCTATATGCGGCACAGTCTGCGCCATGGTTCGCCGATATAGCTAATTACCTTGCAACTTCGCTCAAACCACACAACCTATCCACGAATCAAAAAAGGAAGTTTTTCTCCGAAGTCAAATATTACTTTTGGGATGACCCTTACATTTTCAGGTTGTGCGCGGACCAAATCATTCGAAGATGTATATCGCAAGAATAAGGACAGGATGTTCTAAGCCATTGTCATAACCGTGAAGCCGGAGGACACCATAGCGCAAGCCGAACCGCAGCCAAGGTTCTCCAATCAGGTTTTTTCTGGCCCACTCTTTTCAAGGATGCTCATGCATTCGTTAGCACTTGCAATGAGTGCCAACGCACTGGCAACATTTCGGCTCGAAATGCTATGCCCCTCAATAACATAGTTGTGTGCGAAATTTTTGACATTTGGGGCATAGATTTTATGGGACCATTCCCAACTTCCTTAGGAAATAAATACATCTTAGTGGTTGTGGATTATGTGAGCAAGTGGGTCGAAGAAATGGCTAGTCCCACCAATGACGCCCGTGTGGTAGTAAAATTTATGAAAAGGCTGTTTGCCAGATTCGGGGTCCCGCGAGCGATCATCAGTGATCAAGGGACCCACTTCTGTAATGCGAAATTTGAAAAATTAATGGGGAAACTTGGAGTCTCACACAGGGTTGCCACACCATACCATCCACAAACCAGTGGACAGGTGGAGATCTCCAATAGAGAAATAAAAAGAATTTTAGAGAAAACTGTTGGCAACTCTCGGAGGGATTGGGCAAACAAGCTCGATGATGCTCTATGGGCATATCGTACCGCTTATAAAACACCGATTGGAATGTCTCCATTTCGTTTGTTATACGGGAAATCTTGTCACCTGCCGGTGGAAATGGAACACCGCGCATATTGGGCGTTAACATTTTTAAAATTTAAGACACAGGCTATTGGTGAACATAGAAGTTTACAACTAAGCGAAATGGAGGAATTCAGACTGTTCTCGTACGAAAATGCGGTGAATTACAAAGCCAGGACCAAGCAGTGGCACGACAAAAAGCTCATGAACAAGGTGTTTCATGAGGGACAAAACGTCCTTCTTTACAATTCACGATTGAGGCTCTTTCCAGGAAAGCTCAAGTCAAGATGGTCAGGACCATTCATAGTGAACCGAGTATTCGCACATGGAGCTATTGAAATTTTCAAATACGGGGGTGATCCTTTTAAGGTGAACGGGCAAAGATTAAAACCATATTTAGAGAACGATCACACAAGGAAGATCGATACTGTTCATTTCCAGGATCCCCCAAGTCAGTAAACGCACGAGAACAGGGTGTCCGCTATAAACACCAATTGTAGCGCAAGTAACTTTGCATTTTATTTTTATTTTTACTTCTATTTTTATTTTTATTCTTGTGTCAAATGTGTTTGAGTTTTACTTCGTCATGAGTATCTTCTGCCCAGGCACAATTGTAAAACCTAAAAATCCTTCCAAGGGTGAGGTAGTACAATTGTACCTGTTTTGTAGGGAAGGGAATATCGTAGAAATTAGGGCGGTAAAAATTTGTTGTATTAAAAGCTAGGTAAAGTGGAACGTCCACTCCTATGCCAAATAGGCAATCATACCGCCTGTTTTTTCTCCTCGATAAGATTGAACGGTTGGGGGGATATAAATGCTAAAATCAAATCTTGACCGTTCATCAACCCTCATTCTAATTCGAAAATACGCACCTTTCTGCCAATTTGTCCAGGTGGCCGACTCTGATTCGACCTTATAATGACAGATTGGCGAGAAGACGCCTCGTTTCCCCTACTTAAAGAAGATTTATCTCAGTTCAGTCCGTCTTTCACCATATTTCTTTCTTTTCTTTGAGATTTCTTTTCACAAAGGCAGTTCATGATCTGTGCCCTATACCACTGGAAAACCCTACTTAAACTAGAAAGAGAAATGAGAACCCGAGGCTCGGGCAAAAACGTGAAAATAGAGGGATCTTCCAAGAAAGAAAAAGCAAAGGCAAAAATGGCGGAGCCAAGCACTGTGGCTTTTGTTCCAGATGAGAAGCTGGTCAAGAAACTCTCCCAGTTTAAAGACGCCTCTGTACAGGCGTACTATGATGAGTTAGCAAAAGTTCCGTTCGGACCCATCCGAACAGTTTGCTGGGAATCCCTAAAGAGGCTAAAGCTCGAGGATCGTGTGCGCACCCTCATGAAGGCCGGTCATTTTGAATGTTTCTTTGAAATGACGGAACCTGCCTATCGGGAACTAACACTCGAGTTCTTGGCCACCTTTAAGCACAACTCTGAGATAACCGAACCTGACGAAGAGGGGAAATTTAGCTTCAGGCTCATGGGTCACTCCCAGAGGCCTTCGCTTAACCTGTTCAACCAGATGCTTGGTGCTGTAGACGATGACGATCTAGAATCCGAGAGCTATAAAGAGGCATTCACCACAACGCCTGATGTTTTCGACCCTGTGGCCTTCTGGGAATCACTTTCAGGACAGAAACATTATGACGGCAGTTCGTCCAAGGTGTCCAATATCGATGATTATGCTGTTCGGTATTTGCACAAATTGATCTCCGGTACAATCTTCGCCCGGGAAAACCAAGCCACCATGCCACATGCAGATCTCGCCGCGTTGTGGAGTATGGCAGTTGGACCGAGAATGAATTTGGGATTCTGGTTCGGAGAGTACATCGGTGCTTTTTCCAAGAAAAACTCATCGATCATCTGTTGTGGAAGCATTGTCACCAGGATTGCGGAGTCAATCGGGGTTTTTAAACCTGAAGACCACTCTCGTCTCACGATTGTGAATCACCCTGACCCGATTGATCTCAAAAGCCTCCAAAAGATGCTATTCGGAAAAATTATGAACGGGAAGTGGGTCTGGATGTCTGACTTTGTTACATCTCGGCAGAGTGAGAGCCGAAAAAGGAAAAGCGAGCCTACTGTATCAGTGTCGTCAGATTCCGAGCAAGTCGAGAAGCCGAAGGACTTGGACTTTTATAAGAAATGTGCAAAGCTGACCTACGAGGATGTAATGGATCGATTCAATGCCCTGTTTGCCCAGAACCTGGCAAACAGCGAAATGATATTCGCCATGGAGCAAAAGTACGCATCGCAACAAGGCGAGATCGATTTGCTCAAGAGCCTTTGCATTGAGGAGCATGCCAAGGAAAGTCCCTCTGGTTTCTCTGTAAAAAGTCCGGTAAGACAAGTGCCCGAAACACCTGCCAGTGCTAATGTTAAGGCTAATGCTGCTGCCTCCTCGAAAGAGGAGGGTATTCCTGCCCCTGTGGATAGAGAGGTTAACTCCTCTCTTTCCCATCACGCCTGATCTGTACCGATAGTCGCTGTCCTAGCATCTGGTAACCTCTAACACCCTCACTCTATCATGTTATGGTCTGCCTATTTTATTAACACTCTGCTGCCGTGATTCATAACATTGAGGACAATGTTTTATTATTTTTTGGGGGTGGGGATTGTATGTGTCACAATTTATTGCAGATATAACATGATAAATGCTTTCAATTTGTTTGTTTAAATTAGTAATTTGATGTAGAACAAATATCCCTTGAGAATTTTTCACATGTCCTTGGTAATTATTGTTTGTTTCCATATTCTTTTCTTCTCTCCGCTTGTGCATGTTCCATCTAGGGAATTGTTCGGTGATCTGTAGGAATCAAAGAACAGACTGTGCATGCTTTGGTGTAATGGTTGTGTTACTTGCTTGATTGCACCTCGTGTCCCTAAATTTCAGGAAGTTCCAAGAATTTTGAAATTTTTAATTCCTCTTTCAAAATTAGTAACCATTGCCTTACTGGTTTTTTCCCCAAAAATAGTGAGAACTTGAGCCTTAAAATGCATCTTTGCTATGCATTAATTTTTATGAGTGGGCCATCGCTCACTATCTTTAGGGAGAATTTTCCTTGGTGCCCTGTTGAAATGGTAATTTGTTCTGACTTTCATAGGAGGAAAGAGGCATTTAGTTACCCTCTCCGCTACACAAAAGGCACATGTGCTTTGCACCCCAATGATTAGGATACCAAGTCGAGCCATGACCTGCTCTTTCTGAAAAACCGCGAATGATTGCCCTCTCCTTTCACTTATAAGTCAAAAATGCCCTGAGTTCTGTCTTTTGCTTTGAAAAGCCAATTGTTTAAAATAAAAATCATGTGCTTAAGTTTTGCGAAAAGAAGCAATTGAGCAAAACAATGCTTAAGGAAAAAGTTCAGAACTAGGGAATATAACAAGAGGAGGAAGGAACCTTAATGAATATTCAAAAGAGTACTGGATTATGAGTAAACAGGTTGTGTAGATAAAAGAGTGTGTAAATAGCAATCATTATAGGCTGCATATGTTAAATAGCAAAAAGACAGAATTCATACACTTAAATAGCCTTTCACTGTCAAACCAGAGCCTAAACCGAACATTACAACCTGTATAAGTCCTTTGGACTATGTCAGGAGGAACTTTGACCCATGGATACGGGACCAATAGGCAAACTCGCACCCTAAGGGTGTGGTGTCTGAGCTGAGGAGTGAAATCGCATGCTTAGTCCTATGGCAAAAATGCCATGCGAGAGTGAGTGAATTGTTCCATTCCTTAGTGAGGCATGTCTGGCAGTTGGTGACTCCTGGTGAAAGAGGACGTCTAAATTTTAAGATTTAAGGAATTTCTTGAGCAAAAAGGACACGATTTCTAAAACGAGTTTTAGCTCTTCGATGAAACAGCCAGCTCGACGAGCTGGCCTCCAGGGGCCTGCTCGGCCGAGCAGTGCCTGGGCAGCTCGCCGAGCAGTGCCTGGGCAGCTCGTCGAGCAGTGCCTGGGCAGCTCGCCGAGCAGCGCCTGGGCTACACGCCGAGCAGCGCCTGCGCAGCTCGCCGAGCAGCTCTTGGGCTACGCGCCGAGCAGTGCCTGGGCAGCTCGCCGAGCAGCGCCTGGGCTGCGCGCCGATGCTCAATTCGTCGAGCGACTGCCGAGGGTCCCCGAGACGCGATTTTCACCCGAACTCGTTCATGCTTTAGCCTGCACATGCACGAAAACTCCAAATAACATTAGTTTCGATGCTACATTGACCCGCTAATCTCTCATTTTGAGTAGACACTCCGTTTGGTGCGACTTTTGGCGGATCAATTAGCTATAAAAGATAATGGAATTTTAACATACATGCTATTTTGTCCATATTTGCCTAAAATAACCAAAAAACGAGCCTAAACAACGAAAAGTAAATAAAACATTTCCAATTTCTAACTAACTCGCACAAAAGCATATAAATGCGAGAATTGCTCGCTTATTCATGAAATAATGCTAAAAACCGTCCTAAAACCGTACCCAAAGATAGGGGTTTTTGACCCCTATCACATGGCAATCTTGAATTCCTCAAAAGTAAAAGGGGAGCACAGATCAGCCTGCATTTCAGGCGTAACAAGAGGGACAAGGGTACTCACTGCATCATAACAAGGACTAGTAGGGCCAGCAAACAGGTCCGAGAAATAAGTTTTGGCAATAATCCCCATATCATCCACTCCTTCTACTATCAGACCGTTCACATCCTTAAGGTGGCGAATGGTGTTCCTCTGCTTTCTAGCTTTGACACAGGCATGGAAAAACTTAGTATTTTGGTCTCCTTCCTGTAACTAGAAGGTCTTAGCCCTTTGTTGCCAATGTATAGCTTCAGAATCAAGTAGGGCATTCAACTCACTCTTGGCCTGAAGAAATCTGACCACATCAGCCGGAACACTACTATCCACAAGACTATCCAACTTCCTCTTACAGCCCTCAATTTGCTTTCTAAACCTCAGCCGATACTTCTTTCCCCATTGTTCCATACTACTGGCACATGCTGCCAGCTTTGCAGCAAGGTTATGACAGCTATTACTTAGCCAACAGGTCCTCACCAGCACCTTGAACTCAGGATCTGACAGCCACTCTTGTTCAAAGCGAAAATGACTACGCCTCACATTTCTAACAGGATTATCGAACTCTAAAAATATGGGTGCATGATCAGAATAAGATGAGATCAGAGTACGAAGCCGATGAGTTGGGAATCTGTCCGCCCAAGCACTGGTGACCATAGCCCTATCCAATCTCTCCCTGACCCACAGTCTAGTACCCCGACTCCTCTCCCACGTGAATTGACTTCCCTGTGTAGGGAGATCAATCAGCAGATTCTCTTCCACCGCCTCCTGGAACCGGCGCATCAACCCTTGAGGGTAGCCTAGGCCCCCAACCTTCCCGGAATTAGAAAGAATACAATTAAAATCCCCGATAACCAGTAAAGGAAGAATCGAACAGGAACACAATTGAGTCAAGAGCCTCCAAGGCCATACATGATTGGCTCGGTTAGAGTGACCATAGAAACCCACCAACCTCCAATCCCCCTTCTCAGCATCATGCATCTGAACTTCAATATGGTGATCAGAGAAAGAAACCACCGAAGCCGTATCAGACTTCCTCCAAATTAGGGCGATTCCCCCGCTTCTGCCTCTACAGTCAACTGCAAAATAACCTTCAAAACCCAACTTCCTCTTCAAACCATCAATACATGAATTAGTAACCAAAGTTTCAATCAGAAAAACCAAGTCCGGCTTACTTGTCTTAACAAGCTCACCGAGAGACCAAACCGCCCGGGTGTTCCCCAACCCCTGGCAGTTCCAGCTTAGATAATTCATAATCCTCGGCGGGCCTGCTTCGTAGACCGTGCCGTTTTTGTATCATTAGAAGAAGTAGAATCTACATGGCTCGTAGAAACTGTCCCCTTCGGGGTATTAAGAACCTGATCAGACCCGTTCCCCTGCAGCTTATTCACAATAGCCTGTACGGAGATCGAATCCGGACCTGCCCTCCTACGCTTACGATCATCTGCCAATTCAAGGCCCTCATCATCACTATCCACAGCCATATTCACTATCTCCCCCTCCTGTACTGGCTATATAATTGGATTCCCTTTCCCTACATCCAATTTGCCCTTCAGCTTTGCCCCCTCCTGTCCCACAGAGACATTCTCCTTCCCAGCTGCCTTACCCCCACTCGACTGCCCTACTTTGAGAGTTTTAACGGTATTCTCCAATGAAGGCCCACAACCAGAGTTGAAATCCATAGCCTGACTGCCCGGCTCTCTCAGCCACTTCACACTCAACACATCCTCGCTCCTGCGTACAGGGGCCTTCAACCAGTCCCCCACTCCCTAGTGATCTCCTCAGGTTTCAAAGTAAAGATTTTATCACAAAATCTGTCAGTATGCCCCAATAGCCCACATATATAGCAGAACGATCCCAATCTCTCATATTTGAACGATATATAAGCCCACTCCTCCTTTCCCTTTCGGATTTTCTTCATCCTTTTCAACGGCTTCCTCACATCAATAGAGACTCTTAGCCTCATAAATAGTCTACGTAACCCGGTGTTGTTATTAATATCATAAGCCTGGAACTTACCGATAAAGTCTCCAATCTATCTACCCACCCCCTCCGACATAGACCCAATAGGCAAATCATAAATCTGGACCCAAAAGTCAGCAATATACAGATCAACCAGGTCAGGTGACGGTTCATCTTTCTAGAGAGAAACTATAAGCAAATGATTATCAAAAGACCAAGGGCCCCCTTCCACTACACGGGCCAAATCTATAGCATGGGAAAATTCAAAGACATATTTATTGTTTGAGAGCTCTGATATGGCCACTCCCCTGCCTGGTCTCCAAATTGTGGCCATTCTAGCCTTCATGGCTACAGTATTAATAGAGCGCTCTATGAGGAACCGACCAATCAAGGTTAGACCTCCATTTTTAGCAATAGGGTTGGATGAAGGCCCACTAAGGTCTAGGGCTTCCTCCTCCCCATCCGAAAATGACAGGTTGCCTATGGTCTTCCCCACACCAGCCATGAATAACACCAAAAAATCAGGAAAACAAAAATAGCAGTCAACAAATCACCCACAGCCAGCAGCCAGAAGCTGGACACTCACCAGCCAAACCACCCACAAGCAGCAAATCACCCAAGCTCAAACACCAGACACACAGAGAAATAGCAAACTCAATGCCCCAACACACAGACCAGAAGCAAACTTAGAAGAAATCAAGAAAACCGAAGCAAGCAAATCACCCAACCACAATAACCAATGCAACACAGAGGCCAACCAAAATCTAAATAGAGCCAAAAGGACAGAAAAAGCACTAACCCGACTACTGACGCGGCCCCAGCGGTTCTCACGATGAGGCCGATCTAAGGGATAAGTGTACCCCGTCGTTATCAAGTAATAAATCTGGAAAGTCCAGGTATCGAATCCACAGGACTTATTTACCACAAGTATCGAGCTACTTGGTCTCAGGTGTTATCTAGGCTTTGTGGGTTTTGAGTTTGTTTGTTTAAGTTAATCTACTCCTAGGTTGAATTACGCTACTCCTAGCTAAGTTATACTAATTCTAGCTAAGTTATTCTACGCCTAATTAAGTTAAACTACTCCTAATTAAGTTATACTACTCCTAGGTGATCTTTCACTAGTGCAATTACCCGAAGGAACATGGTATGAACGATAATAATGAAGTTAGGTTATTAGGTTTATTGATTAAAAACCTAATCTAAGTCACTTGTATTCAAGGCGATTAACCCTACTTACCCTCCTGAACTTCCTAGTGCGTGATTCCCTTGTAAGGCCGAAACTAGGTCTAAGGCTCAGCAATTTGGGCTTAATCAACTAAGAGGTCGTCAATCTCCTAGGCTCTGACTAGGTCAGATTCGGCTCACAATATGTGCCTACTAGATTTTGGGGCTTTTGAATGAGTTAAACCAATTGAATAAAGCGTAAGACAAAGATTAAACAAATAATCATAGAACAAAATAAGAGCTAAAATATTATTAAAGGCGAAGAACAATGTCACAGGATACAATTAGCCTAGGATTCATAAACTATATCAAAGAGTACAAACAAGGAAAGATAAAAGGAGATACGAAAATCCCTTTCAGGGAACCTGTCTACTCTGCAGCCGGCTTCCTAGGCCTTAAGGACGGACCTTGAATAATCCTCGGTGGAGATGCGGAGCTTCGGAGCTTCTTCAATGGACCTTGCCCTACACGCTTCCGCACGATTGCTCGATGTCCCATGATGTAATTTTCGCCCGAACTTATCCCTGCGCATGCACGAAAACTCCAAATAGCATTAGTCTCAAGGCTAAATTGACCCACCAATCGCTCATTTTGAGCAAACGCTCCGTTTGGTGCGACTTTTGGCGGATCAATTAGCTATAAAAGATAACGGAATTATAACATACATGCCATTTTGGCCTTATTTGCCTAAAATGATCAGAAAATGAGCCTAAACAACGAAAAGTTAATAAAACATTTCCAATTCCTAACTAACTCACACAAAAGCATATAAATGCGAGAATTGCTCGCTTATTCATAATATAACACTAAAAACTGTCCTAAAACCGTACCCAAAGATAGGGGTTTTTGACCCCTATCAAACCTCCTCGCACTTAAAACTTTACTTGTCCCCAAGTAAACTAAAAAACTAAACCCGCAATCACAAGCAAGCTAGAAAACCTCCCGGTTTGACTAGGTGCTTGACACAATTTCGAGCCTCTGTAATTACATGCATTCGGAAATACAAAGTAGAGACACGATATCCAAAAGCCGCATTTCGGTTATCATAGGTCATATGTTTTAACAAAAGGACACATGTTCAATTAAACGAGCTTAAGGGGGATAGCTAAGTAAAACACCTTACCATAGGTAGTTCACTCATTTCACACAATTTTGGTGGCTAAAGTGTTTACTCTTGGCTTATGTTCTTGCTTAGGATTACGTTGATTTTGCACATTCATCCGAGTTCCTCTACTATGCTATATGACTCCGATGATATCAGAAACAGCCTCAAATGCAAACTTTAGCTCATGCTTTTACAGATACAAGGATTGTGTCCTACACCTAAACTAGTTGTCATGCAATCTTAGATTTGGTTCTCAGCCCTCAAGGACAAATAACAAAGTTTAGATTTGAAGGAGGTTCACGGTTTTAGATCCTAAACATGCAAAAACATAAATAAAACCCGAAAACGCTAAACTAAACTAGACACGATGCAACAAAAATTTTAAAAATTATACAATTTTTGTAAGTCTGTCTACCCCTCCTCCTCACACTAAAAATGTGCAATAAGTTCCAACATTGCATATAAAACACTAAAGTACAAGTGCAAAAAGTTAGGGTGGAGAAGACAACTTACTGATCGGTCGGGGGGGTGGCCACGGCATGTTGTAGCGCTCACAGTAGTCTGCTGCTACATATTCAAGGCCTGTGAGCCTCCGGTCCATGTTCTGCTCGAAGTTAGTGAACCGTTGGTCCATTTGTTGAACAGTGTTGAAGGTCCGAAGGTTAAGGTCTCTCATTTCTGCCATCATGGTGTTGATGGCTTGGAATTGGGCCTCCGTCCCCGGCTCTTGGTGTTCCGTTTGGTCACCTGCTGCTGCAGCTTCTTCTCCCTCAAGTTCGTCGTGCTCTCTCTCTTTGTCGTGGTGGGTTTCTTGCCCGTTTTCTTGCCCTCCTGCTTGAGCTTGCTCCTTCAGATGGGTTCCTATTTAAAACTGCATGAAAAGTAGATCTTCCTAAAAATGTGGAGTTAAGCAAGGTGGGGTGGAAACCATCTTCGTTGATTTCCAAATCTTTGAATTGGTTATCAAGGAAGTTGGTTACCAAATGTCCAAGACCAAGTGATCCGCGTTTTCTACTTGTTTGGCTTTGAAAGCCTTCAAAGATGGTTTTGACATTATCAACGGGTTTATGATTAGCTACACACCACAATATGAGCAATTCCGTGCTCGAGACCTTATTGCTCTCGTTTTTGCCTAGCAAGTTGTGAGCCACAAACTTGTGTATAAGGTTTAACAATGGGTCTAAGAGAGAGACCGGGCTAGCAGTTCGGGAGTCATAATCTGATGAGCCTGTTAATTGGAGCCAAGAATCATCTGGTGTCATAGGTTCCTCAAAACCCGAGACTGCCTCTGGGTGGTTGTAGACTCCCATTAAAGCTGCTATCACAGTGTCACTGAGACGATAGGGTCTACCATTCAGTCTGAAAGAGTACTTTCCCGTTCCTATGGGCGGTTCCTTTTTCAAGGTGGTCAGAAATTCCATAGTGTAGTTATAATACACTAGGGTCCTTTTTGTGGCCAGTTTATACCAGCCTTGGAATTTTAGGATTTCATTGAAATCCTTTTCCAAACCTATAGATGCTAGGTATGATTGATCAACAATGATTCGAGTGGCAAGGTCCTGCTTAGAGAACCGTGCATACAACAACCCCTCTCGCTCATCGACTAGTCCAAAAGTAGGATTATACTTAGCTTGGAGTGCGTCACTGAATTCGATGTCAGAGTCGGCTTCATTGTTAACCGTGATCTTGGCCTTGCCTTTCCTGCCCATAGTACCTGAGAGATAGACCAAACGGACTAGTTAGAATTTCTTCATAGAATATAAACATAAACCCCCAAACCACCAACAATTAGGCATAAATCATAGCTTAGAAACTTAAGGACCAAAACCATGAGCTTTCAGTTCCTAAGTAATTTACCCGTAATTCCAAATTCGTGCAAAATCAAGGATACCCAGTGACCAAAATGTGTTAAGAATGTGATATAGAACTCCATTGGCGAGTTTTCAATTATAAACTGAATAGTTGGATTTTGAGCTAAAATGGAGATTTTACCCAAATTGAGTAATTTCTCCAAATATTCACAAATTAGGAAAAAAATCATACCCAAACCACATATTGATCATAATGTTACTATATATTGCAAGAAGATCAAGAATTAAAAGCAAATAAGAGATTATTTGAGAAAAAAAATAAAAACCCCAAAACCTAGGTTTATCTCAAATCTCAAAAAATAACACCCTAAACTAAAATCTAAGCCTAGAAACATGTTAGAAATAAAAAATAGGTAAGAATCCATACCTTGTTTGTTGAATTCGGGTTAGTATGGTGGATTTGGGGGGTTAGGTTGTGAAAAGAAAGGAAGGAAAGAAAGAGAGAAGGAAGGAAAGAAAGAGAGAAGAAGGAGGTAAGGAAGGGGATGATGAGTCATCCCCTAACCTTATCTCTTTTTTTTAATTCGGGATTTTTTTTTTAGAAATCCCGAACAGCCCCGTGTCGGCCGAGCTGGCTGGCTCGCCCGAGCTGGGGTGCTGGGCGATTTTTTTTAAGAGTATGAGGGTGCAAAACTCGACAAATTAATAACAAAAACGAAAATTATGAAAATAACAACCAAAATTAACAAAAAGAAAAGAAAAGTGTAGAAATAATTGTTCAAGTTTTGGATTTAAACCGAGGAGAACCCGATTTCTCTCTCTTACTCAATCCTTTCTTAGGATCTTTGGATTCTTCTCCGTTGTGCTCGGGAGAGAACCCTGTGGCCTTTCCTGCCTGTCCCTATTGATCTGGGCTACCTGATTGCTCAGATCTTTGCAGAAAGCTTCATTATTGGCAAGCCTAGCCGAAATCTCTTTCAAGAGAGTGACCACCTCGTCAGATTCCTTAGGGGGTTGCATCGGCCCTTAGTTCTGCTATTGATATGGGGGCATGCCAAGCCCCTGCTCTCTGTGTTCCTGAACAAAACCACTAGGAGGTCTAAGCACATTCTGATTTGAATTTTCGTATGACAGGTTCGGGTGCTGAGGCCTCCTATAGTTGTTGTTGTTGTTGTAGGAGTTGTGGTTGTTGGGGTTGTAGTTGTTATAGTTCTGGTTGTATCTCGGTTGCCCCCCAACATAATTGACCATCTCCACCCCATCTCCAGCTAAAGGGCTACCTGCCTGACAGTCCTTTCCATGGTGGTCGCCGCCACAGTGCACACAGGTGGGAGGTTGGCTGAATTTAGCCAACAGGACATCCATCTTCCTACTCAAATCCGCAACACCCGGATTTTGTTCTTGTTCTTCCACAGCAAACACCCGCTGCCTTATGGGGCCAGCGAGTTTCTCCTCTTGCCACTGCACACTCTTCCTAGCCAGCTCATTAATCATGTCATACGCCTCTGTTGCTGTCTTTCTGAACAAATCTCCACCCGCTGCGGAGTCTACAATAGCCCTGTTAGTGGGTGTCAATCCGTGATAGAAGACGCTCACCAATTGATGTTTGGGTATGTCATGATGAGGGCACATGCGCAGCATTTTTCTGAATCGGGTCCAAGATGTGTGGAGCACTTCGTGCTCGGGTTGGTGGAATGAGGTGATCTCACCCCTGAGCATTGCTGTCTTCGAGGGAGGAAAGTAGTAGGATAAGAATTCCTTCTCCAATCCTGCCCAAGTTGTGATTGATCCGGGCTCTAGTGTTCTTAGCCATTCCAAAGCTTGCCCAGTTAGAGAAAATGGGAACAACTTCAGCCTAGCAGCATCTTGGGGAACCCCATTTGTTCTCGTAGTGTCTGCGCACATTAGGAAGCGATCCAGATGATCATTCGGGCTCTCATGTGCTTCCCCTCCAAACAGTCCGGTCTGTTGAATCAAGTGAATTATGCCTGACTTGATTTCGTATGTGTTGGCCGGAATATTCGGAGCGGTAATGCCAGACAGATGCTGGTGTCGGTGTGGTGCCAGAATCTCACTCATCAGATGAGTGTCAGTCTCTGGTCTGGTGTTCTCAGTGTTCCATTCATTGTTAGGGGTCTCAGCCATTTTGACAGGCTCAATGATCTCGTCTTGCTTCAGCGTTCCAATCTGTTTGCTCCTGCGAAGAGTACGTTCAAGTTCAAGGTTAAGAGGGACACACGGTATTCCCGCTGATCGTGTAGGCATATGCTGAGAAGAAATAAATAAAAGAAATAAATGAAAGCAGAAATTTTTCCTATGGAAGAAAAGTATAAATATCTAGAGCATTATACAGTGTTATCATACAGGGTCATATAGTTTTATACAAGTGTTCTTATCGGTTTATATTGACAGATATAGTTTGGTGCACATGGTACAAACTAGTAGAGATAAACAAGTATGTACAAGTATGAGTCAAAATATGAACAAGTATAAGCATAAGAATGAACAAGTATAGAAGAATCATATATACGTAGGTACAAATGATACAAACAAAGATATTCACAAAAGAATCGTATATAAACAAGTGTATGTATAAACAAGTATAAGTATAAATGATATAGACAAATGATATTCACAAGGAATGCCTAAACTAACAAATCGACCTTTGGTTCGATATTGCAGAAGAAATAAATCCCCGGCAACGGTGCCAAAAACTTGACGCGGCCCCAGTGGTTCTCGCGATGAGGCCGATCTAAGGGATAAGTGTACCCCGTCATTATCAAGTAATAAATCTGGAAAGTCCAGGTATCGAATCCACATGACTTATTTACCACAAGTATCGAGCTACTTGGTCTCAGGTGTTATCTAGGCTTTGTGGGTTTTGAGTTTGTTTGTTTAAGTTAATCTACTCCTAGGTTGAATTACGCTACTCCTAGCTAAGTTATACTAATTCTAGCTAAGTTATTCTACGCCTAATTAAGTTAAACTACTCCTAATTAAGTTATACTACTCCTAGGTGATCTTTCACTAGTGTAATTACCCGAAGGAACATGGTATGAACGATAATAATGAAGTTAGGTTATTAGGTCTATTGATTAAAAACCTAATCTAAGTCACTTGTATTCAAGGCGATTAACCCTACTTACCCTCCTGAAGTTCCTAGTGCGTGATTCCCTTGTAAGCCCGAAACTAGGTCTAAGGCTCACTAATTTGGGCTTAATCAACTAAGAGGTCGTCAATCTCCTAGGCTCTGACTAGGTCAGATTCAGCTCACAATATGTGCCTACTAGATTTTGGGCCTTTTGAATGAGTTAAACCAATTGAATAAAGCGTAAGACAAAGATTAAACAAATAATCATAGAACAAAATAAGAGCTAAAATATTATTAAAGGAGAAGAACAATGTCACAGGATACAATTAGCCTAGGATTCATAGACTATATCAAAGAGTACAAACAAGGAAAGATAAAAGGAGATACGAAAATCCCTTTCAGGGAACCTGTCTACTCTGCAGCCGGCTTCCTAGGTCTTAAGGACGGACCTTGAATAATCCTCGGTGGAGATGCGGAGCTTCGGAGCTTCTTCAATGAAGGTTGGAGAAGATGGAAGAGGTGGAGAGGATTTCTCAAGGGAGAAAAGCTAAAGTAAATTACAATAATGAAAGATATCTAATTTACAATGGAAAAGTTCTATTTATATTTGTAGCTCGGACCCTCTTTTTGACCTATTTCATGTCCTTATGCAGGTGGAAAGTCGTGGGACCGGTCGTGGAGTCGTGGGGTCAAAACTGCTAATTTTGACCAATTCCCACAAGTCAGCTCGTCGAGCAGGTCCCTGGAGGCCTACTCCGCGAGCTGGCCTAAAAAGGCCAGTCCGACGAGCGGTTTTGCCCTGCACGCTTCCGCACGATTGCTCGATGTCCCATGATGTAATTTTCGCCCGAACTTATCCCTGCGCATGCACGAAAACTCCAAATAGGATTAGTCTCAAGGCTAAATTGACCCGCCAATCGCTCATTTTGAGCAAACGCTCCGTTTGGTGCGACTTTTGGCGGATCAATTAGCTATAAAAGATAACGGAATTATAACATACATGCCATTTTGGCCTTATTTGCCTAAAATGATCAGAAAACGAGCTTAAACAACGAAAAGTTAATAAAACATTTCCAATTCCTAACTAACTCACACAAAAGCATATAAATGCGAGAATTGCTCGCTTATTCATAAAATAACACTAAAAGCCGTCTTAAAACCGTACCCAAAGATAGGGGTTTTTGACCCCTATCAACTACCGAACCGGTAGAGACGGAAGGCCCGAGCTGAAACCGTGAAAGAAATTGGCGCACAGACCCAAGCAGAGCCGGCAGAGGCCCCAATCCGGGGGAAGCGGCAAGAAAGCGCAGAAAGGCGGCGGACACAACAAGAACTCCTCGCACCAGAAACACAAACTCGCGCACAAATCACCTGTGCGAAAACCAGAACCGCTCACGAGCACCCACACAGCACCGGAGGGACAGACGACCTCCCACGACCAGCGGCGGCGGAGAAAGAGACAAAATCGGCGTCGGAGGATCAGACTAACGCTGCGACTGGAGATCGGTTGACGGCGGCGACGATGGGGACGCAAGTCACGGAAGGGTAGGTTACAGGTGCGGTTTCCATTTTTTTTAAAAATCGAATAATTAAAAGCCAAGATCTAGAATGAATTAAAACTTGGCTAAATAATTATTAAGTCTCTATAATATATATTATTTATTATCAAATCTTTATATTTTATTTTAATAAACTCGTTAGTCTTTTTATATATGAAATTAAAAAATTACCCTTAGATATAAATAAATAAATAAATAAATCTTATTTTTTAGTTCTTTAAAAAAAATTATATTTTTTAAATAAAAAAATTATATTCTAATTTTCAAATTTAATCAAATTAGTTTTAATAAAGTTTGTATAAACTATTTCCGATAGGAGCAGTTGACAATTGAATCCAATTTTTTCCATTATTTTCGTATTCATAATAGTGCGAAAAGAAGGCCCGACTCCAAGTTCTTCAAGAATAGAATATTAAAATTTTATAAAATTTTATAAATATTAAATTAAATAAATTATTATATTATTAATTAGAAAATTAGAATTTGAAATTCGGATTATTGTATTATATTAATTATTCTAATCGATAATGGTGTATAATGGATAATGGCGATTAGAATGAATCTTTCTTTAATATAAGAATAAAAAAATTCTATGACATCCGAAAGGCACAAAGATTCTTCAAATCTAGTTATACCATTTTGTTATATTGACAATTTCAAAAAACTGTTCATACTATGAACATAGTATGCTGGCGGTCGGGCAAATGTGCCCCCATCGTCTAGTGGTTCAGGACATCTATCTTTCAAGAATATACAATCAAAATTTCGATATTTGTATTATTTTTTTTGGGAAGAATACTTGTGTATATTAATTATAAAGAAAAATTTATTATTTATTCTTTTTAATTGTTATTATCATTTTCTTTATTCTTTAATATAATATCTTTAAATTCTTTGGAAAATAATATATATATAAGTATAAAAAATAAACCTTGTGGTTTGGATCATTTTCAAATATAAACTGCGTTTTTAAAAGTTTACAAACATATACAATGTGGTACGTTCTGTTAGCAAAAAACAGTCCAAAATTTTAATACCTTTGACTTTTTTTTACTAATGTTCCCACATCAGCATTTTTTAATGTTGTTGAAATTTTAGACTGCTTTTGCTAACGGAACGTACCACATTGTACATGTTTGTAAACTTTTAAAAAACACAGTTTATATTTGAAAATGATCTAAACCAGAAGGTTTATTTTTGTACTTTTTATTGTGAATTTTTTATAATTTTTTCAAAAAATCGTATTTATATTCATTTCGTTTATAAAGTTTATTAGAAATAAAAAAACACTTTTACAAATTTTTTATAGTTCTACTCCTATTTTGATGACTGCAATCGAATTCCATACAAGTTTATTGCCGACACAAAACTATATACAATGGATAGCATTGGCCAACCAAGGAATGACTGCAATCGAATTCGATACATTTTAAGCCTGCTTGTGGCTGATTTGGTTCTCCCACAATCGGATCCTGCATGACAAACAACCTTTATCTGAACAAGCCTTCGTCGACGAAGTGTTTAACGCAATCAAAACTAGGGATCGGAAAACTCAAATAACCTCCCAAGGCCCGTCAGAAATAGAAAAGTGGATTCCCCCTGCCGAGTTTGTCAAACTGAACTGCGACACTGCAGTTATTGACCAAAATGCAAGTGCAATAGTTACGGTCGGTTTTGTTACTCGCGGCAGTTCAGGAAGAATCAAGATGTGCGATGCATGCCCAATCAAAATCTGTTGATGGGAAGAACACGCAGAGTTACTAGCAATCCTAAACAGAATGACCTTTGTGTAGTAATGGTACTAAGAATCATCATCTCCTCAGATTGCAGAACTACCATACAGAGAATGGAAGGGCTGAGTTATGTTGATTTAATTGCCAAACTAACCAGAGCATCTACAATACAACGGCTTCTTAGTTTGACTTTTAAGAGTGACAGTTAAATATTCTTTTAGTGACTTCTTAAATTCGTAAGCGTTTGTTTGGAAGTTTGGAGGCTAATGGAAGTGAGAGTTAAAGAAGGTAATGGAAATGGAAGGGAAGTGATGGAAAGGAAAGTTAAAAATTAATCTTGTTTGGGAGTTTATAGAATGTAAATGAGGTTAAATGTTTAACTTCTTTTGGGAGTTTAAATATGAAGGAGAATGAAAGTTAAATTTACTTTGTAGAGACAAAAAAAATTAAAATTCTTTACGCTACTTCCATGAACCTCCAATTTGGAGGTTAAAGGAAGTAAACATTTAACTTCCATTAACCTTCATTTACTTTCAAAAAACAACTCCCAAACAAAATTAACTTGACATTTAACCTTCCATTACTCTCATTTACTTCCATTAACCCCTTTCCAAACAAGAGTTAAGAGTCTCTCCATTATCTCTATTAATAAAGAGTCTTTTTAATCTTTAGTACTCTTTATTTTATTTTTTATTAATAATTTATTATTGATGATGCACTATTGGTAAGTATAACAATAATTAATAATTTTAATGATAAAATAATAAATAAGGAGTGAATATGATAAATATTATTGAAGATAATATGTATTAGTCACTTTTAAATAACTAAAAATCAATTATTTACATTATTCGTAGAGAATGGACTAAGAGTCTCTTAGAAATGCTCTATGAGAAAAAGTTTTAAGGGTTTTTTACATAATTATCATAAATGATGACAATATTTAGACTTAATCAAATTGATAACTGTTATTTGCATAATTATCATAAATGATGACAACATTGTTTTTTATTTTAAACATGTCATATAAGAAAATGATATTTCTGAATTTTCGCCCTTTCTTTCAACTTTCTTTGAAACTGAAACTTCCATTCTGCAATTCTGCTATTATCGGCTCTAACACCATTATCAAAACTTAGTGCGATTCATTACAAATTCCAGTGAATATTTCCATCAGAAAATGAGAGATGAAGGAGATGGAATGGTCATGTATTTTAAGATCCATTAATTATAACAGCGTTGTTAATGATGGAAAAAAATATTACAATTAATATTTATAACTAAATATAAACTGTAGAATTGACAAAAGTTAAATAAAAACAATCAGTTTGATAAAATTGAAAATAAGGTTTGAATTAACTGTAAATTCATTTATAATACATGTTTTTTCCATGTAATTTCCTCTAAGTTTTAAATTTTGTTTGTTGTACTTTTATCCATGAGAGAGGGAAGGGATCAGAATAAGTTGGCCCATGAATTGGCCTGTTGGGGAAGAAATCTAAATGGGCCTCATGTCTTTTGAGGGGATCCTCCTTCCTTTTTATCTACTTCTATCTGATTCCAATTCTCATTAATGCAAATTTTCTATTATAAATATATGTGTATATTAGAACTCTATAACCTTTTTGTAAGGATGTTGGAAGTCTCTATCTTTTCTTCACCACCTCCCGAGTTCTTGTCCTCTCTTCTTTTAAATGATGTTGTGGGGGTTAGCTTTCCTAGGCTAATCTCGGGTTAAGTTTTTGGACTGTTTTTTGTTTGTTTTTTTCTTTCCCTTTCCTACCAAAAAAAAGAACTCTATGGTCTTTTCATTCAAAGTTATCTAAGCCTTACGATGATTTTAATCTCCACCGTACGATTTTAATAATCGTAGATCTAACGGTGACCAAATTCATTTGATCAGTCACTGACCAGGTGAAAATTACCGTATGTTCGTAACCTAATCAAAAGCAATTAATTAATTGTTTTTATCCAACCAATGACCAAACTGAAAGTTTAATTAAGTTAAGTTCATATATATAATTATTAACAATTATTGGGTGATTTTTAATATGGAATACTGCAAACAACCCCCTCTAAAAAAAAAAATTGAACAGTTGTAGTCTGGTAATTTTATCTTAAAACAAGTCCTTTTTAAGTTAATGTGCAAAAAGAATAGTAATTTCTGGTATGAAATTAATTGTTTTTCCAGAAACGCAAGACTTTTGTATAATGCTGACAAAGAAGACTTTGATGCTCAGAATTAGTCATAGAAACTTTGAAGAACACATAACCCCGTAAATGGTAAGGAATTTTCATTGCTTTTACATATGGCCTAACATTCAAATATTTTGGCTTCTTTGACACTTTCTTAATGAAAACATTAGTGTCCAGACCCACCTTTAAATCTCACAATTTTGGAAACAGCCCATTATTCTCACCTAATTTGATTGAATCCTAAATTTTCATATCAAACAAACATTGTGTTAAGAAGAATAATTGCTAATCCAAGATACTTGAAAGTCTGTTAATTAATGGATTGATTCAAGAATAGCAGTCTGTACATAGAAGAATATTCAACAAATGAATTCATTTATACACCAATTTGTCACATCTAAATTACTAAATATTCAAGAATCTCAGCTGCTGCTGCTGCAGATTCACATTGTGGACCAATCATGAATCTGAAATTAATAGAATAATCATTGTGCAGACTGTTAAAACTAATGAACACCAACATGAACCTCCAATACCCTGCAATACATAACACATAAACAGAAATTAGATATAATAAAAAAGATTGTCAAAAAGGAAAATACAGAAATGAAAATTGAATCATATACCTTGAAACGCATTAGAGAAGAAGTTGCAGAAGAATCTTTGAGACCAGTAAAGCCAATATCATAAGCAATACTTCCATCAGGTTTAAACAAACCAAAGTTTCTCTCAGAAGTAGGACCTGGCTTCAAGTTCTCATTAAACAAAGCAAAGATATAAGCTTTGACAGCAAGTTTAGGCCTATAAGGAGTCCCTTTCTTCTTCATTAACCGTTTCCTGAGATTCTTATTATATGTCTTTGCATTCTGAACATTAGCACCTGCTTCATTATCATCTCCACGAGAAGCCCAACCTGTCTCCGAAACTATCACTTCCATTTTAGGAAATCCAGCCTTCTCTAATGCAGCATAAGCAGCATCTACCATTGCATCAAACATGTTATCATAATGCAAATTCGTCTTCGCATCTTCTATCCCAGCATTTGACTTGAATAGAGCATAGTTTACATCAATATGTTCTGGATCACTCTTGTATGCCAGAAAGGGATACGCATTAATGTAAAAAGGTGAACCTGTCTGATTAAAGAACTCCAATAATGGGGTCATGTATATAGCAATATCCTCCCTGAAAATACAAGCAGAAGGCGGGTAGGAACTGGCGAAAACTGCCTCCGAATGAGGGCTTGAGACCTCGACAGTTTTTTCTAAACCAAGCCTTTTGAGTGCAGAATAGACATTTTTGACAGAAGGGAGAAGGACTTCCCAAAGTTCATGATCACCGCCTCCTAATATCTCATTGCCTACTGCGATTCCAACAATTTTAGTTCCGGGGAGGAATTGTTGGACGTTTTCTTTGATCCAATTCATGGCTCGGTCCTCGCCTATGCTGATTTCTTTTAAGAACTCATTGCCTAATCCAACGATGATTTGAATGCCGGAGCCTTTGAAAGCTGTGAGGACACTATGATCAGCATCGTATATTCTTGTGTTCTTAATCTTTGCTGCTTTTAGAAGCGTCACCACACTTCCTGGTGAAGGTAAATTATCTGCTATTCTTCCATAGTTCACTCCATATGTTCCTGTGAAACCCTCACCTGTCCAAACTGCTACACAAATACCATTTGTATTCATCTTAATACTTGTTTTTTAAACCCAATTTTGCACAGAATGAACTTTGTATCAAATTAAGCCCATAAATTTGGTATTTTAATCAAATTAGTCCAAAAATGACAGATGTCAATATATATATGCTTCGTACTTGCTTAATACGTGTTAGTTTACACTGATTTGACAAAATATGCGAAGCTGGAGGACTAAGTTTATATATGCAAGGTTCTGTAAAAACAGAAAAAGTAAATATATACAAGGTTCATTTTGAGCCAAAAATTAACCATGTTGAAAGCAAGTTATTGGGTAACATGTAAATTGACTATAAATTTTGGGATGACGGAAATCGTAGATTTACTCCTAACGTGTGAAATGATGTAATTTTAATCCCGATATTACTAAATAGATCGGTTTTACGAGTTCTTATATTAAGTACCCGGTCTTCCATGTCATTCGGAGGACCCCCAAATTCACATTTGGACACGTGTATTGTGACCACACGTAATAATTAAAATAGTGAGACCTTTTATAATATGTGTAGGTGCATGGTACACATGTCAAAATATGTATGGAATGTCCTCCTAATGACATGAAGAACCGGGTGCTTCTAATAATTTACCCAGTTTTACTCATATCTAACAGAAAATTTGAGTGGATTGATTTGACCACTATTCATTGTCATATTATATTTTTTAAATAAATTTATCAATAAACAGAAGCAGTGCATTTTAACGTGTTGTTTATAACTGTTTTAATAACATAATAAACATTTGGCCAATTTTTTGAACATATGACAAACTTAGTTAAATATTGGAGTTTTAACATGTTTATAATTGTGTTAATCATAACATAAATTTTTTAAATTTTTTAAATAAAAGATAAAATTGATCTTGTTTAGAAACGTTACGAATAAAACTATACCAATTCAATATAAACGTAAGAACTGGGTTGTACTTCATTCTTAAATTTTATTTTTCTACAAAGTTGTACATAAAATTTTGTAAGACAAACATATTATATATAATTAGTGTAAAGCAAGAAGGAAGTAAGAATTGTAATTGAAAGATTACATACCGTTGGAGAAAAGAAGAGAGAAGATGAAAAGGCAAAGAGAGAAAGAAGGGAAAGCCATTGTTGAAAAATGAATGAGGAAAGTGGATTCCATTTCTAAAAAATAAAAAGGCCCTATATATCATATGTTCTTTTGTAACTCAAAAGTGCATTCCAAAAGATTCCTAACCTTAATCTAAAAATGTTGGAAAGAAGATTCTTAACCTTACCCCAAAACATGAAAACTAAATTCTCAACGGGATTGGTATAGATTCTTAACTTTACTCTTTTAATTCTCAACATTTTACGTACGTTTTCACATAAATTACTATTTCTTTTCTTTTCTTAACAAAATGGTTTTTCCTAACCTTGACCAATTCATTTCTGTCAGTTACCTCTTTTTGCAACTGTTACACCTTGAGTTGATCATTTACTAATTATATATTAAAAGGGTGTTTGTTTCAGCTTTTCGGATGAGCGTTTAGCGTTTCACTTCAAACCGCGGGAAATATAGCGTTTGGTTAGGTTTATATAACCACAACATTTAGCATTTTTGCTGGAAACTGCAGCGTTTTGGAGCGTTTCATAAAAAGTTCTTATTTGGATCTTTTCAAACTGTCCCTTGGTCATGAATATTTTCATCTACACTTCACATGTGCACTATTTTATCATCGTTAGTGATAGATCACAAACATATGATTAAACGTAAAAAAAAAATTAAGAAAATAAAAAATATATATTGTCTTTTGTACAAGTTGGACAAAAAGAATCTAATATTTTTATCGAATTTATAAATATTAATTTTCAATTTTATTATTAAATTACAAAAAATATGAAATCTCTTTTTTAGAACCGCTGGTATGTGCAATTGGTATATAATAAGAAATAAAATATCTATGTTTTTTAATATTAATATATGAAATCAACACAACTTATCAATGTTAGGAGTAAAATAGCTCTTAACTTTTGTTCTTATTATTAAGAACTAAGTTGTAAAATAAATTTTAGAGCCCTCTGTTATGCTCAAAAGGCAGTGTGTACTATTTTTATTAATTTTCAATTTCATTTTATGATACTAAAGTTTTTTTGTTTCTGTATATTTCTATACGTGATCACTAATAAAATTCAGGTATAGGATAATAATAATTTATTTTTTAATCATTAAAATCTCAGTAATTATTATATTATAATTAAAATAATTTTAAATTGGAATCACTAAACTTTTTTTTAAGAAAGGATAAAAATATTTGTACAAATGTGCAAAGTATTGATAGTTTAGTTCGGTAAATTATTGTAACATATACATAGAATTATATAAAATAAATGTCAATGACAATTGCTTAGTCTACAGAAAATCTTCTAGTATTTAGCGGGTAAATTACATACGTAGTGTACAACCTTTATCCAAATCACACTTTGGTGTATAATCAAAATTTTGTCACACTAAATCGTATGAACTTCAGGTGACCTCCCACTAAAGTGTACAGCCGGTTTTTGTGACCGGTCAACACTGGTCAACTATGCTACATCAACATTTTTCAGTTATAAAATTAAAAAAAAGTGGGACCCACTCTTAATGAAATGGCTAATATAACCTTCTTCTTTTAAAATTACTAAAATATCTTCATCTTCTTCTTCAACCACTCTCTCCCATTTCTCTCTCTAAGCTCTTGTTTGGGAGGAGGTTAATGGAAGGTTAAATATTAAGTTAACTTTATTTGGGAGTTATTTTTTGAGAGTAAGTGGAGGTTAATGGGGTTAAATGTTTACTTCCTCTAACCTCCAAACTCTAACCTCCAAATTGGGGGTTAATGGGAGTAACATAAACTTTTTTAAAATTCCTTGTCTCTGGAGAGTAAATTTAACGTTCCTTCCTCTCCATATTTAAACTCCCAAACGAAGTTAAACATTTAACCTCATTTACATCCTATAAACTTCCTTTCCATCACTTCCCTTCCATTTCCATTACCTCCTTTAACTCTAATCTCCATTAACCTCCAAACTCCCAAACAAAGGCTAAGTCTTCTCTCTCACTCTTCCCTCTACCATTTCTCTCTCTCACTGTTCTCCAAAACAACAGCAAGAAAACTGACCATGCAAAATCACAATCCTATTAAAAGATTCCACACTTCATTTCATGCCTTTTCCTTCTTTTGTAAAAGGAAATGGCCAAGTGATTTTCATGCGATACAGGTAGTGTGGGTTGTTAATCATGTCCAAAACCAGTAAATAGATTATCAAGTAGTTAGAAAGCATAACATTGCCTGCAAGAGAAATAAACAAAGGAAAATAAAAGGTAGCAGATAATTCTAGGTATGGTTGGACAATGGGATAATTCCATTTAGCCTCAGCAATTTATAATTCCTACCCCAAATTAAACTTTTTCCGATCATTCATAGCATCATAATTTCCAATTGCTCTCCTAACTGTAAAAAAAATTAGCTCCATGAAGATGAAACAGATGACTTTCCGGCGCCAGAATTCTCGTTCCCTGTAAAACAACTTGAACCGTATCATTAAACCCCAACCTATAAACTCTAGTCCCATTCTTTGTCGCCATACTCCCCGTAAAATTCCCAGTATAATTAAACGGTGTCGGAGGATTCCCCGGAAAATCATCTGTAAAAACCCCACTTATATTGCAGGTGTAGATGTTAGGAGAAGGGGGGAAATGGTCGATTGATAAGATTGATAAAGTTGATGAATCGCGAACAACAAGGAAATGATCGATTGATAAAGGAATATCTGCGGGGTAAGATCTGGAGTTCAAGCTTTGGAGATTTTCGAGAAGCATTGTGCAACCAAGAAATCACAGAAAGAAAGAAAGAGAGAAAATGATAATGGGCAAAGAATGAGGGCATGTATGATTTTGGTAGTAGCATTAATGTTTATGGGAGGTGAATTCGGGAATTGCCAAAGTGGTTCAAATGTGAGAGAGAAATGGTAGGGAGAGGAACGAGAGAGAAAACTTAGGGAGAGAAATGGAAGAGAGAGAGGTTGAAGGAAGAATATCAAGATATTTTAGTAATTTTATAAGAAATAAGGTTATATTAGTTATATTAGTTATTTCATAAAGAGTGGGTCCTACTTTTTTAATTTTACAATTGAAAAATACTGATCTGGCATAGTTGATCAGCGTTGACCGGTCACAAAAACCGGCTGTACACTTTAGTGGAAGGTCATCCGAAATTCGTACGGTTTAGTGTGATAAAATTTTGGTTGTACAAGTGTGATTTTAGGTAAAGATTGTACACCACGTATGTAATTTACCCAGTATTTAGCACTCGCTATGAAAGAATTTATCCATTATTGCACTAAAAAATTGGATTTTTTTTCCCAAATACATTTAAACATCATGGTTTTATGCATTTACGCAAGATTCATATGTTTACAAATCGGGAGGTTTTCTTCAATTTTGCCGACATTTTCATTAAAACCATACAATTGCATATGTAACAAAAAAAAAAGATTCAACCAGATTCTTTTCACCTCGTTATACCCCTCCTAATATATAATAATTAAATAAAAAAAAAACCTTAAATTTCTCCTGTGTACTAACAATTTTATGAAAACATCAGAAATGCACTAACCATAAGTTTTACTTTGACATATTATTTTTTCTTTTACCTTATTGGTTTGTTCTGAATATGGTGAAAACGATCCAAATGACTAGTGGTTTTGACTTATTAGGCCAAGGAGAACAAAATAAGGTTTTAATGGCTGTTTTGGTAAAATAGAAAGCTTTTAATAAAACAAGGTTACAAATAAATAAATAAGGTTTTAATGGCTGTTTTGGTAAAATAGAAAGCTTTTAATAAAACAAGGTTACAAATAAATGGTCATTCAAAAGAGAATATTCCCTTTCCAACCGTATATTGTCACCTGGCTTAGCACCGCAAACTATTACCTAAGAGCATCTCCAACACTAACTAACTATTTGGCTCTCTAAAATAATATAAAATATTAGTTTAATCAAATTTAGCTAGCCAAATTTATGTTTTGCTCCAATCATGCTAACTATTTGACTCTCTATTTGATTATTTTATCGTTAAAAGTGATTAAATTTAAAGAAAAAAAGAAAAAGTAGAAAAAAGATACAAAGAGGAAAGAGAAAGAATGATTAAAAAATAGAAATAGCTAGCTATAGAGACTAGCCAAATTTAGCTAGTGAAAATGGCTAGCTATTTATTTTAGAGAGCCATGTCACCTTGTTGGAGTGGTCACTCTCTAAATGCTAGCTAAATTTGACAATTTAAAGAGCCATGTCACTCTATTGGAGATGCTCTAACCAATTCCACTCCACTAAATATATTGTTCACCAAATCTTCAGATAAAACATCAGAAAATCCCCATATAATAAAATAGTGGAAACCAAAGAAAGTTTTAGTAAATTCCTATACAAATACAGTCTATGATAAAGTCACACAAAGTAGAAATTACTGTCAAGAGCACAAATTTGGTATTGAGCAATTCATCCACCATAATGTCACAATAAACATTTAACTTAATAACATTAATACTTTAGTTTATAGTCACTAACACCAGTTGAGAAATGTTCAAAATTCTACAACATGAACAATGTGAGAAGTTTAAAAAACTAACACCTAATCAATCTGAGAGCGCCTACGTACATTAAATTTACTAACATACAACAAAATCTAGAAGGCACATTCATGTTACAGTCATCCAATTAATCCAAAAGGGAAGGGTAAGAGCTATTACAACAGGACTACACATCATGTGGACAGTACTAGTACTTTTAGCAGCTCACAGCAGATGGCAGGGAATCACTTCGCCCGCTTTGGTTAATCTTGCCATTTTCTGCAATTTCACCACCTGTTGCCATGGCTTCATCATCTATAGGAATGTTGCGGTCCCCTTCTCCCTCAGTTGCAGGGGTAGTTCCATTAGCATTCTCTTGCTTCGCTCCCCCATTAGCTTCTATGGTTGTAGTATCTGGGATTTCCTTAACATTCTCCTCGACCACAATTTCAGCAACCTTTTCTGCAGAGCCTTCACCAGAACCAGCTTCTATGGTTTCAGCATCTGGGATTTCCTTGTCACCTGCAACATTCTCCTTCTCGACCACAGTTTCTGCAGAGACTTCACCAGAACCAGCTTCTTCTGCAGGTTTGTTCTCCACATTGTCCTGCTGCTGAACCTCATTTTCAAGCTTCACATCTTCAGAACCACCAGCTGTTTTTCCCTCCTCCGTAATCTTTATTTCCTTCTCTTCACTGGCACCAGCTGTTTTTCCATCCTCCGTATTCTTTACTTCCTTCTCTTCACTGGCCGCCTGTCCAGCGGCTTCTTCCATATTTGTGTCAGCATTCTTCATCTCTTCAGAACCACCAGCTTCTTTTCCATCCTCTGTATTCTTTACTTCCTTCTTTTCACTGGCATCCTGTCCAGCGGCTTCTTCCATATTCGTGTCAGCATGCTTTGTCTCTTCAGGCCCTTCATTTTCTTTCTCAATCCGATTTTCCTTGGGCAAGTCATTCTGGTTTTCTGCATCAGCATTTTCATTCCCATCTCCAGCTCCATCTGCATCTTTCATTTGTTCTTTCTCAGCTTCACCTTTTTCAGCAGGAGATTCAGTTTCCTTTTTGTCCTTGTTTGAGCTGGGTGTTTTTCGGCCCCGCTTCTTAGGGGTCTCCTTTTCTGGTGATGGTGTTGCCTTGACCTTCCCACTTATTCTTGCTGATCTCCTTGGTGTCTCACCAGTACCCCAATCGAACTCGGATATTGCAGGATTTCCAGGGTGCGATTTTAGGTACTGCTCCAATTGTTTCCTGTTATTAATCTCTTCTCCAGTTGGAGCAATGAACATTATTTCGCTCTTCCTTGGAGTGCCTGCTCTCTTTGGCAAATACTGTAAAGCCATAAAAGATATTTGTCATGCAACAAGAACCACGCACAATAGACCACAATTTACAAAACCAATAGTTCTAAAAGTAACAAAGAATCCAAACTCAGTTCCAATCATCATAGATAATTAACATTGTAAGGATGGTAGTTAAATGAGAAGTTTATTTCCCACACTAGCAGCTCTAGGCTATTCCCCATGTTACTGATTAGGCCAAAATACAGTTTACAAGGACAACAAATGTGACTGCACTTCAGATTTATGGCGTGCACATGAGAACTGACTAAATTAATTTATTCAGTACTACCTACATAAAAGAGATACTTTCAGCATTAGTATTTCTTTTTTCAAAGATCCATATCCGCCTTTTCAAGTTATTAACTTAAAACGACAAAAGTTTCAATCTAAGTAGTTCAAAGTTAGAAATTAGTAAAATGGAAACAGAGCGTGCAACCCCTTGTTCTGGATAAAAGATAGCATGCATCCATTTAACCTTATAGCATCTTAGCTCAAATCTGCCCAAAAGGCTCCAGTCCCATTCCAGAATCATCAATTGCAAATAGTTCAAACCTCGTAGAAATAACCAGTGTCCAAAAAACAGCTTAGTAAAATGCAATGTCAGCAGTTAGCAATTCCTTTATACAAAAAAACTGGTAAGTATAGCAAACTAGCTAGAACCGACATTACTTGAGGGCTGGTAAGAAAAACATGTTGAGGAGTATAAAATAGATGGAAAAATGCCCAAGCAACCTGATAATACCCAATCTCACTCACGAGTGGACACCAACGGAGATTTTCATAGAAGCATAGTCACCTATGCGTCAAAGTACATTCCTAATCTGCATACATCACTAATACATATTACAGATCATATAAAGTACATGCATGAGTAAATTCAAGTAAACCTTAGCACTAACGTATGAACTTCAATAAACAAAAAGTAGAGACATTACAGGAATAAAAAATCAAGTCACACATATGTTAGTACACATTTGGTACATTAGATATTTGAAGGTAAGAAAAAAAGGGTTAGTAAGGAGTAGGGAACAGATAAAGAAAGTAGAGAATTGGCACTAAATGATAACAGATTAATTGCAATCTGAGATAACTACCTGGGCCTGCTGAATTACAAATAAATCCAGATCTACACTAGGACCAAATTTTAATACAACCCATTTGTCAATTAACTTATTCAATAGCCTTACTTTGGAAAATTCTGTACAAAAACGCCAATAAAATAAATCTCCTAGCCATAATGACATAATCCAAGTACTCATAGCAGTGAACAGATCATCAGGTCCTTTCCAAACAGTTTTTTTTTTATTATACAACAACAACAAAGCCTTAGTCCCGGAATGATTCTAGGTTGGCTAACATGAACCACCATATAAAACCGTGAAATCAAGTCGTGTCAGCGACACAAATTCTCTCCCTCCACTCTGTCCTATCCACTACCATATTTTCCTCAATCCCCAATAAACTCATTTCACTCTCGATCACCCTCTTCCAAGTTTGCTTAGGTCTTCCCCTACCCCTCACCACTACATCCCTTTGCCACTCTTCAGTCCTCCTAACCGGCGTATCAAGCGCTCTTCGTCTTACATGGCCAAACCACCTTAGTCTGTCTTCCCTTATTTTATTCTCAATAGATGTAACCCCTACTTATGTCCTAATTATTTCATTACTCACCCGATCCTTTCTCGTATGACCACATATCCATCTCAACATACGCATCTCCGTCACCGACATCTTATGAATGTGACAGTGTTTCACTGCCCAACACTCCATACCATATAACAATGCAGGTCTAATTGCCGTGCGGTAGAATTTTACCTTCATTTTATTAGGCATGCCGGGGTCACAAAGGAAACCCTTAGCACTCTTCCACTTCGACCAACCAGATTTAATCCTATGAGCAACATCGCCATCTACTTCTCCATCCGTTTGGATAATAGACCCTAAGTATCGGAAGCAATCCGAGGCCTAGACAACTCTTCTATCTAGGGTGATTGTCCCTGCCTCCCTACTCCTATCGCCGCTAAACTTATACTCCAAATATTTTGTCTTACTTCGGCTCAACTTAAAGCCTCTAGATTCCAAATTTTGTCTTCATAGTTCCAACTTCCTCTCCACGCCTTCTTTCGTCTCATCAACCAACACAATATCATCTGCAAACAAAATGCACCATGGTATACCATCTTGAAGTGAACTCGTTAGTTCATCCATAACGACGGCACAAAGAAATGGTCTAAGTACGGAACCTTGATGCACTCCAATAGGAAACTCTTTAAGCTAATATTTTAAAATGCACCGGTTACTGCAATATTAGAATTTCAATTCAATGACGTGAAAAATGCAACAAATATCCATCTGACAAAACAGATGATTAATGAGAAGCAAATATTTCATTAATCCTAACGAATTTCTACAGAGTGCTCACATTGGGTGAGAATTCTACCAACATATAATGATAAAACTAGCTCATCATAGAAATATAATACAGCAGAACTATACAAAAGCAGAGTTCACAAATTATTAATTCAAGCCTCGACATTCTCCTTGGATAATTGGTTGGCTAATACTTTCAGAGAAAAGATAGAATGACAAATAAAAATAGATGATTTCACAAATTTGAAGTGTTAGCAGCACCAAAGGGCAGAATCCATATATCTCCAGCAAAACTTTAAGAGCCTCTAGGTTTCAGCTATTTCTTTCTGATTCCATTGAGATTGGTTAAATCATCATTTCCATTAGGACAACACAAAACAAATAAGCAAAACAGATAAGGGTAATTTAGTAAGACATATTAGAAATTATAGAGAATTTCATCAAACCCTTATACCCTTCCACTCTGAATTCCCTTTCTGCCAAAGAAGAACAAGGGTTATAATTTATTAACCCGAGGGAAATACCACAAAGAAGTCAAAATTACTGGTTTGAAAACAGAAAGTTGAGAGCTTTGAGACAAGTTACTGGTTTTCCAACATCTGGAGCTGATAAAAGCAAATTATAAAGAAGCCACAAACCCTAGAAATTAAAAAACTTCCCTTAAATTTGGGGGTATAACCCTAAAACATGTCAAGCAAACCCTAAACACCAAATTACTGCTACAACCAACAATTGGCACAAAAACCCTCATGATAATGAAGTCAATATTACCTAAAATTAACCAAACCTTAAAAAATTGAAGAAAATCAAATTAATTGCACCAATTTAATCTAAAAACCAGAAGGCAGCAAAAGAAAGGAACTTTGACGCACATGAATGAAAAGTGCAGAAATATTGAAAGAGGGGAAGTTAAAAAGCATAGAGAGAGAAAAGGGAAAGAAAGACATACCATTTTCTTCCAGGAAGGAGGAGCTGAGAGCTCAACAGATATAACTTCCTCTTTAGCTTCCATTTTTCACCTGTAGAAATGAAACCAAACCCTTGAAACAAGACAAGTAATTTTTTTTTTTTTCCTCTGAAAAAACTGAGTCTCTCTTTCTCTCTCTCTAGTATTTATGTGTGTGGCAAAGGGAGAGGCACAAACCGTTGAGAGCCTGGGATATGTTTGTTGGTTGATGTTTCTCTCTTTCTGTCTTTCCATTTCTTTTTTTCCTTTTTTCCTTTTTTCCTTTTTTTAATAATTTCCCTCCTAAAAAGAAAAACTGTCACGTAATCCACTGGCTTTCATAATCTCACCTTACATTACACTAATTTTATCATTCCGCAGCAGATTGAGATTCCATGTGTCTATTTTTTTTTTAACTCTAGATTGAAAAATTAAAATAACATAATTTAAGCTTACTCGTAATACTATATGGACACGTGTCCACCCTGTTTATGGATACTGCCAAAAAACATATCCGACTCGAGCAGTAGTCCGGTGTTCCAAATTATATGGAAAAATAATCATACTCGAGTATTCTTTTTTCTTGGAAACTAAAAAACAACTTTATTTTATCTAAGAAAAATAAAAACTTATTCCTAATAGATTAGTTTCTTAGAAATTATAGAATAGTTGATTCAAAAAAAAAAAATTATAGAATAGTTACTGTTATTTCTACATATGGCCCATATCTCATAATTAAACTAGTTTTACTTTTTCTATGCATTATTGGAGAAATTCATTTACAAAAATTGAATAATTCATTTATAAAATAAAAAGTACAAAAATAAATCATGTGATTAAAGGGTAAATCCTCATTAGATCTGGTTTGGAAATATTTTTCCGGAATGGGTTGTTTCTTAACATGAGTTAAATGTTTATGCCACCAGGCAGGCACCGTAATGGCATGAAGAGATTATACCTCTTTTCAAAACCATGGTTTGTATCATCCAGGAGAAAGAAGATAGGCAGATTGCAATCTGCTTTGAAAAAAAAAAACAAGATTACAAATATAAAGATTTGATTCCTATATTTCCTAAACTTTATATTTTGGCTTCTATTTCAATTTTCAGATATGTAATTGTTGTTTATATAATATAATTTTGTTTAATTTATTATATTTTGTTAGAAAATCTTATAATTATACTTAGATATTCTAATTTTTTTATAATTATGTTTAGAAATTCTAATTTGTTAAAAAATCTCTTAATTTTGTAATATTTTATAATTATGGTTAGAAATTATAACTATACTTACAAATTAATTTTGTTTAACATATGCTAATGATCGAATTAATTGCAATTGAATTAATTTTATAATATTTTATAATTATGTTTAAAAACTTTAATTATGTTTATAAACTATGGTGCCTTCTATGGTATATATAAAAAATGTATGAAATTAGTATATAGGTAAATTAGTATAAAGGAAATTTTTATATAAACAAATGTATGAAATTGGTAATTAGGATGTTAGATTAGAGTTAAATTTGTTTTTTATTTAAAAATAGAATATGATATAATAAAAAAACAATATATATATAGTAATCAACTCTATATTTTATTTAAAAATATGAAGTAGAAATGCATGATGAACTTACATTGAATAATTTATTTCTTTTATAGATGGCTAAATATATATGGTTCCAGGCGCATTTATATCTCGTTTTGCAAAGGAAAATGTTAGACAAAAAATGAAGCAGATGAAAATGCAACGGAGTGGAGGTCTAGTGGACCATACTGCCACTATTTAAAAAAATTCAAGATATTACAAATATAGGATATCTTATTGACAGTGAGAAATGGAAGTTAAGGATTTTGTATAGAGTACTATCACCGAGATACAAAAAAACATATAAGGAAATAATTGAAGCAATAAATGTAAGAAAAGTACATTTGGAATATGTGTGCAATGAAGATAATTCAGAACAAATAAATTTATACAGGGAAATGATATGTAGAGTTAGACAATCAATCCTATTATCGCAAAGTGATTATTGTAATATGGAGAACTTTAAGCCTACTTACTAATAGTATTGTGTAATTTAGACCAATGTAATTTGATCTAATATTTTGATTATAACTACAAGAAATATGAGATTTTATGACGATTTTTTTTCTACAGACGTAATTTCATCACTAATAATCACTTAAACATGACAAATTTTATCTTTCGTCATTATTCTTAATTTTCTAATGATAATTTTTACGAATGTCTCTATTGTTCTATCTATTCGTCACCATTAGATATATTTTATGACGATAAGCAAAATATCGTAACCTATTGTTTTGAGGAAAATTTTAGTAGATTAAATTTGGAGGGAAAACGTTTTCTTGACGAAATGAGGTTAATTGGTGGCGAATATATCGTCATTTTAAGAAATGTTTATTATGACACTTTATATTTGTAATAATTTAATTCGAACAAACGGTAACAAATAAGATTTTTGTCATTTATTATTATTTGTTATGATATTATTTAAATTTTGTCATGCATTATGATATTTTTATGACGATATATGAATGATCGTCACTAAAAATTTAGATGCAAAAAAATGGTACTAAAAAATTGGAAGGAAATTTTTATTCTATTACGAAATAAAGTTAATTAATGACACAATTATATCATCATGGTAAAAAACTATTTCCATGACATTTCTTATTCGTCACAATTTAATAAAAACTAAAGTGACAATGTAAATTACATCACATATTTAATTTTATGGTGACATATCGAGATATTGTCATGTATTTTAACCTGTTTTTACGATAATTTATAATAATTGTCTTCATTATGTTAATTATTATGATTATTTATATCCAGTCATAATATAATAAAAAAGAATGCGAGAACATAAATTATGCCACATTTTTATTTAATAGTGACGTTATTAAGATATTGTCATATACTTTAACGAGTTTCCATGACAGTATTTAGGGAATGTCACATTACGTTAACAGATGGTGATTTTATATCGTCATTATATATAGTAATTTCTATTATTACTTTTATTCATTATAATGCAATAGAAAAAAATATGACAATCTAAATTACATCAGATATTTTTATTTTACAGTGACGATATTAAAATATTGTCGTGTATATTAATACATTTCCATGACAATAAGAATTGTGACTCCACTATTATCTTTAAAATGGTTTTTATTCTTCATAATTTAATATAAAATAACACATTTATAAGTTATGCATTGTTATTGTTATGTTATATCACATATCTCGGTGCCCGCTATCCTCAATTACGTTGTTGTCGTGTGATCGAAGATCACGAGTTCGAGTCTTAGGAGCGGCCTCTTGCCAAAAAATTGGCAAGGGAAGGCTTGCCCCCAGTACACCCTTGTGGTGGGACCCCTCCCCGGACCCTCGCTTAGCGGGGACGCGTAATGCATCGGGCCGCCCTTTTTTTATACAAAGACAAGTCACATGTTATTTTTTAGAGTTCTTTACGGATCAACTTGCTACCTTCTCTTCCGGTCACTTCCAATTTTCCTTTCTCCTCTCTCGACAGTGGCGAAGAAATATTATACTTCATCTTCTGAACTAAATGGAATAAATCCCCTACACCTTCATCTTCGACTTTCTCACCTCAACCTCTCCATCCTTTACATTCAGACTCCTTAGCCAATTTCTATCATTCTCAAGTTTGAGCACCAGCTTGAAGGAAAAAAAAGAACTCCCATTCGATAGCATCAAGAGCAGCGAAAAAGGTGAAAAACAGTAAGAGCTCCTTCTGTGGTAGTAAAAATCATGGGTATCTTGACTATTGATTTCATCATTTCTTTTTACAACTAGATTTCATCCCCAATTTTAGTAATTATCAAGTTTGGGCACTTGTTTGAAGGTTTGAAGGAAGAAGAGGATTGGGATTATCTTTCTTTTTCTCCTCTGCACATCCATCTTTTACTTCAACACCTAAATGCCCCATCTTTTACATTTAGATTTCATTGCCAATTTCAGCAATTCTCAAGTTACCAGTTCTAAGGCTTGAAGGAAGAAGAGAAAAGAAGGGTTGAAAATCGAAGTTTCAGCGTGAAAAGGCCCCTTTGATCATCATGTACTCCCAAAAACAGGTGAGAAATCTGAGCAATTGATTTTAATATTATGGGATTCATTTACATTGAAATTGAATGTACAATTAGGCTTTAATTTGTTAGGAGAACAGACTTAATAGGTTCTATAGGGCTTCATTTAGATTGAAATTGAAATTGAAGGTTCAGTAGGTTCAATAGGGGCTTCAAATAATGTGGATGACTCTATCTATAGGAAAAGGCATTTGATGGGATGACTCTATACCAGAACAATCAATGAAAAAATGAGACTGAGCGCTTACTGATGACAGGAACATTATTTCGTGTTTTGTGGCTCATAATCTTGTACAAAAGACCAATCCCAGATAAGCCAGACATAACCACCTCTGATAGGACAAGGTCAATCTGATTATTCATATCTGCTAGTATCTTCCACGCTTGTAATCCATTTGCTACTTCAGTAACTGACACAAGAACAATAATGAGAAGAACACTCATATCATATGTAAAGATAAAAATATTAGAATTCATAAGACGTTGTACATTTATTTTGTACGTGAACATATTGATGTCAATAGTAGATAATCGCCCATGTTGAGTCAGCTTAACACATCATCATCTAGCCTAATCAGCTATTCAGCTCAAATGTGCACAACAAATCTTTACTGGTTGGACTTTTAGCAAACAGAGTTTTGGTTAGACAAAAGATAGGAATTAGAAATAGAGTTTTAATTCATAACGGTAGGAATTAAACACCTAATTGAACCGAACTTGAATAAAAACAGGGACCAAAATAAACTTCGAAATTTTGGAGGAATGGTGGCGTAATAATTACTTAGAAGTAGGAAAGAAGCAATACCTCATCATGGAAAATTCCTAACACCAAGTCATAAAGCAATACCTGATCACAAAGCAGAACAAACAAAAATTCAAAGAGAGAGTTGTATATAGTCATGATCTGGACAGGTTTAGCAAATTGGTTCTTGGGTAGTATGTTCCCCTTATAGTATGAGGGAGGGAACAAGTGCTAGATTTCAAACCCAGCACCCTAGGTATCGAACCCTTGACCACTTGATCAAAGATGCTCTGATACCATGTCATGGAACATTTTCAACTAAAAGCTTAAGCCCATAGTTAAAGGTCCAATATCCGACAATATCCAGTAGCAGCATCAAATAAATTTGACAATAAAAGCAGCTATTATCTAACTCAAGCAGTGAAACTGTTATTCTTAGATCTTTCTTTTTTTTTTCAGCTTCACTTTCTCTCATTCTTAATCTCTGATGAGCTCATTCTTCACAGTTGGTTAAAAAAACATAAAATAAAGATTGAGAAGGAATAATGAGCTCATAACTCTATATGCATATTTCTATTTTCATTATAATCATTAGCTGAACAAAGCATAAACTATTCAGTCACAATGAGTCAAAATCCAAACCTTCATAACTGCAGTTGCGAAGCAGGGCAGTGATAACATGGCGTGTAGCATAATCATTTTCCACCAATAGAACCGTGTGGGTTCTCAACTATTGACCCTTGAGACTGCTGTTGCTGAGATATTTGCAGTGCAGTTGGAGGGGCCTGGAGAGGCCCCTCATGCCTATCTTTTATATTATCTGCTGCAGTGTCATGGACTTTAAAATCATCCTCAACTGTCTTGTTCTGACCATGCAATTGATGATTTAGTCCCCTCAATTTGTCCCCAACACCATCAACGCTTTGCATTAGTTTAATCGTTTTACTCTACTCCACCTCAAGGAAAAGCTCTATACAGTGTCTTTAAAGCAATTACATATGATTATTTATATAATTTCTTCTTCATTCATTCATGTCTCCACGTTAGGTGCTAAATAGCTATTTTATTAAATATTCATATAGCATTTCTAAGGCAGTTAGAATGAACCAAAAGTCTCGTATCAAATTGTAACACATTAGCTTAACACCCATACTTAATGCTCTGATGCAAGCATTTATGGCTTTATAGGCAGTAATAGATTCAAATAAGGTTTTATTCAGCTAAGGACCTAATTGCTTAGGCTAGGTCTGAAGTTGGATTCTTAATAGGTCCTACACCATGTAAACGTTTGATTTGATTTTAAAAGGGTTTCGTTTTTCCTACCTGCCTATTAGTTTGTAAATCATTTGTAATACGACCACTATGGTAGTGTTTGTCCATCATGGCGAGAGAGAAATATGACCCATAGCCGAACATTATGAAGGGTAGCAGCATAGTCGATGTAGTAGAAAGGGGCCTGTCTCTTTGTCGTAACCAGCCGTATGGATATTCATAGAGTATGGGTTCTGAAAAACCACATGTTGCATTCAGATAGGTGCATATTAATGTTAGCCATAGTTGTCAAATTGAGATTCCACTCGTGAATCCAACTCCACATTTTTTGAATCTCGACTCGTGAATCGGATAGATTCAGTTCAAATTCATAATATTATAAAAATAAAATATTTACCACGTTGAACTCAAAATATTATCAAATATTAGTCTAGAAATGCAATTTTAATGTCAAAAAATAAATCATATAAACCAAGTACTTACAATTCAAATCTAATGCAAATGCAATCCTAATAAAACTAATTCATAAATGGAACTATGTTTAATAACTTAGCGGAGATGGAGAGTTTGAGCTTCTTGACTCTCTTTTTTTGCCTTGTTGTGAATTTGATAATGATATAATGAAACTAGTTTGATTTGATAACTTGATAAATAACATGTTATTTGAACAAGTGTTGAACCAGTGTTGTTCTCGCAATAAAGTGAAAATTTATGGCTCTCAAGATGTATAAGGTATTTTCTTTTTAGTCTGGCATGAAACAGGTAGGGAGAAGGATTGCCTACCTCAAGTTGGTTAATGGAATATGATGAATAAGGTATTTTCTTTTTAGTCTGGCATTGTCATTTATTGGATGCTCTTTTTCCTCACTTATGGTATCTTATATGATATGCTGTAGGAGTGCTGCTAACTATTTATTGCTCCAGAAATGGGCTACTTAGACGTGTGTATATATTTCCACAATTTAATCCATTTTTGAGATCAGTGTGCTTTAACTTAGTTTCTTTTTCTTTTGCATTTTGCAGAAAATGGTGAATGAGGGAACAGTTAACAATTGGATCTGCCCATTAACTTTTCTCGAAATGTTCAAGACAGTGTGGCACGTGGATTTTGCTACGAACTTGCTCAAATGTGCTATATATCTGGTATGGTATTGAATTTTTGCTCTGTTCCTAATTTATATTTTTGTTTGATCTTGTATAGTTTTTCATGGGTTAAACAAAAGTTGAGTACCTTTAATTTAATTATATGATTGTTTAATTGTTAATTTAATTATATGAACCCATCCAAATATTTGGCTTCTTCTGTTCTATTCCCCCTTGATGGAGCGCCTCATGGGTACCTCTACTCTCTGAGATTCACATAAATTTCTTCTTAACCCTTTTCTGGTTCCGGGTTCTGTTTGGAGCTTCAACTATTGACAATGGCGGAATATATTTGTTTATTTAGTAAGGTAAAGATTCAATTTTTATTTTGTTTTTCCTATGGAATGTGTTCTTTTTGTAATTTTTGCTTAAAAATCTCTTATCTTTTCAAATTATTGTTCTAGTTTTGTCTTAAATTGATGGGGTTTGTGCGATTAAGCTATATGGGTTTTGTGGAATGCATGTTCTGATCTGAGTTTCAAAGTGGGTTTTTATTTGCATTGTTCTGAATTTGGCACTGTTTTGGTTTTTGGTCCTAAATCTACACTATCTTCCTTTTTGGGGTTTTTGGTTTTAGTGATTTGTTGTTCATAAATTTCAAGTGTTTATCTTATTAATTGCATACTTGTTGTGACACAGGATACACTAATCATAAAGCCTGCAAAGAAATCCCCAATTTTGTTAAGGATGGTAGTGTTAGTCTTTGCCATGGTTTGTGGTGTTTATATCTGCTCAGTCTGTTTAAAGCAGATAAGCACTACCAGTAAAATCAAAATTGAAGATATTCAAGTCATTGAGAGACCCATTTCTGTTAATCAACCCCAAAAATTGCAGATTCCTATTCCGCATTTTCCTCATCCTATAACTTTTAGCAGGTAATTGAGAATCTCTGCCTTTGAATTTGAAATTGAATTTGAAGTTCTCCAATCAAGAGTTTAACTTGTTTTCAGGGCTGAATGTGCACATAATCCTGTGAGATACTTTGCAATTCTATCAATGCAAAGATCCGGGAGTAGATGGTTGGAGACATTGTTAAATAGTCACATAAACGTAAGCTCGAACGGAGAAATATTTTCGGTGTTGGATGGGAGAAGAAATGCTTCATCTGTTATAGAGACTTTGGAAAGAGTTTACAATTTGGACTGGTTCACTAGTGCTTCTAAAAATGAATGCTCTGCTGCTGTTGTCTTCAAGTGGATGCTTAATCAGGTAACGCACTCTTCTAATGTAGGCTAAAACGTTACATTTTGATTTCGATATGTTTGTTCTCTACTGCAAGAGTTGTGCAATAGGAATTGAAAACAATGAAGTAATTATACTCTACTTAAGTGCCCGTTTGCTGTCTATTTCTGGTCTAAAGGATTTCAGAAGATACTTTATTTGTTGAGTAGAAAATAGTCAGAAACATTACATGATGTTTCTTTATTTTTCCTTTTAGGTCTTATTGACTCCGAGTCATTTGTCAATTGTTATGGAATATGCAGCTGGTGGTGAACTCTTTGTAAAGATATGCAGTGCTGCTGGTAGATTTAGTGAAGATGAGGTTGTAATGCTTGTTTCATCATTGGCTGTTCCACACTAGCTGTTGATCATGTTGTAATTTTGGCATTTTCCGATGTGTAAAATATCATATTCAATCGATTTTTGTTTCATTTATTGTGTAGCTCAACCTAGAAATAATTTTATGAAATCTTTTAGGTGTTATTTGGTATTATATAGAGCTTCATTCAATCCAAATTTTCTTATTTTATTTTTTTTAATGAAAACTGCATCATTTGCATCGGCCTTTTAAAAAGCATGATGCAAATGACTCTTTTCCATCGGTAAAATGTTCATTTGCATTGGCCTTTTCAAAGGACCGATGCAAATGAGACAGCATTTGCATCGATCATTTTAAAAGGCCGACGCAAATGAGACAGCATTTGCATCGGCCCTTTTAAAAGGCCGACGCAAATGCTACAACCATTTGCATCGGCCGATGGCCGACGCAAACCTATTTGCGTCGAGGGCTTTTGCATCGGCCAAAAAACGATGCAAATGGCCCTAAACGGCCGATACAAATGCTCATTTTTCCACTAGTGCAAGTTTGTTTCAATCGAGGTTCTTAGCTTCAAATATGTAAATTGAAGTAGTGATGAACATCGGTAGTGGTTTTAGGATATCATAATTATAAATAGAGCTTCATTCTTCATCTTTATGGCATTATCAAAATCATTAATCTCAAGCCATCAATTTCGTATTCCAAGCTTTCAATCTCATTTCTTACTGTTTAAACAATATTCATCACTCAAATTTCCAACCATTATGTTATCTTATAATTAGTTTTAGTCTTCTAATTTCTTATGTATTAGTTCTACAAATATAATGTGTTTAGCTCATTCCTCATTATTCACTGCAATTTGGAGTTCTCATCAGCTTGCATCATTAAATGGAAGCCAATCATTTGCTGTTACACTTTTGATTACTTTCTGAAAGAAAGCTCCTATTTAATACTTCTACATTAAAGTTGAACAGAAAGCTATTGGGAGTTCAGTCCTGCTCCTTAATCTGATCCATCTTATTACATAACCCTGTTCCGTTCTAAGGTACATGTGAAACTTTCTTGTTAGTTATCTATGTTTTTAAGTCTTATAACTGGTGTTTAATTTCGTTCAAGTTGTTTGTTTGTTTATTAGCTCATGTTCAAATTTTGTAGCTTCTTAGTATATATTTCAAAGCTATATATCTCCAACTAATAGTAAATTAATTAGATAGATATATGGTGGTATGGCGTATAATAGGACACATTAGTCAAAGATTCTTTCCACAATGAATCCAGAGGTTTGTCCTTGATTTCCTACTGTTTCATTCATTTAGTGGGTTACTAAACCCAGCCCCATATTCACACTTCCAGCCCCCGAAAAAGACCTAACCGCCCTTTGAACAAAAACTGAAAATTTGAATCCCTCCCAAACTCTCTCAAAGTCTCCCAAATACATTTTCATCCGAATCAAAGACAACACGTTTGATGGAAGACAATCCGTTATCACCGATAGTAGACGGGAGTGACGCTACGTCTGAATTCGAGGTATTTTTCCGATTTAACTTCCTTGCATTTCTGTAATTTGATTTGGGAAAAAATTCTGGTTCGCCACTCGGACGTGTGGGCATCACGTCCCACCACATGGTGGGGCGTATGCGTATCACGTCCCACCACATGGTGGGGCGTGCGGCTAGCACGTTCCACCACATGGCGGGACGTGATACTCATACGCCCCACCATGTGGTGGGGCGTGATGTTCATATTTATTAATTAACTTATATTATTTTTTAGTTTTAAGTACAATTCTGTAGTTACGGGTTTAACCGCATATTTACGGGTTTAACGGACTATTTACGGGTTTAACGGCCTATTTATGGGTTTAACGAACTATTTACGGGATAAAAAAGCTATTTTTTTTTGCCAATTCGACACGCAGGCGTGTGGCCATCACGCCTCACCTCGCGGTCGGACGTGATAGCCTCACGCCTCACCGCACGGTCGGACGTGACAGCCACACGCCTGACCACAAGGTCAGGCATGTGGCTGTCACGTCCGACCGCGAGGTGAGGCGTGATGGCCACACGCTCGCGTGTCGAATTGGCAAAAAAAAATAGCAATTCCCCTCCCAAAACCCATGAAAGGGCATTTTCGTCCTTTCACGGGGCTAGGGGTGAGAAAATGGGGCTGGGTTTAACAACACCCTTCATTTAACGCCTCCCATTAACCACTAACTTCCTTATTTGCGATATAATCATTATATAACCGAAATGCAGAGAATAATAACATATATATTTACAAGCTAAAAGTTATTAACTTCATGGTTTACAATATAATCTATTTTCTTACAAAGTAAAAGCTATCAGCAAGTCCTAAAATTTTGTGTGAACTTTGTATTATAATAGGGGTTTGCTGAAAATATAAGGTCCTTTCGAAAATATGTTGAGAAGTATAGTAATGAAGTCCCGTAGTTGTCGGAGATGTATCTTCATACTAAGAAGTAACTTCATGTATTAGGAATATTAAATTTTGATATCAGAAAACTTGTTCAATCATTTTCGTAAAGTAGTTTGGTGAATAGAATTAAAATTATTTTTATTAATAATTTAACAAAAAATAATTAATTTACGTAAAATTATAGAAATGTTACGGAAATTTGTAAAGGTTTTATAGATTTTCCGTAAAGTAGTGTCAATTTACGTAAAGTGGTTTGGTGGATAGAATTAAAATTATTTTTTATTAATAATTTAACAAAAATAATTAATTTACGTAAAATTGTACAAATGTTATGAAAATTTTTAAAGGTTTTATAGATTTTCCATAAAGTAGTGTCAATTTACGTAAATTGGTTTGGTGGATAGAATTAAAATTATTTTTTATTAATAATTTACCAAAAATAATTAATTTATGTAAAATTGTACAAATATTAAGAAAAATTTTAAAGGTTTTATAGATTTTCCGTAAAGTAGTGTCAATTTTTGTAAAGTGGTTTGCTGGATAGAATTAAAATTATTTTTTATTAATAGTTTAAGAAAAAAATAATTAATTTACGTAAAATTATACAAATGCTATGGAAATTTTTAAAGGTTTTATAGATTTTCAGTAAAGTAGTGTCAATTTTCGTAAAGTGGTTTGGTGGATAGAATTAAAATTATTTTTTATTAATAATTTAAAAAAAATAATAAATTTATGTAAAATTATACAAATGTTACGGAAATTTGTAAAGATTTTATAGATTTTCCGTAAAGTAGTGTTAATTTTCGTAAAGTGGTTTGGTCGATATAATTAAAATTATTTTTTATTAATAATTTAACAAAAAATAATTAATTTACGTAAAATTATATAAATATTACGGAAATTTGTAAAGGTTTTATAAATTTTCCGTAAAGTAGTGTAATTTTCGTAAAGTGGTTTGATGGATATAATTAAAATTATTTTTTTTATTAATAATTTAAAGAAAAATTATTAATTTACGTAAAATTATAGAAATGTTACGGAAATTTGTAAATATTTTATAGATTTTTCGTAAAGTAGTGTCAATTTACGTAAAGTGGTTTTGTGGATAGAATTAAAATTATTTTTTATTAATAATTTACCAAAAATAATTAATTTACGTAAAGTTGTACAAATATTACGGAAATTTTTAAAGGTTTTATAGATTTTTCGTAAAATAGTGTTAATTTTCGTAAAGTGGTTTCGTGGATAGAATTAAAATTATTTTTTATTAATAATTTTTAAAAAATAATAAATTTAGGTAAAATTATACAAATGCTACGGAAATTTGTAAAGGTTTTAGATTTTTCGTAAAGTAGTGTTAATTTTCATAAAGTGGTTTGGCGGATATAATTAAAATTATTTTTTTTATTAATAATTCAATAAAAAATAATTAATTTACGTAAAATTATAGAAATGTTAGGGAAATTTGTAAATGTTTTATAGATTTTCTATAAAGTAGTGTCAATTTAGGTAAAGTGGTTTTGTGGATAGAATTAAAATTATTTTTTATTAATAATTTACCAAAAATAATTAATTTACGTAAAGTTGTACAAATATTACGGAAATTTTTAAAGGTTTTATAGATTTTTCGTAAAGTAGTGTCAATTTACGTAAAGTGGTTTCATTGATAGAATTAAAATTATTTTTTTATTAATAATTTAACAAAAAATAATAAATTTACGTAAAATTATACAAATGTTAAGGAAATTTGTAAAGATTTTATAGATTTTCCGTAAAGTAGTGTTAATTTTCGTAAAGTGGTTTGGTGGATATAGTTAAAATTATTTTTTATTAATAATTTAACAAAAAATAATTAATTTATGTAAAATTATACAAATGTTATGGAAATTTGTAAAGGTTTTATAGATTTTCCGTAAAGTAGTGTAATTTTCGTAAAGTGGTTTGGTGGATATAATTAAAATTATTTTTTTATTAATAATTTAACAAAAAATAATTAATTTACGTAAAATTATACAAATGTTACGGAAATTTGTACATGTTTTATAGATTTTCCGTAAAGTAGTGTCATTTTACGTGAAGTGGTTTTGTGGATAGAATTTAAATTATTTTTTATTAATAATTTACCAAAAATAATTAATTTACGTAAAGTTGTACAAATATTACAGAAAATTTTAAAGGTTTTATAGATTTTCCGTAAAGTAGTGTCAATTTTCATAAAGTGGTTTCGTGGATAGAATTAAAATTATTGTTTTATTAATAATTTAACAAAAAATAATAAATTTACGTAAAATTATACAAATGTTATGGAAATTTGTAAAGGTTTTATAGATTTTCCATAAAGTAGTGTTAATTTTCGTAAAGTGGTTTGGTGGATATAATTAAAATTATTTTGTTATTAATAATTTAACAAAAAATAATTAATTTACGTAAAATTATACAAATGCTACGGAAATTTGTATAGGTTTTATAGATTTTCCGTAAAGTAGTGTTAATTTTCATAAAGTGGTTTGGTGGATATAATTAAAATTATTTTTTATTAATAATTTAACAAAAAATAATTAATTTGCGTAAAATTATAGAAATGTTACGAAAATTTGTAAATGTTTTATAGATTTTCCGTAAAGTAGTGTCAATTTACGTAAAGTGGTTTTGTGGATAGAATTAAAATTATTTTTTATTAATAATTTACCAAAAATAATTAATTTATGTAAAGTTGTACAAATATTACGGAAATTTTTAAAGGTTTTATGGATTTTCGGTAAAGTAGTGTCAATTTTCGTAAAGTGGTTTCGTGGATAGAATTAAAATTATTTTTTATTAATAATTTAACAAAAAAATAATAAATTTACGTAAAATTATACAAATGTTACGGAAATTTATAAAGGTTTTATAGATTTTCTGTAAAGTAATGTTAATTTTCGTAAAGTGGTTTGGTGGATATAATTAAAATTATTTTTTATTAATAATTTAACAAAAAATAATTAATTTACGTAAAATTATACAAATGTTACGGAAATTTGTAAAGGTTTTATAGATTTTCCGTAAAGTAGTGTTAATTTTCATAAAGTGGTTTGGTGGATATAATTAAAATTATTTTTTTATTAATAATTTAACAAAAATTAATTAATTTATGGAAAATTATAGAAATGTTACAGAAATTTGTAAAGTATTTTTAGATTTTTCGTAAAGTAGTGTCAATTTCCGTAAAGTGGTTTGGTGGATAGAATTATATTCTACCTTGTGTAACTTTAATTTTCCCTATTTAGTGGTAACCTGTAATAACAGGTCAACTTTTAATATAATTTAATTTATTTTAAATTCATTTGACACATGTTGCAATACTATTCGTTATTGAAACAAAGTAATCCTACTTTGTTTTTAAAGGAAGTAACCATAGCGGACATCCACATATCTCTAAATTTAACAATGAATATTCTATTTTTCTTATTTAAATATTTTGAATATTCATTTTTATACATACAAATACTATAACTATTCTACATTTTTTATATTTAGGTTTAAATATTCGAATACGATAAATATTTTTATAAAAATAAATTTATCATATCAAAATATAATTTAATAAAGTAACTTACATTATATGGATATATTTAGGGGTAAGTTTTATGGTTTTTGGGGAAATGTCCATTTAGGCTTCACCTACAAAATAGCACTAATATAGGCTTAACGTTTAAAAAATGGTATCAATTTAGGCTTCGATAACGGAATGAGACAAGTCATTGATCTTACTCCGTTAAGTTATGACAATTGTCCATGGAGGGAGAAATCAGAACTTAACGGAGTAATAGAAATGATGTGTCAAATCCGTTATCGAGGCCTAAATTGATACCATTTTTTAAACGTTAAGCCTATATTGGTGCTATTTTGTACGTGGAGCCTAAATTGATACTTCTCCAAAAACCATAAGCCTATTTTGGTACTTTATCCCATATATTTATGGTTATAAATTTTAGGGTAAATAATTAATTATTCCCTATTTTTTTTATGTAACACACTATTTAGTCCCATATTTTGAGAAATGCATTATAAGGTCTCTATCTTTATGCTGAATATAACAAATAAAATTTTACAAAAATAGACAAAATAACCAAAATAGATAACTAATAAATTATTTACCCTAAATTCTAACAAAAAAGAAATATTTTGAATGGGATCATTTCACAATTTAAACACAAATTAATGGAGCATGAAGAAAGATTAAATTAACCCAATATAACCCATACCCACCCCTATTCCTTCGCCACTATCTCTGTCATCTAACTTCCCCTTTCCCCATTGACTTAGAATCAGTCATTTAATTGAGAGAAGGTCTTCCTTCTCTCTAGGGTCTTCAACTCTTCTTTCCTCTTCCTTTCTTTAGCCGCCGCCCACCGCCCCTCCCCCCCCCCCCCCCATTTTCTCCTGCACCCGACCCCTCTTCCTTTTCCCCTCTTTTCTCCTTTTCTTTGAAAAATATTCAGTTTGACCCAGATCTCACAACAAAGTTCAAAGCTACTTCTATATAGTTGAGGAGGAAGGAGGAAGCTTGTCTTCCTTCTTCCTCCCCCCCCCCCTGCATTTTACTTTTTCCGTTGTGTTAGTTTGCTTTCCTTTTGTTGTATCGTTTTGGATCTGACATATTTTATCCGATCTCTGGATCCGGTTGGCGTGCATCTGTTCGTTAAAATCTTTGTTCCTGTAACCTTTTCTGTTGTAGCAAGTACAGAAAAGGTAGATCTTATCCGTAGATCACTGGATCTACGTGGTTGCAAAAAAAGAAGGGACTTAGATCCGGTGTTTCAAACTAGGCCAAAGGATGAAGATTGGACTACAGCTGTTTTGCTGCAAACCTGGAGTTACGATAAATATATGGTTTAACGGTCCTCTATCTTAGATGTACCTTTTATGGTTATTTTTGCTCTTTGTAGTTTTTTTCTTGCCTTTATGGTCCATGTAATAGGCTTTGCCTTCATGTATGTGAGGTTTTATTCCTTACTATCTTCATGTTGTACTATCAATCTTATTATCTAATGAAATTTTAGTATTCCCATCAAAAAAAAACTTCCCCTCTCCCCACATCTCATTTAGGCATTTTCTTCCCACATTGAGGTTCCGCCATCTCCATTGCTCCTTTTCTTCTCAAATAAGATACCAGTAAACTCAATATTTTGGCCACCACAGATGCTAGCAACTACTCAGGTCAGATTTTATTCTCTCACTATTTCTCATTTTCAGGGTTTAACATTAATACATATTTTCTGTCTCTTTCACTTCTATTTTTCCTCTTTTTTCTCGCATTTGCTCTCTCATTTTCTTTTCCCCTTACATCTCTGAATATTATTTTATTTTTTTTCTACCTATCAATTTCTCATTCATTCTCCAGATCGTTTTAAAGCCTTATAGGTTTGCTTTAGGTTTGTTTGAATGGAAGAAGAAATCCAAAAGGCAAAAGATCTTTCTCTCTTCCTTTTTGCTCTTTTTGGTTTGATTTGATCATTTGATTTGGGTTTGTTTGAATGGGAAAAGAAATCTATTTTTTTTTCTCTATTTCTTACGCATTTCTTCTATTTCAGATTCTCTAAATGAAATGACTATGAAAAATTCTTTGTTCGATGGTTCTGAAAACTGAAGACTTTCGGATAAAATGTTAGATTCGGGTAATTCTACTACAAATGAATGATATGATAAATATCTAGATAGAATTGGTAGATTAGCATATCAAAATTGAGATGGGTAAAATAAATTGATAGTTGAATTTGTTGTTTGAATTTCCTGGATTGAAAAGGTGAGACACTAGATGATACTATTTGTGGTTCTTGATGGTCCAAATCCAAAAATTTCTAGACAATGAGTGTGTATTATTAAGTTTCATGTGATGATGATAAGAAGTTTTACAATTTGAATTTTCTAGAATTTTTTAAATTATATATACATATTTGTACAATTGTATTGACTGTGATTTTTCTGTTGACAAAAAGAATTTGATTATTCCACATATCAATGGGTTTGGAGCATAAATGAGTTTGGCTTTTCTCTCAAGAATTTTGGAAAATAGAGGAAACGTGGAGAGTTAAGAAATTGAAGAATAGAACATATTTTTTTATCTTTTGTATTATTTATTTTATGGGTTGTTGTAATTTAAAATGTTCGGATATACAAAATTTCAATTTATTATTTTTTATGTTGGCATTTTATTTCAATTTTATTTTATATTCCCTTTAGATATAATTTCTCTAATTTTACGAGCCTAGCAAACAATAAATTGATCATTATTAGTAATTTAAATAATAACTAAATTTAATAAATTTAAAAATAATATATATATTAAACAATTAGTTTATTACTAAACTAATTATAATGTAAATGACGATAATTATTTGTCATAAAATTATTATTTACAATGACAAATTAAATTTTGATATGAGAGAACTGTTGAGTTTCTTATGACAATTATCATATCATTAAAATTATATAATTTTCCACCATAACTAATGTTTTTTCTGATAGAAGTATGAATTTGTCGTTTAAAAGTTTAACAAATGGTGACAAAATAGAATATTCAGTGACGAAGAATGTTCATTAATGATGACGAAATGAACGTCATAAAAACTCACAAATATTATGACATTTTCATTTTTCCGTCATATAAAACTAAATGTTTGGTGACAAAGCTAAAAATTGTCATATATACAAAATACCACGCTCATACTGTGACAATCGTTATGACGATAAAATTTCGTCATCTATTCTTTATTATGACAAAAAATCATCTTTTAGTGACAAATATTGTACGTCATGAAATGATGAAGTTCTTGTAGTACTTTCTTATAATTAAGCGTATAGGCGTATCATACATTAAACTGGACAATGCAAAGAGAGCAACACAAATTATGCAACTGGGATCAATTTTGGATGAAGTCTTGCACATGCAAAATATTCATAAATCGCAATTTGTATGGAAAAATGAGGTAAACAATGAAATGAAAAATAACTAATAATCAAGTTAGAAAAATATATTGAACTTAATATGATGATATGTTCTAATATGTGGTCAGGACGAAGCGAAAACGTTGCGATATCAAGTTGCTACAAATAGCACAATAAATGCAAATTTAGATGAGAGATTTCATGATTATAGACAGCATGCGGGCTTTGAGGAAATTGTAAAGGTTGGTAGGATAAGTGTTGATTACATTCTAATAATTTGCGTCGGTTGAAAGGTGGAGACCGGAGACACACACTTTTCATCTGACAGTGGGTGAAGCAAATATTATCTTACAAGATGTTGAGGTACTAACAAGTTTACGTGTTGATGAGAATGCACTAACTGGTAGTGCAAACTACGATTGGGAGTTAACTTATGAATTATTATTAGGAGTTTTACCTTCCCAAAGTGCTATGACGGGAAATGCAATAACAATGACATGGTTAGATCAGCAAATTCAATTCTTGCACCTTAATGTTGACGATGGTATTTTCAATGGTATGCAAGAGCATTCCTATCATGCATGATCAATGGTTTATTATTCCAAGGGAAGAACAGTGGCACGGTGCATTTGATGTACTTGCCAATACTATATGATTTTAATGAAGCAGGACAATATGCATGTGTGTAGCTACTCTAGCTCACTTGTATAGAGAACTGTGTAAAGTAACAAAACCAGATGTTTCACAAATCGGTGGATGCTTACTGATAGGGATAAAAACTATCTAACTCCTAAGAGCAAGTGAACGCTATCGTATCAAGTAGTAAATGTTCCGAAGTACAGTATCGATACCACAGAGACTAGTATCTAATGCCTTACTCGTACTCAAATTCTATATTATCTACGGATTGAATTAAGTGTTTTGAGATTGTAACTTTAACTACTAATTAAGCAATAAAAAAATAGCAAAGCAATGAAACAACGAATATATTTAATGAGTGAATGGATGGCTAGGATTCAAGATCCCCATGCTACTCATATGAATCAATAAGTGAATGTTGTGTGAATTTAAAGGTTAACTTGAGATGGTGATTCTCCATCAGAAAATAGTAACTCTGATAAAAAAAACTTACTAAATCTACCTCAACACTATTAGGTCGATGCTTGGTTAGGCAAAATCTCTAATAGTGATTGAGGGCGTTAGACGCTATGAGAATCAAGGCTAAGTAGTAACCTAGACCACGAAGTCGCACTATCCTAGGGTATAGGTAGAGTTAAGGCTTGCTTGGTTGAATTGATCGCTTGGTTAGGATACACAATCCAACTCCTATACTAATCACTTGGTTAGGTTATTTAGTATAGACAATAATTCCTAACTGAATCTCCGTTATTCCTACAGCACAATCTAGATGCTTTAATGATCCTATTTGCTAAGAAAAGTTCATCGTCATCCTAGCCGAATGTGTCTTAGCTCATGTCTGAGCTAATACACGAGGCATAATGGGATGGGGCGGATAAGAGCTTTTTGTGTTTCTTAATTTAGATTGATTGATTCAAGAATAAGATGAAGGAAGATGGAACTTGAAACCAAATAAACTGAACTTGATTCATAAAAGATGAGAAATAATTCAATGTCAAGCTTGCTTTAACTAACTTAACAACATAATGGAAATAATAAATTAAACTGAAATATAAAGATAGAAAATAAAACTAAACTAGGACTAAGCTGAACTAAGAACTAGTCTAATTAATTATTGACTGAAAACTGAATCATAATTACATAGCATAAGCCTCTATTTATAGTGCTCTTCTTCCTATTCCTAGTCTATCTAGGTTTTCTTTCCATCTTGGAGTTGGATTAGTGATCTTCTTCCTATTCCTAATCTATCTAAGTCTTCTTTCCATCTTGGAGTTGGATTCTGTTGTTTGAGTTTGATTCAGAATAGAATATCCGAAGTAGAATTTGAGCAGGATCCGGTCTCTACTCATTGAGTAAAGGTTGACTTTTATCTCTAATTCATTGACTTGTCTTGATGACTGTCTAGTCTGGATGAGTTAATTAGCTCGTCGAGTATCAATACCTACTCGCTGAGTAAAGAGTACTTTCAACCTTCGTTTTGCTCCGTTTCTTCCTTAATTGTACCTAAAACACCTTAAACTGCACATTAAGCGTGTAATGGAGAAAACACCACATAAACTATGGTAAACAGATGCTAATTACACATAAATAGGCCTAAAACCATACCTAAAACTCTATATAAAAAGGCCCTAACACTTACAGTTATTACAAGTGTGGGCATATGAAAGAATTGCTAAGATTGCCCCTTGGGCACGAAATGAATTTTCTATGGATAAGCCCTACTCTTTTAGGTAAATATTTATTTAAAAATCATCATATGTGTAATTGCTTAAATTGTAGGTGGAAACGACCAGATAAGGGATATCCGAAGCTGGTGCATAATTTGAAAGCTTTTTGAATTGCTTTAGATGAACAACAAGATAACGAGGTTTGGAGTTTGTAAATCAATACCAAATTACATTTATTAGATGTATAAATATGTTGTTAATTTTGTGTTATGTTGTAGATGGCTTGGGAGCCATACAAAAATATGTTGGGAAATTTGCTAGAATATTGTGTTGTTGGTCAATCTGTGTGGTGTTCGGTTGTACCTCTGATATGTTTTCATATTTTCGGATATCATCAGCCAGATTGATGTCTTCGATAATTTGGTATGAATCATCTGATTTCTACGGCACCCACTGCAAGTGCAGTCTCTCCATATAGTTGAGTTACACAATAACATTGATGAAGATTGGGAGGTTCGCCATAATGTATCCATTGAGAAGTGGAATGGTCGACACAAACTACTAGCAACCGCGCCAACATTATGAGCTCTGTTTGGTCCTCAATCTGAATATATGCAATGATATGTTTTATAGACTATATGATGGATCAGTCCTACTAGAGGAACTAGGATTGCATTGTTACGTAAAACTATACAATATTGAATGATTTAATTTACATATATATATATATATATATGTATATATAATCAACACTTTGTGTTCTTATGTTTCAATTTTCAGGGAGATCGTCTTCAAGCAATTTATCATTTGCCTGAGCAAAAAATAAGACGTTATTAAGGGGGACGATCAACCAATTTGATTGGAGCTCTAAACCAAAAGCATCACTTAGATGGCATATATATTCCCCAACACGCTCCCCCAACTCTAAGTTTTGCAGTCATTCCTAAGACTACACATGAAGCTAGACGTAGGCAACGTACTTTTCAGGACCGTGTTGAACCAATTCCTAATCTTCTGTTGCTTGTATGTATCCAACAAATTGGTCCCTCAATGTTGTATCCTATGTACCGGCAAGTTGGTTCTGAACAAGTACACCAAAGTACACCCAACCCACAAAATCAAATAGTGACATACCCAAGTCCATAATTTTTTCCATTTGATTATTCTTAGCATAGCCATGAGGGATATCCCATCACACCTCATGGTCAAATGGTACCTGCATTTAGGATGCATGCATCCGGTTCAAGTGCCTTTGTAGTATATGGGGGTGGTTCATCATCAAGTCATTTTGATTATAACATGCATCATTTAAACTAATCCATATATTATTATATTATGAAATTAAGGGATGATTAATATAATTTCCAAAGTGAATGGTGAAGAAATTGCCACAAAAGAAGTAGAAATACCAAAAGACCAAGTAGCACAAGACCAACGAGGACCTAGAAGAGGTCATAGAATCTGGTATGGTCATGGTTGTGGGACTGGGAGACATCACTAAGTAGTTGTTGTATTTAATTCATATAGCTTAAATGTAACTTAAATTTAATTCACTAAGACTAGTATTCTTGTTTAAAATTCCACACTGATAAAATATTCACTTAATTAAAATATATTAGTTCTCTAGAATAACTACTCACTCTTCGTCTAGTATTTCCTCATCAGATTGGTAGCACCGAATTGATAAAATTCTTCGTTCATGCACAATAGACAACTCTCTTCCATTAACTGTCATGTCCGTGCCCTTAAATTTTATTTATTATACCCCAAACCCTAAGTTATATTAAATTCGTTAGAGGATTGGTCGATTAATTGGGTGTTACGAGTATAGTTTTGAGGGTAATTGCACATTTTTATAACAATTATAAGTTTAGGGTAAGTTTTAAAAGAAATTAGATTTTTGGAGGATCAAAAAGACTAATTAACCACTTAATTCAAGGCCTATATATAGCCTTATTGAGAATTGAAAATCAGTTGGATCAATTCATCCTTTTACATTGTTCTTCCTCCTCCACTCTCTCTCTCCATTCTCCTCCACCTTCCACCACCACCAAAAACAGGGCAGCTCCACCGTTTTCGATGTTGCTGGAGATCTAACCGTCCAAATGACCTCAAATTTTAACTGGAGACTCTAGACACATAGAAGCAACTTCTAACCGGAGGGATTTAGATTTGGAGGTGTGAGAAGAGAATACGGGCTAGGCAGATTTTGGGACAGATTTAGGGTTTTGTGGTGTTAATCTCAAATTTAGGCTAAGGTAAGTAACTATCAACTAGTTTTTGGTTTGCATGTATAAATATATATATATTAAGCTATAAATCTCCATGAATTTGTCTCCTAAGGGTTTTCTTAGAAATTATTTGAGTATTGGTTGTTGATTTGAGATTTGTGTTCAAGTTTGAAGGAAATGAGTTCACAATGGTAATTTTGAACTATTTTGATGTTGAATTGGTTTTACCTTGATGTTGAATTGGTTCTTCCTAAGAGTTTGATTATTATTTAGTTCAATTTATATTGAATTGGTTTTCTTAAGGGATATTTAGTTCAATTGATGTTGAATTGGTTTTCTTAAGGGTTTAAGTGCTATTTGGGTTCAACTGATGTTGATTTGAATTTCTTTAAGAGTTTTAATGTTATTTTGGTCCAATTAGTATTCAAATTAGAATTTGGTTCAATTAGTGTTCAATTGGAATTCTTTAAGGGTTTTAATGTTATTTTGGTTCAATTAGTGTTCAATTGGATTTCTTTAAGGGTTTTAATGATATTTTGGATTTCTACAGGGTTCAATTGCTATTTTGGTTCAGTAAATGTTGGATTTTGATTTATTGATGATTGTAGTAAAGTTGGATCTATTTGATGAAATTGAAGTTTGGTTGGATTTTGAGTAAAGTTTGTATCCATCAGGAGTAGTCCGGACAGGTGGTTTGATATTTGAAGACCATGTTCAGTGAGGAACATGGCCTGTGTACACAGTCTAAAGACCTAGTCGGGTATTGGCAGAGAAGTGTTGGGTAAGACCAATACGGGATTAGGCATGGTTAAAGAGACGTCTCGATTATGTTTACGTGTTGTGGATCGATTTACGAGGGGATACTCGGTGATGGATACGATATTGAATTTGATTCGAACTTCGATTTTTAGTAATGTTTATATAAGAATCGTTGTGTTTTGATTAAGTTTGATTTGAGGTTATTGATTAACATTCTATTTTAATTTGATGTTGTTTACAAGTTAATAAGTTTAAGGTTTAGTTTGGTTAAATGTTTTCACAAATGTATACATATAGCTATTTTACGTAAAAACTAGTTTTTATAGTTGATAGTTGCTTACTGAGATTTTTGTCTCATATTTTCAAATGTTTTTAGGCGAAGAAGTACGAGGTACTGAGGGAAGTGTTCGACACTAGGGCGAGGATTGGATACGGCCACGATTGTCCAAGTCATCTTCTAGGGTATTGCATACCATTTTTTACATATAGATATAGGCGTTTTTTTTTGTGCTTGTGAATATGTAGGAACTTACGTCGCCCATTTTGAATCGAATATAAAGTTGTGGTATGCCGGATTTTGGTTTGAATGTCCAAGTATGGTGTTAATTTGTGAGATTAGGCAAATTAAAAGTTAACAAGTTAGAATTGGAGTAATTTTCTATGTTTCGAACTCGTTTTGGTAAAACACACGAGAAAAGGATTCAGAATTGGAAATTATAAATGATTTCGACCTTTTACAAATATAAAAGTATATGTAGAAAATGTTTTTAAGTTCAAACATGATTTGTAATTCTTAACATTTGATTGTGAGATGTTACTTCCTACTCGTTCACGTCTGTGGTAACGTCTCACTGTCATATCCGATTCTATTTTGGATCGGGTTTGACAATTTGGTATCAGAGCAATAGGTTGGTCCATAAGTATATATATATAGGTATATCCGTGTCAAGTATATAACTTACTAAAGTGTATTGAGAAGTTGAATAAATATTATTCATGCATATCACATATATAAATTGTAATAGTTTGTTCATCATATAGATGCATCCAAGACAACAACGTGGCCGACCACCTCTAAATAGGGGTAGAGGTAGAAATGCAGAAATAAGAGAATTGGGACGGGGTCCCATGAGCACAGAGGATAGTGTAGCCTCTGATGCTAGAGTTCCACCTGTTTCCCAACCTCAAAGACAACCACGAGAAAATCAACCTGTTAATCCTTCACCTATACCACTCGAACCTGAACATCGTGTACCATCTGTGACTCCACAAGCTGCAATGCCACAAGTTGCACAAATCCTGCAGCTTGAACCCCGAACATTAGTTGAAGCTTTAGTAACTATGATGGAAACACATGAGGCACGTCGAAGGCCTAGTGAGTTAATTGAAGATGCCAAAAATTGTGGGGCATTTGATTTCAGGGGTACAATTGAACCTGAGGAAGCTGATAATTGGCTAAAAGCTACAGAAAAAGCCTTTAGTACTATGCAGTTAAGTACTGAAGATAAAGTAAAGACCGTGTTTGGTTTATTACATGGGCCAGCAGATACATGGTTAACAAGAGTTAGGGGTTTGTATCCTGAAGGTTTAAACTGGGATGTTTTCAAACGTGAATTCATGAAAGAATATCTGACTGAATCATTTCAGAAAGCGAAGAGGAATGAGTTCTTTAATTTGAAATAGGGAAATATGACTGTGAGGGAGTATGTGGATAAGTTCGATGATTTATACCGTTATGCAAGTCAGTGGTTTCCCACTAAGGAAGTTAAATGTGAAAGGTTCAAAGATGGTCTGAGTGCATTTTATCAGAATGAACTGAGTTTGTATGAAGGTACACATTACCGAGGTTGGGTGGAAAAAGCATTGCAGAAAGAAAAGTTGAAAGGCAAGTTAGAATCTGAGAACAGTCAGAAGCAGTCAGGGGATATTGGGAGATCCAAGTTTGTGAAAGGGGGAGCATCTCAGTTTCGAGGTGGTCAAACTCAGAGTCAGAACACAAGAGGAGCACCTGTGAGCCGTACTAATTTCCGAGCATCTGATACTATTAGCCAAGCTTCGTATAGTCCTTCCATTGCTAGTAGTGGTAATGGTCCAAAATGTGTTCAGTGTGGGAAATTTCATTCTAGAGAATGCAGGAAAAGATCTCTGGGATGTTTTCAGTGTGGAGGAAGGGGTCACTTGAAAAAGGATTGCCCGTCATCAGGGAGGATAACAGAATCTAAAAGAAGAATTTCATGTTATGAGTGTGGTGAAGAAGGGCATGTACGTACTAATTGTCCTAAATTGAACACTGTTGGGAGAGGTCGAGGATCACAGGGTGACAGAACAAGTGGAGGTAATTCAGTTGGAAGAGGAAATGGTCGTGGTAATGGTAGAGGTACCAATATGGCCAGAGGAGCTGGTAATACTTCTCGGGGAGCTAGAAATCAGGGTACTCAGTCGGATAGAGCGGCAACTCAACCTCGAGTTTTTGCTATGACTCCACAAGAAGCTATTGCATCTGTAGAAGTTATCACTGGTATGATTTCTTTATTTGGAAAAGATGCTTATGTGCTTATTGATCCGGGTGCTACGCATTCCTTTGTGTCGCCTTTATTTATGTCTGATGTAATGTGGGAGTCGAAATTGATGCTTGAATGTTTAATTGTTAGCATTCCTATGGGAGAATCTTTAGTATGTACACATGTCTATCCTGATTGTGAAGTAAAGTTAGGAGAGTCCTTTATACATGCTAATTTGGTACCTTTAATGGTTCAAACATTTGATGTGATATTAGGCATGGATTCATTATCTAAGTGTCAAGCCTTGGTAGTCTGTTGTAGGAAGAAAGTTAATCTATTATTAGCTAATGGGGAAAAATATGTGTTTCAAGGCGAGAGAGGTGTACATAGGAATATAGTCTCTGTTATGACAGCTTTGAAAATGTTAAGGAAGGGGTGTGAATCTTTCTTAGCATATGTGATAGACAGCGGGGAAAAACCTCCTAAATTAGAAGATGTGCCAATTGTGAATGAATATCCAGATGTGTTCCCAGATGAGATACCGGGGTTACCACCAGAAAGAGAAGTCGAGTTTGCAATTTACAGCCGGGTATTGCTCCTATATCCCTAGCACCATATAGAATGGCACCGGCAGAAATGAAAGAATTAAAAATACAGCTGCAAAAGTTGTTAGATAAGGGATATATACGACCTAGTGTGTCACCCTGGGGAGCTCCGGTGTTGTTTGTGAAGAAAAAAGATGGAACAATGCGGTTGTGTATAGATTACCGTCAGTTGAATAAGGTTACAATCCGTAACAAGTATCCGTTGCCTAGAATCGATGATTTGTTTGATCAGCTGCAAGGGGCAATAATATTTTCAAAAATTGATCTGAGAACCGGATATCATCAGTTGAAGATCAGAGAAGGAGATGTTCAAAAAACAACTTTCAGAACTCGATATGGGCATTATGACTTTTTGGTAATTCCATTCGGGTTAACTAATGCACCTGCTGCATTTATGGATCTGATGAACCGAATATTTAAACCTTACTTAGATACATTTGTAATTGTGTTTATTGATGATATTCTTGTGTATTCTAAGAGTAAGGAAGACCACAGTAAGCATTTGATGACAGTTTTGCAGATTCTGAGAGAGAAGCAGTTGTATGCCAAATTCAGTAAATGTGAGTTTTGGCTTGATGAAATTATGTTCTTGGGGCATGTGGTATCAGCTAAGGGAATTCTAGTGGATCCTAAGAAAGTTGAGGTTGTAGCTAACTGGAAAGCACCGTCGAATGTACATGAAGTGCGTAGTTTTCTAGGGTTAGTAGGGTATTACAGAAGGTTTGTGAATGGATTCTCACTTATAGCTTCTCCAATGACGCAGTTGCTGAGAAAGGGAGTAAAATTCAAGTGGACACCCGAGTGTCAGAACAGTTTTGATACTTTGAAGTCAAGACTTATTAGTGCTCTAGTGTTGACACTACCTGTAGTGGGTGAAGGGTATACAATATATAGTGATGCTTCAAGGCAAGGTCTTGGAATTGTGTTAATGCAGAATGATAAAGTAATTGCTTATGCATCACGAAAGTTAAGACCATATGAATTGAATTACCCGACACATGATCTTGAATTAGCTGCTGTTGTGTTTGCTTTGAAGATTTGGAGACACTATCTTTATGGTGAGAAATGTCGCATTTTCACTGATCACAAGAGTTTGAAGTACATAATGAGTCAGAAGGAATTAAATTTGAGGCAAAGAAGATGGATTGAGCTACTGAAAGATTATGATCTGACAATTGAATATCATCCTGGTAAAGCTAATGTTGTAGCTGATGCTTTGAGTCGCAAGAATGTTGGAAGTTTGAGTTATATTAAATCTGTAAAAGTGCCTTTGTTACTTCAAATGAGGGCTTTGAATGTAGAGTTGAATTGTGAAAATGAAGGAGTGTTATGTGCAATGTTGAAAGTGAGACCAATTCTTAGGGATAGAATCAGAGAAGCTCAGAGTCAAGATGAGTTCTTGGAGCAGATTAAAGATGAAGTTGTGCAAGGAAGGTGTGCTGATTACAAGATTTCAATAGATGGCATGCTAATGTTTGGAGATAGAATGTGTGTTCCAAATATTAGTGATATTAAGAAGGAGATATTAGAAGAAGCTCATGATTCCTCCTATGCAATGCACCATGGGAGTACAAAGATGTACAGAAACCTCCGTGATCATTTTTGGTGGAAAGGGATGAAAAGAGAGATAGCTGAATATGTTAGCAGATGTTTGAGTTGCCAACAAGTCAAAGCCGAACATCAACAACCTGCTGGTACTTTGCAACCACTTCCTATTCCGGAATGAAAGTGGGAGCACATTATAATGGATTTTGTTAGTGGATTGCCTCGTACGCAATATGGTAATGATGCTATATGGATAATTGTAGATAGATTGATAAAATCAGCCCATTTTCTGCCAGTGAAGGTAACTTTCTCGTTAGAAAAGTTGGCACAGTTGTATGTCAAAGAAATTATGAGACTTCATGGTGTGCCAGTTTCTATTGTGTCTGATAGAGATCCTCGTTTTACATCAAGATTTTGGCCTAGTTTTCAAGATGCATTGGGAACTAAATTGAACTTCAGTACTGCCTTCCATCCACAGTCAGATGGTCAAAGTGAACGTATAATTCAAACTTTGGAGGATATGTTAAGAGCTAGTATTCTAAATCTCGAAAGTAGCTGGGATGTGCATTTGCCTTTAATGGAGTTTGCATATAATAACATTTATCAGTCTAGCATTGATATGGCACCTTATGAGGCATTGTATGGAAGAAGGTGTAGGACTCCGTTATGTTGGTTTGAAGTGGGTGAAAGGCAGTTATTGGGGCCTGAGATAGTGCAATTGACGACTGAAAAAGTACAAATTATCCAGCAGAAACTGAAAGAAGCTCAAGACACACAAAAGAGTTATGCAGATTTGAAACGTAGACCGATTGAGTACAGTGTGGGAGATAAAGTATTTCTGAAAGTATCACCGTGGAAGGGTTTACTCCGATTTGGCAAGAAAGGAAAGTTGAGCCCTAGATTCACTGGTCCGTATGAAATTGTGGAAAGAATTGGACCTGTTGCATATCGTTTGAAGTTGCCTCAAAATCTTTCAAACATTCATGATGTTTTTCACGTGTCAATGTTGCGGAGGTATAGAAGTGATCCAAATCACATTATCCAGGAGCAACCAATCGAACTTTCAGAGGATTTGACTTATAAAGAAAAACCAGTAGCAATCTTGGCTAGAGAGGAAAAAGTGTTAAGGAATAAAACAGTACCACTGGTGAAAGTATTGTGGCACAAACATTCTCGGGAGGAAGCAACCTGGGAAAGAGAAGCGGATATGAAACACCAATACCCTCATTTTTTCACTTCTTCGGGTAAGTAAAATTTCGAGGACGAAATTCTCTAAGGTGGGGAGAATTGTCATGTCCATGCCCTTAAATTTTATTTATTATACCCCAAACCCTAAGTTATATTAAATTCGTTATAGGATTGGTCGATTAATTGGGTGTTACGGGTATAGTTTTGAGGGTACTTGCACATTTTTATAACAATTATAAGTTTAGGGTAAGTTTTAAAAGAAATTAGATTTTTGGAGGACCAAAAAGACTAATTAACCACTTAATTCAAGGCCTATATATAGCCTTATTGAGAATTGAAAATCAGTTGGATCAATTCATCCTTTTACATTGTTCTTCCTCCTCCACTCTCTCTCTCCATTCTCCTCCACCTTCCACCACCACCAAAAACAGGGCAGCTCCACCGTTTTGGATGTTGCCGGAGATCTAACCGTCCAAATGACCTCAAATTTTCACTAGAGACTCTATACACATAGAAGCAACTTCTGACCGGAGGGATTTTGATTTAGAGGTGTGAGAAGAGAATACGGGCTAGGCAGATTTTGGGACAGATTTAGGGTTTTGTGATGTTAATCTCAAATTTAGGCTAAGGTAAGTAACTATCAACTAGTTTTTGGTTTGCATGTATAAATATATATATATATTAAGCTATAAATCTCCATGAATTTGTCTCCTAAGGGTTTTCTTAGAAATTATTTGAGTATTGGTTGTTGATTTGAGATTTGTGTTCAAGTTTGAAGGAAATGAGTTCACAATGGTAATTTTGAACTATTTTGATGTTGAATTGGTTTTACCTTGATGTTGAATTGGTTCTTCCTAAGAGTTTGATTATTATTTAGTTCAATTTATATTGAATTGGTTTTCTTAAGGGATATTTAGTTCAATTGATGTTGAATTGGTTTTCTCAAGGGTTTAAGTGCTATTTGGGTTCAACTGATGTTGATTTGAATTTCTTTAAGAGTTTTAATGTTATTTTGGTCCAATTAGTATTCAAATTGGAATTTGGTTCAATTAGTGTTCAATTGGAATTCTTTAAGGGTTTTAATGTTATTTTGGTTCAATTAGTGTTCAATTGGATTTCTTTAAGGGTTTTAATGATATTTTGGATTTCTTCAGGGTTCAATTACTATTTTGGTTCAGTAAATGTTGGATTTCGATTTATTGATGATTGTAGTAAAGTTGGATCTATTTGATGAAATTGAAGTTTGGTTGGATTTTGAGTAAAGTTTGTATCCATCAGGAGTAGTCCGGACGGGTGGGTTGATATTTGAAGACCATGTTCAGTGAGGAACATGACCTGTGTACACAGTCTAAAGACCTAGTCGGGTATTGGCAGCGAAGTGTTGGGTAAGACCAATATGGGATTAGGCATGGTTAAAGAGACGTCTTGATTATGTTTACATGTTGTGGATCAATTTATGAGGGGATACTCGGTGATGGATACGATATTGAATTTGATTCGAACTTCGGTTTTTAGTAAATGTTTATATAAGAATCGTTGTGTTTTGATTAAGTTTGATTTGAGGTTATTGATTAACATTCTATTTTAATTTGATGTTGTTTACAAGTTAATAAGTTTAAGGTTTGGTTTGGTTAAATGTTTTCACAAATGTATACATATAGCTATTTTACGTAAAAACTAGTTTTTATAGTTGATAGTTGCTTACTGAGATTTTTGTCTCATATTTTCAAATGTTTTAATGTTTTTAGGCGAAGAAGTATGAGGTATTAAGGGAAGTGTTCGACACTAGGGCGAGGATTGGATACGGCCACGATTGTCCAAGTCGTCTTCTAGGGTATTGCATACCATTTTGTACATGTAGATATAGGCGTTTTTTTTGTGCTTGTGAATATGTAGGAACTTACGTCGCCCATTTTGAATCGAATATAAAGTTGTGGTATGCCGGATTTTGGTTTGAATGTCCAAGTATGGTGTAAATTTGTGAGATTAGGCAAATTAAAAGTTAACAAGTTAGAATTGGAGTAATTTTCTATGTTTCGAACTCGTTTTGGTAAAACACACGAGAAAAGGATTCGGAATTGGAAATTATAAATGATTTCGACCTTTTACAAATGTAAAAGTATATGTAGAAAATGTTTTTAAGTTCAAACATGATTTGTAATTCTTAACATTTGATTGTGAGATGTTACTTCCGACTCGTTCACGTCTGTGGTAACGTCTCACTGTCATATCCGATTCTATTTTGGATCGGGTTTGACATTAACTATCACTTGTTCTTTGGCCAGTTTTAACATGTAATATCGTGTTATCCGTAATAACATTTTATTATTCTCATTTTGAATTTGTTTCACAACCATTTTGTAGTCCCCGAACATTTCGTCTTAGCATATTGAAAGATCTACGATGTACAAGAGAAACACCCAAGGAACATAAATCATCAGTAAGCATTTCTGATTCTGCAAACCTATAAGACCATTCACGTTTCAAACCATAATAATACTCGTGTGGATCACTTATATGACAATTTTGATAGTCATCATTGAATGGTTCCAACAACCATTTAATAGTTCGGGTTATCATCGCTCTCCACCTTAACATCAAATAATATGTATATAATGTTAGAACATATTTAAATCGTACCAAACAAAATGTTTAAATTGCAACTAAAACATTCTCACTAAATCAAACTCATAAATTGATAATAAAATCACACTCCAAATGGTTTAAATTGCAACAAAAAAATTGAACAAAACATGCATGGATTTTTGTCATATTTCCTCATCTGAAATTTATATATCAGATCTATTCTTTGGATTAGTTGCAAAACTCATGAATAAATGTGCTTCATTTATATCACCATCTTTACCATACTTGCTTGCAAGGTTTCTCATCAAATTCGATTGAATCAGATCTTAGTACGGTTATTTTCTTCCCGTATTCTATGAAGAGCTAAGTGGAGTTCATTACTGTTAATGCGTAGGGGTGGCAACGGGCCGGGCGGGGCGGTTTTGCATCCCCCATTCCGCCCCCAATATTTTCGGGGGCAGTTTCGAAGAATCCCTAAAAAATATTCGGGGATTTTTTGGCACCCACACCCACCCGCACGGTTCCCCATGGGTTTCCGTGAATCCCCAATCCCCAAATAAAATTTTGGAGAAAATTCAAATTTAAAAAATGATCCAATCCCCAAATTTAAAATTCCTCACGTGTTACTGGTATAAACTAGTACCAATTGGTTTACAACTTGTTTATACCAGCTGTTACTGGTTTATACTAGTAACAACTTAAACATATATCATAGATATGAAGAAACAATAGAATAGAATAGATAGATAGGTTTTTTTTTAATTAAAGTATTGAATCTTTTTAATAATTTAAACTAAATTAAATTGTTGTAGATGTATGTAGATAATAGTATTAGTTAACTTATCACAATATTGATTATTTTTTTAATCATATTTAAATACTAATTATCTTAGATGTATATATATTTTTGTTTTTTTATTTGGGGATTTTGCTGGGATTTTACGGTCGGTTTCTCGGGGACGGTTTGCGGATCCCCGCGGTTCAGGGATAGTAACATCCACCCCCGCCCAATTTTAATGTTTGGGGCTAAAATTTCCCCCGCCCCAGTCCCCACACCCAAAATTTTCGGTTTTTCATCGGCCCCGTCGGTCCGGATCCCCATAATTTTCGTTTTTCCCCTGCCCCATTGCCACTCCTATTAGTGCGTGGCATATGAATGGATTTAAAACATGGTTTTCGAACCCCTCATGTTGTTGCATCTCCATGTAAAACCTCATACTCATTTACTCGATACTTTCATTCTTGTTGCATGGTACGCATAACATGTTCCACATTATGTTGTCTTGGATCAAAAGGATATGCAAAATCATCATCAAATGCCCACTTTCATCCCATCCAACGATATATATCACTAGGAGTATATGTTATCGGCATATTCAACAAATCTATAAAGAGATTACAACATATCCTAATTTAAATAAGAACAATTTCAACATATGATCATTTATTATTCATAATATATAAGTCTTCATCATTAATAGTAGATAAACCCGAGGCAAACAAGATTAGACATGAATAGTATCAACATGTCCTAATGATGAAATGTCGTATAACAACAACGAGGCAAACAATAGGGTAAATAAGCTTAAAAGCCTTCATCACTATCAGAAGATAAATTTGATGTTATAATTGATGGTTCAAGAGTTGTGACTTCTTCGTCATTTAATTTAGTGGATCTCCATAACATCAATTTCACATTGCAATTGTTTTTTCACGATCAATATTTCTTGAAGTGTTTGCCTCGACAACATTGATGATTTGACTTTCGGTCTAGGTAAATTGTGACATACACAATATGCTTCAAGCTCGTATTTAACTTCCCATAATCTCATCCATCCAAGTGGTATATACTCATTAACTATGCAATATGCAGGAACATCTGTAGTGTGATATCCTTCAAAAATATGATCTGCATTGATGGGCCTCATCCAATATGAAATTCGAATAGAAAATTGTCTTTTTCTACCGTATCATGTTTCACACGAGGGATCAACGTACTTATCGAGTATCTCTCTGTTATTGAAATGAGTGTTTAGCCTATTTTCCATAACCTATTTCCATAAAAGCACAAATTGATGAATAGAACAAAATAGCATTCTTAATTAGGAGCTAATACACATACAATAAAAGAGCAATAAAATTCTTAATTTGGAGTTAATACACGTATTAGAAAACTATTGTTAAGTGAACAACATACTTTGCAATTAGATCTTTGACTATCAACTAGGCAAACTAGAAGTACTAGTCTTGTTAACACATGTCTTTTTATTGTGTCCACCTTTTCCACTTATACTACATGAATAAGTTGTTGTTACTTTCTCTCTCGCATATGTTTCATTTCTAATTATGCTTGACTTTGGCCTTCCTTTCTTCTTCGTAGCATCTGGATTCATAATCAGCTTTGCAGTTGGAAACTCGGGCCAATAATCTTGGCGTGCATTGGTTGAAATGAATGGTTGCACACTTCTAAATTCTCCTCCAATAAGTATTTGTCAACATGCTTCCAAAAATCAATATGGAGATTCTTGCCACATGCAATTGTATGAGAATATGGGTATCAAAAGATATTGAATTTGATACATGTACACTCCTTCGGGTGCAAGTTAACAATTTGGGAATCGAAATAACACTCGGAACAGCCTTAAATGCATTGTACGTCGTATTTATATAGGAAGCTTGCACGTGGTTACCGGCCACTTCCTCCTCAAATTAACTCCTCATAGCATAATTGAGGAAATTATTTGACGGATCATATGAATTATGACACATGTCAGTAATGTTTTTTGGACCCTAGCCATCCCAAGTAGAAGCATTTGAACATGATTATCATCATCAGTTGTGTTCGCCATGATGATCTTAATCCGTCATTATTCACAATTGTGAACCTCTCAAATTCAACATACATCTCAACATTTTGATAACCTTGAATATAACTCAAGTTATCATAAATGAGTCTAAGATCATCGTCATCACATATGAAAAAATATGAAAAGTTCATTGATGATCCTCCGCACATAGGAGACTTATACACAATCCGCGTCAACTTTTCATCTTCATCCAATCCTATTGCTTTGGATATTCGAGACACTAGTGCAACATATGACGACCTATTACTAAATTTTAAACGTTTGTTCCTTACCATATTACTTGAAGTATCATATTCAAAACCGGAAGAATAAATATTTAACTTTCCACCCCAATAAATGATGTACGAGATATAATCAGACATTATATTGTACTTATATATATCAGTAAGGGTTAATACACATATTTGCCTTTGTGTTTTCTCGGAAAAATAGATTTGCCCTTAAATCAAATAAACCCACAAAACTATCCCTGAATTTTTCACAAACCTACAATTTTACCCTAATCTAACAGAGCTGTTAAACGACGTTCACATCAAACCTGCTTGTCTCCAGAAAAACTTCAGAAAAGAACAACCAATCACAAACAGAAAAAAAATATGCACATTCAATTTCGATTAAAAGCAAGTTAGAAGAACAGATTGGTCAAAATTCATTTTCATAAAAGCTCAATCAACCTAATAAAACGGCGTCTAAACCTCATAATTAATCCAAAAGCAATAGCAATAGAAAACAATAAGAAACCAAATGAATTTTGATTGTCGTCATCCAATTCTTTTGGAGACAAGAAGGTTTGATGTCATCGCCGTTTAGCAGCTTCGTCAGAATTGCAGGTTTATGGAAAATTCAGGGATAGTTTTGTGGGTTTATTTGATTTAAGGGCAAATCTGTTTTTTCGCGAAAACACAGGGGCAAATATGTGTATTAACCCTATCAGTAATAAAAAATCTAATTACACAAGCAAAAATATCTACTTTATACTAATAATAAACTAAAAACACTTTCAAATTACAATATCTACTTCATACCAATAATAAATTAAAAACACTTTCTACATATACAAATAAAAATATAAACTATATAAGTTATACAAGTAACTAACCTCAAATAACGCCGCAATTTAGAATATTTAACGTTAGTAACTGCAATAAATCACAAAACACGTCACTTTTTAAAATTATAGCATAAAATTATAACTAGGTATATAGATAAAAAAAAATTCATTATAGGATATATACATACACAAATATAAAAATAGATTTAGGTATATAATATAAATCAAGCTTCCTAACATTTTTTATACCATTTTAAATCTAATTTCTAACATTTTTCTACAAAGCATAAAATATCAATTACTAAATATCAATTACTTTACATATACTAATTTCTTATATTTTTTATACCATTTTAAAATATTAATTACTATAGTTTTGTTTAACTAACATTTTTACAACATTATAATCATAAAAAAATTAAATAATACATCACAACACACATCACTTTTTTAAATTATAGCATATATAAAATTATAATTAGGTATATAGATAAAAATCTGAATATATATACACAAATATATAAATATATTTAGGTATATAATATAAATCAAGATTTTTAACATTTTTTAATACCATTTTAAATCTAATTTCTAACATTTTTTTACACCATTTTAAAATATTCATTACTACAATTTTGTTTAACTAATATTTTTATATTATTATTAGAGTTTATAAGCGTAATTATAAAAAAAAATTGAGAGATTTCCTAACAAGTTAGAGTTTATATTAAAAACTATGGAAAAGTACAAAAGTAAATTCTGTGGTTTGGGCTATTTTCAAACATAAACTATATGGTTTAAAAGTTTGCAAGGATGTATCTTGTGGTACGTTCCGTTAGCAAAAGCAGTAAAAAATACTAACGGTGTTAGAAATAGGTGACGTGGCAAATTGGGTCAAAAATTCGAAAGGATATTTTAGTCTTTTACTTATTTATTTAGAATTAAATTTTTCTTTTTTCACAACTAATCTTTTTTTGACACCTCACACCTCACACCTCACATCTCCCAATCTCTCTTCATTTCATAGTAATTGAGTTTGAAATCACAATCTAGTTATCCCATAACATTTAATCAAACCATAACAAAGTAACCAATCAATCATCTCAAGGGTAAATTTCATCAATGGTGTACAAGCTTTGACCCATTTCACACATTGATGTACAACCTTCAATTTGTCTCACTAATATATACGAACTTATAGGTCACCTCCCACTTTGGTGTATGGCCGGTTAAAATGACCGGTCAACGCTAGTCAACGCGCCACGTCATTTTTTATCTCTCCCATTTAAAAATGTGGGATCCCTAAAATTGAAATATCTAATATGCCCTTATTTCTCTTCTCTCTCCATAATTAATCTTTTCTCTCAAACTTCATTTAACTAAAGTGTAGGGATTTTTGTGAGATCCACGTGAATCTCACAAAACAATTGTCATAGAAGTTTTCTGTATGTTCTTCACCATCCATGAATCTGATTCCTTTATATTCTTTTGATTTAATTAATGTTTCTTTTTCTTTTTATATAAATGTTATTTTTTCAATTTTTCTGGAAACCAATTCAAACAATTCTTTCTTTATCCATAACATTGATCAACAACTAAAATGAGATTAGGAATTTTAATAGATATCATACAAGATCTAAGAAAGAAAGAGGTGGTTTTACATCAAAGTAGCCGACCCATATTTCATGGATATATAAGATATGAGTAAGAAAGATCTGGGCATACAAGAGTAGTCGACCCATATTTCAGGGATATATAAAATTTTCTACATGTTGGAACAGATCCTTCCTAGTTTCATTTCTAGAAGATTTTTTTTTTTGAAAAAAGATGGAGGGTTCTTCTGATACTAAAGCAAAATCGATTTCAAAATTAAAAGAGAACTTGAAATAGGATGTCAGAGAGAAATGGAAACTGAGAACTCGAAATGTTCCGGTAAGTAAAATCGACAAATTTGTTCTTCAAAGCCCAGATTTGTTCTTCAAAATGGACAATAGAGAGATGAGTTAGAGAGATAGCGGAAGAGAGAGAAGTTGGAGGAGGAAGAAAGTATGTTAATTAGTGGAAAAGAAAATGGTGTAAAAGTAATTTTTAATTGGGGTTTCACAATTCATATTTTTAGTTAATTAGGAGGGAAAAACAATAGAGGTATTTTAGATATTTCAATCTTAGGGGTCCCATTTTTTTAAAAAATGGGAGAGATGGAAAAATGATGATGTGGTGTGTTGACCGGCGTTGACCGGTCATTTTAACCAGCCATACACCAAAGTGGGAAGTCACATATAAGTTCGTACATATTAGTGAGACAAATTGAAGGTTGTACACTAAAGTGTGAAATGGGTCAAAGGTTGTATACCATTGATGAAATTTACCAATCATCTCAACAAAAAAAGGAAGGAATAAACCCATGAAATATACCTACTAAAAATAAAGCAGAAGTAGATTTTGCGGAAAAGGAATCGAAACAAAAATGGTAGTTTTATTAATAACAAAATACTTTTGACTCTCTTCAATAGAAATTGCAGCTAGCATGTCAATTTATGTTATAGAAATTCAATGGGTAAAAGAAAAACACTTGTAAGCGACCAAAAAATGGCAGATTTATCAATAACAAAATTGTTTTCGTTCAACCCATTCTGTTGTGTGCAAGGCTTTTTTCTTTCATATCCAGTTCACGATTTCCTATAGTGCACGCATAAGAGATAATTGGTCTTATAAAATAAATAGAATTACGTTTCTAGCACTAGAAAGAAGAAGAATTTCAAAACCAATAAAGAACCTAGAGACAATAGTGCGGACGATAGTGATGAATGGACGATGGTGACGAACGAGGGAAGAAATCAGAGTAGAGAGAAGATGAATGAACATAAAAAATTCACTAAGAGAAAACGAAGAGAAGACGGAGAAATCAGTGGAAAGTTGAATTATGAAATAAAAGAAAGATTGTGATAAAATAAGAAAAAGAAAGGAAAGTTCTCTTTGCTGTTTCTTTTTCTAACAGTACCTATGTCACATCAAAGGACCTTTTGATGTACCAAAGATACATAGTTTTTTTTTTGTAAGACTAGACGTTTTAGAAAGTAGACATCCAAAGAAATGTGGAAAGTACTTGTGGGGCCCCAAAGGATCGGTATAGAAGAAAGAATGAGCTTTGGAAGTTGAGTGAGAAAAAAGTGCAAAATTAATTGGCTAGATGCTAAATTTGCTCTAACCTAACTTAACTAACTCCTAACTTGTAGGGTTAGTAGTTAGTTAGTGGAGCATAGTGGGGCTCGATAGGGGTGTTGAAACACAATTTTCACATTGATTTTGATTATGACAAAAATATTAAATTAAATTAATATCTCCATAGTTAATAACAAATTAAAATTAAATGTTGATTTATTTATACTAATGTGTTTGTTGAAGTGTTTGATGATTTAAGCTTAAGTTGAAAGAGTTTATAAAAGGCCTTAAGCCTTAAGTCCAAGCCCATTTTACAAAGGCTTGTGGATCAAGCTTCAGCCTAACAGGAAGAAGGATCCATAAGTTTGTCTAGCTGTCTCAAAGACAAAATCAATCCGGAAGACAAGATCAACCACGCTTGACAAGATCAAGAGTTGACTTCTGCGCAACTGACAACGCCTTACCAGATAAGGAAAGATTCAGAACAAACAGACGGCTTATCTCCTGGTCAACCTAAGAACTTTGCCTGATTTGGTTAGACGAACCAGTCTGTCTTCGACCAACTCTGGAGCACAGCGTGTAACGTCCGTGTCCAAAAATTTAAAGTATTTTATACTCAAAATTAGATTATGTGATATATAATTATAGTATTATATTTAATTTAATATTTTTAATGGATAAGTTTTATAAAATGTTATAAACTAAAGGGATCTTTTAGATAATTATTAAATATACATATTTAATATGGAAAAAATTACGAAAAAAATAGATTAATCTATATCAAATCTTATTAATTAAATGTTATGTAATGAAAGTTTAATATTAAAATAAAACCACCATATATGTATAAGATTATGAAGTGAATTTAAATACTATTTTATATATAATACCTCATTATAATTGGTATTGTTAAAAAAATATAAAATAATAAAAGTTAAATAATAGAGTGACACTTAATGATACATGTGTTGGTAGCAAATTGATTTAAGGAGACATTTGTTGATTTAACAAAAAAAGTGTCATTCTTTAAAAAAACATTTGTCGTGCATAAATCTTATTTCTTTTAAAAATGTGCAAGGATTTAATATATAGGTATAGAGATAGCTACCAATGGAAAGGGAGGAAGAGTTCTTAAGAAAAAAAAAACCAAGAAGAAGAAGAAGAAGAAAAGGGAGTCTAAGAGTGAAAATACAAAAGGTAGAATAAAGAGTAAACATAGGAATGGAAAATAATGGAGGAAATTAAGGATAAAAGAATAGTGATCCTGAGTAAAAGCAATGATTTTTCGTGTGGACCGATTAGAATTTGCAATCTTTACGTTTATAAGCGTGACGTGAATCCGCAGCTGTTAATGGATCACAACGACGAATTTTCGGTGGCCGACGACGATATTTCGGTAACTGTATTTAAGACTGAAATTAATTTTATAATGTTTTAGTTAGTATTTTGAGTAAGTTTGGCTACGGAAGTTTTGTCTAATTTTAATAGATTTATTTAGCGTCTATGAATTATCGATAAAATATAAATTTTAGAACAGTAGTCATGTAGATTTAATAACGTGAAATTCAGTATTAATGGACTCTTAGTAGTGTCACGAGTTTAAAGGTATAATCAGTCTAAATTAACTACGTCGGTCTAAAATAACTATACCAGTGTGAGTTGCACAATACTATTTCGGTGATAATCCAAAAATAATCCAATAAGAATATTTGGATTATTTTGGATTCTATCAATAAAATACTTTAAACAACTTTAATAGTTAGAATTAAAATACCTTGAAATAGAAGGACTATGTCAAACCCGATCCAAAATAGAATCGGATATGACAGTGAGACATTACCACAGACGTGAACGAGTCGGAAGTAATATCTCACAATCAAATGTTAAGAAATACAAATCTTATTTGAACTTAAAAACATTTTCATAACATACTTTTACATTTGTAAAAGGTCGAAAATCACTAATAATATCCAATTACGAATCCTTTTCTCGTGCGTTTTACCAAAACGAGTTTGAAACATAGAAAATGACTCCAATTCTAACATGTTAACTTTTAAATTGCCTAACCACACAAATTAACACCATCATTGAACAATTCAAACCAAAATCCTTTATCACACAACTTCATATTCGTTTCAAAATGGGCAACGTAAGTTCCTACATATTCAAAAGCACAAAAACACGCCTATATCTACATGTACAAAATGGTATGCAATACCCTAGAAGCCGACTTGGACAATCGTGGCCGTATCCAATCCTCGCCCTAGTGTCGAACACTTCACTCAGTACCTTGTACTTCTTCGCCTAAAAACATTAAAACATTTAAAAATATGAGGCAAAAATCTCAGTAAGCAACTATCAACTATAGAAACTAGTTTTTACGTAAAATAGCTATATGTATACATTTGTGAAAACATTTAACCAAACCAAACCTTAAACTTATTAACTTGTAAACAACATCGAATTAAAACGGAATTTTAATCAATAATCTCAAATCAAACTTAATCAAAATGTAATGATTCTTATATAAACGTTTATTAAAAACCAAAGTTCGAATCAAATTCAACATTGTTGTATCCATAACCGAGTATCCCCTCGTAAATCGATCCACAACATGTAAACATAATCGAGACGTCTCTTTAACCATGCCTAATCCCGTATTGGTCTTACCCAACACTTCGCTGCCAATACCCGATTAGGTCTTTAGACTGTGTACACAGGCCATGTTCCTCACTGAACATGGTCTTCAAATATCAAACCACCCGTCCGGACTACTCCTGATGGATACAAACTTTACCCAAAATCCAACCAAACTTCAATTGTATACATTTTCTCATCAAATAGATCAAACTTTACTTCAATCATCAATAAATCGAAATCCAACGTCTACTGAACCAAAATATCAATTGAACCCCTGAAGAAACCCAATTTAACACTAATTGACCAAAATATCATTAAAACCCTTAAAGAAATCCAATTGAACATTAATTGAACCAAAACAACATTAAAACCCTTAAAGAAATTCAAATTAACATTAATTGAACCCAAATAGCACTTAAACCCTTAAGAAAACCAATACAACATCAATTGAACCAAATATCCCTTAAGAAAACCAATTCAACATCAATTGAAGCAAATAATAATCAAGCTCTTAAGAAAACCAATTCAACATCAAGGTATGAATCAAAATAGTCTAAAATTACCATTGTGAACTCATTTCCTTCAAACTTGAACACAAACTCAAATCAACAACTAATACTCAAATCATTTCTAAGAAAACCCTTAGGAAATAAATTCATGAAAATTTATAGCTCAATATACATATATTTATACATGCAAATCAAAAACTAGTTGATAGTTACTTACCTTAGCCTAATTTGAGAACAACACCACCAAAACCCTAAATCTGTCCCAAATATGCCTAGCCCGTATTCATTGTACACTACTCCAAATCACAATCCCTGCGGTCAGAAGTTGCTTTTATGTGTCTAGAGACTCCAGTTTAAAGTTGAGGTGATTTGGACGGTTAGATCTCCAGCAACACCCAAAACGGTGGAGCTGCCCTGTTTTGGTGGGTGGTGGAAGGTGGAGAGAGAATGGAGGAGAAAGATGTAGAAGCTTATCCTTGTGATCTAAAATGATCACAATGCTAAAAATAAGGCTTATATAGCCCACTATATTAATTATAAAATATCATTTTTGGTCCCTCAAAATCCAATTTCTTTTTAAAATTCACTCTAAACTTATAATTACTTTTAAAGATATGCAATTACCCTCTAAACTATACCCGTAACATCCAATTAATCGAACAATCCTAAAACGAATATAATATAACTTAGGGTTCGAGATATAATAAATAAAAAATTAAGGACATGGACATGACGGACTAATACTGATATTTACCAAGTAGAGTCAGTATAAAGTCGAATATAAAATTTGTACCAAAATTTGAATATAAAATTAGTCCAAGTAACTTATCCTAATATAACGAGTCTAACTTATCACACCCGACCCTTAAACGACCTCAATCGGCATCGGACGTGAAATAGAAAGATCACAATCAACACTTAGTAGTCTTCAAATTGTCCAAATATTATAAATATCACTTTTATAGGCATTCCTCTTAAATGTATATTCTAAATAAATCAATATTCCTGCTACATTATTCATTCAAGAACCTCAACATATTTATCAACTCTCCATCATATTACAATTGAAATACTAAGGTTTTAATAATAATTCTAACGATAAGCAATAACTTCCAATCCTCGCCTAATCAGTCGGTAATCTTCTCTATATCTTGTACTTTCTCACCTAAAAACATTAAAACATTTAAAAAGATGAGAGAAAAATCTCAGTAAGTAATTATCAACTACATAAAGTACTTATACTCAATATATATATATAGTTTAATTTTCAAAATGCATCATATAAATTCATATTCTTAAAAATGAACACTTTAAGGATTGAACCATAATAAAATACTCAAAATAGTACTTTTAACCAAATATGCACTTTAAAATATCATAAGCTTGTTATAAGTATTATTTCTCAAATATCACACATTGTAAAACTGTATTAAAATATTTAATACACAACTTGCATTCAAAATAGCTATATATATTTATTTGTTTAAAATCTCAACTAAACAAAATCAATAGGTTTGCAATTAACTATTTACTCAAATCAACCGTAAATCAATAGTTACTTCATAAACCGTATATCAATAATACTTCACAAATCGTATCTCGATAAACACAACACAAATTGTATCTCAATAAATATTTCATCAACTGTATATCAATAAAATACTTCACAAATCGTATATCAATAAATCATTCACAATTCGTATCTCAATAAATACTTCATAAACTGTATTTCAATAAATATTTCGTAAACCGTATCCATCCGAGAGATAATCCCCGTATGTATCAATCCCCACAATATAATAGAATCGAGATATCTCATAATTTGCCTATCCCGCATGGTCTTACTCAACGCTTCTTTGCCATACTCGATAGGTCTTTCAACTGTGTACACAGACCGTATTTCTCATTAAATACGGACTTTAATAAAAAAACCCGCCTATCTGGATTACTCTTGATGGATACTAAAAATATTATATCATAAAATTATAACATGCTCAAATCTCTTTTCACAATCAAATTTCATAATTATTTCATAACCATAAACCATTTGGCCTCCACAAAAGAACCACAATTATTCAAAAACTCTTTAAAAATTGCTCAAAATACAAAGTCATTTAAAATCAAATACTCCTTTAATATAACTAAAATCAGAAGTATATATATATATATATATATATATATATATATATATATATATATATATATATATATATATATATATATAACTCATAAATCAACATCATAAAGTTTTCTCGATACCTTTACTCAATCAATTTCCAAAATATTAAATCATACTTCATTATTGAACTAAAATCACCAATAAATAATTTATTGATATATTTATCAATAATGACTTCAATTTCTTAAAACTAAAGACATAAAATCATCATATATAGACTTTATTTCAATAAATCATAATTTCATCAAAATTAATATTTTAACAACCTTTAATTAAAACTCAAATTTACTTTAAGAAATAAATTTATAGAAAACCACTCATTTACTTTTCAAAATATCAAATCTTACACAAATATTAATTAAATATACTAAGTTCATCAAAACCAAACTCAAATCATGTATACATAAACATATATTATACGTTGAAATTGACATGCAAATACATATATAATTACTTGAACTTAACTTTAAGCTCATGTTAAGAACTAATTCATAAAAACTCCAATTAATCAAATGCATGTCAAAAATTTCAACAAAAATTTGATTTTCTGGAAAATATAGAGTTATATATACATAAAAACTCAAAAGGGTAGTTGATAATTACTTACTTTAGCACTAATTGAGAGAAAAACACATTAAAACCTCAAATTTTCCCCTCTAATCTGCTTAGAACGAATCCATCATAGAAATTACCAAATACAAATCACACCAACACAATGTGTATTAGGATGTCTAGAAGCTACTGTAAAAAAAATGAGCTCGATCTGACGGTTCAATCTCTAGATATCAAGGTATGATTGAAACTAGGTAATTTGAGTTAATGGAAGAACAAATGAGAAGAATGGGAGAAGAATGGCTATGGATATAGTTTTGGTTTTGGGGAACCAATTAAAGTATTATGGAACACGAAATGCAGGTCTCAAATTGTGGGATTTGTGTTCCTAATGAGGGAAAATATCCATTTGGTCCCTCTAAACTTTAACTTCTTTTAAAATTTACCTTAAACTTTTAATTTTACACTTAAAACATGAAATTAACCTCCAAACTATATTCATAATACCCAATTAATTCATCAAATAATAAATAATTATGATATAACCTTATATTAGGGTATAATAACTAAAATTAGGGACACGAATGTGACATAACTGAACCTTCGATCGAAATTAATGTTGTCCGTTTAAATGGTCAAAATTCGAATATTTATAGATTTAGACAATTACAACGAATTTGAGGATAAAAATTAGTACGAATAGACTTATAACAATATAATGAGTCTAACGGTATATTCGGTCTAAAATAGCTATTCCGGTGACAGATAAAAATAAGTTTCAGTTTTAAATGATTTAAGTGGTTTTGAATACTTTTTATTAAATTGTTTAAGATATATTATTTAAAATATTTTTATACTTTTGATTTTGATTATTTGAAAAATAATTATTTATTATCGTGGTATTTCGGAAATTTGGCCGAGGAAATGAATTTGATGATCTTATGCGAATTGTTTTTGGATTGAGAAAGTTATTGCGATTGTTGTTATTATTTTGGATTGAAGTCCAAATATGATTTTCATGAGTTGTGATATTTTGAAAGATAGATAAAATGGGTTTGTCCATCTAGAATTGCCCGGGGTAGGGGTTGTAATTTTAAGACCATACCTAAGGGCGGTATGGCCAGAGTGCACAGCTGGTAGTCCTAACGTTAGGCAAGGCGAGATATGAATGAGATATCTCGATTATTGATATGATTGATGTTATGATAAGCTACACGGGTGGAATTCGAGGATAGACACACACACAAATTTTGTATTACGTTTTGAAAATGCTTGATGATTTGAATTATAATGTTTTACGTTGATTGATTACGAATTGGTTGTGAAAGCAATTTATTTGATTACGAGTTGGTTTGATTACGAGTTGGTTTGATAAACGTTTATTTGATTACGGAATTGGTTTGATAAAACATTTATTCGTTCATGGGTTAGTTTGATAAAACGATTATTTAATTAGATTCGTTTTGATAAAATGATATATATATATATATATATATATATATATATAATGATATATAGTAATAAAGTGTAATATATAGTTAAATGATTAGTGTGTCGGTCAACATATTAGTTAATTAAGAGAACTACCTAAATTAAGAGAACTGCCTAAAATAGGTAGAACTACGTGGCTTTGATTCTCGACTTAAAGATTCAAAGATATTCGGGATACGTAGGAAGCTTGATAGAATAATCAAGTCCAAGCCAAATAAATAAATAAAACTTTAGGTAGTTCAAATAAATTTTTAACTATGAAGGAAATACGTTTGGGTTTGAGACTGTTAGAAGTTCGTTGCCCTATTTTACGTTCATACCCGATGTCGTTTTGGGTCGAGTGTGACACAGCGCAACAGACAAAACCAACGGTAAAAGATAGAAGATTATTGGCTGTTGACACTGGCCTCTGAGGAGTGAAAACTGTTGAAACACCTTTCCACATAATTTTGATTTGACAAAATTGTTTAAGTATAATTGAAATACATATTCTAAACACACTAAGTTTAAATGCTTTGATTTATTCTACTAATGTGTTTGTTCAATGTTGAGTTAAATTGTTTATAAGACACAAGAATTAAAAGGCCCAAGCCCAATACAAGTGTCAAAGCCCAAGTCAAACAACTCAGTACAAGTCGGCCCGCGTTTGTCAAAACGTTGTCGTCTTGGACAAAACGCAACTCAGCGTAAGAAGGATCTAGAAGACCTTCGGGAACAACTTCAAGATGAAGCTGCTGAGTAGACTCGACAAACGTACAAGACAGCAGCTGGCTAAGGAAAACTTCCAGACAAAGTATTTCCTCTTTGGGTAAAGATCAGACGACACAGTATGCTGTCCAGTTGACTTTACCATAAAAGGAGAGACAGTCTGCTGAGCTGACCGAAAACAGAAGATACACAAATCTGATTGGACGAGAGCTCTGAGCAAGTCAGGATGACAACGACAGGAAGCCGTTTCCCTCCAACGGTTATTTCGAAATTCGAAATAACCGATGCCCAGATGTCTCTATAAATAGAGTGCCATCAGAAGCTTTCAACACACAGAACTTGATCAAGCCATTACGCTGACCAAATCTCTACGCAAAGTTCTGCAAGCAAAAAGCAAAGCAATCTTACACTACATTCAATATCTTTTGTGTAAAAGTCTAGAGTGATTATTCAATCATCTATGGTGTCTTAGCAAATCATTGTTTAGGACAAACACTTATCATTTCTAGAGATTAGAAAGGAGAGGCTGAGTACTCGGTTATAGTACTCAGCAAGAGATTAGGATTGAGTAGAGGTATAGAGGAAGGTACTCTTGTTATACTCAGTTGCTAAGATTATAAAAGGTTTGAGGCTCTACCTTTAAAGAGCTCAGTAGAGGATTTGAAATCTCGGAACGTGTTCCGGGGACAGGACGTAGGCTTAGAAGAAGCTGAACCTGGATAAATCTGCTGAGTAATGTATTTCTTACCTTAAACTCCTTATATATATTGCTTGCTTAAATAACCAAAACTGACCAAGTAAAAAGGTCAAGCTGAGTTGTGTGCATCGAACATCTGAGCTCAGGAATAGACTTTAAATGCTATCTCCTGACTCAAGTCAAGAAACTGACCTAGTCACCAGTTGACTAAGCCAGTATCTTACTGATCACTCAGCGCCGCTGTTAAAACCTTTTCTCTTAAGAAAAGAAGTTTGCCCAAAATTAAGAAAAAGTTTAAATAGTTCCTAACCCCCCCTTGGAACTATACTTGCACTGTTATAAGGGACCAACAAGTGGTATCAGAGCCTCAAAGCTCTCTATAAAAGGTCTAACAACCTTTAGCTGATCCCTACTATGGGCGAAAACAGTACTCGGTTTCTCCCAGGAAACCAAACAACTCAGATACTGCCTGAGGGGTTGTCCATCACTCGGCCTCCCCTATTCTTCGGGTCTAACTATACCTTCTGGAAGAATAGGATGAAAAACTTCATTCAGGCTACAAACATGAGTGCCTGGCTATCTATAGTTCAAGGCCCATTTGTACCTGTCGAAGTTGTGGCTGGCCAAACAGTTTTAAAAGCTGAGGCCAAATGGACAGAGGATGATCTTAAGAAGCTTCAAAATCACGCTTCGGCTATCAATATGCTTCACTGTGCGCTCGATGCTGCAAAATATAATAAAATCTCAGGTTGTGAGTCGGCGCAAGAGATCTGGAAAAAGCTAGAAGTCACCTACGAGGGAACCAATAAAGTAAAGGAGTCCAAGGTGAATCAGTAGATGAGATTGTACGAGCTGTTCGAGATGAACTATGATGAGGGCATCTCAGACATGAATGCAAGGTTTACCAACATCATTAATGAGCTCAAGAGACTTGGGAAAATCTTCACTGAGGAAGAACAAGTCAAAAAGATACTCAGGAGTTTTCCTAAAGACTGACAAGCAAAGAAGACAGTTGTTGAGGAAGCTCAGGATTTAACCATCTACAAATATGACGAACTCATCGGCTCGTTGCTGACCCATGAGATATCTATGAAAAACTTCGAGGTGAAGGAAAAATCTGAAGACAAGAAGCAGAAATCTCTTGTCATAAAAGCTGACTCCACTGACGGGAGCTCAACTGATGATGAGGAGATGGCTATGTTCACAAGGAAGATGAAAAGGCTGTTCAGGAAGAATGACAAATATTCTAAGAAGCCTTACAGAAAGTTTGATAAGTATAAGGCTGACTCAAGCGACAGCAAATACAAAAAGGACAGCTCAAAGCCCATTACATGCTTTGAGTGCCATCAAACCGGCCATATTAAGTCAAGCTGCCCCACACTGAGGAAAGACAAGAAGAGCGGCAAAAAGGCAATGGTGGCTACATGGAGCGACGGTGATGAGTCTTCATCTACAGAAACTGAGGCCACCGAGTCAGTGAAGATATGCTTCATGGCTGACGAACTTGCTGAGCCGTGCGGTTCTGAGCATGCTGACCTATCCGTCGCATCAGATGATGAGGAGCAATCAAATGAGGTAATTACTCTTCCCCAGCTCAGAAACAATATGGTTAATGCCCTGAGGGATCTCTACACACTTGTCAAGAAGTGTAATAAGAAAGTTAGAGCACTCAGCAGGCGCTGTGACGAAGTGGAAGAGGTCAAACTGAGTGACCTCAGATTCCTTCTTCAGGACAATTCAACTCTGCATGATAACATGAAGATCATACATGAGTCTGTCTCTGAAGTCCAATCAGTTTCAAAGAAACTGAGAAAGGACGTCACAACTATCCAGAACCAACTAATGGTTCCAAATAAAAGAAACATTCCTCTGAGAACTCAGTACTAAGGTACTCAGCAGAGATGGTATCCCCAGCGAAAAGTCCAGTGTGACTTTTGTGGGAAGAAAGGACACACCACTAAGGTGTGCTGGCACGCTCAGCACTGGGGTGCTGACAAGTCAGTGAAATATCCTAAACAGAAGGTCAGCTGTGACTTCTGAGGAAAGAATGGCCATACTGTCCAAGTATGTCGCCATAAAATAAAATATGATGCTTTACCTATTGCACCTAACAAGAAAGGACCCAAAAAGAATTGGGTACCTAAAAGTAACTAGTTACAATGCAGGTAAGCCTGAGATGTGCCGAGAAGTCAAAGATGTGGTATATTGACAGCGCATGCTCGAGGCATATGACTGGTGATGAAACTTAGTTCATCACATTTGAGCGTAAACGAGGAGGAAGTGTAAGTTTTGGAGACAACAAGAAGGGTAAGATAGTAGGGTCAGGAACCATTGGAGGTAATCCTACTATTGAATCTGTCTCCCTAGTTAGCGGACTCAAATATAACTTACTCAGTGTAGCTCAGCTATGTGACAATGGGAGAAAAGTTATATTTGATGCTACTGGATGTAAAATATACGAGGGTAAAACAAATGAGTTAATCTTAACTGCCCCTCGCATAGATAATGTCTTTATGCTAGACTTAGAGAAAAAGTTTTCAAAAACTGTGTGCTTAGTAACAAAGGAAGAGAATTCCTGGCTATAGCACATGAGACTTGGTCATGTAAGCATGGACCTCCTGGCCAAACTAGCAAGAAAGCAATTGGTTGAGGGACTGCCTGAACTTAAATTTGAAAAAGATCAATTATGCCACGCTTGCCAAGCTGGAAAACAAACCAAACAATCTTTTCACAACAAAAATATTGTCTCAACTAAGCGTCTGTTAGAGTTACTACACTTGGATCTCTTCGGTCCAGTCCAGCCACTGAGTCTGGGTGGAAGAAGATTTTCCTTGGTCATTGTAGATAACTTCTCTCGGTACACGTGGGTCATCTTGCTGACCAGCAAGGATGAGACCTTTGAGACATTTTCAAATTTGGTTAGAAAAATTGAAAATGATAAAGACCTAAAATTAGCTCACATCCGTAGCGATAATGGTGGAGAATTCAAAAACCAAAAGTTTGTTGAATTCTGTGAAGCCAGCGGCATTGACCATAATTTTTCTGCTCCTAGAACACCTCAACAAAATGGGGTTGTTGAAAGGAAGAATATAACTCTGGTTGAAATAGCCATGACAATGCTGGATGAGCATAGGCTTCCAAAGTATTTTTGGGGAGAGGCTGTTAACACAACGTGCTATATTCTTAATAGGGCTCTAGTTAGACCTATATTAAAGAAAACCCCCTATGAACTTTGGAAAGGACGAAAGCCCAATATTGGATACTTTCGTGCCTTTGGCTGTACATGTTTTATTTTAAATACCAAAGATAGCTTACCAAAGTTTGATTCAAAGGCTGATGAGGCTATCTTTTTGGGCTACTCAACAAACAGCAAAGCATACAGAGTTTTTAATAAGCGAACTCAAGTTCTAGAAGAGTCAGTACATGTGGAGTTCGACGAAACTAACCCTGCAGGTAGATACCAGCCGTTGACCGAAGATGATCCACACTCAGTAACCGCTGACCAAGAACCAGCTACTGAGTCATTCACGAAAAGGCTGACCAAAAGTAAGAGTGAACCTAAGATTACTTTTACTGACCCATCTACTTCTGCAGAGATTGTTGAAACACAGACAGCACAAGACATAAATCTACCTAAAGAGATAAGGATTCCAAGAGGGCACTCAGAAAGTGCAATCCTTGATTCTGCTGGAAATACCCTGATGACGAGGAATCAACTCAGGAAGTACCTCAGCAATGTAGCCTTCGTCTCAGTACAGGAACCTAAGAACTTCGCTGATGCTGAGGAAGATGAATTCTGGATGAACGCAATACAAGAGGAGCTCGATCAATTCAGAAGAAACGATGTATGGGAGCTAGTGCCTCATCCAAAGAGTCAAAAGACCATTGGAACAAGATGGGTCTTCAGGAACAAGATGGATGAACAAGGGAATGTAGTCAGGAACAAAGCAAGACTTGTAGCTCAGGGCTACAGTCAGCAAGAAGGTATTGACTACGGTGAGACCTTTGCTCCAGTGGCAAGGCTAGAAGCTATTAGAATCTTATGTGCATATGCATCTTACATGAACTTTAAATTATTCCAAATGGATGTCAAAAGTGCATTTCTTAATGGAGTTATAAACGAGGAGGTTTATGTTAATCAACCTCCAGGTTTTGAGGACCCTAAATTCCTAAACCACGTTTACAAACTCAAAAAGGCTCTGTACGGCCTCAAACAAGCACCACGTGCTTGGTATGAGAGGCTGACCAGTTTCCTGCTGACTAGAAATTACGTCAGGGGCAAAGCTGATACAACCTTATTCATTAAGAGAAAGGGTAAAGATACCCTGCTGGCCCAAATTTATGTTGATGATATAATATTTGGTGCAACTAACGAATCAATGTGCAAGGAGTTTAGCAAACAAATGCAGACTGAGTTTGAAATGTCCATGATGGGAGAACTCAACTTCTTCCTCGGTCTTCAAATTAAACAAGGAAAGAATGGCATCTTCATCAGTCAAGCCAAATATGCCAAGGAGATATTAAAGAAATATGACTTGGAAAATTGCAAGCCAATATCCACTCCTATGGGCACTGACACTATCCTCTGCGCTGACGAGAATGGTAAGTCAGTAGACAGCAAATTATATCGAGGTATGATAGGCTCTCTGCTTTACTTAACAGCCAGTAGACCGGACATTCAGTTTTCAGTATGCTACTGTGCTAGATATCAATCTAACCCTAAGGAATCTCATTACATTGTTGTAAAAAGAATCCTTAGATATTTGCAAAGCTCAGTGAACGCAGGTTTATGGTATCCCAATACTCATGATTTTACACTCATCGGATACACTGATGCTGACTATGGACGGGATAAGCTGGAACGTAAATGCACCTCTGGAGGATGTCACTTCTTAGGAAGCTGTCTTGTATCCTGGTTCAGCAAAAAGCAGGCGTCAGTAGCCTTGTCTACCACTGAAGCTGAGTACATTGTTGCTGGTCACTGGGTTGCTCAAGTCCTATGGATTAAGCAACAGCTTGAAGACTATGGTGTTCAAACAAAGACAATTGAAGTCAAACGTGACAACAAAAGTGCAATTGATCTTTCGAAGAACCCAATTCAACACAGCAGAATGAAGCATGTCAGCATCAGACATCACTTCATTAGAGACCATGTACTCAAAGGTGAGATAAAGCTGACCTTTGTCCCAACGGACGAGCAGCTTACGGATATCTTCACGAAGCCACTGGCCCGTGAGCAGTTCAGCATACTGAGAGAAGCTATTGGTATGTTTAATCCTCTTCAGTAAATTCCTGAACTAAATGAATATGCATGCTGAGTGAATTACTATGCTGAATAATTGTTTTTGCTGTGTGCTCATTGAAATTAATTGAACAGCAAATACTGAGTAAACCTGCACACTGAGTAAGTTAGTTTTAAACTTAGAAATCATTCGTTCATGCAATACTGACCACTCAGAATATCAAACGCTTAGTATTCTAAATGCTAAGTGTTAGATCCGTTAGAATAAATGCAATAGCACGCGTATAGCCTCTAGGATGACGTATACGCTGTATGTGTCATAAATGCCAGGATCTTTGTCGGTTGACAATCCCAAGGCAAAACTGACACATGGATTCGATAAAATCCACACCTCACCTCACCTCTATAAATAATGGGTAATTTCCCATTTTTTATTCTTTACGATTATCGAATCACTAAGGCAAAGAAAGCTTTCTCACCAAACACTCTCTCTCTCTCTAAGATTTCCATACCTTCTTCTCCAAAACTATGACTAAAGTTACCTTTAACATCTCCGGTCCTGGCCACTCTAAGCCCAGCTCCGATGAAACTTCCAGGCAAACCTCTGTGCCGGAATCCACCAGGGTCACCTCGCCGAGCAAAGGAAAAACTGGCCAAACCTCCTCTGGTAAGGGAAAGCCTGAAAAAGTCAGGACCTACTCAAAGGTCTTCGAAAACGTCCGAGAATGGAAGGTTGAACCCTCAAGATGGGTATCTGAAGCTTTCGTCCAATCCGAACAGCCCTTCTGTGAGTGGATTTCCCAAAATGGATGGACTGACCTATTTTCAATTAGGGATCACACCTATCCTGACCTGGTAAAGGAGTTTTACCACAACCTTTGCGTTGCCAATGATAACCAGGACTACCTGGTAACCGTGGTGAAAAAGAAAACCATCTTCATCAACCCTCTCTACCTAGGGAATTTGCTCAAGTTAAAAAATGAGGGAGCAAGGCTAAGGAGATCTGGAGATCAGGATGGTACTGGGTACGAGGTCAATTTCTGCAAACATGAGGGCCACTCAGGAGAAGTTTCAGCTTCATCTATGGGTCAGCACCAGAAGATGGCTCATTATCTACTGAGTTACTTTATCTATCCGAAGATCAACTGCACTACCTTAGCAACGAACTTTGAACAATGCTTTATCTGGCATATACTGACATACAAACTGATCAACATGCCAGTATTCCTTATCGCTGGCTTCCAACGCAGTACTAGCACGCTGAGGCTAGGATCGCTCATCACCAGGATCCTCATTGATCATCAGGTAGACCTGACCGATGAAGAAACAGCTAGAGGATCTGAGATCACAGTGGCTTCGCTGAGAGCGTTGAAGTTCGGTCAGCCTTTGAAGAAAGGTAAAGCTGCTGCTGAGGGAACTGCTGTCCCACAGAAAGGAAGAAGGACTAAGGCCCCAGCTTCCCGGAAAAGAAAAGCTGTTGGGACTCCTTCAAAAGATGCTGAGTCTCCAGCTAAGAGGCAGAAGTCAGCTGCTAAGTCAGCTGAGAAAAGGAGCAGGCAAGATGAGCCTGAAACTGAGGACACTAATGAGCAATCTCAGAAGAAGCACAAGTCCTCCACACTGACTCCCCTCGATGCTATCCCTACTAACATTGTTGTGCCTGATGACTCTCACTACACACATTGTTTAGGAACTGTGTCTGAAGAACAAGAAGAAGAGGTACAACTGGATGATCAGTTCATCTCCCAAGTAGAGGAAGAACTAGATGGTGATAGTTCCGAAGAAGACGAAGAAGATGAGACCAGCGGTCAGGATGACGCTGAGGACAATGAGGAGACAACCAGTGAGGTTGCAGCTGAGCACGCCAATACTGGGTTGGCTGCTGGAGAAGAGCAAGAACTTGACCAACACAACGTTGATCAAGTCCAAGAGCAAACTGATCTCCCTCATCATGATCAGGAAGAAACATCTCATTCTCACTCAGGAGAGTCTATTCAAGCTGATAATCCTCCTACTCCTCCTCGAAGAAGAAAACTCATCAAGGCAAGTCAGAAAGAAGTCAGTGAGAATCCCGTTGAACTATCAACTTTTCCTACCTTTGCCGTTCAACAACCAACGAAAGACCCTTCTGCCCTAAAACTCAAATTTGTTGGTAGAAAGCCTGCGGCATCCATCGAAAAGCAAGCCTCTGTTTCTTCTCAACAGGAACATGCCGACTTAAGTGCTTCCGCAAACTCAACCAGTCAAGTTGAGCCGATTACTGTAAATGCTATTATTCCAAGCATGGTGCTGACTCCAAACATATCCGCCCCCGTCAGCACTAACAGTATTCGCGTTGCTACTTCTCCAACTCATCTATCTGCCGATGCCTCAGTTCTACCAGAATCTCAAGTGCAGATTGGAACAACACTTCCAGTCACTGACCATGTCATTCCTTTGACTCCTCTTCATACCGGTCACACTGATGTCACTGAAGGCTCTCAAAGCTATCTGAATGCCACTGAGTCCGGCAAAAGGATAATCGACTCAGTGCAAGCATTGATCAAAGACCTTCAACAATCCACTCCTCCTGCTGCTGGGTCTTCATCTATTGAGACTACTCAGCTTTCCCAGGTCACTCAGCTTCTCAACGAAGTTAAGGGATTCAAGGACTTGCTGAACGTCATCATCACTTATCAAACACAGCAAGCTAAGCAGGACGCCATCGCCAAGCTGGATGAGATCCAACTGACAACCGTTCAACACTTGAATTCTCTACAACAACAGGTTCAAAACTTGTCAGCTGCGAACCAAGGCTATACAACCTCTGCTGAGGTCAAGATGCTCTTTGCTCAGCTTCACACCGAGCAACTCAAGACCAATGAGCAAATGGTCTCTTACTCTCAGTGGAGCAAATTGGTGAAGCTGTTCGATTGCTGAATCTGAATAAGCAAGAGATGGACACTGACCAGATGAAACAAAACGAGATGCTGTCTATCACAAGGCAAACCTTCAATCACATCCGTCACACAAATGTTCAGCGTCAGTACTTTGACACCTACCTACTCAAAACCTTTCATCAAGTCATTGCTGGACTGACTGATGCACTTATATGGATTGGTAAGTCTGAAGCTTTCATCGTCAGTATGATTAGCGCTGCCAACCTCAATATACCTGATGAAGTCTCCAATCAAGGTGTTGCCATTTTTGATGGTGTAAATGAAAGCGCTGACCGCCTTAAAGCACTGTCCAACGAGCTTACCAGGACTGTCTTAACCGACAGCTTTAGGATTCCTCCTCCCGATGCTGACAAAATGGGGGAGAAAGAACAAGCGAGAACACCAGCAAGAACACAGCATGGGTCTAGTCAGTCCCAACAAAAGAAAAGGAAATAGAAATAGGCTAGCTCAGTATAGACTAAGTACGATGTAATCTATATGCCTTGTCTTTAAGTTTTTATTGTAAACACTGACTACCGTTATCAATATATCATATCTGCATCCTTCATTCTATTCCTGAGTTATGATATATATTGCTGTGTACTGAGTCATTATGTATCTTCAATTAAATCAGCTATGTTTAACACTTATGAAACTTATTGATTAAATCAAATGCTGATAACATGTTTGACACTGACCTATGTGTTTATAAAACATTGTCTTTTAAGAACTCATTGAACAACAAATTACTCAGCGCACTCTAAATGTTTAAACCTTCCGCTTTATACTGAGTAAATAGAATATGCTATATTAGCTGACCTATTTTTGAAAACTGTCCTTAGACTTACTCGATTAAACCTGTAAACGTTTAGAGTAAAACTAAGTCAGTAGCTCAACCCTTACGGGGGAGTTTGCTAGGTATAATAGGTCAACTATCATGGGGGAGCTCAATACTGAGTTCCTCGCTGAATAGTTTTGCCAACATCAAAATGGGGGACTTTGTTGAAACACCTTTCCACATAATTTTGATTTGACAAAATTGTTTAAGTATAATTGAAATACATATTCTAAACACACTAAGTTTAAATGCTTTGATTTATTCTACTAATGTGTTTGTTCAATGTTGAGTTAAATTGTTTATAAGACACAAGAATTAAAAGGCCCAAGCCCAATACAAGTGTCAAAGCCCAAGTCAAACAACTCAGTACAAGTCGGCCCGCGTTTGTCAAAACGTTGTCGTTTTGGACAAAACGCAACTCAGTGTAAGAAGGATCTAGAAGACCTTCGGGAACAACTTCAAGATGAAGCTGCTGAGTAGACTCGACAAACGTACAAGACATCAGCTGGCTAAGGAAAACTTCCAGACAAAGTATTTCCTCTTTGGGTAAAGATCAGACGACACAGTATGCTGTCCAGTTGACTTTACCATAAAAGGACAGACATTCTGCTGAGCTGACCGAAAACAGAATATACACAAATCTGATTGGCCGAGAGCTCTAAGCAAGTCAGGATGACAACGACAGGAAGCTGTTTCCCTCCAATGGTTATTTCGAAATTCGAAATGACCGATGCCCAGACGTCTCTATAAATAGAGTGCCATCAGAAGCTTTCAACACACAGAACTTGATCAAGCCATTACGCTGACCAAATCTCTACGCAAAGTTCTGTAAGCAAAAAGCAAAGCAATCTTACACTACATTCAATATCTTTTGTGTAAAAGTCTAGAGTGATTATTCAATCATCTAAGGTGTCTTAGAAAATCATTGTTTAGGACAAACACTTATCATTTCTAGAGATTAGAAAGGAGAGGCTGAGTACTCGGTTATAGTACTCAGCAAAAGATTAGGATTGAGTAGAGGTATAGAGGAAGGTACTCTTGTTATACTCAGTTGCTAAGATTGTAAAAGGTTTGAGGCTCTACCTTTAAAGAGCTCAGTAGAGGATTTGAAATCTCGGAACGTGTTCCGGGGATAGGACGTAGGCTTAGAAGAAGCCGAACCTGGATAAATCTGCTGAGTAACGTATTTCTTACCTTAAACTCCTTATATATATTGCTTGCTTAAATAACCAAAACTGACCAAGTAAAAAGGTCAAGTTGAGTTGTGCGCATCGAACATGTGAGCTCAGGAATAGACTTTAAGTGTTATCTCATGACTCAAGTCAAGAAACTGACCTAGTCACCAGTTGACTAAGCCAGTATCTTACTGATCACTCAGCGCCACTGTTAAAACCTTTTCTCTTAAGAAAAGAAGTTTGCCCAAAATTAAGAAAAAGTTTAAATAGTTCCTAACCCCCCCTTGGAACTATACTTGCACTGTTATAAGGGACCAACAAAAACGACAGCTGAATGTTTCCCTCCCAATGGTTATTTTGAATTTTGAAATGATCCTAGCCTCAAGTATCAACTATAAAAGGCCTCTCATTTGCAACATTGAAACTTGATCTTCAACGCACAAAAACTCTGAGTGAATCAGTCCTTGAAGTTCTAAGCAAATCAAAAGCAAAGCAAAGCAAGAACTGTTACACAAACTTTCATATCCTTTTGTGTAATCTTTTCTTTAGATCTCTCAAAGTGTTCTTAGATTAGAAATTTTTTATTAATCTTATATATTAGTTCGGAAGCTCTGTTTGTTCGGTATTTAGCAAACAGAGTTAGATAGTTCTGAGTGTAGAATTATAGAGGAAGGTACTATGTAATTGCTCAATAGTTATTGTAAGGGTTTGTGCTCTACCAGAAAGAGCTCAATAGTGGATTAATGCTCGGAAGATGAATTCCAGGAATTGGATGCAGGTAGGAGGTCGAACCAGGATAAAACTGCTGAGTATTATTTTCTAACTCTTACTCCTTATAAATACTTGCTTTTTAATTCGGAAGTGTAAAACATTAACTAGTCAGAGTTGTGTCTTAAACGTGCTAAGTTCGAAAGCCCCTCTGAGGCGTTATCTCTCGAACTAAGAACAGAAGCAATCTTTGTTGCTGATCAACTAAAGTTGCCTCTGAACCTTTAATATTTACACTCTGAACCGTGCTATTGTGTTGTGAGAAACATCTATACTTGGCTAATTTTTTTTAAAATCCTAAATAGTTCCATTAACCCCCCCTCTAGAACTAATTCTCACATAACAAGAGACCAACAGGGAGTTATAACTAACTTACTTACCTATCACGCCTCACCCCACAACTATAAATATAGGTCATTCCACCAAATTTAAAAACACAACACAACACGCCAACAACAACACATACAATACCAATCTCATTCTTAAGTTTTCTTTTGTTATTTTCAATGTTATCAAGCTCGGACCGGACCGATTGGTCGGACCAGTCGGACCAGAAACCGGTAAGGAATCCAGTCCGAGCTTAACTCATTCAATGGATATTGAAAAACCCGGTATGAGCCAGAGTTAAACCAGCGATCGGAGGTCGAACCGGGAACCGTTGCAATTCCGGTTCAGTACCATTGCATAAGAAAGCTATAAACAATGACCATAAAAGGAGATGGAAGAGTAGAGAAAGAAAGAGGCGATGGATGGAAGAGCAGAGAAAAAGAAAGAGAGAGGCGGAAAAGCTGAAGTGAGATGAAGTGATGGGCTAGGTTTACACTCAAACGGATGAAGTGGAATCTTTTCTATAAGATGGAGTATTTATGAAATTAGGTTTATATTTAAAGTGATGGGTTGGGCTAGGTTAACACTTAAAATAATTTTATTGGCACAAATAATTTAAATGGTCAAATAATTTATGCATTAGTAAAATATGATGTAAATAGAATTAATTTTTCATATTCATTAATTCTTATTCCACTAAAAGAAATGGATTTTAAATTAATTATATATAAATATTATTTATTTATTTATTTATTATGTTATCAGATCCGACCAATCCGAGCCATGCGATCCGACCAAGTGACCCGTGACCAGTTATAAATCCGGTTTGATGTCCGGTCTGGTTCTGATAACATTGGTTATTTTGCTTCCTTGTTTTCGAGTTCCTAAGCTCTTCTTTTAGCTATTCTTAGTTTTCAATTTTCGTTTTAGCCTTTCCAATTCCGTTTTTCCGAGTTTTCATTACTCAAAGTTCTATGCTTTCCCGTTTTTACACATTCTGTCAGCCAATTTCGTTTTCATATTTCAGACCCCTTACGTCCCGTTTCTAGCCAAAGTTCCTTCACACGAATCATTCCTAACATTCTGAATTTGATTTTAGCCTTTTTTTGCTTTATTCCGTGTCCGAAAACTCGTTCTACAAGCCCATCTTCAGACCTTAAACCGTCTTACACAAACTGCCTTGCTTTTATACAATATGCCCAACCATGCCACTTTTATGTTTCCAGTCTTTTAAAGTCTGACTCTGACCACGATTTTGACACAAACTCGTTTCCAACATCCTTAATTTCATTTTAGGTTTTCGTTTCGCTCTATTCCGTGTCTGGAAACTCATTTTATACACGTTTTTGCGTCTTGATTTTCTATTTCATCTTTCAAAAATCTGTTTCTATTTAATTTTTGTGACACTAGATCAATCCGACCTAGAGTCATCCTTCTTGATTTATTTAACATTGTTTAGGTTCTCATACTCAATATCATTCATTAATCCTGATTCTAAACTTAAAGTTCTCCAAACATCCAATTCGTTCACCATCAAATCAATATTAAGTTTTTGCATTCAAGGTGTTCATATCAACGATTGTTAATTCAAGACGCTCACACATTTGTGGAATCAAAAAGGACTTCAGCTCAAGACTTGTCGAAGCTAGCCATTTATTGGCCGCAAATTTATCGCTTTCAATTGCTTTTGATTCTATTTGTAGCATTTCAATTCTGTTATTTCATTTCCACAATCCAATATCTTATTTTGTAATCAACATCTATTATTGATTTAGCAATTTTTTAATAGATATAAATTTAATTGTAATTGCTTTTATTTCATCCATTTCTTGTAATTAAACAATTCCTTATCAATAAAATTGACTTTTCCTCCAAAGCATTGTGTCAATTTCGCATTTTATTTCTGGTAAGCATTATTATTCTAGTAAAGTTTCTATAGCGGCATTAGAAACCCAAGAGCGAGATTTTCTTAATCCTTGTATTCCTCGCCAATCGTTTCGTTTATAAATCAAGTTATTGATGCATTTATTATGTAACCATCCAAACTAATTAGGAATTAATTTCCCTTACACGACCGCACTTGACAAGGTTGGCATTAGTAATATTTAGTATTTTTTGAAAATATCGCTAACAACTATTAAATAATAGGGTAAATAATTATAAGGTCCTTGTGTTTTTACCTAATACACTATTTAGTCCATTTGTTTTTAAAAATAATTATATAGTCATCCAGTTTTTATTTTTGTTAACTCTTTAGTCCTTATGTTTGAGTCAATGGTCAAACTATACTAAATAAATTTTAAATACCAAAATTACCCTTTATTCTATGTTTTAATAATAAAACATCCATTTTTCCTTTTTTTTCTTATATAATCACAATATCTTCAATATAAAGTAATTGATTTATTAATTTTTATATAATTATAGAACTTTAATTTAATAATCTAAAATTATTGACAAAAAATGAATGAAAAATATTTCGAAAATTATCAATATAGGAGTAAGACTATAATATTGTAAAAAGTAATTGTTTACATCTCTAATAAATTTTAGAAAAGAAGAACAAAAAATATGATTTTTAAAAAGTCATAGAAAAATAATAATACTATTTAATGTTAGTTTAAATATATTATATTAAAAAATTAAGAAATAAATAATTAAAATTTAAGAAAATAAATAATACATTTTTTTTCAAGGGTTAATGTGTAAAAATACTCCTAACGTTTTGCATCAGGAGCAATTTTACCCTTAACTCTAAAATGGTGCACTTTTACCCCTAACGTTGGTAGCCAAGAGCAATTTTACCCATAATGTTGATAATTTGGGTCAATTCCAGACACTATTATAAAACATAGATTTTTTTTTTCCTTATTCTGTACCAATTGCATATCAATTTGTTCTAAAAAAATGATTTCATATTTTTTAAAATTTAATAATAGAATTGAAGATTAATATTTATAAATTCGGTGAATTTTTCTGTTCAATTCATACAAAAGACAATATATTTTTTTATTTTTTTTCACATCCTTACATATGTTTGTGATTTGTTACTGATAAAATGACGCACGTGTGAAGTATAGATGATAATACTAATGACCGAGAAGACAGTTGGATGAATTATTTCTCAAATTGACCCAATTTGTCAATGTTAGGAGTAAAATTGCATCATTTTAGACGTTAATGGTAAATTTTCTCCCGATCCAAAATGTTAGGGGTATTTTTGCACCTTAATCCTTTTTTCAAGTATCTCGTTTGTTTTACATACTGTTTGTTGTTGCTGTTTGCTGTTACGGTTTGCTATTTGCTGTTGGAAAAAGCTGCTTTTCAAAAAAGCAGAGATTCTCTGCTTTTGTAAAAGGCTGATTTTCAGGTGTAAAAGGAAAATAGAATGTCTCTAACCAAACACCTAATGTTGCTTTTCAGATGTAAAAGGCAAACAGGAGGTCACTAACCAAGCATCTAAAACTCTCCATTTTGAAGTGAAAAGGCAAACAGGAGCACGAAAAGGAACAACCAAACATCTCTTAATTTCGGAGCATATGTAATTTAAAAATTTCATTAAAAATTTAGATTAATTTTGACACTAAAAAGATAATTTTTTTTGAATAAAAAGATAAATTTTTTTTGTATGTATATAACTATGGACAATTTTGAACTTTCATTTCCAAAAACAAATGAAAGGACTAAAAAATTGATCAAGATAAAACTTAAGGACCTTATAATAATATAATGGACTTACTAGTGTGTTAAGTAAAAATATAAAGACCTTATAATTATTTACCCTAAATAATATTAGTTTGGATAACCCACGCAACATGTTAGTTATGTATTAGTAAAGGAGAAAAGAGTTTAGAGCATCCACAGTGGGTGTCTCACTTTCCCAAAGTGAGGCAAAAAAATTGAATCATTGGATTGTAGGGGAGAGAGTTATGTGAGGAGAGAGAATTATTGTATCACTTAAGTGATGCAGCAAAGTAAAAAAGTGGGAGTTAAGTGAGATAAGGGAGGTGAAGTCCACATGTGGATAAGATTGCATCACAGCGCGCATATGATACACTGCAATGTTGGACTGATTTAATTTTTTTTTTTGTTTTAAACAGAAAAAGGTAAGATGAGTGGGTCAATATGTTTTTTTTTATCTATTTTCTATCAATATATATATATCCGTTGCATTGCATCTCACCAAAATTTTGGAAAAAAAAATAATAAATATCAGTTGCATCTCACCAAAATTTTGAAAAAAAAAATTAAATAAATATATATAACGGTAATTTTTACCGCCCGTTGTTTCGTGCTTTTATGTATTGTTTCATTTTTAAATCTTATATTTTTTTTCTTTTTTGTATTCTCATGTTTTATTTCAATAAAAAATATCGTTTGTGATATATAACGGTAATTTCCATGTCATTGTTTTTTTACCGTTGTTGTTTCGTACGTTTATGTATTGTATCCTTTTTAAATCTTGTATTTTTTTTCCGTTTTGTATTCCCGTGTTTTATTTTAATAAAAAATATCGTTTGTGATATATGTTATTTTTGCAATTCATTATATTTTTTAATTAAATATTTTGGTGGAAAGAAATAATAATTTATTTGAAATGTGTAAGAGTTTTATGACATGTGGATCCTACATAAAAAGTGATACAATTTGGTTTAATGGAGAGGTAGTTAAGTGTATTAGATTTTTTTGAAAAAAGTGGGTTTTTTTGGATATAATACAAAAAAGTTGTATCACCCATTGTGGGTGGTCTTACAATGATAATTTTAATTGAAATTTTGTCAAGTAAAATACTCAAATTATATTTTTATTAAAATTAGACGGAAGGAGAGAAACAGATAAGTTAAACAATATTTGAGTTTCCTCAACTATTATAGAATAAAGAACAAAATATTTGAGTTTTATGATGTCTAAAATTGGTCCAATTTGCCAATGTTAGAGATAGAATTGCTCTTAACTGCCAATATTAGGGGTAAAATTGTATCATTTTAGATGTTATGAGTAAAATTGTTTTTGGCTGTTAGTGTTAGGAGTATTTTTGCATCTTATTCCAAAATCTTATAATATATTACTGTAAATATAAAAGAGGGATAAAGTGCAAAATCCCTCAATATTGACACCCAATAGCAATTTTATCCTTAACGTCTAAAATGATACAATGTTACCAATAATGTTGGCAGTAAAGAGCAAATTTACTCCTAACATTAGCAATTTAGGTTAGTCATGAATTTTGTCATCTACATTTCACATATGACTCATTTGATCGCTCACTAATAACAAATAAAAAACATACAAATAGACGTAAAAAAAACTATTTTTTTAAAGAATATACTGTATTTTGTAGGAGTAGGATTATCCAAATACTTCTGTTTGGCTCTTTTGTGAGTCCTGATAACAAGTAGAGAAATTCTGATCAACTTCCGTCCCTGTGGGGACGTCGTTGGGTTCGACGGGGGGAAGCTCCGATGCCAAAGTCAGTAAGATGATTCAAGGAAACAAACTGAATTGACAAAGGTTGTGAGAATGTGTACCTTGATACCCAGGGAATCAGGCTATATATAGCTAAGAAGTTGTAACCTTCAGGTAACTAGAAAGTCTCCATTAATACTCCATTAATGGCGGTTACGAGTTATCTTTAACCTGGCAGTTAGCTAATTGATAACTCATTAATGATCTTTATGGCCGAGTCGGCGGCCAGCCGTTATAATGGCGAATCAGGTGAATGAAGAGATACGCCTCGTAGGTCCGCCAGCGGATCTCTCAGAACAGATCCGTGGAGATCCGCCTGCCAGCTCCCCTTTGGGGATCACTACGCGGCGTTCTTGAGGTGAATATCCCTTTTAGTCCTCGGGTTAATATCACGATGTTATCAAAAGCCCCCCTAAAATGCCCTTAAAGTCCTTTAGGGCTTTTGAGCTCTCGCGCGCCTTCATAAACACCTGCATTAATGAGCACACTGTTCAATGCCAATGGATGAATGACACGTGTAGTGGACGCACTGTCCCAGGAAGGAGAAAACTTTATTCTTCCTCTTTCGCTTTCCCTTTCTTCTTCACTTCTTCGTTTTTACTCCATTGCTCAAAGCTTTTTCCAGGAATTTTTCAGAGTTTCGCACCAAGCTTCCGATTTCTCATGTAAGTTCATTTTCTTTTGCTTAACTTTTCTCTGGATGTTTAGAAGTTCGTCTTCATCTTCCAGATCAACTTCAAAACTTTTTAATTCAACCCCTTCTCCTGAAATAGAAGGTGATTTTAGTTGGACCACTTCGTCATCGGAGAACTCTTCTTCTTCCGAGGGCACGATTAACTCTGATTTAGCTGGGTTTAGTAACTCGGCGCGTAATCATTACCAAACTCGTTCCACTAGGAACCCGACTCCTTTTACTTCTGTCTCCGACGCCGCTCCGACCGGTGCATCTAGGTGGTTTCCGGGGACAATGGCCTCTTCTTCAATTCCTCCTAAGAAAAAGAATCCCCGAGCGGAGTCTACTCCGTCTCGTATGAGACTCAGCTTGCCGCATCTCATCAACGTCGTTCATGTCCGCCTAGCGGTTTTCTTACAGTATACTGTAGTCACGTGGAGAGAGGGTTCCGACTTCCTCTTCCGAAGATGATGGCGGGCATCCTCTCCTATTTTGACATCACGGTTAGCCAGCTACATCCCAACTGCTGGTTGGATATCGCTTTAGACTGCTACCTCGCCTCAAATTTAGGAGTAGTATATACAGGTCGTATCTTTAGAGCTTTTCACAAACCATCAAAACGGAAGTCCGAATCCTATCTTTCGTTCGCCAAATTCGGAGTGTATTCGCCCTTTAGTGACAAAATGTCTAATGTTCATTGCTGGGATGAGAGATTCTTCTACGTGAAGATAAAAGATGGCGAACCACTGGGTTTTCCTTCATTTTGGAATCCCAGGCCGTTACATATGGCGGGCGATATGCGAATTTTAACGGATAGTGATGAGAAGGTGGCGGAGCTCATGAAGCAGATCAAGGCGGATGCATGGACATATGCGGATGCCTTAGCTTTCATGATGAGTGATATTCCATTGATTCGCCGGGAAGGGGATCAATTCATTTACTCAAAGATTACGCAATTTGACCAAGGTACCTTTCATTTCTTCGTGAACTTTGATTACTTTAATGTTTTCTTTGGCAAGGGTTTATCTAAGGCCAATCACGCTCTTGCAGAGAAGCATAAAAATTTTCTGGAGGCTGAAGCATGCAAGAAAGATCAAGCGGCAAATCCTCAAGCGGATACTGGAAAACGTCCTGCAGAAACAGTGGTTGAGCCGCCACTAAAGAGGAGGAAGACCACCACCACTGGAGGCCTTAAGCTTATGGAGGATGCCATGAGGCCCGCCAGGCCTGCTGGGGAGATTGCACAGGTAGGTTACCGTTTATTTTTATTTGTTCATCAAGTTTTGGGCTTGAGTTCTGATCTTTGAACGTTTGTGTAGACGGTGAAGCCCGATATTGGTGGATACTGGTCCGCCAAATTTGGAGCCCAAGGATCTTTCGAGAATGAATCCATCCTAAACGATTTGGATGAGGCCTTATGTCGGGTGGGCGAAGTGCAGAGGAACCATAACCAGATTCCTGGTTCCATTCATCCGCAAAAGGGGGAAAACGGAGCTCCTCATGGTGAGTTCCTTTAGCAAGGATTTCGTTTTGCAGAAAATACTGGTCCTTCATTCCCTTTTGCTTTTTGACTGAATTGTTGAGCTTTTGACAGTTGTATTCTCGCATACGTACCATGGAAACAGAGCTCCTTCAAAATGTGGCGGATAAGGCAACCATCGAGAAGTTAGAGAAAGAGGTAGCGGAAGCCAATGCGAATATCGCTTCTGTTAATGCAAACCTCGCTTCCGCTAATGCAAACCTTGCTTCCGCCATAGCCGCCTTAGTTCTTAGGGACGCAGAAATTGAGAAGTTAAAGGCAAAGATCGTGTCTGATGCCAAAAATCACGAGGACGCCCTTGGAGAAGCGGAATATATGGCGGGTGAGCAAGCCTTTTATTACGGCGAAATGCTCATGGCGTACTTCTCACTGGCGCATCCTGAGACTAATTTCACAGATCCGCAATTCACCGTCCCCGAACCAGAGGATGTGGCGAATTTCAACAAAATGTCAGATGCTAAGGAGTACCTCCGTGATTATGTTCGGAGATGGATGAAGGGGCCTATGGAGGAAACCAAGCCGTCCACTACTGTCACGTTAGATGAGCTTGAGGAGGTGCCCCCTAAGGCGGATGAAGGTCCGATTCTTGACCAGACTCTTCCCCTTGGTCTCACATCCTCTGTGGATAAGGAGGTATCTCCGGCTGGCGTATCTGTGGATGTGGAGAAAGAAGATCCCCAAGCAAGCGCCGTGAGCAAGGAAAGCGCAAAGGAGGATGCTCCCATTGTTACTTAGTTTGTTTTTATTTGTGACATTGTAAAAATGCTTTTAAGTACAATTTGTTTTAATCCTTTATGGAAGCTATGTTTTTTTTCCTTTACGTTTGCGTAAGGAAATATATATAGGCATCTAGGATTTGGAGTAGGTGGCCAGCCATACTCCATTGTATGAACCTTTGTGAAGGTTAGAAGTTGTTCTATTCCTTCTAGAGGAAGTAAAGCTGCGCAGGGGATCAATTTGCTACCTATCTTTGAGGTGAAGTGATCCGCCCATAGGACTTGTGAATCCTTCTCTGGGAAGGATAAGAGAGTGTAAAGACCTTGCGTCCAAGGATCATTTTAACTCTATTGGAGATTGGGATCCGCTTAGAGACGGATCCGCCCATAAGATTGATGTTCTTATGTCTTTAAGGCGAAAAGAAAGTAGCTATAAGATAGTGATACGTTGTAAATGTGGAGAGCGTTGGATGCCCCCCTTCTTTTTAAGACTGGAATATTGATATTGCTGCAATAAACTTTAAAAAGAACATAGATAATAGAACAAATGATGTTTATTAATGGGAGAGATGCTTTATTACAGCAAGTAGGTCTTATAGGTGAGCCTCGTTAAAACCTTTAATAAGAAAAACCACATGGGAAAAAGCTTATTAAAGGAAAAAGAGTACTCAAGACCGTGTGTACACTTTATTTTCTGACAAAATATTTGCGGAGATTTTAGAGGTTCCATGTGCGTGGCAGTGTGTTGCCCTCCATGTCTTGGATTTTAAATGTGGCGAATCCAATCTTGTCCACTATCTGATATGGACCCGTCCAGTTGAGCCCTAACTTGCCCCTACCTTCTCGAGACTGGACTTTGTCAGCCTTTCGGAGCACAAGATCACCCACATTTAGATCCACAAGCTTGGCGTTTTTATCATGGTAAGCTGCGATCCGCTGTTTATATGCCGCCATGCGCACATAGCATTGGTCCCTGCGATCTTCTATCTGATCTAGATGCTCCCTTAGCCGTTTACCGTTGTCCTCTTCACAATAAAAGGCCACTCTATCACTGGGGACCTGTATTTCGATTGGGATCACGGCTTCGACACCATGAGATAGGGCGAATGGTGTTTCCCCTGTGGCCATCCTTGGGGTGGTGCGATAAGCCCATAGAACGCTTGTCAGCTGGTCCGCCCACTTTTTATCATGCTCTCCCAATCTCTTCTTTATCCCCCTTTACGATCGTCCGATTGGTAACTTCAATCATCCCGTTGGACTGGGGATAATAAACGGAGGCGAATCTGTTCAGGATGCCCAACCCTTCATAGAAAGCTTTGAATTCGCCACAGTTGAACTGTGTTCCGTTATCGGTGATGATGGTATGTGGAACACCGTATCTGCCCATGATGTTGTCTTTGACGAATTCCACCATTCGTTCTACAGTAATGGAGGAAACAGCTTCGGCTTCTACCCATTTGGTGAAATGGTCCACCGCCACTACCATGTACCTCCTCTGTCGGCGAGTCGGAGGAAATGGGCCAACAATGTCTATTCCCCAGAGGGCAAATGGACGTCCTTCTATGATGGGCCTCTGGATATGTTTGGCAGTATGTGATTCATTCGCATGAATCTGGCAACTGTGACAAGATTCTACCAATTTTTGGGCATCCAATTCAGCTGTGGGCCAGTAGAAACCCGCTAACCTGGATTTCTTCAAGATGGCGGCGGATGCTTCATGAGCCCCACATGATCCCTCATGTAGCTCCTTGAGGATTTGTTGTCCCTCTTCCGACAGAATGCACTTCAACCAGGGATGGCTAAAGGATTTTCTATAAAGGCCATCATTGATCATGGAGAAATAAGCCGCTCTCCTAACTATCCGCCGTGCCTCTTCTTTGTCCTCAGGTAAGGTTCCATTTAGCAGATATTGGCGGATGACTGATCTCCAATCATCTTCTACTGTTGTGAGTAGGGATACTTCCTCTGAGGCGAAGGCTGGAGCTATTTTAACTTCAAAGGGACAATCCGGATCTGTCCAGTTCTCCTCACAAGAGGCCATTTTGGCCAAATAATCCGCGTCTGTGTTGGACTCCCTTGGTACGTGGATCAATTCCCATTTAGTTTCCTTAGCCTCAAGGTGATCCAGTAATTTTTTGACTTCCGCTACGTATTTGGCCAGAACTTCGTCTTTCACCTCGTAATTCTTGATTACTTGGTTGACCATTAGCTTAGAATCACTATAGATCACAATCCGCTCAGGAGTGATTTCTTTGAGTAGGCGTAATCCCAATATCAGAGCTTCATATTCAGCAGCATTATTAGTTGCATGGAAATTTAATTTTGCTGCGTACCATAATTTTATGTATTGGGGACCCTTGATCACAACGCCTACACCAGCTCCCTCCGCCGAGGAAGCGCCGTCGGTGTACATTGTCCATTCCTCTATTGGAGGCTTGGGATGATCTATCACTTCATCAGTGAATTCATTCACAAAGTCTGCCAGGACCTGACTCTTTAAAGCTGACCTGCTTTCATATCTTACATCGAATTCGCCTAGGCGAATCGCCCATTCCATCAACCTTCCCGAAGTGTCTGGTTTCTGCAATACCTTTCTCATTGGTATATTTGTTCGAACCACTACAGTATGCGCCTGAAAATATGGTCTAAGGCGGATTGCCGTGGTGACAACAGCCAGCGCCATTTTATCAAGTTTGGAATATCTGGTTTCGGCGTCTTTCAGAACCTTGCTCACATAATAAATCGGAAATTGCTGGCCATCCTCCTCTCGTATCATGACCGTGCATATAGCTTTATCCGTAACCGATACATACATGTAGAGGTCCTCTCCCTTCAAAGGTCGACTCATCATGGGTGGTTCCGTGAGGAACCGCTTGATTCCTTCGAAGGCCCTTTCACAATCCTCATTCCACTCGAATGCCTTTTGCTTCTTAATGACCTCGTAAAAGGGCTGACATCTGCGAGCTGAACAAGAGATAAACCTGCCCAAGGCTATGATACGCCCATTAAGGCGTTGTACTTCTCTGATATTCCGTGGTGCTTGCATTTCTAGGACAGCCTTAACCTTGTCAGGATTTGGGCTAACTCCTTTTTCGCTGATCATGAACCCTAAGAATTTTCCATACGTCGCACCAAAAGTGCACTTCTCCGGGTTCAGCTTAATGTTGTGGCGTCGGAGTACGTCCAGTACCTCCTTTATATCATCCGCATGCTTTTCTATGGTCGTACTTTTGATGATCATGTCATCCACATAGACAGAATAGTTATCCCCTTTACTATCTGCGAATATCTTGTTCATCATCCTCTGATAAGTTGCACCCGCGTTCTTAAGCCCAAAGGGCATAACTTTGAAACAATAAGTGGCTTGGTGTGTTACGAACGAGGTCTTGATTCTATCTGAGGGCTCCATGGGGATCTGATGATAACTTGACTTCACATCAGTAAAGGAGTACATGGCGTGACCGGCAGTTCCGTCTACAAGCATGTCAATACATGGCAAAGGATAGTTGTCTTTGGGGCAAGCTTTGTTGAGATCTGTAAAGTCAATGCACATGCGGTAAGATCCGCCTGCTTTTTTCACCAAAACGACGTTCGCCAACCACTGTGTGTAAAGCACCTCTTCAATGGCATCCGCCCGCTGGAGCTTGGTGATCTCTTCTTCTATCACCTTCTGTCTTTCCGGGCCATGATTTCTCCACTTCTGAGCCACGGGAACTGCATCTTTATCAATGTTGAGCTTGTGAGTGATCACGTCTGGACTGATTCCGGGGAGAATTTCATCCTTCCATGCGAAGACATCTTCCGCCTCACAGAGCACTTTGGTGATTGCATTTTTAATTTCGCCTTTGAGCCCTTTAGCCATTCCCACCTGCTTTTCGTCCGCCATAAGGTACATTTCGGTCTCGCCCAAGGCCATTGTGACGCGCTCCTCTTCATCTTCCTCCTTAGATTGTGGGCGAATCATTAGTGATGCCGAATATGTCTCCTGGGCCACCTTTTGGCTACCTCTGATCATTAAACCTCCCTTGGCCGTGGGAATGTAAAGTATTAAGTGGCGTATGGAGATAAGGGCTGCAACTTCAGAGATAAAGGGCCGTCCGAGGATGATATTGTAAGCTAACTGACCATCCAAGATAGAAAATTCCAGATCACCCTTCCAGACCTGATCATCGTCTGTAAGCTCACAATCCAGAGTGACTTGGCCTTTTATTTGGATAGTATGTCCCGTCACTCCCAAGATATCGACCACAATTGGCTCTACTTGAACGGGATCAATCATGAGTTTGGCGAAAGCTCCTCTAGTGATGACATTGCATGAACTCCCAGTATCAATCATTACTCTTTTCATCTCCCAGCCTTCCACCATCATAGTGACAACCAGTGCATCCGCATGGGGAGATATTTCAGGACCTACATCGGAAAAGGGGCGATTTAACGACGTCCTGTCAAGGGCGGCAGTCCTTGCCTTTTTTAGCATTGGCTGGTATCCAGGTCCGCCTGCTATGACATTGATGGTACCCTTTCCTTTCTTCTTTGGGTCCTCCTTGGGTCTATCACCATCTCCTTTTTTACCTTCAGTTTGGATGAACCGATCCAATTTGCCCCTCTCTATGAGACGCTCGATCTCTCGAGCTAACTCCCAGTATGCGTCAGTGTCGTGGCCATTTTTCCTGTGATATTTACAATAGTTTTTAGGATTTTTACCATTATTGGTGTACTCCCCTCCCTTCGGTTCGGGGTATGAAATGCTCCGTTTGTGTTGATTGTTCTCGATCCACATAAGGACTTCACTTTTAGAAGCACTGAGAGGTGTGAAAGAGGTGACAAACGTTGATTTGCTCTTAGAATCTCTTCGCCGGTTTCTAGAGGAAGAGTCCTGACGCTTGTCCCTATCTCTATCTTGGGGACGAGATTCGCCTTTGTCCCTTCTAGGCGACGACGGTGATCCTCGGTGAATGTCATCCACCTCTATAAAATCTTTACAACGCTCCATCAACTCTGCCATACTGGTGGGTTTCTTTCGAATGAGATCTTCCTGCAAACTCTTACAGGTGGTGTTTCTTACTAAACACTCCACAGCTACGGAGATATCCACATCAACGATTTGTATGCACAGCTGGTTGAAATTGTCCACATACTCTCGAAGGGATTCATTCGCCTTCTGTTTTAACTCAAAAAGCTTCCCAGATTTCACCACTGCAGGAATACAGCCGGCAAATTTAGCACAAAATTCCCTGCTCAATTGATCAAAGCTGTTTATCGAGCCTAGAGGTAAAGATTGAAACCACAAATAGGCTGGGCCCCCCAGCGTGGTAACAAACATTTTGCAGAGCACGGGCTCGGTGGCACGGTTGAGCCTAAGCAATATTCGATATTTTCTAACGTGAGCTTCTGGATTGTCACTTCCTGTGTATATTGCAAGATTCGGAATTTTAAAAGCTCTGTCTGTTTCCTCCGCCTCAATCCAAGCTGCGAAAGGCGAATCTCTATTGGCGAACGGGTTATGCCTAGCATTTTCTTCATTCATACGGAGCACTAAGGCCCTAAGTCTATCATCAAAATTTTCTGGATCCGCCCTGGGACGACCTCTTCGTGGCGATCTGCTTGGAGAAGAAGAAGAAGAACTTGAATCAGACGATGGATCTGATGGCGAACGCCCTCCCCCATTACCGCGTCCGCCTCCTCCTCCACTACCTCCTCTTCCGCCACCTCCACCTCCGCCTCCTCCGCCAGGGGGAGCCGGCCCGTTTCCCCCTCCCTGGCTTCCTAATGGGATGTGTCCAACAGTTCCCGAAGGTGGTGGTGGTGGTGGTGGTCCACTTGGATGGGGTGTCTCTCTTGGCCTTTTACTCCGTCCACGACCAGTAGATGGGGGCGATCTACCACGATGGGAGGATCTCGGTCGTCGGGGCGAAGGTGACCTGGACCGCATGCCTTTCTCCTTTCTATGCTTTTTGTGTGTTCGCCCTTTGGATCCGCCAGGGGGAAGATTCGTCCGTGGACGCCTGGGAATATTGGGTCCGACCAGATTTAATCCAGGTCCCGCGGATCCACCCGGTAAGGATGAATTATTTCTTTGACTTCCTTCAGCGCCATCAGGAAATAACTCACGATTGATTTGCCGTTCGCCAGTCGACGTCGTGGTGGTTATCATAGAATCCGTGTTGTGAGCTTGGAGGAATGAAGAACTTTGGGCGCCCGGTCCAAAGCTTAACAAAGGCCAAGATGATACGGTCGATGTGGACGCCATGCTCCAATGTGGAGGGAGGGTCATAAATGACACGATTCCTTGTCTCGGTTCCAAACCGTTCTCCAATTGCTTGGGCACACATATTGATGAAAGCATCTGGAGGCATACTATTTTCGATGTGCGTTGCAGGAGCAGTTGAATCAGTGCGGCCAGCACTAGATGGTGTAACTAATGGTGTTTCAATCCCTGAGGAGGGATTTTGATCTCCGTTTGTCATAGTTTTTTAGTGTGAACGAAAAACTCTTTGTTTGGTTAAGGATTCCACGATCACCGCACCAATTGATAACAAGTAGAGAAATTCTGATCAACTTCCGTCCCTGTGGGGCCGTCGTTGGGTTCGACGGGGGGAAGCTCCGATGCCAAAGTCAGTAAGATGATTCAAGGAAACAAACTGAATTAACAAAGGTTGTGAGAATGTGTACCTTGATAACCCAGGGAATCAGGCTATATATAGCTGAGAAGTTGTAACCTTCAGGTAACTAGAAAGTCTCCATTAATACTCCATTAATGGCGATTACGAGTTATCTTTAACCTGGCAGTTAGCTAATTGATAACTCATTAATGATCTTTATGGCCGAGTCGGCGGCCAGCCGTTATAATGGCGAATCAGGTGAATGAAGAGATACGCCTCATAGGTCCGCCAGCGGATCTCTCAGAACAGATCCGTGGAGATCCGCCTGCCAGCTCCCCTTTGGGGATCACTACGCGGCGTTCTTGAGGTGAATATCCCTTTTAGTCCTCGGGTTAATATCACGATGTTATCAAGTCCCACTGAGTGTGCCAATTTTTGTTTGGCTCTTTCGTGGGGAATTGCGGGCGTGCCAGAGAATTATAGTATTCTCGAAATATGGAATAAAATTGAGTGCGCTTTTTAACTTCTAAATATCAAACGACCGTAAGAAATAAAGAGACCGAAAATTCCAAAGGATTCGATTATCAAAACGATATCGACCTTACAGAAAATGATTGAATAACAAATAAAATAAAAATGTACTGGAAGATTGAATGAACTTGAACTTGAATGAAAATTGAATCTAAGGGAATAAACTGAGAATTGTAAATATACTGAAGTCTAGAGGTAATTTGCTAGAGTTTTGGGTAGTTTGTGTTGAGTTGTTGAGTTCGTTGTTGTCATCGTGATCTCCCCTTTTATAGACGCTGGAGGTAACTTCCTGCTTCTTTTCGCTAATCCACGTTCTCCACCACATTGAGTAACCGCTCCATTTTGACTTCCACGATGAATTGATTTTCACGCTTTCTATTTTTCCTGTTTTTCAATTGGCTCATAAAAACACGTTAAAATATTAATTGGCTCTTGGTTCTCCTAAGTTTACTTCAAGTTTCCCCTGATGTCCACTATAGGAAGTTGGTTTCCCACGAGGTACACAATGGTTCCCCCTGATGTCCACTATAGGAAGTTGGTTTCCCACGAGGTACACTATGATTTTTCCTAAGGTACACAATGGTTTCCCATAAGGTACACTACATAGGAAGTTGGTTTCCCCTGAAGTACATTGTATAGGAAGTTGGTACACTATTTTAGATATTTCCCCTGAGGGAAACTGAGGTTCAAAAATGTTCTTTTAAGAAAAAGTTTCCTAAAATGTTCTTTTAAGAAAACGTTTCCTAAAAAGAAAAGTTTATCCCATGAAAAAAAGTAAACCAGGGTATGCAATAAAAAAAACTTTATTTTTGGTGCAAACAACTTCGTTGAATTTAAAAATAATAATCTTCAACTATATTATTAAATCATAAAAATGTGAATTTTTTTAAAAAATAAACCAATTGACATGTAATAGCGTAGAATAAGAAATAAAATATTTGTATTTTATAATTATATCTGAAAATTAATTCAACTTGTCAATATTAGAGATAAAATTATTCTTTATAACAATATTAGAGGTAAAATTGTAACATTATAAATAAAATTATTCCCAGCTCTCAACATTAAAAGCATTTTTGTCACTATATCCCTTATAAAAAATTAAACAATGTATTAAATAAAAAATTAAAAACTAAAAAATTATTTATCTTATTATGTCTTAATAATTTTATAAAATATTATTTATTTGTCCAGACATTATCTATTTTTATTTTGAAATGAAAGGAAAAAAATAGCAAAATCTAAACAACCTAACAAATAGAAGAATTTACCGCCTGCTAAGTTACTGTAGCTTTCTCTCTAGAAAGAACGACGAGAGCAGAGGAACTGTTGATACACATGAGTAATCCCCTTGGGGATCCACTACCGGCCGACCCTTTTGCCTCCCCTGACCAGCGAAGTAGGAGCAAGAAGAAGGCTAAAGGCATAGATGGCATATCAGAAGACTCAGGATCGACTAGATCGCTACAGTCACTAGCCAAGAGGAAAGTCACCTAGAAGAGCACGGTCTTGGGTCGATCGGAGGAGGAAGATTTAGACATGGAATTCGTTCCAGAAACTGATCCGTTTTTCAAAGAAGAGCTGCTCTGGGGCGATTCCGATGATGAAAACAAAAATGACGACGATCCCCTCTGCCCTTCCATCAAGTTGTCGGCGGAAGACAAAAATATCTCTGGAAGCCATGGCGTCAATCCCTTATTATCGAAGTTCTGGGGAGGAAAATTTGATTTCGATATCTCCAGCAAAGAATAACTCAGTTCTGGGTCAGAGAAGGAACAGTAGCTCTAATTGATTTAGAAAATGACTTTTACATTACCAAATTCTCCAGCTCCAATGATTTTGATCTAACTATCAGAGGAGGCCTATATCTGGTTACTGATCATGTCCTGGCAATCCAACGCTGGAAGCCTAACTTCGACCCCTATAGTGCCAAAGTGAATTGTATCCTTACGTGTGTCAGATTCCCATGGCTTCCAATAGAGTACTATAACCACGCATTTCTCATAAGGCTTGGAGCAAAAGTAGGGGTGGTACACTCAGTCGACAAGAAGTCTGGTACAACTGAGAGAGGCAAGTTCACAAGAGTCTGTGTGGAAGTGGATCTCAACAATCCCCTGTTGTCTAAATTTAAGCTAAGGAACGCGGTATACAAGATTGAATACGAAGGGTTGCACATGATATACTATGGATGTGGGAGATATGGCCACTCTCAGGAACACTGCCATGAGTCCCAGGTAGCCAAGGAAGCCGAGGAAGCGCAACGGCACGCAATAGGTAACGGCTCAGATCTTGATAGAGTCATTAGTGAAGTCATTGCCAATGACTACGACCCGTGGATGACGGCTAAAAATCCGACGAAATGTAGAGCTAAACCTCCTTCCAAAGCTGGAATGAAAGGCCCAGAGCAGACACCTATGGTTGATAGTACAAGGATAGATATAGTGACGGCCCAGGAAAACAAAGAACGCATTATTCTCACTAATGAGGAAGGGGATAAGCAAGGACCTATAACAAAGAATGGAGGAGGCTCTCAGTTCAATATCATATACGATATGGAGGAGGATGAGCATTTGAATACCACTGCATAAGCCATCCAAGATACAGAGAGGCAGATAGAGGATACTGCTACTTGAGGACAGAAACCACAAAAGAAACAACTTGGAGTAAGGATAATGAATACACTGAAGGAAGGAGGCCAGCCCAAATAATGAAAACAATTGCAACTCACCCAAAAAACAGTCAGATGAAGACCGATAGGGCCGATAATGTAGGAAAATAGACAAGCCTAGGCATAGCGGAATAATAAAATTTTATCTATTTTATCTATTTCCCTTTTCCAAGATTTGTTAATTGTTATTTTATATAAAGAGGGATAGAAAGTAATACCTTTATTGAAGAACTATCTACCGTTGCAAACGAAGTGCCCACAACTTGTTATTATCAACTCGTGAACCACGAACGTTTGATTCAACACAAAACAAAAACTAATCAGTAATCAACCTTTAATGAATAGCAATCGCAATGATTGCCTCTAACAGAAATCGATACGAGATCAAAGAGGGAGTAAGAAATAAAGTAAATTAGCCGAGACGACGACAGAACAATTCTTTCTCCTCCTGTATAGTGTGTTGGCCGAAATTCTGAGGTTAGGGGGTCTATTTATAGACTTCCAAAACCCTAATCCCATTTGTGTTAGGAATTTAATTAATTGGAATCTTATTCTGAATAGGATTCCTAATTAGATAATTAAATAAACACTTTAATATTATCTAAACAATAACTAATTATATTTAGATAATTATTATTAATCAAATTAATAATTAATTAATGTTAGGGATAATTAATTAGAGTTTTAATTGCATAAAACATCCAATTAATATTATCAGTTAATTCTTTAGTTCAATTTATAATCATAATCTAATTACAATTATTAAACTAAATTAATATCCCTAACTAATATATAAATTTCGGCCCATGTGTCTATGTCCCGCTAATTACGTTTTCGTCCTCCGATTCCAAGTCCCATATGTGACCCATTAGGTTCTTTATTGCCACTAGCCGTATATATCCTTTGAAATTATTCATCACGATTGATTCCAACATATATATAACGGAATACCGTCGCGAGCTGTTACTAGCAGAACCTATGATATTCCCCCAGAACAATTAAGAAGTCAGGTTGATAACTGATGTTAACCTTTCTGTATTAGGTACAGTATAATACGATCCTTCATCAACTATATCTTGTCGGTCAATTCCTTATAACCATGGAATGTGTCAAGGTTACATATAACGAAGAGTCCGGTTTTACTTGTACAAATTGAATTCACTCTGAAAAGATAAGTTAAGTGAAATGTTCATTTCTACTCTTAACTGTATCACCTTGCAAGGATTTCAGTCAATTCACCACAAGCGGCCATTTGGATATATCTCCCACTTATCGGGAGTGACGAATGCTCAATCTGACATTAACTATTCTGCAATTACTTTGTGTGATACCCAACCCTGCTCTCACACACCCTAGGCTCTCACCTATTGGATCATGCTCGCACAGAATCAAAGTATCAGACTCCATAATCCAGAATCACTAATTAACGAATGTTTGAGTCTGAGGATTAGTTATACCTACTAATACCAATGAGATGAGTAGTTGACACATTAGATAAATCAATCCATTCTGTTATCTCAAGTCGGGTCCCAATCCTAATGAACTCCTTCACTGGATCCATGTAACTGTCTAAATATCCGAATATCTAAAGCTTGTGAGATCAGCTTTCTGTCTCGACAGAAAACACTGTTACATGTAAGTCTCAACAGCAATATGCCAACCCCTATACCATATTACTTGACTTGGGTTTACTTTAAGTTTATTGGTCTATTATAAAGTATAGTCTCACTTCATGCTTGTATGAACACTTTATAACTACTTAAATAAACTTAGGGTTACTTTCTTTATGAAAGATTCTTGCCTTTATATATAGTTATATTTTAATGCTATATATCTGATTAAACAAATGATTAAATAAATAATTTATTCATTAAAATTAATATCCTAAAACAATTGTCTTTAGGACACTAAACTCCAACATTCTCCCACTTGGACTAAAGCCAATTGTTCCTGAAACTAATACCAGAAGAACTAAGATTTCTATCGTGAGCTCTTTGTGGTAATGGCTTGGTCAACGGATCTGCAACGTTGTCCTCAGTGGGCACCTTTTCTATTCTCACATCTCCCCTGGCTATGATCTCCCTAATGAGATGATATCGCTTGAGATAATGTTTGGATGCATTATGAGACCGTGGTTCCTTTGCTTGTGCAATGGCTCCATTATTATCACAGTACAGAGTAATGGGATTCACAATGTCAGGTACCACTCCTAGTTCTATTATGAACTTCCTAATCCAAACAGCCTCCTTTACCGCTTCTGCAGCTGCGATGTACTCTGATTCAGTTGACGAGAAAGCAACACTTCCTTGCTTGTAACTCTTCCAACTAACTGAACCTCCATTCAGGATAAACTGGTATCCTGATTGGGATCTATAATCATTTTCATCAGTCAGATGACTAGCATCTGAATATCCTTCAATTTTCAATTCTCCTTGTCCATATATGAGGAACATGTCTTTAGTTCTTCTAAGATACTTAAGAATGTTCTTGACAGCAATCCAGTGATCAAATCCCAGATTCCCTTGATATCGGCTCGCCATACTCAATGCGAACGCCACATCAGGTCTAGTGCAAAGCATAGCATACATGATCGAACCAACCACGTTGGAGTAAGGAATTACAGCCATGCGATTCTTGTCACTGTCTGTTTTAGGACATTGACTATTTGATAACTTGACACCATGGACTATTAGTAAGTTACCTCTTTTCGATTCATGCATGTCGGAACGCTTTAGGACTTTGTCAATATATGTAGACTAGGATAGTCCGAGCAGTCTCTTCGATCTATCCGGATAGATCTTAATCCCTAAGATGTAGGCTGCTTCTCCCAAGTCTTTCATGGAGAAATTACTCGATAACCAAACTTTTACTGTTTGCAACATTGCAACATCGTTTCCCATAAGTAGTATATCATCAACATATAGTACTAAGAAAACGACTGAGCTCCCACTTGTCTTCTTGTAAACACAAGCCTCTTCTGAGTTTTGTTCGAAACCAAATTGTTTTATGGTTTCATCAAAACGTTTGTTCTAGCTTCTAGATGCTTGCTTGAGTCCATAAATGGACCTTTGAAGTTTGCAAACCTTGGTTGCATTCTTCGACGTGAAACCTTCAGGTTGCATCATGTATACATCCTTAAGTAGGTTTCCATTTAGGAAAGCTGTTTTCACATCCATTTGCCAAATCTCATAATCAAAATGAGCGGCAATTGCAAGCAATATTCTGATGGATTTGAACATGGCTATTAGAGAGAAAGTCTCGTCATAGTCAACACCTTGCCTTTGACGATATCCTTTCGCTACTAACCTAGCTTTGTAGGTAATAACCTTTCCATCAATGTCTGTCTTCTTCTTGAAGATCCACCTGCACCCAATGGGTTTTATCCCTTCAGGTGGATCAACCAAAGTCCACACTTGGTTAGTATACATGGAGTCCATTTCAGAATTCATGGCTTCAAGCCATGCTTTAGATTCTGGACTAGTAAGAGCTTCTTCATAGGTTTCAGGTTCATCGTCTAACACGGGAACCAGTTCGTCATCTCCCACTAGAAAACCATATCTAACTGGGAGTTCACAAATTCTTTGAGACCTACGAGTGGGATATGACGCTTGTGTTTCATCTAGTGAAACGGGTTCGGGTTCAACTTCTTCCGCGTTTTCAACATGTGATTCCTCTTGAACTTCCTCAAGTTCAATCACGCTTCCATTCTGTGTTTCTTCCAGAAACTCTTTCTCTAGAAATACCGCGTGTTTGGATACTATTACCTTTTGGTCATCTGGATGATAAAAGTAATATCCCATAGTTTCCTTTGGGTATCCAATGAAGAAACACTTGTCAGATTTGGGATCTAATTTATCTGACACAATACGTTTGACGTATGCTGAACATCCCCATATTCTCATGAAAGAGAAGATGGGTTTTCTACCAACGAATAGTTCAAATGGTGTGGAACTGGCAGATTTGGTTGGAATTCGGTTTAAGGTAAATAGGGCAGTTTCTAAGGCATAGCCCCAGAATGATTTTGGAAGAGAAGTGGTGCTCATCATGGATCGTACCATATCTAGTAAGGTGTGATTTCTCCTTTCTGATACACCATTGTGTTGTGGTGTATAAGGAGGTGTCCATTGTGAGCATATTCCACATTCATTTAGATAACTCATAAATTCTTCAGAAAGATATTCTCCACCTCGATCAGATCGAAGTATCTTGATAGTCTTTCCTGTTTGATTCTCAACTTCATTCTTAAAGCATTTGAATTTCTCAAAAGCTTCTGACTTGTGCTTCATCAAATAGATGTAACCATATCTGGTATGATCATCTATGAAGCTAATGAAGTATATGAATCCTCTTCTTGCTTAGACTGACATAGGACCACATAAATCTGAATGTATTAATCCTAGAGCATCTAATACACGCTGACCTTTATTGCTAAAGGGTGTCTTTGTCATTTTTCCTTTTAAACATGACTCACATGTTCCCATTGATTCACAATCAATTGAGTCTATAAGCCCATCTTGATGTAGCTTAAGCATGCGTCTCTGGTTTATATGGCCTAAATGACAATGCCACAAGTAAGTTGAATTATCTAATCTAAGTCTTTTGGTATCAATTGTGAAAGCATAAACTTTATCATTCAGAATATAAATCCCATTCAATGATATTCCTGAAAAATAGAAAACTTTGTTTCTATAAAATTCGGAATTATTGTTCTTAATTGAAACATGAAAGCCATCTTCTACTAAACAGCTAATGGAAATAATGTTACGAGACATATGTGGAACATACAAACAGTTCCTTAACACTACTACAAGTCCTGATGGTAGATGTAGATCATAGTTTCCAATTGCGAGTGCGGCAACCCTTGCACCATTTCCAACTCGCAAGTTTATGTCTCCTTTCTTCAATTCCCTAGTCCGCTTTAGTTCTTGCATATTCATACAAATATGAGATCCACACCCGGTATCTAATACCCAAGATTCAGACTATGAAATTGAGTTAATTTTAATATAGAACATACCAGAAGTTGAAGCACCATCCTTTCCCTTCTTGAGGGAAGCTAGGTACTCCTTGCAATTTCTCCTCCAATGCCCATCTTTACCACAGAAGTGGCATTCCCCTTTGGGCTTCTTGACTTGCATCCCCTTCGTTTCAGTGGGCGTGGCCCCCTTGCTATTCTTGAGATAGTTAGGATTGGGAGGATTCCCTTTCCTCTTCTTTGATCCCTCAGTAGCAAGGGCCAATATTTCCTTGTTTTCTTTTATATTGGGCTCGACCGTCTCGAGCATATTTCCAAGCTCTTCAAGAGAGGTTTGCAAGCCATTCACTTGGTAGTTCATGATGAACTGTGAATAACTCTCGGGGAGGGATTGAAGAAGTAAGTCTACACTTAGTTCATGATCCATCGCATCTCCAATACTAGAAAACTTGGTAATAAGGCCAATCATCTTGACACAATGTGTCATAACAGACTTGCCCTCCTGAATCTTGCATCTATATAGCTGCTTCGTTATCTCGTAGCGCTCGCACCGAATTTGATTCCCAAAAAATTCTTTCAGGTGCATGACTATGGAATAGGCATCCATCTCCTCATGTTGCCTTTTCAATTCCGGTGGCATAGATGTAAGTATGATGCATCCCGCGTGATCATCATCAGCCTTATGCTTCAAGTAAGCTTTGATCTCTTCGATGGGTGCATCACAAGCCGGGGTAGAGGGTATCGGTGTATCAAGTACATACCCTATCTTATCGAACTTCAAAACGATTTTGAGGTTGCGATACCAGTCGGTGAAGTTTGAACCATTCAACTTATTATCGGTAAGTATGTTTTGCAGATTGGTTTTAGACATGATTATTTTAGAGTACGATTTGATAAAATTAACCTGAGAGTGAGAAAAGTGACAGATGTTATTCATTTGTTTAATTCACTTACAATTTAAATACGTTGGACTTTTATGTTTTAAATTTCTCCCACTATTTTACCAAATTAATAACCCTCTATATTAATTCGAAGGATATTCACAATTCCTTTAGTGAGCTAGAATCCTAACTCCTGAAATTTCACCTTGAGTTTACTCAACAAGCTAGTTTCATTCATTAGGTAGATTCATGTAATCAATCACATCAAAACATGTGATTTCTAGGTTGTTGGGTTACTAACCACATTAGTAACTGAGATGTGTCGTCTATCAATCCCAACCATATTGTCCATTAGGTTAGAACAACATGAGTTTACTCATCCAATTATTCTATCCTAATTTAAGCATTACCCCATATTCGTGAAAAACAATTTTTCGATAATTCAGGTGTTACCATAAGACCCCGAGCTTGAGTTTACTCAACAACCCAAAGGCCCCCAGTACTGCCGGCTGAATTATAATATTAGGGAGGGGCAACCGATTTTAATAACTTGCTTATTTACTTAACTTTTGATTAGTGAGGGATTTTATTTAAGTCTCATAATCTAACCTAGTCTTGATTTGCTTTAGCACATATCAAACATTCATACATTCAACATTGACAATTATGGACATATCTCTAAGTTTATTCCGTTGAGCCAGAAACGGAATAAAGGGTCACCCTAGGGAAATACTAACTATTACATATTTCTATTTGGGTCCTTCATCTTCTCCTTGGCGCCTTGAATTACAACAATATTCTATTTCTAAGAAACTTCAAGTTACTTAAAGGGATTTGGATGAGAAGAGAAATACAATAGAGAGTAAGAGAAGGCAGGACACGCAGGTCCTATTTAAATACCAAAAGACTAAATAACTATTATAGAGGGTCTAATATGTCCATAACGCCAAACATGCATAGACTCAATTAAATTTAATTTAATTGGTTGATTACATAAACTATTTATGTAATATTTGAGTTAATCAAATTAACAACTTAAATTAATTTTCATCCAATTTTAATTATGCATATCCTAATTAATTTGTATAATTCATTTAATGCTTTGAATTACTTATATCAAATATTTAGGTAAAACAAACTTTTAAATAAATTGATTTTGACAAACAAAACAAAATATTATATTCTGAAATATATATATATATATATATATATATATATATATCTATATTTAAAACGGGTCTTTTAAAACACTTTTAAAAAACCGGTACCAACATCGGCCCGACCCTTTGGCATAGTTGCTGTCGTAGGGCAGCAGCTAGCGGCCAGCCGCTGCTGCCTCAGTGGCAGCAGCGTCCGCCGCTACTGGTTGCTGCCGCAAGGCAGCAACCAGTCACAATAGTGGTCGAGGTCGCCGCCTTGCGGCAGTGACCCCGAACAGCTATTGATATATTTTTTTAATTAAATATATATATATATATATATATATATATATATATATATATATAATTGTTCTAAAATAGTTTCAAAACAATTTTCAGAATATTAAAACAGTTTTATCTTTTAGATTTAATAAAACAAAACGTTTTAATTATCTAACTATAAAACCTTTAGGTTTTGTTTAAACGAATATCAACCGAAATAATCAGGAACTATGCATAATCAGTTTTAATTAACAAGTAATCAAAACTTATTTATCGTTAGATTAATTGAACTAACCGATTAATTAATTTATCCTAACAATAAATCTATTCAATCTGATTGAATAACCCTTTTATTTACATATATGAAATAACAGATTAACATAGGCTCTGATACCAATGTAGGAAAATATACAAGTGTAGGCATAGCAGAATAATAAAATTTTATCTATTTTATCTATTTCCCTTTTCCAAGATCTGTTAATTGTTATTTCATATAAAGAGGGATAGAAAGTAATACTTTTATTGAAGAACTATCTACCATTGCAAACGAACTGCCCACAACTTGTTATTATCAACTCGTGAACCACGAACGTTTGATTCAACACAAAACCAAAACTAATCAGTAATCAACCTTTAATGAATAGCAATCGCAATGATTGCCTCTAACAGAAATCGATACGAGATCAAAGAGGGAGTAAGAAATAAAGTAAATTAGCCGAGACGATGACGGAACAATTCCTTCTCCTCCTGTATAGTGTGTTGGCCGAAATTCTGAGGTTAGGGGGTCTATTTATAGACTTCCAAAACCCTAATCCCAGTTGTGTGAGGAATTTAATTAATTGGAATCTTATTCTGAATAGGATTCCTAATTAGATAATTAAATAAACACTTTAATATTATCTAAACAATAACTAATTATTTTTAGATAATTATTATTAATCAAATTAATAATTAATTAATGTTAGGGATAATTAATTAGAGTTTTAATTGCATAAAACATCCAATTAATATTATCAGTTAATTCTTTAGTTCAATTTATAATCATAATCTAATTACAATTATTAAACTAAATTAATATCCCTAACTAATATATAAATTTCGGCTCATGTGTCTATGTCCCGCTAATTACGTTTTCGTCCTCCGATTCCAGTCCCATAAGCGACCCATTAGGTTCTTTATTGCCACTAGCCGTATATATCCTTTGAAATTATTCATCACGATTAATTCCAACATATATATAACGGAATACCGTCGCGAGCTGTTACTAGCAGAACCTATGATATTCCCCCAGAGCAATTAAGAAGTCAGGTTGATAACTGACGTTAACCTTTCTGTATTAGGTACAGTATAATACGATCCTTCATCAACTATATCCTATCGGTCAATTCCGTATAACCATGGAATGTGTCAAGGTTACATATAACGAAGAGTCCGGTTTTACTTATACAGGTTGAATTTACTCTGAAAAGATAAGTTAAGTGAAATGTTCATTTCTACTCTTAACTGTATCACCTTGCAAGGATTTCAGTCAAGTTCACCACAAGCGGCCATTTGGATATATCTCCCACTTATCGGGAGTGACGAATGCTCAATCTGACATTAACTATTCTACAATTACTTTGTGTGATACCCAACCCTGCTCTCACACACCCTAGGCTCTCACCTATTGGATCGTGCTCGCACAGAATTAAAGTATCAGACTCCATAATCCAGAATCACTAATTAAAGAATGTTTGAGTCTGAGGATTAGTTATACCTACTAATACTAATGAGATGAACAGTTGACACATTAGATAAATCAATCCATTCTGTTATCTCAAGTTGGGTCCCAATCCTAATGAACTCCTTCATCGGATCCATGTAACTGTCTTGATATCCGAATATCTAAAGCTTGTGAGATCAGTTTTCTGCCTCGAGAGAAAACACTGTTACATGCAAGTCTCAACAGCAATATGCCAACCCCTATAACATATTACTTGACTTGGGTTTACTTTAAGTTTATTGGTCTATTATAAAGTACAGTCTCACTTCATGCTTGTATGAACACTTTATAACTACTTAAATAAACTTAGGGTTATTTTCTTTATGAAAGATTCTTGCCTTTATATATAGTTATATTTTAATGCTATATATCTGATTAAACAAATGATCAAATAAATAATTTATTCATTAATATTAATATCCTAAAACAATTGTCGTTAGGACACTAAACTCCAATAGATAAACCACCGACCAGCGACAAAAAGCTGAAGAACTTCAACAACAGTCTAACCACACGTAAGACGGGCTTTAGAGCAAAACGCTCCCCCGGAAGCTGGTAAGCTGGTTTCTAGCTTCCCTTTAACCCCCTATTTTTATTATTATTTATGGACTGTTTAGCTTGGAATGTGAGAGGTGCGGCGAATAGGAACACTCGCTTACACCTTAAGGATATGATTCGAATTTACAAGCCTACAATTTTTGCCCTTTTAGAAACAAAAGTCAGTGGTAGTGCAACTGATAGTATTGTGTGGAAATTTAGAGGATGGAATTGTGTGCGATCAGAGGCACATGATAGAGCGGATGGGATCTGGGTGTTCTGGCGGGATTCTCAAGTGCAGCTTAAGGTCCTTCAGATTCACCACCAATATGTGCACTGTGAGGTAGTTCAGAATGGCAAATTGTTGTGCCTAGTATCTATTGTGTATGCTTCCCCTTGTCTATCTGAGAGGAAAAACCTTTAGGACGAACTAATCTCAATGAGTAGGAGTATTTCTGACCCCTGGCTCCTTATTGGCGACTTCAATGATATTGGAACCTAGGATGATCAACGAGGGGGTAGTGCCTAGTATACCAAAAGAGCTATCAATCATAAGGCACTAATGGATGAATGTTGGGTTATTGATTTCGGGTTCTCTGGCCCACGCTATACCTGGCGAAGAAGATTTCTTTCTGTTCGATTGGATAAACTCTATGGCAACATACAGGGCAGAACAAAATTTCAAGAGGCCACAGTGATCAACCTACCCTTCCGACACTCGGATCTGTAGGAAAATAGACAAGCCTAGGCGCAGCGGAATTATAAAATTTTATCTATTTTATCTATTTCCCTTTTCCAAGATCTGTTAATTGTTATTTCATATAAAGAGGAATAGAACGAAATACCTTTATGACGATCTATCTACGGTTGCCAACAAAGTGCCCACAACTTCAAAAGAATAGAATCTGTCAACGAATCTGCCCCCTACCCGAACAGACCTTCCAGACCTCCGAATGAAAATCCCAACGATGAAAACAAGGAAGAATATGTCTAGAAGCTCCTGCCCAAAAATCGTGACGATCCGACGGTTCAATCTCCGGGAATCCGCGAAAATGTGAACTGGCCTGATGTAGGAGGAGGAAAACGAATTTCTCCTTTTGTTTGTCTTTTCTTCTTTCATGAGAACAACAAAACAAACAACACAGAAATGAATAACTAATCAGTAATCAACCTTAATAATAGCAATCGCAATGATTGCCTCTAATAGAAATCGATACGAGGTCAAAGAGAGAGTAAGAAATAATGTAGATTAGCCGAGATGAAGACGGAACGGTTCCTCCTCCTTTCTTATTGTGTTAGGCAAAATATGTAGGCTAGGGAGTCTATTTATAGACTTCTCAAAACCCTAATCCTAGTTGTGTTAGGTAATTAATTAATTAGAATCTTATTCGGAATAGGATTACTAATTAGATAATTAAATAAACACTTTATTATTATCTAGATAATATTATTAATCAAATTAATAATTTAATTATTGTTAGGGATAATTAATTAGAGTTTCAATCACATAAAAACTTCTAATTAATATTATCAGATAATACTTTAATTTAATTTATAATCATAATCTAATTATAATTATTAAATCAAATTAATATCCCTATTTAATTAATGAATTTCGGCCCATATATTGTGTCTCACTAATTTACACTTTCGTCCTCCGATTCCAAGTCCCATATGCGACCCATTAGGTCCTTTATTGCCACTAGCCGTATAGATCCTTTGAAATTAATTCATTATGATTAATTCCAATATATATATAACGGAATACCGTCGCGAGCTGTTACTAGCAGAACCTATGATATTCCCCCAGAGCAATTAAGAAGCCAGGTTGATAACTGACGTTAACATTTCTGCATTAGGTACAGTATAATACGATCCTTCATCAACTATATCTTGTCGGTCAATTCCTTATAACCATGGAACGTGTCAAGGTTACATATAACGAAGAGTCTAGTTTTACTTGTACAGGTTGAATTCACTCTGAAAGATAAGTTAAGTGAAATGTTCATTTCTACTCTTAACTCTATCACCTTGCAAGGATTTCAGTCAATTCACCACAAGCGGCCATTTGGATATATCTCCCACTTATCGGGAGTGACGATTGCTCAATCTGACATTAACTATTCTGTAATTACTTCGTGTGATACCCAACCCTGCTCTCACACACCCCAGGCTCTCACCTATTGGATTGTGCTCGCACAGAATCAAAATATCAGACTCCATAATCCAGAATCACTAATTAACGAATATTTGAGTCTGAGGATTAGTTATACCTACTAATACCAATGAAATGAACAGTTGATACATTAGATAAATTAATCCATTCTGTTATCTCAAGTCGGGTCCCAATCTTAATGAACTCCTTCACCGGATCCATGTAACTGTCTAGATATCTGAATATCTAAAGCTTGTGAGATTAGCTTTCTGTCTCGACAGAAAATACTGTTACATGCAAGTCTCAACAGTAATATGCCAACCCTTATAACATATTACTTGACTTGGGTTTATTTTAAGTCTATTGGTCTATTATAAAGTACAGTCTCACTTCATGCTTGTATGAACACTTTATAACTGTTTAAATAAACTTAGGGTTACTTTCTTTATGAAAGATTTGTGCCTTTATATATAGTTACATTTTAATGCTATATATCTGATTAAACAAATGATTAAATAAACAATTTATTCATTAATATTTATATCCTAAGACAATTGTCTACAAGACATAAACCCCAACATTCTCCCACTTGGACTAAAGCCAATTGTTTCTAAAAACATTCCCATAAGCGTTCGTATGATGATCATGAACCTTTTGGGGTAAGGCATTCTTTTAAATGGATCTATAAGATTGTGCCTTGGTGGGCACTCTTTTAATTCTCACATCTACTCTTATTGTTATCTCTCGAAAGAGATGGTAACGACTGAGGTAGTGTTTGGACGTATTATGAGACTGCGGGCCCTTAGCAAGAGCAACATCCCTATTGTTAATCTCATTAACAATGCTAGGTACCACGCCTAGTTCATTGATGAACTTGCATTCCAAACTTCCTTTTAGCTGTTTCTGAAGCTGCTACATATATATATATACTCTGATTTAATTTACTGGCTCGGTCATGATTTCCTGATCGGAACTATTCCAGCTAATCGTACCTCTTTCAAAATAAACTTGTATTCCGTAAGATCATCTTTATCTGTTTGATGACTTATATCTGAAAGTCTTCAACTTTCAAATTTCATCTCCATATACCCGGAACATATCTTCAGTCATTTTAAGTATTTAAGAATGTTCTTGACAACAATTCAGTGACCATCACTCGGATTGACCTATAATCGACTTTGTCATGCTTAAAGCAAAATGGATGTTAGGTCTAGTGCAAAACGCTTTGAGCACTTTGTCAACATGTTTAGACTAGGAGGGGTCAAGCAGTCTTCTCAATCTATCTCCATAGATCTTAATCTTTAAGATGTAAGTTGCTTCTCCTAAGTCTATTATGGAGAATTTTATCCGATAACCAAAATTTTCACCGATTGCAGTATAGCTACGTCGTTCCCATTAGTAAAATATCATCGACATATAATACTAAGTAAACGACCAAGCTCCCACTAGTTTACATGTAAAGGCTCATACGAGCTCCCACTAGCTTACATGTATAGGTTTACAAGACCCTTCTTATAAGTCGTAGGTTCATCGTCTAACACGTGAGCCTCTTCGTCGTCTCCCACTAGAAATCCAAATCTCTTTGGGATTTCATCGGCTCCCACTAGAAATCCAAATCTCTTTGGGATTTGATGAACTCGACCAGACCTATGAGTTAGTAATGTCACCAGTGTGTCATCTTGTGAGACAGATTCAGGTTCCACCATTGCTTCCGCTATTTCAGCCAATCCTTCTTCTTGAACTTCTTTAAGTTCAATCACGCTTTCTACTTGTGTTTCTAGAAGAAACTCTTTCTCTAGAAATACTGTGTGTTTGGATACTATTACTTTTGATCATCCGAATGATAGAAGTAATATCCTACTGTTTCTTTCGGAATTCCAATGAAGAAATATTTATCAGATTTAGGATCTAACTTAATCTGATGCTATGTATTTAACATGTGCTGAATACCCCTAAATTCTCATGAAAGAGAAACTGGGTTTCTCTTCCAAATGAACAATTCAAATGGAATAGAACTTTGCGGTTTTGTGGATACTCGGTTCAAGGTAAATAAGGCGGTTTCTAGGGCGTAGCCTTTAGAGCATCTTTGGAAGAGAGGTTGTGCTCATCATGGATCGTACTATATCCAATAGAGTACTCATTTCAGATACATCGGGGTGTATGCGGAGGAGTCCATCACTACAAAAAAAAACAAGCTATAATGAGAATAAAATAATGATATTACAGAAATTCTCATGGAAAGATACCTATAGTGAAAGGAAATAATATTATTAAATAAGTATTTTACTTTTGAGATTTTCTTTTAAAAATATCCTCATTAAATGAGAAAACTTAGTGAGAATATGAAATATTCTCATTTAAACACATCATCAATAATCATCAATGAGGATAAATAATATCATAAATATCAAAATTAAATGGAAATTCATTTTAATATCAAATATATTTTTTTAATGAAATTTTGGGTACCAAATACGGGCGCAATATATTCCCCCCAAAAAATTGAGTTTCCTAATCCATTCCCCCCAATTTTTTTTCGCAAAACCTAATTAGAAATAAAAAGATTGAAAACTCTTCGCACAACCAAAACCTCTAGCAAGTCAATTGAAACAGCCGACCATCCTCGATACCTCTTCTAGTTCTAGGTCATCTTCAATTTCTTCTTAATCCTGAACGACTGCATCAGACCTTTCACAGTGAGCCACAGAAATTAGATCGAATCATTTCTCTCCGATTAGGCTGTGGCTTATCGTAGTTGTATCATCACCTTCTGCCGGTGAAGCATGCTTCGCCAAAAATGATATTGGTCATGTCAATCTTCATCTTTTAACAGTAGGAAACTACCTTGGTTAAAACCAGGTCAACATCGCCACCGCCCTGTACGGTATGTGATAGGATTTGATTTGCAACATTGGGATTTTGTTTCAGATTATAGATTCCTGAGTTATGTTCCTTTTATATTACTGTTGGTTCATAGTAATTTAATGCTTATGTTGAGAGCTTCATTGAGAATTAACTAAGGCTTTTTCCAAATTTGGAACACTTGTTAACCTTTACATGTTACTAGAAGCCTCCTGTTGGATTTTATAATATTGCATTCTTTATTATACCACAATTATCTATTAGAACTGATGATTATTGGGGTTGCTAAACTGATTTGCTTTAATTTTCCATGGAATTGCAGTTGAACTTGGCATTTTTAAGGTTCTTATATGAGTTTTGTTTCGCTGTTTGATAGGTTGCGACTTTAGTGTTTAATGTGAAATATATATGAGATTAAGTGGCGTTTTGAGGTGGAATATCAAGATTATTGATAGATATAGTTGAGTTAACCATAATCAAAAGTTAATTCATTCTGTAACTATAGTTATTAATTAAAAAAGTTGTTGATATGCTTGTGTTTTAGGATTCATTTGCTTGATTTGAATTTTCAAAGAAAGTATTTGGTACTGGCTTTAGATATGGCTGATTTGTTTGTTTTTTTATAGATAAAACAAAAGCAGAGAAGCAAAGATGGGGCTGGCCCTTAGGAAGCTTGTTAGCCGTCATTTCGCTAAAAAGGAGATGTGAATTCTTATGGCGGGTCTCTATGCCACTAGTAAGACCACTATCTTGTACAAACTCAAGCAGTAATGGAACCAATTCCTTCTTCTGAAGATGTGATTAATACTCCTCATTTACTTGCTTTTATGTTTCTTCATTCCCCAAATTAATTGCTTTATCTCATTCTTTTGGGTTTGGATAACTACAATGTAGCTTTTTGAAATGTTAGGTTTGCTTCAATTTTGCTTTAGCCGAGAAAAGGAAATTCAAATCCTAGAATAAAATTTGTATTTACTTAATTTTGGTAAACCTGACCAATTACACGTGATTTCAAGGGTCTTTCTTGCAGCAAACCTTACACTGAGTTGTTCTTTGAATCTTTCATATTCATGAATTCCTTGTTCTTACTCTTGGGCTTGAGAGTGAGGGTGTTGCAACCACACCCTTGTTAGGCCTGAGTTCTATATTGTATCTCTGAAGCCCAGTCAATCGTTTCCTCATATATTAAAGTTTTCATTTTATAAGATGGTTAGTAGTTTGCAGCATAAATTCCAAGTTCTGGACTTATCAGTTCGGTTTGTATGCTGAAAATCTGTATCACTTGGTTATAATGATCACTAGATTAAAAATCTAGTTCCTTTCTATGTTTTTAGTTCGCTTCCTTGCTCTGTTCTTTAGGCAACGATTCATGATATCACCATTTCTCGTATAATGCTCATTCAATTCAAGAGGCTTAACTAGTATACCATCTTGTGTTCTAATTGCATTCACATTTTGCCATTCTTCATTTTGTAAACAAACTACCAATTGGGTTGTGAAGACTAAATAAGAAGGAAGTTAAGCAAACACCATAACAGTTTTAAACATCCAAAGCCAAATAGGAAGGAAGGTAAACAAACAACAATTGGTTATAATAGTTTGTTTTCCAAGCATTAGGCTTAGTAAGGTTTAAATATGATTATTTCCCTAAATTAGTTTGTATTTATCTTAGATAAATTGTTGAAAATATTCTAATAGCTCAAGAGCTTATTTCTAATTATCATAATGGAAAAGCTAGACCCAATTGTTCTATTAAATTAAATAATAAAACAACATATATGATCTAATTTTATTCATTAATTTTTATGCATTGGAGGACCTGAAGGGGTTTGGTTTTTATTATATAATACTAGTATTCACTAAAAAAAAAGAAATTGTGGTTGTCAATTAATTGTACTCAGTGGCAACATGAAGATGATGATGTTGTAGAAACTGAATATGCATAAATGATATAGTTAAACATAGTAAGTGGAAGGTATGTCTAATCTTGAGAAGATATATATAATTTAAGCAACCTTGTTGCTTTGATCCCATAGTTACTTTATTGATTAGGAAATATTTAAAATTTTTTGTCATTATGAGGTTATCTTCCCAAACCAATCCCATACATTGTATAGTTGAGTTGTGAAAACAGAACTGGGTTCCAGAACTGGGAAACTAAACTGGAAACCCAGTTACAGTTCTGTTTCTAGAGCTGGGGAACAGAACAGGTTTGTAGTTAATGAAAATCACAACCTTTTAGACAAATTTAAATAATGTTTATCAATTTCATGATAATGTTGTTAAGAGAATGCAAGGCTTAAAGGAGAAGCTTCTGATCTTCGACAAATGCTCACTGATTCGCAAAGTACTAGTCCTTTCATTGCCCATCTCAGAGATGAATATTATCTAAGTCGGATGCACAATGACCAAAACTGGAAATATTACATACAATGGCCAGTTGCTTAATGCATTTATCTGTCCAATTGGAATAAGAATATGGCCGCTGTCCCATTAGGATAAAGTTTCTTGCATTGTATAAAAATTTGTTAGCTGCTGTCCCATTAGGATAAAGTTATTTATCTACTCAAATTCTCACTCTTTGAATCATCATGTTCTTGTTTATGGACCTCCTGGTATTGGGAAGATGTTCTTGGCTAGGGCTGTTGCTGGTAATATAGATGCCAACTTCTTGAAGGTCAGATATAGTTTCCCAAATTGATTCTTTTCCCTAGATATGTTCTGTTGTTTTCATTTGGATCTTTACGACATGTAGTTTTGATTTTTGATGAAGGTTGTTTCAAGTGCCATCATAGACAAGTACATTGGAGAAAGTGTTAGGTTGATACGAGAAAGTGCCATCAATTTCTTTCTAGCAGCACAATGAGGTTGAACTTTCTACACTTGGCATGGGTATGTTTGTAAAAGCAAATTCAATTTATCTTTATCGATATTGTTTTTGAATTTTATTGGAAATGCAGTTTGATTATGCTGTGAAAATTATAATAGTGCAACTCATGTCATGTCAGTCGAATTATCTTTATAAATCGTATTGCAATGTCAGAAATTGACACCCCTATGGATTATGCCTTGTTACGCGCCGCTGCAAAATTCCATTGTTATGGATTATGCTGTGATCATCGAAATGTTAGAGTGACTGTATGTCCTGATCATAATTTACTGATTGAATCAAGATTCTTTGATTGTTTTCATACTTCTCTAGCATGTTTACAGGCCAACTTAGACAAGCGTAAAGTTCCTCACTGGAACCTTACTGGTATAAGGCCACTTGTAAGGCATATTTCAAGGTGAGTGAATTGGAAGCATCATCATCAGATACTGCCTGGTAGAAGAGTAGCAGTTGATGTGAGTCCTATTATCTCTCAAACCTTCTTTAGATCGTATTGTAGCGTGCAAACTTCTTTCTTGAGCCTAAATTTTTCAGCTAATACATTACCTAGCTCTTGTTGGATGTTGTTAAAGTAATTCTCTTTAGCTTCAGTTTTGTGTGTTCTGATACCAGATTGCTACTTGTCTTGGTGAAACTCCCAGTTCTTCATCTATTCTTTTTTACTAAATCTGTGTTTGCAGAATTTGGATTAGCAGATCAAAATAAAAAGTTGGGTGATATTGCTGCTTCTCACTTGCTTAACTTATGGAGTGGTAAGGCTAGCAGTGGAGGCGCCTCTTAGGAACTCTCCTCACGGGGTAAGTTATATGAGATTTCTATAACCTTATCAATTTTCTGAAATTCATGTGGTTTCTTTCGTACCCATTGATCTTATGGATTTCATGGTTTTATTTGTGCGTTTATTACAAACTGATGACAATTATTGCTTTCATGTGGTTAGCAATCAGTCTTAGGAGTGTTAGAAATTTGTTGTTATGAAGTTGGAACTGTGCCCTTTCTGTTATGATTGGGAATGGCACACCAGTGTGAAATTGTATGAAATGACCTGGACCTATTCTGAACAGGTCCTATTCTGTTACAAAACTATTAACAAGTTCTAGGTTGGTATACCAGTCCAGAACTGGTATGCCAGTTCAGACATGGACCAGTTTTGTAACAAAGCAGGTCTTGTTCTGTACATGCTCTTTTACAGAACTGGTAACAAGTTAGAGTATTTCTAATTATAAAGTTTGCAATATGATTTCTTATATTAATTCTTCTTATGGGTGACTTTTGAGTGAATTATGAAGTATTTCTAATTACTTTTAGGATTCATTGGTATACGTCTTGTGAGAGACCTGGAATTTGAACTTTTAGGTATCAATATGAGTCATAACAGGGTATCAGCTTGTTGTCTTTATTCTGAAAGTGTGGCAATGGAAAAGGCTGCACTAGGATGTATTTTACATAATGTTCACTTGTTGGGGATGGTTGGTCTTGTGGTTCAACCAAAGTAAGTTGGTGTTGTCATAATTCAGATTCAAATTGAATTTTAATGGGTTCGGTTTGTAATTGTAACTCTATGAAAACATAGGATCCATACTACGATTAAGGGAGATTGAGGAGATGGTACTGTACACTGGATTTACGATAAGGTACACATGTGAACAATGGTTCAAACATACATTTTTCATTTTTTTGGTACTGCTAATTAGGTATATTAATTATAGGGCTTGCATTGTGTAGGTTGTTGTTTGTCCTACAGCGGTTGGAATGCTTGGCTATGCCATGTTTATTGGAGTCGGGCATCCGGCTAGAGTTTTTATATAGGATATTGATGCTGATTGTTTACCAATATGTAAATCCAAGCTATTGTGTTGCTCATGTAATACATTTTGTTTCTCCAAGTTGCGGCTCTTTCTTCTTAGTGAATTGAAATGTTCGTTTCATAATCTATTGTTGAATTGTATTCTTATAATTAATAATCAGAATATTATTATATAATGTAAATATTTTTTTTATTATGATAAAATCTTTAATGAGGGGTTTTTGAATCATTATAAAAGATTTAATGAGAAGATTTTTAATTATTATATAAAAAATTAATGAGAATAATTCTAATTATTATAAATAATTTAACGAGAAGAGTTTTTATTATTATAAAAATTCATGACGAGGACAATTAATCTCATTATATATGGTGATAATGAGAAGGTATTTTATTCTCATAATTACTTTTAGTAAGGGACCCCTGTAATGAAGGGAGCCATGAGAGTAATAGTTCTCATTAAAAAATATTTCATGAGAATATTTGGACTTTTAATGATAATTTTTCTTCTCATTAAAAGCCTCTTTTTTTGTAGTGCATTATAAGCGAATCCTATATTCAATTTAGATAATTCAGAAAAATCATTAGAAAGATATTCTCCATGACGATCTAATCGAAGCATTATAATATTCTTTCTTGTTTGTTTTTCTTACTTCATTCTTGAAGCATTTGAACTTTCTCAAAAGCTTCTGACTCATGCTTCATCAAGTAGATGAATCAATATCTGGTATGATCATCTTATGAAGCTAATGAAGTGATTGAACCTTTCTCTTGCTTGTGTTTGACGTATGACTACATATATCTGAATGTACTAGTCTTAGAGTGTCTGATACACATTCTCCTTTATTACTAAAGGGTGTCTTTGTCATCTTTCTTTTAAACAACACTTACATGTGCCCATTGATTCAAAATCAACCGAGTCTATAAGCCCATCTTGATGAAGCTTAGACATGTGTTTCTTGCTTACATGGCCTAGGTGACTATCACAAGTAAGTTGAATTATCTATCCTTTATTTCTAAAAGTAAAAGCACCATCATGACCCTTCTTAGAGAGAGTCTAAGTACTTCTTACAGTTCCTCTTCCAATTCCCTTCTTTACCATATTGGTGGCATTCCCTTCTTGCTTTTATTGACTTGGGTTTAATGCATTTGTTCTTCTTGGAATCTTTAGAATTGGGAAACTTCCTTTTCTCTCGTGAGATCCCTCAATAACAAGTGCTAACATCACTTTCTTAAGATTTGGGCTCAACTGACTTGAGCATATTCAAGAGCTCTTCTAGAGAGGTCTCTGAGTTTATTCATCTGACAGTTCGAGATGAACTTATGAATAAATCTCTAGGAGGGATTGTAGAACTAAGTCGACACTTAATTCATTATCCATCACAAATCTAATACTAGAAAGCTTTGGTGATGTAGTCAATCATCTTGACACAAAGTGCCACAACAGAAGAATCTTCTTGCATCTTGGAGCGAAACATTCATCGCTATCTCATAGCGTCCGCATTTGAGTATGTTTCTCAAAACACCTCTTCCAAGTGTATAACCATGGAATACGTATCCATGTTCTCATGTTGCTTTTGTAGCTCTAGTGCCATAACTGCAAGTATGATACATCCTGTACGTTCGTCATCTGATTGGTGCTTCCGGTAAACATCAATCCTCTTAACAAGAGCATCATCAACAAGGACATTGGGTATTGACATATCTTAATACATACCCAATCTTTTCGAACTTCAAAACAATTTTGATGATGGGTATCAGTGTATCTTAATACATACCCAATCATTTCGAATCCTCAAAACAATTTTGAGTTTGCCAAAATAGTTGGTGAATTTTGAACTATTCAATTTGTTATCGGTTAAAATATTACGTAGATCCATTTTAGATTTGATGATTCAGAGTATTTACTTGAGAGTGAGATAGAGTGACGGATGTTATTCATTTGCTTAATTCATTTACAATTTAAATACGTTGGTCTTTTATGTTTTTAAATTGCTCACACTATTTTACCAAATTAATAACCCTCTATATTAATTCGAAGAATTTCACAAACCCTTTAGTGAGCTAGAATCCTAACTCCTGAAATTTCACTAGGAGTTTACTCAACAAGCTAGTTTCATTCATTAGATAGATTCATGTAATCAATCACATCAAAACATGTGATTTCTAGGTTGTTGGGTTACTAACCACATTAGTAACTGATATGTATCGTCTATCAACCCCAACCATATTGCCCATTAGGTTAGAACAACATGAGTTTACTCATCCAATTATTCTATCCTAATTTAAGCATTACCCCATATTCATGAAAAAATAATTTTTCGATAATTCAGGTGTTACCATAAGACCCCGAGCTTGAGTTTACTCAACAACCCAAAGGCCCCCAGTACTGCCGGCTGAATTATAATATTAGGGAGGGGCAACCAATTTTAATAACTTGCTTATTTAGTTAACTTTTGATTAGTGAGGGATTTTATTTAAGTCTCATAATCTAAACTAGTCTTGATTTGCTTTAGCACATATCAAACATTCATACATTCAACATTGACAATTATGGATATATCTCTAAGTTTATTCCGTTGAGCCAGAAACGGAATAAAGGGTCACCCTAGGGAAATACTAACTATTACATATTTCTCTTTGGGTCCTCCGTCTTCTCCTTGGCGCCTTGAATTACAACAATATTCTATTTCTAGGAAACTTCAATTTACTTGAAGGGATTTGGATGAGAAGAGAAACACAATAGAGAGTAAGAGAAGGCAGGACACGCATGTCCTATTTAAATACCAAAAGACTAAATAACGATTATAAAGGGTCTAATATGTCCATAACGCCAAACATGCATAGACTCAATTAAACTAAATTTAATTGATTGATTACATAAACTATTTATGTAATATTTGAGTTAATCAAATTAAAAACTTAAATTAATTCACATCCAATTTTAATTATGCATACCCTAATTAATTCGTACAATTCATTTAATGATTTGAATTACTTATATCAAATATTTATGTAAAACAAACTTTTAAATAAATTGGTTTTGATAATCAAAACAAATTATTATATTCTGAAACATATACATACATATATATATATATATATATTTAAAACCCGGACCTGTTTTAAAACAATTTTAAAAACCCGTATCAGCAATTGGGCCGGGCCGATTTAATCGTCTCGACCCAAACGTTAAGGATGTTGCCCTAGGGCAACAGCCGGCACCGCGGCGCTGCCGCCTTAACGGCAGCAGCGTCGCATTGCCGCTGGTTGCTGCCGCTGGCAGCAACCAGCAACAGTGGCGCGGGGTGGCTGCCTCGCGGCAGCAACCCCGACGCTATTGTTTTATATTTTTTTATTTAAAATTATATATATACATATAATTATTTCAAAAAGATTTCAAAATAATTTTCAGAATATCAGTTTTTATCTTTGAGATTTAATAAAATAAAATGTTTTAATTATCCAACCATAAAACCTTTAATGTTTTGTTTAAATGATTATCAACCGAAATAATCAGGAACTATGCATAATCAGTTTTAATTAACAAGTAATCAAAACTTATTTATCGTTAGATTAATTGAACTAACCGATTAATTAATTTGTTCTAACAATAAATCTATTCAATATGATTGAACAACCCTTTTATTTACATATATGAAATAACAAATTAACATAGGCTCTGATACCAATGTAGGAAAATAGACAAGCCTAGGCGCAGCGGAATTATAAAATTTTATCTATTTTATCTATTTCCCTTTTCCAAGGTCTGTTAATTGTTATTTCATATAAAGAGGAATAGAATGAAATACCTTTATGACAATCTATCTACCGTTGCAAACGAAGTGCTCACAACTTCAAAAGAATAGAATCTGTCAACGAATTTGCCCCTACCCGAACAGACCTTCCAGAAATCCGAATGAAAATCCCAACGGTGAAAACAAGGAAGAATATGTCTAGAAGCTCCTGTCCAAAAATCGTGACGATCCGACGGTTCAATCTCCGGGAATCTGTGAAAATGTGAACTGACCCGATGTAGGAGGAGGAAAACGAATTTCTCCTTTTGTTTGTCTTTTCTTCTTTCATGAGAACAACAAAACAAACAACATAGAAAAGAATAACTAATCAGTAATCAACCTTAATAATAGCAATCGCAATGATTGCCTCTAACAGAAATCGATACGAGGTCAAATAGAGAGTAAGAAATAATGTAGATTAGCCGAGACGAAGACGGAACGGTTCCTCCTCCTTTCTTATTGTGTTAGGCGAAATATGTAGGCTAGGGAGTCTATTTATAGACTTCTCAAAATCCTAATCCTAGTTGTGTTAGGTAATTAATTAATTAGAATCTTATTCGGAATAGGATCACTAATTAGATAATTAAATAAACACTTTATTATTATCTAAATAATAACTAATTATATCTAGATAATATTATTAATCAAATTAATAATTTAATTATTGTTAGGGATAATTAATTAGAGTTTCAATCACATAAAAACTTCTAATTAATATTATCAGATAATAATTTAATTTAATTTATAATCATAATCAAATTATAATTATTAAATCAAATTAATATCCCTATTTAATTAATGAATTTCGCCCCATATATTGTGTCTCACTAATTTACACTTTTCGTCCTCCGATTCCAAGTCCCATATGCGATCCATTAGGTCCTTTATTGCCACTAGCCGTATATATCCTTTGAAATTAATTCATTATGATTAATTCCAACATATATATAACGGAATACCGTCGCGAGCTGTTACTAGCAGAACCTATGATATTCCCCCAGAGCAATTAAGAAGTCAGGTTGATAACTGACGTTAACCTTTCTGCATTAGGTACAGTATAATACGATCCTTCATCAACTATATCCTGTCGGTCAATTCCTTATAACCATGGAACGTGTCAAGGTTACATATAACGAAGAGTCCGATTTTACTTGTACATGTTGAATTCACTCTGAAAGATAAGTTAAGTGAAATGTTCATTTCTACTCTTAACTCTATCACCTTGCAAGGATTTCAGTCAATTCACCACAAGCGGCCATTTGGATATATCTCTCACTTATCGGGAGTGATGAATGCTCAATCTGACATTAACTATTCTACAATTACTTCGTGTGATACCCAACCCTGCTCTCACACACCCCAGGCTCTCACCTGTTGGATCGTGCTCGCACAGAATCAAAATATCAGACTCCATAATCCAGAATCACTAATTAACGAATATTTGAGTCTGAGGATTAGTTATACCTACTAATACCAATGAGATGAACAGTTGACACATTAGATAAATCAATCCATTCTGTTATCTCAAGTCGGGTCCCAATCCTAATGAACTCCTTCACCGGATCCATGTAACTGTCTAGATATCTGAATATCTAAAGCTTGTGAGATGAGCTTTCTGTCTCGACAGAAAACACTGTTACATGCAAGTCTCAACAGTAATATGCCAACCCTTATAACATATTACTTGACTTGGGTTTATTTTAAGTATATTGGTCTATTATAAAGTACAGTCTCACTTCATGCTTGTATGAACACTTTATAACTACTTAAATAAACTTAGGGTTACTTTCTTTATGAAAGATTTATGCCTTTATATATAGTTATATTTTAATGCTATATATCTGATTAAACAAATGATTAAATAAACAATTTATTCATTAATATTTATATCCTAAGACAATTGTCTATAGGACATAAACCCCAACAATATCATGCTCCAGTCCTTTTTAAAGCCAGCGACCTGGTGGGAAATAAGGAGCTCCGACCTTTTAGATACCTTATAGCCTGGGAAGAGCATGCAGAGTTTGACAAAATTGTTAGCGAGTCCTGGGCTGGCAAGACTCACCCTGCGATGGCAGCTACAGAATTTCGAATAAGAGCCACCAACTGGAATAAACACGTGTATGGTAATCTATTCGCTCGGAAAAGGAGAGTTCTTGGTCGACTAACATGGGTACAGAAATTGCTAGCCTTCCAACATGATAACAGATTAAGGCAACTGGAAAAGTCCCTCTTGAATGAACTTACAACAATCCTTAGGCAAGAAGAAGTATTATGGTTCCAGAAATCTCGCCGCACGTGGATCTCCTAAGGGGATCGTAACACGAAGTTCTATCAACTCTCCACTCTTTTCTGGTGGAAGCAAAATAAGATCGAGGCACTTAAGGATGAACAAGGAAATTGGATGTACAGTTTAGAGGATATAAGGCAGCATGCTCTTTTGTTTTACAAGCAGCTCTATGATAAGGAAGTTAACCCACAAGAGGGCTTGCTGCATACAACAACGTCCTTTCCCCGAGTCGATGATATAAGAATGCTTTCCATTTTCAGACCGATTAATGAGGAAGACATTGAAACATCCCTTTTTGAGATGAACCCGACCAAGGCTCCAGGTACGGACGGTCTGCCGGCTCTTTTCTTCCAAAAGCATTGGAATACAATGAAGGAATCAATTTGTCATTACATCCTAAATGTGTTTGCCGACACTGACACTGTTGATACTGTGAATCAAACTCTCCTTATCCTTATCCCGAAGGTCCCAAACCCGGTTTCTCTCTTAAAGTTTAGACTCATTAGTTTGTCCAACATAGTGTATAAACTAATAACCAAAGCCATCACCAACAGGCTCCGCCTTTGACTACCAGATATTATCGGGGATTGTCAAAGCAGCTTTGTGAAAGGCAGACATATTGTGGATAATATTGTGATAGCACAAGAGGTTATCCACTCAATGTGTACTAAAAAGGGTAAAAAGGGGATAGTTGCGATTAAGATCGACATGGAAAAAGCATATGATAGGCTGAGGTGGGACTTTATTGATGATACAATGGAAAAAGCTGGCATTCCTCCAACATGGCAGACGGTGGTGAACCAATGTCTAACGACTAGCTCAATGCAGGTTCTTACCAATGGAGAAATGATAGATGTTTTTAGCCCGACACGAGGCATCAGACAGGGGGACCCAATATCCCCCTACCTCTTTGTTCTGTGTATGGCCCGGCTAGATCATATGTTTAAGGACGCAGTTACATCACATAGTATCAAGCCCATCAAGCCCATGTGTTTGTGTTCCTAGAAGCTGACATCCAACAAACGTTGAATTTTATGGAAGTGATGGAGGAGTTCTATCACGTATCAGGTCAGAAAATCAACCTCGCTAAATCCAAACTCTATGTTTCCAAAAACGTCTCAATCATCTTGGCTGGGCATATTAGTAATGCTTGTCATATTCTCCTCACCAAGTGCCTTGGAGTCCCGCTACTTCATGATCGGGTCACCCGAGCTACTTTTGCTGAGACTGGCAGCCATATGAAAACTAAACTTAGTGTCTGGAAAGCCAATTCCCTCTCCTTAGTAGGTCGTATTACACTAGTTCAGTCTATGACGTCTGCTGCTCCGAACCATGTCATGCAAACCAACAAGCTCCCGACTGGCATAGTAAACACGATGGATAAACTCAATAGAGGATTCATATGGGGTAGCAGCTCTCAAGAAAAGAAACTGCACCTTTTTCCTTGGGACAAGGTTTGCCAACCCAAAAGGAAATGAGGAACAAGTGTTAGGAAAGCCGAAGATAACAACAAAGTTCTCTTAATGAAACTCTTGTGGCGCCTTTGGAAAGAACCTACCGCATATTGGGCCACGGTGCTTGCCTTAAAGTATCAGAAGGATGTCATTTTTGGGGGCACACAGAGGATTGCAGGCAACCGATCTCATTTATGGAGAAGTCTCCACGATGTCTTTGACGACTTTGTTGCAGGGATGTCCTGGAGTGTAGGCAATAAGAAACTTATCTCATTCTGGGATGATAGGTGGCTAGACAATATGAAACTGAGAGATGAAACCCTTATGCCCGTAGCAGGAGAACCGTCGGAATGGAAGGTGGCGGACTTGGTCGACAACGATAGTCAATGGAAATGGGAAATTTTAGAAAAATATTTCAGAACTGAGATCCTCCTGAGAATCCGATGTGTCTTGGTTAAAAGGAATACTGACACTGGTGATATGCCCAGGTGGACGAATTCTGGAACCTTCAATTGTAGAGTTGCTTATGATTTTCTTATCGAAAGAAATGGCGACAATCAGCCTAGGCCGTGTTTCACGTAGGTTTGGAAACTCAAGATCCCACAATGGTCCAGATCCTTCGCCTGGCTCTATCTTCACGACAGACTCCTTACTAATTTGGAGAGATAGAGGTGTCACCTAGTAGACATGGGTATTTGTCCCAGGTATAAGTCAAAAGAGGAAATAGTCTGCCACGCGCTTCGTGATTGCTCGGTAAGTCTGGAAACCTGGAAATCAATTCTCCCCCATAGTGCTTGGCACAACTTTGTTTCTTTTCCAGAAGTGAACTGGTTTACTCTATGCTTCTCTGCACCAGAGGGAGAATATGGAATTGCAAACTGGAAAGCTTTGTTTGTAACAACTACAAGGCTACTATGAGAATGGAGGAACAAAACTCTTTTCCAATTGAACTTCTCCCTCCCCCCTGATAAAGGTCATATCGTTATGCAACGGGTAAAGGAAAATGAAGACTGTTGGGACTTTGTCACTTCACAGATACAACATCCTAGCAAGCGGGAGGTTTGGCTAGGATGGGACAAACCCCCTCTATGGACTTGGAAATTAAATACGGATGGATCCTGTAGGGTCACTGATGGTCTTATTGTTGCGGGAGGCCTTTTGAGGGACATTGATGGTAATTGGAGATGCAGATTCACCCATAATATCGAGAAAGGGAATTCGTTCGAGGCAGAACTGTGGGGGTTGTTCTCGGGTCTAAATATGGCTTTGAAGAACCAAGCGAAACGAATTATAGTTGAATCGGATTGCCAAGAAGTTGTAACATATGTCAATCACTCCTACCCCACCCACCACCCAGCCCGAGCTCTAATCAGGGGTATCCAGATCCTCATAGAAGAATTTGAGGTTGTAAGGGTAGTACACATCCACAGGGGGAACGAAACAGGTGCACTGATCACCTAGCCTCAACAGCCTTTGATTTCCCAATCAGCGTGAACCCTCTTATACAGGCACCGCCAGGCATCAGAACCCTCCTTCGACACGACTATATGGGAGCCTCTCTCTCCCCCGGTTGATTGCTACTTAAAGTAGTCGTTTGTGTTTCTGCTTCTGTTCTATTTTATGCTTTCCTTGTAACAAAAAAAAAAGCAAAATCTAACGTGAATGTTGAATGGATAAAATATGATTAGCTTAATACATGAAAAGTCTGATGAATTTGTTTCAAAAGTTTAATTGACGCTCTAAATTTATAAGTGTCTTATTAACCCCTCAACTTGTTTAAAATAATGTATTAGCTATCTGGATTTGTTTAAAGTGATCTATTAGCCTTCTGAACTTGTTTACAATAATCTATTTTCCCATTAAACTTATTTAAAATATTATACATTTCAATTTGTCCAATTCTATAAAAAAAACATCAAAACTTAAAAAAATAAATCTCATGTCCAAAGGTTTATGAATCTGTTGATAGTAATGCGGAAAAGCCTTATGGTATAAGAATGATTGCTCAGACCAGACAGAAACCTCATAGTAGGGGTGATTGTTGGCTTGTCATGGATGCGAGTGTTAGAGGTGGTGACAGTAGTTCCTCGATGGTGGTGGATAGCTCTAGTCTATCAGAGACAGTCAAGGTAATTATGTTGACAGTAACTGCTCAATTAAAAGTGTAACTGATAATTATGAGGGTAGTAACCACTCAATTAAAAGTGTAATAAGGGGAGCAATAAATATGGAAGTTACTACTATTAATGGGGAGACAATTAAGGCAGGGAGTCAATGGGCATTTTTGCAAATGGAAGGAGTAATTATATCTTACCCAAAGCGATGAAGGATGGAGGACTCATTAAATGAAGGGACAGTTTTGGATACAACAAATATTTTTAATTACTGTTTTTAATGGAAATTTGACTGAATAATAATATAATTTTATTACTAATATTACTTTTCATGTTTGTATCCATATAATAAACAAAATTATATAAAATTGAATTAACTATATATGAAAAATAATTAGTGATAAAAAGGTTAATCAGAATATGGACCTCCGACTAGGATTTTCTTTCTATGGAAAGAAGGAATAATCCTAGGGAGCCCTGAACCTGTCAAAGATACAGGAACGGATAGGTGTTGACGATCTATAGGGCTGGAATTGCCCCTACCCTATAAGTCATCAAACAAATTGTGCACTGCTTTAAATACAAAGCAACAAACAACCACCCTGATTGTTCCCTCGGATATACTGCTGTCTTGATCGGACGTAATGCTCCCCCTTTCTCAACCTCCCGGACCCTTTTTTTTTAAGTTGAATCGGAATGAAAAGGAGGGGATATTACATCGAAATGATTGATTTAGGCGAAGTGTCATTTATACAAAATTGATGGATGAAGAGATAGAGATGGCAACGAGTACTGTATCTGCGGGTACTCGGCACTACCCGATTCTAATGGGACTATACGTATCCTATATAAAAGGGTACGAGACGGGTATGGGAATACCCCACATGGTACCTGTTATCCGTCATAAAGTTTATTAATAAATATTATTGTTTTTTTAGATGTAAGACGTGAGATTTGAACCCAACCTTTTGTTTTTTTAACCATTGAGTGATACCACTAAGTTACTTTATTCTTATTAATTAAAGTTCAATTTGTTTAATTTTTAGATAGATGATTTATTAAATTTATACTTTGTTAAATTTGTAATATTTTTTGTTTTATCTATTGATTCTTAACGGTTAAGGGTACCCGTGAATTAAATGGGACAGATATGAGATGCAAAAAATATACCCGTTAGGATAATGAGACAAGTACAGATAATTAAAAAATAAAAGGGTAAGGATTTGAGATTGACATTACCCGCGGGTACCCTACCCGTTGCCATCCCTATGAAGAGATTAATTAATTAGTTTTGGTAAAACTCATAGACTTTATAACATGTTTCTAAAAACAGAAGCACTAACTAGTGTAATATGCAATAACTCATAGACTAATAAATTATTTACACGTATTTTTATTTTATTTGCCACATTACGATATGTGTTAGACATATTACAAGGTTTTATTAATGTGGTAGCCACATCAACTTTTCGATGGTGCAAATAGTCGGATCTAGTTGTAAGGATTTTACTAACACAAATTTTCTACTTTATTAATTTCATTTGGTAAAAAAAACTTCAGAGATGGTACACAAAACTCATATTACTGTAATTTTACAGTACACTAGCTCATTAGTAAACGGAGAAAGGAAATGCCAAGAAAATCGTATCGAATGAGATTAAGAAGATCATCAAGAGGATTTTGAATTTGTGTTATTCAACTCTTTAATCCTTTCGTATATTTTTTTTTGTATTACAAAATATCTACAATTATAGAAGTAAAAAAGTTTCTCATTTTAATTTTATAACTTAATCAACTATTTAAAATAAAAATTGTGTAGTATATTTAGGAAATTTGATATGGATCAAATAGTGCACCTACGACGGATATTGAGCGAGTCATGGTAAATGAGTAATGTTAGTGATAATAAGTTCATAAAGAATAGGATAAACAACAATCACATATTCAACAACAGTGAGGAAGTGTCCATTGTTTACTTAAAAAAACAACCTGAATTCTCGAGTTTAATTTGTATTTCGATGGTACACTTTTTTTTTTTTTTGACAACTCGATGGTACATTTAATCTGTTTGATTATGAATTTAGCCCAAACTTTGAAAATAGACCCTAGCCCGAATAAAACTGGTCTTTAGCCAAATTATATGCATAACGCGGATAACGATCCAATTTTGAAACAGATTTCAGATATGAATTGCGGGCTTAAAATTGAAAAAAAAAATTGGTCACTTTTTTTTTTTTTTTTAATTCCTAAAAATCGAATCTGAACTTCGATTTAATCTTTTGGGAATAAAGTTTCCTTTGAATTACTTAAAGAGACATATCTTCGGATCCACCGCATTAGTTATAACCAAAATAGGAAGATATATTAGATTTGTATTGAATAATTTTTTCATGGAACATGTTTATTCTTATTAATGAAATTCCTTTATTTATCTTCTATTTATTTTTTACTTTTTCTCTTTACATTTTTTAATATCTAATTTGTATAGTTACATTTTTTTTTAAATTCATTTCAAAATGAATTAAAATCTATTTGACGTGTAACTTTTAACCAAAAAGATATTTGAATAAAACAAATAAATAAAACTAAAAATGTATATATATTATTTTGTAAGGAAGAAAATCTGATATGTCCGTTTCAGTGTCCCTCCCATGTCCCTTCTATAAAAGTGGTCCTTTTTATTGTGTGAATCTCATAACTCATAAAATATACTATTTTAATTAAATAGGAATCACTTTTTGTGAGAGTGACATTGAAGAGGACACTGAAATGGGGATAGCAATGTTCATAATTTTTTTTTTGAAGAATTGCAACGTTATTAAGCACAAGTGGAGACATTCCGAATTAGGATGTCCCTAATGAATACAGGAAAAGAATAATGAATGGAAAAATTAGCATAGGACCAAGCATTCCTTGCAAGGGCATGGGCTGCCTCGTTCGCTAATCTTGAAACAAAAGCTACAGTGAAACCTGAACATGTATTTAGGATCATTCTAATGTCTTTAATCACGCTTTCAAATTCTGTCAGGTCCTTCCTAGTAGAACAAATTGAATCAACTACATTCTTAGCATCAGATTCAAAGATTACAGTATCATAGTTGAGACTTTGGGCCCAAAGCAGACTTTCCTTCAATTCCATTGCTTCCGCCAAGTTTAGCTGAGATTACACTAGTATTATGAATGCTTAACACGATAAGAAAGGGGCCCTCATCATCACAGATGACAGCTCTTGACCCAAACGTACCGGATTCGCTCCATATGGCGGCATCTACATTGAACTTGACGGAACCACAAGACGGCTTGCTCCAACCTTTATTACTGTTTACCATTGGACTTCGTGAAGAGGCCGTAGTTGAGTCGTGGCGAGCAAGCACAGGGATCAGTGATCTGCTGCTATTGGCGGGCTGAGCATGTGTATTTCGTAGGAGTTGCTGTACCTGTTGTCGTTGGCGAGCTTCTGGGAAAATGCCATTTGCTATTGGATAAGGTTCGGCAATCCTGCTGGTTTCATTTTCCGTTGAAAGAAATTCAGCAATCCTGCTGATGTCGTTGTCGGTTGCTGCTGAAAGGAGTTCAGCCTCACTTGTGGCGATAGTTGTAGGTTCAGCAGGCCGGCCGATGTCGACTTCACCTGCGACATTTGTAGGTGGCAAAGGTGCCGCCCGTCTTTCATCAGTTATGATCTCTGCCGACGCTCTGTCATCATCTCCCGCCATAGGACATAGAGATCCTCTAGTGCAGACATCAGCGCCCCTATCGTCAAGCGTGCGGCTGTCATTGGCAACTCCAGCAGCTCCACCGTCTACTGCAACTGTACCTGCAGAAATACGAGAGAAAGGTAAAGATGTTAGCAACGCACTCCGCGTTGTTTCCGTCCCTCCTCGCTTCATTTTCAACCAATCATCCACAAAAAGCATGGCTGAGTTTATCAATTCTTTCGGGTCTCTTCTGTGTTTATGCCAAAACAGGCTATTTCTCGCTTGCCAAATAGACCAGAGAGCCACCATACTTCTTTTAAACACATCAGCCTCTTGGTAAACACAAGAGTGGTGGAACCAATCCTCAATATAGTCCCATTCGGCTCCAGGGGGATTCAGGCCCACAGCCTACCAGCACAGTCTTGCAAATGTCCACCCAGAAAATAGGTGCCAACCATATTCCACATCATTTGGACATAGCACGCAAGCAATTGGGATAGACAATTGGTGATTAGCAAGAGTAGTCCGGAGAGGAAGAATCCCAGAGGCAGATCATGTTTCCACATCTTCCTCCACCCATTTCCATCTCTACCAACAATGGGGTTTATTCATCTAAACCAGGTTACAGGCTGCTAACTGCTAGAAGGGAGCAATGTTCATAATTAATGATTATTTTATTCAGATAATTTATTAATGTTGTGTAACATTTTAAATGAGAATAAGTAACGTTTAAAAAAAGAAATGAGTAATCATTATTTTATTTATGACGGTTTCTTAAATTGTGCATAATGCGTTTACATTAAATAATAAAGAAAAATCTCCACCCAACTCCATGTGATTCAAACTGATGACCTCTCCAATTATAGACATACTCTCACCCACTAGGCTAAGAGTTTCACCACATGTTTATGACTGTTATTTTTTTTTTTGGTAGGAACAGGAAAGAAAAAACAAAACAGAAAAAAACCTAACCCGGAATTAGCCTAGGAAAGCTAACCCCCACCACATCTTCCAAAAGAAGAGAAGAAATATAATCAGGAGGATAAGAGAAGGTTGTGACGCCCATCATCCTCTCATGGCTAGCAACCGCCAAACGATCCGCAACCTGGTTCTGCTCTCTAAAGACATGGCTGAATTTGATGTAATCAAAGGAAGAACAAAACCTTCTAATACCTTTGATTAAATTTTGGCTATTAACACAAATAGTTTTATTATCGGAGATCATATTGATAGCTTCGAGATTATCAGATTCAACAAGCAACTTCTTCAAACCCAAACTCTTAGCAAGTCTAAGACCAGAAAAATCCCTCAAAGCTCAGCCGAAAAGGACGATCCCAATCCCAGATTCTGAGTAAACCCAGACACCCAAGCACCACTATCATCCTTCAGAACACCTCTTGCAGCAATTTTACCATCCTTAAGGCACGAACCATCCGTATTTAATTTTACCATCCCTTCCCTAGGCCTACACCAGCCCAAGAGGTGGACAGTCTTCTTCTGGATAGACCTAGCAAGGGAATCTCCTTTGAAGCTATCAGTAATATTAAATAATTTTTTAGAGAAGAACTCAACCAAATTAGGAATAATAACAGATTTTCTTCCAAAAATCTCCTCATTTCTCCAATTCCAAATCTGGTGACAGACAATAGCAAAGAGGATATCACCATGCTCCAGGTTAGCCAACAACTTCCCACTAACTCCATCTACAAACCAGTCAAGAACAGAGTGGGCCAAGAAAGAAGACAGCAGGTGATGAGGGAGAACTTTCTTCCACACCTCTTTACTTCTAGTACAATCCCTAAGAGCATGGCAAATTGATTCAACATACCCTCTGCATCTACTACAAGCCCCAGAATCCACCAAATGTCGTCTATTCCTCTCAGTATTAGTAAGCAACCTACCCTTAACACCAAGCCACATAAAGCTCCTAATGTGGTAAGGAACTTTTAAAGCCCAAATGAGTTTCCAAACTTCAGAATGAGGGCCTGCCATATTTTGATTGAAGGCCTCAAAGGCAGATTTACAGGTATAAGCCCCATTGTTTGTCAACGCCCAACAATGACTATCTCTATCTTCCTCCTTGTTACTTATCTTAACCCCTCTAATTCTCATGAGCGTATCCAGACTAAAAAAAGAGTCAAATTTAGACCAAATCCAACCCCCCTCAGAATCCACCACATCAGCAATCCTCCAATTACGACTATTAATAGGCGGCGGGGAATTACACACTTCTAATAACGATTTATCACCAATCCAGATGTCATTCCAGAAGCTGATAGACTTCCCATTGCCTACAGCCCAACCTATCCTAGAGCAGAACTCTGAAAACATAGTACTAAGGCCTTTCCAAAGAAAAGAGCAATTGACCACTCTCTCCTTGGGACCCCCAAAAATCCTATCTTTTCTATATTTTCCGCATAGAAAACGAACCCAAAGAGACGAAGGGAATTGCCACATTCTCCACAGGAGCTTCATTAATAACACTTTGTTATTGTCCTTGGCTTGTCTTATCTCCAGGCCTCCCATATTTTTAGGTTGACAAACCTCCTTCCAAGGAACAAGGTGGATCTTTTTCCCCTCCGTAGAGTCCCCCCACAGGAAACGCCGATTGATTTTATCAAGATCATTAAGAACCGGCTCAGGCAATCTACAAGCTTGCATAATATGATTAGGAACCACACAATTGACAGACTGAATCAAAGTAAGACGGGCCGCTAGAGAAATAGTTTTAGCTTTCCAAATGGCACATTTACCATTAGTTTTGTCAAGAGTCTCTTTAAAGGAGGCTTTGGAGACTCTGTCACTATGGAGGGGAACCCCCAGATACTTGCCCAAAGACTTGGTCAAAGGAACACCAGATATTTCACTTAGCCTTTTACAGACTCCCTGACTCATGGTTTTAGAACATAACATCTGGGATTTTTGGATATTGAGCTTTTGACCAGAAGCAGCGCAGAAACAGTTAAAGATATCCATAACCACACCAATTTGCTCCTCATTCCCTTCCACAAAGATCATAACATCATCTGCGAAGAACAAATGAGTAATCGAAGGACAGAATCTATTGATGGAAACCGGATGAAAATTCCCATTACCAACAGCCTCTTGGATAAGGTGAGACAACCTCTCCATAGCTATCAAAAACAAGAAAGGGCTCATAGGATCCCCTTGACGGATGCCCCGGGAAGGAGTAAACTCCTCCGACATATCTCCATGAATTAAAACCTGAAAAACTGGAGAAGAAATGTAGACCTCGATTAATCTCTTCCAATTATCTGGGATACCAGCTCTCTCCAGGCTATCCAGAAGAAAACTCCAGTTGAGGCGGTCATAAGCTTTCTCTAGATCCAGCTTAAGAGCCACAATACCCCTCCTACCCTTTTTAATTTTCATAGAGTGAACCATCTCCTGGGCTATAACAACATTATCCATCATCTGTCTCCCAGGAACACAACTGCCTTGATTCTGACTAATAATATATGGAAGAATACACCGGAGTCTATTAGCCACAATTTTGGTAATAGCTTTGTACAACACATTACAAAGACTAATAGGCCTCATTTGTAAAAAGGAGGACGGTTTCTCCACTTTCGGAATCAAGACTAGGAGAGTCTTATTCACAAGCTAATATCCTCGGAACCACTGAAAACTCCTTTAACAAAACTATAAATACCTTCCTTCACAGTATCCCAATGTTTATGGTAAAAACCGCCAGGAATACCATCAACCCCAGGAGCTTTGGTAGCACCAATACTCGAGAAAGCCTGATCAATCTCTTTCTGGTCAATAGGATGGAAAGCTTCCAGAATCATATCCTCTCTCAACCTGGGAAACGTAGTCCTAGAAAGAGCTTTATCCAAATCCACACTCTCCTTTTTGAATAAGTCTTTATAAAAAATTAAGGGCCAAGCGACGAATATCCTCATCCTCATAAACCCAATCTCCATTCGAATCTTTAATAGCATCAATCTGATTCTTCTGCCTTCTAATAATAGTAGAAAGGTGGAAAAACCTGGTATTGCGATCTCCATCTTTAATCCAAGCCTTCCTAGATTTTTGGAACCAAAGTAACTCATCCTGCCTCAGAACAGCTTCGAATTCTTTCTGGGGAGATCTAAGAAGACCATTCAGACTATGATCAAATCTAATCTCCAAATTACGTTGAATGCCTTCGATTCTACTTAAAAGTTTATTCTTTCTTCTGATAATATGGCCAAAGATGTTTTTATTCCATCCCACCACATTTCTTCTAAACCCCTCAGCAGAAAGTAAAACATTAGAGTGAGGCTGCCAATTATCTTGAACAAAGTTTTTAAACTCAGGGTGAGATTCCCAGGCCACCTGGTACCTAAAAGGTCTATCCCCTTTAGGGCGATGACTTTTAACTAATCTGACTAAAATAGGACAGTGATCAGAGTGATGGAAAGGGAGATTAAGCACATTTGCTTTAGGAAATCTACAGATAGCCTCAATATTAGCATAAACTTTGTCCAAGCGAACAAACGTACTATTACGTTTCCAAGTAAATCTATGACCAGCTGCACCCAGATCCGAAAGCCCACACAGATCCATACTCTGCTTATGATTGAGACACCGGTTCATATAGTGGTTCCCACCTCCTCTTTGATCACTCATAAGACTAATATCATTAAAATCCCCATGCCACAAACCAAGCATCCACTATACTTATACTCATATTATACAGAACATCCCACAACCTTTTACGATTGCCATGATAGGATCAACATAAACAAAGGTGATAAAAAAGGGTTTATTACCAGGATAAACAAACTTACTGTGAATAAATTGTTTATCCATACTGACAATGTCAATCTGAACATGATCTGGCTTTCAGAAAAGCCAAATCCCACTAGCCCAGCCAGTAGCCTCCGATCTGACACAATTCCAATTTCTAAACTTTCTAACCACCTCATCAGCTTTACTTCCACTGATCTTGGTTTCCATCAAAGCAAAACAAGAAGGGTTAAATTGTTTGACTAAGTCTTTAACATGGATATGGGTAGCCTTGCTAGCCGCTCCTCTAACATTCCACATAAACAAATCCATCAAAAAGGCAGACTACTGACCACAGGCCCAACACCCTAAACCAGATACTTATTCGGGGCTCCTGAGAGCCTTGAAGAGGTCCCAACAGGCCCCCTTTTATCCCAAATATCCAAGGAATTTTGGTTATTTTTCTGATTACTCTTAGGTTTTTTCATACTCATTTTATTGACCCCCATAGCCTTCCCATTTAAGTTTTCAACATAGAATTTTGGGATACTAACCTCATTATGCTTCTTCTTCTCAATTGGTGGATGAATCTGGGAGCTCCCCAGGGCATCAACTTTGGACTCAAACAGAGGATTAACAGCTTCCACTTTATTAGCCGCCGGCTCAGCAGATTCTAACCCTGGCATGCTTAGCTCCAAATGCTCGTTTGAATGGTCAGATTCATGAGCATCCTCAATAGACAGAACCCCAAATCTAGAACCTGAACCGAGGACCATTTCATCTCTAGAAACAACTTTCTTATTTGGGGACCTCTCCTTGATTTCAGGGACGATCTGAAGAAGATTCTTCTCCTTACTAATGTCAGGAGGACGATTCTGAATAACAGTTGCACGAGTCCTTCGTCTACCCGATCTTTTAGCCACCATCCAGGGGCTAAAGTTCCTTCCTTCACCTTGAATCCCTTCTTCCCTCTCTTTATTGGCCATTATAACCTCTTCGACCAGCTTCTCCCTTTTAGGACAACCTTCTTAAGTATGACCAAACATACCGCACTCATAGCAAATATTATGAATACCTTCATACTCAATAAAGTAAACCATATTCTGAACACAAAATTTAGACAAAAGGGGCTTAGCTAGATCGATATCAATATAGACTCTGGCAAACTTTAGCTAGATCGATATCAATATAGACTCTGGCAAACTTACCTCTAACTGCCCCAATGGTGGTTTTATCGACATGGTGAACTTTACCAACGAGTCCACCAATTTTATTAAGAAAGCTTTCATTATAATATTCAACAGGTAAGCCCGGGAATCTCACCCAAGTAAGAATCCTATTTACTGAACAGTCATGAGGATTAAAATTAGGGACCCATGGCCTTAATGCCAAAACATGGTTAGAAATAATATATGGGCCACCATTAATAACAGCATTAAAATCCTCTACCCTAGTAAATTTAATAACATAATAGTCATTCTCTAAGTCAGTAATGGTGATTTTCCCTTTTTTAGCCCACTGCACCTGGATTCTTTGAGTGAAATAATTAAAACTAATCCTTTTACCAAGCACAGTAACTATTAAAGATAACTTCCATTTAGACCTGAGGGCACGTTTTTCAGCCGAGAAAAGCCGAATCACAGGACATAACAGATCATCCTGTTCACCATCCTCTTCATCAGAATCAGAATAGACCTCCTCCGAATCATCCTCCATAATTTCTTAATTTAACATAGGTTCCTCCTCGACCACTCCCATCACTGTGTCTCTCCATGAGTTTTTCCCCAAGCCTTGCTCGTTAGTTTTTTTGTTTCCGTCCTAGAAATCAAATTCAAATTAGACTTGGTCTGGATGTGCACCGCATCCCCCTTCTCCTGAATACCCCTATCGGCCAAGGCCGGAGCAGAGATTTCATAGGCCATGGCCGCTGCCGCAGAGGCACCCTGGGCAGCGAGCACACCCTCCTGGCCAAGAGCGGCACCCCCTGCCCCAAATCTCCTCCCTCCGCCAATGTCCACTTCCCTGGCCACAAGGAGAGCCTCACCGACACCCGCCCTGCCGACCCATGTCCCCCTCAAGAGCCGCACGCTCCCCTGCCTCTCCCGATCCGCCACTCTCCCCCTATTTGGATCCCGCCGATCTCCTCCCTCCTCCATCTTTCTCCCATCTGACCCTAAAATCCGGTCGCTCCCCTTACCAGCCGACCGATCCTCCCTGTCCGCCTAAAAAGGCCCCCCAGACCACCTAGCGCCGCCCTCTCCACCGAGCGCTCCCTCACCCTAACCCGCTCTCTCTCTCGCTCTCTCTCCTTTGCCATTATCAATTTTTTTTTATGTGTTCATTATAATAATCTTAAATATAATTAGATAAATAATTAAATCAATAAATTTATTACTGATAAATGATGATATGATAATCCTATGAAGTAGAGATAAAAAAATAATATCAAAAAAATATAATTAGAATTAGAATTAAAAATAACTTATAAATATTAAAAATATAATTATACAATTTTAAACATTAAAATTAAAATTACTTTATGCGGTCAACGATTGAGAGTTTTTGTTTGTTTTGTTTTTGATGTTATCCCATTTAAAATCCATGTTTATATATATAGAATTTGGTCAGCTTTGATGAGCAGTGGCCATCTATTAATTGCCAAAAAGCCGAATTTCGTTTTCAAATCCCTAGTATTTCGATGTGGACATACTGGTGGTGGTAGTATAGTCTATGGAAGATATTGCCTTCTTTTTGTTACTATTTTAATTTTATTGTCAAGATTTTGGGAAAGAGTTGTTAGGCTCTTAATCTCTGACTTTTTCATTGTATTGTATGTTATTTGAAAACTCAAATTAATGATTTTTACCTAAAACTATAATCTATTATTTTTTTTTTTTGTTACTTTGAAGTAAATTAAATGAATTAGAATTAAAGTTTATTAAATTTGAATTAAAAAAATATGGAAATGACTTACTCCCACTTAGCATTGAAGTTTAAAAAGAAAATCAAATGAAATTCCGATGCAAACCTACTTGCTCCCACTTACATTCTCATTGCTTTACAGATTATATGCATACAAGTATTTTCAATTTGCTAGCATTTTTAAACGGATAATATAAATTATAAACACATATACCAAGTCATGATATCATTCCTCCTCTCTTTTATCTAATTACTTTTCCTTGCTTTTATTTCTTTCATATATATATTCTGCATTTTAAAGTAAGTAATCAATTTTTGCATTGCAGAATACATCATCATTTCATCATTCATTTGTCAGTTTTAAAGAATAATACAATTGAAAACAGTTGAAATGAGTTCAAAAAGTAAAGAACACACTATAGTGAAATTAGTTGAAACAAGGAGAGCCACTCCCGTTAACAATTTGCACACTAAAATCAAATAAGAATGCCCTTCTAGAATCTCTCACCACATCGTCCAAGGATACTGTTGGAATTTCAAACTTACTAAAAGAGAATGAATGAGATGATTTGATAACAACTCAATTTGTTGTGAAAAGTGTAAATATTATTGATCTGATACTGAGTTTAAATACATCAGGAATAGTTACAGAATAAATGTTCAATAACCACTTCCTACAAATCAGTGATTTAATAACCACTTCAGCAACTGACTAAATCAATTAAATGTAAGAAAAATAACATGAAAAGATATTCTAAACACAATACAAAAATAAGGTAGCGGCTACTAAAACATAAATTCACCAGATACAACAATCAACAAATAGAGCAATCATCACATCATTTAAGCTAACAATTAGAGTCATCATTAGTCATTAGATTCTCTTTTCTTTTTTCTGTTATAGAAACCAAAAGCATGTGCAGCTTTTATCCCTTTTTCTTTCTTAACTGTAAGTCTTACTATTCTTATGTATGAATGAAATCTTCACCGGAATTTGAATTTCAAAGAGAAAATCGGAGTTTTCCAATTTAGCCATTCACCATTTGTTTCTTGTGATGGTATTAGAGCGAAAATTTTGTTAGCTCTTTTGTTTTTCTTTCAAAATTTAAATTGCAAATAACTGTCATTTTTAATCATGGACAAATTTCAACAACAGGCCTTCATTAAGAGCAAAATGTACTCTAGATAACCCATACTTCCTTCTAACAAATGAAACTATTTGCATTGTCTCTCGTCTCTCACATTTTGATAGATCCCAATAATCATTAATAGTAGATTTGCGAAAGTAGCATCAATGTCAAAAACACAAATACTCATTTGTGGATGGTACACTTGCAGCACCAATCTAGAAGATCTACTTTACATAACATGGCAATGTTGCATACTATGGTAATTTTCAAGTTCCTACACGCAGTTTCACAACCAATTGCTAAAACCATTCATATGGTTAGATAAAGGCTTCAAATATTTGGGAAGATTTTGTAGGAAAATAGACAAACCTAGGTATAGCGGAATAATAAAATTTTATCTATTTCCCTTTTTCAAGATCTGTTAATTGTTATTTCATATGAAGAGTGATAGATAGTAATACCTTTATTGATGAACTATCTACCGTTGCAAACGAAGTGTCCACAACTTGTTATTATCAACTCGTGAACCACAAACGTTTGATTCAACACAAAACCAAAAGATAATCAGTAATCAACCTTCAATGAATAGCAATCGCAATGATTGCCTCTAATAAAAATCGATACGAGATCAAAGAGGGAGTAAGAAATAAAGTGAATTAGCCGAGACGAAAGACGGAACGATTCCTCCTCTTCTAGTTTATGTGTGTCGAAATTTAGGGGTTAGAGGAATCTATTTATAGACTTTTCTTAACCCTGATCCCAGTTGTGTTAGGTAATTAAATAATTGGAATCTTATTCGGAATAGGATTCCTAATTAGATAATTAAATAAACACTTTACTATTATCTAAATAATAACTAATTATATCTAGATAATTATTATTAATCAAATTAATAATTAATTAATATTAGGGATAATTAAATAGAGTTTTAATCACATAAAACTTCTATTTAATATTATCAGATAATCTTTTAATTTAATTGATAACCATAATCAAATTATAATTATTAATCAAATTAATTTATCCCTAAATTAATGTAAATTTCGGCCCATATGTGTATGTCCCACTAATTATATTTTCGTCGTCCGATTCCAAGTCCCATATGCGACCCATTAGGTTCTTTATTGCCACTAGCCATATATATCATTTGAAATTATTCATCACGATTAATTCCAACATATATATAACGGAATATCGTCGAGAGTTGTTACTAGCAGAACCTATGATATTCCCCCAAAGCAATTAAGAAGTCAGGTTGATAACTGACATTAACCTTTCTGTATTAGGTACAATATAATACGATCCTTCATTAACTATATCCTTTCGGTCAATTCCTTATAACCATGGAATGTGTCAAGGTTACATATAACGAAGAGTCCGGTTTTACTTGTACAGGTTGAATTCACTCTGAAAGATAAGTTAAGTGAAATGTTTATTTCTACTCTTAACTGTATCACCTTGCAAGGATTTCAGTCAATTCACCACAAGCGGCCCTTTGGATATATCTCCCATTTATCGGGAGTGACGAATGCTCAATCTGACATTAACCATTCTGTAATTACTTCGCGTGATACCCAACCCTGCTCTCACACACCCTAGGGTCTCACCTATTGGATCGTGCTCGCACAGAATCAAAGTATCAGACTCCGCAATCCAGAATTACTAATTGATTCGGGATATGAATCAGGGCCTCAAGGCCCAAGAGGGCCCAAGGCCTAGGAGGGCCCAAAGCCCAAGCACCCTCTATAAACACACAGCTCATCTAGGAAGTCCGGGCGGGTAACTCTTTCTAACTCTCACACAATTGATTAATAAACGCTCTTGAGCTACTAACTGTCTTGCTCATCGGAGTATCCGCAGGGACCTTTCCCGGCGCAGGGACGAGCAATCGGAGAGCCAGATCTCATCATCGAAGGCCAGGATCACTGTATTCATATTCCCAGATTATTTGGTGCGGTGAGCGTGGACTACAAGTGACTCCAGAGCTTCAAACAAGATGCAAACCCCTAATGACTCGCACCAACTGTAGTACCCGAAGCTGGAGCAACCAGCTCCATGACGCACGCCGGAGGCGCGATCCCAAACCTTCCAATCTCCCCCAGAAACCTTGGGCCTTTGATGGAGGAGGTAAGCCCTGAAGAGGAGGAGACCTTCAACACCACTCAACTCCTCAGCGCAATCCAATGTTTTCAAACGACCCAGGCCGTACACACGGCGGCTCAGATGAAGATCATAGACCAGCAAAAAAGCCTGCAGGAGGAGAACACCAAAATATGGCAATACCTTAAAGAGGCGGCAGAAATACAGAAAGAGGGAACCTTGCCAGAGCAGGCCGCAGAAGCGGTGGTCATCGCGGGAAGAGGAGCCGGGGCCGTTGCGACCAGAGAGGGCGAGGAGCGGCGAAAGGGGACTACAGTCGCGAATAGCGAAGAGTTGTTGGAACTGAAGATTCAACGTTTTCTCGACAAAAGGGCCCTCGGGGGCGTGATGGGAGGAAGCATCACCTCTAGCAAAACACCACTGGTGCAAAGGATCATCGAGAAGAGGTTCCCGCGCGACTGGAAAGCTCCTCGATTAACCCAATATTCAGGGACCGAGGATCCCAACGACCATGTGGCATCATTCATGAGCACCATCAATTTATACTCAAAGGATGAGGACATCATATGCAAGGTCTTCCCCACCACCCTCTCATCCAGTGCGCAGGAATGGTATCGGGGACTTGCCTCGGAATCCATTGATTCTTTTGATCTTCTAAAGGATCTTTTCCTCTCCCGCTTTGCCGCAGCGGCGAAGGTCAGGAAAATCAGTTCGGACCTCAACGGGCTCAAGCAGTGAACAACCGAGCCTCTGCGCAATTTCCTCTCAAGGTTTCATCACATGGCCTCACAAGTTAAAGGCCTCAACCTGGAGGTGGCCCACGACGCCTTAGCAAAAGGCACCACTTGCGAGCCTCTAAAGCAGAAGTGTTTTCGAAAGATGCCGAGATCTTTCGAAGAGCTGATGACCATGGCACAGACGTTTGTCAGATACGATGATTGTGACTGGCCCGCCGACTACGAGGAGACAGAAAGGGACAAGGCCAAAGGCGACACGCACAAGCAGGATAGAGGCAGGCCGATCCCGGAATCGCGTGAGGAGGCCCGAGTCCGCAAGGAGGCTCCGATGCCCTTTCCGGCTCGGACCGAGCGCGCCAACCCGGAGCGAAGGGGAGATCGATCTCGGGGCAAGGAAGTGCATTACGCTGTTCAGAGTCAACCTCGCCGATTCACACAACAGGTTCCGGCCGGTGACAAGGGCAAAATCCGGGCAGAAAAGGAATACTACAAGTATCACAGATCCTCCGGACATTCCACGGAGAACTGCTATCAACTATAAAAGGAGATCGAGCGGATCATGGAGCAAGGAGCGCCACCAAAGGCGAGCAGGCAAAGGGAGCAAAGCCCGAAGCAGAGGGAGGCGGGGCGAGCAGAGGAGCCAAAGAGGCCAAGGTACCATGGGGAAATACACGTCATAAGGGAAGGAGCACCAGCACTTTCCGCACTGCCTGAGTGCTCCCGTAAGAGAAAGGCGATTAGACAGACACTAACGGTGCAACCTCCACTCCGTACCAGCCATTCGAAGGCCCTTGTTGTCACCATTAGTATCGCAGGTTTTAAAACACACCGAGTGCTTGTGGACACAGGGAGTTCGGTGAACTTGCTCACCTGGGTAGCACTCCGCGCAATGAAGAATACTCGCACTGCCCTCCGGGCCGGGACTTTCCCTTTGGTTGGCCTCTCAGAAATCGAAGTGTCGGTAAAAGGAGTTATTACACTACCGACTATCTTCACCGAAGGGGTCGAGGAAATCGAGGATACCGCAGAGTGGGTGGTGGTCGATATCCCCCTGTCTTACAATGCTATTATCGGAAGGCCTCTTCTGGCCGCCCTGAGGGCCACAGTGGATATCTCCGGACTATGCTTGACTTTGCCCCTTCCGCGTGGAAAGATCACCATCCAGGGAGATCGTATGCTGGCCAAAAGATTGCAATGGGAGGCGACTCAGCCTCGAACAGCGCTCTACCTAGAGGACGGTCTGATGGACATGAGGGGTTACAATCCCGTGCCCATTGAACCAGTCGATGACTGTATCCTCGGGGATAACAAGATAGTGAAAATAGGAACGAAATGCGCTTCCCCGCTGGCTGAAGAGATCAAGGCTGTCCTAACAGAGCATTCGGATGTGTTCGCCTGGTGCACCGAGGACATCACGGGGGTCGCACCTGAGAAAGCAATGCACAAGCTGAACATCGACCCCTCTGTCGAACCAGTGAAGCAAAGGATGCGAGTGCAGGTGAAAGACAAGCAGGCAGCAGTAAAAGCAGAGATTGACAAACTTCTAACTGTAAAATTTATCCGCGAGGTCAACTATCCGGACTGGCTTTCTAACGTTGTACTTGTAAAGAAAGCCAGCGGAAAGTACTGCATGTGTGTAGATTTTACGAATGTCAATAAAGCTTGCCCCAAGGATTCTTATCCGCTGCCTAACATAGATCAACTCCTCGATCAAACTGCCGGTCGCAAGATCTTGTCTCAGTTTGATGCCATCGTCGGTTTCCAGCAAATCCCTTTGGACCCGGCCGACGCCGAGAAAACATCTTTCATTACACACGAAGGCACATATTGTTACAATGTCATGCCTTTCGGGTTAAAGAATGCAGGGGCCACGTACCAGCGTTTGGTAGATAAGATGTTCGCCCATCTCATTGGTAAGACAGTACAAGTGTATATCGACGATATGGTGGTCCTAAGCACCGAAGAGGGCGACCATTCGCAAGATTTAGCAGAGGTATTTAAAATCTTCAGAGCCTATAACCTCAAGCTGAATCCGGAAAAATGTTTCTTCGGAATTCGTAGTGGCAAATTCTTGGGTTGCGTGGTATCAGAAAAGGGCATCGAGCCTAACCCCGCAAAAATCGAAGTAATTCTAGCAATGGAACCACCGCGCGATCTGCAAGGGGTACAAAGGCTCAATGGAAGAATCATCGCTTTGGGACGTTTCATCTCCTGCTCGGCGCAGCGATGTCTCCCCTTCTATAAAGCAATCAAGAAGGAGCACCCCTTTAGGTGGTCTACGGATTTCCAGGCCGCGTTCAACGCCATAAAAACTTTCCTCGCAACACCCCCTCTACTCTCGGTGCCAAAACCAGAGCAGGACATTCACTTATATTTCACCATCACGGATGAAACAGTAGGAGTCGTTTTAACTCAAGAAGAGGGGACGGAGCTTTTTCCAATCTACTTTCTGAGCAAAGTGCTGAAGGGAGCCGAAATCCGATACTCCAAGGTTGAAAAAGCCCTATTCGCCATCACTCAAGCTTCAGAACATCTGAGACCATATTTCCAAGCACACACGATCGTGGCCAGGACTAATTATCCGCTAAAAAAGGCCGTCCAGAGACCAAAGGTTTTCGGGCGTATCACCAACTGGTCCGTTCGACTCTCCCAGTTTGACGTACGTTTTGAGCCCCGCATGACGATCAAGGCTCAGGCGCTATCTGATTTTATTGTCGAATTTACTGGCTGTGCTAACACCAAGCCTACGACAACGGCAGCTCGCACTGACGACATCTGGACTATGAGCATTGATGGGTCCTGCGCTCCAGCACGGGCAGGCGCTGGTATAGCCATTGAAGGACCTGGAAATCTCCACATGCGGTACGCCGTCCAACTAAATTTCCCGACCACTAATAATCACACCGAGTATGAGGCCTTGATCGCCGCCCTTCGGCTATCGAAAACAATAGTGAATGGACGGCTGATAATATGCTCGGACTCAAAGCTTGTCGTCAGCCATGTCAGCGGCACTTGTTGAAACACCTTTCCACATAATTTTGATTTGACAAAATTGTTTAAGTAAATACATATTCTAAACACACTAAGTTTAAATGCTTTGATTTATTCTACTAATGTGTTTGTTCAATGTTGAGTTATAAATGTTATAAGTCATAAGGATTGGAAGGTCCAAGCCCAATACGGAAGCCAAGGCCCAAGTCAAACAGCTCAGTACACTCGGCCCGCGTATGTCAAGACGTTGCCATTTTGAAAAAAAACGCAACTCAGCAAACGGAAGGATCTAGAAGACCTTCGGGAACAACTTCAAGATGAAGCTACTGAGTAGTCTCGACAGACGTACAAGACAGCAGCTGGTGAAGGAAAACTTCCAGACAAAGTGTTTCCTCTTTTGGCAAAGTTCAGACGACACAGTATGCTGTCCAGTTGACCTTACCATAAAAGGAGAGACCATCTGCTGAGCTGACCGAGGACAGAAGATACACGATTGTGATTGGCCGAGAGCTCTGAGCAGGTCAGGATGATAGCGACATATAGCCGTTTCCCTCCAACTGTTATTTCGAAATTCGAAATGACCGACGCCCAGACGTCTCTATAAATAGTGCCATCACAAGCTTCAAAAGATATAGAACTTGATCAAGCAGTTACGCTGACCAAATTTCTACACAAGTTCTGCAAGCAAGAAGCAAAGCAAATCTTACACTACAATTTCTTATATTTGTGTAAAAGTCTAGAGTGATTGTTAAATCGTCTAAAGTGTCTTAGCACATCTTTGTATTAGGAAAAAACACTTATAATTTCTAGAGATAGAAAAGAGAGGCTGAGTACTCGGTTTTAAGTACTCAGCGTGAGATTAGGATTGAGTAGAAGTATAGAGGAAGGTACTCTTGTCATACTCAATTGCTGATATTGTAAAGGGTTTGAGGCTCTACCTTTAAAGAGCTCAGTAGAGGATTTGAAATCTCGAAACGTGTTCCGAGGACAGGACGTAGGCTTAGAAGAAGCCGAACCTGGATAAATCTGCTGAGTGAAGTATTTCTAAACCTTTAACTCCTTATTTATATTGCTTGCTTAAATAATCAAAAAATGACCAAGTAAAGAGGTCAAGTTGAGTTGTGCGCATTAAACGTAAGAGCTCAGGAATAGACTCTAAGTGCTATCTCCTGACTCAAGCTAAGAAACTGACCTAGTCACCAGTTGACTAAGCCAGTATCTTGCTGTTTACTCAGCGCCGCTGTTCAAACCTTTTTCTTTAGAAAAAGAAGTCTGTCCTAATTGCGAAAAAGTTTAAATAGTTCCTAACCCCCCCCCTTGGAACTATACTTGCAACCTTACAAGGGACCAACAGCACTTACCAGGCAAAGGACCCGACAATGTGCCAATACCTGGCCCTCGCCACATCCCTAGTCAATGATCTCAAAATAAAAGGAGTAACCCTTGACCTGATGATAGTACCGCGAGAGGAGAACGAGGAAGCAGACGCTATCGCCGTTCTTGCAGCAAGCGAACGGTCTAGTGACCCGCTCACCTTAATCGAAATTGCAAGCGCCCCAGCTATTCGCACCGAGAGTTCGTTGCAGATCGACTCAGCAGACACCGTGGCAGGAGGATGGAGAAGCCCAATTATCAGATATCTTCAGGATGGGACACTCCCAGCAGATCGGACAGCGGCATCCCTCGTGGTCCGGTGTTCTTGGCGTTATGCATTGCATGATGGCTTAATTTATCGCAAATCCGCCACGCATCCCTGGTTGCGCTGTGTATCCGAGGAAGAGGGGGATCACTGTCTTAAGGAAATTCACCAGGGCGTATGTAGCTCGCATCAGGGCGCCCGAACAATTGCGAAGAAGGCCCGGCTCTAGGGGTTCTACTGGCAGACTATGGATTCCGACGCAACGCATCTAGTCCGCAGTTGTCAGGCATGTCAACTACACGCCAATACCCATCACGCCCCGACGGCTCCATTCAAAGGTATCATCACACCCTGGCCATTCGCGGTATGGGGCATCGACCTGCTAGGCCCTTTCCCAATGGCTTTAGCACAAAAGCGTTTCGTTGTCGTGGCGGTCAATCACTTTACCAAATGGATCAAAGCTGAAGCCCTTGCCAAGATAACCGCTGACAACGTTATCAGTTTTCTCAATCGGGGTCCCTCACTCCTTTATCACTGATAATGGGAAGCAGTTCGACTGCAGTCAGTTTCGCGATTTTTGCGCGGACTGGGGCATCAAAGGATGGTACACATCGATAGCTCACCCTCAGAGCAACGGCCTCACGGAGGTAAGCAACCGAACGCTCCTTCGAGGAATCAAAGCACGTTTATCCGACCAAGGCAGGGCATGGCCCGATCACATTACGGCAATCTTATGGTCATACCGCACCACCCCTCATATAGGAACAGGACGCACCCCCTTTTTCCTCGCTTATGGGGCAGAAGCAATGGCACCATCCGAAGTCATTCTTCGCTCCCCCCGACAGACCAGTTTCGATGAGGTCGACAACAGCGCGGAGCTCAGGGAAGCCAGCGACCGACTCGAGGAAGAGCGCCTTAATGCTCTTTTGCATATCATGGCCCATAAGCAGAACGTCGCGCGCTATCACGATAGAAGAATTAGCCCCCGCACTTTTCAGGTCGGAGACCTTATGCTCAGAGACGCCACGGCTGTGCAATCCCCTTTAGCTCAAGGAAAGCTCGGCCAATCATGAGAGGGGCCGTACAAGATCGAAACTGTTCTCCACAATAGAGCTTACAAGATCGCCTCTTTAGACGGGATGGTCTACGACAATAGCTGGAATATCGAAACATTAAAGAGATATTATCAATAACTTGTACACGAATCACGATTCATAGAGATGTTTTGGTTACATCGTCTAACTATCATTTTGTTAACGATTTTGAGCGAGCAGAACTTTATCGCGTTCTCCGCCAACTAAACATTCAAATGTTAGCATCAGGCTCTTCGATCATATCGAACGCCTCCTACATCGCCTAACAATGTCATTTTGTTAACGATTTTGAGCGAGCAGAACTCTATCACGTTCCCCGCCAACTAAACATTCAAATGTTAGCATTAGGCTCTTCGATCATATCGAACGCCTCCTACATCGCCTAACAATGTCATTTTGTTAACGATTTTGAGCGAGCAGAACTCTATCGCGTTCCCCGCCAACTAAACATTCGAATGTTAGCATCAGGCTCTTCGATCATATCGAATGCCTCCTACATCGTCTAACTATCATTTTGTTAACGATTTTGAGCGAGCAGAACTCTATCACGTTCCCCGCCAACTAAACATTCAAATGTTAGCATCAGGCTCTTCGATCATATCGAATGCCTCCTACATCGTCTAACTATCATTTTGTTAACGATTTTGAGCGAGCAGAACTTTATCGCGTTCTCTGCCAACTAAGCATTCAAATGTTAGCATCAGGCTCTTCGATCATATCGAACGCCTCCTACATCGTCTAACTATCATTTTGTTAACGATTTTGAGCGGGCAGAACTTTATCGCATTCTCCGCCAACTAAGCATTCAAATGTTAGCGTCAGGCTCTTCGATCATATCGAACGCCTCCTACATCGTCTAACTATCATTTTGTTAACGATTTTGAGCGAGCAGAACTTTATCGCGTTCTCTGCCAACTAAGCATTCAAATGTTAGCGTCAGGCTCTTCGATCATATCGAACGCCTCCTACATCGTCTAACTATCATTTTGTTAACGATTTTGAGCGAGCAGAACTTTATCGCGTTCTCCGCCAACTAAGCATTCAAATGTTAGCATCAGGCTCTTCGATCATATCGAACACCTCCTACATCGTCTAACTATCATTTTGTTAACGATTTTGAGCGAGCAGAACCCTATCGCGTTCTTCGCCAACCAAACATTCAAATGTTAACATCAGGCTCTTCGAACATGTCGAACGTCTCGTACGTCATCTCACAATCCCACATTATGAACGATTTGGAGCAAGCAGAACTCCGCCCCGTTCTTTGCTCCATTTAATTTACAAATAAAATAATAAAACTCCTCGAGCATCCGAGTATAACATCCAAATGTTATCATTTAAGTCTCTCCACATAACATTCAAGTCTTATCACATGAAAAGCGAATAGATTGAAATAAACTCGCAAACTACAAGGTCAACTAAAATATCAAACTACAACAAGATCACTCCTGCTACAAAGAGCCATTGCAAACATTCCTATGGCTACATCCAACACATTCAGGTAGATTGAGGACGATCAGGGTTCGGGATAGCCTCCTCATCCATCAAATCTTGATGCATCGCTCTCCAGTCCACGCACTCATCGGTATTATGGCCGTTCTGCCTATGATACAAACAGGCTTTGCCCACATGTGTCACACGATGATTAGGATTAGCAGGAACGGGACCAAGACTACCCTGCCTCGCAAACTCCAAGAAAACCACACTTCGAGGTTTGATAGGATCGACGAACGTCGGTCCATATGGACGCGTTGGCGAGGCATGGCGCCTTACTCGCCGGTACTCCGTCTCATGAGGCAAGTTTATCACCCTTTCCATCTCATCGGCTAGAAGCCTCTTTATCCAGGAAGGATGCGGATTGAGCACCGGAGCGACGGTTTCATCGGGGTGGAGATACCCGATACCCTCATGAGACCATATTTTCTTTTCTGTCGAAGAGAGCGCGCTAACAACTACCTCACAAGAATTGGTGACGGATCCGGTATAGGGAACAGAATTCTCACTCTCCACTTTCCTCCTTTGAGAGACCCAGTCCCGGTTCATCCAAACAGGGAACGAATACCTCACCTTCCTTTCCATATCGTTCTCCTCAGACGGGGGACAATAAACATAGGGATGTGGCATCGCTGATATTGCCTTTTGCACCTCCAACACGCGGGCTGGATCGACGATGTCCCGAAGCGACATTTCCCCGAGAAAATTAGCTAAAGAAGAAAAGGAAAAGGCGAAAGAGTAATTGCAAGTCCACAACGAAAAATCCGGCTCCTATTTATAGAAAAACGGAGAAAAGACATGAAAGACATCATAATGAACTCCAATCAAATCAACATGCAGGACACATAATTAGAACACTACAATATCACAAAAAAGATTCAGATTGTACGGCTCATCATTACATCTTTGAAAACAAATGGACAAAGTACAAACTGCCTACTACTGCTTCTTGAAACGACCACAAAATTCGACAGCCTTCGCCTGGGCAGCTTTGTCATACACATTCGGAGCAAAGATCACCTCCGGAGGAACTTTGTAACCGACGGAATGAGCAGCGGTGATCAGCATCATACGATCCAGCTTTATGAGTTTCTCCTCGCACTGACCAGCGAGAGCACGAAGATCAGCAGCCTCTTTCCGCGCAACTTCCAGTTGTTGCCTAAGGGAGTCGTTCTCCTCGGACAGCACTGCCGCCCGTCCCGTTTTCTCCTTCAAAGTCTCCGCTACTCGGCAAATCCACCCAACAGCCATTCTGAGCAACACCCTGTACGCACAAATCTCCTCGACATCTTGTTTCAACCTCTGGGAGAGCTCCATTCGACCGGCCGTCTCTACTTTCAGCTTCTCGGACAAAACAGTAATCTCGGCCGCACAACGTTCCAGAAGCTCCCGCGCAGCTACCAATTTCTTATTTGCCTCCTCGAGATCGCCAACAGATCTCCACAGACCGTCTTCCATATCACGAAAAACTTGATCATCATTAACGCACATGTCAAAGACCCTGGTTGCATTCTGGATAGCCTACATAAGATAACACAAGTTAAAAGACAAAAATCATGAAAGACAAACCTAGGCTAACAGTGCGGATAGGAGAACCCACCACACCAAGGGCCGATAAGGTCTCCAGGCCCAGGTTCATTTTTGAACACCCCCTCCATTCGCTGATGCTCCCCGGGGACCCTGGCAACGCGAGCCATCGCGCGAGCTAGATCGGAAGTCATCATATCCGAATGCACCGACAAGTTCATAACATAGTCCCTGAACTTGGAGATTTTCATTTCCATCCTCTTAACCATTTCCGGATGATCTCCTACTCGATCCGGCACGTCAGCAGACAGCTCGGTCCTGCCATCAGAACAGGGCTTCTTGGCACCCTCGCTGGCCCCAGCTGCATTTTCCCCAGCAGGCTCTTCCCCGACCCCATATTCATCAACAGTTTTCCCCGTATCCCTTTTTCGCTTCCGAGCAAGCACCCCATGATTCGGACTGCCGCCTTTTTCCTCTTCAATGACGATCACCCCCATATCGCCCTCAAGCTCCTTGGCAGCTAGATCATTCACGGGCTTTCCTTGCGGAACATCAACTATTCCGTCAGCATCTTCTCGCACATCAATAACCCCTCCCATACTTTGCACCACTTGGTACGCATCCTCGAGCGAGGAAAACGAAGCCAATGAACCCGAAGCTCCTCCAAACGCCTCATCAGCGGTCTCCAGACCAACACTGAATTCATTGGGGTCAAAGTCCATGCTGACACGGGGATCTCCTGGACCTGCAAATACAGAAGGGAGAAAGAACACTAAGACATTCTGAATACACAACAAAATATTACTTTCGACATAGTTCACAAGGCAAGATAAAATCCCAGCCCCTCACCTACAACGGCAACATTTACGGAGATCGCCTCCAATTCCGCCAATTCTCCAGCTTTGAAGTTATATCCCCGTTTCCATTTCTCAAAATCCGCAGCCGACCACCCGGAAAGTTGAGCCATCCGCCATTGATTCTAGATGTAGTAACTGGCGGCCAAGAAATGACGAACTAACTCATCTACATCCTGCTTATGATCCTTATCCGACGGGAGACCTTTTAAATACTTCACCAAATTCTCCTCGAAAGGCAGCTTCGGGCGGGTTTTCAGCCATCGACTGGAGTCCATGGGGTCCTCGTTCCATACGACCCTAAAAGGAAAGTCCCCGTCGAGCTTCCTCACCAAGAAATAGCGGTGACGGTATTCAGATAATTTATCTTTCAAACCACCTATCACTTTGAACTTCTGGTGTGCGAACGTGACATGTTGAGATCGTTGCCCCTTGCTTGGTTTAAAAAACTCACGAAAGACTAGACCTGTTGCTCGATACCCGGTAGATCGACACAGGGCGTAGAAGGCGACAATCATTCTCCAACCATTCGGATGTATTTGCCCAGGGCACAGATCGTATTCCTTCAGCACTTCTACAAAAAAGGGCAGGAGCGGCAGCCGCATCCCCGATTCTAACTGCTCCTTGTAAACGATGAGCTCATTTGCGCCACCCGCAGAATGGGCTCGATTTTCTTCGCCCAGCGCAACCAATTCGTAGGGCTCCCCGAGTCGGTACACCGCAGATATCGCCGGCAGGTCTGCTAAGACGATTATACTATAGGCATCTTCGACCGAAAGGGATCGAGTCCACACCCTCTCGCGCATTTCGTCGTAAATCGCGACAAGGGGCCACTCCGCAGTAATCAAACCCTCCCCCACAACCACTACCACCTCTAGAATGCCGGTAGCAACGCCTCCAGCAGGACGATCGACGGTAGGCGGCGGACGAACAACGGATTTCTTTCTTTTCTTCGCCGCACCGGCCACTGCGCTAGTTTCACTCTCCTTTTCCGCTCACCTTTTTCGCGATACCGTTCGCGTCCGCGAAGTGTCTCGAAGCGTGAAGTCACCAGGGGCAACCGGCGGCAGTCTACTTAAGGCTCCCCGTGAAGAACCCTCTGACATAATACCCCTCCCTAGAAAAGTCGAAATAAAACAAAGAAAAACGCAAAGCCAAGGCCAAGAGATTATACGACTAACCTTAGCAAAAGTTACGACAAACTCTGACGCAAGGAATCTCCCGAAAAGCAACAATTTTCAGATGACCACCAAATATTCAGTGCACGGGAAAATGAGGGCGGGCCGACACGATCGCAGAAGAAAGACAGAACCCACAGGAAGCAAAAGCAGACAAAGAAAATTTTCTCTCACAGAAAATTTGAGGAAGAAATAAGGAGATTTCTATTTACCTCTTCTGGTATTTATAGCTGGGGGGGTAAAAGGCGCCGGCACAGCTCATTTTTTCAATAAATTTTTACGGCGCATGCGGGGGATTTAATTACAGACGCAATAAATGCGGCGCTACAAACAAAAAACGCATGCAGTAATCCCAAAGGTTTCTTCAAGATTAGTCCGAAGAACTCTTTTTACAGTTGTCCACCATTTATCTGGGCGAGAAACAGTTGCAATCCCGTATCTTCTCACATTAAATACTCGACTTAGCTCTTCGGTGGGGGGGACTACTTGATTCGGGATATGAATCAGGGCCCAAGGCCCAGGAGGGCCCAAAGCCCAAGCACCCTCTATAAATACACAGCTCATCTAGGAAGTCGGGGCGGGTAACTCTTTCTAACTCTCACACAATTGATTAATAAACGCTCTTGAGCTACTAACTTTCTTGCTCATCGGAGTATCCGCAGGGACCTTTCCCGGCACAGGGACGAGCAATCGGAGAGCCAGATCTCATCACCAAAGGCCAGGATCACTGTATTCACATTCCCAGATTACTAATTAATGAATGTTTGAGTCTGAGGATTAGTTATACCTACTAATACCGATGAGATGAATAGTTGACACATTAGATAAATCACTCCATTCTGTTATCTCAAGTCGGGTCCCAATCCTAATGAACTCCTTCATCAGATCCATGTAACTGTCTAGATATCAGAATATCTAAAGCTTGTGAGATCAGCTTTCTGTCTCGACAGAAAACACTGTTACATGCAAGTCTCAACAACAATATGCCAATCCCTATAACATATTACTTGACTTGGGTTTACTTTAAGTCTATCAGTCTATTATAAAGTATAGTCTCACTTCATGCTTGTATGAACACTTTATAACTACTTGAATAAACTTAGGATTACTTCCTTTGCGAAAGATTTGTGCCTTTATATATAGTTACATATTAATGCTATATATCTGATTAAACAAATGACCAAATAAACAATTTATTCATTAATATTAATATCCAAAACAATTGTACTTAGGACACTAAATTCCAACATTCTCCCACTTGGACTAAAGCCAACTGTTTCTGAAACTAATACCAGAAGAACTAAGATGTTTATCGTGAGCTTTTTGTGGTAACGGCTTGGTCAACGGATCTGCAACGTTGTCCTCAGTGGGCACCTTTTCTATTCTCACATCTCCTCTAGCTATGATCTCCCTAATGATATGATATCACTTGAGACAATGTTTGGATGCATTATGAGACCGTGGTTCCTTTGCTTGTGCAATGGCTCCATTGTTATCACAGTACAAAGTAATGAGATTTACAATGTCAGGCTCCACTCCTATTTCTGTTATGAACTTTCTAATCGAAACAGCCTCCTTTGCCGCTTCTGCAGCTGCGATGTACTCTGATTCAGTCGACGAGAAAGCAACACTTCCTTGTTTGGAACTCTTCCAACTAACTAAACCTCCATTCAGGATAAACTGGTATCCTGATTGGGATCTGTAATCATTTTCATCAGTCAGATGACTAGCATCTGAATATCCTTCAATTTTCAATTCTCCTTGTCCATATATGAGAAACATGTCTTTAGTTCTTCTAAGATACTTAAGAATGTTCTTGACAGCAATCCAGTGATCAAATCCTGGATTCCCTTGATATCGGCTCGTCATACTTAATGTGAATGCCACATCAGGTCTAGTGCATAGCATAGCATACATGATCGAACCAACCGCGCTGGAGTAAGGAATTACAGCCATGCGATTCTTGTCACTGTCCGTTTTCGGACACTGACCATTTGATAACTTGACACCATGGACCATTGGTAAGTTACCTCTTTTCGATTCATGCATGTCAAAACGTTTTAGCACTTTGTCAATATATGTAGATTGGGATAGTCCGAGCAGTCTCCTTGATCTATCACGATAGATCTTGATCCCTAAGTTGTAGGCTGCTTCTCCCAAGTCTTTCATGGAGAAATTACCCGATAACCAAACTTTTACTGTTTGCAACATTGCCACATCGTTTCCCATAAGTAGTATATCATCAACATATAGTACTAAGAAAATGACCGAGCTCCCACTTGTCTTCTTGTAAACACAAGCCTCTTCTGAGTTTTGTTTGAAACCAAATTGTTTTATGATTTCATCAAAACGCTTGTTCCAGCTCCTAGATGCTTGCTTGAGTCCATAAATGGACCTTTGAAGTTTGCAAACCTTGGTTGCATCCTTCGATGTGAAACCTTCAGGTTGCATCATGTATACATCCTCAAGTAGGTTTCCATTTAGGAAAGTTGTTTTCACATCCATTTGCCAAATCTCATAATCAAAATGAGCGGCAATTGCAAGCAATATTCTGATGGATTTGAACATGGCTACTGGAGAGAAAGTCTCGTCATAGTCAATACCTTGTTTTTGACGATATCCTTTCGCTACTAACCTAGCTTTGTAGGTACTAACCTTTCCATCCATGTCAGTCTTCTTCTTGAAGATCCACCTGCACCCAATGGGTTTTATCCCTTCGGGTGGATCAACCAAAGTCCACACTTGGTTAGTATACATAGAGTCCATTTCAGAATTCATGGCTTCAAGCCATGCTTTGGATTCTGGACTAGCAAGAGCTTCTTCGTAGGTTTCGGGTTCATCGTCTAACACGGGAACCAGTTCGTCATCTCCCATTAGAAAACCATATCTAACTGGGAGTTCACGAATTCTTTGAGACCTACGAGTGGGATATGACACTTGTGTTTCATCTAGTGAAATGGGTTCGGGTTCAACTTCTTTCGCGTTTTCAACATGTGATTCCTCTTGAACTTCTTCAAGTTTAATCGCGCTTCCATTTTGTGTTTCTTCCAGAAACTCTTTCTCTAAAAACACTGCGTGTTTGGATACTATTACCTTTTGGTCATCTGGATGATAAAAGTAATATCTCATAGTTTCCTTTGGGTATCCAATGAAGAAACACTTGTCAGATTTGGGATCTAATTTATCTGACACAATAGGTTTGACGTATGCTGAACATCCCCATATTCTTATGAAAGAGAAGATGGGTTTTCTGCCAACGAACAGTTCGAATGGCATGGAACTGGCGGATTTGGTTGGAACTCGGTTTAAGGTAAATAGGGCGGTTTCTAAGGCATAGCCCCATAATGATTTTGGAAGAGCAGTGGTGCTCATCATGGATCGTACCATATCTAGTAAGGTGCGATTTCTCCTTTCTGATACACCATTGTGTTGTGGTGTATAAGGAGGTGTCCATTGTGAGCATATTCCACATTCATTTAGATAACTAATAAATTCTTCAGAAAGATATTCTCCACCTCGATCAGATCGAAGTATTTTGATAGTCTTTCCTGTTTGATTCTCAACTTCATTCTTAAAGCATTTCAATTTCTCAAAAGCTTCTGACTTGTGTTTCATCAAATAGATATAACCATATCTAGTTTGATCATCTATGAAACTAATGAAGTATCTGAATCCTCCTTTTGCTTGGACTGACATAGGACCACATACATCTGAATGTATTAATCCTAGAGTGTCTGATACACGCTGACCTTTATTGCTAAAGGGTGTCTTTGTCATTTTTCCTTTTAAACATGACTCATACGTTCCCATCGATTCACAATCAATTGAGTCTATAAGCCCATCTTGATGTAGCTTAAGCATGCGTCTCTGGTTTATATGGCCTAAACGACAATGCCACAAGTAAGTTGAGTTATCTAATCTAAGTCTTTTGGTATCAATTGTGAAAGCAGAAACTTTATCATTCAAAACATAGATCCCATTTAATGATATTCCTGAAAAATAGAAAATACTATTTCTATAAAATTCACAATTATTGTTCTTAATTGAAACATGAAAGCCATCTTCTACTAGACAGCTAATAGAAATAATGTTACGAGACATATCCGGAACATACAAACAGTTCTTTAACACGACTACAAGTCCTGATGGTAGATGTAGATCATAGTTTCCAATTGTGAGAGCGGCAACTCTTGCTCCATTTCCTACTCGCAAGTTTATGTCTCCTTTCTTTAACTCTCTAGTCTGCTTTAGCTCCTGCATATTCATACAAATATAAGATCCACATCCGGTATCTAATACCCAAGATTCAGACTGTGAAATTGAGTTAATTTCAATATAGAACATACCAGAAGTTGAAGCACCGTCCTTTCCCTTCTTGAGAGAAGCTAGGTACTCCTTACAATTTCTCCTCCAATGCCCATCTTTACCACAGAAGTGGCATTCCCTTTTGGGCTTCTTGACTTGCTTTCCTTTGGCTTGGGCCGGCTTGCCTCCCTTGTTCTTCTTGGGATATTTTGGATTAGGAAAATTCCCCTTCCTCTTCTTTGATCCCTCAATCACAAGAGCGGGTACCACTTTATCTTTCTTTACATTTGTCTCAACTGTCTTGAGCATATTGGCGAGCTCTTCAAGAGAGGTCTTTAAGTCATTCATTTGGTAGTTCATGGTGAACTATGAATAACTTTCTGGGAGGGATGTAAGAAGTAAGTCGACACTTAGCTCATGATCCATCGCGAAACCAATACTAGAAAGTTTGGTGATATAGCCAATCATCTTGACACAATGTGTCATAACAGATGTGCCCTCTTGCATCTTGTAGCAAAACATCAGTTTTGATATCTCAAAACGTTCACAGCGAGTCTGTTTCCCGAACATCTCTTTTAAGTGCATGACAATAGAATAGGCATCCATTTCCTCATGTTGCCTTTGCAGATCTGGTGTCATCGAAGCAAGTATGATGCACCCAGCGTGTTCATCATCGGATTTATGCTTCTGATAGGCATCAATCTCTTCAATGGGTCAATCATCAGCTGGAAGAGTGGGTATTGATGTATCGAGTACATACCCTATCTTTTCGAACTTCAAAACAATTTTGAGGTTACGAAACCAGTCAGCGAAGTTTGAACCATTCAACTTGTTATCGGTAAGGATATTTCTTAGATCGGTTTTCGACATGATTGTTTTTAGAGTACGAAAAATTAATAACCTGAGAGTGAGAAAAATGTGACGGATGTTATTCATTTGTTTAATTCACTTACAATTTAAATACGTTGGACTTTTATTTTTTTAAATTGCTCCCACTATTTTACCAAATTAATAACCCTCTATATTAATTCGAAGGATATTCACAATTCCTTTAGTGAGCTAGAATCCCAACTCCTGAAATTTCACCTTGAGTTTACTCAACAAGCTAGTTTCATTCATTAGGTAGATTCATGTAATCAATCACATCAAAACATGTGATTTCTAGGTTGTTGGGTTACTAACCACATTAGTAACTGATATGTGTCATTTATCAATCCCAGCCATATTGCCCATTAGGTTAGAACAACATGAGTTTACTCATCCAATTATTCTATCCTAATTTAAGCATTACCCCATATTCGTGAAAAATAGTTTTTCGATAATTCAGGTGTTACCATAAGACCCCGAGCTTGAGTTTACTCAACAACCCAAAGGCCCCCAGTATTGCCGGCTGAATTATAATATTAGGGAGGGGCAACCGATTTTAATAACTTGCTTATTTACTTAACTTTTGATTAGTGAGGGATTTATTTAAGTCTTATAATCTAACCTAGTCTTGATTTGCTTTAGCATACATCAGACATTCATACATTCAACATTGACAATTATGGACATATCTCTAAGTTTATTCCGTTGAGACAGAAACGGAATAAAGGTTCACCCTAGGGAAACACTAACTATTACATATTTCTCTTTGGGTCCTCCGTCTTCTCCTTGGCGCCTTGAATTACAACAATATTCAATTTCAAAGAAACTTCAATTTACTTGAAGGGATTTGGATGAGAAGAGAAATACAATAGAGAGTAAGAGAAGGAAGGACACGCAGGTCCTATTTAAATACCAAAAGACTAAATAACTATTAAAGAGGGTCTAATATGTTCATAATGTCAAACATGCATAGACTCAATTAAATTAAATTTAATTGGTTGATTAAACAAACTATTTATGTAATATTTAAGTTAATCAAATTAACAACTTAAATTAATTTTCATCCAATTTCAATTATGCATATCCTAATTAATTCGAATAATTCATTTAATACTTTGAATTACTTATATCAAATATTTAGGTAAAACAAACTTTTCAATAAATTGATTTTGATAATCAAAACAAATTATTATATTCTGAAACATATATATATATATATATATATATATATATATATATATATATATATATATATATATATATAACCCGGGCCTACTTTTCAAAATAATTTTTAAAACGGTACCCTTCGGACCGGGCCGATTTAATCGGCCCGCCCTCCGTAACAGCTGCTGCCTCGAGGCAGCAGCAAGTCGCGGGGAACCCGCTGCTGTTACGGCAGCGGTGCCCCCACTGTTGGTTGCTGCGCAAGGTAGCAACCAACCCGGACAGCCGCTCGGGGTTGCTGCCTCGCGGCAGCGACTCCGAACGGCTGTTCGTATTTATTTATTTTATTTTATTTTAAATATAAATATATATATATAATTGTTCTAAAACAATTTCAAAACAATTTTCAGAATGTTAAAACAGTTTTATCTTTTAGTTTTAATAAAACAAAACGTTTTAATTATCTAACTATAAAACTTTTAGATTTTGTTTAAGAAACGATTATCAACTGAAATAATGAGGAACTATGCATAATCAGTTTTAATTAACAAGTAATCAAAACTTATTTATCGTTAGGTTAATTGAACTAATCGATTAATTAATTTATCCTAACAATAAATCTATTCAATCTGATTGAAAAACTCTTTTATTTACATATATGTAATAACAGATTAACATAGGCTCTGATACCAATGTAGGAAAATAGACAAGACTAAGCATAGCGGAATAATAAAATTTTATCTATTTTATCTATTTCCTTTTTCCAAGATCTGTTAATTGTTATTTCATATAAAGAGGGATAGATAGTAATACCTTTATTGATGAACTATCTACCGTTGCAAACGAAGTGCCCACAACTTGTTATTATCAACTCGTGAACCACAAACGTTTGATTCAACACAAAACCAAAAGATAATCAGTAATCAACCTTCAATGAATAGCAATCGCAATGATTGCCTCTAACAGAAATCGATACGAGATCAAAGAGAGAGTAAGAAATAAAGTGAATTAGCCGAGACGAAAGACGGAACGATTCCTCCTCTTCTAGTTTATGTGTGTCGAAATTTAGGGGTTAGGGGAGTCTATTTATAGACTTTTCTTAACCCTAATCCCAGTTGTGTTAGGTAATTAAATAATTGGAATCTTATTCGGAATAGGATTCCTAATTAGATAATTAAATAAACACTTTACTATTATCTAAATAATAACTAATTATATCTAGATAATTATTATTAATCAAATTAATAGTTAATTAATGTTAGGGATAATTAAATAGAGTTTTAATCACATAAAACTTCTAATTAATATTATCAGATAATCTTTTAATTTAATTGATAACCATAATCAAATTATAATTATTAATCAAATTAATTTATCCCTAAATTAATGTAAATTTCGGCCCATATGTGTATGTCCCACTAATTACATTTTCGTCCACCGATTCCAAGTCCCATATACGACCCATTAGGTTCTTTATTGCCACTAGCCATATATATCATTTGAAATTATTCATCACGATTAATTCCAACATATATATAACGGAATATCGTCGAGAGCTGTTACTAGCAGAACCTATGATATTCCCCCAGAGCAATTAAGAAGTCAGGTTGATAACTGACATTAACCTTTCTGTATTAGATACAGTATAATACGATCCTTCATCAACTATATCCTTTCGGTCAATTCCTTATAACCATGGAATGTGTCAAGGTTACATATAACGAAGAGTCCGGTTTTACTTGTACAAGTTGAATTCACTCTGAAAGATAAGTTAAGTGAAATGTTTATTTCTACTCTTAACTGTATCACCTTGCAAGGATTTATCGGGAGTGACGAATGCTCAATCTGACATTAACCATTCTGTAATTACTTCGCGTGATACCCAACCCTGCTCTCACACACCCTAGGCTCTCACCTATTGGATCGTGCTCGCACAGAATCAAAGTATCAGACTCCGCAATCCAGAATTACTAATTAATGAATGTTTGAGTCTGAGGATTAGTTATACCTACTAATACCGATGAGATGAACAGTTGACACATTAGATAAATCACTCCATTCTGTTATCTCAAGTCGAGTCCCAATCCTAATGAACTCCTTCATCAGATCCATGTAACTGTCTAGATATCAGAATATCTAAAGCTTGTGAGATCAGCTTTCTGTCTCGACAGAAAACACTGTTACATGCAAGTCTCAACAGCAATATGCCAATCCATATAACATATTACTTGACTTGGGTTTACTTTAAGTCTATCAGTCTATTATAAAGTATAGTCTCACTTCATGCTTGTATGAACACTTTATAACTACTTGAATAAACTTAGGATTGCTTCCTTTGCGAAAGATTTGTGCCTTTATATATAGTTACATATTAATGCTATATATCTGATTAAACAAATGACCAAATAAACAATTTATTCATTAATATTAATATCCAAAACAATTGTATTTAGGACACTAAATTCCAACAGATTTGTGATGCAGACATCCAATCCAAGCAGGAGAATCCATTTTTTTTATGGATACTCACAACTATTTGCCAAACAAGCCACAACTTAGGGTTTGGGTTGATAGAGGTTGGACTCTATCTCACCACTTTTAAACATCAGTTCAAAGGCTTGTATCAATAAACGATCCATCCAAGAGTTAAAGATTTGATCTTCTGTCCTCTTTGCATCTTTTGTGAAAAAAGACCAAAGTGCTTATTTTTGTAAGGATAAATTTAGTTATTCTTAGAAGATACTTTTAGGGTTTTTATTTTCATCCTTTAAATATGTAGTTCCCTTATAACAAACGGAATCAATACATCAACAAATTTATCCTTTGAGATTCATGTCTTTAAGGTTCAACCTTGTGTTAAAGGCTTTTCATCTTTGATAATTTCACTTATTGATTAAGCCTTAACTTGGTCACCCAAAAAACTCTACCTTTCGATTTTTTAAATAATAGATAGTAAGCAAAATGATTAATACTTATAATCACCATCCTCGTGGGAACGATACACTACTTTTGCTTTATTACTTGATACACAATTAAGGTGCACTTGCCTTCACATGTATGTATACGTTAAATACGCATCAAATCCCATGTCGCAAGGGAAGGTCTCACCACTATAAGGAGAGAGCTATTAAAGGCAATTAAACAAAACTAACCCCTAATTATGAACCCAATGGATGGAGCAAGAGAGGCTCATCCACCCCTAGATCCAGCAAGAGGAAACAATATAGTACACGGAGGAATGCCCTCACTATGACCAGCTCAAGACATTATAGAGGATCCAAAACAATTTTGACCTCGAAAGGTAATCCAGTTGAATCCTTACTGATTTAATAACGAGGACAACGAGGATGAGGATGTATATAATGAAATGGGTGGCTTTGACTATAAAAATGGAAGCTTTGACCCCGAAATAGGGAATGTCGGATATGTGGATCGAAACATTCACAACCGTGCTAGGAATGGAAGAGGCCCCAAATGCAGAGGATTCCCTATAGGAGGGTATGGTCATGTCAAACAACCAAGACTTATGTAAGATAGAGACAAAAATGTCATACTTAAAGTAAATCAGCCGACATTTGGTAGAGATCCGGATATTGAGGGCTTCCTAGAATGGTTGTCTGAGGTGGAGAGAATCTTTGAGTATGCGAACGTACCAGAATATAAAAAGGTTAAGTTAGTAGCTTACCGAATAAAAAGAGGAGCATATGTTTGGTGGGATTAGTATGTCCAAGAGAGGAAGAGAGATGGAAGGGATCCAATTCAAATCTTGGTAACGAATGGGAGCTATATTGATGGAAAAGTTTTTACCACCGAATTATGAGTAATACATATTCCAATCATATCAAAACTGTTTGTAGGGAACCTAAAGTTTCTATGAGTAAATTATCTCATAGATCTTAACTCATCCAGTCTGAGGTCTAGAGAGCATCACACTATTTAGAAGGGATGTGAACCAACATCTGGGAGAAAATCACCATCCAGGTGATCCTAAAGGTACAAGATGCATAAAACTTATCCTTGAAGGAAGAGCTAAAATTGAACAACCTTTACAAGTATTGTCGAACAAGAGTTGAACGTCATTCCTTCATAATGGATACCCCTAAGTGATAGGGGTATTTTACCCCTATCTTTTAGCGTGATTTACAGGTTAATTTTAGAAGAAATAAATAAGTTTAATTGCAAAAATAGAGTGTTTTGAATAAAATAACGAAATAATAATAAATTCCGTATTTTCGGATAAATTCCCTTGTTTTTTATGTATTTAGGAAATAAAAACATCAAGCTAACTCGGCTCTCAAGAATTGTATTTCAGGTACAAGGAAGAAGCAAAATTCATGCCAATACGCGGGGCGTACCATCCCATACGCGGGGCGTGAAACATCAAGTCAGAAATGATTGCCCTATCCACAGACACCACGTGGGATCGAGTCAGCATACGCAAGGCATATGCCAACCTACGCGAGGCGTATAATCAAATGTCAGAAATGATTGCCTAATCCTGAAAATTCAGACTGCATGGTCTCCTCGAGTCAACGATCCATACGCGGGGCGTACCACCTTACACGCAGGGCGTGTAAGGGAGTTCTTCAAAGCAAAAATCTCAGAGACTCATTCACGCAGGGCATGCCTTAAGCTACGCGCGGCGTAAAAGGACCAAATCAAGCAATAAAAAGTCAGAGTCTCAAACACGCAAGGCGCATGCCATTCCACGCAGGGCGTGTTTGAGACAACAAGATCTGGAATTGGTCCACATGTAGGAGATTTCTGACGGAATGGGCATCTACGCGAGGCGTGCCACACCATACGCGGGGCGTATTATGGGTTTTCTGCACAAATAATGTTGCTCCATACTTGTACCTTGCAAAGTTACAATTTTGCCCTGCCTTGATATGTATAAATAGGCAGCTCTTGATACATCTTGAACACACCATTAGAGAGAGCAAACTATACTTGTTTTGATTGTTGTAGTTTAGATTTGTTTTTAGGCTTTGTGTAACTAAACTCTTCCATCTCGAGAGCTTGTCCGTTGCTCCCGGCATTTCATTAAAGTCCCGCACCATCTCCGCACACCAAGCTCGAGAGCTCCACCATTCAAGTCCTTAGAGACGGCTTTTGAGTTCGGTTAGCTAGTTCCGAGGGTGGATTCTTCCCTTTACACTTGCTAATTAGCTTGATCTCATCCTATGTACTACGCTTGTTTGTAATCCATATTTACACTTTCCATATTTATAATTTATGATTCATAGCCTCTTTTTCTATATATGTGTTGGTGTTTGTTGCTTGTTTTGATACTCGTAATTGACTATTATGTAGGGGAACGCGATTTCCGATGCCATTCGGGCTATCTTTAGGGATTCATATAGGTGTTGCCTTACCGGAAGTGACGCTCCGGAAACCGTAGGAATTGACAAGCCACGGAACTTACGGGCCCTAATTTTTGGTCCCAAGCATTAGACACGCCTTGACTAGGAACCACGTAGTCTAAGTACTTCATGGGTCGGTCGAACTACACGTAGTCGTCTTTGCAAGAGCAAAACATTAACCATATATGTATTAAGAGTCGTTATTTGTCATAGTTATAACTTATCACATTCATATCACTCCATAGAGTTTCGTTATATAAATTCGCCTCACACGTAGTTAGGAGTAGTTTGTAGTTGTGTCTCACACCAACCTCAAAGTATTCACCGCTTAAATAACGTATAAAACCGAGTCGCTTAATACTTGCAGTTATAAATCCCGTGGATTCGATACTCGGTCTTAACCGGATTATTACTTGATACGATGGGGTACACTTGCCCCTAAGTAGTGACGTCTAGTAGATACAAAGCACTTAGAAAGACCACATCCATAGTTATAACGTACTTATCATAATACACATTTCGTCGTTAAAAAGAACACAACTAGACGGATCGCGCTATCAGTAAGCAAGTGGAGAAAGGGAGAAGCTACACTGGACCAAATGGGACATAGCCTATACATGGAGGAAGAACACAAAGTGATGAAGGAAAGGTGAAAGAAGTCATTATACCATTTAGGCATAACAACCTTTATGCAAAGCCAACTTATTTCAAGTGTTTTTGGTGTAGTGAACTCGGTCATCATTTAAACAAATTTCCTAAGAGGAGGGATCCAACTTAGTGGGTAAATATGAGGATGACAAAGAAGAAGATAGGAAATAGTGGGAAACACTTATTAATGATAAGTGTTCATCTAGAGATGGAGAAGATAGGGTAGCGCTAGTCATAAGGTGGACTCTAGTGTCGAGCAATGGGGAGGAGGCATAGATGCACCAAATGTTCCAAACTCGTAGCTTGGTCCATGAGGGAAAATGTGATGTCATCATTAACAATGGAAGCTATGAAAATATCATCATTCAGCCTAACACCCAAAGTACATCTGAATCCCTGCATAATAGGGTGGATTACGAGCATGAGAGGGCTCTGAATCTCATAAAGATGTAAGGTACCCTTCACTATTGGGAAGTATTCAAATGAGGTTTACTATGATGTGTTGGATATGGAAGCATTCGATCTATACATTTGTAATGATAAAGTACCTATAAGTTCATTAAATATGGAGTGAAGTACATCGTTACTCCGGTAAGATGGGATGCGAACAAGAAGACTAAGGTGGCTCTAGTGAAATCTCTCGACCAGAACTCCATCTTAGGAGAGTATTCTATTGATCAACCACCATACTGATGATTAAAGCCAAGACTCAAGAGCTAGGAGTGGTCGGAACCCACTAGGAGGCTGTCGGGGTACTAATAGAGGAATTCAAAGATGTGTTCCAAGAGGAATTGTCACTAGGGCTACCCATCATGCAGGACATCCAATATCACATTGAATTAATCCCTAGTGCCAGTTTACCAAATCTCCCAAACTACCGTATGAGCCCCCGTGAAGCAAAAGCTATAAAGAAATAAGTGGACGAGCTATTACGAAAAGGACAGATTCGGGAGACCATGAGTCATTCTGTGGTACCAACATTGCTAATTGTTGTTGTTTATTTTTATCATCATTTCTATATTAATTGATGATTATTTTTTATTCTTTAGTATAATTTTCATATATAATTTGTTACGGTTTTTTTTTTGTAATTTTAGCGTTTAAATTTGTTTTCTTGTGTTATGATAAAGTTTTCATGGAAAATGGCCAATATCGAAGAAACATATCAAAGATTTAAATGGCAATAAAAAAATTCGGCCTAAAAAATGGAGATCTTACCGAGATGCTTCTCCATCTCATCGAGATCTGTTAGTTTTAGAATCGATCAAATTTTATACATCACTCTCGGTGAGATGGACCTCATTTCGGCGAGATTGATCTAACTATTGGCTGATTCTTTCTCCATTGCATGTGTTTTGAACTACTAATTAGTCAAAGTTCGGTGCAAACCCTCTCTAAATCGCATTTGGACCGATTATGGGTTAGGGAACATCAGTGGACTTGAGTTTTGGTGTCATATGTGACTTTTACCTATAGAATTTTTATGCTTTGAAGACACCTTTTGCAATGTGCACTCTTGCTTCCTCTCTATATTGTTCTTCTTAGTTTGTTATAATTTATGATTCACTTTTTGAGAATCAGAGATTAAGTTTTAGTTGTTTAATCTTAAGTTGTTGTTGTTGTTGTTTTTTTGTTGTTCAAAGACTCCGTTCCAGAGTTAAGTTAATAAAAGTAAGTGTTCATTTAAAGTAAGGAGACTCCGTTCTTTCATCAACATCAGTTCTATTTCTTCTAAAATTTGCTCTTATTTTTGTTATAATGAACTCTATAATCTAACTTTGTAAATCCTGTTTTAGTTTAGAAATGAACTAAACCATCATACCTAGGGCCAAATACGATCTTATATTAATGAATATGAATTTGTAAAATAAGAAACAAACTTCTATCTATTAAAACAGATTTAGTAAAACATGCTTAATGTGTTATTAAGGTGGGTAATCTAATAATTTATTGGGTAAAGTTCAAATAAAACCCCTGTGGTTTCACTAATTTTCAGATAAAGGACTGTGGTTTACTTTTTGTCAAAACGAGTACTGAGGTTTTCAACTTTAGCAAAATAATGACTGTGGTTTACTTTTTTCGATTGATACTATTAAAATCACCCTTAACAACTTCAAAAATAACATATTTTAAGAACTACTAATATTCTAAGCAACTTTAATTCTTCAACTTTTTTATTTCGAGATTATTTAGATGATGTTTGGTAAAGAGAGAGAAAGTTAATGTTTAGAGAGAGAAAGTTCCAAAAAAGATGATTTTCTAAAATCGAAAATGTAGTTCCATAGAAAATATGACATTGAACAACTTTAATTCTTGAAAATTTTCATTTTCAGGTCGTTAAAGATAGTTTTAATAGCATTATTAAAAGTGTGAAACCTCAGTCCTCGTTTTGACAAAAAGTAAACCACAGTCCTTTATCTGAAAATTAGTGAAACCACAGGGGTTTTATTTGAACTTTCCCCTAATTTATTTTAGTTAATTAAGTTACCGAATAGGTGATTAATTAACATAACTTGTTTAACTAACCTAGATCCTATTCGGATTAGTGCAGTTTATTGGGTGTACAATGTTTTTTAAGGAGTGACCAATGTTTTTTTTATAGAGATTAAAAATTACCAATTTATTTAACTTGAGACTGAATGAGTAAAGTTCTTAGTAAGATTAATGATTTCTAGTCAGGTTATTAATTATTTAAGGAAAAATAACCGTCTCTTTATTAATAAATAGAATCAACAGTTATTTTTTTCTTCATACAATCATATGAGTTAACTAAGTGAACCGAATGCCCTAGTTTCCATTCATTATAAGAAAAACCAAACATATGTTTTCTTGATTTTATTTTATGGTTCTTTTTATTTTATTTTCAAAACTAAAAATCTCAATTAATTATTGCTTAAATAATATATGATTTTATTATAACTAGTACTCGTATTATAGTCCTTGTGGGATTGACATTTACTTTCACTTTATTACTTGTTGCGAAAGGACACACTTGTCCTAGATACATTTTACGTGCATCACTAACACCAAAGAAAGATGGAACGTGGAGGATGAGCCATAAACAAGATCAAGATCTGGTATAACTTCCTTATCTCGCATTTGGATGGCATGCTAGATTAGCTGAGAGGACCAAAGATATTTTCAAAAATTGATTTGAGAAGTGGCTATCACTAGATTCAGATCAAGGCTGCAAATGAGTAGAATAAAGCATTTAAGACAAGGGACAAATTGTATGAGTGGCTGGTGATGTTGTTCGATCTGACCAATTCACCGACCACCTTCATGCGTCTAATGAACCCGGTTTTGCGGCATGTTATTGAGAAAATATTGATGGTCTATTTTGATGACATATTGGTGCATAACTAGATTCTAAAGGAGCATCAGGAGAATTTAAGGATAGTGTTCAGTCTTTTGCGAGAAAACTAACTTTTCACCAATACTAAGAAGTGCCAATTCATGGAAGATTCTTTTAACTGAAATTCAACAACATAAATTCGGAGATAAAATCTTCCTTGATAGAAATTGAATTTTATTTGGAGCAATCAGGGAATATTTGATCTTTTAAAAAAAAGGAAGATTTGACCAATCAAGAAGATACTTTTACGGAATAGTGCAACTCGACATGTTGGTCTTGTAACATGGCAAGTTGGACCAGTTAAAATGCAAGGATTTCACGAGCTTCGGTGTAACTCGGCATGTTAGTCATGTAACACGTCGAGTTAAAGTCTAGATTGTCCAAGGCTCTACTTCCCATTGATCAACTTGCCGAGTTTAGCTTGTAACACGTCGAGTTGAAGATCAGAAGCTCCAAGATTTCATGAACCAATCTTCAACTTGTCGAGTTGGTCCTGTAACTCAGTGAGTTGACCTATTTTTCAGCAGATTTTCATTAAGTCTTTGTAATTATAACTTTACCATATATGTTTAGCTTTTCTAAACTCACTTAGAATTCATTTCTAGATACTCAGACTTTAGTATTTAGTTGTCACAACCTAGCGTTATTATGTCCTAATAGACCCTAGCATCAACTTTTTCTAGGATTATAAATGAGTCGAGCCACTCACGAGCGATTTAGTGTTCCGTTCGATTTATAAATGAGCCTAGCTTGACCATAATTTTGAGGCTCTATTCATAAATGAACCGACCTTGAGCATGTCGAAACTCAAATTCGCGAGCAAACTCGATCATAGGTTTTTAAATAAACTCACGAATAAGCTCGATTATAGTTTTTATGAACAAATTCGTGAGCAAGCTCAGTTCGATTATTTTTTAATAATAATATTTCTATAAATGGAGAAATGCAAACTAATTAGATTTGTGCGAAATTTTAGTTTTACAAGTTTCAAAAGTATGCCACTTATGGCCATAATTAAAAGGTGTTCGCTAAAAAAGTTCATGAACATAATTAACGAGTTGCTTGTAACCAAAACTTGTGAACAAATAAATGAAGTGCTCATTAATACCTCACAATCAGATAGTTTTCCTAAAAATCAAGCTCGAATAGGATGTAAAGTTCCAATGAAACTCGAGGTCATCCATTTTTTTTACTGAACTGAATTGAACATGATTATGATTATTTCAAAACTCGGCTCGATTATAAATCTATCATTCTTTCCATATATTTTTAAGGAGGACCGTATCCACAAGTATAGTAAATTTCTAGAAACGACACTTGATAGATGTGGGGTATAATGGAATATATTGTTTTATGTTTTTTAATAACGCTTAATACATCATTTGCTCTTTGAACTTATCCAAAAAGGTTGATTGGCCCCCTGAACTTTCAAAGTGTTCCGATAGCCCCATGAACTTGTATAAAATGTTTAGTTAGCCCACTGAACTTACGTAAAATGTAATCAATTGATCACTCGGTCGTAAAAACGTAACTTAAATGCGGTAGATGTATTCCATGAGTCTTAAAAGAAAGTAAAACGACCAAAATCGAAGTATACGATTCTAATATTAGAAAAGACAAGTTGTATAGTTGAGCAAACAATAACTTTCTTTTTAATCTATTTTTTAATTATGTAATAACATTCTAAGATGCGTGGAATACATCTTCCGCATTTAAGTTACTTTTTTACGACCGAGTGATCAATTGATTACATTTTACGTAAGTTTATGTGGCTAACTGAACATTTTATGCTTTAGGGGTCAATCAAGCTTTTTGGACAAGTTGAGGGGCAAATGATGTATTAAGCCTTTTAATAATTAGAAAAAGGAATGGAATATTAAAAGTAAAAAGAAAGACTTTGGGTCTAATTTAGATCCATTAGTAAACACACATCACCTGCTCTGCTTTTCTTGAGTCTTCTCTCTTTTAAATTAGTCTGTCTATGCAAACAACATAAACATAGATTCATTTACCAGCAAGATTCCAACATCCCATTAATAAATACACTTGTCCTCTCTCTGCAACTCAAATTAAACAAACCATGAGGTTAGCCATTTATTTCCCTTTTGTCCCTTCTGCTCTTTCTTCGCTATTACTGCTAAAGCTTTCTTCTTCCTCTTCATAGTTATCTTTATAACTCGTAATTCCTTTTATTATCCTTTCCCTTCACATTTTACTTTCCTAATTTTTGCAACTTCAATTGGAGTTCGAAGATCAAATTAACTACAGCTTATACTCTTTTACAAATTGTAAGTTTTTCCATTCAAATTTCGATTGTGTGAGTCAATCTTTTACTTTTTAGACATTTCCTTTTTAGTGCAGCAATAGAGAGTTATGGGTCTGTTCCGATTTAAAAATTTGTTCTTGTGTTTGTGTCTGGTTTTTATGTTCAAAAGTAGTAGGAGTAGTACTCAGTATAAAGGTGAGATATCTCCTGGTTTCCAAGCATCTCATATGGATTGGATAGACAAAAAGGGGATTTTTTTGGTATCCAAAAACTCAACTTTTGGTTTTGGCTTCTTCACGGCCCTTGATCCTCAATATTTCTTATTGGTTGTCGTACACATAAAAAGTGCTAAAGCTGTTTGGACTGCTAATAGAGGTTTATTGATCAGTGATTCTGATCAATTTGTGTTTGAGAAAACTGGAAATGTTTATTTGCAACGTGGAGATAGTGTAGCTTGGTCCACAAATACAGGAGGCCAAGCAGTTGATTCAATGGAGCTGATGGAATCAGGCAACTTAATGTTGCGTGGGGCTAATTCGAGTATTCTGTGGCAGAGTTTTAGCCATCCTACTGATACATTGTTACCCGGACAGGAGTTTGTAGACGGAATGAGACTTAAAAGTTTCCCAAATAAGAACAATCTCAATAATTATCTTCAAATTAAGTCTGCTGATTTGGTCTTGTATGCAGGATACACCACTCCACAAATATACTGGTCTTTGGCCAACGACACCCGAAAAACCAATAGCAGTGTTCATGCCAAGGTTCATTCCTTGGTTCTTGTTTCCAATTCATGGAATGTTTATGATCAAAACCGACTCTTGCTTTGGCAGTTCATATTCTCGGAAAATTCAGATCCTAATGCCACATGGGCTGTCATATTAGGCTCTGATGGGGCAATTGGATTCTACAATCTTGATAGAGGAACTTCAGTTGTCCCTGAGGTAAATAAGATACCAGACAATCCCTGCAGTGTTCCTGAGCCGTGCGACAGATACTATGCGTGCTATTTTGACAATTGGTGCCAATGCCCAAATCAACAACTAATGTCTAGATATGATTGTAAACCTCCAGTGGCCTCAACCTGCAATAGCTCCAAGACTTCAGTTGAGCTTTTACTTGTCGGTGAGAAGCTAAATTATTTTGCACTTGGGTTTGTTACACCTTCTTTGAGATCTAATTTAAGTGCTTGCAAAGATGCCTGCCGTGGGAACTGTTCTTGCATTGTGCTCTTCTTTGAAGAAAGTAGTGGAAGGTGCTTTCTGTTTGATCAGATGGGGAGCTTCACACGGAGTCAAGATGGTTCTTCTGGTTATGTTTCGTATATGAAGGTGTCAACAGTTGAACAAAGTTCAGGTAAAGGCATGAATGGAGCAAAGGAGGCACTGATGATTGCAATCATTGTCATAGCAACAATAGTAGCTATTGCTGGTTTTCTTTGTATGGGAAAGTGGTATTACCGCAGAGGCAAGGAATTCTTCGAATTCCCTGAACAGAATTTGGAAGATGATGATATTTTAGATAGTATTTCTGGGATGCCAACCCGCTACACCTTTAGTGATCTTTGTAAAGCAACTAAAAATTTCTCTATGAAGGTTGGCCATGGAGGCTTCGGCTCAGTCTACCAAGGTGTGCTACAAGATGGTACACGTTTGGCTGTCAAAAAATTGGAAGGCGTCGGACAGGGAAAGAAAGAGTTTAGAGCTGAAGTGAGTATCATTGGTAGTATCCATCATGTCCATCTAGTAAAGCTTAAAGGTTTCTGTGCTGAAGGGTCACACCGGCTTCTTGTTTACGAGTTCATGGGAAAAGGGTCGCTAGAAAAATGGATATTCAAGAATAATGAAGAAAGTTTACTGTTAGATTGGAATACAAGATATAATATTGCAATTGGTATGGCGAAGGGTTTGGCTTACCTCCATGAGGAGTGTGAGGTGAAGATTGTCCATTGTGATATAAAGCCTGAAAATGTTCTTCTTGATGATAATTTCACTGCCAAAGTTTCAGATTTTGGTTTGGCGAAGCTAATGAGTCGGGATGACAGCCTTGTTTATACGACGGTGAGGGGCACAAGGGGTTACCTTGCACCGGAATGGATCACCCACAATCCTATTTCAGAGAAGAGTGATGTGTATAGCTATGGCATAGTGTTGCTGGAGATCATTGGAGGCAGGAAAAACTATGATTCGTCGGAAAGTTCAGAGAAATCCCATTTTCCTTCATATTCTTTCAAGATGCTAGAAGAAGGGAGGCTGAGAGAAATTGTTGATCCAAAGCTAGAGATGAATGAAAATGATGAGGGTTTTGAGAGGTTTGTGATTGCAGTAAAAGTTGCATTGTGGTGTATACAAGAAGAGATGCAACTTAGACCACCAATGTCTAGAGTGGTACAAATGCTTGAAGGTCATTGTGATGTGCCTGACCCTCCCATTTCTTCTCAATCAGCTTCACGATCCATATCTAGTTACGTTAAATGGAAAAGTTGTGAGACTTCTTCTTCAGGCATAATTGATGACACCAGTGATGCATTTCTGTCAGATATTCGACTCTCTGGTCCTAGATGATACTGGTTCGCAACTGCTAAATTCAATTCAGATTTGAAGGCTTCAACAATGACCATTTTTGTATCTCTTCTCTTTATCATTGTAAGTCATTCTATTCCATGTTTTCTTGTGCATCAATTAATATATATACTTTGTTACTCCATAGTCCATAGTGCTTAAATTATGAAGGTTCACCATAGTTTCCTTGAAAATTCATTGTACCGTGAAGCTTTCATATTGAAAATTTAGTTACTTCATATTGAAAATGAAGGATGAAAACTTTGGTGATCATATGAGATTAAAATGTGTGCATCTATGAATTTCAGCAGTTACATGGAAAGTTGAAGGGAAATGTAGATTACATATTCATCTGCTAAACAGTTCCTGTTCAATGCTGGTTGCATAGCAGAAGTTGTGACACTAGTGTTCTTGACGACTCCGTTGTTTCTTACATCATCTCTGCCATGCTCGGCCTCATCGATTACCAAGCTGCAATTCATGGCTGCGGTGGTGTGTAATCTGTTCTATTAGAGGATCATTCATTATAACTGGGCGAAAGTGAATATAGTTATACAATGTAAGAAATTTCATAAAAGGTTATTCAAGTATATCCTTTAGAATATATTTCAGTTTTGTTTTCTAGTGTTTGTGTTTTTTAAAAGGAGTTGCATTGTGTTTACTTTATTTCCAGTCTAATCATTTCATGGTGTGTAATCTCTTCCATTAAGATTTGTAATGTTAATAAAAAAAATATATTTTAAAAAAATTTACCTGAAATACTTGGTTTTCTGTTTCCTAGGCTTTTGGCCTCCTTAACATTGATTTCTGGTCTTAATTATTGTATGATAGGCTAAAGAGAGAGCTGTCTTATTCAGTTTTAGTCAATAATATGATAGGCTGATCAGAAAGTCATAAACCATGAACAATGATTGAACTTTTAATTTCTCAATATATAAGTGTTATTGGCTAACTTGAATTGTTTAATGCTGATGTGGGTAGGGGAGGTGAGTTTGTGATACTGATAAAAAACACATGATTAATTGAATATGCATAAGGAAAATGGCACACACGTTTTGAGAGGGTTATTCATTAATTGGCTACACCAATAAATAATGTGTTAGGAATTTATAAAAAGAGATCACAATACCAAATTCCTTTTCCAGAACACAACAACAAAAATGCGGAAATAAATACGGAATATAGGAAATAAACAAACAAGAAAGAACACAATAATTTTTACAAAGTTCACCACCAAATCAGTGGCTAATCCTTGGATCTACTGCAAGAAGCCCTTTGCACTATAGGAGAAAGGAGTACAAGTATTATAACACTCAATTACTCGCTCACAATCCAAACTCAAGTACACCCTACTTAGTTTTGATCACACACAATTTACACAGGTGTGAAGAGTGAGAATTCCTGCAATACTTCTAAGCAAACACCCACAGCCTTTTCGCAACTCTTCTCTCTTAAATCTCCAGAAATATGGAGCCTCTATTTATAGGAAACAAGAACCTTAAAAATAGAATGTGATGCTTCGTAATTTCCATCTTCAATTAATGTGTTGTAGAGATAAAGATAACCTTTTAACTTCTTAACTAGGTTCAAAGCATAATCCTCCATCTTCTGGATAATAAATGCTTCATTTATTATGCACATAAAAACATACATGCACCTATTTCCAACAATCTCCCACTTGAAGACTTATTTCAAGTAGTCTCCACATCAACTTCAGTGCAAAGTCAACGAATCAAAGCAGTAGCTCAAACAACCTCTTCATGCATTGAGGCTAACCGAAGCTGCGCACAACTTCAACTTCTCAACAGTCACAGTCTTTGTTAACATATCAGCAGGATTCTTACTTCCAAGAATCTTATCAAGCATCAAAGCTCCATCTTCTAATACTGATCTAATAAAATGGTATCGCACCTGAATGTGCTTTGTTCTTCCATGAAAAGTTGGATTCTTTGCTAAATGAATAGCACTTTGACTGTCGCAACGTAAAATATTTGTCTCATGTTTTTGTCCCAACTCTTCAAGAAATGTTTGTAACCAGATCATCTCTTTGCTATCTAGATCACCAGCCATATCTGCATCCGTGTAACCTTGCAGACCTATATCTGATTTCTTGAAACATAGACAATAATCAAAAGTACCTTTCAAGTACCTCAAAATCCATTTCACTGCTTCCCAATGTTGTTTCCCTGGATTACTCATGTACCTGCTCACAACTCCCACTGCATGGGCTAAATCTGGCCTTGTGCCTACCACAGCATACATGAGACTTCCAATAGCGGAGGCATAGGGAACCTTTGCCATATAGGCTCTCTCTTCTTCAGTTGAGGGTGATTGATCTTTGCATAATTTGAAGTGACAAGCTGATGGAATTTAAGGCTAACGTATGGCAGCGGAAATATAAATTTTTTAACCTTTTCCATTAACCTAAGATCCGTTAATCGTTATTTCATATAAAGAGAGATAGAAGGAAATACCTTAATGAAGATCTATCTACCATTGCAATCGAAGTGCCCACAACTCTTACTCCGAGTTCCCAAGCACAAGACAAAACACAACCTAAATCAAGTTAGATATCAATCGTATAAAAGCAATCAAGAATAGATTGCCTCTAATAAATCAACACAAGATCAAGGATAAAGAGAAAGAGATGAAATCAATTGAATCGGTAGGAAGCGATGAATATTTCATCCTCGGCTAGGGGGGTTCGAAATTCTCTCTCCTGGGATTGCTTGTGTGTTTCGAAAATCACAATAGAGATCATGTACTTAAAAATGAGATCAAGCTGACCTACGTTCCAACAAATGAACAGCTTGCAGATATCTTCACGAAGCCACTAGCTCGTGAGCAGTTCAACATATTAAGGGAAGCCATCGGTATGTCAAATCCTCTAAATTAAAATCCTATGCTTAAATGAATGCTGAGTGATTAACATGCTGAGTGAGTTGTGCTAACTTAGTAACCATTGCATGCTGAGTAGAAATCACCCCAAGCTGAGTAGACACATGCTGAGTGATTATCTAACACTGAGTTACTAAGCATAATAAACAAACTCATCTACATCAAACTGACTACTCAGAATTCCAAACGTTTGAAATTCTAAATACTGAGTAAAGATCCGTGGTGTAATTAATGCTAAAGCACGCGTATTAATGACTACCTAGGATGACGTAAGCGTAATCATTGAGAATCACATGCGCCGAATGTGTTATAAATGTCAGAATAATTGGACTTAATAATGATATTTTAAGTAAGTTTAGGGGGTTAATAGAATACTATATAAATTTAGGGACGCAATTGAGCTTTTTGGATAAGTTCAGGATAAAACTGATATATTAATCCTTTAAAAAACTAGGTATAAGTTGCAAAAATACCCCTAAAGTTTACAGGTAGGAGCAATTTTACCTTTAACGCCTAAAATGGTGCAATTTTACCTCTAATATTGTCCGCCAATAACAATTTTAACCCTAACATTGGCAAATTGAATCAATTTCAGACAATATTATTCATCAAATTGTTTTCTCAGTTATGAATATTGTCATCTGTACTTTATATGTGCGTCATTTTATTAAGTGACATATCACAAACATATTATTAAACGTGAACAATTTTAAAAATTCACGTTTAATAATATGTTTATGATATGTTACTTAATAAAATGACGCACATATAAAGTACAGATGACAATATTCATAACTGAGAAAATAATTTGATGAATAATTTATCTAATTCACCAAACTTGTCAATGTTATGGATAAAATTGCTCTTAGCTGCCAACATTAAAAATAAAATTGTTCCATTTTAAACATTAAGAATAAAATTACTCCTACCTACCTATAAACGTTAAGTGTATTTTTTTTACGTCTAACCCCAAAAAAAACTAAAAGTATGTAATTGAAAAAGAAGAAAAAAAATGGGTTAAATGCACCATTGGTCACTGAACTTACATGATTATCTTAAAATGGTCACTCAACTTCAATTTGTCTCAATAAAATCACTCAACTTTGAGTTTTGTCTCAATTAAGTCACTATAACGATTTTAATGATTAAAAATCATCGGAATGATGACATAAGTCATACGTCAATATGAGACAACTCATATTTCCAACCGAAATGACATATGACATCCATATATGCGCCACATGGCTATCACGTGTTGATTATTTTTATGGAAAAAAAAACTCAAATTTACTTTTTTTCATAAAATACCTGACATGCAGCTGTCACATTTCATTTTGGTCAGGGATTTGAGTTAACTCATGTTGACGTGTCATCCATGTCATTATTTCGATGCGTTTTAACCACTAAAATCGACAGAGTGGCCTAATTGAGACAAAACTCAAAGTTGAGTGATTTTATTGAGACAATTTAAAATTGAGTGACCATTTTGATACAACCATGTAAGTTCAGTGACCAATGGTGCATTTAACCAAAAAAAAAAGTGTAACCATAGTTATTTTATGGGATGAGGTACCAAAATAGGCCTAAGGTTTTTGGAGAAGCACCAATTTAGGCTCAACGTTCAAAATAGCATCAATATAGGCTTAACGTTTACAACATAATATCAATTTAGGCTTAACGTTTATAATATAGCATCAATTTAAGCCCCGCGTACAAAATAGCACCAATATAGGCTTAACATTTATAAAATAATACGAATTTAAGCTTAACGTTTATAAAATATATCTAATTTAAGCTAAACGTCACAATTAAATTAACCATATTATATTCTTTTCCTATTAACTTTATATGTTATCTTTTTATTTAGTTCTATTTTTTATTTATTATAATACAATTAATTAGTATTCTTACCTACGAAAATCTCGGTTTTTTTTGTCTCTCCTAATGGAGTGTGTTTAGTCTTCTCGTATGAGAAGGAGTCTTACTAAGGTTCTTTTGCTGATACAACGTCGACGGTGGCCGCTGTTCACTCGATTCTGACTCAAGCGCAACAATCTGAAGAATTAATCACGATACAATGGAGAAAAACAAAAACATCTTGGAAGCCTACGCAAAACTACGATTAGAAGATGAAGGCGAGGAAGGCATAGTCATACCAAGTGAGGAAATTCCGATTAACGAATCGCAGCCTTCCCTGTATATCATCGGTCAGTTCCTAACATCTAAAACTATTCACTTCGAAAGCATGAAGTGCACGTTAGCTGCCATATGGAAACTAGTCAAGGGTGTAACAGTTACGGAAACAGACCGTGAAGGAAGATATTTGTTTCAGTTTTACCATAAACTGGATGTGCTCCGGGTTCTGAACGACGGTCCATGGACATTCAATCATAATGTATTAATTATCAAAAGACTGGAGGTGATGGAACAATCGGTACAAGTTGAATTAAGCAACCTGATAATATGGGTGCAGATTGCAGATTTACCGGTAGGCTTCCAAACCGAAGGTATTTGCAGGATACTGGGCAAATACCTGGGAGAATTCATCGAAACAGACGAGAGGAACTTCACAGGACTCAGGCGCAGCTACTTGTAGCAGTGGATGTTCGGAAACAGTTAAAACTAGGGCAGAAGATGAAACGAAGTGGGGGAGAATGGTTTTGGGTAAACTTCTGGTACGAAAGGCTTCCTAGCTTCTGCTTCTACTGCGGGATAATAGGTCACTCAGACAAGTTCTGCGCCAAACTCTTCGATAATCCGTTAGCTCCAATAGAACGACAATATGGGGTTTTTCTGCGTGCAGTTCCGCGTCGAAACGGTAACCTAGCAGGAAGATAATGGCTCCGCGAGACGGGGGAGGAAGGAAGCGACAGGAACACAGATAACATCCCCAAGCAAGGCCCAAAAACACAACAGACAAGCGGCGGCCCTAATTCAAGCACAGGGAAGATAAATGATGGAATTAAAGGCTAACGTATGGCAGCAGAAATATAAAAATTTTAACCTTTTTCCATTAACCCAAGATCCGTTAATCGTTATTTCATATAAAGAGGGATAGAAGGAAATACCTTTTGACGAACTATCTACCGCTGCAAGCGGAGTGCCCTCAACTCTTACTCCGAGTTCACGAGCACAAAACAAAACACAACCCAAAATCAAGTTAGTGATCAACCGTGAAAACAATCAAGTATAGATTGTCTCTAATAAATCAACACAAGATCAAGGATAAAGAGAAAGAGATGAAATCAATTGAATCGGTAGGAAGCGGTGAATTATTTCGTCCTCGGCTAGGGGGTCGAAATTCTCTCTCTTGGATGTGCTAGTGTATTTCGAAAATCACACATATAGGGGGTATTTATATTCTCTTGTATCTAAACCCTAGTTAGATAGAATTACGTTACTGAATAAGAATTTAACTCGGAATATAATTCTTATTTATTATCTATTAATATATCTAAATATAAAGATAATAATAATAACCTTATAGGATAATAATAGGAGTAATTTTAATCTCATTAAACCTCCTAACTTACTTATCATTTTATTAATTTAATTCACAATCATAATCTAATTAGAATTGTTAAAATCAAATTAAATTATTCATGTATCTACATACATGAAAATCGCCCCCCTCATTAACTGGGCCTTATTGGGCTCAGTTGGGCTTCCATCAATTAATTAACATCTGTTTCTCTTTTTGGCTCCAAGTCTTATGTGTGACCCATTAGGTTCTTATTGCTTCTAGCCGTATGTAACTATTAAATTAATTTTCTCAGAATTATATTTAATCTTTACATAATGGAATGAGTACGCGAAATGTGATTAGCAAATCTGAAACATTCCCCCAGAGCTATAAGAAGACAGGTTGATTATGTCATTGACCTTTCCGTATTAGTTACAGTATAATTCGATCCTTTATCAACTACATCCTTGAACTGAATCTTATGACTATGGATAATGTTAAGTCACATATAGCGAGACGTTCGTTATACTTGTACAGGCCGAGTCAACTCCAATTAGATAGGTTAAGTGAAATCTGTATTTCGAGTCTTAAGCTATCACCTTGCAATGATTTAGAGTCGAGTCTTCCACAAGCGATCCTTGGACGTATCTCCCATTTATCGGGAGTGACAAATGCTCAATCCAATGTATAATTATCCTGCAATTACTTCCTGTGTACCCAACGTCTGCCGTTCACACCCTAGAGTCATCTCTGTTATGGATCGTGTTACAACAGGATCAAAGCATCACATTCCATAATCCAGAATCACTAATTAACATTCCTTTGAGTCTGAGGATTACTTATACCTATGATGAACATGTGACAAGGATGAATCTACCCATCCTGTTATCTCAAGTCGGGTCCCCAATCCTAATGAACTCCCTTTCATTGGATCCACGTAACTGTCCAGACATCTGTATATATGAAGCTTGTGAGATCAGCTTTTTATCGCGACAGAAGACATTGTTACATGCAAGTCTCAGCAGTGATATGTCAATCCTAAACATATTACTTGACTTGGGGTGGTTTTAAGTTTATTAGTTTATTATAAAGTTTCGTCTCACTTCATGCTTGTATGAACACTTTATAATCACTTTAAACAAACTTACGGATTTCCTTTTATTAGACTTTATTTAGTTCTTAAAAGGGATTGCCTTTATATAGTTATGAAACCATATCTCATTAAAACAAATGATATAAAGAACACTTCATTTACATTAAGTTTATATCCTAGAACAATTGTCTATAGGACACCAAACCCCAACAATAAACACAATCATAAGAACTTTCGGCTCTCACATATCAGGAATATAGATTTCAGCTGACTACTCCAACCCTATTCTAGTATTTACACATGATCCCAAACGACCAAGAAGAGAGGAGGAAGACATGGAGATGGAAGAAGGAACTCTTTCAAAAAATGACAAATCGGCGGGTCCTGGAATAGGAACCCGCCAGCATCAATGAGTCTTCTCAGCTAGAACTGTCGTGGGTTGGGCAAGTCACGAACAGTTCAGGTCCTATAGGACCAAATCCGAGTACACAAGCCCATGTTACTATTTCTAATGGAGATGGTGATCAATGAGACACGAGTTCAAACAGTCGGAAAGAATCTGGGGTTTGAAAAATCCTTTGTAGTGGAGGGAATCGGACATGGAGGAGGGCTTGCTCTTCTCTGGAAGGAACATGTGAAGGTAGACATTATTTCATCATCACTGAATTTTATAAATGCTCTTATTACCATCCCGAACTTTGATCCACTCCGAATCACCGGATTTTATGGATACCCGGAGAGAAACAGAAGGCGTGCATCCTGGGACTTGCTACGATCCCTCAAGGAGCAGGATGGGATGGCCTGTTGCTGCATTGGCGATTTTAATGATCTCCTAAGATCAAGTGAGAAAAAAGGAGGAAGACCACATCTGAATTGGTTAATGGAGTGCTTCAAGAAAGCCGTTGAAGATAGTGAACTATACGAAGTTGCAATGGAAGGTCACTAATTCACTTGGGAAGTTGGGGGAGGGTCGGACAGATAGCTGGAAGAGAAGCTGGACCGTGCATTGGTTAACGCAAAATGGAAGGAAATCTTCACTAAAAGCAAACTAAAAAATCTGGTAACCATTGTGTCTGATCACACGGCTCTACTACTCGAACTACAAGTTTGGCTTAGACGTCCATTGACAAAGCGGTTTCGATTCGAAAATGCATGGATTTTGGAAGACCAATGTGAAACGATGTGATAGAAGCCTGGGGTACTGATATGAACCAAAAGATAAGCGAAAAAATAAAGAGATGCCAAGACGCCTTACAGATTTGGAGTGGACAAATTGACATGAATTTTACTCGAAAATTAAGCGAATTACGGCTGCAAATGCAGCGATTCAAAGGAAGGAGAGACAGATTTGGCACAGATCAGTATAGTAAAGCCTCACAGACATACTCGATCACGTTAAGACAGCAAGGGGAATTCTAGAAGCAGAGAGTGAAACTATTCTGGCTCAGAGATGGAGACTCAAATACAAAGTATTTCCACGCATACGCCTCGGAAAGGAAGAGAATGAATAGCATTAAAGAACTCCAAAATGCAGCAGGCGACATGTGCTCATGGGGGCGAGGTTAGAAGATTTATTGATCGACTATTTTACTGATATTTTTACCAGCTCAGGTAATGATGATGAGTCGGTACTAAATTGTGTTCAAACACGATTATCAGATCAGAACAAATCTTACTTGGCCTGTCCATTCACGGCCGAGGAAGTGAAAAAGGCATGCTTTGACATGAAACCAGATAAAAGTCTGAGGCCCGATGGATTCAATCCAGCATTTTATCAGAGATTTTGGGAAATCATAGGAGCTGATGTAAGCAAGGCTTGTCTTTCCTATCTCAGTCAATTCCAATTACCAGCCCAACTGAACGACACACTAATCATTCTTATCCCGAAAAAAACAAATGCAAAATTGGTGTCAGAACTCCGTCCTATAGCACTCTGCAATGTTCTACTCAAAATTCTCACAAAGATGCTATCCAACCGCATTAAACAGGTACTTAAAGACGTCATCTCGGATAACCAGAGTGCTTTTTTGACAGGTAGACTGATTTCTGATAACATACTAGTGGCTTACGAAATTATTCACAAACTAAAGGGATCTAGATATGGTCAGAAAGGCACTACAGCATTAAAACTTGACATGAGCAAGGCTTTTGACCGGGTGGAATGGGGCTTTCTAGAACATATGCTTCAGAAGTTAGAATTTCCCAATACTTGGATACGCTGGATCATGATGTGCGTGACGTCAGTATCATACAAAATATCCCATGATGGCAAGGAATTAGGTCCTATTAGGCCTCAGTGGGGCCTTCGGTAGGGAGACCCTCTCTCCCCGTTTCTGTTTCTGATATGCGCAGAAGGTCTTTCTGCAATCCTTTCAGCTAGAGAGAGAGCTGGCGAGCTACATGGTATACAAGTTGCCAGGCAAGCTCCTCGGGTCTCTCACTTATTCTTTGCGAATGATAGCCTATTGTTCTTCCGAGCCAACAAAAGAGAAGCACAATGTGTACAAAGATGCCTTACAGAATATGAGAAAGCTTCCGGTCAATGTATTAATTTCCAGAAATCGTCCATGTTCTTTAGCTCCAATACAAGCGAATTGGCAAGGAGGGAAATATGTGATGAACTAAATGTTGAGGAGGTTGAAGCCTTGGATTCTTATTTAGGAGCTCCTATCGATATTGGTAGGAGTAAGATGAGGGTATTCACGACGTTGAATGATAGGATTTGGACCCGCATAAATAATTGGAAAGAGAAGTCTCTATCCCGAGCGGGCAAGGAAGTATTGATAAAAGCAGTCCTGTAATCCATCCCCACTTATATGATGAGCCTCTTCTTGTTACCGAAGGAATTATGTGATGAAGTTAACAAAATGCTCAATCAATTCTGGTGGAATTCGGCAGGATCATCATCGAGCGGAATCCATTGGAAGAAATGGGAGAGAATGAGCATACTAAAAGCAAGAGGCGGGATGGGGTTCAGGGATATCCATCTGTTCAATACAGCGCTGCTGGCAAAACAAGGCTGGAGATTATTATAGAATCCATCTACACTGGTAGCAAAAATTATGAAAGCCAGGTACTATCCACAATCAGATTTTCTGCAGGCAACGCTGGGTCATAACCCGTCTTATACATGGAGAAGCATTTTAGCGAGCAGAGAGTTGATGGTATCGGGTCTTCGACGAAAAATTGGCTCTGGCGGTAATACAAAAATTTGGGACCAGCCATGGCTTCCAGATAATATAAACCCATTCATAACCAGTGCTCGATCGGAGGAAGTACCAATCGAAGTGGTGAAAGACTTAAAGGATCAGGCGGGGAATTGGAATAAGCAACTTATCCACCAACAATTCAATGCTAGAGATGAAAATCTCATTCTGTCAATTCCTGAAGGAAGACGGGTGGTAAATGATTCTTGGATTTGGCAATACAACAAGAATGGAGCATATTCGGTGAAGAGCGGTTACATCCAGGCAAGTTCATAAGCTAGATTAGAGTCTGCAATGAATGACAATGATAATTGGAAGAAACTCTGGAAATTAAAGGTGGCTCCAAAAATAAAAAATTTCCTCTAGAGGAAATTATCCCGCTGCCTACCATCGATGTCTAATCTCACAGCGAGACACTGTTCTCTCCTCAATCGCTGCCCTATTTGTAATGATACGGGCGAGGACGAGAGTCATGTCTTCCTGACATGTTTCTTTGCTCGACAGGTTTGGGAGAGGTTCTATCCAGACGGCCGAATGAACATGATTAATGACTTCTTCAATTGGTTCAATCAGCTACTAGAGATGAATTCACCTGAAATGGAGATGATTTCGAGTATCTTATGGCAATTGTGGAAAAACCGGAACCGCACAGTTTGGGAGAAAAAGTACAGCATCGCGGAAGGAGTTCTTTTTGCAGCCAACACCGAGTATCAAAGTTGAATGTCGATCGATCGCACGAGGAAAAAACAGCAGCTAGATGTTGGCGAAGATCAGAAAATTTGGAAAAAACCACAGCAAGGTTGGTTAACATGTAATGTCGATGCTGGTATGGGAAGGGTAGCTGCTGGCGAGGAATCTGAGGTTGTAAGGAAATTCAGTTCAGCAGGCATGCTGATACGCAATCATGAAGGCCGGTGTTTATGGGCTCGAAAACTAGGCTTGCCAGATACAATCAATCCGACAGTAGCAGAGGCAGTCGCAATAAAGGAAGCTCTCAACTGGATTAAATCTCTCAATTTATCCAGGGTGGAGATACAATCGGACTGCTACGAAGTAGTTCAAGCGATAAAACATCAAACTTTCAATCTATCATATCTATCTGATGTTGTACAGGACAGTTGTTTGTTACTAAGAGATTTGAATTTAGTCTCAATCTCATTTGTTAGAAGATCAGCGAACCTAGCAGCTCGCTCTTTAGCTAAGGCTGTTAGTTATGGCTCTGATTTTGGCGAGTGGGCATGTCCACCGCCATTTATTTCCGATATTCTTTCCTCTGATTTAATATAATTCATTTCATTCTTTCAAAAAAAAATTAGTATTCTTACCCATTAAAATCTTATATTTGTTTTTCATCAATCATTCCATGACTCCTAAATTCCATGGCTCGTGTAATATATGCAAACTAAAAGTAATTGAATATCAACAATATTTCGAACACTGACATGTATTAATATTATTTTAATTAGTATTCGAAATATTATGGATATTCAATTACTTTTAGTTTGCATATATTACATGAGCAATGAAATTTAGTAGTCATGGAATCATTGATGAAAAACAAATATAAGATCTTAATGGGCAAAAATACTAATTAATTGTATTATAATAAATAAGAATATAGAAATAAAATTGTATATATAAAGTTAACAAAGAAAGAATATAAGTTTGTATACTTAGATGATAGTTAAGTTAAAAAAAAGTTAAGCTTAAGGGAAACAAAGGAACAAAAATTACCTCTCTCTTTTAGATCTATCTTCTCTTTTTCAGATCTGGCTTCTCTCTCTCAGATCTGTTGTCATGGTGAAGAATTTTTATGAAGATGGAGAATTTTGAGATCTATCTTCTCTCTCTCAGATCTATTTCTCTCTTTTAGATCTTTTTTCTCTCTTTTAGATCTATCCTCTCTCTCTCAGATCTATTTCTCTCTTTTATATCTTTTTCTCTCTTTTAGATCTTTTTCTCTCTTTTAGATCTATCTCCTCTCTCTCTCTCTCTCTCTCGGCTAGGGTTCATGGTAAAGCGTGTTAGGGATAGATCTAGGGAGAGGGGGGCTGTGGCCGGCGAGGGGGGGTCGGATCTGGAGGGGATTTGCGGCAAGGAAGGGGGCGGTGGCCTGGTGGTTTGGGGCGAGAAGGGTGAGGCAAGTTTTGTTGGCGGCGAGCGTGCACCTAGTGTAGATCGGGGCGGGGCGCTTGGCGGGGTGGAGGCAGGGGAATCCAGGGGCGTCGGTAGGGATCTCGTGGGCATGGATGGTGCATCGGCAGGGTTCTCGCGGACGTAGGAATCAACCTGCAGTGGTTTACAATCGTCCTCCTGATATCAACACAAATTCTAAGTCCCTTTCTCCTAAAGCTACTGTTATTCCAAATGTCAAGGAGAAGCCTGTCCTCAAAGCTAGAAAGGAGGCTGGGGTTTCTTCAGTAGCCTTGCCTGGGTCCAGATTTGGGGCCCTGATGATTGAGGAAGTTCAAGAGTCAGACCAAGATGAGAATCATATGGATGAGAGTATTCCAGGATTAGAGTCTGTAGATCCAGTCGAGAAGGTGGTTGAATCTGTGAACCCGCTTTTTGTCTCTAAGGATGAAGCCCAGGGGGGGACCCTGACCCTTGCAGCTAGAAGGATGAAGAATTCAAATGAGGTTAGTATTCCTGTTCCTGGTATTGATCCTGGGATTGGGAAATCTATGGGAGTTAACAAAACTAATATGAAAAAGCTTAAAGGAAAACAAAAAAGTGGCCTTAACACTTTGGCGTTTCCAGATAAGAGGGGGCCCGGGGGTACCTCGGTAAGGCTCTCAGGAGCCCCTAGTAAATACCTAGCTTAGGGTAGGGGTGTGGTCAGTTGTCCTCCTTTCTATGGATTTGTTATTTTGGAATGTTAGGGGTGCGGCTAGCAAGGCTACCCGTATCCATATTAATGATCTTATTAAGCAGTTTAATCCATCTTGTTTTGCTCTTTTGGAAACTAAGATTAGTGGTGAGAAAGCAGATGAGGTGGTTAAGAAGTTTAAGAACTGGCACTGTGTTAGATCGGAGGCAACTGGCCGGGCTGGGGGGATTTGGCTTTTTTGGAGGCCAGATCGGATTCATTTTGATATTCTTAGCATGGATAAGCAGTTCATTCATTGTAAAGTGAGTATTTCCGGCAATACTCCCTTTTTTATTACCCTTGTGTATGCTGACCCTATTTTGTCTAATCGAAAACGGCTCTGGGAGGTTCTCTATTCTATGAGTGTCAGCATTTCGGAGCCCTGGTTTGTGGCGGGTGACTTCAATGATATCGCCTTTATGAGTGATCAGAGAGGGGGATCCAATCATTATGTTAATCGCTGTCTGCATCACAAGAATAGTATGGATTTATGTGGGCTTTCCGATCTGGGGGCTTCTGGTCATAAATTCACTTGGAAGCGTAATAATACTTTTGTTCGATTGGACAAAGTCTACGCTAATGTTTTAGCTCTAACTTCCTTCCCCGAGTGCTCTGTGTTGAACCTCCCATTCCGTCATTCGGATCATTGTCCTATTTTATTTAGACTTTTGAGAGGTAAGCATCCTAGGGGTAAGAGACCGTTCCGGTATCAGTTGGCTTGGGAGTCCCATCCTAAGTTTAAAGAGTTCGTTCATGAGAGTTGGAGACCTCATTCGTATGTACTGCAAGCTGCTGAAGGGTTCAGGAATAAGGTGCAGGGGTGGAATAGGAATGTGTTTGGGCATATTATCAGAAGGAAGAACAAGTTATTAAAGAGGATGGAGGGCATTCAACGCAGGTTGGAGGGGAGGTTTGATCATAGCCTTGAGGGCCTCCTCAGAACCCTTCAGAAGGAGCTGGAGGCTGTGCTTAGGCAGGAGGAGTTCCTTTGGTTCCAGAAGTCTCGGAAGTCCTGGATTAGAGATGGCGATCGTAATACCAAATACTTCCATCTCTCTACCCTGGTTAGAAGGCAGAGAAATAGAATTGAGGCCATTAAGGATTCTAATGGTGATTGGGTTTATGAAGATGAGGTTATTCGAAACTTAGCCCTGGATTTCTACAGAGAGCTGTTCAAAGAGGAACCTGTTCTTTTGGAGAGGGCTCACTCTATTGCTACATTTCCTTTAATCAGTGAGGATTGTAGTCAAGAGGCCTTTCAACCTATTTCCCGAAAAGAGATTGACCAAGCTATCTTCAGCATTGGGGCTTCTAAAGCTCCTGGGATTGATGGTCTTCCGGCGGGCTTTTACCATAAGCATTGGGATGTAGTGAAGGAAGGCATCTATAATTTTGTCTTGGGGGTGTTCAGTGGTTCGAAGGATATTGAGCTGGTTAATAGAACCCTCCTGGTTCTGATTCCTAAGATTGATAAGCCTTCTTCCTTTTTGCATATGAGACCTATCAGTCTTTGTAATGTTCTTTACAAAACTGTTACAAAGATTGTGGCTAATAGAATCCGTGGCATTCTTCCTGCGATCATTTGTCAGAATCAGGGTAGCTTTGTGCCTGGTAGACAAATGATGGATAATGTGGTGATCGCCCAAGAGATGGTCCACACGATGAAGATTAGGAAGGGGAGGAAAGGCATTGTGGCTCTGAAGCTGGATTTAGAGAAGGCCTATGATCGAATTAATTGGGATTTCTTGATGGAGAGCCTTGAGAGAGCTAGAATCCCGGACAGCTGGAGAAGTTTAATTAAGGTATGTATTTCTTCTCCTGTGTTTCAAGTTATGGTCAATGGGGATATGTCGGAGGAATTTTCCCCGGGCAGAGGAATCCGTCAGGGGGATCCTATGAGCCCTTTCCTTTTTGTTATTGCTATGGAGAGGCTCTCTCACCTGATTCAGGATGCGATTGATAATGGGAGTTTCCACCCTGTGGCGATCAACAGCTTCTGTCCCCAGGTGACTCACTTATTCTTTGCAGATGATGTCCTTATCTTTCTTGAGGGTAATGAGGAGCAGTTGAGAGTCATTATGGATATTCTGGATTGTTTTTGTTCGGCCTCTGGGCAGAAGCTTAATATCCAGAAATCTAGGATGATGTGCTCTAAGAATATGAATCAGAGAGTCTGTAAGAGATTAAGTGATCTCTCAGGTATTCCTCTTACTGATTCTCTTGGGAAGTATCTGGGCGTTCCCCTCCATAGTGAGCGTGTGTCTAAAGGCTCCTTCAAAGAGACTTTGGATAAAGCTAATTCGAAGTGTGCCACTTGGAAAGCCAAGACTCTGTCTCTCGCTGGCCGCCTCACGTTAATTCAATCTGTTAATTGTGCTGCTCCCAATCACATCATGCAGGCTTGTAAGCTTCCGGATCCTGTGCTTAATGATCTTGACAAGATTAACCGTAGGTTCCTGTGGGGGGAAGCTGCGGAGGGCAGGAAGATCCATCTTGTGCCTTGGAGTGAGGTTTGCCAGCCTAAAGATTCTGGGGGTCTGGGTATTAGGAAAGCAAAGGACAATAATAAAGTTTTATTAATGAAACTCCTTTGGCGTATGTGGCAAAACCCCTCCTCTCTTTGGGTTCGCCTCTTTTGTGGTAAGTATCGGAAAGACAAAATCTTCGGGGGCCCGAAAGAGAGAGTTGCTAATTGTTCCTTCCTCTGGAAAGGACTTAGTGCTGTGTTTGATGAGTTCTGCTCGGGAGTTGGCCTGGAGGTGGGGAATGGTAAGTCCATTAGTTTCTGGTTTGATAACTGGATTGGGGATAAACCGTTAATTGAGGTGTGTTCTTCCCCCCCGCCTAGTGATATATGCAACTGGAGGATTGCCGATGTGGTTGACTCGGAAGGGGACTGGATCTGGTCAAAGTTTGATACTTTCTTTAGCCTTGAGACTCTCCTTAGAATGCGGGGAGTGAAGGTGAGTAATCAAGAGGAAGACTTGGATAGGCACTGTTGGGCGCTGACTAACAATGGAGTTTATTCTTGCAAATCGGCCTTTGAAGCTTTCTCTCTCTTTAGATCTGATCCTCCCTCGGATGTGTGGAAGTCGATTTGGACCCTTAAAGTTCCTTTCCGTATTAGGAGTTTCCTGTGGCTGGGCGTTAAGGACAGGCTTCTTACTAATTCGGATAGGCACAGAAGGCACTTGGCTGATTCTGGAGCTTGCAGTAGATGCAGAGGCCATGTTGAGACTTTGTGCCATGCTCTTAGAGATTGCTCTAATAGTAAAGAGGTTTGGAGGAAAATTCTCCCACACCATATTTTCTCTTCCTTCATGGCACATTCTGAGGTCGACTGGTTCTCTGATGGTGTTAGAGGAAAGTTGCTTCCATACATGGAGCATGGTGACATTTTCTTTGCTATTATCTGTCACCAAGTTTGGAAATGGAGAAACGAGGAGATTTTTGGAGATAAAACTGTTTTTATGACAAACTTAGCTGATTTCTTCTCGAAAAAACTTTTCTCTATTATCGATAGTTTCAAAGGAGAGTCCCTTGCCAGAGCCTCTCAGTGTTGTGATGTCCATCTCGTGGGATGGAGCAGGCCAAGAGAGGGGGTTGTGAAGCTGAATACTGATGGTTCCTGCCTCAGTAACGGTAAGATTGCGGCTGGAGGTGTGCTTAGAGATGTAGGGGGCGTCTGGCTTTCTGGGTTCTCCCAGAATTTAGGGTTGGGTTCTTCCTTTTCTGCGGAGCTCTGGGCTATTCTTACTGGAATCAATCTTGCTAAAAGGCTGGGTGTTAAGAGGCTCTCTGTGGAGTCTGATAATTTGGAAGCAATCAAAATGATTTCTGAGAATCATTCTATGGGTCTTAACAGTCGCAACCTCATCAAAGCTATTATAAGGCTTTGCTCCTCCTTTGAGTTCGTAGAGTTCAGACACATTTTTAGAGAGCAGAATCGTGTTGCTGATCGCTTGGCGGTGGCGGGCCATGAAGGGACGTTAGGCGTTACTACCCTTCCTGTTTCCCCTAGTTTCATCTCTCATCTTCTCTTAGAAGATAGGATTGGGGTTAGCTTCCCTAGGCTAATTCCTGGGTAGTTTGTTGTTATTCATTTTTCTTTTCCTTTTCTACCAAAAAAAAAAAAACAAAGAAAGAATATAATATGATTAATTTAATTATAACGTTTAACTTAAATTGTATATATTTTGTAAACGTTAAGTTTAAATTCGTATTATTTTATAAACGTTAGGTCTATATTTGTGTTATTTCATACGTGGGGCCTAAATTGATGCTATATTGTAAATGTTAAGTCTAAATTGATATTATATTGTAAATGTTAAGTCTATATTTGTGCTATTTTGAACGTTGAGCCTAAATTGGTACTTCGTTAAAAACGTTAGACCTATTTTGATAGTTTATCCAAAAAAAACTTTAGACCTTATGTAATTGAAAAAAAAAAAAAAAATGTAACCATAATAATTATTTATTTTTTATTATATGGTGCATGAGAGACAAGTGCGTGGAAGATGTCACTGCATGTATACTAGCTGTCCAATTTTACTTGGTCATTTTCCTCCATATATATGACTGACTGTCACCTTCACTGTCACATGAAGTAATAAGTGAGTTGAGACTAAATGAAGATATCGGTTGGGTTTTTCTTACTTTTGTGATTTTTGTGCTGGCTTCTGGTAAGTTTCTCTTCTTCTCTTTCTAATTATCTTTCTTTCAATTTAGGGACAGATCTAAAGGGGGTTTAGGGTTCAAGCATCCATTGGTCGTTAAATAATGTTAAAAATTATGCGCATTTTTTAATTTTTTTTTGTTTATGCGTACTCATAAATCACAAGAGAATGTGAATTCTGGATCCGAATTAGTATATTTTAGCATATTTTACAATTTATGAATATTGCAATGCAGAAGTGATGGTAAAGCCTAGCCATGGAAGGGTATGCGAATCACTGAGTAACAAGTTTAAAGGTCCTTGTATACGTGACCACAACTGTGCTGTGGTCTGCCTCACCGAGGGCTTTACCGTGGATTCCGTCGCAGATGCTTTTGCACCCGCTATTGTTAATTAATTTCATATCATATGTATCACCCTGCCTGCATATTTACGGGTAAATTACATACGTGGTGTACAACTTTTACCTGTTTTCACATTTTGGTGTACAACCAAAATTTTTTCACACTTTAGTGTACAACCTTCTAGTGATCTCCCACTAAAGTGTATAACAGGTAAAAATGACTGGTCAAACCAGTCAACATGCCAAATCATCCATTTTTAACTCATATTTTAATTAAAGTGAGATCCACTCATCTTCTTCAACCTTATATCTTCATATTTATTTTCTCTCATCTCTATTTTTGTCAAATATCATTTCTCTCTCTAACTCTCATCTCTCTCATTTTCACTTTCTCCCTCTAACTCTCCTCTCTCTCTCTCTCATTCTCCCTTTCTCTCTCTCCCTTTACCGCCAATTTTTTCAACAAAAATTCCATAAGAAAACTTTCATTAATCAACTCATTTGGGTCTTAAAGTGACTTTGTTATTTGTTTGTTTCGTTGCTTAAAACCTGAAGGGGAAAAGAGAATTTTTACGTTGAAAGCTTTAATTTTGCTTTATGGAGATGCTGATTTTTGAGTTTATTTTGGGTTTCCTCAAGAATTTTCTTGAAAACTGGTCTTGTCAATGCAAATTTTCTGCAAAATTTGCTGTTTATGTTGCTGGAAATACTTAAATTGGTTACAAATGTGAAAATTTGATATTTTTACCTCTATAGCTGCTTAGGTATGAAGCCATTTATGTTGATTTCATTTCCATAATTCCTTTAATCTTTGTACTAGAACGTGTTTTTCACCTCCAAAATTTATTCTTTGCCATCATTGTCTGTTTATTTTAAATTTCACCTCCCGTCATTTGGGGGCCTTTCCAGCTTGGAAATGTTTTTCTGTTTGCTGTTTACAGACAAAAAAACTTTCATTAATGGGCAAAATATTAATGGAAGTTTTCTTATGAAATTTTTGTTGAAAAAATTGGCTATAAAGGGAGAATCAGAGAGAAAATAAAAATGAAGATATAAGGTTGAAGAAGATGAGTGGGTCTCATTTTTATTAAAATATGGATTAAAAATTGATGATTTACATCAAAGTGTGAAAACAGGTAAAGATTGTACACCACGTATGTAATTTACCCGCATATTTACTCATGCAGTTGATTAAATAATTATGTAATAAACATTTATCTTAATAAATTTCCTGTTTTATTTTCCTTTAACAAAAAAAAAATAAAAATAAAAACATTCTCCTACCTATTTTCCTTTAAATAATTATGCTCAATCGTACTGGACATATATATGCTATGTCTAGGCCTAATCCATCCTGCATAATTCTAAGTTCAGGTTCACCGGAAAAAAAACATGAATCCCAGATTCAACATAAATCCCAATGATGATCGATGATTTCATAAGAGTATTAAAGTATAATATTAGCAAAAAGCATATTTAATCCCCTGAACTTTATCTGTTTTAAGGATCAAGCCCCTGATCAATTTTTTTCCACATTGAGCCCCTGAACATTGATTTTGTTATGGTTTAGGCCCTTATTTAACTTTTTTGTCAAGTTTAGGAGATGAGAAGATCGATTTGGCAATTCTAATGTTGAAAATCACAAAATGGGAGAGAAGAAAATCGAGTTTGGAAGAATATACTGAAAATTAATTTCTATAATTTCGTTTTAATTTTTAATTTTTATCTCTCCTAGTCAAAGAAATCTTTTTTTTATTTGTCCATGTCAACAAGCCGAATCGCTCTAACGATGTATGCAGTCCAAACTCGACAGAAAAGTTAAATAAGGGCCAAATCCATAACAAAATCAATGATCAGAGGTTCAATGTGGAAAAATAATTGATCAGGGGCTTGATCCTTAAAACAGGTAAAGTTCAGGGGCTTAAATATGCTTTTTGCCTATAATATTTTATTTCATCAATTATTTGTATCATTTTTTGCTATTTTTTAATAAAAATGTTTCAATAATAATTAACTTTCAAAATTAATAGCCTCTAAATTATTATTTTAGGTGTTGGCTACTGTTACTTCCTTTTACAACAAAGTAAATATACTCTGCTCTATATACCGTTGATTAAAATTAGAATAGATCCATCCATCAATTGATTTGGACAGGCTAAACCGGTAACAATTTAATTGAACTTTCTTCTCTTCTTGATAACATCGAGATATTATCATGAGGACCAAAAGAGATATCTGCCTTTAAGTATGCCACGTAGTAAAGGAAGTCAGCTGGCGGATCTCCCTGGACTAGCTCTAGGAGATCCGCTGGCGGATCTCTAGGGCGAATCTCTCCATTCACCTTGGTAATGGCTGGCCGCCGGCTCGGCCATAAAGGATCATTAAATGGATCATTAACTGTCTTACCCGCCAGGTTAAGAGTAACTTGTAACCGCCATTAAATGAGCATTAATGGGGACTTTCTAGTTACCTAGAGGTTACGAACTTCTCAACTATATATAGCCTACCATTCTAGGCTATCAAGGTACTCAGACTTTTCTATATTCTCTAAGCTTTGTCAATACAGTTTATTCTTCATATTCTCTACTAACTTTGGCATCGGAGTTTCCCCCGTCGAACCCAACGACGCCCCCCACAGGGACGAGCTCCGATCAGAAGTTACTCCCTTGTTATCAATTGGTGCGGTGAAGGTGGAATCCTTGATCAAATAAAGGGTTTTTCGTTCACACTGAAACATCATGACCGATGGAGGACAAAATCCCTCCTCTGGGATTGAATCACCGATAATTACACCATCTAGTGCTGATCGCACTAACACAACTGCTCCTGTAACAAATATCGATGGAAACATACCCACTGCTTCTTTCATCGATATGTGTGCTCGGGATATCGAGGCACGATATGGGCTTGAAATTGGGAACCGCCTCCGGGCGTTCATGACTCTTCCTCCTCGTTGGAGTACGGTATCTACGTCAGCTGTCTCATCTTTACCTCCATTAAACTTTGGTCTGGGACTAGGTGCCCATAGCTCTTCATTCCTTCAAGCTCACAACATTGATTCCATGATAACTACTACGGCATCGGGTGGCGGACGACCGGTTATTAGGGAGTTATTTCCTGGCGAGGGAAGTCGAAGGAATGATACGGTCCCTCCTGGCGGATCGGAGATTCCAAGGTTTAATCTTGATGGACCAAATGTACCTAGGCGCCCGCGGACAAATTCGTCTCTTGGCGGATTTAAGGAGCCCATTCGTAAAAAGCATAAAAAGGATAAAAATAAGCAAGCAGGATCCCCACGCCGTGGCAGATCACCTCCATCTACTGGTTGTAGAAGAAGTAAAAGGCCAGAAAAAACATCTCATATAGGTGGACCACCGCCACATCCATCTTCAGGAACTGTTGGACGCACCTCGTCTGGAGGCCAGCAAGGAGGAAATGGTCCAACTCCCCCAGGCAGAGGAAGTGGTGGAGGAGATGGTGGAGGAAGAGGAGGGAGCGGACGTGGTAATGCAGGAAGACATTCGCCATCAGATCCATCGTCTGATTCAAGTTCTTCTTCTTCTTCTTCTCCAAGTAGATCGCCACGAAGGGGTCGCCCCAGGGCGGATCCGGAGAATTTTGATGATAGAGTGAGGGCCCTAGTACTCCAAATGAACGAAGAAAATGCTAGGCACAATCCATTCGCCAATAGGGATTCGCCTTTTGCAGCCTGGATCGAGGCAGAGGAAACCGACAGAGCTTTCAAGATTCCTAATCTTGCAATATACACAGGCAAAGATAATCCGGAAGCTCATGTTCGAAAGTATCGAATCTTGGCCAGGCTCAATCGAGCCACCGAACCTGTGCTCTGCAAAATGTTTGTCACCACGCTGGGAGGTCCAGCTTATTTATGGTTTCAATCTCTACCTCCAGGGTCAATAAACAACTTTGATCAATTAAGCAGGGAATTTTGTGCTAAATTTGCTGGTTGTATTCCTGCAGTGGTGAAATCTGGAAAGCTTTTTGAATTAAAGCAGAAGGCGAATGAACCCCTCCGAGACTATGTGGACACTTTCAACCAATTGTGTATACAAATCGTTGATGTAGATATCTCCGTAGCTGTGGAGTGTTTTGTGAGAAACACTACTTGTAAAAGTTTGCAAGAGGATCTCATTCGTAAAAAGCCCACCAGCATGGCAGAGTTAATGGAGCATTGTAAAGACTTTATAGAAGTGGATGACATTCGCCGAGGTTCGCCATCATCACCAAAAAAGGACAGAGGCGAATCTCGTCCTCGGGACCGGGACAAGGACAAACGTCAGGATTCTTCTTCTCGGAACAAACGAAGGGATTCTCGGAATAAATCAACGTTTGTCACCTCCTTCACATCTCTCAATGCCTCTAAAAGTGAAGTTCTTATGTGGATTGAGAATAGCCAGCACAAGTGGAGCATTTCATACCCCGAGCCAAAAGGGGGGGAGTACACCAATAAAGGTAAAAATCCTAAAAATTATTGTAAGTATCACAGGAAAAATGGCCATGATACGGATGCTTGCTGGGAGTTAGCTCGAGAAATTGAACGACTCATTGAAAGAGGTAAATTGGATCGGTTCATCCAAGCTGAAGGAAAAGAAGAGGATAGATCCAAGGAGGACCCAAAGAAGAAAGGAAAGGGTACCATCAATGTCATAGCAGGAGGACCTGGTTATCAGCCAGCATCGAAAAAGGCGAAGACGACCGCCCTTGATAGGACATCATTAAATCGCCCTTTCTCAGACGCAGGTCCTGAGATTCCACCCCATGCGGATGCACTGGTCGTCACCATGATGGTTGAAGGTTGGGAAATGAAGAGGGTAATGATTGATATGGGAAGTTCATGTAATGTCATTACCCGAGGAGCATTCGCCAGACTCCGGATTGATCTCGTCCAGGTGGAGCCGACGGTGGTTGACATTTTGGGAGTGACAGGTCATACCATTCAGACGAAGGGCCAAGTTACTTTGGATTGTGAGCTTGTTGATAATGATCAAGTTTGGAGAGGAGATTTGGAGTTCTCGATCTTGGATGGACAATTAGCTTATAACATTATCCTCGGACGACCTTTTATCTCCGAAGTTGCAGCTCTTATCTCTATTCGCCATTTGACACTTTACATTCCCACGGTCAAGGGAGGTGTGATGGTCAAAGGTTGTCAAAAGGTGGCCCAAGAAACATATTCGGCATCCTTAATGATTCGCCCTCAATCTAAGGAAGAAGATGAAGAGGAGCGTGTCACAATGGCCTTAGGCGAAACCGAAATGTACTTTATGGCAGAGGAGAAGCAGGTACGAATAGCTAAGGGGCTACGGGGCAAGATCAGAGATGCAATCACCAAAGTACTTTGTGAAGCTGAAGATGTCTTTGCATGGAAGGACGAAGTTCTCCCAGGAATTAGCCCAGATGTGATCACCCATAAGCTCAACATCGATAAAGATGCAGTTCCTATGGCTCAGAAGCGGAGAAACCATGGTCCGGAAAGGCAAAAGGTGATAGAGGAAGAGATCGCCAAGCTCCAGAAGGCGGATGCCATTGAGGAGGTACTCTACACACAGTGGTTGGCGAACGTCGTGCTAGTCAAGAAAGCTGGCGGATCTTACCGCATGTGCATTGACTTTACAGATCTCAATAAAGCTTGCCCCAAGGATAATTATCCTTTGCCATGCATAGACATGCTTGTAGATGGAACTGCCGGTCACGCAATGTACTCCTTTACTGACGTGAAGTCAAGCTATCATCAAATCCCCATGGAGCCCTCAGATAGAATTAAGACCTCGTTCGTGACGCATCAAGCTACTTATTGTTTTAAAGTCATGCCCTTCGGGCTTAAGAACGCAGGTGCTACCTATCAGAGGATGATGAACAAGATATTTGCGGACAATAAGAGCGGTAATTATTCTGTCTATGTAGACGATATGATCATTAAAAGCACAACTGTAGAAAGGCATGCAGAAGATATAAAGGAGGTATTGGGCGTACTTCGGCACCACAACATCAAGTTGAATCCAGAGAAATGCACTTTCGGGGCAACATATGGGAAGTTTTTAGGATTCATGATCAGCGAAAAAGGAGCCAGCCCAAATCCTGACAAGGTCAAAGCAGTCCTAAAAATGCAATCGCCCTAGAATATCAGAGAAGTACAGCGCCTCAACGGACATATCATAGCCTTGGGCAGGTTTATCTCTTGCTCAGCTCGTAGATGTCAGCCTTTTTTCGAAGTCATCAAGAAACAAAAAGCATTCGAGTGGAATGAGGATTGTCAAAATGCCTTTGAAGGAATCAAGCGGTTCCTCACAGAGCCACCCATGATGGGCCGACCTTTGAAAGGGGAGGATCTTTACATGTACGTATCGGTCACGGATAAAGCCGTATGCACAGTCATGATATGAGAAGAAGATGGCCAACAATTCCCAATTTATTACGTGAGTAAAGTTTTGAAAGACGCTAAAACCAGATATTCAAAGCTGGATAAAATGGCACTAGCTGTTGTAACCACGGCAGTTCGCCTTAGGCCATATTTTCAGGCGCATACTGTAATAGTTCGAACCAATATACCAATGAGAAAGGTATTGCAGAAGCCGGACACTTCAGGAAGGTTGATGGAATGGGCGATTCGCCTGGGCGAATTTGATGTAAGATATGAAAGCAGATCATCTTTGAAAAGTCAGGTCCTGGCGGACTTCGTGAATGAATTCACTGACGAAGGGATATCTCATCCCAAGCCTCCATTAGAAGAATGGTCGATGTACACTGATGGAGCTTCCTCGGCGGATGGAGCAGGTGTGGGAGTTGTGATCAAAGGTCCCCACTACATAAGATTGCGATACGCAGCAAAATTAAATTTCCATGCCACTAATAATGTTGCTGAGTACGAAGCTCCGATACTGGGATTACGTCTACTTCAAGAAATCACCCCAGAGCGGATCGTGATATATAGCGATTCAAAACTAATGGTCAACCAAGTAATCAAGAATTACGAGGTGAAAGACGAGGTTCTGGCCAAATATGTAGCAGAAGTCAAAAAGTTGCTGGATCACCTTGAAGTTAAAGAAACTAAGTGGGAATTGATTCACATACCAAGGGAATCCAATACAGAGGCTGATCAATTGGCCAAAATGGCTTCCTGTGAGGAAACATGGGCGGACCCGGATTGTCCCTTTGAAGTAAAAATGGCTCCAGCATTTGCCTCTGAAGAAGTGTCCCTACTCACAACGGTGGAGGGTGATTGGAGATCGGTCATCCGCCAATATCTGCTGAATGGATCATTACCTGAAGACAAGGAAGAGGCACGGAGGATAGTTAGGAGATCAACCTATTTCTCCTTGATCAATGATGGTCTTTACAGAAAATCCTTTAGTCATCCTTGGCTGAAATGCATTCTACCAGAAGAAGGGCAGCAGATCCTCAAGGAGCTACACGAGGGATCCTGTGGGTCACATGAAGCTTCCGCCACGATCTTGAAGAAATCCAGGTTATCAGGTTTCTACTGGCCCACAGCTGAATTAGATGCCCAGAGTTTGGTAGAATCTTGTCACAATTGTCAGATTCACGCAAATGAGTCACATACTATCAAACATATCCAAAAGCCAATCATTGAGGGCCGTCCATTCGCCCTCTGGGGAATAGACATCGTTGGCCCATTTCCCCCAACTCGCCGGCAAAAGAGGTACGTAATAGTGGCAGTAGACCATTTCACTAAATGGGTAGAAGCCGAGGCTGTTTCCTCTATTACAGCAGAACAGGTGGTGGAGTTTGTCAAGGACAACATCGTGGGAAGATATGGCATTCCACATACCATCATCACTGACAACGGAACACAGTTTAATTGTGGCAAATTCAAGGCTTTCTGTGAGGGGTTGGGCATCCTGAACAGATTCGCCTCCGTTTATTATCCTCAGTCCAATGGAATGACCGAAGTTACCAATCGGACAATTGTTAAGGGGATAAAGAAGAGGTTGGGAGAGCATGACAAGAAGTGGGCGGATCAGCTTACAAGTGTTTTATGGGCTTATCGTACCACCCCAAGAACAGCTACTGGGGAAACACCATTCACCCTTTCTCATGGAGTGGAGGCCGTGATCCCAGTTGAGATACAAGTCCCCAGTGATCGGGTAGCCTTTTATTGTGAAGAGGACAACAACAAACGACTAAGGGAGCGTTTGGATCAGGTTGAGGATCGCAGGAACCAATCCTATGTACGCATGGCAGCATACAAACAGCGGATCGCGGCTTACCATGATAAAAATACCAAGCTTGTAGATCTAAAGATAGGAGATCTTGTGCTTCGCAAAACTGACAAAGTCCAATCTCGAGAAGGCAAGGGCAAGTTGGGGCTCAACTGGACAGGTCCATACCAGATAGTAGACAAGGTTGGACCGGCCACATTCAAAATACAAGATATGGAGGGCAATACACTGCCACGCACGTGGAATCTCCAAAACCTCCGCAAATACTTTGTTAAAAAATGAAGTATGTTCATGGTCTTGAGCACTCTTTTTCCTTTAACAAGCTTTTTCCCATGTGGTTTTTCTTGTTAAAGGTTTTAACGAGGCTCATTTATAAAGACCTATTTGCTGTAATAAGGTGTTTCTCCCATTAATAAACATTGTTGGTTTTATCATCTATGTTCTTTTTATAGTTTACTGCTGCAATATCAATATTCCAGTCTTAAAAAGAAGGGGGGCATCCAACGCTCTCCACATTCAATGTAGATCCGCCACTTGGCGGATCCTGATCACCGATTGAGTTAAAACGATCCTTGGACGCAAGGTCTTTACACTCTCTTATCCCTCCTAGAGAGGGATTCACAAGTCCTGCGGGCGGATCATTTCACCTCAAAGATAGGTAGCAAATTGAACCCCTGGGCAGCTTTACTTCCTCCAAGAAGGAATAAAACAGCTTCAAACCTTCACAAAGGTTCATACCATGGAGTATGGCTGGCCACCTACTCCAAACATAAATCCTAAACATGCTTATGTTCAAAGTACTTCTTTACGTAAATGTAAGAGTAAAATAAATAGATAACAGCGTAAAGGATTAACCAGATTGTACTTAGAAGATTTTTTACAAAAAGATCTTTAAACAAAAACTAAATAATAATAGGGGCATCCTCTTTTTTGCTTCCTTCGCCTATGATGCTTGCTTGAGGATCCTTCTTCTCCACAGTCACAGATCCGCCACCAGGAGATACCTCCTTATCCTTCGAAGAAGTAGGACCCGGTGGAAGGATGGAATCAAGAATGGGCTCTGTACCTACCTTGGGCGGCATCTCTTCAGAATTGTCCGCCACAACTGTGGTAGAAGGTTTGGTCTCCTGCGGGGGTCCTTTCATCCATTTCCGTACATAATTGCGAAGGTATTCCCTGACATCTGGCATTTTGTTGAACCTCGCCACGTCTTCTGGTTCGGGGACGGCGAGCAGTGGATCTGTGAAGTCAACTTCGGGATGGGCCAGGGAGAAGTACGCCATAAGCATCTCGCCATAGTAAAACGCATGTACACCCGCCATGTATTCAGCTTCTCCGAGAGCATCCTCATGGCTTTTGGCATCAGAAGCCATCGTTGCCTTTAAACTTTTAATCTCTTCATCCCGAAGAACTAAAGCCGCTGTGGCGGAAGCAAGATCCGCGTTTGCAGAGGCAATGGTGGAATTGGCATTCGCTATCTCTTTTTCTAACCTTTCAATGGTTGCCCTGTCCGCCACATTCTGAAGAAGTCCATTTTCCAAAGTACGCAGACGGGCATACAGCTATAAAAGACAAAATGATTTAGTCCAAGGGCGAAAAAGAGGTGAAGGAATTATCATTATCTACATTCTTTTTGAACTCACCGAAAGAAGCTCCGATTTCCCCTTCTGGACATGAGTTGGCCCATGGATTTGGTTATAGTTCCTTTGTACCTCTCCCACCTGACCCAAGGCTTCATCCAGATCATTCAGAAGGGATTCATTCTCAAAAGAACCTTGGCCCCCCAATTTGGCGGACCAGTATCCTCCAATATCGAGCTTCGCCATCTGCACAAACAGAGAAGAGCCATACATCACTTTAGAATCGGATGAGCAACAGAGGAAATCAAAAGATGGATTACCTGAACAATCTTCTCAGCAGGTTTGGCGGATCGTATCGCGTCCGCCATAATCTTGGTACTACCCATAGTGTTGGGCCGCCTCTTCTTCAGTGGCGGATCAACAGCTATCTCTGCAGGACGTTTGCCCGTATCGGCTTGAGGATTAGCCGCTTGACTTTTCTTGCGCGCTTCATCTTCCAAAAGCTTCCTACGCATCTCTGCAAGAGCGTGATTGGCCTTAGATACACCCCTGCCAAAGAAGACATCAAGATAATCAAGACTTTTGAAGTAACGGAAAGGTACCTTGATCAAACTGAGTAATTTTCGAATAAATAAATTGATCCCCTTCTCGGTGAATCAATGGAATGTCACTCATCATGAAGGCTAAGGCGTCTGCATAAGTCCATGCATCCGCCTTGATCTGCTTCATGAGATCCGCCACCTCTTCATCACTGCTTGTTAAGATCCGCATGTCACCCGCCATATGTAGCGGACGAGAATTCCAAACTGAAGGGAAACCTAACGGTTCATCCTCCTTTATCTTCACATAGAAGAAACTCTCATCCCAGCTATGAACGTTGGACATTTTGTCGTAAAAGGGCGAATAGACACCAAATTTGGCAAATGTGAGATAGGATTCTGACTTCCTCTTGGAAGGTTTATGAAAGGCCCTAAAAATACGGCCTGTATAAACAACGCCTAAATTTGAAGCGAGATAGCAGTCTAGGGCCATGTCGAGCCAGCCATTAGGATGTAGCTGACTGACGACAATGTCAAAGTATGAGAGGATATCCGCCATCATCTTGGGAAGAGGAAGGCGAAACCCTCTCTCTACATGACTACAGAATACAGTAAAGAAGCCGTTAGGCGGATTGGAGGGGCGTTGATGAGAAGCAGCAAGTTGGGTTTCGTAATTTTTGATCCACGGAAAGCGATCCGCCAGATTCGCCAAATCCGCGGCATTCATACGAGATGGAGTGGACTCCGCTCGAGGATTCTTTTTCTTAGCAGGGAGGGAAGAAGTGGCCATGGAACCCAGAAACCGGTTACGAGCACCGGCCGGAACGGCACCGGAAACAGAAAAAAAAGAAAGAGGGATTTCTGGTTGAACGAGTCTGGTAATGGTTACGCGCCGAGTTATTGAACTCAGCTAAACCGGAATTAATCGCACCTACAGAAGATTGGGAGTCCTCCGACGATGAAGTGGTCCAACTAAAATCTACTTCAATCTTAGGAGGAGGTGACGAATTAAAAAGTTCAGAAGTCGACCCAGAAGACGAGGATGAACTTCTAAACATTCAAGATAAAAGGAAAGGGCACTTACATGGAAACGTAGAAGTTTGAAGAAGAGCTCTGGAAAACTTCTAGGAAAAGCTTCGAAGACGGAGAGAGATGAAGAAACGAAGAAGAAAGAGAAATTAGAAGGAGAAAAAGGTTTCTTTTGAACTTGCCTAGGACAGTGTGCCACCACACGTGTCAACCATCAAATGGCGTTGAACAGAGCGCACATTAATGATGGAGCATATGACGGCGCACGGAAGTCTAAAAGCCCTAAAGGACTTTAAAGGAATTTTAGGGGGGCTTATGATAACATCGAGATATTATCATGAGGACCAAAAGAGATATCTGCCTTTAAGTATGCCACGTAGCAAAGGAAGTCAGCTGGCGGATCTCCCTGGACTAGCTCTAGGAGATCCGCTGGCGGATCTCTAGGGCGAATCTCTCCATTCACCTTGGTAACGGCTGGCCGCCGGCTCGGCCATAAAGGATCATTAAATGGATCATTAACTGTCTTACCCGCCAGGTTAAGAGTAACTTGTAACCGCCATTAAATGAGCATTAATGGGGACTTTCTAGTTACCTAGAGGTTACGAACTTCTCAACTATATATAGCCTACCATTCTAGGCTATCAAGGTACTCAGACTTTTCTATATTCTCTAAGCTTTGTCAATATAGTTTATTCTTCATATTCTCTACTGACTTTGGCATCGGAGTTTCCCCCGTCGAACCCAACGACGCCCCCCACAGGGACGAGCTCCGATCAGAAGTTTCTCCCTTATTATCACTTCTCTATTTTTTTTCTTTTGCACGTTGCCTCCTCTCCACTCATCATAGATGAATTTTTGAAATTCTAGATTGTAAAAGAATAAAACAATGGCTTAAACTATTATTTGGTCCTTGTACTATCAAAAAAAATTAATTTGATTATTAACTTATTATTTGATCACATTTAGTCTCTAATTTATTCTAATTATTGAAATTTTATTTAATTTGAATTGAGATTTAACAGAATCATTATCTTATTGACAATTAATAATATTTTGACACTCATACATAAATTTTAGTTTAGGAATTTGTTTTTAATTTTTAATTTTTTTAATCTAATTAATTATTTTCACATACGAAAATATGTGGCAAACAAACTTTAAGATGTGCGATGTGTCAAGTCCATGTGAAAATAGAGTTTTACGTAAAACCTATGAATTTTACGTAAATCTTTTATTTTAAGACATAATTTACGTAAGGTTTGATTAAATTTACGTAACTTTGTTATTTTAGGAGAAAAAATCCACAAACCTTGTGAAAATTAGAGTTTTACGTAAAACCTATGAATTTTACGTAAATCTTTTATTTTAGGACATAATTTACGTAAGGTTTGACTAAATTTACATAACTTTGTTATTTTAGGAGAAAAATCCACAAACGTTGTGAAAATTAGAGTTTTACGTAAAACCTTTGAACTTTACGTAAATATTTTATTTTTAAATATAATTTACGTATAGTTTAACTAAATTTACGTAACCTTTTTATCGTAAGAGAAAAAAATTCACAAACCTTGTGGAAATAGAGTTTTACGTAAAACCTATGAATTTTACGTAAATCTTTTATTTTTTGACATAATTTACGTAAGGTTTGACTAAATTTACGTAACCTTGTTATTTTAAGAGAAAAAATCCATAAACCTTGTGAAAATTAGAGTTTTACGTAAAACCTTTGAATTTCCGTAAATATTTTATTTTTATATATAATTTACTTATAGTTTAACTAAATTTACGTAACCTTTTTATTTTAGGAGAAAAAATTCACAAACCTTGTCAAAATAGAGTTTTACGTAAAACCTATGGATTTTACGTAAATCTTTTATTTTTAGACATAATTTACGTAAGGTTTGACTAAATTTACGTAACCCTTTTACTTTAGGAGAAAAATCCACAAACATTGTGAAAATTAGAGTTTTACGTAAAATCTTTGAACTTTACGTAAATATTTTATTTTCAGATATAATTTACATATAGTCTGACTAAATCTACGTAACCTTTTTATTTTAGGAGAAAAAAAATTCACAAACCTTGTGAAAATAGAGTTTTACGTAAAACCTATGAATTTTACGTAAATCTTTTATTTTAAGACATAATTTACGTAAGGTTTGACTAAATTTACGTAACTTTGTTATTTTAGGAGAAAAAATCCACAAACCTTGTGAAAATTAGAGTTTTACGTAAAACCTATGAATTTTACGTAAATATTTTATTTTAAGACATAATTTACGTAAGGTTTGACTAAATTTACGTAACTTTGTTATTTTAGGAGAAAAAATCCACAAACGTTGTGAAAATTAGAGTTTTACGTAAAACCTTTAAACTTTACGTAAATATTTTATTTTTAAATATAATTTACGTATAGTTTAACTAAATTTACGTATCCTTTTTATTTTAAGAGAAAAAATTCAGAAACCTTGTGGAAATAGAGTTTTACGTAAAACCTATGAATTTTAAGTAAAACCTATGAATTTTACGTAAATCTTTTATTTTTTGAAATAATTTACGTAAGGTTTGACTAAATTTACGTAACCTTTTTATTTTAGGAGAAAAAATTCACAAACCTTGTCAAAATAGAGTTTTACGTAAAACCTATGAATTTTACGTAAATCTTTTATTTTTAGACATAATTTACATAAGGTTTGACTAAATTTACGTCACCCTTTTACTTTAGGAGAAAAATCTACAAACATTGTGAAAATTAAAGTTTTATGTAAAACCTTTGAACTTTACCTAAATATTTTATTTTTAGATATAATTTACGTATATTTTGACTAAATCTACGTAACCTTTTTATTTTAGGAGAAAAAAATTCACAAACCATGTGAAAATTACGTAAATCTTTTATTTTAAGACATAATTTACGTAAGGTTTGACTAAATTTACGTAATTTTGTTATTTTAGGAGAAAAAATATACAAAACTTGTGAAAAATAGAGTTTTACGTAAAACCTTTGAACTTTACGAAAATATTTTATTTTTAAATATAATTTACGTATAGTTTAACTAAATTTACGTAACCTATTTATTTTAGGAGAAAAAAATTCACAAACCTTATTAAAATAGAGTTTTACGTAAAAACCTATGAATTTTACGTAAATCTTTTATTTTTTGACATAATTTATGTAAGGTTTGACTACGTTTACATAACCTTGTTATTTTAGGAGAAAAAAATCCACAAACCTTGTGAAAATTAGAGTTTTACGTAAAACCTTTGAATTTACGTAAATATTTTATTTTTAGATATAATTTACGTATAGTTTGACTAAATTTACGTAACCTTTTTATTTTAGGATAAAAAAATTTATAAACCTTGTGAAAATAGAGTTTTACGTAAAACCTATGAATTTTACGTAAATCTTTTATATTTAGACATAATTTACGTAAGGTTTGACTAAATTTACGTAACTCGTTTACTTTAGGAGAAAAATCCACAAACCTTGTGAAAATCAGAGTTTTACGTAAAACCTTTGAACTTTACGTAAATCTTTTATTTCAAGACATAATTTACGTAAGGTTTGACTAAATTTACGTAACTTTGTTATTTTAAGAGAAAAAATCCACAAACCTTGTGAAAATTAGAGTTTTTCGTAAAACCTTTGAACTTTACGTAAATATTTTATTTTTAAATATAATTTACATATAGTTTAACTAAATTTATGTAACCTTTTTATTTTAGGAGAAAACAATTCACAAACCTTGTGAAAATAGAGTTTTACGTAAAACCTATGAATTTTACGTAAAACCTATGAATTTTACGTAAATTTTTTATTTTTTGATATAATTTACGTAAGGTTTGACTAAATTTACGTAACCTTGTTATTTTAGGAGAAAAAATCCACAAACCTTGTGAAAATTAGAGTTTTACGTAAAACCTTTGAATTTACGTAAATATTTTATTTTTAGATATAATTTACGTATAGTTTGACTAAATTTACGTAACCTTTTTATTTTAGGAGAAAAAAATTCACAAACCTTGTTAAAATAGAGTTTTACGTAAACCCTATGAATTTTACGTAAATCATTTATTTTTAGACATAATTTACGTAAGGTTTGACTAAATTTACATAACCCTTTTACTTTAGGAGAAAAATCCACAAACATTGTGAAAATTCGAGTTTTACGTAAAACCTTTGAACTTTACGTAAATATTTTATTTTTAGATATAATTTACGTATAGTTTGACTAAATCTACGTAACATTTTTATTTTAGGAGAAAAAAATTCACAAACCTTGTGAAAATAGAGTTTTACATAAATCTTTTATTTTAAGACATAATTTACGTAAGGTTTGACTAAATTTACGTAATTTTGTTATTTTAGGAGAAAAAATCCACAAAACTTGTGAAAAATAGAGTTTTACGTAAAACCTTTGAACTTTACGAAAATATTTTATTTTTAAATATAATTTACGTATAGTTTAAGTAAATTTACGTAACCTATTTATTTTAGGAGAAAAAAATTCACAAACCTTGTGAAAATAGAGTTTTACGTAAAACCTATGAATTTTAAGTAAATCTTTTATTTTTTGACATAATTTACGTAAGGTTTGACTACATTTACATAACCTTGTTATTTTAGGAGAAAAAATCCACAAACCTTATGAAAATTAGAGTTTTACGTAAAACATTTGAATTTACTTAAATATTTTATTTTTAGATATAATTTACGTATAGTTTGACTAAATTTACGTAACCTTTTTATTTTAGGATAAAAAAATTTATAAATCTTGTGAAAATAGAGTTTTACGTAAAACCTATGAATTTTACGTAAATGTTTTATGTTTAGACATAATTTACGTAAAGTTTGACTAAATTTACGTAACTCGTTTACTTTAGGATAAAAATCCACAAACCATGTGAAAATCAGAGTTTTATGTAAAACCTTTGAACTTTAGGTAAATCTTTTATTTTAAGACATAATTTACGTAAGGTTTGACTAAATTTACGTAACTTTGTTATTTTAGGAGAAAAAATCCACAAACCTTGTGAAAATTAGAGTTTTACGTAAAACCTTTGAACTTTACGTAAATATTTTATTTTTAGATATAATTTACGTATAGTTTGACTAAATTTACGTAACCTTTTTATTTTAGAAGAAAAAAATTCACAAACCTTGTTAAAATAGAGTTTTACGTAAAACCTATGAATTTTACATAAAACCTATGAATTTTACGTAAAACCTATGAATTTTACGTAAATCTTTTATTTTTTGACATAATTTACGTAAGGTTTGACTAAATTTACGTAACTTTGTTATTTTAGGAGAAAAAATCCACAAACCATGTGAAAATTAGAGTTTTACGTAAAACCTTTGAATTTACGTAAATATTTTATTTTTAGATATAATTTACGTATAGTTTTACTAAATTTACGTAACCTTTTTATTTTAGGAGAAAAAAATTCACAAACCTTGTTAAAATAGAGTTTTACGTAAAACCTATGAATTTTACGTAAATCTTTTATTTTTAGACATAATTTACGTAAGGTTTGACTAAATTTACGTAACCCTTTTACTTTAGGAGAAAAATCCACAAACATTGTGAAAATTAGAGTTTTACGTAAAACCTTTGAACTTTACGTAAATATTTTATTTTTAGATATAATTTACGTAACCTTTTTATTTTAGGAGAAAAAAATTCACAAACCTTGTGAAAATAGAGTTTTATGTAAAACCTATGAATTTTACGTAAATCTTTTATTTTTAGACATAATTTACGTAAGGTTTGACTAAATTTACATAATCTTGTTATTTTACAAAAAAAAATCCACAAACCTTATGAAAATTAGAGTTTTACGTAAAACCTTTGAACTTTACGTAAATCTTTTATTTTTAGATATAATTTACGTATAGTTTGACTAAATTTACGTAACCTTTTTATTTTAGAAAAAAAAAATTCACAAAGCTTGTGAAAATAGAGTTTTACGTAAAATCTATGAATTTTACGTAAATCTTTTATTTTATTAATCCCTATGTTAAACATCTAACATATTGTTTACTTCTCGTATTTTAATAATATATTGTTTAGTTCTTTTTTTATTTTGATCAACAGTTTTGTCACTTAAATTTTTAAATTATTAAACAGATTAGTTCCTCTATAAAGGACTAAACTGTTGAATTGAGCTAAAATTAAGGACCTAATAGTATATTATTAACATATAATGACTAAATAGTGATTAGATTAAAATATAGGGACTCATATATTATTTACCTTGTAATTAATAAACTTTAAAATTTTCATAATTAAATATTACCTGCTATAGAAGGTTACCTTTTTTATTAATTTTAATTAACATTATTTTTATTAACACATGTCTAATTACTATTGGATACTAAAACAAAGTATGACTACTTTGTTTTCCAACAAAGTAACCATAGAATTTACCATTATTTTAATTATAAATATTACTATAAAGATTTACTAATAGTGAACAAGTAAAGTGTGCGATGTATTTAATTTTTTATATTAAAAAAGTTAAAAGCTTGGTAACTCAAGAATTGTCACGTGACCTTTGTTAAAAGGGATATGAGAGGTAGGGATAAAAAAAAACGAGATAAGTTATCACGTGTTTGTTTGAGAGGTTGGGGGCTAATTAAATTTTTGTGTTTTAGCATAGGTTATAATTTTTAGTCTATAGTTATTTTATTTTAATTAAATTCATTTAGCAATAAAATAAAAATGTGACAAAAAAAAAATAATAATATCAAAAGATTATTATAAAAAACAGAAATAAAAAGAAAAGAAAAATAAATAATAAAAATCAGGGGCAAATTTGCACCATTTTTTAGTAACATTTCCAGCAACTTCGACAATGAAAACGGACCCCAAAACAGCAAGATATCAGACAGTTATTATTTTTTTTAGAAAGTTCGGGATGTTAGCTTTCCGGAATGTCAAAAACGGAGCTAAAACGAAGCCGGTAGAATTTTTTAAAGACAAGCAGTGCTGAAAAACGGGTTGAATATGTCTACCTATTTGAGTAACGTATTTCACGGCATTACCTCCATTTTTCCAACTCCCAACTCGGCCATTTTCTTTCTTCAACTTATGGGAAGGTAATGGGATCATGGGTGAGAAATTTAAAGGCCACTAATATGGGATTTGTTGCTCAAAATCCTATAAATTGAGCTCAAATCCTTCATTCCAATTCCCATTCAAAATCAATCAAAAACACATAACAACTCAATTTGTCTCTCAAATTCTCTGCCAAATCCGGCCTTTTTATCAATCCTTAGATTCGTAGAAATCGTTCTTTAGCATCTAGTTAGTCTAAACAAGGTCTCAATTCCCAGAATTAGTTCTTTAATCTTCAGTTCCTCAGAAAAGCTTCCAATTTTCAGAAACTTCAAATCCGAAATTCTCTTAGTTTAATCAATCAATTCTCAAATCGCTTTTTACAATCTCTTAATTAAGTCAGTAAAATCATTACCCAATCATCGGTTCAAGCTTTCTTAGCCTAAATCAAATTTCACCATTGTTATATTCTTCAAAGCTTCAAGCATTTTCTGTGAAACCAAGATCACCAAAACCCCATTTTCGAGTCATTCTTAGTTTACACACCTATTCCAAATCATGTTTAGAATTTTTTTATTGATCTCAATCAATTAAAAAGACCCAGAAACAAGCTTTTGAGTTTTTCATCATTGAAAAATTCATCAAACAACTTTTCTGGTGAACCGTTTTCCAAATTTTATTTAAAGCTCGTTAGTCGATCATTTTATCCCAAATTAATTTTAATCTCTTTATTGACATCAATTCTTGAATTCTCAATTTTTATTTCGTAAAAAACGACATCCTATAGCCTTCTTAATCGCCCCTAAAGTACCCTCCACGAAACAGAATCAAGCTTTTGGTTTTTCAACCATCAAACAATTATTCTGTCACCTCATTTTCAAAAATTTATTCTGACTCATTTACTCGACCTTTTTCTGAAATTCTAGTTCTAAACATTTCCTTTGCACACTAACTTTAAATACTAGCCTTCGTTTCGCTCAAATCCGACCTCTACAGCCCCCGTAATCGAGCCCGAAAGTCCGACGAAAAGCAACAGTTTTGTCCCATTTTTTTGCTGATTGGTGGTAAATTGCTGGTTCAGTCCCTGAACTCTCTAAATTGCTCTGAATTAGTCCAGAATTACTCGGACAACGCAACAGCCCCCGAAACGATTTTCCGAAGTTCCAGTCCTCAATTTCACGCATCCCAACGACATCAAATAGATCGATTGAATTTTATTTCATTCCGTACATATTTGTTTTTTGAGATTTATTTACATTTCTAGTTTTAAATTTATTATTTCTTTTTAAGTTGTAATTTTCATACTTTATTATAATTTGTAATAAAAAAACATTGAAAAATATTTACAAAATCAATAAAAATATAAAAAAAATTAAAAAATTATATTTTTGTGTCGTTTTATTAGTTTATTTTTGGTACTTATATTTAAAAATTGCTTTTCCGACCGACCTGTCAAGTAACGTCGGGGCCCAAGACCGTTGTTTTTATTTTCAGTCCTTGTAACGGTCGTCAATCACTTTTTGTTTAGAATTCAAGTAATTTAGGCACACTTTATTTATTTACTGTATTCAATTACCATTTTATCCTTTGATAATTAGTTTCTCTCGCACGCCCACACTATTTTTACCATTTTTAATCCCCGCAAACGCGTATCAAAATTGAAAATTGGGATATTTCGAAAATATCGCCAACAATTTTTGGCACGCCCAGTAGGACCTAAAAACATTTTTTTTAACTTTTACCAAAAATTTTAATAACTTTTTGTGAGTACCGATTTTTTCTTACTAAGTACAATTTTTCTTTTTGTGGTATTTTTGCTTTGATATTCTGTTTTGGCAATTTATTTCCAAACTTTTCTAATATCATTTGTTGTTTAAAATGTCGCCAAGGAAAAATACAGGTCGAGAACTACCCGTTCCGGAGTCTCATGAAAATCAGAATAGGAGTCAAGATGAAAACGTCGACGCGAACATACCCGAAGGTTACGTTGCCGAGACCGTGAGCCACTTGGAAGATGTTCATCGGACGTCAATGCCACAACCGGACTTCAACGCATTTTTTGCGAGACAAGAGGCCCATATGCGCAACCTAGAAAGACTTGTAGCCGAGATGGTTCAAGCTTGTAAACAACCCAATTTAGAAAACCGGATTAATAATCTCACCGATGAGATGAATAGGATCCCGGATAGGTGTGCTGAAATTTATGCTAAAAATTTGAATTCTCACAATGTTTCAGATAACACGAGGGAAGGTACTCCCCAAGGCGACCGATATAGGCCACCGTCTAGTCGGGAGAAAAACATGAGATTCAATGAGCGAGGAGATCGAAGAACCCCAGAACAATTTTCAATACCCCCAAATGCGCCTCATTTCAGGTCAAACACCAGACCTAATACCCGCTCTGAGTACTATGGTGACAACAACGCTCGCGGTTTGGGGGCACGTGGAGAAATCAAGACCGTGATCATACCCGTGAATATACTCGTGAAAATATTCGTGAGAATTCCCATGATAATAATAACATATCTCGTGTTTCAGGTGTGAGGAGCGAAATATGTAATGAAATGGAGGATAGGCAACGTATTCGGAACATCGTGCAAGAAATTTATGGACCTACGGTCCGTGAAGTGTACTGCCCGGAGTTTCAGAAAGCCTACCCTAGGGAATACGACCAGCGATACCCATTTCCTCATAATTTTAGAATTCCATATTTTTCTTTATTTTCAGGTGAAAGTGGACAATCTACCATCGAGCACGTTGCCCGATTTTCATTCCAATGCAGTGGGATTAGTGCGGAGCAAGACTTCGACATGCTTCGTTTACGTTTATTCTCCGGATCACTAACTGGAGCGGCTTTCACATGGTATACGACATTACAACCTGAATCTATCAGAAGCTGGGGTCGCATGGAACAATTATTTCATGCTCAGTTCTATCGAACTGAGCCCGAGGTATGTGTCGCCGAACTATCTCGTATGGTTCAACGCTCAGGTGAGTCCGTTGAAAGTTTTATTAATCATTTCAAGAAAATGAGGCATAGATGTCGAGTTAATATTCCTGAAATCGAGTTTGTTAACATTGCTCAACGTGGCTTAGAGTTTGAAAATAGGAAGAAATTCCAAGGCATTGATTTTTGTGATTATTATGAACTTGTTGCTAAAGTGTCAGAATATGAAGAATTAATATGTGAGGATAATCGTAGGAAGAAAAACTTTATAGGTAGTTACCATCAGGATATAGAAACCAATGAGGCACATGAGGTAGCTATAGCGGAACTAACTAGAACAGGATCCCGCGTTTGTCCAATGCTAGCAAAAAGTCCAGAAGCTCCCGAAGTGGTTAGACGAAATACGAATGTGCAATATACATTTGACGTTTCTAAAGCCGAGGAACTTTTTGATTATTTGTTAAAGGAAGGTTTTATCACCTTACCTCATGGACATATTATTTCGTCTAGAGATGACACCCGTGGAAAGACTTATTGTAAATATCATGATAGTTGGAGCCACAATATGCAATCTTATTTTGTCTTTAAGAATGCTGTGCAGGACAGAATAAACAAAGGCGTGCTCAAATTTTTTGAAAAGAAAGAAAGCATGTTGATTGACGAAGATCCATTTCCAGCCGCCACCATGATAAATACGACTTCCATCGAGATACCACCTCGTAGGCGTGATGTCCATAGCAACACCTCGAACCCGAAGGAAAGTCACTTCGGTCACCCAAAAACAAGGCGAATTTGGGTACCAAAAGGCACCTTTCAACCCGTCGAGGAGAAGGAAGAACAGCCCCGGAGAAAACAAAAGCCGAAGAATAAAAAATGGCACAAACCAAGGCCAACCGCGTTTCGTCACTCCATAGGCACAAGTTCCTACCGATAAATGGTTTGTCAACCGACATAAAAAATTCTCACAACCTCTCTCAAAAAATGCAAAAAGAAGAATAAGAAAAAGAGGGGCAGAAAAAAGAAGGAAACATGAAACGAATTTGTCTAGTGTCGATTCCAGCAACGTTTCGAAGGAAAAGATACAAGAAAAGAAAAAAGTGGAACCGTACCTGACTTGATATGGTACGGTCTATGATGAGCATGGCCTTACTTCCAAAAAACATTCTGGGGCTGTGCCTTAGAAACTGCCATCTTCACCCTAAATCGAGTACCAACTAAATCCGCTACATCCACACCATATGAATTGTTCGTTGGTAGGAAACACGTATTCTCATTCATGAGAGTATGGGGTTGTTCAGCATTTGTCAAACGCATTGCGTCCGACAAACTAGATTCTAAATCTGATAAATGTTTCTTCATTGGATACCCTAAGGAAACTATGGGGTATTACTTCTATCATCCAGATGATCAGAAAGTAATAGTATCCAAGCACGCAACCTTCTTAGAGAAAGAGTTTCTCGAAGAAACACAAAAGGGAAGCATGATTGAACTTGACGAAGTTCAAGAAGAAGAAACACCGACTGAAACAACAGAAGCGGTTGAGGTACCCGAAACAGTCCCATTAGATGATACTCCAGTGCCACCTATTCGTAGATCACAAAGAGTTCGTGAACTCCCAGTTAGATATGGTTTTCTAGTGGGAGATGATGATGAGGTTCCCGTGTTAGACGACGAACCCAAAAACTAAGAAGAGGCTCTTACTAGTCCAGATTCTAAAGCATGGCTTGAGGCCATGGATTCTGAAATGGATTCCATGTACACCAACTAAGTGTGGACTTTGGTTGATCCACCCGAAGGGATAAAACCCATTGGGTGCAGGTGGATCTTCAAAAAGAAGACTGACATGGATGGAAAGGTTAGCACCTACAAAACTAGGTTAGTAGCGAAAGGATATCGTCAGAAGCAAGTAATTGATTATGACGAAACTTTCTCTCCTGTGGCTATGTCCAAATCAATCAGAATCATGCTTGCTATTGCCGCTCACTACGATTATGAGATTTGGCAAATGGATGTGAAAACAGCTTTCCTAAACGGAAACCTGCTTGAGGATGTATATATGATGCAACCTGAAGGTTTCATATCAAAGGATGCAAACAAAGTTTGCAAACTTCAGAGATCCATTTATGGACTCAAGCAAGCATCTAGAAGCTGGAACAAGCGTTTTGACGAAACCATAAAACAATTTGGTTTCGAACAAAATTGCGAAGAAGCTTGCATTTACAAGAAAGCAAGTGGGAGCTCTATCGCATTTCTAATATTATATGTGGACGATATATTGTTAATGGGAAATGACATTGCTCTACTACAGTCGGTAAAAGTATGGTTATCTGGTAACTTCTCAATGAAAGACCTTGGTGAAGCAGCTTATATACTTGGTATAAAGATCTACAGAGATAGATCAAAAAGACTGCTTGGTCTTTCACAAGCTACATACATTGAAAAGGTGCTAAAGCGGTTTAGCATGCTTGAATCGAAACGAGGTAACTTACCCATGATACATGGAGTAAAGTTAAACAATCATCAATGTCCTAAAACTGATGATGACAAGAAGCGCATGGCTGTAGTCCCGTACGCCAGCGTAATCGGTTCGATTATGTATGTTATGCTATGCACTAGACCTGACGTAGCGTTCGCATTAAGTATAACGAGTCGTTACCAAGGAAATCCGGGAGACGAGCACTGGATTGCCATCAAGAATATTCATAAGTACTTGAGAAGAACTAAAGATATGATGACAAGAAGCTCAGATGATTTCTTCCTCTTTAGGGGTTGCTCAGGAGTCCCCTCACTTTCTTCCGCAACTTCAGCTCTCTTCTTCTTCTGGTGAGTAGACTCAGCAGCTTCAGTTTTCTTATCTTTCACCGCCAGCCTGATTTTCTTCACAGCTTTATCTATATCTCTGACTGGATCAACTTTCCTCTTCTTTCCTTTCTTGGGTTGATCAGCAGGTACTTCTACAACCCTTTTCCCTTTCAGGACTTGCCCAGTTATTGCTTCTTCAGTTATTTCTTCTTGCTGAGCTTGGTCAACAGGTTCTTCTTCAACCAGAACATCCTTTCCTTTCTTGGATTTGAAGGAAGGCTGTGATTTAGCGCAAATAGGATCGCTGATGTGATCTCAGTCCCCTCAACATCAATTTCCTCCTTTAAGCTGATCTGGTGATCTTGAAGAATTTTGGTGATTAGAGACCCCATCCTGAGTGTCCCGGTGCTGCGTTTAAAAGCTTCTATGAGAAAGACTGGCATGTTGAGTGGTTGGTAGTTGAGCATGTGCCAGATGAAGCATTGTTCGAAGTTTGATGCGGAGGAGATGGAGTTGACCTTGGGGAAGAGAAAGTTGGTCAGTATGTAATGTGCCTGTCTCTGAGGCTGACCCAAACTTGTACTAGAGACTTCACCAACATGGTCTTTGGGTTTACAAAACTCAGGCTTATAATGGACCTTTTTATAATCGTTTGTGCATCTCAGCTCAACACCTTTCTCTTTCAGTTTTAGTAGTTTAGCGAGATAGGAAGGATTAATGATGATATCCTTGCCCTTTACACTAGTAATCAGGTGATCAACATTATCAGCAGCTACCTTTAAGTTAGCATAGAACTCTTTTACTAACTCCGGGTAGGTTGTTGTTAGGCATGAAATTGACTAAGTTTAACATATTATTTATAAGGGAATTTGGGTATTTTTATATCATTTGGTGAAGAATGAGGGCTAATTATTGTCCTTATGCAGATAAGCAAAGAGAAATGCTAAACTCGCTGGAAACAGCTTGTTTCGCTAATGCCAAAGAGGAGTGGAACCTTTCTTGTATCCAGTGGTCAAACGTCGGATTATCCAATGACGGACATCGACAGATCAGTGGTGGCAGAGGCAGAGGCAGAGCGGCAGGTGAAAGTGTGTTGCGATGGGATTTCTAAAAGTAGCAAGATGACATGAAGTATCAACCCCTTGAGTGTTCAAGGGTCAATGGATTTTTAATCATTTCATTTTTATTTAGGTTGTAGTGTTTATTTGACTTATTTTGCTGGAAGGGTACGAAAGTTGTACCGATTTTTCCCCTGTCTTTCTCTTTAAGTAGGTTAAGCAAAGGAAAGATAAGGAGTTTGGATTTTTAGTAGTTTTTAGACAAGTAGACTAGTTGTAGAAAGAAAGAAAGGAAGAGCTCCCATGGAGTCTCGAGCTGTATCAAGAACTACCAACTGCTCACTGCTCGATATGAGTGAGTAGTCCATTTTGAATGGGCACGGCCAGGCCGACCCAGTTATGTAAGTTTTTACAATCGTTTTTAATGAATAGTTAGTATTTCGCCAATGTTGTGATTAATGAGGATTTAACTTTCATGCCTAGGCATTTATTTATGTGTTAGATGGATGATAGGACACTGCTTTCATTTTCACTGATATCTCTATTAATCTCCCAACCTCGAAGCTGACAAGTTAGATGGTTGTGTCAAGGGTTTTCTTAACCAGAAATGCAATTTTGTTCTTAATGCTAGAAAGAACGTATCTTTAGGACGCTAAAGGTGCTAGTAAGTCTTAGGAGTTTGAGAACACACAAAAGTTGACTCAAACTCACTTCAAAACTGATACTTTGGCTTCATTGGCATTATCTTCTATTTCATGTGAATGTTGTAAGACGAAGCACAACCTGTTCGGCCGGGTCGAGCCTATTCTATTCTCTAAATCATTACAAAGCTATCTAATTTCTTACTGCATCAGACCTCTTACATCTCACTAAACCAACATCACACAATCAACTTAAAAAGAAGAAAGCTTATTTGACACACACACGCTGTTTACCAACAATTTCTGATATACATAATCTCAATCCCTGTGGAGACGATACTTAACTTATCACTTTATTACTTGTATCTAGTGCACTTGCTAGAGTCTAATTTGAGGACAACAGTTGTTCCGGGAAGAGAGAAGAGGGTGGTCCATCCATTCTTTGAGATCCACTCACAGAATGGTTGCTCAGCTTCAATGAAGCTCTTGGAGAACCAACAAGAATGGAAGACAGTGTACTTTTTAATGCTCTTAAAAACTGGGTAGTAGATCCTTTCTTTTGGTTCCTCCTTTTTCTTCCCCTTCTTCTTTGACAGAGTGGAGTGCTCAGTGTGAGGGACTTCACCGAGGATACTGACCTCGGGCATAATTTGGTCATGCTGACTATGAATCGGTTGCTGAGACTCAGAAGCAGATGTTTCTTCCTGCTCTTGCTCAGATTGAGAGGAGGGATTGATATCAGACTCGTTGTCCTCGTATTGATCTTCGGAGATATTCTAGGAATCGTTCGACATGGTGTTCTTTAGGATTTTTTTGAGAGAGTTAGAAGATTAGGGATTTTAGAGAGAGAGATAGAGTGCGAAATGTTTCAAGCGTAAAGAGAAGTTAATGGGAATTCGTCCACTATTTATAGCCGGTGCATGTTGATCTGATAGGTCAGAATGGCGGTAGGTTCTTGAATCAACCAACGACATTTAATTCTGACATTAATGGCAGATTCGGCGCATGGTTTCCTAATCATTATGCTTACATCATCCTAGGGATCTACTTAATTACGCGTGCTAGCATTAAATGAGCAGGTGATTTAACTCAGTGTCTAGAATATCAAGCGTTTGATGATCTGAATTTAGTTCAAAGGGATTCTTATTATGTAAAGTAACTCAGCATCTACTAAACACTCAGCATATATATCAACCCATCATGTTAGTGATTTACTCAGTAGATGCATATTAAGTCAGCATAGCAAACAACTCAGCATGCATTAATCACTCAGCATATGTTATACTTGGAATTTATTGAAGAGGATTAAACATACCAATGGCTTCTCTAAGTATGTTGAATTGTTCACGTGCTAGTGGCTTCGTGAAGATATCAGCAAGCTGATCATCCGTTGGGACGTAGGTCAGTTTGATCTCTCCCTTGAGTACATGGTCTCTGATGAAGTGATGTCTTATGCTGACATGCTTCATCCTGCTGTGCTGGATTGGGTTCTTTGATAGGTCAATGGCACTCTTGTTGTTACATTTGACTTCAATCATTTTGGTCTGAACACCATAATCTTCGAGTTGTTGCTTGATCCAAAGGACTTGGGCAACATAGCTTCCAGCAGCAATGTACTCAGCTTCAGTGGTTGACAGGGCTACTGACGACTACTTCTTACTAAACCAAGACAGCTTCCAAGGAAATGACATCCTCTTGAGGTGCTTTTTCGCTCAAGCTTGTCTCGTTCGTAGTCAGCGTCAGTGTATCCAATGAGTGTAAAATCATAAGTATTGGGATACCATAAACCTGCATTCACTGAGCCTTGCAAATATCTAAGGATTCTTTTCACAGCTATGTAATGAGATTCCGGCCTACTGGCAGTTAAGTAGAGTAGAGAGCCGATCATACCTCGGTACTGTTGGTCCCGTGTGATTAGTTCCAAGGGGGGGTTAGGAACTAATATAACTTTTTGCTAATTAATCTTGCTGACTTAGTTATTTTAGTAATTTGAACAGCTCAGCTCTGGTCAGCTTGGGTGAGCTTAGCGTAAGACAGCTTTAGTCAGATGCTGACTAAGACTGTTTTACTTGAGAGATGGGAATTGACTCTCTTATAGTCAGTTTCCAACTCATCACTTCGATTTACTCCGTGTTTGTTTCTAACAGTTTATATGCTGAGCAAATGCAACAAACAACACAAGCATATATATATATATATATATATATATATTTGAGAGAGTTAGAAATTACTCAGTATCACTTATCCTGGTTCGGCCTCTCTGCCTACGTCCAGTCCCCAGAATCCTCCGGGCTTTTAGAATCCAATACTGAGCTCTTTAAAGGTAGAGCATAAACCGATTACAGGCAGTTGAATATGCAAGAGTACCATCCTCTATTCTTCTACTCAACTCCTACTAAGCACCACAGCCCGGTACTTAGATTTCTCTACCACTGAATGTTTACAACCAAACACTCAGCACAACACTCTCAATATTTCAATTGATACAATTTGTTCTCTTTCAGAGGGAGAACACTTTAGGTGATTACAGAGAAACAAACTAGCATTTACACAGGAATAGAAAATGAGTGTAAGATCTTTTTCTTGTTTTGAAGTGCTTTGAACTTGTATTTTTCTCTCTTGTGTTTTTCTTTTTGTACTCCCGCAATGATCCAAGAGGTTTGATTGTCTTTATATAGATGAAGACCTGTAGGAGGATCATTTAAAATGATTTAGCCGTTGATTCCAAAACGGCTCTTTTGGGAGACCAATTCTGGTCAGCTTCAGATATTGCAGGCCAATCCTATCCTCTGAATTCTTCAGACGTCAGGCTTGTCTTGTTCCTGCAGACTTCGTCTTTTTGCGGCAGTTGTCTTTTAGCAATAATCCATTGACCCATACATCTCGGAATGTGTCTATTACGTATTTCCAAGGATTCAATTATTGGTGCAGACGGTTTGCAAAACTTGTCTTCTAGTGAACGGTTCTCTCATGCTGTCCTGAGGATTTACTCGTCCTCTTCTTTATATGTTGTCTTCGTTTGTTGTTAACTCTTATGTTGAGTTCCCTTTTTGGTCAGTTTTGTTTTGCACGACAACTTAGTAAGAGAGCTTTTGATGCTGAGTTCCATTCCACTTAGCTTTGTTGAACTTCAGGCTTCTATTCTTTGGTACTGAGTTCAATTCTATGCACCTTGTCCTTTGATCTCATGCTGACTTTGTCCTGTCTTTCTTTTTATATCTTTTTGTTTTATACTCAACATTTAACAAACAGATTAGTACAATTAAATCAAAACACTTAAGTTTAATTGTTCCTTAATCGTGGATGATTTTGTCAAATCAAAATCTTATGGAACGGTGTTTCAACAGGTACAACTTGCTGTCTACTGACTTACCATTTTCGTCAGCGCAGAGGACAGTGTCAGTGCCCATTGGAGTAGATATTGGCTTGCAGTTTTCAAGTTCATACTTCTTCAATATCTCCTTAGCATACTTAGTTTGACTGATGAAGATGCCGTTTTTCCCTTGTTTGATTTGAAGTCCAAGGAAGAAGTTGAGTTCTCCCATCATTGACATTTCGAACTCAGTTTGCATCTTCTTGCTGACTGTAGCCCTGAGCTACAAGTCTTGTTTTGTTCCTAACTATGTTCCCTTGTTCATTTAGCTTGTTGCGGAAGACCCATCTTGTTCCTATGGTCTTCTGGCTTTTTGGGTTTGGCACTAAGTCCCATACCTCATTTCTCCTGAACTGATCAAGTTCATCTTGCATTGCACCCATCCAGAACTCATCATGCTCAGCTTCTGAGAAGTTCTTTGGTTCCAGAACTGAGACGAACGCTACATTGCTGAGGTATCTCCTGAGTTGATTTCTTGTCATCAGGGTGTTCCTAACAGCATCAAAAATAGCACTCTCTGAGTGTCCTCTTGGTATTCTGATCTCTTTTGGTAGTGTAATGTCTTGAGCTGGTTGTGTTTCAACAATCTCTGCAGGTATAGATTGGTCAGTGAAAACAATTTGAGTTTCGTTTTTACCTTTGGTCAGCCCTTGAGGCAATGACTCAGCAGCTGTATCTTGGTCAGCAGGTGCTGAGTATGAATCATCCTCAGTCAGCTTATTGTCTTTTCCTGCAGGGTTAGTTTCATCGAACTCAACGTGTACTGACTCTTCTAAGACCTGAGTTCGTTTATTGAAAAATCCATACGCTTTGCTGTTTGTTGAGTAGCCTAAAAAGATAGCTTCATCAGCTTTTGAATCAAACTTAGCAAGGTTGTCTTTAGTATTTAGAATAAAGCATTTGCAACCGAAGGCACGAAAGTATCCAATGTTGGGTTTTCGTCCTTTCCAAAGTTCGTAGGGGGTCTTCTTTAATATAGGTCTGACTAGAGCCCTATTAAGTATGTAACAAGCTGTAAAGTACTTTGGAAGCCTATTCTCACTCAGCATTGTCCTGGCTATTTCAACCAAGGTTCTGTTCTTCCTCTCAACTACCCCATTCTGTTGAGGAGTTCTAGGAGCAGAAAAGTTATGGTCAATGCTGCTGGCTTCACGGAATTCAACAAACTGTTGATTTTTGAATTCTCCACCATTATCACTTCGGATGTGAGCTAACTTTAGGTCTTTATCATTTTCAAGCTTTCTTACTAATATTGAAAACGTCTCAAAGGTTTCATCCTTGCTACTCAGTAAGATGATCTAAGTGTACCGAGAAAAGTCATCTACAATGACCAAGGAAAATCTCCTACCACCCAAGCTCAGCGGCTGGACTGGTCCGAAGAGATCCAAGTGTAGCAACTCTAAGGGACGCTTGGTTGAGACAATGTTTTTGCTATGAAAAGATTTTTTAGTTTGTTTGCTATACTGACAAGCATTGCATAATTGATCCTTTTCGAACTTAAGTTCTAGCAGTCCCTCAACTAATTGCTTTCTTGCTAACTTAGCCAGGAGGTCCATGCTTACATGACCAAGTCTCCTGTGCTATAGCCAGGAATTTTCTTCCTTTGACACTAAGCATATATTTTTTGAAAATTTCTTTTCCAAGTTCAGCATAAAGACATTGTCAACACGAGGGGCAGTTAAAATCAATTCATTTGTTTTCCCCTCGAGTATTTTACATCCAGTGGCATCAAATATAACTTTTCTACCGCTGTCACACAGCTGAGCTATGCTCAGTAGGTTATATTTAAGTCCACTGACTAGGGAGACTGACTCAATAGTAGGATTACCACCAACGGTTCCTGACCCTACTATCTTACCCTTGTTGTTGTCTCCAAAACTTACACTTCCTCCTCGTTTACGCACAAATGTGATGAACTGAGTTTCATCACCAGTCATATGCCTCGAGCATGCGCTGTCAATGTACCACATCTTTGACTTCTCAACACACCTCAGTCTTGTTGGTCCCGTATAACGTGACAAGGTTAGTTCCAAGGGGGGATAGGAACTATTTAAAATTTTGTCCGTTAAAGCTGACTTCTTTTCTTAAGAAAAGGTTTACACAGCGGCACTAAGTAGTTTTGAGACACAGGCTTAGTCAACTTGTAACTAAATCTGTTTCTTTCTTTGAGTTAGGAGATAGCACTTAGAGTCTATTCCTGAGCTCAGCTTCTTAGTGCACTCAACTCAGCGTGAGTTCGTTACTTAGTCAGTTTTATAGCAAGCAATATATAAAGGAGTTTAAGGGTTAGAAATATGTTACTCAGCAGACATATCCTGGTTCGGCCTCTCCGCCTACGTCCATTCCTCGGAACGCGTTCCGAGCTTTTTCAATTCTCTACTGAGCTCTTTAAAGGTAGAGCACGAAACCTTTTACAATAGAAGCTGAGTATACAAGAGTACCTTCCTCTATACCTCTACTCACTCCTATAACTACCGCTGAGTACTATAACCGAGTACTCAGCTTCTCCTTTCTATTCTTCTAGAAATGATAAGGTGTTTGTCCTAAACAACAATTGCTAAGACACTTTAGATGAATTAAAATCACTCTAGACTTTTACACAATGATTGAAAATTGGTGTAAGATTTTGCTTTGCTTTTCTCACATAACTTCAAATGTGAATTTGATCAACGTTTTGACTAATTGAAATGAAGCAAATGAGAGGCCTTTATATAGTGACACTTCAAGCACCGGTGATTTCGAATTTCAAAATAACCGTTGGAGGAAAACGGCTTCATGTCGTTGTCACTCAGGACATGCTCAGTGTCATTGGCCAATGAGATTCTTGCATCTTCTATTTATGGCAGTGCTCAGTAGCTTTTCGTCAGATAAATAGAATGTTTCGACATTTATAGCAAAGTCTTCCAGACAGCTTCCTGCGCCTTCTGAACTTTACTCAAAAAGGAAATACTTTGTCTCCAAGTTGATTCTGTTCTGCCGTTGTCTTGTACTTCTTGTCGTTCGACTCAGTAGCTTCATCTTGAAGTAATTGATAGAAGGCTTCTCGATCCTTCTTCATGCTGAGCTTGTGCTTTGCTTAGAATGACTACATTTTGTCTTCTTGGGCCGTGTGGTCTTGATCTGTTGACTTGGGCTTGTGGGCCTTTAGGCTTTTTATCTTAATGTCTTATAAGTCCATAAACTCAATATTGAACAAACAAATTAGTGTGAATAAATCAAAGCATTTAAACTTAATGTGTTAGAATATTTTTTATCATTTACTTAAATAATTTTGTCAAATCAAAATCATGTGGAAAGGTGTTTCAACAAACTCCCCCATTTTGATGTTGGGAAAAATATTCAGTGAAGAACTCAGTGTTGAGCTCCCCCATGATAGTTGACCTTATATTACTTAACATACTCCCCCGTAAGGGTTGAGCTACTGACTCAATTTTACTTTAAACATTTCAAGGTTTAATCAAGTAAGTCTAAGGTCAGTTTTCAGAAATAGGTCAGCTCATGGAACATATTCTTTTTAACTCTGTTTAAGCGAAAGATTTAGATATCAGAGAGTGCTGAGTATATCTTGGTTCAATGAGTTTCAGTTAATGGGACATATAAAAAGAGGTCAACATATTGATCAACACAGCAGATAATCATAAAGCATTGTAGACAATGGAAATAGTTGATTTACTGAAGATGCGTTAAAAATTTATCACAAAACATAAGTAAGCATCACATAAGATTGGTCAGTATGAATAAGAGATGCAAGCATAGTTTTGGATTAAAGTCAGCATAACAAAATACATAAAGAAAAGAATACAAGTACTAAAGGCAAAGTCTAGCTATCCTAGTCAGGCTACTTCTTCTTGTAGTTGATCTGGACAGGATGATCTTTGGCTTTGCCCTTTTGTTTTTGCTAACTTCCAGACGCCTCTTCTCTATGCTGAGTTCTATCAGCTTGAGTTTTTGTTGTCCTCAGATTAGACTCTAGCAAGTGCACTAGATACAAGTAATAAAGTGATAAGTGAGTATCATCTCCACAGGGATTGTGATTCAAATCAATATCGGAAATCGTTGCTAAACAGTGTGTGTTACAACAGTGTCTTCCTTTGTGGTTGATTGTTTAATATTGGTTGTTTAATGACTCAGGCAGAATGATAAAACAAGGAAATGAGGTTACTTTGCAAAGATTTTAGGGAATAGAACAGGCCTGACATAACCGAACACGGTGTGCTATGTCTTACAACATTCCATGAATAAAAGACAATGCCAATGAAGCCAAAGTATCAGTTTTGAAGTGAGTATGAGTCAACTGTAGTGTGTTCTCAAACTCCTAAGAATTACTAACATATTTAGCGTCCTAAAGATGCGTTCTTTCTAGCATTAAGAGCAAAACTGCATTTCTAGATGAGAAAACCCTTGACACAAACTTCTAACTTGTCAGCTTCGAAGTTGGGAGATCAATAGAGATATCGGTGAAGATGAAAGCAGTGTCCTATCATTTATCTAACACATACATATATGCTTGAGCAAGAAAGTTAAATCCTCATTGACCACGACATCGACAAAACACTAAATATTCATAAAACGTTGTAAAGCTTACATCACCGGGCCGGCCAGGCCGTGCCCGTTCAAAATGTCTACTCACTCATATCGAGCAGTGAGCAGAAGAGGATTCCTGATACAGCTTGAGACTCCATGGGAGCTCTCTTCTTCCTTCTAGTCTACTTGTCTAAAAACAAAACTAAGAAAAAAATATCCGATCTATAATCCTTCTCTGCTTTTCCTATTTAAAGGGAAAAGACAGAGACCAACAAAATCGGTACAACTTTCATACCCTTTTCCACAAACTAAGTCAACTACCTACTATAATTAAAATAAACTAAAATGATTAACTTTTAGATTAACCCTTGAACACTCAAGGGGGTGAGACTTCAAATCATCTTGCTTCTTTAGGCAATCCCATCGCCACACACTTTCACCTGCCGCTCTGCCACTTTCCTGCCACTGCCACCAACGATCTGTCGCTGTCCGTCATTGGATAATCCGGCGTTTGACCGCTGGATACAAGTAAGGCTCCACTCCTCATTGGCATTAGCGAAACAAGCTGTTTCCAGCGAGTTTAGCATTTTTCTTTGCTTATCTGCACAAGGACATTAATTAGCTCTTATTCCTTACAAAATGATATAAAAATACCTGAATTCCCTTATAAATTATTTGTTAAACTTAGTCAATTTCATGCCTAACAGTTTTCTCCCCCGTTTTTCCACCATCGGGAGGAGGAGGTTTGAAGGAGTCATTAATAGCAGCATTAGTTAAGCGCACATAAAATGCCTTAAGCTTGCGCGTGCTTTCATTTATACCATCAAAAACAGGGATACCATCATCCAAGATTTCACGGGGAACCTTGATGGCAGAGGCACTGAGCATACTCAGAATGTATTCTTGAGACTTTCCAACCCAGGTTATACTGTCAGTTAGCATGGTAAAAGCTTGATGAAACATCTTAAGCAGAGATGAGTCATAATACTGACGTCGAACATTCGAATGACGCACATGTTTGAAGATGTTATGAGAGTATTGGAGAAGTTCATTCGTCTTGAGTTGGTCAGTCTCCATCTCTTCCTTACTCAGGTTGAGTAAACGAACAGCCTCACTAATCTGCTCAATGGAGCATTGGGAGGAGGAAGATAGTCGATGGTTGGTTTTGGCTTGCTCAGTGTGAAGCTGGGTAAACAGTTGTTGAACTTCAGCAGAAGTTGCATACATGGAGTTCGCAGCTGACAAAGCTTGAAATTGACCCTGAAGAGAGTTTAAGTGATTAACCATAGTCAGCTGGAGTTCAGCCAGCTTTGTTATTGATTCCTGCCTGGATTGTTGAGACTGTAAGGAAGTCATGACACTCAGAAGATCCTTAAGACCTTTTAGTTCTGTGAGAAGCTGAGTGACAGACGAAAACTGAGTTGGCTCAACATTAACAGATCCAGTGGCATTGGTATTGGTTTGATGGAGGTCTTGGAGCAAAGCTTGAGTTGAGTCAATAATTTTTCGACCGGACTCAGAGGCATGAAGATAACTGTAGGATCCATCATTGGTTGGCTCAGTTGTCGGAAGACGAGTAGAACCAGATTGTGGAGTTGTTTGGTTTTGCTCAATATTGGAAGTGCCAGCATTATCAGCGGCTGGTCTTGAGTTGATATTCTACACTTGTGGTTGTGGAAGTGGTAGATCAGCAGAGTTTTGTACTTGCACAGCGGCAGGCTGAAGATGAATGGTTTGAGGAGGTTGAGGAATTTCAACACTGACCTCAGCGGGTGTTTTCTTAGCTGTCTCAGTGTGCTGAGCAGCAGAAACTTCGAGGACTTGCTCGGAAAGTACTTGACCTTGGGAAGCATTTAAGTCGGCATGTTCCTCAGGATTAGAAATAGAGGCTTGCTTTTCCTGTTGCTCTGGTGGAGACTCAGTGGGATTTGAGAAGAAATTGAACTTAATATTTGAGAGATCGGTGATCGGATCCCGCAGAAGTGAGTCATCCATAAGATCAAGGACAGGGGTTTGATGTGCCTTCTTAAGTCTCCTTAATCTCTTGGTCTTTGGAGGAGTGGGGTCAGCAGGAATGGACTCAATTGAGTCAGTAGGTGAAGATGCCCCTTGGTCAGTATGATCCTTTGCTGCTGGCTTAGAGTCTTCTTCAACCTGCTCAGTGTTGGTTGGTCCATGTTGCTCAGCATTCACTGTCTCCTCAGTGTCAAACTGACCACCCAGTTCTTCTTCTTCCTGTTTAACTGGTGCTTGCTCAATATCAATGCCAAGACTTCGCGCAAAGTGTGAATCAGCAGGAATAACGAAGTTAGTGGGAGGTGCATTGATGGGACTTAACCCAGAAGAGATCTTCTTCCTCTTTCTTAGTGGTAGCTCATCAGTGTCCTCTTTTTCTCCTTCCTCAGGCTCAGCTTGCCTTTTGAGGTTTTCTGTTGACTTAGGTCCATCCTGACCTTGTTGAACTTGAGGCTTAGTTCTTCTAGACACAATCTTGATCCTTTTCGGTGGAGACTCATCGTCTTTGGAGGGGCTTTGGACAGCTTTCCTCTTTCTGTCCTTCTTATCAACTTGAGCTTTCTTCGCTTTCTTTCCTTCTCTGGTCACCATTCCCTCGGTTTCCTGAACAGTGGCTCCTTTTCCTTTCTTAGGAACAATTGGTTGATTGTAGAGCAAGCCCAACAAAGCAGCTGCAGTAATCTCAGTCCCCCATGTTGAAACAGCTTTCCACAAGATTTTGATTTGACAAAATCATCCATGATTAAGAGACAATTAAATTTAAGTGCTTTGATTTAATTGTACTAATATGTTTGTTCAATGTTGAGTTTAAATATAAATACAAATAGATATACAAAGTAAAGACAGGACAAAGTCAGCATGAGATGACAGAACAAGCTGAGTAGAATGGAACTCAGCATGAACGAATTGAAGATCGAGCTGAGTGGAATGAAACTCAGCATCAGAAGTCTTCTTCTGATTGTCTTGCAGAACTAAGCTGACTAAAAGAGAACTCAGCATAGAAGTTGACAACAAACGAAGACAACGAATAACAAAGTAGAAGCTGAGTAATCTTCAGGACAGCATGAGAGATCCGTTTACTAGAAGACAAGTTCTGCCAACCTTCTGCACTAATAATTGAATCCTCGAAATTACGCAAAGACAGATTTCAAGATGAATGGGTCAATGGATTATTGGTAAAAGACAACTGCCACAAAAAGACAAATATTGCAGGAAGAAGACAAGTCTGACGTCTGAAGAAATCAGAAGACAAGATTGGTCTGCACATCTGAAGCTGACCAGAAGCTGTCTCCTAAAAGAGCTATTTTGGACTTAACGGCTAAATCATTTCAAATGATCCAACTCCAGATTTTCATCTATATAAAGACAATCAAAATCCTTGGATCATTGCCGAATTACAGAAAATACAAGAGAGAAAAATACAAGTTCAAAGCACTCAAAAACAAGAAAAATATCTTACACCCATATTCTATTCCTGTGTAAATGCTAGATTGATTGTTTGTAATCATCTAAAGTGTTCTTCATTTGAAAAAGAACAAATTGTATCAATCGTGATATTGAGAGTGTTGTGCTGAGTGTTTGGTTGTGAATACTCAGTGGTAGAGAAATCTAAGTACTGGGTTGTAGTGCTTAGTAGGAGTTGAGTAGAAGAATAGAGGACGGTACTCTTGCATATTCAACTGCCTTGTAAACGGTTTGTGCTCTACCTTTAAAGAGCTCAGTATTGGATTCTAAAAGCCCGGAGGGACTCTGGGGACTGGACGTAGGCAGAGAGGCCGAACCAGGATAAGTGATACTGAGTAATTTCTAAACTCTCTCAATATATATATATATATATATATATATATGTGTGTGTGTGTGTGTGTGTGTGTGTGTGTATGTGTTGCTTGTTGCATTTACTCAGCATATAAACTGTTTAAGTTAACACTGAGTAAATTAGAGTGCTGAGTTGGAAGCTGACCTAAAAGTGTCAATTCCCAACCTTCAAGTAAAACAGTCTTAGTCAACATCTGACTAAAGCTGTCTTACACTCAGATCGGCCGTGCTGACCAAAGCTGAGTTAAGAAACTCAAAAAAAATTAACAAGTCAGCTTAATTAATTAACGAAAAAAGTTACATTAGTTCCTAACCCCCCATTAGAACTAATCACACGGGACCAATAAGTGGTATCAGAGCTAAAAGCTCATTACTCAAAGATTTAACTGTTGGTCCCTTATAACGTTACAAGTATAGTTCCAAGGGGGGTTAGGAACTATTTAAACTTTTTAATTCTTAGGTCAGACTTCTTTTCTTAAGAGAAAAGGTTTTAACAGCGGCGCTGAGTAATCAGTAAGATACTGGCTTAGTCAACTGGTGACTAGGTCAGTTTCTTGACTTGAGTCAAGAGATAGCACTTAAAGTCTATTCCTGAGCTTAGATGTTCGATGCGCACAACTCAGCTTGACCTCTTTACTTGGTCAGTTTTTGGTTATTTAAGCAAGCAATATATATAAGGAGTTTAAGGTAAGAAATACGTTACTCAGCAGATTTATCCAGGTTCGGCTTCTTCTAAGCCTACGTCCTGTCCCCGGAACACGTTCCGAGATTTCGAATCCTCTACTGAGCTCTTTAAAGGTAGAGCCTCAAACCTTTTACAATCTTACCAACTGAGTATAACAAGAGTACCTTCCTCTATACCTCTACTCAATCCTAATCTCTCGTTGAGTACTATAACCGAGTACTCAGCCTCTCCTTTCTAATCTCTAGAAATGATAAGTGTTTGTCCTAAACAATGATTGCTAAGACACCTTAGATGATTGAATAATCACTCTAGACTTTTACACAAAGATATGAAATGTAGTGTAAGATTTGCTTTGCTTTTTGCTTGCAGAACTTGTGTAGAAATTTGGTCAGCGTAATGGCTTGATCAAGTTCTGTGTTGAATGAAGCTTCTGATGGCACTATTTATAGAGACGTCTTGAGGCATCGGTCATTTCGAATTTCGAAATAACCATTGGAGGGAAACGACTTCCTATCGTTGTCATCCTGACTTGCTCAGAGCTCTCGGCCAATCAGATTTGAGTATCTTCTGTCCTCGGTCAGCTTTTGGTCAGCTCAGCAGAATGTCTCTCCTTTTATGGTAAAGTCAACTGGACAGCATACTGTGTCGTCTGAAATTTACCCAAAGTGGAAACACTTTGTCTGGAAGTTTTCCTTAGCCAGCTGCTGTCTTGTACGCTTTGTCGAATCAACTCAGCAGCTTCGTTCCGAAGTTGTTCCTTGAAGGTCTTCTAGATCCTTCTTTCGCTGAGTTGCGTTTTGTCCATAACGATAGCGTTTTGACAAACGCGGGCCGAGTTGTATTGAACTGTTTGACTTGGGCTTTGACTGTTGTATTAGGCTTGGGCCTTTTAATCCTTATGTCTTATAAACAATTTAACTCAACATTGAACAAACACATTAGTAGAATAAATCAAAGCATTTAAACTTATTGTGTGTAGAATATGTTTTTAATTATACTTAAACAATTTTGTCAAATCAAAATTATGTGGAAAGGTGTTTCAACAAACTCCCCCATTTTGATGTTGGCAAAACTATTCATCGAGGAACTCAGTGTTGAACGCCCCCATGATAGTTGACCTAATATGACTTAGCAATCTCCCCCGTAAGGGTTGAGCTACTGACTTAGTTTTACTCTAAACATTTAAAGGTTTTAATCGAGTAAGTCTAAGGTCAGTTTTCAGATATAGGTCAGCTCATGGAACATATTCTATTTTACTCAGTGTTTAAGCGGAAGGTTTTATCATTCAGGGCGCTGAGTAATTTGTTGTTCAATGAGTTTTATAAGACAATGTTTTATAAACATATAGGTCAGTGTCAAACATGTTATCAGCATTTGGTTCAATCAATAATTTTTATAAGCATTTAAACAAGGCTGGTTCAATTGAAGATACATAATGACATAATACACAGCATCGTATAAAAATAATTCATAACTCAGAGTTTGAACATAAGATGCAAGTATTGATATTTAATGTAGGTAGTCAGCGTTTACAAAGAAAAAGTTTAAGACAGGCATAGAGACTACATACTTAGCCTATACTGAGCTAGCCTATATCTATTTCTTTTTCTTCTGTTTGGACTGACTAGACTCATGCTGTGTTCTCGCTTGTGCTTTCTCCCCCGTTTTGTCAGCATCGGGAGGAGGAATCCTAAAGGTGTCGGTTAAGACAGCTCTGGTTAGTTCTGTGGACAGCGCTTTAAGTCTATCGGCGCTTTCATTGACACCATCAAAAATAGCCACTCCATTATCTGAGACCTCGGTAGGTATTTTAAGCTCAGCAGCGCTGATCATGCTGACTGTGAAGGCTTCAGCTTTGCCTATCCATGTAAGTGCATTGGTCAGACCAGCAATGACTTAATGGAATGTTTTTTCTTGCTTGTTCAGGTTCAGCAGTCGAACAGCCTCACCAATTTGCTCCACTGAGCACTGAGAATAAGAAACCATTTGCTCATTGGTTTTGAGTTGCTCGGTGTGAAGCTGAGTAAAGAGCATCTTTACTTCATCAGAAGTGGCGTAGCGTGTGTTCTCGGCTGATCATGTCTGAACTTGTTGTTGTAGAGCGTTTAAGTGTTGAACAGTTGTCAGCTGGATCTCAGCCAGCTTTGCAATGGAATCCTGCTTAGTTTGCTGTGCTTGAAAAGTAATGATGACATTCAGCAAATCCTTGAATCCCTTAACTTCATTGAGAAGCTGAGTGACTTGGGAAAGCTGAGTAGTCTCAATAGTTGAAGACCCAGCAACAAGAGGAGTAGGTTGTTGAAGGTCTTTAATCAAAGCTTGCACTGAGTCGATTATTCTTTTGCCAGACTCAGTGGAATTTAAGTAACTTTGAGAGCCTTCAGTGACATCAGTATGACTGGTGGGAAGAGGAGTCAAGGAAATGATGTGGTCAGTGACTGGTGGTGTGGTTCCAATCTGCACTTGAGGTTCTGGTAGAACTGATTGATCGGCAAATATGTTGATTGGAGAAGTAGAAATTCGAATACTGTCAGTGCTGACGGGGGCAGATATGTTTGGAGTCAGCACCATGCTTGGAGTAACAGCATTTACAGTAATCAGCTCAACTTGACTTGTTGAGTTGGCGGAAGCATTTAAGTCGGCATGTTCCTTTTGGGAAGAAACAGAGGCTTGCTTTTCAGTAGATGCCGATGTAGTAAAAGGTGGTTGTCTTTTGAAGAATTTCAGCTTAACTGCAGAAGGGTCCTGGGTTGGCTTCTGAATAACGAAGTCAGGAAGAGTTGGTGGTTGTACAGGAGGCTCGCTGACTGTCTTTTCACTTGCCTTAACCAATCTTCTTCTGCGAGGAGGAATGTCAGCTTGAATAGACTCTCCTGAGTGAGATGGAGAAGATTCTTCTTGCTCAGTATTTAGCTGGTCAGCTTGCTCTTGGACTTGATCAACATTGTGTTGGTCAAGTTCTTGTTCTTCTCCAGCAGCCAACACAGTATTGGCTTGCTCAGCTTCAACCTCACTGGTTGTCTCCTCATTATCCTCAGCGTCATCCTGACCGCTGGCCTCTTCTTCTTCGTCATCTTCTGAACTATCACCATCTAGTTCTTCCTCAACTTGTTCAATAAACTGGTCGTCCAGATGCACCTCTTCTTCTTGTTCCTCAGCTACAGTTCCTAGACACTGTGTGTAGTGGGAGTCACCAGGCACAACAATGTCAGTAGGAATAGCATCAATGGGAGTCAGTGTGGAAGACTTCTGCTTCTTTTGAGGCTGTACGTCAGCATCAGTTCTGTCCTCAATTTCAGGCTCATCTTGCCTGCTTCTTTTATCAGCTGACTTAGGTCTCTCCTGACCTGGTTCAACAACTGACTTAGGCTTCTTTGCCTTAGGCTCAGCCTTCTTTGAAGTGGTCTCAACAGCTTTCCTCTTGCGGACAGCTGGAGCCTTAGTTCTTCTCCCTTTCTTCGGGACAGCTGTTTCCTCAGCTTGTTGTTCATCAGCAGCAGCAGTTTTTGTTGGGGTTTAGTGTCCTATAGACAATTGTTGCAGGATACAAACTTAATGTAAATGAATTGTTCTTTATATCATTTGTTTTAATGAGATATATGTTTTATAACTATATAAAGGCAATCCCTTTTAAGCACTAAATAAAGTCTAATAAAAGGAAATCCGTAAGTTTGTTTAAAGTGATTATAAAGTGTTCATACAAGCATGAAGTGAGACAAAACTTTATAATAAACTAATAAACTTAAAACCACCCCAAGTCAAGTGATATGTTTAGGATTGATATATCACTGTTGAGACTTGTATGTAGCAATGTCTTCTGTCCGACAGAAAGCTGATCTCACAAGCTTCATATATATAGATATCTGGACAGTTACATAGATCCGATGAAACGTCGTTCATTAGGATTGGGGATCCGATTTGAGATAACAGGATGGGTAGATTCATCCTTGTCACCTGTTCATCTCATTGGTATTAATACGTATAACTAATCCTCAGACTTAAAGGAATGTTAATTGGTCATCCTGAATTACTGAATGTGAGACTTTGATCCTACGGTCCCACGATCCTTAACAGAGATGACTCTGGGGTGTGAACTGCAAAGGTTGGGTGTCACAGGAGGTAATGTCAGGGTAGTTATACATTGGATTGAGCATTTATCACTCCCGATTAATGGGAGATACATCCAAGGATCGCTTGTGGAAGACTCGACTCTAAATCCTTGCAAGGTGATAACTTAAGAGTAAGAAATACAGATTTCACTTAACCTATCTATTTGAGTTGACTCGGCCTATACAAGTAAAACGAACGTCTCGCTATATGTGACTTGACATCACCCATAGTCATAAGATTCAGTTCAAGGATGTAGTTGATAAAGGATCAAATTATACCGTAACTAATACGGAAGGGTTAACGACAGAATCAACCTGTCTTCTTAACAGACTCTGGGGGAATGATTACAGACTTGCCAATAACATACTCAGTACATCATTCCGTTATGCAAGGATTAAATATAATTCTTGAAGAAATTAATTTAATAGTTGCATACGACCAGAAGTAGTAAAAACCTAATGGATCACACATAAGACTTGGAACCAAAAGAGAGATGGATGTCATGAATAGATGGAAGCCCAAATGAGCCCAGTAAGGCCCATTTAATTAGGGGAGGCCGAAATTTATATATAATAAATTAGGGAATTATTTTAATTCCATTAATCCTAATTTGATTAGGTTTGTGAATTAAATTAATTAAGAGATAATTAAGTTAGGAGTTTTAATTAGATTAATATACTCCTATTATTATCCAATTATGTTATTTATTATTATCCTAGATATATTAGATATATTATAAGATAATAATTGGGAATCCTATTCCGAATTGAATTCCTACTAAGTAACCTATTCCTATCTAACTAGGGTTTAGATACAAGTTATTATATATACCCCCTAATAAGTGAATTTCGACTAAGCTAAGCCCCTCCCCTTATTGTGATTTTCGAAACATACAATTAGAGAGAGAAAGTGAATTTGCATCCCCTAGTTCATGGACAAGAATTCATACGGCTTCCATCGATCGATTAATTTCATCTATCTTTCTTTCTCTTTGATCTTGTGTTGGTTAATTAGAGGCAATCTATTTTGGTTGCATCTCATAAGGGTTGATTCTAACTTAATCTCACTGTGTTATACTTCGTGCTTGGGAACTCGGAGAAGAATTGTGGGCGCTTCTTTAACAACGGTAGATTGTTCTTCAAAAGGTATTCCTTCTTATCCCTCTTTATATGAAATAACGATTAACGGATCCTATGGTTAAAAGGAAGTAGGCTAAAATTTTTATATTTCCGCTGCTATACCTTAGCCTTAATTTCCTTCAGTTTTTCCTTTCTTCAGAGGTTGATTGAACTTTAAAGCCCTCAGCGAAGCTGCTGTGATTTCAGATCCTCTAGCTTTAACTTCATCAGTTAGGTCTATCTGATGATCAATGAGGATCCTGGTGATGAGCGATCCCAGCCTTAGAGTTCCGGTACTCCTTAGGAAGCCAGCAATGAGGAATACTGGCATGTTGATCGGCTTATATGTCAGCATATGCCATATGAAGCATTGCTCGAAGTTCGTTGCTGAGGTTGTGCAGTTGATCTTCAGATAAATGAAGTAGGACATCAGATAGTGAGCCATCTTTTGATGCTGACCCATAGAGGAACTGGAGACTTCTCCTGAGTGACCTTCAGGTTTACAGAAGGTGACTACGTACCCTGTATTATCCTGATCTCCAGATCTTCTTAGCTTTGCTCCTTCATTTTTTAACTTCAGCAAGTTTGCCAGATAGGTGGGATTGATGAAAATCGTTTTCCCCTTCACTACTGTTGTCAGACAGTCCTGGTTATCATCAGCGACTTAGAGGTTCTTGTAGAATTCCCTTACTAGGTCAGGATAGGTGTGGTCTCTAATGGAGAACAGCTCGGTCCATCCATTTTGCGATATCCATTCGCAGAAGGGTTGCTCAGAAGTCACGAAGTTCTTCGAGACCCATCGTGAGAAGTCTACCTTCCACTCGGTAATATTATCAAAAACCTTGGTATAGGTTCTGACTTTGGTAGGTTTTTCTTTGGAGGAGGTAGCTTGCCCAGTTTTTCCTTTACTCGGCGTAGTGACCTTGGTAGTTTTAGGGTGACCGGCACCGGAGATGTTGACGGAAACTTGAGTCATAGTTTCAGAAAGGGTTTGGGAAGCTTTGAGAGTTTTTAGAGAGAAAGCTCTTTGCCTTAGAATTCGGTAGATGTAAAGAAAATAAAGAATGGGGATTTGCCCATTATTTATAGCGGTGAAGTGTGGATCTTATCGAATCCATGTGTCAGTTTTGCTTTGGGATTGTCAACCGACAAAAATCCTGGCTTTTATGACACATTCGGTGCATACGTCATCCTAGGTGGCTATACGCGTGCTTAAGCATTAAGTGCAACGGATCTAACACTCAGCGTTTAGAATACTAAGCGTTTTGGATTCTGAGTGGTCAGTAGTATATGAAAGGATGATTTCTCAGTTTAAGATTTACTACTCGGTGTGTATATTGACTCAGTATTGATGTGTATTTTGGGTTAAGTACTCAGCATAACAATCACTCAGCATGCATTTGTGTAAATAATTCAGCATAGTAATTCACTCAGCATAAATTTACAATTTAGAACAGGAATTTACTGAAGAGGATAAACATACCAATGGCTTCTCTCAGTATGCTGAACTGTTCACGAGCCAGTGGCTTTGTGAAGATATCCGCAAGCTGCTCATCCGTTGGGACGTAGGTCAGCTTTATCTCACCTTTGAGTACATGGTCTCTAATGAAGTGATGCCTTATGCTGACATGCTTCATTCTGCTGTGTTGAATTGGGTTCTTTGATAGATCAATTGCACTTTTGTTGTTGCATTTGACCTCAATTGTCTTTGTTTGAACACCATAGTCTTCAAGCTGTTGCTTAATCCATAGGACTTGAGCAACACAGTGACCAGTAGCAATGTACTCAGCTTCAGTGGTAGACAAGGCTACTGACGCCTGCTTCTTGCTGAACCAAGATACAAGACAGCTTCCTAAGAAATGACATCCTCCAGAGGTGCTTTTTCTTTCTAGCTTGTCTCGACCATAGTCAACGTCAGTGTATCCAACGAGTGTAAAGCCATGTGTGTTGGGATACCATAAACCTGCGTTCACTGAGCTTTGCAAGTATCTAAGGATTCTTTTTACAGCTATGTAATGAGATTCCTTAGGGTTAGATTGATATCTAGCACAGTAGCATACTGAGAACTGAATGTCCGGTCTACTGGCTGTTAAGTAAAGTAGAGAGCCTATCATACCTCGATACAATTTGCTGTCTACTGACTTACCATTCTCGTCAGCGCAGAGGACAGTGTCAGTGCCCATAGGAGTGGATATTGGCTTGCAATTTTCCAAGTCATATTTCTTTAATATCTCCTTGGCATATTTAGCTTGACTGATGAAGATGCCATTCTTTCCTTCTTTTATTTGAAGTCCAAGGAAGAAGTTGAGTTCTCCCATCATCGACATTTCAAACTTAGTCTGCATTTGTTTGCTAAATTCCTTGCACATTGATTCGTTAGTTGCACCAAATATTATATCATCAACATAAATTTGAGCCAACAGGGTATCTTTACCCTTTCTCTTAATGAATAAGGTTGTATCAGCTTTGCCCCTGACATAATTTCTAGTCAGCAAGAAACTAGTCAGCCTCTCACACCAAGCACGTGGTGCTTGCTTGAGGCCGTACAGAGCCTTTTTGAGTTTATAAACGTGGTTTGGGAATTTGGGATCCTCAAACCCTGGAGGTTGATTAACATAAACTTCCTCGTTTATAACTCCATTAAGAAATGCACTCTTAACATCCATTTGGAATAATTTGATGTTCATGTAAGATGCATATGCACATAAGATCCAAATAGATTCTAGCCTTGCCACTGGGGCAAAGGTCTCACCGTAGTCAATACCTTCTTACTGACTGTAGCCCTGAGCTACAAGCCTTGCTTTGTTCCTGACTACATTTCCTTGCTCATCCATTTTGTTGCGGAAGACCCATCTTGTTCCAATGGTCTTCTGACTCCTTGGATGTGGCACTAGCTCCCATACATCGTTTCTTCTGAATTGGTCGAGTTCCTCTTGCATTGTGCTCATCTAGAATTCATCTTCCTCAGCATCAGCGAAGTTCTTAGGTTCCTGTACTGAGACGAAGGCTACATTGCTGAGGTACTTCTTGAGTTGATTCCTCATCATCAGGGTATTCCCAGCAGAATCAAGGATTGCACTCTCTGAGTGCCCTCTTGGAATCCTTATCTCTTTAGGTAGATTTATGTCTTGTGCTGTCTGTGTTTCAACAATCTCTGCAGAAGTAGATTGGTCAGTGAAAGTAATCTTAGGTTCACTCTTACTCTTGGTCAGCCTTTTAGTAAATGACTCAGTAGCTGGTTCTTGGTCAGCGGTTACTGAGTGTGGATCATCCTCGGTCAGTGGCTGGTATCTACCTGCAGGGTTAGTCTCGTTGAACTCAATATGTACTGACTCTTCTAAAGTTTGAGTTCGTTTATTGAAAACTCTGTATGCTTTGCTGTTTGTTGAGTAGCCTAGAAAGATAGCCTCATCAGCTTTTGAATCAAACTTTGCTAAGCTATCTTTGGTATTTAAAATAAAACATTTACAGCCAAAGGCACGAAAGTATCCAATATTGGGCTTTCGTCCTTTCCAAAGTTCATAGGGGGTTTTCTTGAGTATAGGTCTAACTAGAGCCCTATTAAGAATATAGCACGTTGTGTTAACAGCCTCTCCCCAAAAATACTTTGGAAGCCTATGCACATCCAGCATTGTCCTGGCTATTTCAACTAGAGTTCTGTTCTTCCTTTCAACAACCCCATTTTGTTGAGGTGTTCTAGAAGCAGAGAAATTGTGGTCAATGCCGCTGGCTTCACAGAATTCAACAAACTTTTGGTTTTTAAATTCTCCACCATTATCACTTCGGATGTGAGCTAATTTTAGGTCTTTATCATTTTCAATTTTTCTAACCAAATTTGAAAATGTCTCAAAGGTCTCATCCTTGCTACTCAGCAAGATGACCCAAGTGTACCGAGAGAAGTCATCTACAATGACCAAGGAAAATCTTCTTCCACCCAGACTCAGCGGCTAGACTGGACCGAAGAGATCCAAGTGTAGTAACTCTAACAGACGCTTAGTTGAGACAATGTTTTTGCTGTGAAAAGATTGTTTGGTTTGTTTTCCAGCTTGGCAAGCGTGGCATAATTGATCTTTTTCAAATTTAAAGGCAGTCCCTCAACCAATTGCTTTCTTGCTAATTTGGCCAGGAGGTCCATGCTTACATGACCAAGTCTCCTGTGCCATAGCCAGGAATTTTCTTCCTTTGATACTAAGCATACAGTTTTTTAAAACTTTTTCTCTAAGTCTAGCATAAAGACATTATCTATGCGAGGGGAAGTTAAAATTAACTCATTTGATTCACCCTCGTATATTTTACATCCAGTAGCATCAAATATAACTTTTCTCCCATTGTCACATAGCTGAGCTACGCTGAGTAAGTTATATTTGAGTCCGCTGACTAGGGAGACAGATTCAATAGTAGGATTACCTCCAATGGTTCCTGACCCTACTATCTTACCCTTCTTGTTGTCTCCAAAACTTACGCTTTCTCCTCGTTTACGCTCAAACGTGATGAACTGAGTTTCATCACCAATCATATGCCTCGAGCATGCGCTGTCAATATACCACATCTTTGACTTCTCAGCACATCTCAGGCTTACCTGCATTGTAACTAGTTACTTTTAGGTACCCAATTCTTTTTGGGTCCTTGCTTGTTAGGTGCAACAGGTAAAGCATCATATTCTATTTTATGGCGACATACTTGGACAGTATGGCCATTCTTTCCATAGAAGTCACAGCTGACTCTATTTAGGTTGTCTCACTAACTGGTCAGCTCCCCAGTGCTGAGCATGCCAGCACACCTTTGTGGTGTGACCTTTCTTCCCACAGAAGTCACACTGGACGTTCCGCTGGGGATTCCATCTCTGCTGAGTACCTTGGTACTGAGTTCTCAGAGGAATGTTTCTTTTATTTGGAAACTTTAATTGGTTCTGGATAGTTGTGACGTCCTTTCTCAGTTTCTTTGAAACTGATTGGACTTCAGAGACAGACTCATGTATGATCTTCATGTTATCATGCAAAGTTGAGTTGTCCTGAAGAAGGTATCTGAGGTCACTCAGCTTGACCTCTTCAACCTCATCACAGCGCCTGCTGAGTGCTCTAATTTTCTTATTACACTTTTTGACAAGTGTATAGAGATCACTCAGGGCATTACCCATTTTGTTTCTGAGCAGAGAAAGTGATATTACCTCATTTGATTGCTCCTCATCGTCAGATTCAACGGAGGGGTCAGCATGCTCAGAGACGCATGGCTCAGCAAGTTCGTCAGCCATGAAGCATATCTTCGCTGACTCGGTGGCCTCAGCTTCTGTTGATGAAGACTCATCACTATCGCTCCATGTAGCCACCATTGCCTTTTTGCCGTTCTTCTTATCTTTGCTCAGCGTGGGGCAGCTTGACTTTATATGGCCAGTTTGATGACATTCAAAGCATGTAATGGGCTTTGAGTTGTCTTTCTTGTATTTGCTGTCGCTGGAGTCAGCTTTATACTTATCAAACTTTCTGTAAGGCTTCTTAGAATATTTGTCATTCTTCCTGAAGAGCCTTTTCATCTTCCTTGTGAACATAGCCATCTCCTCATCATCTGTTGAGCTCCCGTCAGTGGAGTCAGCTTTCATGACAAGAGACTTCTGCTTCTTGTCTTCAGATTTTTCCTTCACCTCAAAGTTTTTCATAGATATCTCATGGGTCAGCAACGAGCCGATGAGTTCGTCATATTTGTAGGTGGTTAAATCTTGAGCTTCCTCAACAGCGGTCTTCTTTGCTTGCCAGTCTTTAGGAAGACTCCTGAGTATCTTTTTGAATTGTTCTTCCTCAGTGAAGATTTTCCCAAGTCTCTTGAGCTCATTAATGATGTTGGTAAACCTTGCATTCATGTCAGATATGCCCTCATCATTGTTCATCTCGAACAGCTCGTACAGTCTCATCTGCTGGTTCACCTTGGACTCCTTTACTTTATTGGTTCCTTCGTAGGTGACCTCCAGCTTCTTCCAGATCTCTTGCGCCGACTCACAACCTGAGATTTTATTATATTCTGAAGCATCGAGCGCACAGTGAAGCATATTAATAGCCGAAGCGTGATTTTGAAGCTTCTTGAGATCATCCTCTGTCCATTTGGCCTCAGCTTTTACAACTGCTAGGCCAGCCACAACTTCGACAGGTACAAATGGGCCTTGCACTATAGATAGCCAGACACTCATATTTGTAGCTTGAATGAAATTTTTCATCCTATTCTTCTAGAAGGTATAGTTAGACCTGAAGAATAGGGGAGGCTGAGTGATGGACAGCCCCTCAGGCAATATCTGAGTTGTTTGGTTTCCTGGGAGAAATCGAGTACTGTTTTCGCCCATAGTGGGGATCAGCTTAAGGTTGTTAGACCTTTTACAGTAAGCTTTTAAGCTCTGATACCACTTGTTGGTCCCTTATAACGTTACAAGTATAGTTCCAAGGGGGGTTAGGAACTATTTAAACTTTTTAATTCTTAGGGCAGACTTCTTTTCTTAAGAGAAAAGGTTTTAACAGCGGCGCTGAGTAATCAGTAAGGTACTGGCATAGTCAATTGGTGACTAGGTCAGTTTCTTGACTTGAGTCAGGAGATAGCACTTAAAGTCTATTCCTGAGCTCAGATGTTCGATGCGCACAACTCAGCTTGACCTCTTTACTTGGTCAGTTTTTGGTTATTTAAGCAAGCAATATATATAAGGAGTTTAAGGTAAGAAATACATTACTCAGCAGATTTATCCAAGTTCGGCTTCTTCTAAGCCTACGTCCTGTCCCCGGAACACGTTCCGAGATTTCGAATCCTCTACTGAGCTCTTTAAAGGTAGAGCCTCAAACCTTTTACAATCTTAGCAACTGAGTATAACAAGAGTACCTTCCTCTATACCTCTACTCAATCCTAATCTCTCGCTGAGTACTATAACCGAGTACTCAGCCTCTCCTTTCTAATCTCTAGAAATGATAAGTGTTTGTCCTAAACAATGATTGCTAAGACACCTTAGATGATTGAATAATCACTCTAGACTTTTACACAAAGATATGAAATGTAGTGTAAGATTTGCTTTGCTTTTTGCTTGCAGAACTTGTGTAGAAATTTGGTCAGCGTAATGGCTTGATCAAGTTCTGTGTTGAATGAAGCTTCTGATGGCACTATTTATAGAGACGTCTTAAGGCATCGGTCATTTCGAATTTTGAAATAACCGTTGGAGGGAAACGGCTTCCTGTCGTTGTCATACTGACTTGCTCAGAGCTCTCGGCCAATCAGATTTGAGTATCTTCTGTCCTCGGTCAGCTTTTGGTCAGCTCAGCAAAATGTCTCTCCTTTTATGGTAAAGTCAACTGGACAGCATACTGTGTCGTCTGAACTTTACCCAAAGTGGAAACACTTTGTCTGGAAGTTTTTCTTAGCCAGCTGCTGTTTTGTACGCTTTGTCGAATCAACTCAGCAGCTTCGTTCCGAAGTTGTTCCTTGAAGGTCTTCTAGATCCTTCTTTCGTTGAGTTGCGTTTTGTCCATAACGACAGCGTTTTGACAAACGCGGGCCGAGTTGTATTGAACTGTTTGACTTGGGCTTTGACTGTTGTATTAGGCTTGGGCCTTTTAATCCTTATGTCTTATAAACAATTTAACTCAACATTGAACAAACACATTAGTAGAATAAATCAAAGCATTTAAACTTAGTGTGTTTAGAATATGTTTTTAATTATACTTAAACAATTTTGTCAAATCAAAATTATGTGGAAAGATGTTTCAACATTAACAATCTTGAGCTAATCCCGATAAATGGCTAAAAACAGCACTCGTTTCCTTCCCGGGAATCAAACAACACAGATACTCCCTGAGGGATTATCAATTACTAGGCCTCCCCTATTCTTTGGATCTAATTATACATTCTGGAAGAATAGGATGAAAAACTTTATTCAAGCCACAAACATGAGTGCATGGCTTGCAATTGTCCAAGGCCCACATGTGCCTTATAAAACTGTTGACAAAGAGAAAGTTGTCAAGAGTGAAGCTGAGTGGACAGAAGATGACCTTAAAAAATTACAAAACAATGCTTCGGCTATCAATATGCTTCACTGTGCTTTAGATGCTGCAGAGTACAATAAGATTTCAGGTTGTGAGTCAGCACATGAGATTTGGAAGAAGCTTGAGGTGACTTATGAAGGCACCAACAAAGTAAATTTGGAAGAAGCTTTAACATATTAATTAGCGTAAAGTAAATTTGGTCCTTATTTGTTAATGGGTAAAAACAGGCCCTCCTCGTATGTGTCGTTTTAAAACACATATCCTTATTTTGCAAATGGTGAAAACTATAGGGATTTTTTTTTACCTTTACCATATTAATTATATCTTCAAATTTAAATATCATATACAAATCCAAGCTATAAACTTTGAATAAAAATAATAAAAACAAAAAAAGTAACTTTAAATATACGTAATTTCCTCTTCTACATGTATATGAAATGATAGAAAAAGTTTGAATATTTGTAAAAAATATATGTATATCATTTTTATTGTGAGTTTCTATTATAATTGTTGTTTAATTTTTGTAATTAGCAAATTGAATATATTAATTACTAATTTAGAAAAATAATAAAATGGGTCGGTATCACCATAGGATATCCACTACCAATTAAGACATGAATGAATAAAAACGTATCCTCGTTTATGTTAATGGGGCGGGGATGGGAATCCCAATACAAATGGGGATGAGGATAGAATAGCTCGCCTCTAGGGATGTGCATTATGCGGTTTGAAACTGCAAACCCGAACCAAACCGACACTGTTCGGTTTTATTATTACACGGTTCGAATTCGGTGTGTTATTTTAGTGAATATCGGTTTTCGGTTCGGTTCGGTTTCTAATAAAAAAACCGAAATAACCGAACCGCACTGATTAGTTGCTACTATGTCGTTTTATACATGTATGGTTGGAAAAAAATTCTAATCCTTCCTAAATTTATACACACCACCTATCTAATGATAACACAACCTGCTAATTTTTGAATTTATGATTCTACAAAAAAAAAAACATTTAATATAACCATTAAATTCTAATCTAACATCTATTTACCTTAACTTTGAATTTAATATAACCATTAAATTCTAATCTAACACCTATTTATATTAAAAAAACATTTAATATAACCATTAATTTATGCTCTTACTTAGTAATTAGGGAATGTGGAACAGTGATCTGAGCCCTTGTCGAGGAGGTCCGGCGTCCTGGATGTTCGTCTCTGCACCGGGAATGGTCCATGTGGGCACTCCGACGATCAAGACAGTTAGTGATTCAAGAGTCTATTCTAATCAAATGAGAGTAAGGTAGAGAGTTTGTTACCCGATCCTATTTCCTTCTTTAAGCGGTATATTTATAGAGAGATGTCTTTGGGCCTGTGGGCTCTCTGTTACAGCGGGCCTTCCCGATGGGTGCTAATGGGCCTTTTGGGCCCTATCTTGACATCCCGAATCATGTAGTCCCCCCCCCCCCCCCGAGTAGGTAAACCGAGTATTTTATGCGAGGTGGAAGGAATGTCAGCAGTTTCTTGCTATTCCTAGCGAGTGGTAGACAGCTGTATGAAAAGGTCCCCGCTTTACTCAGAAAGACCCTTCGGATCGCTGCATGCGCTTATGGGTTTTACCGCAGAATTGATTGCATCTCTAATTAATGCTCCTGCATGCGCCGTAAAGAGACCTTGAACATCGTGCGGTGACGGCGCCTCCGTTTCCTCTTGATATAAAACGTAGTGGAGGGACTTCAATATCGCCTTATTTCATCCTAAATTCCTCCTTTGGTGAGTTCTGGCCACTTTCTTCCCTTTGTGGAGCTTATATTTCCTTCCTACAATTTTGTCGGTCTGCTGTCGTTTGCTCGTGCCAGCTGAGTACCGGTCATAGTTGGTTGTCAGTGTGCTTTCGAGGATTTTCTACGATCGTTTGTCGTAACCCTTTTTAAGGTTAGTTGTACCTCTTTTTTCTAGCTTTTGTATTGCATTTTTATTTAGTCTTTTTCTGGGGAGGGGGAGTATGTCAGAGGGTTCTTCACGTGGAGCCCTAAGAAGACTGCCGCCAGTTACTCTAGGTGATTTTACGCTTCGCGAACGCGGATCGTAAAATGCAAAAGGCGAGCGGAGACGGAAGGGGAGAGTAGCGCTGCTATCGGGGAAGCGATAAAGAGAAAGAAAACTGTAGTTCGTCCGCCGCCGACCGTGGAGCGGCCTGTCGGAGGAGTTGTTGCCGGCGTTCTTGAGGTGGCAGTGGTTGTGCCGGAGGGTTTGATTACCGAGCAGCGTCCCCTGGCCTCAACATCGACGGTAGGCGTTTCGAGAGAGCAAAACGGCCTAAGAGACCGGAATCTTTTTCGGTGGATGATGAGCACAACATTATCGTTTCGGAGGATTTGCCGGCAATCTCTGCAGTGTATCGACTTGGGAAACCTTATGAATAAGTTGCGCTGGGAGAAGGGGATCGGGCTCATTCTGCGGGAGGTGCGAATGAGCTCATCGTGTATGAGGAGCAGCTGGAATCGGAGATCCGTTGACAAAGCCTTTAACCCAGAGAATACATGATCGTCATTTAACTTCTACTGGGATAAGTTTTAGAAACAATTGGCTTTAGTCCAAGTGGGAGTATATTGGGGTTTAGTGTCCTATAGACAATTGTTCTAGGATACAAACTTAATGTAAATGAATTGTTCTTTATATCATTTGTTTAATGAGATATATGTTTTATAACTATATAAAGGCAATTCCTTTCAAGCACTAAATAAAGTCTAATAAAAGGAAATCCGTAAGTTTATTTAAAGTGATTATAAAGTGTTCATACAAGCATGAAGTGAGACAAAACTTTATAGTAAACTGATAAACTTAAAACCACCCCAAGTCAAGTGATATGTTTGGGATTGACATATCACTGTTGAGACTTGTATGTAACAATGTCTTCTGTCCGACAGAAAGCTGATCTCACAAGCTTCATATATATAGATATCTGGACAGTTACATAGATCCGATGAAACGTCGTTCATTAGGATTGGGGATCCGATTTGAGATAACAGGATGGGTAGATTCATCCTTGTCACCTGTTCATCTTATTGGTATTAATAGGTATAACTAATCCTCAGACTCAAAGGAATATTAATTGATATTCTGGATTACGGAATATGATGCTTTGACTCTGGTGTAACACGATCCTTAACAGAGATGACTCTGGGGTGTGAACAGTAGACGTTGGGTATCACAGGAAGTAATTACGGAGTCGTTATATATTGGATTGAGCATTTATCACTCCCGATAAATGGGAGATACATCCATGGATCGCTTGTGGAAGACTCGACTCTAAATCCTTGCAAGGTGATAGCTTAAGAGTAATAAATACAGATTTCACTTAACCTATCTTTTTGAGTTGACTCGGCCTGTACAAGTAAAACGAACGTCTCGCTATATGTGGCTTGACATCACCCATAGTCATAAGATTCAGTTCAAGGATGTAATTGATAAAGGATCGAATTATACTGTAACTAATACGGAAAGGTTAACGATAGAATCAACATGTCTTCTTATAGCTCTAGGGGAATGATTACGGACTTGCTAATCACATACTCTGTACATCATTCCGTTATGCAAAGATTAAATATAATTCTTTGAAAATTAATTTAATAACGTTGCATACAGCTAGAAGCAATAAGAACCTAATGGATCACACATAAGACTTGGAACCTAAAAGAGAGATAGATGTTAATTAATTGATAGAAGACCAATTGAGCCCAATAAGGCCCATGGATATAAGGGGGTCGAAATTCATGTAGTAATATACATGAATAATTAATTTGATTTTGTTAATCCTAATTAGATTAGGAATATGAATTAAATTAATTAAGAGATAATTAAGTTAGAAGTTTTAATTAGATTAATATACTCCTATTATTATCCAATAAGGTTATTATTATTATCCTTAATATATTAGATATATAGTGAGATAATAATTAGGAATTCTATTCCGAATGGAATTCCTATTCAGTAACCTAATTCTATCTAACTAGGGATTAGATACAAGAGATTATAAATACCCCTTCCCTTGAGATTTTCGAAATCTAAGAAAGCCATACCCTACTGTGATTTTCGAAAATCACCTAGTCCAAGAGAGAGAAAATTCGACACCCCTAGTTCGAGGACGAGATTTCTCTACGGCTTCGTTTGATCAATTGATTTTCATCTATTTCTTTTATCCTTGATCTTGTGTTGATTAATTAGAGGCAATCTACTTTGGTTGCTATTCAACGATTGATTCCAAATTAATCTTCCCGTATTTTATTTCGTGTTTGGGAACTCGAAGAAGAAAAACAAACAAAAGGGAGAAATTCGTTTTACTACTCCTATATCAGGTCAGTTAACGATTTCACGGATTCCCGGAGATTGAACCGTCGGATCGTCGCGATTTTTAGACAGGAGCTTCTAGACATATTCTTCCATGTTTTCACCGAAGGGATTGTCGTTCGGAGGTCTGGAAGGTCTGTTTCGGATAGAGGCAGATTGGTAGACAGTTTCTATCTCTTTTGAAGTTGTGGGCACTTCGTTTGCAACGGTAGATAGAACTTCTAAAAGGTATTTCTTCTTATCCTTCTTTATATGAAATAACGGTAACGGATCTTGCGGTTAAATAGAAATAGGTTAAAATTTTATATTTCCGCTGCTATACCTTAGCCTAATTTCCAACAGTGGTATCAGAGCCATCGTTAAATCCGTTATTTCATATATGAAAATTTAGAAGTTTTCAATAGGATTGAATAAATATTTATAGTTAGGATTAATTAACAAATTGTTTTGATTAATTAATTCTAAAGATAAATAAGTTTTAATTAATTGTTAATTAAAATAGATTGTGCGTATGTTCCTAATTATTTTGGTTGATAATCATCATAACAAAATCTATTAGTTTTATAGTTAGATTGATAAAATCAGTTTTATTAATTCTAAAGATAAAACGGAAATCTATAGTAGTTTTTCCTATTTTCTGAAAATCGTTTTAGAACTGATATATATATTTAAAATCGTTTTTATATATTTTAAATACATATGTTTCAGAAATTGACAGTTTTCTGTTTTGATTATCGAATGAAAAATTCGTTTAAAAGTTTGTTTTACCAATTTGTAAACCAAAATGTTAAATGAATTAAAATCAAAATAATTGGGACGTGCATAATTAAAGTTTTGTATAGTTATATTAATCTAAAGATTAATATAAAAGATACGAAACTATTAGAAGTAAAATTGGATGAAAGTTAATTTGATATGTTAATGTGATTAACATAAATATTACATAAGATAGTTATGTAATCAACCAATTAAATTTATTTAATTGAGTCTATGCATGTTTGGAGTTATGGACATATTTGGACCCTCTTTAGTCTTTTGGTATTTTTGAAATAGGGCATGCGAGTCCTGCCTTTCTACTATCTATTGTAATTTCTCCTCTCATCTGATTCCCTTCAATTCAATTGAAGTTTTCTTTAGTAGTATAGAAATTAATATGTAATTTCAAGGCGCCATGGAGAAGACGGATGACCTAAAGAGAAATATGTAATAGTTAGTATTTCCTTAGGTTTGCCCTTTTATTCCGTCTCTGGCTCGACGAAATAATTTAGATGATATGTCCATAACGCCAGTGTATATGAATGTATGTGTCTGATGTATGCTAAAGCAAATCAAGACTAAGTTAGATTATGAGGCCTAAAATAAAATCCCTCATTAAAAAGTTAAGTAAATAAACAAGTTATTAAAATCGGTTGCCCCTCCCTAATATTATAATTCAGCCGGCAGTGCTGAGGGCCTTTGGGTTGTTGAGTAAACTCAAGCTCGGGGTCCTTTCGGTAACACCTGAATTATCGAAAATCATTTTTCATGAATATGGGGTAATACTTAAATTAGATTATGATAATTGGATGAGTAAACTCATGTTGTCATAAACTAATGGGCAAGACGGTTGGGATTAATATGAATAGCATATTAGTTACTAATGTGGTTAGTAACCCAATAACCCAGGAATCACATTAAAGATGTGATTGATTACATGTATCTACCTAATGAATGAGACTAGCTTGTTGAGTAAACTCAAGGCGAAATCTTAGGAGTTAGGATCCTAGCTCACTAAAGGATTTGTGAAATTCTTCGAATTAATATGGAGGGCTATTAATTTGGCAAAATAGTGGGAGCAATCTAAAATAAACTAAAAGGCCTATAATTTTAGATTGATATACTTTAAGCAAATGAATGACATACGTTTACTCTTTCTCACTCTCAGGTTTAATTAAACCCACTCTTATAATCATGACTAAAACCAATCTGCAAAACATTCTTACCGATAACAAATTGAATGGTTCAAACTTCACCGACTGGTTTCGTAACCTCAAAATTGTTTTGAAGTTCAATAAAATAGGGTATGTACTTGATACATCGATACCCCCTCTCCCTGCTGATGATGCTCCCATTGAGGAAATTGATGCTTACCAGAAGCATAAGGCTGATGATGATCATGCCGGATGCATCATACTTGCATCGATGACACCGGAATTACAAAGGCAACATGAGGAAATGGATGCCTATTCCATCATCATGCACCTAAAGGAATTGTTTGGGAAACAAACCAGGTGCGAACGCTACAAGATATCCAAGTTGTTATATCGTAGTAGGATGCAAGAGGGCACATCTGTCATGACACATTGTGTCAAGATGATTGGCTACATTACCAAACTTTCTAGTATTGGATTTGCAATGGATAACGAATTAAGTATAGACTTAATTCTTCAATCCCTCCCAGAAAGTTATTCACAGTTCATTATGAACTATCAGATGAATGACTTGCAAACCTCTCTTGAAGAGCTTGCAAATATGCTCAAGTCAGTTGAGCCCAATATGAAGAAAGACAAAGCCATACCGGCTCTTGTCATTGAGGGATCAAAGAAAAGGAAAGGGAGCTATCCCAATCCTAATTATCCCAAGAAAGGTAAGGAAGTCGTGCCCTACAAAGCTAAGGGAAAGGAAGTAAAGAAGCCCAAAGGAGAGTGCCACTTCTGTGGTAAAGACGGGCATTGGAAGAGGAACTGCAAGGAGTACCTAGCCTCCCTCAAGAAGGGAAATGGCGGTGCTTCAACATCTGGTATGTTTTATATTGAAATAAATACAGTTTCACTGTCTGAATCTTGGGTATTAGATACCGGATGTGGATCTCATATTTGTACAAATATGCAGGAGCTAAATCAGACTAGGGAACTAAAGAAAGAAAGCATAAGCTTGCGAGTAGGAAATGGAGCAAGAGTTGCCGCCCTCGCAATTGGAGATTATGTTTTAAATTTGCCCTCTGGGCTTGTAATAGAATTAAGGAATTGTTTATACGTTCCTCAAATGTCTCGCAACATTATTTCTATTAGTTGTCTTGTTGACGACGGTTTTCATATTTCAATAAAAGACAAGAGTTGCAATTTTTATAAAGATTCGATCTTTTATTTTTCAGGAATTTCACAAAATGGGATTTATGTGTTAGATAACAAAATTCCTTCTTTTGCAATTGATACCAAAAGACATAAGCTAGATAATTCAACTTACTTGTGGCATTATCGTTTAGACCATATAAACAAGAGACGCATGCTAAAGCTACATTCAGATGGGCTTATAGATCCAATCGATCCCGAATCATTGGAAACATGTGAATCATGTTTAAAAAGTAAAATGACAAAGACACCCTTTACCAATAAAGGTGAGCGTGTATCAGACACTCTAGGACTCATTCATTCAGATGTATGTGGTCCTATGTCAGTCCAAGCAAGAGGAGGATTCAGATTCTTCATAAGCTTCATAGATGACCATAACCGATATGGTTACATCTACTTGATGAAGCACAAGTCAGAAGCTTTTGATAAATTCAAATGCTTCAAGAATGAAGTAGAAAATCAATTAGGAAAGAAAATAAAGACGCTTCGATCTGATCGAGGTGGCGAATATCTTTCAGATGATTTTCTGAATTATCTAACTGAATGTGGGATATGCTCACAATGGACACCTCCCTATACACCACAACACAATGGTTTGTCCGAGAGGAGAAATCGTACCCTATTAGATATGGTACGATCCATGATGAGCATGGCCTTGCTTCCAAAGACGTTCTGGGGCTATGCCTTAAAAACTGCCATCTTCACCCTAAATCGAGTACCAACTAAATCCGCTAGTTCCACACCATATGAATTGTTCGTTGGTAGGAAACCCGTGTTTTCATTTATGAGAGTATGAGGTTGTTTAGCCTTTGTCAAACGCATTGCGTCCGACAAACTAGTTTCGAAATCTGATAAATGTTTCTTCATTGGATACCCTAAGGAAACTATGGGATATTACTTCTATCATCCAGATGATAAGAAAGTAATCGTATCCAAGCACGCAACCTTCTTAGAGAAAGAGTTTCTCGAAGAAACACAAAAGGGAAGCATGATTGAACTTGACGAAGTTCAAGAAGAAGAAACACCGACTGAAACAACAGAGGCGGTTGAGGTACCCGAAGGAGTCCCATTAGATGAGACTCCAGTGCCACCTATTCGTAGATCACAAAGAGTTCGTGAACTCCCAGTTAGATATGGTTTTCTAGTGGGAGATGATAATGAGGTTCCCATGTTAGACGACGAACCCGAAAACTACGAAGAGGCTCTTACTAGTCCAGATTCTAAAGCATGGCCTGAGGCCATGGATTCTGAAATGGATTCCATGTATACTAACCAAGTGTGGACTTTGGTTGATCCACCCGAAGGGATAATACCCATTGGGTGCATGTGGATCTTCAAAAAAAAGACAGACATGGATGGAAAGGTTAGCACCTACAAAGCTAGGTTAGTAGCGAAAGGATATCGTTAGAAGCAAGGAATCAATTATGACGAAACTTTCTCTCCTATGGCTATGTCCAAATCAATCAGAATCATGCTTGCAATTGCCGCTCACTACGATTATGAGATTTGGCAAATGGATGTGAAAACAGCTTTCCTAAACGGAAACCTGCTTGAGGATGTATATATGATGCAGCCTGAAGGTTTCATATCGAAGGATGCAAATAAAGTTTGCAAACTTTAGAGATCCATTTATGGACTCAAGCAAGCATCTAGAAGCTGGAATAAGCGTTTTGACGAAACCATAAAACAATTTGGTTTTGAACAAAATTGCGAAGAAGCTTGCATTTACAAGAAAGCAAGTGGGAGCTCTATAGCATTTCTCATACTATATGTGGATGATATATTATTAATGGGAAATGACGTTGCTCTCTTACAGTCAGTGAAAGTATGGTTATCTGGTAACTTCTTAATGAAAGACCTTGGTGAAGCAGCTTATATACTTGGTATAAAGATCTATAGAGATAGATCGAGAAGACTGCTTGGTCTTTCACAGGCTACATACATTGAAAATGTGCTAAATCGGTTTAGCATGCTTGAATCGAAACGAGGTAACTTACCCATGTTACATGGAGTAAAGTTAAACAATCATCAATGTCCTAAAACCGATGATGATAAACGATGCATGATTGTAGTCCCGTACGCCAGCGCAATCGGTTCGATTATGTATGCTATGCTATGCACTAGACCTGACGTAGCGTTCGCGTTATCTGTAACGAGTCGTTACCAAGGGAATCCGAGAGACGAGCATTGGATTGCCGTCAAGAACATTCTTAAGTACTTGAGAAGAACTAAAGATATGTTCCTAGTGTACGTAGAAGGTGATATGAAAATAGAAGGATTTTCAGACGCAAGTCATCTCATAGATGAGAATGATTATAAATCCCAATCAGGATACTTGTTTATCTTGAATGGGGGCGCAGTTAGTTGGAAGAGTTCCAAGCAGGGAAGCATAGCTTTCTCTACGACCGAGTCAGAGTATATCGCAGCTGAGGAAGCAGCAAAGGAAGCAGTTTGGATTAGAAAGTTCATTACAGAACTAGGTGTGGTGCCTAACATTGTCAATCCCATTACACTGTACTGTGATAACAATGGAGTCATTGCGCAAGCAAAGGAACCACCGTCTCATAATGCATCCAAGCATTACCTTAAGCGATACCACATCATTAGAGAGATTGTGGCTAGAGGAGATGAGAGAATAGAAAGAGTACCTACAGAGTGTTGGAAATAGGGCTAAGGTATAGCAGTGGAAATATAAATTTTTTAGCCTACTTCCTTTTAACCATAGGATCCGTTAATCGTTATTTCATATAAAGAGGGATAAGAAGAAATACCTTTCGATGATCAATCTACCGTTGCAAACGAAGTGCCCACAACTTCAAAGGAGATGTAAACTGTTTACCAATCTGCCCCTATTCGAAACAGGCCTTCCAGACCTCCGAACGCCAATCCCTTCGGTGGAAACGTGGAAGAATGTGTCTAGAAGCTACTGTCCAAAAATCGCGACGATCCGACGGTTCAATCTCCGGAAATCCTCGAAATAGTGAACTGACCTGATGTAGGCGAAGAAAAACGAATTTCTCCCTTTTGATTGTTTTTCTTCTTTCGTGAACACGGTGAGATTTAAGTTAGAATCAACCCTTATGAGATGCAACCAAAATAGATTGCCTCTAATAAACCAACACAAGATCAAAGAGAAAGAGGGATGAATAAGATTAATCAATCGATGGAAAGCCGTATGAATTCTTGTCCACGAACTTGGGGATGGGAATTCACTTTCTCTCTCTAAATGCAATTTTCGAAAAACTCAAGTAGGGGAGGAAGAAGCATGTGTCGAAATTCCAAAGGGAAGGGGGTATATATATTAGCTTGTCTCTAAACCCTAGTTAGATAGGAATAGGTTACTTAATAGGAATCCAATTCGGAATATGATTTCTAATTATTATCTTACTGTATATCCAATATAATTAGGATAATAATAAATAACCTAGTTAGATAATAATAGGAGTATATTAATCTAATTAAAACTCCTAACTTGATTATCTCTTAATTAATTTAATTTCACAATCCTAATCAAATTAGGAAGAGTGGAATAAATTAATTCCTTCCCTAATATACATAAATTTCATCCCCCTCCTATATGTGGGCCTTATCGGGCTCAATTGGGCTTCCATCTATTAATCATATCCATCTCTCTTTTGTTTCCAAGTCTTATGTGTGATCCATTAGGTACTTACTACTTCTGTCCGTATGCAACTATTAAGTTAATTTCTTCAAGAATTATATTTAATCCTTGCATAACGGAATGATGAACAGAGCATGTTATCGGCATGTCCGTAATCATTCCCCCAGAGTCCGTTAAGAAGACAGGTTGATTCTGCCGTTAACCCTTCCGTATTAGTTACAGTATAATTCGATCCTTTATCAACTACATCCTTGAACTGAATCTTATGACTATGGATGATGTCAAGTCACATATAGCGAGACGTTCGTTTTACTTGTACAGGCCGAGTCAAATCAAATAGATAGGTTAAGTGAAATCTGTATTTCTACTCTTAAGCTATCACCTTGCAAGGATTTAGAGTCGAGTCTTCCACAAGCGATCCTTGGACGTATCTCCCATTCGTCGGGAGTGATAAATGCTCAATCCAATGTATAACTACCCTGACATTACCTCCTGTGACACCCAACCTTTGCAGTTCACACCCCAAAGTCATCTCTGTTAAGGATCGTGGGACCACGCGATCAAAGTCTCACATTCAGTAATTCAGGATGACCAATTAACATTCCTTTGAGTCTGAGGATTATTTATACCTATTAATACCAATGAGATGAACAGGTGACAAGTACGAATCTACCCATCATGTTATCTCAAATCGGATCCCCAATCCTAATGAACGACGTTTCATCGGATCTATGTAACTGTCCAGATATCTATATATATAAAGCTTGTGAGATCAGCTTTCTGTCGGACAGAAGACATTGTTACATACAAGTCTCAACAGTGATATATCAATCCTAAACATATCACTTGACTTGGGGTGGTTTTAAGTTTATTAGTTTATTATAAAGTTTTGTCTCACTTCATGCTTGTATGAACACTTTATAATCACTTTAAACAAACTTACGGATTTCCTTTTATTAGACTTTATTTAGTGCTTTAAAAGGGATTGCCTTTATATAGTTATAAAACATATATATCTTATTAAAACAAATGATATAAAGAACAATTCATTTACAACAAGTTTGTATCGTGCAACAATTGTCTATAGGACACTAAACCCCAACATACTCCCACTTGGACTAAAGCCAATTGTTTCTAAAACTTATCCCAGTAGAAGTTAAATGACGATCATGTACTTTCTGGGCTAATGGCTTTGTCAACGGATCTGCAACGTTGTCCTCGGTAGGTACTCTTTCTATTCTCACATCTCCTCTAGCCACAATCTCTCTAATGATGTGGTATCGCTTTAGGTAGTGCTTGGATGCATTATGAGACCGTGGTTCCTTTGCTTGCGCAATGGCTCCATTGTTATCACAGTACAGAGTAATGGGATTGACAATGTCAGGCACCATTCCTAGTTCTGTAATGAACTTTCTAATCCAAACTGCTTCATTTGCTGCTTCCGCAGCAGCGATGTACTCTGACTCGGTCGTAGAGAAAACTACGCTTCCCTGCTTGGAAATTTTCCAACTGACCGCGCCCCCATTCAAGATAAACAGGTATCCTGATTGGGATTTAAAATCATTCTCATCTGTGAGATGACTAGCGTCTGAAAATCCTTCAATTTTCAGATCTCCTTCTCTGTACACTAGGAACATATCTTTAGTCCTTCTCAAGTACTTAAGAATGTTCTTGACGGCAATCCAATGCTCGTCTCCCGGATTCCCTTGGTAGCGACTCGTTACAGATAACGCGAACGCTACGTCAGGTCTAGTGCATATCATAGCATACATAATCGAACCGATCGCGCTGACGTACGGGACAACAGCCATGCGTCATTTGTCATCATCAGTTTTAGGACATTGATGATGTTTAACTTTACTCCATTTACCATGGGTAAGTTACCTCGTTTCGATTCAAGCATGCTAAACCGATTTAGCACCTTTTCAATGTATGTAGCCTGTGAAAGACCAAGCAGTCTACGCGATCTATCTCTATAGATCTTTATACCAAGTATATAGGCTGCTTCACCAAGGTCTTTCATTGAGAAGTTACCGGATAACCATACTTTCACCGATTATAATAGAGCAATGTCATTTCCCATTAACAGTATATCGTCCACATATAGTATGAGAAATGCTATAGAGCTCCCACTTGCTTTCTTGTAAATGCAAGCTTCTTCGCAATTTTGTTCGAAACCAAATTGTTTTATGGTTTCGTCAAAACGCTTATTCCAGCTTCTAGATGCTTGCTTGAGTCCATAAATGGATCTCTGAAGTTTGCAAACTTTATTTGCATCCTTTGATACGAAACCTTCAGGTTGCATCATGTATACATCCTCAAGCAGGTTTCCGTTTAGGAAAGCTGTTTTCACATCCATTTGCCAAATCTCATAATCAAAATGAGCGGCAATTGCAAGCATGATTCTGATTGATTTGGACATAGCAACGGGAGAGAAGGTTTCGTCATAATCAACGCCTTGTTTTTGACGATATCCTTTCGCTACCAACCTAGCCTTGTAGGTGCTAACCTTTCCATCCATGTCAGTCTTCTTTTTGAAGATCCACCTGCACCCAATGGGTTTTATCCCCTCGGGTGGATCAACCAAAGTCCACACTTGGTTAGTATACATGGAATCCATTTCAGAATCTATGGCCCCAAGCCATGCTTTAGAATCTGGACTAGTAAGAGCCTCTTCGTAGTTTTCGGGTTCGTCGTCTAACACGGGAACCTCGTCATCATCTCCCACTAGAAAACCATATCTAACTAGGAGTTCACGAACTCTTCGTGATCTACGAATAGGTGCCACTGGAGTCTCATCTAATGGGACTTCTTCGGGTACCTCAACCGCTTCTGTTGTTTCATCCGGTGTCTCTTCCCCTTGAACTTCGTCGAGTTCAATCACGCTTCCCTTTTGCGTTTCTTCGAGAAACTCTTTCTCTAAGAAGGTTGCGTATCTGGATACTATTACTTTCTGATCATCTGGATGATAGAAGTAATACCCTATGGTCTTTTTGGGATATCCAATGAAGAAACATTTATCAGATTTAGAATCCAATTTGTCGGACGCAATGCGTTTGACATATGCTGAACAACCCCATACTCTCATAAATGAGAATACGGGTTTCCTACCAACGAACAATTCATATGGTGTGGAACTTGCGGATTTAGTTGGTACTCGATTCAGGGTGAAGAGGGCAGTTTCTAAGGCATAGCCCCAGAACGTCTTTGGAAGTAAGGCCATGCTCATCATGGACCGTACCATATCTAATAGGGTACGGTTTCTCCTCTCGGATACACCATTGTGTTGTGGTGTATAGGGAGGTGTCCGTTGCGAGCATATCCCACATTCAGTTAGATAATTCAGAAAATCATCTGAAAGATATTCGCCACCTCGATCAGATCGAAGCGTCTTTATTTTCTTTCCTAATTGATTTTCCACTTCATTCTTGAAGCATTTGAACTTGTCAAAAGCTTCTGATTTGTGCTTCATCAAGTAGATGTAACCATATCGAGTATGGTCATCTATGAAGCTAATGAAGTATCTGAATCCTCCTCTTGCTTGGACTGACATAGGACCGCATACATCTGAATGAATGAGTCCTAGAGTGTCTGATACACGCTCACCTTTATTGCTAAAGGGTGTCTTTGTCATTTTACCTTTTAAACATGATTCGCATGTTTCCAATGATTCCGAATCAATTGAATATATAAGCCCATCTGAATGAAGCTTTAGCATGCGTCTCTTGTTTATATGGCCTAAACGACAATGCCACAAGTAGGTTGAATTATCTAGTTTATGTCTTTTGGTATCAATTGCAAAAACATGAGTTTTATCATCTAACACATAAATCCCATTTTGTGATATTCCTGAAAAATAAAAGATCGAATCTTTATAAAAATTGCAACTATTGTTCTTTATCGAAATATAGAACATACCAGATGTTTGGAGTACCGACTTTTCCCTTCTGGAGGGTAGCTCGGTACAAAGAACAATTTCTCTTCCAATGCCCCATGTCACCATAATAGTGGCACTCTCATTTGGGCTTCTTAACTTCCTTTCCATTGGACACATCTTTCTTACCTTTCTTGGGATGTTTAGGATTGGGAAAATTCCCTTTCCTTTTCTATGATCCCTCTATGAAAATAGCCAGTATTGCCTTGTCTTTCTGAATATTGGGCTCAACTGACTTGAGCATATTTGCAAGCTCTTCAAGAGAGGTTTGCAAGTCATTCATCTGATAGTTCATGATGAACTATGAATAACTCTTTGGGAGGGATTTGAAGAATTAAGTCTACACTTAGTTCGTTATCCATCGCGAATCCAATACTAGAAAGTTTGGTAATATAGCCAATCATCTTGACACAATGTGTCATGACTGATGTGCCCTCTTGCATCCGGCAACGATATAGCAATTTGGATATCTCATAGCGTTCGCACCTGGTCTGTTTCCCAAACAGTTCCTTTAGGTGCATGATGACGGAATAGGCATCCATCTCCTCATGTTGCCTTTGTAATTCCGACGTCATCGATGCAAGTATGATGCAACCGGCATGATCATCATCAGCCTTGTGCTTCTGGTAAGCATCAATTTCCTCGATGGGAGCATCGTCTTTCGGGATAGGGGGTATCGGTGTATCAAGTACATACCCAATTTTCTCGAACTTCAAAACAATTTTGAGGTTACAAAACCAGTCGGTGAAGTTTGAACCATTCAACTTGTTATCGGTAAGAATGTTTTGCAGATTGGTTTTAGTCATGATTTTAAAGAGTGAGTGTTTAAACAAAACCTGAGAGTGAGAAAGAGTAAACGTATGTTATTCATTTGTTTTAAAGTATAACAATCTAAAATTATATGCCTTTTAATTTATTTCAGATTGCTCCCACTATTTTGCCAAATTAATAACCCTCCATATTAATTCGAAGAATTTCACAAATCCTTTAGTGAGCTAGGATCCTAACTCCTGAGATTTCGCCTTAACTTTAGCCAACAAACTAGTCTCATTCGTTAGGTAGATTCATTCAATCAATCACATCTCGAATGCGATTCCTAGGTTATTGGGTTACTAACCACATTAGTAACTAATATGTCATTCATATTAATCCCAACCATTTTGCCCATTAGTGTATGACAACATGAGTTTGCCCATCCAATTATCATACTCTAATTTAAGTATTACCCCATATTCATGAAAGAACGATTTTCGATAATCCAGGTGTTACCATAAGACCCCGAGCTTGACTTTGGCCAACAACCCAAAGGCCCCCAGTACTGCCGGCTGAATTATAATATTAGGGAGGGGCAACCGATTTTAATAACTTATTTATTTACTTAACTTTTTAATGAGGGATTTTTATTTAAGTCTCATAATCTAACTTAGTCTTGATTTGCTTTAGCATACATCAGACACACATTCACACATACAATGGCGTTATGGACATATCATCTAAATTATTCCGTCGAGCCGGAGACGGAATAAAAGGCAAACCTAAGGAAATACTAACTATTACATATTTCTCTTTAGGTCCTCCGTCTTCTTCATGGCGCCTTGAAAATTACATATTAATTTTCTATACTACTAAAAGAAAACTTCAATTGAATTGAAGGGAATCAGATGAGAAGAGAAATTACAATAGATAGTAGAAAGGCAGGACGCGCAGGCCCTATTTCAAAAATAACAAAAGAATAAAAGAGGGTCCAAATATGTCCATAACTCCAAACATGCAAAGACTCAATTAAATAAATTTAATTGGTTGATTACATAACTGATTTATGTAATATTTATGTTAATCACATTAACTTATCAAATTAATTTCATCCAATTTTACTTCTAATCGTTTTGTATCTTTATATTAATTCTTAGATTAATATAACCATATAAAACGTTGATTATGCATGTCCCAATTATTTTTGATTTCAATTCATTTAACGCTTTGATTTACAACTTGGTAAAACAAACTTTTAAACGAATTTTCATTCGATAATCAAAACAGAAAACTATTAATTTCCGAAACATGTATATATATATTTTATATTCAAAACTAATTTTAAAGTACATATATATATCAGATTTTCAAAACGGTTGAAAAGCGATTTTCAGAAATAGGAAAAACTACAATAGATTTCCGTTTTATCTTTAGAATCAATAAAACTAATTTTATCAACCTAACTATAAAACTAATAGATTTTGTTATAATGATTATCAACCGAAATAATTAGGAACATAAGCATAATTAGTTTTAATTAACAATTAATCAAAACTTTATTTATCTTTAGAATTAATCAATCAATACTATTTGTCAATTAATCCTAACCATAAATATTTATTCAATCCTATTGAAAACTTCTATATTTTCATATATGAAATAACGGATTTAACGATGGCTCTGATACCACTGTTGGAAATAGGGCTAAGGTATAGCAGCGGAAATATAAAATTTTTAGCCTACTTCCTTTTAACCATAGGATCCGTTAATCGTTATTCCATATAAAGAGGGATAAGAAGAAATACCTTTCGATGATCAATCTACCGTTGCAAACGAAGTGCCCACAACTTCAAAGGAGATGTAAACTGTTTACCAATCTGCCCCTATTCGAAACAGACCTTCCAGACCTCCGAACGACAATCCCTTCAGTGGAAACGTGGAAGAATGTGTCTAGAAGCTACTGTCCAAAAATCGCGACGATCCGACGGTTCAATCTCCGGAAATCCTCGAAATAGTGAACTGACCTGATGTAGGCGAAGAAAAACGAATTTCTTCCTTTTGATTGTTTTTCTTCTTTCGTGAACACGGTGAGATTTAAGTTAGAATCAACCCTTATGAGATGCAACCAAAATAGATTGCCTCTAATAAACCAACACAAGATCAAAGAGAAAGAGGGATGAATAAGATTAATCAATCGATGGAAAGCCGTATGAATTCTTGTCCACGAACTTGGGGATGGGAATTCACTTTCTCTCTCTAAATGCAATTTTCGAAAAACTCAAGTAGGGGAGGAAGAAGCATGTGTCGAAATTCCAAAGGGAAGGGGGTATATATATTAGCTTGTCTCTAAACCCTAGTTAGATAGGAATAGGTTACTTAATAGGAATCCAATTCGGAATAGGATTTCTAATTATTATCTTACTATATATCCAATATAATTAGGATAATAATAAATAACCTAGTTAGATAATAATAGGAGTATATTAATCTAATTAAAACTCCTAACTTGATTATCTCTTAATTAATTTAATTTCACAATCCTAATCAAATTAGGAAGAGTGGAATAAATTAATTCCTTCCCTAATATACATAAATTTCGACCCCCTCCTATATGTGGGCCTTATCGGGCTCAATTGGGCTTCCATCTATTAATCATATCCATCTCTCTTTTGTTTCCAAGTCTTATGTGTGATCCATTAGGTCCTTACTACTTCTGGCCGTATGCAACTATTAAGTTAATTTCTTCAAGAATTATATTTAATCCTTGCATAACGGAATGATGAACAGAGCATGTTATCGGCATGTCCGTAATCATTCCCCCAGAGTCCGTTAAGAAGACAGGTTGATTCTGCCGTTAACCCTTCCGTATTAGTTACAGTATAATTTGATCCTTTATCAACTACATCCTTGAACTGAATCTTATGACTATGGATGATGTCAAGTCACATATAGCGAGACATTCGTTTTACTTGTACAGGCCGCGTCAACTCAAATAGATAGGTTAAGTGAAATCTGTATTTCTACTCTTAAGCTATCACCTTGCAAGGATTTAGAGTCGAGTCTTCCACAAGCGATCCTTGGACGTATCTCCCATTCGTCGGGAGTGATAAATGCTCAATCCAATGTATAACTACCCTGACATTACCTCCTGTGACACCCAACCTTTGCAGTTCACACCCCAGAGTCATCTCTGTTAAGGATCGTGGGACCACGCGATCAAAGTCTCACATTCAGTAATTCAGGATGACCAATTAACATTCCTTTGAGTTTGAGGATTATTTATACCTATTAATACCAATGAGATGAACAGGTGACAAGGACGAATCTACCCTCCTGTTATCTCAAATCGGATCCCCAATCCTAATGAACGACGTTTCATCGGATCTATGTAACTGTCCAGATATCTATATATATGAAGCTTGTGAGATCAGCTTTCTGTCGGAAAGAAGACATTGTTACATACAAGTCTCAACAGTGATATATCAATCCTAAACATATCACTTGACTTGGGGTGGTTTTAAGTTTATTAGTTTATTATAAAGTTTTGTCTCACTTCATGCTTGTATGAACACTTTATAATCACTTTAAACAAACTTACGGATTTCCTTTTATTAGACTTTATTTAGTGCTTTAAAAGGGATTGCCTTTATATAGTTATAAAACATATATATCTTATTAAAACAAATGATATAAAGAACAATTCATTTACAATAAGTTTGTATCCTGCAACAATTGTCTATAGGACACTAAACCCCAACACAGAGGACAACGTTGCAGATTCGTTGACAAAGCCTTTAACCCAGAGAATACATGATCGTCATTTAACTTCTACTGGGATAAGTTTTAGAAAGGCCTAATGCATACTCAGCCTCCTAAAGTTGTCCGTTTTGTTCATTTAACCCCCTCACTTTACGGGACAACCCTTTAACCCCCTAAACTCCATAAAAATGGTATTTCTCACCCCCTTAACTTGTCCATTTATCCCCCAACTCATAGAATGTTCTATTTACCCCCCTTAACTCCATAAAAGTGGTATTTTTCACCCCTTACAATCCGTTATCGAAGCCTAAATTGATAACTTTTTTAAACATTAAACCTATATTTATGTTTTCCATAAAAGTGGAACCTAAATTGATACTTCCCCAAAAATCATAGGCCCATTTCGGTACATTATCCCTACATATAATGTATCTAACTTGTTTATATTAATGTTCTTGTTATTTGTATTTTTTATTCGTTCTTTCTCCATTCAACTTTTTTTACTACTATAAAGGGATAAGAAATACCATTTTTATGAAATTAAGAGGGTAAATAGGATCATAAGTGGTGAGAAATACCACTTTTATGGAGTTAAGGGGGTAAATAGGATATTCGATGAGTTGAGAATGGGTAAAATGACAAATTTGGACAAGTTAAGGGGGTGAGAAATACCATTTTTATGGAGTTTAGGGGGTTAAAGGGTTGTCCCGTAAGGTGAGGGGGTTAAATGAACAAAACGGACAACTTTAGGGGGCTGGGTATGCATTAGGCCTTTTAGAAACAATTGGCTTTAGTCCAAGTGGGAGTATGTTGGGGTTTAGTGTCCTATAGACAATTGTTCTAGGATACAAACTTAATGTAAATGAATTGTTCTTTATATCATTTGTTTAATGAGATATATGTTTTATAACTATATAAAGGCAATCCCTTTTAAGCACTAATTAAATTCTAATAAAAGGAAATCCGTAAGTTTATTTAAAGTGATTATAAAGTGTTCATACAAGCATGAAGTGAGACAAAACTTTATAGTATACTGATAAACTTAAAACCACCCCAAGTCAAGTGATATGTTTGGGATTGACATATCACTATTGAGACTTGTATATAACAATGTCTTCTGTCCGACAGAAAGTTGATCTCACAAGCTTCATATACACAGATATCTGGACAGTTACATAGATCCGATGAAACGTTGTTCATTAGGATTGGGGATCCGATTTGAGATAACAGGATGGGTAGATTCATCCTTGTCACCTGTTCATCTCATTGGTATTAATAGGTATAACTAATCCTCAGACTCAAAGGAATATTAATTGGTATTCTGTTTTACGGAATGTGATGCTTTGACTCTAGTGTAACACGATCCTTAACAGAGATGACTCTGGGGTGTGAACAGTAGACATTGGGTATCATAGGAAGTAATAGCGGAGTCGTTATATATTGGATTGAGCATTTATCACTCCCGATAAATGGGAGATACATCCATGGATCACTTGTGGAAGACTCGACTCTAAATCCTTGCAAGGTGATAGCTTAAGAGTAAGAAATACAGATTTCACTTAACCTATCTTTTTGAGTTGACTCGGCCTGTACAAGTAAAACGAACGTCTCGCTATATGTGACTTGACATCACCCATAGTCATAAGATTCAGTTCAAGGATGTAGTTGATAAAGGATCGAATTATACTGTAACTAATACGGAAAGGTTAACGACAGAATCAACCTGTCTTCTTATAGCTCTGGGGGAATGATTATGGACTTGCTAATCATATACTCTGTACATCATTCCGTTATGCAAAGATTAAATATAATTCTTTGAAAATGAATTTAATAACGTTGCATACGGCTAGAAGCAATAAGAACCTAATGGATCACACATAAGACTTGGAACCTAAAAGAGAGATAGATATTAATTAATTGATAGAAGACCAATTGAGCCCAATAAGGCCCATGGACATAAGGGGGTCGAAATTCATGTAGTAATATACATGAAATAATTAATTTGATTTTGTTAATCCTAATTAGATTAGGCATATGAATTAAATTAATTAAGAGATAATTAAGTTAAGAGTTTTAATTAGATTAATATACTCCTATTATTATCCAATAAGGTTATTATTATTATCCTTAATATATTAGATATATAGTGAGATAATAATTAGGAATTCTATTCCGAATGGAATTCCTATTCAGTATCCTAATTCTATCTAACTAGGGATTAGATACAAGAGATTATAAATACCCCTTCCCTTGAGATTTTCGAAATCTAAAAAAGCCATACCCTACTGTGATTTTCGAAAATCACCTAGTCCAAGAGAGAGAAAATTCGACACCCCTAGTTCGAGGACGAGATTTCTCTACGGCTTCGTTTGATCAATTGATTTTCATTTATTTCTTTTATCCTTGATCTTGTGTTGATTAATTAGAGGCAATCTACTTTGGTTGCTATTCAACGGTTGATTCCAAATTAATCTTTCCGTGTTTTATTTCGTGTTTGGGAACTCGAAGAAGAAAAACAAACAAAAGGGAGAAATTCGTTTTACTACTCCTACATCAGGCCAGTTCACGATTTCATGGATTTTCGGAGATTGAACCGTCGGATCTTCGCGATTTTTGGACAGGAGCTTCTAGACATATTCTTCCACGTTTCCACCGAAGGGATTGTCGTTCGGAGGTCTGGAAGGTCTGTTTCGGATAGGGGCAGATTGGTAGACATTTTCTATCTCTTTTGAAGTTGTGGGCACTTCGTTTGCAACGGTAGATAGAACTTCTAAAAGGTATTTCTTCTTATCCTTCTTTATATGAAATAACGGTTAACGGATCTTGTGGTTAAATGGAAATAGGTTAAAATTTTATATTTCCGCTGCTATACCATAGCCTAATTTCCAACAGCTTGTGAAATATTTAAAAGAGCTCCCGTCGGATAAAGACCATAAGCAGGATGTGGATGAGCTAGTTGGTCACTTCCTGACTGTCGGGTACTACATCTGGAACCAATGGCGAATGGCACAACTCTCAGGATGGTCGGCCGCGGATTTCGAGAAATGGAAACGGGGATACAACTTCAAAGCCGGAGAGTTGGCGGAACTAGAGGCGATCTCGGTGAATGTCGTCGTTGTAGGTGAGGGGTCGGGGTTTTAGACTTTTGTAAATTCCGCCATATTGTTTTTTGCATACTTGGAGTGTTTTAACTTGTCTACTTTTGTCTGGTTGTGCAGGTCCAGGAGATCCCTGCATCAGTATGGACTTTGATCCCAACGAGTTTGGTGTTGGTTTGGAGACTGCGGACGAGGCATTTGATGGGGCTTCGGGTTCCTTAGCTTCGTTTTCCTCTCTCGAGGATGCGAACCAAGTGGTGCAGAGCATGGGAGGGGTGCTCGCCACCCAGGAAGATGCTGATGCGATTGCTGACATTCCGTAAGGAATGCCAGTGAGTGATCATAGCGCTAAGGAGACTGAGGGGGATGTGGAGGTGATCGTCGTTGAAGAGGATAAATCTGATGGCCAAAATCAGGGGGTGCTCGCCCGAAAGCGTAAGAGGGATAGGGGGAAATCTGTCGATGAAGCTGAGATTGGGGAAAAGCCTGTCGGGAATGATGCTGCCGGGGCCAGCGAGGGTGCTAAGCAGTCGTGCACTGATGGTGGGACCGAGCTGTCTGCTGACCTACCGGATCAGGTATGAGATCACCCGGAGATGGTCAAAAGGATGGACACAAAAATCTCCAAGTTTAGGGAATATGTCATGAATCTGTCGGTGCATTCCGATATGATGACCTCAGAGCTAGCTCGTGCGATGGCTCGTGTTGCTAGGGTGCCCGAGGAATCCCAGCGGATGGAGGGGGTGTTGAAGATGAACCTGGGTCTGGAAACGTTATCGGCGCTTGGTGTGGTAGGTTTTTCTATCTTCTCGTTTGCCTTGAGTTAGTTATAAGGATCACTTGAACTGACTTATGTGTATTTATGCAGTCCATCCAGAATGCGACCAGGGTTTTTGACATGTGCGTGAACGATGAACAAGTCTTTCGAGACATGGAACAAGCTTTGCGGAAATCTGTTGATGAGCTTGAAGTTACGAGCAAAAAACTGGTTGCTTCCGGGGAGCTGCTGGAACGTCGTGAGGCAGAGATCACCGTTCTGACCGAGAAATTGAAAGTGGAAACCGCAGGTCGAGTGGAACTCTCGAAGAAGGTGGCGTGCGACGCCGAGGAGATCCGTTCTTACCAGGTTCTACTCAAGATGGCCGTCTTGTGGACTCGCCGAGTGACAGAAAAATTGAAGGAGAAGATCGGACAAGCGGACCTGCTGTTGGCGGAGAACAACAAACTTAAGCAAGAACTGGAGGTTGCTCGGAAGGAGGTTGCTGACCTTCGCGCTTTTGCGGGACAACGCGAGGAGAAGCTGGTAAAAATGGATCGCATGATGCTGATCGCGGCTGCTCACTCCGCTGGATATGAGGTTCCCCCGGAGGTTATTTTTGCTCCAAATGTGTATGATAAAGCTGCCCAGACGAAGGCTGTGGAGTTCTGTGGTCGTTTCAATAAGAAGAAACAGTAGTCGATAGGGATGTTTTTTTGCTCCTCTTTTTGCTATTTTCAATGATGTAATGATTATTTGTACAATTTGAATCTTTTTTGTGATCTTTTGGTATTTCGATGATGCACCTTGCATGCTGATTTGACTTGAGTTTTTGTGATATGTCTTTCATGTCTTGTCTCTTTCCACTATAAATAGGAGCCGGCCTTTTTCGAACCTTGTATCTTGGTTTGCTTTTCCCTCTTTTGCTTTTTTAACTAATCTGCTTTGCGAATGTCGCTTCGGGACATTGTCGATCCAGCCCGTGTGTTGGAGGTGCAAAAATCAATATCAGCGATGCCGCATCCTTATGTGTACTATCCGCCAAGTGAGGAGCACGATTTCGAATGAAAGGTTCGATATTCTTCCCGATTTGGATGAAGCGGGACTCAAGTTCTCAAAAAAGGAAAGTGGAGAGTGAGAACTCTGTTCCCTATACTGGATCTGTCACTGATTCCTGTGAGGTAGTCATTAGCGCGCTTTCTTCGACCAAGAAGAAGATCTGGTCTCATGAAGGTATTGGCTACCTTCAACCTGACAAGACTGTCGCTCCGGTGCTTAATCCGTATCCTTCATGGATTAAAAGGCTTCTGGCTGATGAGCTTGAGAGGGTGATCAACTTGCCTCACGAGATGGAGTATCGTCGAGTAGGTCGCCATGCTTCCCCGACGCGTCCGTATGGTCCAACGTTTGTTGATCCTGCCAAACCTCGAAGCGTGGTGTTTCTTGGCTTTGCTAGGCAATGTAGCCTCGGCCCTGTTCCAGCCAATCCGAACCATCGTGTTACGCACGTGGGAAAAGCATGCTTGTACCATAGGCAGAATGGCCATAATACAGATGAGTGTGTGGACTGGCGAGCTATGCATCAAGATTTGATGGATGAGGAGGCTATTCCTAATCCTGATTGTCCTCGTCTTGCCTGAATGAGGGTTGGATTGTTTTGTGTTGTATTTGCCATAGATGTATTCGTGGTGGCTTTCTTTGTAGTAGGATCGAGCGTGTTGTAGCGTTTGTTGTCAAGTTGATATGTTTATGTAGTTGCATTTTATTTGAACTATTTAATTGTGTGTGTGAGGACCTCTTTGGCTACTGCATAAGTTAGGTCCTCTATCGTATTATGATGCAGAGAACGTTTAGGGTTTCGCGCGCATATAATCGGTATCGATATGGGATTGTTTAGGCGATATCAAAGGAGTTCGAGGTGCTCGAGTAGCCTTATGATAACATTTATTTTAACAGAGAATGTGTCAGGGTTCTGCTCGCAGATAATCGCTAACAATATGGGATTGTTTAGATGAAACCGAATGCATTTGATATGCTTGAGAAGCTTTAGGATAACATTTGGACGTTATTTGAGTGGAGAACGTGTTAGGGTTCTGCTTGCAGATAATCGTTAACAATATGGGATTGTTAGACGATATCGAAGGCGTTCGATATGCTCGAGAAGCCTTAGGATAACATTTGGATGTTATTCGAGCAGAGAACGTGTTAGGGTTCTGCTCGCAGATAATCGTTAACAATATGGGATTGTTAGACGATATCGAAGGCGTTCGATATGCTCGAGAAGCCTTAGGATAACATCTGGATGTTATTTGAGCGGAGAACGTGTTAGGGTTCTGCTCGCAGATAATCGTTAACAATATGGGATTGTTAGACGATATTGAAGGCGTTCGATATGCTCGAGAAGCCTTAGGATAACATATGGATGTTATTTGAGCAGAGAACGTGTCAAGGTTCTACTCATAGATAATCGTTAACAATATGGGATCGCTAGGTGATAACAAAGGCATTCGATTAATAATAATTGTGCATACAAGCTACTGATAATATTTCTTCAAAGTCTGGATATTCCAACTATTGTCGAAAACTGATCTGTCCAAGGAGGCGATTTTGTATGCTCCGTTATGGAGCACCGTGTGGACTGTGTAAGGCCCCTCCCATGCTTGACCAAGTTTTCCTTTAGCGAGTGGTGATTGAGCTGATGCGGCATCTCGGAGCACGAGATCCCTGACCTAGAACGTGTGGGGTCTTACTCGCTTGCTATGGTATCGCGCCAGATTTTGCTTATGGGTCGTGATGTGGAGTAAAGCGTTCAGGCATTCTTCCTTAATTCGATCGCCTGCTTCCGCGAGTTCCTTTTTATTGGCGGCTTCCTCGTAGGTTAGTCTGCGAGGAGAATGGAGGATGACTTCTACGGGCGCCATTACTTTAGCCCCGTATGCTAAGAAAAAGGTGTCCGCCCGGTACCGGAGTGTGGGGTTGTTCGATATGACCATAGGACTGCCGGGATGTGGTCCAGCCATGCATGCCCTTTATCGAAAAGACGCGCTTTTATTCCTCGCAGGATTGTCCGGTTGCTAACTTCAGTGAGGCCATTAGCCTGGGGATGTGTGACCGATGTGTAGCGCCCTTTAATGCCCCAAGCGGAGCAAAATTCGCGAAACTCAACGCAGTCGAATTGTCGTCCATTATCGGTGATGAATGAGTGAGGAACTCTGAAGCGCTGTATTATTGCTTTTTTGAGGAAAATTATGACGTTTCGGGCGGTGATTTTTGCCATTGCTTCTGCCTCAATCCATTTTGTAAAATGATCAACGGTGACTATAACGAAACGCCTTTGTGCCCGTGCCATTGGGAAAGGGCCGAGCAAATCTATTCCCCAAACGGCGAAAGGCTAGGGTGTGATAATGCTCTTGAGTGGGGTTGCCGGTGCGTGATGGATATTCGCGTGCATTTGACATGCTTGGCAACTGTGCACAATCCGGACGGCATCGGAGTCCATGGTTTGCCAGTATAGCCCCTGCAGACGGGCCTTTCTTGCGATGGAACAGGCTCCCTAATGTGAGCTGCAAACCCCCTGATGGATTTCCTTCAGGCAGTGATCACCTTCTTCCTCGGAGATCCACCGCAACTATGGTTGGGTGATAGACTTCCGATAGAGGATACCCTCGTGTAATGCGTACCGCCAAGATCGTCGTACTACCAGGGAAGCTTGGGTCCTGTCTTCGGGCAGTGTTCCATCTTGCAGGTATTTTATTATAAGGCTCCGCCACCCACTTGTGGCCGCATCAGACACGTCAATCTGGAATGAGAAATGTGCTCCGATTGCTGGCGTTGTTGCAACTTCTATAAGGGTGTGCGGGTCGCTGGACTGTTCTCTTGCTGCGATAGCGGCGATGCCATCGGCCTCTTCGTTCTCCTCTCTTGGGATGAGTTTTTTGGTGAAAGTGACTCCTTTTTCTTGTAGGACTGCGAGCATCGATATAGCAAGTTCCAAGTATTTACACATGACTGGGTCTTTTGCTTTGTAAGTGCCATTGACGTGACTGACCATGAGTTAGAATCCGAATACAACGTTAAGTGTCCCCTAACCATTGCTTTAGCTAGCCGGAGAGCTGCGATCAAAGCTTCATATTCTGCCTGATTGTTTGTGGTTGGAAAATCAAGCCGGATGGCATATCGTAGGCGGAGGCTCTTTGGACCCTGAATGGCGATTCGGGTGCCAGCTCATTCTGGACCACAGGAACCATCCACACTCATCGTCCACTAGTCACCGCTGCCGGTCGGGTCTTTGGGAGAGGTGTCTGTCTCCGAGCCGGTGAATTCTACGATGAAATCTGAAAGAGCTTGAGCCTTGATTGTGGTGCGGGGCTCGAATCTTACATCGAACTGGGACAGCCGGACCGACCAATTCGTTATGCGCCCGGACACCTCAGGTTTCTGTACCACTTTCTTGAGGGGGTAATTGGTTTTGACGATGACGGTATGTGCTTGGAAATATGGTCTCAGCCGTTCGGATGCTTGTGTGATTGCGAACAAAGCGTTTTCAACCTCAGAATATCTGGCTTCAGCCCCTTTTAGTACTTTACTCAAAAAATAGATCGGGAAGAGTTCACTGCCCTCGGTTTGTGTGAGTACCATTGCCACCGTTTCGTCGGCTATGGTGAAGTAAAGCTGAATATCTCTGCCCTGCTTTGGGACTGATAGTAATGGTGGTGTGACGAGGAAAGTTTTTATGGCGTCGAAGGCTGCCTGGCAATCCATTGACCACTTGAAAGGATGCTCCTTCTTGATCGCTTTGTAGAAAGAGAGGCATTACTGAGCTGAGCAGGACACGAAACGCCCCAACGCGATGATTCTTCCATTAAGTCGCTGCACGCCCTGAAGATTGTGCGGTGCTTTCATTTCTAATATTGCCTTAATTTTGGCTGGGTTAGGCTAAATACCCTTCTCCGATACGACACATCCGAGGAACTTGCCCGACCGGATCCCGAAGAAGCATTTTTCTGGGTTGAGCTTGAGGTTGTAATTGCGAAAAACTTCGAATGCTTCAGCCAGGTCTTGAGGATGGTCATTCTCCGCTGCGCTGAGGACTACCATGTCATTGATGTAGACTTGCACCGTCTTCTCTATGAGGTGGGAGAACATTTTGTCTATTAATCACTGATAGGTGGCTCCTGCGTTCTTCAGGCCGAAAGGCATCACATTGTAGCAATATGTTCCCTCATGAGTTATGAAAGAGGTTTTCTCGGCGTCGGCCGGGTCGAGTGGTATTTGCTGGAATCCGGGGATGGCATCAAACTGGGAAAGGATCTTTCGTCCCGCTATTTGATCGAGGAGCTGATCGATGTTAGGCAAAGGATAGGAGTCTTTGGGACATGCTTTATTTACGTCCATAAAATCTACGCACATACGGTACTTCCCGCTGGCCTTCTTTACCAGTATGACGTTAACAGCCAATCCGGGTAGTGAACTTCGCGGATAAACTTTACGGCTAAATGCTTCTCGATCTCTTTCTTGACGGCCGCTTGCTTGTCTCTTGATTGAATTCTTTTCTTTTGTTTTACGGGCTCGACCAAAGGGTCGATGTTCAACTTGTGAGTTGCCTGCTCGGGGGATACCCCAGTGATGTCTTCAGTACGCCAGGCGAATACATCTTCGTGCCTGGTTAAAACAGTTTTGATGTCACTGGCCAACTGAAGGGGTAATTTAGTCCCTATTCTCAGCGTTTTTCCCTCTCCCACCACGCAGTCTCTGATAGGCTCGATAGGCGTGGGGTTGTATCCTCGCATATCCATCAGATCATTTTCTAAGTAGAGAGCTGTCGGAGGCTGAGTTGCCCGCCATTGCAGCCTTTTTGCCAGGATTCGGTCTTCATGCACTGTGATCTCGCCATGCTGATGGGGTAATGTTAGGCAAAGCTCAGAGACACTGATCGTAGCTTTCAGGGATGCCAACAAGGGTCTTCTGATAATGGTGTTATAAGCCAAAGGAATGTCGACCACTACCCACTCCGTGATGCTTTCAATCTCCCTGCTGTCGCTTTCTAAAGTCGTGGGGAGAGAGATGACTCCTTTTACGAGGACTTCTATTTCAGACAGTCCTACCAGGGGAAAGTCCCCGGGCGGAGGGCGGTATGAGAGTTCCTCATGGCGCGCAAGGCCTTCTAGGTAAGCAGATTGACGGAGCTTCCTGTGTCAACTAGCACTCGGTGAACTTTGAAGCTGGCAATATTGATGGTGACGACGAGGGCTTCCGAGTGGTTGGTTCGGAGTGGCGGTTGCAGTTTCAGGGTCTGATCTGCTGTTTTTCTTTTCTAGGAGGTCTCCGGTTGCGGGCAGTGTGCTGGTGCTCCTTCCCGAATAACATGGATTTCTCCTTGGAACCGCGGTCTTTTTGGGTCTTCGACCCGGTCAGTGTCTCGTCTCTTTGGGCTTTGTTCTCTTTGTCTGTTGGGCCTTGGTGGTGCTCCCTGCTGCGTAATACACTTCACTTCCTTCTACAACTGATAACAATTTTCTGTGGAATGTCTGGAGGACTTGTGATATTCGCAGTATTCCTTCTCGACTCGAGATTTGCCTTTATCGGTGTGCGAGGCCTCTTGCGAATATCTTCGGTTGGGTTTTGAGTGACATAGTGGACTTCCTTTCCGCGGACTCTGTCCCCTCTCCGGTCGGAGTTAATTGTCTCTTGCCGCGGAGGATATGGAAGTGGGGCCTCCGTTCTTCGAGCTCGCGTGGCGTCTCGGATGTCTCCTGTTGCTTTCCCCTTCTCCTCTCTTCGGGAATCTCCCTTGGCCTTGTCCTTCTCGGATTCTTCGTAACCAGCTGGTCGATCACAATAGTCATAATGGACGAAAGTCTGGTCCATGGTCATGAGCTCTTCGAAGGACCGTGGCATTTTCCTAAAGCACTTTTGTTTTAGTGGTTCGCAAGATGTCCCTTTTGCTAATGCGTCATGAGCGACTTCCAGATTAAGTCCTTTGACTTGGGAAGCCATGTGGTGGAACCTGGAGAGGAAATTGCGCAGTGGCTCAGTTGTTCGCTGCTTCAGACCGTTTAGATCCGAGCTGATCTTTCTTACCTTCGCGGTTGCGGCGAAACGGGAGAGAAAAAGGTCCTTTAGTAGATCGAATGAGTCGATAGACTCGGAGGCCAATCCTCGGTACCACTCTTGAGCACTGGACGAGAGTGTCGTTGGAAACACTTTGCACATGATGTCCTCATCCTTTGAATACAGGTTGATAGTGCTCATGAAAGAGGCCACGTGATCATTTGGGTCTTCGGTCCCCGAATATTGAGACAATCGGGGAGCCTTCCAGTCCCGCAGGAATCTTATCTCGATCATTCTTTGTACTAGCGACGTCTTGTTGGAGGTGACACTTCCTCCCATGACGCCCCCGATGGTCTTTTTTATCCAGAAAACGCTGGATTCTCAGCTCCAGAATTTCCTCGCTGCTTACAGCCGCCACTTCCTCTCGTGGTACTCCACTTCCTCCTGCCGCAGCGGATCCGGCTCCTCTCCCAATGGGCACCCCGGTGCCCTCGGGCCGACACGCGGTGTCTTCTTCTCTTTGCGCCTCCGCCGCTCCTTTGAGGTACTGCCAAATTTTGGCATTTTCCTCCTGTAAGCTTCTCTGTTGCTCTATGATCTTTATCTGAGCCGCCGTATGAACTGCCTGTGTAGTTTAGAACCCCTGTATGGCACTGAGGAGCTGTGAGGTGTTGTAAGCCTCTTCTTCCTCCGGGCCTACTTCCTCCAGCAGCGGTGCCAGGTTTACAGGGGAAATGGGAACAATCGATACGGACCGTTCTGCGTTGCTTATGGAGCTGGTTGCTCCAACTTCCGGTATTCCTGTCTGAGTGTAATCAGCTGGTGTTTGCATCTTGCCTGGAGGCTCCGAGGTCACTTGTAATCCACGTTCACCGCACCAAATAATTAGGGAATGTGGAACAGTGATCTGAGCCCTTGTCGAGGAGGTCCGGCGTCCTGGATGTTCGTCTCTGCGCCGGGAATGGTCCCTGCGGGCACTCCGACGATCAAGACAGTTAGTGATTCAAGAGTCTATTCTAATCAAATAAGAGTAAGGTAGAGAGTTTGTTACCCGATCCTATTTCCTTCTTTAAGCAGTATATTTATAGAGAGATGTCTTTGGGCCTGTGGGCTCTCTGTTACAGCGGGCCTTCTCGATGGGTGCTAATGGGCCTCTTGGGCCCCTATCTTGACATCCCGTATCACTTAGTATATGAATTAAAGCTTTGTGCTTTTTAGATTATTTGTAAAGTTTTATATTAATTCGGTTAATTCGGAAAAAACCGAACCAAACCGAAAAAATCGGTTCGGTTTATGTTCTTACGTCGGTTCAGTTCGGTACAAGATTTTTAGATATTTCGGTATTCGGTTCGATTTGGTTTTAAACCGATGCACATCTCGCCTCATTGACAAGCCTACTAAAACGACACCTAAATAAATAGGATGTGCTCTTAATTATAGTCGTCCCGCGTTCCACGTTCAAGCTTAACCAGCAAACATCCGCCTTATCTACATGTCATGACATGTGGTTCGTGACACACTCCCCAACTCAATTCATGCTACGCCCCCGCGCATGACTTTTCGATTGCGGAATTAGTATGTAATTCACTGCCTTACCCGTGCTTGCCTCTTTAGAGCATCCACCTGTAGAAATCCATATTTTGGTGAACTAGTATGGCTACTGTAGCGCTTGACTAATTTTTCATTGCGGGTTCGTGTCTACTTGAGCTCGTCTCAAACTTTTTTAGAGTGTTTATTGCGATCCGTATTTTCGGATTCAAACGCCACAGCAGCAAGAGCGCTTAGAGTATGTACACAACCAGCACACCCTCGCTTTTGATACCATTTATCATGGGATTAGAGTTTCACAGGCATCTCCCTCGTGCGGCACCCCGACATTCCGACTCTTCGAAGTTTAGTATATTTCACCTTCGATATTGACTGTTTTCATCCTTCTATGGGCTCATCGGGAAAGCGGAAATACCTTCCAAACCAGTATAGCACGTAAGTGCACGTCCTATATCAACACCTAGATAACACGTACTCTTAATTATAGTCAAATTTAAGCATGAGGAAAACAGAAATACCTTCCAAGCCAATATAGTACGTAAATGCACACCCTGTATCAACACTTAAATAGCACGTACTTTTAATTATAATCGTCATACGTCCAAAATTCAAGCATCCGCCTTGTTTGCGTGTCACAAACTTTGGTGACACAAGGTTACTCGGGCATCAGTGGGTTAAACACCAATTTGGTGTTATTTGAAAAAAAAAAATCTTAATCCAATATTGGTTAAAAAAATATTTCACAGCAAGGGGTTGTTTTTAACTGAAGAGTTAAAACACCCTCCATTACGGCAGTGTAGGCGTCGTAATAGTGAGAACTCTGCAACCATTACCGCGCCTACACTGTCGTAATGGTAAGAAAGTGGGCTGCTTAAATTTCTACTTTTTTTTTTTTAATTTCAATTTTCTTTTTTTTTAGATCAAATTTCAGCTCTTTTTGTTATGAGCTTTCTTTTCATGAAAAAGAATCATATTTTATTTTTGATGGTTTTTTAAATTAAAATTTAGAGTAAGTAGATTATTAATTGGGATAAATAATTTATTAGTCTCTATTTTTTACGTTTTATTTTGAAAAATATATTATAAAGTTTCTATCTTTTATACCATTTGATTCATTTTTCTATTTTGTTTTAGATTTTTAACTAAACATATCTTAACTTTTAGGAGAGTCATATACGATACAAAATGGCTACGTTACTCTGCTATTTTCAAACTGTCTAAAATATTTATTGTGTTATTAATATAGTTAGAAAAAACTAACAAAAAATATACGAAACTGCTTCAATTTATCGATAAAATTGTTTGAGAGGTCCGATACAGTAAAATAATAGTCAAACTAGTCTTTTTAAATTTTTGATATATCTAAATTTTCGATAAAATAATAGCCAAACTAGTCTTTTTAAAATAATAGTCAAAACAATCCTTTTAAATTTATCAGAATTGTTTTTTGTCAAACTGTCTAAAATATTTACTGTGTTACTAATATATTTTAAAAAAATGTATGAAACTGTTTCAATTTATCTACAAAATTGTTTGGAATGTCTGATGTGACAGTTAAATAACAATCAAACCAGTTTTTTCAAATTTTCGCTAACGCATGGCTAAAATTGATCTTAGTTGAAAGGGTCATGGTTAAAAATTAGAAATTAGTTTTTTTATTTTTTTAATAAATTATTATGAACAATGATTAAATATACGTGTAAATTTAACATTTCAAGTGAAGTGCAAAGTTAGTTCTAATGTATGAAATAGTGCAAATTTAATCCCAATGTTTCCAAACAAGATCAATTTTATCCCCGCGCTATCGAAAATTTGAAAATATTGGTTTGATTGTTATTTAACTGTTACATCGTGCCTTCCAAATAAATTTATCAATAAATTAAAACAGTTTCATATTTTTTTTTGTAACTATATTAATAACACAGTTGTTAGACAAGGTGCCGAACGGCCTCGCCCGGGCGGACTGGGGGGTGGACACCTCATGGCGACGTAAGCGGTGATTGGCGCCGAAAGCAACCAATCGTGGAATCAAGCTGCTCGACAGGACCGGAGCTCGGAGTATGGAAGAGTCGCCACCCACGAATGGGAAAATGAACACCGATCCCTTGCGGGAGACCGGTGAGGGTTCGGGAAACTTAGGTACGAGCCGAGAAGGCTAGCTCCTTTCCGAAGAAAGGCTACTAGGCACCCCGACATCGCCCGGTTATGAACCACCGGCCTCCTACTCAGCGTGTTAGGCGATAACAGACTAATCGCATATTTCTTTAAGTTTAAAATTCATTTAAAACCTTTTCTTTCTCGTTTTGAAAACCGTTTTGAGCATGTTATTCGAAGCTATTTTAGTAAAGAATCACCCATTTTGCATAAATTTAAAGTATATAGGAGAGAGAGGGGGAGAGGAAAGAATTGATTTATTCACAGTGTGATTTTATGCTTAGACTATACACTAACTCTACGCTAATCTCATTCCCCAAAAACGAGTTTATTTACATGGTTCGTACCTTAATCGCCGTTGGAACGATTTAGGTACGTTTCAAAACCCCATTAATGACGTTCACTCGAATCGCCGTTGGAACGACTCGAACGTTTGAAAATGTTGAGCAAACATTTTTAATCTAAAAAAAACGTGATTAAGCATACAAGTCAATTTAAAAACCATTTAGTTAGGAAAACAATTCAAAACTTCATTATTTATAATGAAAACGATTTTAATTACAAGGTTCGCTTAATCCGTCGTTGGAACGAATTAAGGTTTCAACACGTGATATTTTAGAAACGATTTAAAAACAACAAGAAAACACTATTTACACTTTGGGAATATCTACAAAAACTTTTAGTTTAAATAAGCAAATTAAACTCTCTTTTTGTGGTTTGTTTTCCCCTTTTTCACTCAATTAACCTCTAATCACAACAATTAAGAAATTTAGTCTAAATCAACCCAAATATATTTATAGAATATATACATATAGAAAACCTAAAAGGAGAATAAGTATACATATTTATACATATATACAAGAATGGTAGAAATAGTAATAATATATGTAGGTTAAATATATGGTAAAAAAAATAATAGTACATGTATATATAAGTGAAAATAGAGGTAATACTAATTAAAATACACTTTGATTTTGATTTAAGAAACAATGTAAAAATAGAGAATAAAATCCATAAATAAGAAAGTTAAATTCATCCCAAAATAGTTTTACATAATAAATATATAGAAAATAACCCCCAGCCTAGATAATGACTAATATAACTCAAATAAACCAAAAACTATATATATGTACAAATATGTTACTTTACAAAACTAAATTGATGTAAATTAAGTTTAAAATATAAAGTAGATAGATAAATAATATGTAATTAATAGTTATATAACTCAAAATAATTTCATAAATACATCACCTAATTATACACATATATATAAGGACCAAAAGTCTAAAAGTTGAGAAAGAGGGATCAAAACAGCATTTTTTACATTTCAGCAGCTTTACCGACGGAAAATCCGTCTGTAAACAGCCTTTAGTGACAGAAAACGGAAAATTACAGAATCAATCCAACAGTTTCCAGATTTATTCAAAAGCTTTAGATTAGATCTATTCTATCGTTTTGGGTCCCCGAACTACCAAAATTGGATCATAGTGTATGACGGAGATTCCTAAAACGATGTTTTATTTCAAAACGTTATTTAGAAATATTTTCAAAAACTTATAATTACAACGTTTTTTAATCCCGAACTACCTTTGAATCGGATCACGGTTCGTATTGGGATATTAAAACGAGGTTTTTTATTTCAAAACAAAAACGAACTTTTATTTAATACGAGACAAAAATAAATACGGGAAATTAAATAAGACGTAATAAATAAATAACTAAATAAATAAAAACTATATCCTAAAAATATAAAATAAGAAAATAAAGTAAATGAATAAATAAATGAAATAAATAAAACGAGTCTAGTCCTCGGATAATACCTCAAGATCGGTATTTGACGGCTGAAGTCGGTTGATTCCACGAGTTGCCTTTTTTGTGTTTTTCGGGTTTTTTAGTAAAAATTTAACTTTTAGGAAATTCGGACTTTTTGAGAAAAAAAATATTTTCCTCAAAAAAATTCACTTTCTCTCTCTAAAAATGTCTAGAGTGAGAAAGCTCTCCAAAATCCCTCCTCCCTCTAAATGCATGGGGATCCGTGCCTTATATAGGCGAGGATCCCCAGAAACTTTGGGCGACGCCCGATTAAAATTGGGCGTCGCCCAAAGGAGGTAGGGAGATCACCTAACACTAGTTGGGCGAACGCCCAACTTGCATTGGGCGAACGCCCAACATTAGTTGGGCGAACGCCCAACTTGGTTGGGCGGACGCCCAACTTCTGTTGGGCGCGCGCCCAACAGATGTTGGGCGTTCGCCCAACAAGCGTTGGGCGTTCGCCCAACGCAGGTTGGGCGTTTGCCCAACGGATGTTCGGCGTCCGCCCAACGGACGTTGGGCGTTCGCCCCACCTATATTGGGTGGTCGCCCGACGTTGTTGGGCACCCGCCTAGAGGCTGTCGGGCGTGCGCGTCTAGCGGCCGTCGGGCGTGCGTCCCTCGCTGTCGGACGCGCGCGCCCAGCAGCCATCAGCCGTATGCCCCGCGCTGTCGGGCGCGCGTCCAACTGTCGTTGGGCGCGCACCGACTGCCGCTAGGCGCTCGCACCATATCACGAGCCATCCACTCGCGAGCCGTCCACTCGACGATCGCAACTCCTATTGACCTCCCGTTTTTTTATTATATTTTTTTGCTTTAAAACTTCCGGAACCAACCGCTTCAACCGTCTCGTTACAGGTTTTCGTCACAGGTCCTCCGACTCGGTGTCTACAGTTGCCCCTACTTTCCTATTTTGACAGTGATGTGTGTGTTTTGAAAACGTTTTTTGCTAACGCAACACATGCAATGTAAATATATTAAAGTAAAAGACACGTATAGAGTAGGAGGAAGAATACCTGATCTCTGCGATGTGCGCTCCAGCTTCATCTTCGATCCTCTCCGTCCTTGCCTTCGAATCGGCTGCCAGCGGACGTTTTTCTTAAGGATCCTAGCCTAAATTGACCGCGGGTAAACAGCTCTTTCTATCGACCCTAGTCTCTAAATCGATCGCGGGTAAAAAAGGCTCAAAAGCAACCTCGGTCGTGGACCAAAGGTAAGAAGGCTCAAAAGCAACCTCGGTCGTGGACCATAGGTAGGATGGCTCAAAAGCAACCTCGGTCGTGGACCGAAGGTAAGATGGCTCAAAAGCTACCTCGATCGTGGACCGTAGGTAAGATGGCTCAACAGCAACCTTGATCGTGGATCGAAGGTAAGATGGCTCAAAAGCAACCTCGGTCGTGGACCGTAGGTAAGATGGCTCAAAAGCAACCTCGGTCGTGGACCGTAGGTAAGATGGCTCAAAAGCAACCTCGGTGGTGGACCGTAGGTAAGGTGGCTCAAAAGCAACATCGGTCGTGGACCGTAAGTAAGATGGCTCAAAAGCTACCTCGGTCGTGGACCATAGGTATGATGGCTCAAAAGCAAAAAAAGGTTCTGTTTAGCGACCTGAATTCTAAAACACTGTCGTCGGTATTTTCATTAGAGCTATTGTCTCGGGTATTTGAGTTGTTTGATAGGAACGTCCTTATCTTTTCATCTGGAACACTTCAGACTAAGAATTATTTTTCTATTGACTGTTGTCTGTATTTTGACTGGCGCCACTGTTCTGTAAAATTTCGACTGTCGTTTGGAGTCATATCCTTGGGGTATTGGTCACCTCCTGGCAGAAACGCAGGCTGAAACGGACTGCAAATCGGAGGTCTGTGCACTGGTAATTAATTATTTACTTTTTACCTTTATGTCACGTCGTATCTTTTTCGCTATTTACGGGAATGCCATTCCCTTTTTCTATATAAGGTGGTGGGGTTTCATTTCAACCCCACACCTTCTCTCTCTTCTCTCTCTCTCTCTAGCTTTTATCTTCGAGCATTCTTGTGATGGATTCGGATAAATACGATGGCACGAAGGGCATGGAAGTGGGTTTTGCGAACTTGACGGGAGTGGCTCCCTTTCAGGACCCCGATTCTCATCTGAGCCGGACCCACATTAACCATGTAAGTACCCTTCTACTCTTTTATCCCTTGACCAGACTTCTAGGCTTTAGTAGCCCTACTTTGAACATGATTTGCATGCTAACCTCTAAGCCTGTTTAGAAGACCTTTAGTTAGAAAACGCGAATTTCTATGCACGTAAGCAATGCTTTATTTATTTTTTGAAAGAATTTGACCTATATGCATGTGAATAGTAAAAATACGAACAATGCATGTCAACAGTAAAAACGTGAATAGTAAAAACGTGAATAGTAAAAACATGAATAGTGCACGTGGATAGTAAATGTGAATAGTGCACGTGAATAGTACGTGAATAGTAAAAACATGAATGATGCATGCCAATCGTAAAAACGTAAATAGTGCACGTGAATAGTAAAAACATAAATAGTGCACGTGAATAGTAAAAACATGAATGATGCATGCCAATCGTAAAAACGTAAATAGTGCACGTGAATAGTAAACGTGAATAGTGCACATGAATAGTAAAAAACATAAACGACTAAATCAAATGCTTTTAACCTACGTTAGAATTGGATTATCTCCTTGCAAGCACGCGGGAGAGTGGAACACCAAAGAATAATAAATTAATCAAATCTTATACAAACGACCCTAAGACGAAATCTCACAAAATGACGGTCCTAATTGACAAAGAGCTCTAGGTTAGATTTAAACATAACCGAAAGAATAACTAGGTCAACAAACCTTTATTAGACGTAAGCCTAGGAGCGAGATTTAAACTTACTCGTTCCGTTCTTTCCAGATCATAGGCATTTCCGGGACCACAGAGGATATCCATGCTTGGCATGCCTTGCTTAGCCCGGCGGCCAAAGCCCGGGTACGAGAGTTGGGCTTCGAGCCTTTTATCCTGGCGCTGCCTCGCGCCAACGGGGTATGCGACCGATTCGGCATGCGCGCCTTATGCTAGAGATGGGTGGACTCGACTCATACTTTTCACTTCTCATTCGGGGAGATGACGATCTCGCCCCGCGACTTCTCCTTGTTGACTGGGTTGCGAGGTAGCGGTATCCTGGTCCCCTTCTTCTTTGACATGGTGCGTCCCTGGGTCGACCGTGCTGAGTTATCCGCTTTGATTGGACCTGGAGTCTACACGGGTGTCAAGGTCACCCCGGCGAAGTTCGTTACCACATCTGGACTATTGAGTCGCAAGGACTTCTGTGACCGAGATGACACGGATCAGGCTACGCGTAGTTTCCTTTTGTATGCCTTAGGCGAGACGATCTTTCGCACTAAGAGCGGAACTATACACGCGGGTCTTATTCAGGCTTTCCGTGACTTGGATGTGGTATCGTCTTATGATTGGGCAGGAGCTGGCTTGGCTTTCCTGTACAAGTTTTTGGATCTAACTTGCCGGAAGCGCAAGGATTTCGGTGGTTACACCTTCGCTCTCTTGGTACGTCGTTCATCCTTGGCTTGTCTCCTTATTCTTTTCGTGATTTCTGCTTTTGACATCCATTTTTATGAGCAGGTTTGGGCCTACGAGAGGCGGATTCTTCCGTGCACTCGCAGGAGTAGGCCACGCACGGTCAGGCTTCCACTTATGACGAGGTGGAGTGACTTTAATTTGGAGGCCGAGGATGGGCGGACAGTGACGCGATTCCTAGCATGGATCGACTCGCGGACCTTAGGACAGGTGAATACCTTCTAACTATTCTCGATTTTCATTCGATCATGCCTGACTCTTCTCTTTTCTCTTTTTTTTCAAATTCGATTTAGATGGGACGACTTCGACTTTGGTCCCGATTACGCTTACGTTACCCGCATCCAGGGGCAGCAGTGCGTACTTACAGGTCCCTGCGTGCGAGCATGGTACTTGGGCGACCGGGGCATCACCGGGGTTATTTCCTCGCATTGGACACCTGGCGAGATCCTAGCATCCATGTTTGCAGTGAGGACTATGCCTCTGTTGGACATTCGTTGCGACTTGACCCGCCGATTTGCCCCTCGAGATGTGTGGGACCATGCAGGGGGTCGCATTCGCTATTTATCGACGTTGTTGACTCCGGTGGACCCTCCCGGGGTTGCGATGGACGTGGATCCCAGGACGGACGTGTTTTCAGCGGAGGCTGTCGCTGCGGTTTTTGGTCGAAAGGAGATCCCGGTGAGTGCTTGACCCTTTTTCATTCTTTATTTATGAGGTGGTTAGGGATGCTTATTGTGTCTTCATATGCAGGAGGGTTCCTTGAGGAGCGCTCGGATGTCCGACTTTTTCGACGGTGCTCGGGCCCGGATGCCTGCGAGCGAGCCTTCTTACTATGCGGGTGAGTCCTCAGGCACTGCCCGGCCAGAGCGGCCCTACTTAGGCGTACCTATCCCCGACTTTGGGAGGGATTTCTCGGCAGTTAATTATGGCGAGACAGGAGTGGCCTATGCCGGCGTTGAGATAGCCCCTCCCGTTTTTACATCGAGGATGCCGTTCGATCCCCCAGATGCCCTCCATACTTCGAGGGAGACGTGCACTGATTACGTGGGGCTGTCCGGTTACTTCCGAGAGCAGCTCACCTTGCGCTGTGCCGACCACCTGGTGAGTATTCTTATTCTGTTTTAGTGTAGTGAAATGTATGCGTGTGATGCACATATGTATGTATGACTTTTATTGTTGTCTGTTTTGATGTTTTTTTTTTCTTTTTCCTCTTTTCCCTTTTTTTTTGCAGAGTGCCCTTCATACGAATGAGCAGCGGTTCAGTGAGTTGCAGCGGGATGCCGATGCCAGGGTCGGCTAGGTCTATCGGGAGAGAGATGCTCACTGGTCGGAGATGATGCGGGTGGAGACCGAGGGGCGTCTAGCCGCAGAGGAGGTGACGCGAGTGGAGACCGCGGGGCGCCTTGTCGCCGAGGAGGCCTTATCTGCGGAGCGGGCTTCTCGTCTGAGGGACTTTGAGGACTTCTGGGATGTTCCTCCTTATTAGGCTCATTATTTGCAGTTTCTTCATTAGTATTACCCCGATGTATAGTTTGTATATAGGGAGAGGGGTGGATAGGACGTAGGTTTTTATGTGAAAGAGGTAGGAAATGTATAACTCATGATTCATAATACAATGCATTCAGTAGATTGCAATGATTCCAATCATCCTCTTCAAATATATTCATGCCTTTATTTATTTACAAACAATAGAAATACTTAGCCGCTTATACATTATTTTCATAATTGCTCAAAATATAACTACTGTTACCAGGACCCGCCTTTTTTCGGTTTTCAGATCCCAGCGATTTTTCATCTCTCCTTTTACTATCCCGGAATTTTCAAATGAGTGCCTTTTCGGGTTTTCACCCATTGGGATGTCCCTTATTGTTGCATAGGTCGCCCTTTGCGGGTTTTCAACCTATCGAGAATTTTCATTTCTTTTTTTTCCTTTTTTTTTTACGAAAAGTATTTCTTAGCCTATCCAGATTGGTAGGTTCGGAGAACTCCATGCCGTCCATAGTAGTAAGCTTCACCGCCCCTTTGCTTAGGATTTTCTTCACGAGGAATGGTCCTTCCCAGTTTGGCCTGAACTTGCCCCTAGGGTCGGTGTGCGTCATTCGGATCTGTTTCAGCACCAGGTCCCCTTCTTTGATAGGGCTGACCTTGACCTTTTTGTTGAAGGCCCGGGCCATCCTTCTCTGATATAACTGCACATGATAAAGAGCCACCATCCTCTTCTCGTCCACCAATGCTAACTGCTCATATCGCTTCTTCACCCATTCCGTCTCAGGAATCTCTGCTTCTACTGCGATTCTCAACGATCGCTTTTCAATCTCAATCGAGAGAACGGCTTCCGCACCATACACTAAGGAGAATGGCGTTGCCCCAGTAGATGTTCTAATGGTGGTGCGATAGGCCCACAAAGCAAGTGGAAGCTGCTCGTGCCAATTCCGATGCGATTCTACTGTCTTTACGAGAATCCTTTTAAGGTTCTTATTAGCCGCCTCTACTGCGCCATTAGCTTGTGGACGATACGGAGAAGACCTATGATGCTCAATACCGTACTCTTGGAAGAGACTTCTCACCTCTCCCTGAAACTGGACCCCATTATCCGTGATCATGTGATGAGGCACTCCGAACCTGGTGATCAAGTGCTTTTCAATGAACTTCCTCATCTGTTTAGACCCCAACTTGCTAAATGATTCTGCCTCTACCCACTTGGTGAAGTAATCAATGGCGACCGCAATGAATTTGTGTCCGTTTGACGCATTAGGCCTCACCTCCCTGATGATATCAATGCCCCAAGCCGCAAACGGCCAAATGGGTGCTAACACGTGCAATTCCATATCTGGTAAGTGATTATAATCTCCGTGGATTTGACAATCATGGCATTTCTTCGCATATTTGTTACAATCTCTTTCCATGGTGAGCCAATAGAAGCCTTGCCTCACGATTTTCTTTACCAATATTGCTCCTCCTATATGGGCTCCACAAATTCCCGAGTGTACTGACTCCATTGCCTCACGGGCTTCTCCCTCATCCAAGCACCTCAGTTGTAATCCATCGGCATGTCTTTTGTAAAGCAAGTCATTGTGGATGACGAACTGCCGAGCTAACCTTCTAATCACAGCCTGATCCCTAAGTTCTGATTCTGCTGGGTATGTTCCACTTTTCATAAAGTTTACGATATCAAAATACCAAGGCTTTTCATCTGCCCCCAACAGCATTACATCTTCGTAGCATGGTTTGTGAGACCTCCTCAATACCAAAGGCTTTGAGGCAAGGTTCCGAGGATTATCCCACATCGACACCAAAGTGGCCAAAGCATCCGCTGCCTGATTCTGTGCTGGAGGAATGTGATAAAAATGACACTCGCTGAATCTCTGCGCCAATCCCTCCAACTGGTCTAGGTATGGACGCAACCTTTCTTCCCTTACTTCCCAGTTTCCCTGCGCTTGTTCGATAATCAGTTTTGAGTCACCCCAAATTTCAACATATGATGCTCCCAGCGCTGCTAATGACTCCAACCCATAGATGCACGCTTCATATTCGGCCATATTATTGGTGAGAGGGAAGGATAGCTTCTTTGCCATTGGGATCCTTTCTCCTTCTGGTGAGATAAGTAGCACTCCTACTCCGGCTCCATTTGAGTTAACTGCTCCATCAAAGAACATTTTCCACGGTATAACTTCTATTGCATTCAAGTGCTCATCGGGGAAATCATAATTTATCTCCTCCTCTTCTGCATTCAGAGGCTGATTGGCCAGAAATTCTGCTACGGCTCTCCCCTTAATAACCTTCTTTGTTCCATATTCGATATCAAATTCGGACAAGAGCAACAACCATCGGGCTAGCTTCCCTGTTAGAGACGGAGTTCGGTACAGATACTTCACGGGATCCATCCGAGAAATAATGATCATTTTGTAAGATTGAAAATAGTGCCGTAGTTTCTTTGTTAGCCATACTACTGCCACGCACGTCTTTTCGATCATGTTATACTTAAGCTCGTATTCCAGGAATTTCTTACTCAGATAATACACCGCGTGCTCCACACCGGTGTCCCCTTCCTAGGCCAGCATTGCCCCAATAGATCTCTCCTCGATCGCTACATAGAGGAGAAGCGGTTTTCCAAGTTTAGGCGGTCTCAGAACCGGTGGATTAGACAGATAGTTCTGGACACTCTCCAATGCTTGCTGGCACTTGTCATTCCAAACCGTTGCTTGATCTTTCCGTAGTAGCTTAAAGATTGGCTCGCAGATCGCAGTGAGTCGTGCTATGAACCGACTGATATACTGAACCTGCCCCAGAAATCCTCTCACTTCTTTCTCATTCTTGGGTGCTGGCATTTCCTGTATGGCCTTCACTTTGTCGGGATCTACCTCAATTCCCTTGTTACCGATCACATAGCCTAAGATTTTCCCCAATGAAACGCCAAAGAAGCATTTCTTCGGGTTTAACCTTAGCTTGAATTCTGCAATTCGGGCCAAAAACTTCTCAAGTTCCGCGAAATGCCCCTCTCTCGTCTCCGACTTGACCATCATGTCGTCCACATAAACTTCTACCTCTTTGTGTATCATATCATGGAACAGTACCGTAGCCATCCGTTGATAAGTTGCCCCGGCATTTTTCAAACCAAACAGCATTACCCTATAGCAGTACGTTCCCCACTCAGTTGTGAACAAGGTCTTTGCCTTGTGCTTTTCTGCTATCTGAACTTGCATGTAGCCCATGAAACCGTCAACATTCGTGTGCAAGACGCTCGATGTTGCACTGTCGATTAATACGTCAATGTGAGGCAATGCGAATTCATCTTTGGGGCAAGCCTTGTTAAGATCTCTATAATCGATGCACATTCTCACTTTGCCGTCCTTCTTAGCGATTGGCACTACATTTGTGACCCAAGGGGGATAGTCGATCACTTCGATGAACCTTGCTTCTAACTGTTTCTTCACTTCCTCTCTGATCTTATCTGCCCATTCCGACCTCATGCGTCGGAGTTTCTGTTTCACGGGCTTAGCATCGGGGTATATTGGAATACGGTGAGTTACGATTGATTGATCGATTCCTGGCATGTCTTCGTATGTCCAAGCAAACACTATTTCGTATTTTTTAATTATTCTCTCAAATTCTTTCCTCTCTTCAGTAGTTAATTCCTGAGCAATTTGTATAAGTTTAGGATTTTCATCCGTGCCAAGATTGAAAGTTGACATTTCTATTGTATTGATTTCAAATGTAGGCATGTTATATGAATGAGAATGCATGGAATGATCAGAATCAACATCAAGCAAGTAAGCAAAATCAGAATTCATTTCATTGATAGTGTTGGCGAGTACATCATCGGATTCAAATAAAGCAGTAATACAATTTCCATCATCGGGGTTCTCAGGTTTCTTGTAAGCCTTAGAGGTATTAGGCTCGTCCACCGCTCCCACAGTTGCTTCAATAGTGATGACCTGCTCCTCAGCATTCAAATCTAACATCATGATCTCCTCGACAAAGCAGCTCGCCTCTCCTTTGCCCCAGTTGGTTACATCATTGAAGATCTCAAAACCTGGCAGAATCTTTCCTTCGGTGCTAGTCCATGACTCGGGAGTCCTCGAATAAACTTTCCCGTGCCCCTTATTCACAAAATACTTCTTTAGGCCCACCTTTCCTTCACCACCGGTGTTGGATGGACCTCCCAGCTCATATCCCAGACCCCTCCGGGTTTTCTGACTCTTGAAGTCCGGAAATTCTGGCAACCCTTGATGGTGTGCTCCCAAGCCCATACCAGGGATGAAACCCCCTTTCATCATCTTCACCACATCGGTGGTCATGCTAGACTCGTAGATCCCAGAAACTTGGAATCCGGAGAAAAGCTGAGGCTCAATTCCCAACGCCGCCACCGAACTTAATTTCTCAACTCTGATCGTCACTATCTCCTCCTCGAAGGGGAATTTGATCATTTGGTGGAGCGTGGAGGGCACACCTCCCAACTTGTGGAACCACGGACGTCCTAGCAACATGGCAAACGTCACTGGTATATCCAGCACAGTGAATTCAGTCTCTTCCTCATGCGGCCCTACCTTTAGCTTGGCCTTAAAAAATCCTTCGATGTGCCTATGGCTATCATCATAAGCCCTGATCACGGTTTCCGAGGCCGTCAGATCTCCTCTTTCTACTCCCAACTTGGACAATAGTTTCAGCGGGCAAACATTAATGGCTGATCCATCATCAACCATCACACAACTAGTCTTCTTCCCGTTAATTTCAGCTCGGATGTATAAGGGCTTGTTGTGAGCCTTACCCTCCTCCGGGAGATCTTCGTCGGTGAAAGTGATTTCAGTCTTCTTCCAGGCCATAATCGCCCCTACTAACACTGCCGGCTCAGTGTCGGTAGAAATGACCAAATTTTGTAGCTCCTTCATCAAATTCTCACGGTGGTACTTAGAATGGCATAGGACTTCCCACACCGTAGACTTAGCTTGTGTTTTCTTCAACTGCTCGAGGACTTGGTCATCTGGCTTGGGAGCCGATCCTTCCCCTATTTCTGTCTCAACCATAGGTGCCTTCCCTTCGGCCACTCGACTTGATCTTGTCATAACGGCAATTTCCGGCTCATCATCAGATTCATCCCAAATATTGATAGGAATTCTCCGATCAGCATCCTCCTCGTCTAAGGAACTTTCCCAAATGTCCACAACCATTAGGTCCATCATGTGAGGGACGTTTGGATTTAAATACAAAGGATCTGCCGATCCATACATAGCCCAGCCTATCAATTCATCATAGTTCCGGAGAAACACCCTGTTCATTCTTCTTGCCGCTAATGGAATAGCGCCTCTCTGTATGCACATGAGCTGCACCTTATCGCTCATCGTTTCATGACATAACTCGTAGCGGTACCTCCACCTCCTAACATAATCCACGAATGGTTCCTCGGGGAATTGCCTGATCCTATCCAGATCTTCCAGGGATCCCGTCCATGGAACATACATCTCATATCTCGACACAAAAGCATCCCTAAGAGGTATCCAATGACCCATTTCTTCCTCTGATAGGCCTTGGTGCCACAACAAGGCTTCTCCCATGAGAGTTTCCGGGAAATGTTCATGTAATTCACATTGAGGGAACCCAGCGTCATACATATGGTTGCGAAACAACCTTGCATGCTCAACGGGATCCCGATATCCGCCATATCTGGGCATTACCAACACCGCTTCAGGTGTTTCATAAGAGGATGAGTCCGGTGTTTGCTCCGCAAGCATCCATACTGTATATTCCTTAATGAACCTCTAGGTCATCGCGGCCCAATCGCACTTAATACGCATCGGGAGAGACATATACCATATCAGCAGCTCCCCCATCAGTGAATTACAAAACAGACTGGTGATCTCTTCTTCCTTAAAACCCAAAGGCCCCATGGCCAATAAGTAGAAGTGAAGGTGCTCCATTGGATCCTTGTTGCCATTATACTTACTGACCATCGGCAACGGGCGTTTGATAGGCCCAATCTGCAGCGCGAAGCGCTCTGCCATCCTGTTCTTAGTGTTCTTGTACTTTTCAAGGAATAGATCGGACAACTGTTCCCAATCATGCTTGCAAGAGTCGGGTAATGAGTGGAACCACCCCAAAGGCTCGCCTATTAGCGAATGGTGGAACCACTGAGCAATCTCGTCCACTCCGAAGGATTCAACAAACATATCATGCATATACTCGCGCAAGTGCACATCGGGATTCTCTCCTCCACTAAATAGGCTCAATTTTGGCACAATAGTTCGCGACGACCCTTCCCCGGTCTCTTCAGCACTATCTTCATCATACGGTGCTCCACCATCTAACCCTTCATCCATCGGTTCACCCTCCTACTCCTTGCCAAGGAAGGACACATATAAACCATTTCCCACATTGCTCTTCTCATCGGAGTCCAACAACTCCTCTTCATTTTCCCGGAAGGATTCCATAACCATGCTTTCTTTTAGCCCAAATCCGATCATGCTCACCCTATGATTAGGCAGTGGATTACGCCTAGTGGAAGGGTTCGCTGACGAAGGATCAACCATCTTTTTCTCCTCAATCAAATCTTGGATCTCGTGCTTCAACCTCTCACAGTTTTCAATAGTATGCCCATAATTACTGTGGAACTCGCAGTATCCCCTAGCTTGTATCTGCGGAGTAGGCGGCGCCTTGTTATAATGAGTGAGGGCCGATTCTGTACTCGCGCTTGGCCCTCCGGCACTATATCCAGACTTTGTCCACTTGGTATAAGCTTTCTTTGGCTCTCCGTCCCCCTCGACTGTCAAGGCGCAGCTATACATCTGACTGAAATCGGTAAAAGGCATATACCGTAGCTCATTCTTAATATACGGCAACGTGTTGGCAATTACCATTCGGATCTGATCCTGCTCAAGCGGCTTCTGTTTCGTAACTGCGACCTTGGCCCTCCATCTCCTCACAAAATCGGAAAAAGATTCCCCAGTCTGTTGCTTAGTGCTCTCTAGCTCCTTTAGAGTAACCTCAAGCATGGTGTTGAAGCTATACTGAGCGATGAATGACTTCGCTAACTCCTTCCAATCTCTCTTCGTAACCATCGGCAATGCATGGAACCATACGAGGGCAGCCCCCTCCAGATAAGTATTAAACAGCCCTAGGACTTGATCCTCAGTCAGGATCGTGTGCTTCATTACCGCGACATACTGATTCATGTGAGCCGTAGGATCCCCAGTTCCATCAAACTTCTTCATGTCCGGGAGCCGGAATTTCAAAGGCAAAGCAGTTGCCGACAAGCAGTTTTTCAAATTATAAAAGTCCTGACTCCCGGAGCTTCCCCCTCGCAGATCCTGCACCTCCTGAGTGATGTGCTGTTTCCACTCTTCTTCCTTAGCCTTCTCTTTCTCAAGCTGTTTCTGGATATAATCCTGATAGTCATCCTCGTTCCCGAAGCGGGGACCGATGTTCACTTCATTCTCAACGCATTTGCTACCACTCTTGTTATCCTTCAACGCTAGCTCGGCGAGCTGGGCCAAAATTGTGGCCAACTGATCATTAATGTTGTTCATAGAGGTTTCTAATTCGGCCACTTTTTCATCGGTCACAGACATACTGGCAGAAGACTGAGTATACTCGGATGAAGGTGATTCAGAAGCTACAACTGCTGATTCGAAACTGTCAATCTGTAGCTGATCAAACTGCCTGACTAGCCGGTTACTCTCACGGAACCACAACCGCTTAATGATGACGTCTGCGCGAACAGTATCCATTAGTATGTATGCATGATTTTATATGCATGATTCGTGGTGTGTGTGTTTATTTATTTACGGATATATAAGATAAGAAGAACAAACGTCAGTCTAATTACACGTATCACAACACATCTCTTCCACCCTTATTCCTCCACACACTCGACGGTCCAAGTCTCTTTCCTAGGATTTTGGTTTGGGGCTCACATTGCGGTCCAGGGGACGCGTGATGCCGTCGATTATTGCGGAAAAGTAAATCATTCATCAGACAATACAATTCGTTTTAACGTATCAGCGTTCAGTGACTAAGATATCGACCAAATGGATTGCCCTTTTGAATAACTCGTCTTTTGTTATTTCGCGAGACGCATTCGTTTGGGTTTTGATTCCCTTTTGAGCGTATCTCGGATTTAGACGCGGTACGAGTTATTCTTCTGGTTCAATCGCTCGTTATTGACAATGACTCGTTCCCTTTTATTTGCGTGGGTTCGTGTCTCGATTTTTGGATTACAACGGGATCTTTTTGGATCTATCGAGAGACGTAACCACGTGTTTATTTAGTGATGAAAGCACTTTTTATTTAAGGAACGGACTCATCGCGTAACGTGTTTGTTTTTAGCGTCAAGAATCCGTTTGCTCATTTTGGCTACGTGAAAAGACGACGAGTCTTATTTGAGCGCACGGTAATCTTTTGGCTATTAACAATTCTTTATTTCTTCCAATTTACGGTATATATCACCCTAGCGTGGTTATAGAAAATCAACGTTTCGTTGAATCGCATGCTTATTCGAAGCAGGGATATCACCGTTCTTTTTCATTTAGGCACGAGTCAAGCAAACACGCAGATCGGGCCATACTTCTTGTAGTTTTGGTAACGGTCGAAATGATCGAGCCATTAGTCAAATCCACAGTCTTGTCTATATGGCGCAATTATGCAGTTTAGCTTAATTCGGCTTTATGATTTTAAACGGCGTACATACCGGCTCGAGGCACGTATTTAACGGCATTGGTTCATTTCCTTTAACTACTCTCGGGATGGATATATGATGTGTAGTTTCGTCTAGCGGTGTATGTTTACGGATGTAGTGTGATATGAGTGTGCTATGGGACTATGGATGTGCTCTTTTTAATTGCTCTAAATTCACTAGACGTCACTACTTAGGGGCAAGTGTACCCTGTCATATCAAGTAATAATCTGGTTAAGACCGGGTATCGAATCCACGAGATTTATAACTACAAGTATTAAACGACTCGGTTTTATACGTTATTTAAGCGGTGAATACTTTAAAGGGTTTTGGTGACAACCACCAACTATTCCTAAACTATTGGTAAGACGGATTTTATATAGCAAATACTCTATGAAGTGCAACGGCGACGATAAGTTATAAATATGACAAACAAAGACTCCGAGTATATACGATTAATAATCGACTACGTGTAGTTCGACCGACCCGTGAAGTACTTAGACTACGTGATTCCTAGTCAAGGCGTGTCTAATGCTGAGGATCAGAAACTAGGGCCCGTAAGTTCCGTGGCGTGTCAAGTCCTACGGTTTCCGGAGCGTCACTTCCGGTAAGGCAACACCTATATGAATCCCTAAAGATAGCCCGGATGGCATCGGAAATCGCGTTCCCCTACACAATAGTCAATTATGAGCATCAGAACAAGTAATAAACATCAACACGTATATAGAAACGGAAATTGCAAACCATATATTATAAATGTGGAAAGCATAAATGATGAATACAACCAAGCCTAGTACATAGGAAGAGTGCAAGCTAATTGGCAAGCGAAGAGGGAAGAATTGGCCCGCGGAACTAGCCAACCGGACTCAAGGCCGTCGCTTAGGACTTGGAGGTGGAACTTTCGAGCTTGGTGAACGGAGAAGGGACGGAACTTTGACGGAATGCCGGGATCAACGAACAAGCCCGAAAGGGGATAAAATAAAGCTATACAAAATCTGAATGTCTAAACTCTATAGCCAAGTCTAGATTACTAAACTCTATGGCTAGGTCTAGATTACTAAACTCTATGGCTAGGTCTAGATTACTAAACTCTATGGCTAGGTCTAGATTACTAAAATGAGTGCTAGTCACTCTTATTTATACATCAAGCTTAGGGGTGGAGTGGTAATTTCACAAAGTACAATCATAGAGGTACATTATTTGGTGCAGAATTCTCAGGACACGCCCTGCGTATGGGAGGAGACGCCCTGCGTGTCTTGCTATACGCCATGCGTGTTTGAGCTCCTGGCATTTTATTGCTCGAATCACCCCATGTACGCCCCGCGTATCCCAAAACACGCCCTGTGTATTGATAGTTGACTTAGGGGACAATGCAGTCTGACTTTCAGGATTGGGTTAATCATTTTCTGACAGATGTCATACGCCTTGCGTCGTGGTTGACACGCCCTGCGTGTGCTGAGTAGATTCCATGTGGTGGTTCAGGATTGATCAATTATTTCTGACTCACTTGTCTGCACGCCCCGCGTGGATGGGAATACGCCCTGCGTGTATTGTATTTCTGTACCTGCGAAATACACTTCTCACGAGCCGAGTTAGCTTGACATTTTATTCTCTAAATGCAACTAAAAATAAAGGAAATTAACCGAAAGCTTGGATTTTACTTTTATTTCATTATTTTATTAAAACGCATTATTTTTGTAATTAAACTTATTTATTTAGCTCGAAAATAAACCGTAAACCACGCTAAAAGATAGGGACAAAATGCCCCTATCAAACCTCCTGGGACTTTAAAGTTTTACTTGTCCTCAAGTAAAAAAAATCGAAAGACAAGGGATTGAGATGATTAAGAAACAAACCGAAGGTTGGTTTTGCCAAGTGCGTGATTTCAAAGTTATGGTTTTGTACAAAGGTTTCGGTAAGTACCTACGCCGACAATTGAGTACAAAAACTCGTTCGAAACCTCCATGATCAAGATTTAATAGGCAATATCAACGGGGGTTGATTATCTTTTGAGAATCCGATAGTACCTCACCAAGGGATTTCGCTCTTACGCTCAATTTCTAGGTGGGTCGGTGTTTTATCGCTCTTCTTTGCACTTACTCGAGATCATGTTGAATTTGCATTTTTATCCGGGTTTTTTCTCTTAAAATGTGGTTAGGCAATATTAAAAATGAACCCGGAGGGGGGTTGTAATGTGGCTAGCTTCTTTAGTGGTTAGTTTAAAGAAACTCGAGTTCAAAAATACCGTTTTGTGATTGCACCACGTCATTGCTTATTTTGGCCTTGGCGAATTTTACAAGACGTACTTCAAAATTGCTCGGGTGGAGCTTTGAGAATGCCTTATTATTTATTGTATCCGTTGTTTTGATAGAGGCACAAAAACAATATTTTGAGAGCTAATGGTGTTCATTTGCTAAGGCCGTGACTTATTTCGGGTAATTCGGGTGTAATCTTGATTATGGCGGTAATTTGAACAAGAGGAAAAAAGGGTTACATGTTAGGAGGGTGTTAACAAAAAAAGTTGGTTAATAGGCTCAAGGGGGTTTCCTAATGTTTAATGAAAACGAGAAAAAGGAATTAAGAGAAATTAGCCTAAGTGGGTTCGGTTTATCATCTATTGCCTTTTTACCAAAAATTAAGTGTACTTAACCCGGTATTGGATGCAAATTCTATGAGTCGAGTGAAGTCAAAGCTCTCAAAAAATTGTGAAAGAATTAGAGTTCTCGTACGAACTCTTTTAGGCTCAAACATACCTCACAAAGATTTTAAATTGTGTACTATCGAGTTTTCGCTAAATTCTCAACTATCCCGTTTTTATTGCCTTTTCAAAGTTCATTATGGAGATGACAATTGGGTTAAGACTCAATGCCTTAGTTTAGTACTAACCTAAGCTTTGTACAAATTCCCTAATTTCAAAATCAAGACTAAAATTTCTTAATCGAATCATTCCTTTATGTTCCAACCCTTTTATTTTTGACGACAAATAACGGAACTTTAATTAATTTTCGAAGGAGGGATAGCATGTCGGCAAAATTTAAGAGAGTCAATAAATTAGTTTAATTATTTTATCGTTTATTTTATTTTTATTTTTGATTTTGGTAGTGCAAAACAAACGTTAAGTGCGGGGTTGCACGTCCCTCCGCGTTATTTAAAATGGCGCCTATTCCAAGGGCGTCGCAAAAAGAAATGAGAACAAAAACAAAACAAAAATAAAGTGAAAAAAGAAAGAAAAAGAAGACCCTTAGTGGTCAGGGGTTTCTTCCCGGTCGGGAGATGGTGGATTTTGGGTGGAACGAGCGGAGCGAGCACGAGTGGCACGTGGGGGGCGGTCACTCGCGGGTCGCTTGCTTCGGGTCATGGTTGTATGAGGGGGAAGCAAGAATGAAGAGATAGTGGGGAAGGTTGGAGTGATTTGTGAGGAAGAAATGGGAAAAGGAGGGTAAGTTTAAATAGAAAAAGAAGGGGGAATCCAAGAGTGTTCGGATTCCCAAGCGGGACACGCGGGGTGTGAAGGGGCCACGTCATGCGTATCCCGCCTCCTGACTTTATGTTGGTAGGACATGCGGGGCGTACCGTATGATACGCCCTGCATGTCAAGTCTCCTAGTTAGATTTTTTCTGGATGAAGGCGGAGACGCGGGGCGTACACAGAGGTACGTCCCGCGTGCATGCACGTTTTTTTGAATTTTAAAGAGGGTCTTTTCCAAGTTTTATGGGTTTTAGTAGTGTGTTTAATGTTTTTATTATTCTTAATGAGTAATTAAGAAAGTGATTAAGATGAATTTATTATGGATTTGAAAAGGTTGTGATGTGATTGGAGAGAAAGGGAGGTGGAGTGGAGAAGTGGGAAAGATTTTTGGGGAAGAGGTGATTGATAGGGGAGGAAAGAGGAAAGGTTGCCATGGGGAATCTACATTTCGCAGCTCCCCAGGATACGCGGGGCGTGCCTGAAGGGACGCCCTGCGTGTCCCTGACACGTAGCTTTTTATTCTTTATAGAAAAGGGAAACACGCAGGGCGTGGAGTAGGGACGCCCCGCGTCCTCTGCAATTTTTGCTATGAAAAAGAGCAGAGCCCGGAACACGCGGGGCGTATGGGTGTATACGCCCCGCGTATATTTGGATTTCTAAAGGGATTTGTTTTTCTTTTAGTTTTTGAGAAAAGATAAAAATTAAAATAAAAATAAAAATAGTACCAATATAACAAGACACGGGAAAAATGTCACATGTAAAAATAAAGAAAGCGTGCAAATAAAAAAAAATGGTTTAGATATATATAAACAAGTGGTTTGAGAAATTCAAACCGATGCTACGTTTAGAGTCGGAGTAGCCTAACTTCTTCACATCCTAGGTGAATGCCTCTAATCGCGTAAGATATCCAAATTCTTGAATAAACAACCCGTGCCTACAAAACGGATTGTTAGCTTCAAAAGAATTTAACAAAAACCAAAAACTATATTTACAGAAATTATCGAAGAGTTTAGTTTGCTCCCTTTTTGACTCCTTTGGTAGTTCAAAAAGAGCGAAATGTTCCGACGTAGAAGGAACCTCCGACTCTTCTAACTTTGGATTTATTTCCATGGGTCCACGCACAACCGACTCATCGATATCCGTTTTCTCACAACTGACACGACTTTTATTCCTTGGGGGATCCTTTTGAGAAAACTCAATTAACTCGAGCTTCCTATTTTGGCGAACCGAATTGGAATCTCGAATTGATTCGTCCGCGGCGGAATCAAGAGGAGACTTCAATCTGGCCCATAGATTTCCTATTTCCCTGAAATATGTCTCAGTGTTAGATAAACTTTTATGAATATCTTTAAGCAAAGAATTTATCACATCGAATTGCGAGGTTGAGTGTGGGCGTTCGTCATCCATGCGGTCGTCCCACCGATGACGACTATGAAGCATCATACCATGAAACAAATCATTAGTAACAACACGAAACAAAATAACTTATTCGCACAAAAAGAAAGTAATATTTACGAGTGCTTAAACTAACAATAAAATGTTTTTGTCTAATATTGCAAGAAATTATAAATCCCCGGCAACGGCGCCAAAAACTTGATGTGTAGTTTCGTCTAACGGTGTATGTTTACGGATGTAGTGTGATATGAGTGTGCTATGGGACTATGGATGTGCTCTTTTTAATTGCTCTAAATTCACTAGACGTCACTACTTAGGGGCAAGTGTACCCCGTCGTATCAAGTAATAATCCGGTTAAGACCGGGTATCGAATCCACGAGATTTATAACTACAAGTATTAAACGACTCGGTTTTATACGTTATTTAAGCGGTGAATACTTTAAAGGGTTTTGGTGACAACCACCAACTATTCCTAAACTATTGGTAAGACAGATTTTATATAACAAATACTCTATGAAGTGCAACAGCGACGATAAGTTATAAATATGACAAACAAAGACTCCGAGTATATACGATTAATAATCGACTCTTGCAAAGACGACTACGTGTAGTTCAACCGACCCATGAAGTACTTAGACTACGTGATTCCTAGTCAAGGCGTGTCTAATGCTGGGGATCAGAAACTAGGGCCTATAAGTTCCGTGGCGTGTCAAGTCCTACGGTTTTCGGAGAGTCACTTCCGGTAAGGCAACACCTATATGAATCCCTAAAGATAGCCCAGATGGCATCGGAAATCGCGTTCCCCTACACAAGAGTCAATTATGAGCATCAAAACAAGTAATAAACATCAACACGTATATAGAAACGGAAATTGCAAACCATATATTATAAATGTGGAAAGCATAAATGATGAATACAACCAAGCCTAGTACATAGGAAGAGTGCAAGCTAATTGGCAAGCGAAGAGGGAAGAATTGGCCCGCGGAACTAGCCAACCGGACTCAAGGCCGTCGCTTAGGACTTGGAGGTGGAACTTTCGAGCTTGGTGAACGGAGAAGGGACGGAACTTTGACGGAATGCCGGGATCAACGAACAAGCCCGAAAGGGGATAAAATAAAGCTATACAAAATCTGAATGTCTAAACTCTATAGCCAAGTCTAGATTACTAAACTCTATGGCTAGGTCTAGATTACTAAACTCTATGGCTAGGTCTAGATTACTAAAATGAGTGCTAGTCACTCTTATTTATACATCAAGCTTAGGGGTGGAGTGGTAATTTCACAAAGTACAATCATAGAGGTACATTATTTGGTGCAGAATTCTCAGGACACGCCCTGCGTATGGGAGGAGACGCCCTGCGTGTCTTGCTATACGCCCTGCGTGTTTGAGCTCCTGGTATTTTATTGCTCAAATCACCCCATGTACGCCCCGCGTATCCCAAAACACGCCCTGCGTATTGATAGTTGACTTAGGGGACAATGCAGTCTGACTTTCAGGATTGGGTTAATCATTTTCTGACAGATGTCATACGCCCTGCGTCGTGGTTGACACGCCCTGCGTGTGCTGAGTAGATTTCATATGGTGGTTCAGGATTGATCAATTATTTCTGACTCACTTGTCTGCACGCCCCGCGTGGATGGGAATACGCCCTGCGTGTATTGTATTTTTGTACCTGCGAAATACACTTCTCACGAGCTGAGTTAGCTTAACATTTTATTCTCTAAATGCAACTAAAAATAAAGGAAATTAACCGAAAGCTCGGATTTTACTTTTATTTCATTATTTTATTAAAACGCATTATTTTTGTAATTAAACTTATTTATTTAGCTCGAAACTAAACCGTAAACTACGCTAAAAGATAGGGACGAAATGCCCCTATCAATATACATCGTAGATACAGAATGACTTTGGTCGTTTGTTTATTTTATTTTCTTTAGTCACTTTTGCGGATACGTCCATCTCTCTTAAGAACAACACAAGGCATAACGTAAGAGCTCGTCTTTTATTCGGAAGGGACGGGCCACGTTTGTGAAACTCTTTACGTTACAACGGGGTCATTCGAAACATAAATGTTCTTTGTTTTCGTTTTGTCATAATCTCGTTTTATCCCAACCTATTTAAAGAATGTGAATAACGGCTGGCGTTAATATAGTCTTTTGAATCGAGATATAACTATCCTCAATACCAAACCGATTCATATTAATACGTGCTTACGTCATAACGCATTTCCTAAACATGTGCCTTCTTCGGGACACGGAAAGGGACCAGGCGGGTCGCACAAGTTCATTCATACGAGATGACTAAGTCGTCTTTAGTTCGAATCGTTTCGATGTTTTGGGGGTAGTTTGTATATCGGTTTAAGAGTATATATTAACGTATCGTTTTATTTTCTTTACATATTTTAGGAATAGACACGTATCATGGCAATTTGAAAACACGAACTGATTCATTCACCACATCAAAAATAGTAACGGGTAATTCTATGGCAACTTCTAAGGCTACTATATGCTTACACGCCTGATCGCGGGACCTCACAGGACCGCACAAATTCGCCCCTAACGAATGGATGGGGACCCTTTGGCGCCTTACTGTAAGGGGGAACTTACACTAGCCTCTTTCGAGCGACGAATGGACTCTCGCTAGAGGTTTCGCGGAAATTACCCAAAAGGTTTGCAATAATGCTTATGAATGCATACGAAAAGAAATAATACGATCCGTCCCCGTTAAGGGCTTAATACACGCCTTCCGGAATCAAATTTCTCGCTTCCCCAGTAGAGTCGCCACTTGTTAGACAAGGTGCCGAACGGCCTCACCCGGGCGGACCGGGGGGTGGACACCTCATGGCGACGTAAGCGGTGATTGGCGCCGAAAGCAACCAATCATGGAATCAAGCTGCTCGACAGGACCGGAGCTCGGAGTACGGAAGAGTCGCCACCCACGGGAGACCAGTGAGGGTTTGGGAAACTTAGGTACGAGCCGAGAAGGCTAGCTCCTTTCGGGAGAAAGGCTACTCGGCACCCCGACATCGCCCAGTTATGAACCACCGGCCTCCTACTCAGCGTGTTAGGCGATAACGGACTAATCGCATATTTCTTTAAGTTTAAAATTCATTTGAAACCTTTTCTTTCTCGTTTTGAAAACCGTTTTGAGCATGTTATTCGAAAGCCATTTTAGTAAAGAATCACCCATTTTTGCATAAATTTAAAGTATATAGGAGAGAGAGGGGGAGAAGAAAGAATTGATTTATTCACAGTGTGATTTTATGCTTAGACTATACACTAACTCTACGATAATCTCATTCCCCAAAAACGAGTTTATTTACATGGTTCGTACCTTAATCGCCGTTGGAACGATTTAGGTACGTTTCAAAACCCCGTTAATGACGTTCACTCGAATCGCCGTTGGAACGACTCGAGCGTTTGAAAACGTTGAGCAAACATTTTTAATCTAAAAAAACGTGATTAAGCATACAAGTCAATTTAAAAACCATTTAGTTAGGAAAACAATTCAAAACTTCATTATTTATAATGAAAACGATTTTAATTACAAGGTTCGCTTAATCCGTCGTTGGAACGAATTAAGGTTTCAACACGTGATATTTTAGAAACGATTTAAAAACAACAAGAAAACACTATTTACACTTTGGGAATATCTACAAAAACTTTTAGTTTAAATAAGCAAATTAAACTCTATTTTTGTGGTTTGTTTTCCCTTTTTTCACTCAATTAACCTCTAATCACAACAATTAAGAAATTTAGTCTAAATCAACCCAAATATATTTATAGAATATATACATATAGAAAACCTAAAAGGAGAATAAGTATACATATTTATACATATATACAAGAATGGTAGAAATAGTAATAATATATGTAAGTTAAATATATGGTAAGAAAAAATAATAGTACATGTATATATAAGTGAAAATAGAGGTAATACTAATTAAAATACACTTTGATTTTGATTTAAGAAACAATGTAAAAATAGAGAATAAAATCCATAAATAAGAAAGTTAAATTCATCCCAAAATAGTTTTACATAATAAATATATAGAAAATAACCCCCACCCTAGATAATGACTAATATAACTCAAATAAACCAAAAACTATATATATGTACAAATATGTTACTTTACAAAACTAAATTGATGTAAATTAAGTTTAAAATATAAAATAGATAGATAAATAATATGTAATTAATAGTTATATAACTCAAAATAATTTTCATAAATACATCACCTAATTATACACATATATACAAGGACCAAAAGTCTAAAAGTTGAGAAAGAGGGATCAAAACAGCATTTTTTACATATCAGCAGCTTTACCGACGGAAAATCCGTCGGTAAACAGCCTTTAGTGACAGAAAACGGAAAATTACAGAATCAATCCAACAGTTTCCAGATTTATTCAAAAGCTTTAGATTAGATCTATTCTATCGTTTTGGGTCCCCGAACTACCAAAATTGGATCATAGTCTATGACGGAGATTCCTAAAACGATGTTTTATTTCAAAACGTTATTTAGAAATATTTTCAAAAACTTATAATTACAACGTTTTTTAATCCCGAACTACCTTTGAATCGGATCACGGTTCGTATTGGGATATTAAAACGAGGTTTTTTATTTCAAAACAAAAACGAACTTTTATTTAATACGAGACAAAAATAAATACGGGAAATTAAATAAGACGTAATAAATAAATAACTAAATAAATAAAAACTATATCCTAAAAATATAAAATAAGAAAATAAAGTAAATGAATAAATAAATGAAATAAATAAAACGAGTCTAGTCCTCGGATAATACCTCAAGATCGGTATTTGACGGCTGAAGTCGGTTGATTCCACGAGTTGCCTTTTTTGTGTTTTCCGGGTTTTTTAGTAAAAATTTAACTTTTAGGAAATTCGGACTTTTTGAGAAAAAAAATATTTTCCTCAAAAAAATTCACTTTCTCTCTCTAAAAATGTCTAGAGTAAGAAAGCTCTCCAAAATCCCCCATCCCTCTAAATGCATGGGGATCCGTGCCTTATATAGGCGAGGATCCCCGGAAACTTTGGGCGACGCCCGATTAAAATTGGGCGTCGCCCAAAGGAGGTTGGGCGATCACCCAACACTAGTTGGGCGGACGCCCAACTTGCGTTGGGCGAACGCCCAACTTCTGTTGGGCGCGTGCCCAACGGATGTTGGGCGTTCGCCCAACAAGCGTTGGGCGTTCGCCCAACGCAGGTTGGGCGTTCGCCCAACGTCGTTGGGCGTTTGCCCAACGGATGTTGGGCGTCCGCCCAACGGACGTTGGGCGTTCGCCCCACCTATGTTGGGTGGTCGCCCGACGTCGTTGGGCGCCCGCCCAGAGGCTGTCGGGCGTGCACGCCCAGCGGCCGTCGGGCGTGCATCCCTCGCTGTCGGGCGCGCGCGCCCAGTAGCCATCGGGCGTGTTCCCCGCGCTATCGGGTGCGCGTCCAACTGTCGTCGGACGCGCACCGACTGCCGCTAGGCGCGCGTCCAACTGTCGTCGGGCGCGTCCAACCGCTTCAACCGTCTCGTTACAGATTTTCGTCACAGGTCCTCCGACTCGGTGTCTCCAACAGTAAATATTTCGTATATAAAAAAATAAAAAATAAATACTTATAATTAAAATATATAATTTTTTTTATAGAAATTGGTTTTATATTTAATATACTAATATATATATATATATATATATATATTTGTGAGACCATTTTTAACTATGGGTTAAAAAGCAGCCCCTTATGGAGAAATAATTCATAACTCTACTTAGATGGGGAATTATTTTCTCCATTAACCCCACTTAGAAGTTTAATCCGGCATCAGTCCGGTGGTTTTTTTTTTGTGACCTAGAGGGCAAAAGGAACAGAAAAGACACAAAGAAGGAGAAAAGAGCAGACTACACAACACGGCTCAGAGCAGTTCCCATTTGATCAGCAAAAAGGATGTCCTAAAGGCCTGCAGGAGGCACATCAAACTCATGATGACCCAAAGTGTGATTCCCTGCGAAGTTCGCCAACCAGTTGGCAGCCCGATTCCCTTCCCTGTAAGTGTGGGTAAACAAGAGGACCCAATTCCTATCACGTAACTCATGACACTTGGAGATCAACCAATAGCAAGGATGATAGTGATGTATATCCCCTGTCATAAAAGCCCAGAACAACTCTCGAGTCGAGCTCCACCACGAGCCTTAGAAAACCTCTCTTCCAAGCTGACCGAAGGCCAAAGTATAGCCCCCAGAGTTCAGCAACAGTCACAGTACATATGCCTATTTTCATAGAGAAACCTGCAATCCACATACCCCTTTCATCACGAATAATACCTCCAGCATAGGCTCTGCCCGGGTTCCCTTTGCTTGCCCCATCTGTGTTCAGTTTGACCCATCCAGATTCCGGAGGGGTCCAACTCACCCAATCAACATCTCTTGACAAGTTCAGATTAGTACCACCCTGAAGAAAGGCATCTCTACATTCCCTTGTCTTCTCTAAAATAAAGGACACCCTGTCTTGGCTATAAGATTTGCCAATAAAGACAAACTCATTTCGCCATTTCCAGATCCACCAGACTGAGACGGAGAAGATCACATGCCAATCAAGGTTCTTGAAACCAAAGTCAGCTTGGAGATTCCCATCTAACCAGTGATTCCAATCCAGAGAAAAGAAGGTGAGCAGGTAACAAGAAGGGACTAACATGTGCCAAATGGGTCTTGCGTTGTGACAATCACGAAGAACGTGCAAGACCGTTTCTTCCTGACCACAAACAGCACAATCAGCAGAGACACTGAGGTGTCAGGCCAAGCGAAGCGAATTACACATTATTGTTTTATGTCTCGTCAGCCAGAGAAAAACACGAATTCTTTCCGGTAACTTGAGCTTCCAAATCGAGGACCAGATTTTTTCACGAGCACTAGGAGTGCTCGAGGTCAACAAAGTCTAGCCTGAGCTGACTGTATAGGAACCCGATGCTGAGGCCGTCCAATACCACCCGTCCCTTTCACTACTATCCGGAAATAAAACGAAAGAGGCAAGACGAAACAACACATTCTGAGAGAGCAAAGGAGCTAGCACCTCCCATTTCCACCCATCGGAAGCCAACCAAAGATCCGAAACGCTGCTTTGGGTGTCCACACTTGCAGTGTTAGGGCCTATATACTGAAACAAAGGCTCTTCCCCACACCAACGATCAAGCCAAAAGTTAGTGCTCTCCCCATTGGTCACCATTTTGCCCAAACCTCTTCGGAGGACTGCACTGCCCTTCACGATTCCCCTCCAAGTTGCAGAGGAGTTACTTGGACACCGGAACATATCAGGGCCCGGGCACTGCCCCCCATATTTCTCTTTAAAAATCTTGACCCAGTGAGCATCTTGCTCCATTAACAGTCTCCGACAAATTTTCGCTATAAAAGCAAGGTTCAACTCCCTAACCTATTTAATCCCAAGACCACCCTCAGATTTAGGACGACACACTATAGCCCAGTTCACATGATGTAGACATTTAGAGGAGTCAGTGGAGCCCCAAAGGAAGTTTCTATTACAAGCCTCGAGCTTGTTACAGATAGAAGAGGGGAGAACAGCAGTCTGCATGGCATAACTAGGGATCGAAGAGGTGATTGAGCGGATCAATGTAATTCGACCAGCCGTAGAGAGACACTTGGCTTTCCATCCTGCAAGTTTTGCTTGTACTCTGTCGACCACATACTTGAAAGTATTTTTGGAGACCCGACTATGGATTAGGGGCATGCCGAGATACCTTCCAAGATCCTCTGATTTAGCAAACCCGAGGATGTCACACACCCCTCTACTAAGCGCTTCCGACACATTCTTAGAAAAGGATATTCTAGACTTTGCAGTGCTGACTTTTTGACCAGAGCTGGCGCAGAAGTCATGAAGGATGTTCCTAATCACACATGTCTGCTCCACTGAGGCTGCTGACATCAACACAATATCATCTGCAAAGAAGAAGTGGGAGAGGGGGCTCCCTCTTTTGGTGAGGAGGATAGGCTTCCAAACATTGGCGAAGGGGAGAGTAGGTCACCTTGGCGAAGGCCCCTGGAAGGTTTGAATTCTTTCAATTGCTCTCCATTCCAAAGATTTCTCATGGTTGCACTCGAAACACAATCCATGATGAGGGTTACAAACCTGCGGGGGAGGCCCAAAGAGAAAAGAGTATCTTGCAGAAAATGCCAACTCACCCCGTCGTATGCTTTCTCCAAGTCAAGTTTCATAAACATGCAACCTGACTTCCCTTTTCTATACCTCATAGAATGGATGACTTCTTGGACCACAAGAATATTGTCTGAAATCTGGCGACCCGGGACAAAGCTGCTCTGAGTGGGACTGACCACATACCGAAGAAGAGGCTTTAACTTGTTGACAATGCACTTGGTAACCGTTTTGTATAAAACATTACAAAGGCTAATCGGTCGAAATTGAGTCAAATTTTCAGGGTTGGGGACTTTGGGAATCAGCGTGATCAAGGTGCGATTCCAACTGTCATCCAAAATTCCAGAGTTGAGAGCTTGAGTAACGGCAGAGCAAACCTGATTGCCCACTGTTCCCCACATCTTCTGGTAGAACACTGCATGGAAACCATCTGGACCCGGGGCTTTATAGGGATCCATACTGAATATAGCACTTCTTACTTCATCAGGCCGAAACACTCCCTCAAGAGAAGCTGAGACAGTAGGGTCCCAAGGAGGAAAACTGGTAGAAGTAGTCAACTGCGGTCTTGAAGAATTCTCTTCCAAATATAGAGTAGTAAAAAAGGAAATAACCAAACCTTTAATGCATGTGTTGTCCCAATTCCAAATGCCATGTTCATCTTTCAAACCCTCGATCTTGTTTCGACGATGACGGATAAGAGTGGAGGTGTGAAAGAAGGTCGTGTTTCTGTCACCAAACTGAATCCACTTGACTCGAGATTTCTGGAACCAGAGGATTTCCTCACGTTGCAAAATCTCATTCAGTTCGTTGATCAACTTCCGCTCGAGCTTCAAAAGGCCCCCTGTCACTCTGTGACTAATGCAGCGCTGAACTCCCTCAATTCTCCTAGTTAAAGTCCGTTTCTGCTGAAAAACGTTGCCGAAGACACTGCGGTTCCAACTCTGCATCAGGGGTGTGATGGACTGAAGGTTGTCAGAGATTTTCTTATCAGTTTTCCAGTTGTTATCAACAAAGGGTCTAAAATATGATGTTGCAACCAAGCAGCTTGAAACCGGAAAGGCTTAGCAATTGGGGGGCCCCTCATCAGAAGTAAGTCAATAAAAATAGGGCAGTGGTTTGATTTGTTGCGGATGAGGTGACGAACCACAGCTTCCGGGAAAAGATGACGTCAATCGAGATTAGCTAAAGCCCGATCGAGACGACAAGAAACCTTAGTCCTCGGAGTAGTGCCCCTGGACCAGGTGAAAGAGGGACCAACAAAGTCTAGATCAACAAACACAGCTCATTAATCAGTCCGGTGGTTAACACCCTACTAGAATACCTGAAAAGGAAAACAATTAAACGAACAATAGAGCGAGAGCCCAACAACTACAGACGACTGTCATAGATTCACAGGTTTCACTTTCCAAACTTATTAACCGCAAAATTGGGCTCTGGCAATCAACAAATTCCGCAGTCTCCCTCTTTCTCCATTAATGGCGTCCATCACCTTTACCGACTATGCCTCCTCCGCCACCGCTCGTCTTCTCCCCTTCACCGGAACTAATTTCGGCTCTAACCGCGTCGTCTTTTTTCGCCGCTTGGTGAACCCGCTTTCCGTTCGTACTACCTCTTTCAGAAGCCTCACTATTCGCTCTTCTTCAACTTCACCGCCGGTCCTTACTGGTACTTGCCAACCCACTTTGCTTTTGATTGATTTCACTAAAAGATATTTTCTTATCAATCTTTGTTCTTAAAAAAGTTATATTTCTGCAGTTGGTAATCTTAATAGTTGAGTTTGTTAATCGATTCTCTGAAGCATTTTATCAAACATGTGGTATGCTATTTTTTTTCCAGCTGCAATGGGTAGCGAGGCGGTTGCTAAAGTGATTGATGGGAAGTTAGTGGCTAAGAAAATCAGGGAGGAGATTACTGCTGAAGTGTCAAAGATGAAGGATGAAATTGGTGTTGTTCCTGGGTTAGCAGTTATTCTCGTTGGAGAAAGGAAAGATTCTGCTACTTATGTAAGAAACAAGAAGAAAGCTTGTGAATCTGTAGGTATTAATTCTTTTGAAGTGCATTTGCCTGAAGATTCCTCAGAAGAAGAAGTACTCAAGTTTATCTCTGGTTTTAATGATGATCCTTCAGTCCATGGTATCCTTGTGCAGTTGCCTTTGCCTTCTGTATGTTTCTCAATTTGAACTTTTCTTCTTGTTCATCAATAGTCATAGCAAGCAATTATCCAAAATGAAATTAAAATCTGCAAGTTTCATGTATGCGTAGTTGTTAAAGGCATGCCTAAGGTTCATGGCTCACAAGGCACTAGGCTGAGCACCTTAGCACCCCCAAAGGCCCGCGCTCTGACCAAGTGACTGCAAGGTGCGCCTACCCGTGGTCGTTTTTTGTAGGGTTTTTTAGGATTGAATCTCTACCGTTGGATTAGACTGTTCAAAATAAACAACCAAAAAAAGAATTTGAAGTGACACTAATACACAACTGGAAACTGAATTTGTAGACTTAAAATCCTCAAGGTTCATGTATGCGTAGTTATCAAAGGCGTGCCTCGGGCTCAAAAGGCTCTATGCTCCAGGCATGTCGCCTGTCAAACCAAAAGGCAGGCTCTGTTTGAGGCGCACCTAGGCTAAAACTTAGAAGCTACACATTGTCTTTTAAGATTCCAAGTCCAAAATAGGATGATTTAATCTCAGCCGTTTCCTATCTGTATGATCTGTGGCTTAAATTAGAATTAAAAATTTATTAAAAAATAAAAGAAGATTCGGACGGTAGAAATATTGCAAAGAAGAATGCAGAAAATCGCTGCTCCATTGTGAAGAGTTCAGAAATATTGCAGATGGATGATTGAATATGATTTAGTATTTAACTTTTTGTTGCATTTGAGAAATGTTTAGTTTAGTTATTTATGATTTTAATTTTATTTTTCCTATAGTGCGCCTTGTGTCGCTCAGGCGCGCGCTTGAGCCTTGTGCCTAGGCTCCAGGACCCCTTGTGTCTTATTGCGCCTTCAATAACAAATGCCTGTATGTATTTCTCAATGTTGTATCTTACTATTTCATCTATTCGTATCAGCACATGAATGAGCAGAAAATATTGAATGCTGTGAGCATTGAGAAAGATGTGGATGGTTTCCATCCATTGAACATTGGCCGCCTAGCTATGCGAGGAAGAGAACCTCTGTTTGTTCCTTGTACGCCTAAAGGGTGCATCGAATTGCTGCATAGATATGGTGTCAAAATCAAAGGGAAAAGAGCTGCTGTGATCGGTCGCAGCAATATTGTTGGGATGCCAGCTGCTCTATTGCTTCAAGTAAATTATTTCACTAAACGAGCTCTCCGAGTTTTACCTTTATTAGCATAATATATTTCTATCTTTTAATAACCTCGGTGGTTTTTGTATCGGTAGAGGGAAGACGCTACCATAAGTATTGTCCACTCTAGAACCAAGAACCCCGAGGAGATCACCAGACAAGCCGATATCATAATCGCTGCTGTAGGACAGCCGAACATGGTGAAGGGGAATTGGATAAAGCCTGGTGCTGTTATCATTGATGTCGGAATTAATCCAGTGGAGGTGAGCTTTCATTACTTATTATGTTATTCAGTTCTTAGGATTGGTTGTTGGAAATATGGAGTCTTGTTGTGTTTTCATTTTGAGTTGGCTGACTGTTTTTTGTTTAAATTCGTGTAACTAAGGATTCGAAAAGCGCTCGAGGTTATCGATTGGTTGGAGATGTTTGCTATGAGGAAGCTTGTAAGGTTGCTTCAGCTATAACTCCAGTTCCGGGAGGAGTTGGTCCAATGACAATAGCTATGCTTCTATCTAATACTCTCAGTTCAGCAAAGAGGATACATAACCTCCAGTGAGTCCCGGAAAAGTAAATTTCAGGAGATTTGACTTGTTAAATGTTAGGGGTTGACCCTTTGCAATACAGTTTTGTTCCATTTTAAATTAGGGAGAGTTTCTATAAATGGTGTTTCTGAGTTTAGGATATAATTTTGAGGCATTATGTGTTGCCAAAATTGTATACAGCGGATGATTATTAGTAGTAATAATTCATCACTTGTTGCTGTCAAATGTATGTATGTATGTATGTATGTATGCATGCTGAAGCTTGTAGATTAAAGTGATCTGTCTTAGGTTGGAGTTTGCCGGTAAGATGGATCTTCCTTTTCTAATGAAGAGGAATTCTTTTATTTTCTTTGACAATAACAAAGCATCAACATTTAGGGCTCTTTTGGTTCGCGGAATAGAGGGAAATATAATAGCTATTCCTAAAGAATAGCTATTCCCACTTTTGGTTGATTTTTTTTTATGGAATATCTATTCCATGGAATCCCTATTTCTTGATTTCATAATTTAGGTTAGGAATAGCCTATTTCTAATATTGTATTTTTGTAATTTACAAAATTACCCTCCATTAAATCCTCAATCTTCTCTCTAATCACTTTCTCAAATCTTATAAATTTTGGTCAATCCATAATTTATATCATAAAAAACGTGAAAAATGGAAAAATGACGAAAACATTAAAAAATGTAAAAATACAAAAAACGTGAAAATGTTACAAACACGAGAATATGTAAAAAAATGCGAAAAAACTTGAAAACATGAACAAATGCGAAAAACACAAAAACACAAAAAAAAAACAAAAAAACAAACACACAAAAAAACACAAAATAGGAATAACGCGAAAAAGTGACAAAATACGAAATATAAAAAAACGTGAAAAAACGAAAAATACGAAAATGTGAAAAAATACGAAAAAACGCGAAAAGGGAAAAACCGAAAAGCTAAAACATGAAAACGCGAAAAATACGAAAACGTGAATAAATGGGGAAAACAAAAAAACTTGGAAAACACGAAAAAATGTAAAAAACAGATAATATAAAAAAAACATTATAAACGCATTTTTCATATTTTCGTGTTTCTAACATTTTTTCACGTTTTCGTGTTTTTCGATTTTTTTCACGTTTTTCATGTTTTCCACTTTTTTCATGTTTTTCTGTTTTTAATATTTTTTTTACTTTTCGTGATTTTCGAATTTTTTCACTTTTGTGTTTTCACGTTTTCGTGTTTTTAATCAATTTTCACGTTCCGAACCAAAAAAAAAAAATTCACGTTTTTTTTGTGTGTGTTTCATGTTTTACGTGTTTTTTTTGTGTTAACACGTTTATATGTTTTCGCGTTTTCATCCTTTTTCACTTTTATTTCATTTTTTTCTTTTGTTTTTGTGTTTTTATTGTTTTGTTTGCGCTTTTATATTTTGTGTTTTTACTGTTTTTCACCTCTTTTTCGTGTTTTTACAATTTTTCCATTTTCATGTTTTTTCGTTTTTAATGTTTTTTTCTATTTTTCGTGTTTTTTTTCATCTTTCGTGTTTCCCATTTTTCTGTTTCTTTATATATTTTTAAAAATAATATATATTAAATATTTGAACAATTTATAGTAAATAATTAAAATTTTAAAAGAAATAAGAAATTACATTTGAGGATAACATTGTCTTTTGAATAAAAAATTTATTTATTCTATTCTACCTTATTCCACCAACCAAACATAGGAATAGTAATTTCTAAGAATTTCTATTCTATTCTTTGCTATTCTATTCCTTTGGAATAGCCATTCTATTCAATTTCATTTTATTCCGCGAACCAAACAACACCTTAATATTTTAGGTTGTCTGGTGCTGAGTAGGGGTGAACAAATTCTGATGAACCAATATCAAACCGAAACAAAATTTCAGATTGGTTTCGCTCGGTATCTTATGGTATTTTGGTTTTGGTTATTGCATATAATACCAAAATATTTTTTTATATTAATATTTAGCATTTGATCTATTATTTAATCACATTTGACCATGATCTGTGCTAATTGGTGAAATTTTACCTAATTTGGATGGAGATTTCATAACATTTATTTCTCTAATACGTGGTAATATTTTGACACTTGACACGTGACATGTCTAAAAAAAATTCCACATAAATTTTCTTACGTAGAAATGATTAATTAGATTTAAAAAAAAGTTAAAAATAAATCCCTAAATTAAAATCTTAAATTTTTTTCCACATAAATTTTCTTACATGGAAATAATTAATTAGATTTTAAAAAAGTAAAGAGTTAAAAATAAATCCCTAAATTAAAATCTATCAAGTCCAAGTGTTAAAATATCACTATATGTCAATAAAAATAACGCGTTAAATGCACCATTGGTCACCGAACTTACATGGTTGTCTCAAAATGGTCACTCAACTTTAATTTATCTCAATAAAATCAATCAACTTTGAATCTTGTCTCAATTAGGTCACTCTGCTAATTTTACTAGTTAAAATGCATCGAAATAATTATATGGGTGACACGTCAACATGATCCAACTCAGATCGGTAAGTTTCCATCTAAATTGGATCAAATGTAACAAAATGTTGAATAGATTGGAAACCAAATAGTGATTCAAGCCTTCATTTTGTCTAAAATAATGCATTAGTCTTTTAAACTTATGGCTTGTAGATTTCATCATTAAGTTGAGTAAGCTAGACATTTAAGTTCAAAGGTGAATTGAATTAGTTGATTGCTATTCACCGTCCTCAAATTACTTATCACCGCTCTTTTTTTTTTTTTTTTTTTTTTTTTTTTTTTGACACTTTTGTCCTTTTCATTTTTTAAACTCAAAAACTGAAATTCTCTTAAATTTCTTCGAAATTCAAAAACCCGAACAACATTCATGGGATTTAAACATGGTAAAGGAAAAAAACTAATAATTCCCCGGATAAGTATTTTTATTTGAAAATCGAATCGAAAACACGAGTTTGATCTCCGAATTCGGAGAAAAAATTCATCCAAAATGTACTAAACGGGTGATTCACACCATTTCGCCTAGGTAGAAACGGATGAACTAGGTGGAAACGGATGGATCACCCGTTTCCACCTTTCTACCTGTGATCCATCCGTTTCTACCTAGGCGAAATGGTGTGAATCACCCGTTTAGTACATTTTGTCTGAATTTTTTTTTATATATTAATTAAATCGGTTAGTTTTTGGAGACAAATTTCAATTAGTGTAAATAGGAACTATAGTTATTCGATTTCCTCGACGTTCTCGGGTCCATTTTTCATAAATTCAATCTTTGGCTCGGGAGAGAGAGGATATTAAGCTTTTGAATGGAAAAATGAAAAGGGAAAAAATGTTCAAGAGAGGACAGTGATAAGTAATTTAGGGACGGTGAATAGCAAAACCCTTGAATTATTTGGTCAAGCAAATCCGTTAAATATAATTGAAGTCTTCAGCCTAGTTTCCAAATTTACAAGTTACATCAACTTTGCGAATTTCTTGATTTGTCTAGCAGTTCATGTAAGATTGATAGTTTTAACAGCATATTTACTTGCCCAACACAATCTCTGACAAATAATTAACAAAACTTATGATATTCATTCTCAACAACAGATTATCAATACTGCTTTTAAGTATGCAATATTACCAAAAAAATGTTTCTGATTTACTATAGAAGTGTTAAATATATCCACTATGCTACAACACAAAACTAACAGCCAGACATAAGGTCTGAGTTACCACTAATCTCCCTCCGTCACTTCCGCGAACCCATTTCTTGGTCGCAGTAATCGACTTAGAAGCCGACTCGTCCTTCACAAGTCGACCATTTGGGAGAGGACTACTTTCTGGTGTAACACTCCCATTTATTTCCACCTGATCGTGTTTCTTTGGTGAACTGGACTGCTCCATAAGACTCTCCACATGAATCGCTGCTGGCAAACTATATCCGCTGTAGCTCGATGGGAGCATTCCGTTCTCACCGTTCAGTAATGATAAGTTGGTGAAGTTGAGATCCTCATCTTTACTTGATGCATGAATCTTGGTTCCATTTGCTTCTTTCGATCCCGTTTGAGTAGCAGTTCCGTTGCTTAATTCTATTTCCTTCTCCACCTGGTCAACCGGTTCAGCTGAGGCAAGAGGGTCCACGTCATTCTTCACTGTCCGTTGATTCGAGCAATTGAATTGCTTCCGTTATTAACTTTCTGGTTTCTATGAGGAAGGCTCGAGCAATAGGGCTCTTTGTGGCAGCAAACTCGAGAGCCTCAGCAGCCTTCTCAGCTTCAGCTATTAATAACCTGCAGCACGCAATATAAAGTAAGCATAGTTTCTCGATTTTTCAACTCGTACATCTTCATTTTCGGTATTCTGACCTTGCTCTTTCAATGGCTTCAGTTTTCTGGGTTTCTGTGGCAGTTCTTTGTGCTTTGATGTTCTTTAACATCTGCAATTTTGATTTCGCCATAGGATCTTTATACACTGGCGCCTTACTTCTCGGCCTCACTAGCTGGATTGGGCTTATCACATCATTTCCAGTCAAATTGTTTACATTGCTGCTTCTCTTTGTTGGTTCCCGTTTCTTTGTACACTCGGTCTTCGTCTTGGTCTCCTTCCTTCTCCAACTGGTGATCCATGAAATTTTGAAAGTGCAGAACAAACTCGTTGCCGGTATTCCTATCACCATAACATAAATGAAGGGGAAAAAAACAGCTTATAAGAATTTGCAAGCTTCAAAACATCAGATTTTACAGTCCAAAAAACAAAATGAAGACAAGCTTCAAAAGACACTTACCGGATCAGCCCATTTGGCAGCAATAGCTTCAGCAATTTTTCTTCTTTGCTCAGGTGACTTTGGTGCTCTCTTGCTACCTTTTGGCCTCGGCGCTGCTTTCCTGTGTTCAATACTCTCTACCCATTCAATCTCAAGTTTTTCGCTTAAGATTTTGTAGGAATCCCATTGCATCTCTTCCTCGCCAACATAGCCTCGTCTCGAAGCATCTGCAATCAAGTTCTGCCACTCATAATAACAATTTTCCTGCACAATTAATTTCTCACGGCGTTTTCTCCATGTTAATCGCACTGCCACCCCAATTTTTGATCTTGTCTCTTCACTGTAAGATGATTATGCATAGTAATGTAATTTTTTCGTTATTTTGGTAAAACTGTAAAATCCAAAGATCCATAGTTGTTAAATCGAGATACGACTCGTGACTCGAAATCTCATTTTGTGAATCGAGACTCGTGAATCGTATCGAATAGTAAGATACGGATCAATTTTAAAATATTATAAAAAAATAAAATATTAACCATATTTAACTTTAAATATGAGTCTAAAAATGAAATATTCAAATATTAATATCAAATAGAAAGTTGAAGAGTCCTAATTATTAGAAGAGTCATAAAAGTTAGAGTCCTAACTATTTGAAGAGTTATCTTTTAATTAAAGAGTCTTAATTAATTATTTGAAGAGTCATTTGATTTTCTTTTAAATGTTAAAAAAAACCTAAAGCTGGGACATGGAACATAGGTTCTTTGACAGGAAGATTAGCTGAAATTGTAGATGTTATGAAGAAGAGGAGAATAAATATATTATGCCTACAAGAAACCAAGTGGGTTGGAGCCAAGGCTAGAGAGATAGCTCCTTGGGGTTATAAGCTTTGGTACTCAGGAAAGGATAAGGTTAGAAATGGAGTAGGTATTCTTATTGATAGGGAGTATATTGATGATGTAGTAGCGGTGTCTAGGAAGAGCGATAGAATTATGAGTGTTAAGCTAGTGATAGGGGATGAGGTTGTGAATGTCATTAGTGCATATGCGCCACAAATAGGATTAAATGTGTCTATAAGACAAGCTTTTTGGGATGACTTAGAGGAAGTGGTGCAACAGGTTCCTAGGGATGAAAAAATGGTACTAGGGAGTGATCTCAATGGACACGTGGGTTCTAGGCGAGATGGGTTTGAGAGTGTTCATGGAGGGTATGGTTTTGGAGATAAGAATGAAGCAGGAAATGATATTTTAGAATTCGCATCAGCCTATGACTTGAGTATCATGAACACATGGTTTATGAAGAGAACATCTCACTTAGTGACTTATCGGAGTGGCGGTAATGCGAGCCAAATTGACTTCTTCTTAGTAAGGAGTGCTTGGAGAAAGAGTTATATTGATTGTAAGGTGATCCCTGGTGAGAGTACGACAACCCAACATAGAGTAGTGGTGCTAGATTTTCGAAGTAGGAAATGTATAAGAAAACAAACACCTCAAGTAGAGACTAAGATTAAACGGTGGAAATTGCAAGGGGAGAATCAACAAAAATTTGTGGATGAGATGACCAAAAAAGATATTTGGACTTGCAATATGGATTCAGATATAGATTCGATATGGAATAAGATGGAGCAGAGTATAAGGGAAGTAGCGAAGGAAGTTCTAGGGGAATCTAAAGGTAGCATGCCACTGGGTAAGGACACATCTTGGTGGACAGAAGAAGTACGACAAGCAGTAAAGAGTAAGAGAGAATCCTATAAACTATTGGGGAAATGTAGGAGTGACGAGAACTACGAAAAATACAAAAAGGCTAAAAGGGAAGTAAAGAAGGTCATACGAGATGCTAGAGCAAAGGTGAATCGGGATCTGTATACAAGATTGGATACGAAAGAAGGGGAAAGAGACATATATAGAATTGCTCGGATGAGAGATAGGAAGACGCGAGATCTCGGAAAAGTTAAATGTGTGAAGGATGTGGACCAGAAAGTCCTAGTTGGAGATAAGGATATCAAGGAACGATGGAGGTCCTATTTTGATGACTTATTTAATGGAGATCGCCAACAAGATGTTGGAGATATAAGTATCCATCACGATATGATAAATCATGAATGCCTGCGGAGAATTCAAAAGGGTGAAGTCAAAATGGCATTAAGTAAGATGAAGTTGAAGAAAGCAGTAGGACCTGATGGCATCCCTATTGAGATTTGGAGATGTTTGGGAGAAAGAGGAATCGAATGGTTGACGACGTTCTTCAACAAAATTTGGAGAAACAATAAGATGCCATCAGAATGGAGGAAAAGTACCTTAATCCCTTTGTATAAGAACAAAGGCGATGTCCAAGATTGTGCCAACTATCGGGGAATCAAATTAATGAGTCACACTATGAAACTTTGGGAGCGAGTGATCGAACAAAGGCTAAGGAGGACGGTGAAGATCTCGGAAAACCAGTTTGGCTTTATGCCGGGAAGATCAACTATGGAAGCCATCCATCTAATGAGACAATTAATGGAGCACTATCGAAATAAGAAGAAAGACTTGCATATGGTTTTCATTGACTTGGAGAAAGCATATGATAAGGTACCAAGGGAAGTACTTTGGTGGGCCTTGATAAGGAAAGGCATTTCGCGGAAATATATTGACATCATAAAGGACATGTATGAGGGAGTATGCACGAGTGTACGTACTAGTGTTGGGAAGACTGAAGAGTTTCCTATTACGATTGGAGTGCATCAAGGTTCCGCACTAAGCCCATTTCTTTTTGCCATCGTTATGGATGAACTAACAAGTTCACTTCAAGATGGTATACCATGGTGCATGCTGTTTGCAGATGATATCGTGTTGGTTGATGAGACGAAAGAAGGTGTGGAGAGGAAGTTGGAACTATGGAGACAAACTCTAGAATCTAGAGGCTTTAAGTTGAGTCGAAGTAAGACAGAATATTTGGAGTGTAAGTTTAGCGGCTGTAGGAGTAGGGAGGCAGGGACAATCACCCTAGATGGGAGAGTTGTTCAAGCCTCGGATTGCTTCCGGTATTTAGGATCTATTATCCAAACGGATGGAGAAGTAGATGGAGACGTTGCTCATAGGATTAAAGCTGGTTGGTCGAAGTGGAAGAGTGCTACGGGTTTCCTTTGTGATCCCGGCATGCCTAATAGATTGAAGGGAAAATTCTACCGGACGGCAATTAGACCAGCATTGTTATATGGTACGAAGTGTTGGGCAGTGAAACACTGCCACATCCATAAGATGTCGGTGGCGGAGATGCGTATGTTGAGATGGATGTGTGGTCATACGAGAAAGGACCGGGTGCGTAATGAAATAATTAGGACAAAAGTAGGGGTCACATCTATTGAGAATAAAATGAGAGAAAACCGACTAAGGTGGTTTGCCATGTGAGACGTAGAGCGCTTGATGCGCCGGTTAGGAGAACCGAAGAGTGGCAAAGGGATGTAGTGGTGAGGGGTAGGGGAAGACCTAAGCAAACTTGGAGGAGGGTGATCGAGAGTGATATGAGTTTAGTGGGAATTGAGGAAAATATGGTAGTGGATAGGACGGATTGGAGGGAGCGAATCTGTGTCGCTGACACGACTTGACTTTCACGGTTTTATATGATGGTTCATGTTAGCCGACCCCGAATCATTTCGGGACTAAGGCTTTGTTGTTGTTGTTGTTAAAAAAACCTAAAGCTGTACAGTGTACGTTTTTTCATTTGATTGTAACAAATGAATTCATATAGATAGCACCATGGAAAGATATATTGAAGTAATGTATCCAATTAAAAAAACCTAAACCTAGACCTGTACCTGTACGTTTTTGTTTCAACATACATGAATCAGATAAAAATTGGACTTTTGAAATTTTCGATTTAATTTTTTTTTTTTAAGCCAAGGCCATGACTCGGCCGACTCGGGTACCGACGATTCGGCCGAGTCATGGCCGATTCAGGTGGATTTCGAGTCAGACCATAGAGTCGACTCGAAATCCACTTGACTCGTATCGACTCGTACGAGTCGACTCGCGACTCGTACGAGTCTAATAACAGTGCAAAGATCATAAATTAAGACTTCTCAGAACTTCTAATTAAAAAAAATAATAATAAATAATAAAAAAAATTTGTTCATACGAAACTGTGGGACCCACCTCTGAGAATGTCCAAGGTTGGCCAACTTCATCCTTACCTGCATACCAAAATTTTGCAATGAAAATGAATAATTTCCTTCTGATTGAATCATAAATAACGGGAATTCGTTGAACTTCCTCATTTTCAGCATATGATAAAACATCTTGAGCAGCTCAAAGTAAAACTAAACTCCTCTTGATGACTCCACCAGTTTCATCAAGAGCAGGACCACTTATGCAGACCAATTTACAGCTGAGAGAATTAATATTTACCGTAATATCGATCACAACATCACTGAAATACTTTGAAACCATTGTTTAGATGCAAACTAATAATTACAAGTTAATAAATAAGCATCACATTTAGAGAGCTTCAGCAAGGCAAAATCACTGTAGTGCTAAAGCATTCATAAGAGGATGTTGTGCAGGCGTTTTCGGTATTAAGGGACATGTTATCTATATGTTCTATATGATTGTATATGATATATAATGCAAGAAAAATGATAATCGTGTCGTAATAGTTAGGTTATTATCGTGTCACCCCTAGGTGAGAAGGCAAGAGAGGTAGGAAGACTTATGTTTGTTGTTCTGCATTAATGCAATAGGCTCTACTCGGTTGGGTAGGGAGGGAATTAGGAATTCCTGAGCGGATTCGAGTTTAATCTGAATTCATTCTATCTAAGTTTTCTTTTCGACTACTCTTTATTTGTAATTCTTCAAGATTGTTCTTTTCTAGTTACTAGATAGATAAAGAATTATCAATGAGCTCTATTTCTCTATTTTACCGTGTTTGTGTGTTTACAACAAACCTCACCTAAGCTTGTTTCCTAGTAAGGTTTCTCGGAAAATTGGTTCTAACTGTTGAACTACGCTTCGAACGATCAATCAACCACACAGAGAAACAAAGTACACAAAGATCACAGATTGGATCTTGAAACAACAATCAAAAGAATACACACAGAATTTACCCTGGTTCGGCTTAACTGCCTACATCCAGCAACTTCACTAATCAATGGAGATTACAACAAGATTGAAACAGTTTCTCCTTTTCCAGAAACTCTCGTGTTTTCCCAATCCCCAATTCAAATTATCACAGTGTACACTTATGACTTAGTCTAAGAATCTCTCGTTCTCTCTTATGAAACTACTTCCCAACCCAGACCTTTTATAGCCTTTACAAAGTTGTGAAAATACCCAAAATATCCTTACTCAAAAATGTACAAACTCAGCAAGACCTATTGACCAGTGGTAACACAGCAAGACCATGTTGACCTGTATTATCACCTCAGTACCATGCTGATCACAGCCATGCTGACTTGATAACTCAGCATTCCGACTTCTTGATTTTACTCTTGCTGACGGGTTGACTTACAATTATGCTGACTTGATTACCCAGCATCATTCTTGTAATAGAAAACAACAACGACTTACAATGCTGACTTGTTGACTCAGCATCATCAGCAAGTGATAGAAAACAACGACTTACAATCTCCACCTTGTCTTTCTATTCACTCCATCAACTAGTGAAGAAAATACACTCAAGGACCACTGACCATCCTAACCAGTTTCAAGCAATGTTCAAATTTATTACTTGAAACAGATTTGGTCAGCATGTTGGCTGGGTTATCCTCAGTTCCCACTTTCACCACCTGAACAGTACCAGTGCTAATCACATCCCTGACGAAATGCATTCTCACATCTATGTGTTTGGATTGCTCGTGAAAAACTTGATGTTTTGACAGATGTATAGCTCCTTGGCTATCACAGTAAATCTTCAAACCATCAATCTGTGTCACTCCAAGTTCCGTTAAGACTCCTCTCAGCCACATAGCTTCTTTTACTGCCTCTGTAACAGCAATAAACTCAGCTTCGGTTGTTGACAAAGTCACAACTGACTGTAGACTTGCCCTCCAACTTATTGCAGTTCCAAACACAGTGAATACGTACCCGGTTTGGGATTTTCTGGTGTCAATGCTACCAGCATAATCAGAATCAACAAAACCTGCTACATCATCCACTAGGGCTTCAGCTCCACCATAACTCAAACCTTTACTCAGTGAGCCTTTGACATACCTCAGCACCCACTTCACCGCTGACCAATGAGCTCTTCCTAGATTTGCCATGAACCTGCTGATGAGACTCACAGCATGAGCCAAATCTGGACGTGTACAGACCATCGCATACATTAGACAGCCTACAACACTCGAATATGGCACCCTCTCCATGTCTTCCTTTTCCTCATCAGTTTGAGGACTTTGCTTACTGCTCAGCTTGAAGTGACTTGCAAGTGGAGTGAGAACGGCCTTTGAATTCGTCATACCAAAACGTTCTAACACTTTGCTCAGATAAACTGACTGACTTAGGAATAGCTTCTTTTTTCCTCTGTCTCGAGAAATTTGCATCCCTAAAATTTTTCGTGCTGACCCGAGATCCTTCATCTCAAACCGTGTGTTTAGTTGTGCCTTTAACTGATTTATGGCTGCTTTGTTTTGACAAGCTATAAGCATGTCATCAACATATAACAAGAGATAAATCTTAGAGCCATCACTAAGGTCTCTACTATACACACACCAGTCATAACTAGACCTATGAAAGTCCTGACTTATCATAAACTCATCGAACTTCATGTACCACTGTCTAGGGGACTGTTTCAGACCATATAGAGACTTCTTAAGCAAACATACCCGCTGGTCTTTATCTCCTATTTCAAAACCCTCTGGTTGTTGCATATATATGACCTCATCCAGGTTTCCATGAAGAAAAGCTGTTTTGACATCTAACTGTTCTAATTCTAGATCAAAACGAGCTACAAGAGAGAGAATAATCCTGATAGACCTATGTTTAACAACCGGTGAATAGATTTCATTAAAGTCTATACCTTCCTGCTGAGTAAACCCTTTGGCCACCAACCTAGCTTTAAACCTAGGTTCCTCTACACCAGGTATCCCTTCCTTTCTTTTAAACACCCACCTTGAACCGACCAACTTCTTATCAAAAGGTTTATCTACCAAAATCCAAGTTTCATTTTTATCAAGGGATTTTATCTCATCCTTCATAGCGTTAAGCCACTGTTCCTTGTCAACCGAATTCACAGCTTCCCTATAGGTTACAGGTTCAGACTCTTGTACTTCCTTAGCAACACTAAATGCATAAGCTACAAGGTCCTCAAAACCATATCTAACCGGGGCCCTAGGGACTCTTCTTTCACGGTCTCTAACAAGTCTATAGCTTTGACTGGACTTAGTATCATTACCATCACTGACTTCTTGCTCGGTTTTACGGGTGTTTTCACTATTTTCTTCAAGCTCCACCTCATTCTTAACACTCTCAAGGTTTTGAATGGACTTAGGACTACTCGGTTCTAACTGAGTTTTTTCTTGGTTTTTCCGATAAGGAAAATCCATCTCATTGAACACAACATTTCTGCTGACTATGGATTTCTTATAACCAGATTCTAGGCACCACAACTTATAGCCCTTGACTCCTATAGGGTAGCCTATAAAAACACATCTTAGAGCCCGAGGTTCTAATTTTCCCTGTCTAACGTGTGCAAAAGCTGAACAACCAAACACTCTAAGTTTTTCATAATCCTCTGGGTGATCAGACCACATTTGCATAGGTGTTTTAAAACCTATAGCAGATGATGGGCACCTATTGATTAGGTAACACGCAGTTTGCACTGCTTCAGCCCAGAAAGACTTAGGGAGACTGGATTGGATTAACATGCACCTAACTCTTTCTAGGATAGTCCTATTATACCTCTCTGCTAGGCCATTCTGCTGTGGAGTTCCAGGAACGGTATGATGTTTAGTTATACCTGACTTCTTGCACAAAGTGATGAAATCTTTGTCAAGAAACTCCAAACCATTGTCGGTTCTCAACCTTTTGATTTTCTTTCCTGTTTGGTTTTCCACTAACACTTTCCAATCCTTGAACGTTTGCAAAGCCTCATTCTTATGAGCTAGAATATAAACCCATACTCTTCTAGAGTAATCATCAATAAAAGTCATAAAATAGGTCCTCCCACCATGAGACTTAGTTCTTGTTGGCCCCCATAGGTCAGAGTGAATGTACTCAAGAATGTCCTGGGTTCTATGAATTGCTGACTTAGGAAACTTGACTTTACTAGACTTCCCTAAGACACAGTTCTCACAGAAATCTATCTTTCCTATGTGATCTTTACCAAGACAACCCTGCTTCCTAAGTTCATGTAAACCAACTTCACTCACGTGACCTAGTCTAAGGTGCCAAAGATTGGTTCTATCAGTTTTAGACTCGGTGAGATTTGCGGTAGAGACTAACACAGTACTACCTAGGAGTGTGTATAGGCCATTACTCATGGTACCTTTCATAACAACTAAAGGTCCTCTAGATATCCTTATGATACCCCCTTCGGCTCTATAATTGTATCCTTGTTTATCAAGCGTACCCAAAGAAATTAAATTTCTTTTCAGTTCTGGCACATACCTCACACCGGTCATAATCCTTTCTTGACCATCGAACATCTTCAGCCTAATGGAGCCTTGACCCAGTACCTTGCACAACTTGTTGTTGCCTAGAAGAACCCTCCCACCTTCCTCTTGAAAGTCTTCGAACCACGTCCTGTTGGGAGTCATATGGAACGTACATCCGCTGTCCAAGATCCAGTCAGTGTTTGGATCTTTATCAGTGACAGCAAGGACCTCAGCGCTCTCATAACCTTCTTCTACCACAGCGGCTTCGCCTTGATCCTTAGGCTGACCTAGACTCTTGTTCCTCTCAGGACAGTTTTTCCTGAAATGTCCTTCCTTATGGCAGTGAAAACACTTGTAGACCTTGCCTTCTTTATTGCTTGAGGATGTAGTTTTGGACTTTTTCACGTTCTTGTTCTTTGGCTTGTGAGAGTCCTTTTTCTCAGACCTTCCACGAACAAACAATCCTTCTGCAGCTTCAGTGTTGGTGTTGGCCTCAATCTGTTTTGACTTTAGCGCCATCAGAACTTCTTCCAGACTTAGTGTTTCTCTAGCGTACTTCATGGTTTCAACAAAATGACTGAAAGACTGGGGTAAAGAATTCAAGATCATTATGGCCTGATCTTCATCTTCAATCTTTACCTCTATGTTCTCTAGGTCAATTATGATCTTTGAGAAATCATCAAGATAGTCTTCAACTGGCTTGTCCTCGTTCATCTTGAAGCCGAAAAGCTTTCCCTTAAGATAAACCCGATTGGTGAGTGTCTTCGTCATGTACAACTGTTCAAGCTTGAGCCAAACCCCAGCAGCTGAGGTTTCCTTCGAAACTTCTCTTAGCACTTTATCGCCAAGATACAGGACGATCGTACTGTAAGCCAATTCAAGAAGATCTTCTTTCTCCTCCTTCGTCATTGTCGCCGGAAATTCCTTCTCGCCCTTCAGAGCCTTCGCAACCTTCATTTGAACCAAGATTGCCTTCATCCTCTGTCTCCATAGAGCAAAATCTCCCTTACCATTGAAACGCTCGATCTCGATCTTTGTAAAACCCATTGCTCTGTTCTTGATTAGCTCTGATACCAATTGTTGAACTACGCTTCGAACGATCAATCAACCACACAGAGAAACAAAGTACACAAAGATCACAGATTGGATCTTGAAATAACAATCAAAAGAATACACACAGAATTTACCCTGGTTCGGCTTAACTGCCTACATCCAGCAACTTCACTAATCAATGGAGATTACAACAAGATTGAAACAGTTTCTCCTTTTCCAGAAACTCTCGTGTTTTCCCAATCCCCAATTCAGATTATCACAGTGTACACTTATGACTTAGTCTAAGAATCTCTCGTTCTCTCTTATGAAACTACTTCCCAACCCAGACCTTTTATAGCCTTTACAAAGTTGTGAAAATACCCAAAATATCCTTACTCAAAAATGTACAAACTCAGCAAGACCTACTGACCAGTGGTAACACAGCAAGACCATGTTGACCTGTATTATCACCTCAGTACCATGCTGATCACAGCCATGCTGACTTGATAACTCAGCATTCCGACTTCTTGATTTTACTCTTGCTGACGGGTTGACTTACAATTATGCTGACTTGATTACTCAGCATCATTCTTGTAATAGAAAACAACAACGACTTACAATGCTGACTTGTTGACTCAGCATCATCAGCAAGTGATAGAAAACAACGACTTATAATAACTATACCAGACATATTACCCCATTCTAAGGAATTAGTAAAAATATTCTTACATGACATCACCTTAGGGTTCTGCATTGCAAGCTTTGTTCTTTCTCTAATCTTCCGAAGGGTTTCTGCAAACGGAACACGATACATACATATATTAACAAATCAGTGATTAAAAAAGCACATAAATGAAGAAATGAAGTTCACGGAAACATAGCTAACACTTACCAGGACTATGCTTCCTGCCTTTGTTCCATGGTGTGTTTCCTTTATTTGCTTTAGAAATCCTCGTCCGCCTTAGTAGTTCTTTCTCATCCACGTCGGATGTATCTTCACTTGAAGCCTGAGCCATTTGAGACATCCGAATCGACTTCAAGCTGTGCATTTTTCTTGTATCCATTTTTTTGTGAGTTGAAGACTTTGGTTCAAGAGTTGCAACAGCCTTTATTTGAAGCTTCGTCCTCTTCCAAGAATTCGAGTTTTTAGGGAAATGAAACGATTTCCATACGGATACGGGGCTCTTCTCATCCCCAAAGGTAAAAGGACTTGAAAAGACTTTACAATGAATAAGGAATTGAGCCCTTAATGGACTCAAGTGATTTTGCAAGGAAGCTTGAGATGTAGCAATATCTACAAACATTAGCAGAACAGACCTTTCAGATAACTGTGAAAGAGTCCAATAATTGAACTATCAATTTCTCACACGACAATACAATTTACAAAACAACATGCTAGACACGGCTTATTTAATAGGCTTATCATTTTTATATCATTGATATCAGTTGTAATCATTTGGAATGGGGATGGGTAAATTACACCTACAGTCACTCAACTGTCATTGCTAACATGATGGCCACTAAACTTTAAAACCGGACGTAAAATTCACTTAACTTTGCACTTTACTAACATAAAAGTCTTTTATGAAAGTAAGGACCTCAAAATAAACATGGACGATCTCAAAATGGAGAACTCAAGTAATTAAAGTTGTTTAACACCACATTTCACATGAAAATACATTTCCAATTTTCCAAATCAACATTTTCGAAGATTTCTCTCCCGAAACAACCGCTTTACCTCTTCTAACTAAACAATGCCTAAATGACATCAAAACCAGAAGTTAACAGAATTAAAATTGCTTATAATATCATTTCCATCGGCTTTCCAATAAAAGGTTACCCGCTATCGAAATGGTCCAAGGTTAACTGATTTTTATGTTAGTACAAGTTAAAGTTGAATGACCATTATGTTGTACAGAGTTGAGTGACCATTGAGTATAATTTACACCATTTGAAATATATAAATAATATAACACACGATTACGACATGATAACCCATTTTGACACCCTAGAACCCATCAATGCAAGTGCAATAAAATGCAAATAGAATTCAAGAATTGCACCTTCTAAAGGAGCTGAAAACTAAATTTCAAACAGACAACAAAAACAAAGTTCATTTCTTATACTGCATAACTGGAAAATTAGAAAATTGAACTTCCTTCACTTGGGTTTCATGTCAACATAGCTATTTGCAAACAGACACAATGCAACAGAGTAAAAATTGCAGCTCCAAAACAGAAGTAAACAAGCATAACCCTTTAAGAAGGGGAAAAGAAAGAGTACCTAATAAAGGCATTGATTAGAGCTAATTCAGCTAGACTCACAACAAATTATCTGAAACTTCAGCCAGCCATTTCAAGTTCAAGCCCTATTCTTTCACTTCTTAGGTTAAAAACACCATACAAAGGAACTCTGTTTCTGAAAGAGAAAGATAGAATCTTTTGTGGGTTTTCAGGGTTTAGAAGGAAAAGTGGAGCTAAGATTCAGAATCTGTAAAGAAGGAGAAAGAAGGGAGCCACACACACCACACCAGAGAGCAGTAGCAGAGGTCAAGATAACGAATTTGGAAACGACGTTCGATGAAGCCCATAAGCCATAGCCGTTAACTCTTACACAGGAAGATATTTGGGTCCTTTACCGAAAATCACAAATATTAATAATATTAATAATATTATCATTTTATTAATATTGGTGATTTAATTATTAATATATCAAAAATATAAATTTTTATTTTGTAAATGTCAAAGTAATTTTTTTAAACAGTTTAATTGATAAACTGCCGGTGAGAAAATACAAGTAAATGTTTTGTAACTGCCATAATATTTAGATTGATATAATTCAAAAAAATCATTGATAAAATTGTAGATATTTTTTAAAATTTGAATTTCCATATAAATTTTTCAAGATATTTTAGATTAGTAGGCTTTGTCTGTTTACACATGGATGAAGCCCAATAGAATCACTGATTAATTAGGCTTAAAGATGTCCAAACATATTATCGTGGCGTGATATGTTGTTTTTATAGTTTGTCCGGTTTTCAAACATCCTTTAAATATCTATCCAATTAGAGCTTTCTGTATACGTTAGAAGTCGAACTCGAGATCTAGATTAATTGAAAAAAAGGAAAAAGTATAAAAATAAACCTTGTGATTACACCTGTTTTCGAATAACACCCATGTGGTTTAAAAGTTTGCAAAGTGGTATCATGTACTTCATTCCGTTAGCAAATACATACCAAATTGACTAACGGTGTTAAAAGTTAAAGGAAAAAGAGTTAATTTGGTCCTTTTATTTATTTATTTTTATAAATTAATCCCTTTATTATCTAATTATCACAAACATACCTCAAAATAAAAAATAAAAATCAAATATATCATCTTCTCCATCTCTCTTTAATTAATTATTTTTCTTCTTCTCTTTTCTCTCTCATCTTTGTTAATTTCTCTCTATTTTCAAATCTCTTTCTAAATATTGGGCGTTTATTAATTGTTGTTCACTTAATCTTATTATGCTTTCCATAATTGGGTTTGTTGAATTAATATGACTGAATCTCATCTTCCTTATAATTTATGTGAATTACTATACCCAGCTCCAAATTCCCACCCCTAGCCCCGTGAAAAGACCGAAATACCCTTTAGACAAGTTTTAGAATTCTCAAATCCTCTCAAACAACCTAAACTCTCTTTAATCTAATCCTAACTAATTTATCAACGAAAACATGGATCGACGGAGGGGTGGCAAAGCAAATGGACCTATGATACATATTTTCGTTGGATTTTGATGTTTTGTGGACGTTTTTTTGCATCGGATTTTGCTGTTATTCGAAATTGGAATCGGGACATGGGGCGTGTGAAGATCACGCCGTCACCTCTGGTGCGGCGTATGAACATCACGCCGTACCACAGGTAAGGACGTGATAGCCTCACGCCTCACCACATGCGATGGCGTGATATTCATACGCCGTCACCTGTGGTGCGGCGTGATGCCCATACGTCCGCCACAGGGTGAGGCGTGATAGCCTCACGCCCGCATGTCGGGAAGGCAAAAAAAAATCCCTTTTCCCACCCTCAAACCATGAAAGGGCAGTTTCGTCCTTTCACGGGGCTAGGGGTGGGAAAATGTGGCTATATAACAACACCCTAATTTATTCATCTTATACATCTTTTAAATTTGTAAGGAATGCTGATTGATTTCAGGGAAAAGAAAAGTATGAGTTTGATGAGGGAAAAGAAAAGTATGAGTTTGATGATGATGATGGAGTTTACTTTAGTGATCAAAGCATCTAGCTTAAATAATGGGTAAATTACACCTATGGCCACTGAACTTTACCCATTTTCACATTATGGTCACTGAATTTCACGTTTTTTAACACCGATGGCCACTCAATTTTAACTAACTTCTCAAAATGACCGTTAACGATTGTTAACGACCTCAAAATAAAAATGTTCAAGAATTAAAGTTGTTCAGAACGACATTTACCATGAAACCACATTTTTTATTTTCGAAAATCACAATGTTTGGAGCTTTCTCTATCTAAAAATTCATTTTCTCTCTCCTAACCAAACAACACCTAAATAACCTCAAAATGAAAATTTTCAGGAATTAAAGTTCCTTAGAATATCATTAACGCTTTGGATTTTTTATTTTTAGCCGTCAACGGTCGTTTTGAGGCGTTAAGTGGCCACCAGTGTTAAAAAGTGTAAAATTTAGTGGCCATACCGGAAAGAAATGAAGTTCAGTGTCCATAATGTGAAAATGGGTAAAGCTCAGTGGCCATGAGTGTAATTTACCCCTTAAATAATTCTTAGTGATTTATTACTTTCGGAGATGATCCGTTGTTTCCAACCTCCTGTGCCCCGGTCTGCTTGGATGAAGGTTTCACAAGGTTCATTAAAGGGAGGGGAGGGAAAGGGAGATTATTTATAGAACCTCCAGATCCCACCAATTTGGTGGAACTGAAATTGAGGTTATTTCAAGGTTTTTGAACCTCCATTTAACCATCATTTAACTCTCATTTAAACTTAAACTTCTAGCTAAAGAAGGTTAGATAAAATTAGAAAAATAACCTCCATTTAAACTCATTCCCAAACAGAATTAGAAAAATAACCTCCCTTTAATGAATCTCCTCTAACCCCGTCTAAACAGACCGTAAATATCTGTATAAGAGCTTGTCCACCTCTCCCGTAAGAGAACACTTTATTGTGTTGAGAAAAGATGATGACCGCGATTCACAAGGTGGAAATCTATGTGGCTTTTAAATCTCGCTCTTCCGCTTGGAAAAACAGACAAATCTGCTGATGTCATTCTCAACTTTCTTTATCTGAATCCTGCCCCTAGTTTTCTTCCGGTGAGGCTGGTGATAGGAATTGAGTGTTGCGTCTATGGTCCAACGATTACCAATTTTGCAAGAACAAAATAGTAAAGTGTGAAGTTTAGGGTCGGCCTAGATAGGAGAAACAGAAAAATTTGGCTTCCATGGTTTGTAGCTATAATTTTTAGTTTAGGAAATTTGTTCTCAGTTAAATAATATTAGGTTTAGAAACAGATTTAAAAATCAATTGATTTTTAGAGAAAGAAATTAACAAAGATGAGAGAGAAGAGAAGAAAAAAATAATTAATTAAAGAGAGACCGAGAAGAATATATATTTGATTTTTATTTTTTATTTTGAGATTTGTTTGTGATAATTAGATAATAAAGAAGTTAATTTATAAAAATAAATAAATATAAGGATCAAATTAATTTTTTTCCTTTTGACTTTTAACACCGTTAGTTAATTTGATATGTGTTTGCTAACGGAATAAATTACATGGTACCACTTTGTAAACTTTTAAACCACATGGGTGTTGTTCGAAAATGAGTGTAACCACAAGATTTATTTTTGTATTTTTCCCTTTAAAAAATATAACTATTCTAAGGGTGGGAATTTGTGGCTGAGTATAACAACACCCATTTTCATATGATATAAATAAGGATAATTAATTTATTAGTCCCTATATTTTGATAAAACACACTGTTTAGTTCTTGTATTTTCCAAAACACACGGTAAGATCTCTAACTTTTTTCTCGATGAACTATTTAGTCATTCCGTTTGTTTGTTAGATTTTTTACCGTTTATGAATTCAGAAATGACTAAATTACCCTTTACTATTTATCAGTCAAAAGCAATTCATACATTTATGTCTTTCTCTCACAACTCGCGCTCACAAACAAATGGAGAAAGAATTGAATCTCTAACCCATAATCGTATCACTCATGCTCACTCTTCATGTTTGAATTGAAGGAAAAGAAGAACGCAGAGATGAGAAACAATGAAGATAATGGTCTTATATATTTGATTTTGTGATAAATGGTAGTTAAGGCATAACATTTTTATTTTAAATAGATTTTGACTCAAATCCAAATTGACTAACAGAATCTTCATGAGAGTCTAACGGCATAGACTAAACAGTTCACTGAGAAAAACATTAGGGACTAAACAGTTTATCGGAAAAAAGATTAGAGACCTTACCGTGTGTTTTTAAAAATACAGGGACTAAACAGTATGTTTTATCAAAATATAATAATTAGTCTATAAATAATATGAAATGATCGTATTAAATGAATCAATAAGTTTACATTTTTTTAAATATCAAAACGGGTAAAGGTTTTATAATGGGGAATTTACAAAGAAATTCAAATCTTAAAAACTATCTACCTTTTGTCAATTAGTTATTTGAACTATATCGATTCTAATATTTTGACAGTTATTCCTCCGCTGCCACTTTAAAAAAAACCATTTAGGAAATTATTCTGACATTTATAGAATAAAAATTACACTTATTGATATATTAAAAATTAAATTACCAATATTAACAAAACAATAATATTATTATCATATATGATTTTCATGTAAAGAACCCTTTTATAATTGTGTTATATAAATATTTATGGGTTTAATATATCAAGGCCTCTTATATTTATCTAAGATTATGTAATTGGCTTTATAAACATCGTTAATATCTCATTCACCCTTAAACTTACTTAAAGTATTTCATTAATCCTAAAGTTTAAATGACAGAATAATTAGAGATTTAGACCAGTTAAAATGTTTATCATTTTAAATAAGTAGAGTTAATATATATATATATATATTTTTTGCTTAGTTGGAAGGGCTCTAGGCCCCGAAACAAAAACCAAAAGGGAACTTAGGCTCGAATCCTTCTAGGAGTTCCCGAGCCTGAAATGTCTGCATGAAGAAAGTCAATTAGGCCTGCAGGGGGATTATCACACTCGTGATACCCTAAGCTCAACGATCCTGCGAATTTCGCCAACCAATCTGCTGCTTTATTACCCTCCAGAAGGGTATGAACGACAGTGACTTCCCAATGCCTCCTCAGACGTTTTATGCAAGCCTGAATAATCCAGTGATACCTGTGCTGACTCTGACCCGGATCTTTTATAATTTGCACAACTGTCAACGAGTCCACTTCAAACACCACTTTATTCCAACCCATTTTCCATGCCAGTTCGATTTCATGATACAGCCCCCAGAGTTCTGCTAGGAGAGTTGTACAAGTCCCCAAATTACACACAAAACCCCTCAACCAGTTCCCTTGGCTATCCCGAGCAATCCCACCGCATGAGGCCCATCCCGGATCTCCGCGACTTGCTCCGTCGCTGTTTATCTTCCGCCAACCCTCCCTCGGCCTCTTCCACATAATCATCTCCGGCCTGCTCTCATTCTGGTTCATTTCTCGCCTTCCTCGACTAGCTGACATCTCTTTCGCTTGGTTAATCACGTTGTCAATTCTCCTTCCGAATTCGTGTGTAGTTCCTTCAAAGTTTAGCTCATTCCGCCACTTCCAAATGGCCCAGCAACTAACTGCAAACACCACTGGCCATGCACATCCCTGCCAGCGCTCCTTCGATCTGATATTCTCCATCATCCAATTTTTAATGTCTCTTGTAAAGAACTCTCCTTGTCTGTCAATCGGAACAAAGAACTTCCATAGCCTTCTTGACTCCGCGCAGTCCCTAAGGAGGTGAATGAGGGTCTCGCGGTCGCTGCAACTGCAACAGCTCGCATCCATAGTTAGGTGCCGTCGGACTCTGTTTTCATGGGTCAGAATCGCCTCATGGCCGACCAGCCACATAAACATTCGAATCCTCTCCATCACTGCCATTTCCCAAATGTCTTTCCAATCCTCGCTTTTTAGTGTAGTTCCCGCTCTCCTTCCATTAGGGCTTTAAAGTAAGTAAGCGGACTTAACCGTAAACCTTCCTGAACTCGTTGGCCCCCAACACCAGTTGTCCTTCTCGGATTCATCTCCTAGGAGTGCCACAGAAGCGATCTCTGAAAGAATTTCGGTGGGGAGGAGCGTTTCAAGCCGATCCCAGTCCCAACCTTCGTCTCTCAGCTAGTACACCGCTACCGTTTTGCACAGCTCCTCCTCCGGCACCGGGACTAAGGCTTTATCCTTAAGTAACTCTTCCCCGATCCAATTCTCGTTCCAGAACTCGGCCTCTCTGCCGTTATTTACTGTACGACTTATTCCTTTCTTCAGCACCGCGGCCCCCTTCAAGATGCTATTCCAATTTCCACTTCTCGGGCTTTTGTTCCGAAACATCGCAAGGCCTTTCCTCGCACCAGAGTAGATACCCTTTAGGATTTTGACCCAGAAGCAATCCGGCTCCATTAACATTCTCCAGCTAAGTTTTGCAACATTTGCAAGATTGGCTCTGCGAGATTTTCTAATGCCTAGACCCCCGCTGTCTCGAGTTTGACAAACTGTATCCCAATTCACCAAATGAATCTTCCTTGCTTCATCAGTACTTCCCCAGATGAACTTCCTGCTGATTCTATCCAGGGTATTACAGACACTAACCGGAAAAACTGCTATTTGCATGGTATAAGTCGGGAGGGCTGACAAGACAGACTTCACCAATGTTGTTCTTCCGGCAGTCGAGAGGCTCTTAGCCTTCCAGCCAGCTAGACGGTTTCGGACTCTATCAATAACGTGATCAAAGGACCTCCTGTTTACTCTTTCGTGGACAGTTTGGACACCAAGGTATTTTCCCAAATTCTTGGTACTATTTATTCCCAGTTCCCTCGTGATCTGATCCTGGATATGAGAGTTGACGTTTTCAGAAAAGAAGCAACATGATTTCCCCAGGTTAACCTTCTGACCTGAACCATCACAGAAATAGTTTAGCACCTCTTTTATCACTTGAGCCTGCTCCACAGATGCCTCTGCCATCAGCACAATATCATCGGCAAAGAAACAGTGAGAAATTCCGGGACCGTTCTTCGAGAGAGTGACCGCCTTCCAATCTCCTTGCTCGACCGCATCCATAATAAGGTGGCTTAGGCGCTCCATGCATAAGACGAACAGGTACGGGGACAGCAGATCACCTTGCCTTAGACCCCGGGACGGAGAGAAGCCTTCCCCTTTCTCCCCATTCCAAAGGACCTGCATAGACGGAGAGGTTACACAGGTCATGATTATTGAGAGTAGGTTCTGAGGAATCCCCAGAAGGAGCAGAGCCTCTTTCAGAAAATTCCAATTTATACGGTCGTAGGGTTTTTTCAGGTCGAGCTTAAGGATCATCCTTTTCTTCCTACTGTTTTTCCTCTAGAAGGCGAAAACAGTCTCCTAGATAAGAATCACATTGTCTGAAATCTGTCTTCCGGGGACAAAGTTGCTCTGCATAGGGCCAACAATCCCAGGTAAGAGGTGTTTGAGCTTGTTGACAATGCATTTCGTTATTAATTTATAGCTGACATTGCAGAGGCTGATTGGTCTGAACTGATTTAAACTTTCAGGATCAGAGACCTTAGGGATCAGCGATATCAGTGTAGAATTCATTCCCTCCTCCACAATTCCCTCATTTAAGCCTTTAAGGACACATTCACAGGTTCGATTCCCCACCGTGCTCCAGAACTTCTGAAAGAAACCTGCTTGGAACCCATCCGGTCCCGGGGCCTTCCACGGTGCCACACTGCGGAGGGCCTCCTTGACATCCTCAGGTTGAAACGGTCTGTCCAACGACTCTCGGTCTTCATCGCTAACCGTCGGGAAGGAATGGCGAGTATCTAAACTGATTCTAACCGGAATCTCCTCACAATATAGGTCTTTAAAAAATTTCACCGCCATTGTGCGCAAGCAGTCGGCGTCCCAAATCCAGGTCCCGTCTGTGTTTTTCAACCCAAATTTCCGATTCCTTCTATTCCGAATTATTGTTGACATGTGGAAGAATTTTGTGTTTCTATCTCCCTCCTTGAGCCATTGAACCCGAGATTTCTGAGCCCAATAAATCTCTTCCTGTTTCAAGATTAAATTAAGCTCAGACATAATTTTCCCCTCTAACCGCAGCATGCCGTTCATGCATCTCGAGGCCAGCGCTCTTTGGATGCCTCCCAATCTGGCGTAAGCCCTTCTCTTACGGGTGAAAATATTACCAAACTCTTCCTTGTTCCAGGTCAGCAGCCGTTCAGCCATGCTCTTTAGAGCAGCGCCAAGAGGGACCTATTGCACCCACCCCTGCGACACCTGATCATGAATAGTGTTGTCCTCCATCCAGGCTGCAATGAACCGGAAAGGGCTGTTCTGCTTGTTCTCCTTACACAAGAAATCCACAAGAATGGGGGAATGATCCTGTTGGAAATAGGGCTAAGGTATAGCAGCGGAAATATAAAAATTTTAGCCTACTTCCTTTTAACCATAGGATCCGTTAATCGTTATTTCATATAAAGAGGGATAAGAAGAAATACATTTCGATTATCAATCTACCGTTGCAAACGAAGTGCCCACAACTTCAAAGGAGATGTAAACTGTTTACCAATCTGCCCCTATCCGAAACCGACCTTCCAGACCTCCAAACGACAATCCCTTCGGTGGAAACGTGGAAGAATATGTCTAGAAGCTACTGTCCAAAAATCGCGACGATCCGACGGTTCAATCTTCGGGAATCCTCGAAATAGTGAACTGACCTGATGTAGGCGAAGAAAAACGAATTTCTCCCTTTTGATTGTTTTTCTTCTTTCGTGAACACGGTGAGATTAAGTTAGAATCAACCCTTATGAGATGCAACCAAAATAGATTGCCTCTAATAAATCAACACAAGATCAAAGAGAAAAGAGATGGAAGAGATTAATCGATTGACGGAAGCCGTATGAATTCTTGTCCACGAACTTGGGGATGGGAATTCACTTTCTCTCTCTAAATGCAATTTTTGAAAAACTCAAGTAGGGGAGGAAGAAGCATGTATCGAAATTCTAGTGAAGGAGGGGTATATATATTAGCTTGTCTCTAAACCCTAGTTAGATAGGAATAGGTTACTTAATAGGAATCCAATTCGGAATAGGATTTCTAATTATTATCTTACTATATATCTAATATAATTAGGATAATAATAAATAACCTATTTAGATAATAATAGGAGTATATTAATCTAATTAAAACTCCTAACTTGATTATCTCGTAATTAATTTAATCTCACAATCCTAATCAAATTAGGATGAATGGAATAAATTAATTCCTTGCTTAATACATATAAATTTCGGCCCCCATCCCTCCATATGGGCCTTATTGGGCTCAATTGGGCTTCCATCTATTAATCATATCCATCTCTCTTTTGTTTCCAAGTCTTATGTGTGATCCATTAGGTTCTTACTACTTCTGGCCGTATGCAACTATTAAATTAATTTCTTCAAGAATTATATTTAATCCTTGCATAACGGAATGATGAACAGAGCATGTTATCGGCATGTCCGTAATCATTCCCCCAGAGTCCGTTAAGAAGGCAGGTTGATTCTGCCGTTAACCCTTCCGTATTAGTTACAGTATAATTCGATCCTTTATCAACTACATCCTTGAACTGAATCTTATGACTATGGATGATGTCAAGTCACATATAGCGAGACGTTCGTTTTACTTGTACAGGCCGAGTCAACTCAAATAGATAGGTTAAGTGAAATCTGTATTTCTACTCTTAAGCTATCACCTTGCAAGGATTTAGAGTCGAGTCTTCCACAAGCAATCCTTGGACGTATCTCCCATTCGTCGGGAGTGATAAATGCTCAATCCAATGTATAACTACCCTGACATTACCTCCTGTGACACCCAACCTTTGCAGTTCACACCCCAGAGTCATCTCTGTTAAGGATCGTGGGACCACGCGATCAAAGTCTCACATTCAGTAATTCAGGATGACCAATTAACATTCCTTTGAGTCTGAGGATTATTTATACCTATTAATACCAATGAGATGAACAGGTGACAAGGACGAATCTACCCATCCTGTTATCTCAAATCGGATCCCCAATCCTAATGAACGACGTTTCATCGGATCTATGTAAATGTCCAGATATCTATATATATGAAGCTTGTGAGATCAGCTTTCTGTCGGACAGAAGACATTGTTACATACAAGTCTCAACAGTGATATATCAATCCTAAACATATCACTTGACTTGGGGTGGTTTTAAGTTTATTAGTTTATTATAAAGTTTTGTCTCACTTCATGCTTGTATGAACACTTTATAATCACTTTAAACAAACTTACGGATTTCCTTTTATTAGACTTTATTTAGTGCTTTAAAAGGGATTGCCTTTATATAGTTATAAAACATATATCTTATTAAAACAAATGATATAAAGAACAATTCATTTACAATAAGTTTGTATCCTGCAACAATTTTCTATAGGACATTAAACCCCAACATACTCCCACTTGGACTGAAGCCAATTGTTTCTAAAACTTATCCCAGTAGAAGTTAAATGACGATCATGTACTTTCTGGGCTAATGGTTTTGTCAACGGATCTGCAACGTTGTCCTCGGTAGGTACTCTTTCTATTCTCACATCTCCTCTAGCCACAATCTCTCTGATGATGTGGTATCGCTTTAGGTAGTGCTTGGATGCATTATGAGACCGTGGTTCCTTTGCTTGCGTAATGGCTCCATTGTTATCACAGTACAGAGTAATGGGATTGACAATGTCAGGCACCACTCCTAGTTCTGTAATGAACTTTCTAATCCAAACTGCTTCCTTTGCTGCTTCCGCAGCAGCGATGTACTCTGACTCGGTCGTAGAGAAAGCTACGCTTCCCTGCTTGGAACTTTTCCAACTGACCGCGCCCCCATTCAAGATAAACAGGTATCCTGATTGGGATTTAAAATCATTCTCATATGTGAGATGACTAGCGTCTGAAAATCCTTCAATTTTCAGATCTCCTTCTCTGTACACTAGGAACATATCTTTAGTCCTTCTCAAGTACTTAAGAATGTTCTTTACGGCAATCCAATGCTCATCTCCCGAATTCCCTTGGTAGCGACTCGTTACAGATAACGCGAACGCAACGTCAGGTCTAGTGCATAGCATAGCATACATAATCGAACCGATCGCGCTGGCGTACGGGACAACAGCCATGCGTCGTTTGTCATCATCAGTTTTAGGACATTGATGATTGTTTAACTTTACTCCATGTACCATGGGTAAGTTACCTCGTTTCGATTCAAGCATGCTAAACCGATTTAGCACCTTTTCAATGTATGTAGCCTGTGAAAGACTAAGCAGTCTACGCGATCTATCTCTATAGATCTTTATACCAAGTATATAGGCTGCTTCACCAAGGTCTTTCATTGAGAAGTTACCGGATAACCATACTTTCACCGATTGGAATAGAGCAATGTCATTTCCCATTAACAGTATATCGTCCATATATAGTATGAGAAATGCTATAGATCTCCCACTTGCTTTCTTGTAAATGCAAGCTTCTTCGCAATTTTGTTCGAAACCAAATTGTTTTATGGTTTCGTCAAAACGCTTATTCCAGCTTCTAGATGGTTTCTTGAGTCCATAAATGGATCTCTGAAGTTTGCAAACTTTATTTGCATCCTTTGATATGAAACCTTCAGGTTGCATCATGTATACATCCTCAAGCAGGTTTCCGTTTAGGAAAGCTGTTTTCACATCCATTTGCCAAATCTCATAATCAAAATGAGCGGCAATTGCAAGCATGATTCTGATTGATTTGGACATAGCAATGGGAGAGAAGGTTTTGTCATAATCAACGCCTTGTTTTTGATGATATCCTTTCGCTACCAACCTAGCCTTGTAGGTGCTAACCTTTCCATCCATGTCAGTCTTCTTTTTGAATATCCACCTGCACCCAATGGGTTTTATCCCCTCGGGTGGATCAACCAAAGTCCACACTTGGTTAGTATACATGGAATCCATTTCAGAATCCATGGCCTCAAGCCATGCTTTAGAATCTGGACTAGTAAGAGCCTCTTCGTAGTTTTCGGGTTCGTCGTCTAACACGGAACCTCGTCATCATCTCCCACTAGAAAACCATATCTAACTGGGAGTTCACGAACTCTTCGTGATCTACGAATAGGTGCCACTGGAGTCTCATCTAATGGGACTTCTTCGGGTACCTCAACTGCTTCTGTTGTTTCATCCGGTGTCTCTTCCTCTTAAACTTCATCGAGTTCAATCACGCTTCCCTTTTGCGTTTCTTCGAGAAACTCTTTCTCTAAGAAGGTTGCGTATCTGGATACTATTACTTTCTGATCATCTGGATGATAGAAGTAATACCCTATGGTCTCTTTGGGATATCCAATGAAGAAACATTTATCAGATTTAGAATCCAATTTGTCGGACGCAATGCGTTTGACATATGCTGAACAACCCCATACTCTCATAAATGAGAATACGGGTTTCCTACCAACGAACAATTCATATGGTGTGGAACTGGCGGATTTAGTTGGTACTTGATTCAGGGTGAAGAGGGCAGTTTCTAAGGCATAGCCCCAGAACGTC